>NC_143498.1:36140000-37390000 GCF_051622355.1 Phaseolus vulgaris
CTACCAAACATATGTTTGCTTTTTCATCTTCACTTGATGAAGAACTTGATGATGACACCTCATTTTCATCCCAAGCTATGTAGGCTCTTTTTGTCTTGCCTTTCTTCTCCTTGTAACTAGTCTTTTTCTCTTTGCTCTTGTTGGGACAATCTGCCTTTATATGACCTTGCTCACCACAACCAAAACAAGTATAGTTATTTGAATTGAATTCATTGGGTTTCTTGTTTCCATACCTATCCTTGTTGTTGTCTTTGTTGCGGTTTCTCTTTAGAAATTTGCTGAATTTTCTTGACAGCAAGCTAAGGTTTTCCTCATCACTATCATCACTTGAATCTTGCTTTCCCTTGTGTTTGGATGCTTTCAAGGCTATGCTCCTTGTGTGCTTATCTTCACTCTCTTGAACATTGAGTCTATTCATCTCTAGCTCATGTTCCCTAAGCTTTCCAAACAAAGAAGCAACACTTAATGATGTTAGATCTTTAGATTCGGAAATAGCAGTTACCTTTGGTTGCCATGCTCTATCAAGACATTTCAAGATCTTGATGTTCAACTCTTCTTTGTCAAAGGTCTTGTCTAGGCTCATAAGGTGATTGATGATGAGCGTAAACCTTTTTTGCACCTCAACAATTGTTTCTCCTTTAAGCATTCTAAACATCTCATACTCTTGGATGAGAGCATGCTTTCTAGCTCTTTTCACCTCATTTGTTCCTTCATGAGTGACTTCCAAAGTGTCCCACATTTCTTTTGATGATTTGCATTGTGAGACCCTGAAAAAATCATCAGAATTTAAAGCAGAGGTTATAATATTTTTGGCAATGCAATCGAATTTGGCCTTTTTGCTTTCTGCATCAGTCCATTGAGACCACGGCTTCTCAATGACAGATCCATCTTTTTCAAACTTTGGGATAAAAGGGCCATTTTCAATTGCATCCCAAATTCCTTTGTCAAGAGATTCCATAAATACTTTCATTCTTACTTTCAAAAACTGGTAGTTCAAACCACAGAACAAAGGTGGTCTGTTAATTGAAGAACCTTCCCCAAACGGTAGTCTATCAGCCATTTAAAAAGATTTTTAGGATCAACTTGTGATCCTGCCCGTTGACCAAAACGTTGGAGCTTGCCTCGTCAAACTTGGATCGACGTGTGCACCGCGTCAACCTCTGTCCTTCGTCACGATCCACCTCAAGAGCCTGCAAAAGAACAGAGCGGCGCCGCTGCTGTCGATCGCACTCCAACGCCCAAGTCAGTGACGGAACCACCAAATACTAAGAGTAACACTCAAGAACTCTCAAGGAACCGTGAACCAGTTCTCTCTCACAGTATACTCAAGAACTCGCAAGCGTAAAGAAGACAATCTGAACGTGCGTACCTCAGAAGTTCGTTGGGAAACCCTTATATACCTGGGCACTTTCTCTCTCCTGGCAGTTACACACCTGGACACGTGGCTCGCATCCAGCCGTACACGTGCCATCATCTGGAGCCTCCTTGACTTGGGCGCTGCTTCTGACTCTCCTTTGGCTAAGTTACTTATGCATGATACTACTCAGTGCATAGCTGTCCTGGAGTGCGATCTCTACTGGATTGGCGAGCTAGGGTGCCTTCGTACACACCTTCCCTGTGGTCTCGCCGGCCGCCTTCATAATCTGCACCACCTTCATCTTCGGCGATGTGCTTGCTCCGTCGATCTCTAATCACTTGGTCGCCTGAGTTTACATCTGGCGACTTCATCTTTAACCTGGTGACCGCCGGTTCTGGTGTGCTGGAGATCGGAGCACGCCAACTTAATAACTGGCGACTTCACGAGCCCCCCGACTTCCTTCCCTTCTGCCAACCTGGCGTCTCGTCAACACGCCTATACCATAGCTTGGTGCCACGTCATCACTTCCGACCACCAGGGCGGTACAACTTGAATAACTTTCAAGAACCAAGCTCTTGATGCCAATTGTTAGAAAAGATGGCTTTAAACTAGAGGGGGTGAATTGTTTAAAAGGGTTTTCGCAAACTTTTCAAAAACTAGAATGAATTTATCTCAGGAACCAAATGATTCAGCAATTCAGTTAGCCAAAACAGCAAGCAAAAGCTATAGACCAGAAAAACAATCGGTTGTTTCGTAGAAACAATCGGTTGTTTCGTAGAAACAATCGGTTGTTTATACCAGTAAACAACAAACAAACTGAATTTAAAGAGTTAGAGCTAGAGAGATTGTACATAGTTGTTTATACTGGTTCACTCCAAACCAGAGCTACATCTAGTCTTCTCAGAAACCCTGAGGATAACCACTAAGCAATCACCACTTGATCACTTACACCACAACCAAGAGAATGACCTTGAACACCTCAAGAAACACACTGTCCTTGGCCAACACTAAGATTGCTGATCTTGAACACCTCAAGAACACACAGCCAATCTCAGCAAACACAGAAACGAAATTGTTCAACAGAGTACAAGGATTACACTTGTTACAGAAGATAATTTGAAATCAATACAAGCAGAATCCTATTCCAGCACTTTGATCAATCACAAACAACTTTAGCAATCTCAACACTTTGAAAAACTCTCTTAGAAAACTTTGTCAAAGATTCTTAATTCTTAAATATGTTTTTGTGAATATATTCAAAGATGTAGTTTGTTATCAAATCTTAACAAACTCTTAAATTGCATTAAAAGATTGGTCAGAGCATTTAATGACTGGAGCGTAAACAGTGAAATCATTTAAAGCTCAGTCAAAGTAAACAGTTTTTCTGTTATGGTGCCAAAACAAACAATCCGCTGTTTCCTCGAATCAATCGGTTTTTTTGGTACTTAATAGTTTAACCATTCAAAACAGTTTTCAAACTTTTTCTCAAAACACCCAAGTACAAACAATCGGTTGTTTCGACAAAACAATCGGTTGTTTTTACTTAGTTTGAAATCATTTTGTTTTCACAAAGATTGAGAATGCTAATGCTTTAGATTTAATCATAGGGTGGATTACAGCATATAAACTACCCCAGAACAAAGCTTAAACCAGCACAGCAACATCAAGCACAACAGAGGCTTCAACATCCTTCAAAGGATTTGGATTCTTCAAAGCTTGAACACCACTTGGTTCAACACAGGGGATATGCAAATTTTAGCGAGCTTGAAAGTTGTCTTTGACACCTCCTACCTATTGACCAAAGAGTATCTCCCTTAGTACTCCTCCTTTCCTACCCTTGGTAAAGACAACTTTATTACTCTCATTAATTGTTTGCTTGTCTTCTTTGCACAAAAGAATGTTGTCTAACATTAGCAAGGAGGAGTTGGCCGAGCTTGTTAAGAAGATGAAGGCAGCTGCTAGCCTGTCCAAAGAATCTTTGACGCAGAAGAGGAAGGCTCCAGCTATGATTACCCACACCCTGACTGATCAAAACGAGGAGACCACTTTCGGGCTCTTCTTCAAGAGGAAGAGGACAACGACCACTCCTCCTATTGAGCATTCTCATACGGATGGTCGAGCTCCACACCAAGAGGTCGTCATTGATCCTGTCGGTTGACTTAGCGCTAAAGCGTTGGCTCGTCACGAACCTCCTTACCAGCCTGACTCCACGTGCCCTTCAAGTCCACACCACAAAGAGCTTCTTCTGAGAACCTGAAAACACAAGGTGGCGTCTCTGCGGCCGGTGGCGCTCCGACGCTCAAGTCAGTAACAAGAACACCCAAAAACTCAGAGAAAATATGCTCTGTAGGACCGTACTAAAGCACACTACCCTAGCAAATCAACCGTAATGAAAAACGTACCTCTGCAAATTCTGTTAAGTTTACCTTTATAGCTAGGTTTCTTCTCTCTCCAGGCCGTTATGCTTTTCGACGCATGGCTCGCATCCAGCCATGCACGTGTTGCCATCTGGGTGAGGTAGCAGGTAGCGCCCAACCCTCCATGTGTCATCATCTGAGCTAGGGTAACTCGAGCGTCATTTCACTGTTGCATCCAACCCTACACGTGTCATCATCTGGGTTGGAGTAACAGATAGCTTCCAACCCTACACGTGTTGTCATCTGGGTTGGGGCAACTGGAACGCTATTTCTGTGTAGTAACCAGCCGCGCAGCTAAGTCATCTACTCACGGAGCAAGCTAACACGCAATGTGCCTTAGAACACCACCTGACCAGGCGAGTATCGGGTGCAGCACAATGCACCATCTCTGTGATATCGCCTGTTATTAATGGCACCCTCCTTAGCAATGTGCCACGAATGTTCTTGGGCTGAGGAGACCTTGTCACCAACGAATGTCCACTCTGGGAATCCTGTCGCTGATAGGCAAGCTGCCCCTCTCAACCCACACGCCCTTCACGCCCTATGCTGGCGGAACAATCGCCTTACTGGGATTGTACACTTGAACCTACACTTCTGAGCCTTCACCAGCTTCAACTGAGCTTACTGGGAGATTCGGCGATGTGCTCCTCGCAGCAGCGTCAGACCACCTGATCTCCCATCGTCAACACGTCGACGTTATACGATCTCGGCGACAACCGACCACGTATGTTGTAGCACGCCGCTTCCACAAACGGCGACTACACTAGCTTCTGAACCACTCGCCCTTCTTTAGCCACGTGCTCTACTAAACCCGCCTCACGTGGTCACGTGCTAGACACGTCATCACACCCGATGACCTGGTCGGTGCACAAGCCCCCTAGTCTCGAGCTGCGACTTGTTCAGCGAGAAGACTAAAGAGGTTTAAACCCGGCAGTCTACGTGGCTCCGCGCGTTGGCGCTCATACTGTTCACTGACTTGACATTTCACCAACTTCTTCAATCACTCGACACATGGATTCATCAACGGCCATTATTCACTGTCGTTTGCGCTTCCCGCAACGTTCGAAACTCTTCGAATCTCTTAAACACTTCGCGCCATTTCACTGTTTCATTATCTTCTACCTTTCTTCGAACTCTCGAGACGCTCCAACGAACACTCCGATTCCCCCAACCTCCATCTTTCTGAACATTCTTCTGATCATCTAAAGGTAACTTTTTTATCACCTCTACTGATATTTGTTGCATTTTGATCGGTTTGCATCATCCATTACCTGTCTAGAGCATACGTTGTGGGATGTTTTCTTTTTTCTTCGTTTAGGGTTTCTGAACTTTCTCTGCGAGCCCCTTTTGTTCTTGCCTCTTCTCCTCTTCTGTCGAGTCTTTATGTTTACGTACTCTTATACCTTTTCGTCTTCTTGCAGCTTCCTCGATGACTCGTTCAAAAATCACACCAAACCCTCCTCCACCTCCTCGCAACCCTCCGGCGAAAACCCGTAGGGCAAACCCTTCTTCTTCCCGCGACCCCCAAAGGGGTCCCAACATCCCTTCCGACCGAGTCGCGAGACCCGCGTCCTCTCATCCTGGCCAACCACAACTAAACCCACCACAAACCAGCGCGGTGGTGAAACCTCTCCCAGATTACAAATGGCTATACCCGTGGGCCTCCACAACCCTGCTGGGTGAGATCTCATCCGTCAACACTGATCGCGACCTCCTTCGGCTCAAGAAAGGTGATAAGGAGCACCTCTCTTTCAGCAAAGAGCATGATGACAAAATGTCTGTGCGTCCTTGTCCTCCCGGTGAGCCCATCTGCACCGACGATCAGGGGAGCGACGACGCCCCCTTCTGCTTCATCTACACCACCATGTTCAAGAAGGTCAAGCTTCGGTTTCCCTTCACACGCTTTGAGAGGGAGCTCCTGACCGAGCTTGACATAGCCCCCGCCCAACTCCATCCCAACAGCTGGGCGTTCGTACGGGCTTACCAGATCCTCTGCGCACACTTGGGACATCCGGCCTCGGTGGATGTGTTCCTCTACTTATTCGAGGCGAAGAACCCGGGCAATCGTCTATGGGTCAGCTTCAATGGGATCGCCGGGAGGTCCATTCTTTCTATCTTCCAGCAATCCTATAAGGATTGGAAGGGGAAGTTCGTGCGTGTATGCTGCAACGATCAAGACCCTTCCCCTCTCGACGGGTTCCCCTTGTATTGGGTGAACAAAGGGAAAAAGGAGTCGAGCTTCAGGAAGGGTAGGGAGCCAGAAAAGATGGGGGAGCTCGACAAGGACTTGTGCGGCTTATGGAAGAAAGTCGCCTCTTCCAACGTGACCCTGTCGACTGCCTCCATCGTCTCCTTCGAGTTCTATGAAAGCCAATTGGACTTTCACATAGGTTTGTCCTTAAGCCTTCAAGTTTCTCTAGCTTGACTTTGCATTTTCTCGTTTCTACTTTGTTGTTGTTGTTCTAACTTCGCATACGGTTTCGAACTCCTTCATGCATTATTACCTGTCAACTCTCTGTGCTAGTTGATAACTGTTGGCCCCCTTTGCAGATACGATGCTGGGGCAAGATAGGATGGCTGAGCTACGTGCCATAGCCAGGTCTCATAAGCTTGCGGCGGGCTCTCAAACGATCCCGAACTCTGTTGCGGAGATCGCCGCTGCCCAGGGCCAATCCCCACCAGTTGGTCCACCCGCTGCTGCCGCCCTTCCAGCCCCCCAACGCAAAAAACTACCTCTCAAGAAGGCCAAAAAGAAAGCCCCCAGGGTAGTATCTGACGAAAAGGCAGATGAAAGCACCGAGGATGGGCTAATCTGCAAAAGGAAAAGGGTGGCGGTGACCGAGCCCCCAGCAATTGAGAGCGCCGCCTCGAAACTTCATCGAGAACCCCCCCAGCGCCTCCAAACCATTCGAGTCCACTGGGGACGTTCTTGTTTCAAACGCTTCAGTTGCTGAGGCCGCTCCTGAGCAACTTGCCGATACGCAAGCCTCCTCACAAGCCGCCGAGAAGCTCCCTGCCTCACCACCACGCCTCGAAGCTCCCCCCGCTGTCTAACCTTGTGAGGGTGGTGGTGAGCTCCAACCTTCGCCTCCACCAGCAACCCCAGGCCTCCCAGCCGCTCTTCAAGAAGCTTTGAAGTCCTTCATCGTGCGCCTAAGTGTCATGGTTGACGATTGTCTTCCCCAAATCGTCGGCGAAGGGCTCAAGGACTCCTTGGAGAAGTTTGAGCTCGACAATCGGATCAACCAGGAGGTGGCAAGCACCGCGAAAGCTGAAGCCGAGAAGACCAAGTGCGATATGATGATGCAAGGCTTGGAGTTTTCGCGAGTTGAAAACGCCCTCAAGGACGAGCTCCAGAGCGTGCGGCAAGACAACAAAGAGCTGCACAAGAAGCTTCATGACAAACTCCAAGACGCCGTCGAGTTGGAGAGCAAGATTGTCCCTCTGAGGGAGAGAATTTCCGCGCTGGACGAGGCCAAGAAAACTGACGCTCAGAAGATGGTCAACCTGGAGAAGAGGTCAATCGAGAGGGAGACCCTTCTGGGAAAGGTTGAGCAAGATTGGGATAAGGCCTCCGAGGAACTTAGTGAAACTGCTGCTGAGCTTGCTCGAGTTCGCGAAGAGAACAACGGGCTCAAGAAGAAGGCCGACGAGCTCGAGCTTGAAGTCACCCAGTGATGAGAATCAACTAAAGGTGGCTTTTTATAATGAAGAACAAGATCATTCGCCTTCACATTTAAAGTTTTTCTTGTTAATCTTTGCAAAAGATAAAGCCCAAGCCCAAGCCCAAGCCCAAGAAGGCCAAAACCCATAAAAGCCCAAAGACCATCGCATGAAGGGCAAGGCCAAGTTTTAAATAAATATTTTTAGAAAGGTGCTTAGAGGGAAACATTAGAAACCTCTATTGTTAAAGCATCTTTTAGTCTTTAGTTAAGAGTCTTAGGGGGGTGTATTAGTAGATAGGTGTAGGAGTAAATAAGGAGGTGCCAAAGTGAGAGAAAGGATCACACCTTCCTCATGCCTTGTTTTAGGCGCAAATTCTAGAAGCTTTTTGGGAGGGAGTTTTTTTTGAATTTGTGTAGCTTACATTTCAGCACCTTAGGCTATAAATAGAGGTGCTCTCTTTGTAAAATTCAGATTTGAATTTTATCTAAAGAAACTATACTCAAAATTGGAGTGAGCATTTGGAGAGCTTTGAGCTTCTTCTCTAGTCTTATCTTGAAGGACCATGGTTTCCTCAAGTGGCGGCTTCCACACTCATCTAGAAGCATCCATTCTTCTAGTGGCGTGATCATCCAACCATTCCTCCATCTTCATGAGCATTCTCTTCTCCTTCCTATCTTCTTCTTCAATTTGTTCATGTAGCTTTGAGTTTTGAGTTGTTTTTGTTTCGGTTCCTTTAATTTTCCAGCACCTATATTCTGTTTGCTTCTTAATTCTGTTCGGTACTTTTGTTTTTAATTCAATTCTGTTCGGTCTCTTCTTTTCATTCTCCTTTGTTGATTCAATTTGACAATATTTGGTTCATCCAAATGAGTTTGGGATTTGGTACTTGTTATTGGTGAGTTCTTGATCTTAGAACCATGATCCAACTTCTAAGAAAGTGCCTCTACATTTTCCAGCTCAAGGTGATTCCTCAAAGTGTCAAGAATTCTTGTTCTATGTGGCTATTGGAATCACATCACCCAGGTTCGTGAAAAGAACAGTGGGTTCAAGATGAAGATCGACGAGCTTCAGCTTGAGGCTGCCCAGGTTCTAACTTCCGGCTTTGGCGCTGCTTTGGAGCAGTTTGCTTGCAAATATCCTGACCTCGATCTTTCTGAGTTCTCAGTGTACAATGAGGTGGTGGACGGCAAGATCGTGCCCCCGATTGACTTTTCTCCTTGAAAACTCTTATGCTTTACCTTGGTCTATAATAATTTTTATTCTGTTCGAACTGTTCATACTCATGCACACACACACACACACACACACACATATATATATATATATATAATCTTCTAATTTATCTGCTGTGCAATCAACTAGTTTAACTGGATGGTTTTTTCTTAACTCGACGTACTTTGCACCAACCGGTACTTAACTTTTCTCAACTCAACGTACTTTGCACCAACTGGTACTTAACTTTTCTCAACTCAACGTACTTTGCACCAACCGATACTTAACTTTCTGCAAACCACCTTAACTTAAACAAACAGTTAATTCGAAGCAATAACGCTTAATACGAAATCACTTACTTAGCACCTGGAACTTCTCTCGCCCGACCCGCCAAGGGCCAAAGGCATCTCTACATCGTCGCTCAGAACTTCGCAGGCGCGGCCTCCGCCGTGCGATTCTCTTTCTGTTCCAATCTCAAACCATGGGCTTCTGGCGACGTCATCTCCCCTTTAACTGAAAGCGTCCCTTACGGGGCCACCTTCTGATTTCATCTTTGCTCACCTGGGAGGAGAGCCGTCTTTCGAATCGCTCTTTGCCTTCCCCGAGCCTTTACCCTAAGTAACTTACACCATTGTTCCCTCATCTGGGGGTAGAGCCGCCTTTCGGATCCTTCTCTACCTCCCTGAGTTTCAGAACAATGATTAGGGTGGTGGGGTGTCCTCTGCGAACCTTCCCCAACCACCCTTCACCTCCGATTTAACTGGTCTTACTAGGTCAACATTGGTGTCTCTCTCAAGGGGGAAGGAGTCCTTCTCCAACCCTCCTTTCCCACACTTGAGATCGTTAGCACCCCTGAATTTTCGGTTTAATCTTGCCTGAACTCACTCGAGGGTGAGAAGGACTTTTTCTGGTGCCTCAACTTGCCCAGGGGTTACATCTCCTCCTCCGCCGGATGCACTGAGGGCTTTCAACTTGCCTCAATTTGCTCACGCAAAGAGGTCTTGTAATCTGTTCTCGCCTACACTCGCTCGAGGTGAGGAGGTCTTTTTCTGATGCCTCAACTTGCCCGGGGGTTACATCTCCTCCTTCCCCAGATGCACTGAGGGCTTTCAACTTGCCTCAATTTGCTCACGCAAAGAGGTCTTGTGATCTGTTCTCGCCTACGCTCGCCCGGGGCGAGGAGGTCTTTTAAGTCTCTTTCTCGCCTACGCTCGCTCAAGGCGAGGAGGTCTTTTAAATCTCTTTCTCGCCTACGTTCGCTCGAGGCGAAGAGGTCTTTTAAATCTCTTTCTCGCCTACGCTCGCTCGAGGCGAGGAGGTCTTTTAAATCTCTTTCTCGCCTACACTCGCTCAAGGCGAGGATGTCTTTTAAATCTCTTTCTCGCCTAGAGGAAATCTGATACTTATGCCTCCGGTCGCCGGGAGGCGATGAGGACCTAAAAAACTTTATTCTTGTGCCTCCGATCGCTACATGGCGATGAGGACTTAAAAAACTTTATGTTTCAGAAATTTTGTACTGGATGCATGCAGTTCGGATTTGCCATTTTTCTTTAAAACTACACAAGGGCGATAGGGTCTCTCCCCCCAAACTTGGCAAACAGATAACATGCAAACTTAATAGCTGGGAAACTTTGATAAACTTCGAAACCTTCTTTACTGGGTGGCCTCATTAAAACCCTCCTTAGGGAAATAGAGTGCCCCCTTGAAAAATTTGTTCAAACTGATACATCTTAAATTGTTCAAGTTAATTGCTACTTACAAAGGCTCAACTGTAGTAAAACTTGAGGTGGGTGGCGTTCCAAGTGCGAGGAATCACCCCTCCCTCCAGCGTCTCCAAGCGGTAGGCGCTGTTCCCGAGTGCTTCGGTTATTCTGAACGGTCCTGTCCACTTGGGCGACAATTTTTTTTCCATCTCATACTGGTGGGCCTTCCTCATCACCAGGTCGCCATCTCTGAACTGCCTCGGCTTTATCTTGGAGTTGTATTTACGCTCGACCCTTCTCTTCACTGCCTCTCTTCACTGCCTCGGCCTTCACTCGCGCTTCCTCCCTGACCTCGTCCAGCAAATCCAAGTTCATCCTCCTTTCTTCGTTCGAGTCCTCCGCCACGAAGTTCTGAAATCTCGGCGAGCTTTCCTGGATTTCAACTGGAATCATCACGTCGCTTCCATACACTAAGCTGAACGGGGTTTCGTGGGTTCCCGATTGCTCAGTAGTATGATATGCCCACACTATGCGGGGAACTTCCTCAGCCCAAGACCCCTTGGCCTTTTCCAACCTCCTCTTCAATCCTCTCAGCAGGATCCGGTTAGCGTACTCCACCTGCCCATTCGTTTGCGGGTGTTCCACGGAAGCAAACACCTGTTGCGTCCCGATGTCCTCGCACAGCTTCTTCAACAGGTGGCTTGCGAACTGAGTCTCATTGTCTGATACTAGACGCTTGGGCACACCAAAACGGCACACAATATTTTTCCACACGAAACTCTGGATTTTGTGTCCAGTGATCTGGGCTACTAGTTCTGCCTCGATCCATTTGGTGAAGTATTCGATCGCCACAACCAAATACTTCATTTGCCTGATCGCCAACGGGAAGGGCCCCAGAATGTCGATTCCCCATATGTGGAACGGCCAGGGGCTGTAGATTGACCTCAACTCTTTTGGGGGCGCCTTGTGCCAGTCGGCGTGCTGCTGGCATTGCTTGCAGCGTTGGGCATATCTCTTGCAGTCTTCCCTCATCGTGGGCCAGTAATAACCTGCACGGACAGTTCTTGTCGCCAGCGATCGACCTCCAATATGGCTCCCACAAATCCCTTCATGGAGCTCAGCCATAATTCTCGTGCACTTCTCTCCGTGTACACATACAAGAAGAGCGTGTGTAAATCCGAACCTGTATAGCTCGCCATCAATGAGGGTAAACTTGCTGGAGCTTTTCTTCATCTTTCTAGCTTCTGTTGAATCTATTGGGAGCACGCCATCTGCCAAGTAGCGCTGGTATGGCGTTATCCACGTATCAGGCTCGTGGATAGCGCAAACTTGCGTCGTGCTCACTTCTTTCGCTGGGTGCGCCCTGACCCTTGGCATCCTCAAGGTCTCCTGCATTAGGGATCTATGGCTCCTCGCCGTTCTTTTCGTCGACCTGCATACATAGAAGACCTGGTGGTCTGCCACGAATGCTCGAGGAGTCTTCAAAGTTTTTTGAATGACGGTCCTCTGTCTGCCCACCTTGCCCGAACTGGCAAGCTTGGCTAGCAAGTCAGCTCGGGCATTCTGCTCTCTTGGCATGTGTACCACTTCAAACAAAGCGAAAGATCTCCTTAGCTCTTGCACGTACTCCATGTAGGCTACCATCTGCGGGTCCTTGGCTTGAAACTCGCCAGTCACTTGTCCAGTGACCAACAGTGAATCGCTATTGGTCATCAGCACCTTCGCCCCCATTTCCTTTGCCAACAAGATTCCGGCGATCAAAGCCTCGTACTCTGCTTGATTGTTGCTTGCTTTGAAAGCAAACCTCAGTGATTGCTCTATCAACACGCCATTGGGTCCTTCCAAAATGACCCCAGCCCCACTGCCCAGTTGGTTAGACGAACCATCCACCGAGAGTACCCAACGAAAGTCATCCTCGGCGTTTTGAGCTGTTTCGGAAGACAGCTCGACCACGAAATCAGCGAAGATTTGCCCCTTGATCGATCCCCGGGGCTCGTAATTGATGTCGAATTCCGACAGTTCCACCGCCCACTTCACCATTCTTCCAGCTACATCTGGTTTCTTCAGAACCTTCTGGATGGGCAAGTCAGTCATTACCAGCACCGTAAAGCTCTGGAAGTAGTGGTGGAGCCTCCTCGCCGAAAATACAACCGCCTTCTGGGCCTTGCAGCACCTTGCTAACAAAATATATGGGTTTTTGGACCTGATCTTGATCCTGGACGAGCACTGCGCTTATTGCGTTCTCAATTATGGCAAAATACAGCATGAGTGGCGTTGCTGTTTGGGGTTTGCATAGAACTGGCGGGCTCGCCAAATATTCTTTGAGCTTTATGAAGGCCTCCTCACACTCCTTCGTCCAGACAAACCTGTTGTTCCTCTTCAAGCACTGGAAGTATGGATGGCCCTTCTCCCCACTGGCCGATACAAATCGAGACAGGGCGGCCATTCGCCCGGTGAGCTGCTGCTCCTCTTTCACAGTGGCGGGGCTCCTCATCACCAAAATGGCGGCACACTTCTCGGGGTTAGCCTCGATTCCCCTTTCTGACAAAAGAAATCCTAGAAATTTTCCTGCTTCCACACCAAAGACACACTTCTCAGGATTTAGTTTCAACTTGTACCTGGCTATGGTGATGAACAACTCTTCCAAATCGGCAATGTGCTTGTTCTTTTCCATGGACGTTACGACCATGTCGTCGACGTATGCCTGCACATTCCTTCCGAGCATAGGGGCGAGCACCTTGTCCATTAGCCTTTGGTACGTGGCTCCCGCATTCTTCAGCCTGAAGGGCATCACCTTGTAGCAGTAGCATGACCTTTCCGTCATGAAGGCGGTCTTCTCTTCATCCATGGGGTGCATTTTGATTTGGTTGTACCCTAAGAAGGCATCCAGAAAACTGAATAGCTTGCACCCTGACACACTGTCTACCAGGGCGTCTATACTCGGCAAAGGATAAGAATCCTTTGGACAGGCCTTATTTAGGTTTGTGAAATCAACACACATTCGCCATTTTCCGCTACTCTTCTTGACCAAAACGACATTGGCGAGCCATTCTGGGTATTGGATCTCCCTCATGTGGCCTGCTGCAAGGAGTTTTTGCGTTTCTTCCTTGATCGCCTGCCTTTTCTCCTCGTTGAACTTTCTCCTTCTTTGGCGAATGGGCCTGGCTTGGGAATCCATTGCTAAGCGATGGCACAAAAAATCGGGGTCGATTCCCGGCATGTCCGAAGCAGACCATGCAAATGCGTCCAAGTGTCTACTTATTACCTGGGCGATTTGGTCTTGCGTCTCGCTGTCCAAGGTTCTCCCTAGCTTAAACGTCTTGTCGTTGATCTCCTTCTCGAGCCATTCTTCCACTGGCTGAGGCTTCTTTTCGCTGGCGATCAACGCCCTCGCGATACCTGTTTCTATGGCGGTCTCCGAGCAGCTTCTTTCCCCTTCCAACCAAGCGGCGCTCTCGGACCTCGCCTCTATATCCTCCATAGGCACATCGCCCTCAACAGCCACCTCCAACGCCGTATCCAGCACTCGCGGGGTTTCCCATGGGTGCTCCGCGCCAGGGGGAGGCGTTGTGGTTACGTGGCACACATACCTCTTGTTCTTGAGGCTGTTTTCGTAACACTTCTTCACCTCTTTTTGGTGAAAACAGATGGTGATGATCAAACCCTCCATAGACGGTAGTTTGACCTTCATGTGCCTTGTCGAAGGCACAACTCCCGTTCTGTTGAGCGTTGGTCTTCCCAACAATATATTGTAGGCCGACGGAGCGTTTACAACAAGATACCTGATCTTCTCCGTTCGCGAGGCCGAGCCATCTGTGAAGGTCGTCCTCAACTCAATGTACCCCCTTACTTCCACTTAATCGCCGACGAAACCATACAGGCAGCCCCCATATGGCCTCAATTGATCGGGGGACAGTTGCAACTTTTCAAAAGTCGGCCAAAACATTACATCTGCCAAACTTCCTTGATCGACCAGCACACGGTGGACAGTCCTTCCCGCTGTAACAAGCGAGATCACAATAGGGTCGTTGTCGTGAGGTATAACGTCCCTGAGGTCTCCTTTGGTGAATGTGATGTCCACGTCCGGCGAGTGATCTTCAAAAACCTCCACTAACATCATCGACCTCGCGTACTTCTTTCGTTGAGACGCGGTGCACCCTCCACCTGAGAATCCATCGGCTATGGTGTGGATCTCGCCGTGGACGGGCACCTCGTGCTGCTGTCCTTCATTGCCCGCAGGTTGGGAACCTGCCGACTGGCCCGCTTGCTTGTCCAGCAAGTAATCTTTGAGGAATCCGCACTTGACCAACTCGGCGAGTTGGTAACCCAAGGCCAGACACGAGTTGATGGAGTGGCCAAAGCTCTTGTGGAATTCACACCACGTGTCTGGTTTTGGACCCAAAACCTTTCTGTCGTCTTCTTAGGCACTTTGAGCCTGGCAGCAATATTCGGGATGGGGATCAGATCAGCCAACCCCATCACGAACTCATACCTTGGTGGGCGATTAGTCTCTCTGGGCCGCCCTGGCCCCTTCCCCTTCCCGTTACTCTTCTTAGGATCATAAGGATGACGCATCCTCTGGTCCCTCTTCTCCGCTGCTGCCTCCATTACTCTTTGCGGCTGGACCTTCGTCTGGGCGCGCGGTTTGGCTGGGGCCACATTTCCCCTCTTCTCGGAGACTTCGCTCTCGGCTGCGATATGGGCCACAACACGTCGTCGGATTTCAGCAAACGTGGCGGGGTGACTCCTGATAAGTGACTCACTAAAAGGCCCAGGTAACACACCCTTTTTGAAGACGTACACAAACATCTCTTCGTCTTTACCTGGCAAGCGGACTATCTGGGCTCCGAATCTATTCAGGAAATCCTTCAGGGACTCCCCCTGGTACTGTCTCACGTCAAACAAGTCGTAAGACACCAATGGTGGTGCCTTGTTCACTATATATTGCTCAACAAACATCTTGGAAAACTGTTGAAAAGTTGTAATGTGGCCAGTAGGTATACTGACGAACCAGTCCAACGCTGTTCCACTAAGAGTGCTCATGAACACCTTACAATAAACCGCGTCCGACCCCCCTAAGAGCATCATCTGAGTATGAAACGCCGTGAGATGGGCCTCAGGGTCCTCCACCCTAGTGAAAGACGCTTTCACCGCCACAGTGTTAGCCGGGACCACCGAGTCCATGATCTCTTGAGAGAATGGCATGGGAAAGCTGCGCGGTGGGGTTGGGGGTGCAGATCTGTCCCCGACCGCACGCTCCTCCCGCTCTTGAAGGGTTTTGCGCAGTTCTTCGTTAACCCTGTTGAGCTCTTCATTCCTAGCTTGCGAGGCCACCAGCGCCTTATGCATCCTTTCCTGTTCAGAATGCGATGCAGCCACGTTCTCCTGCAGCGTCCTCATCATGTCCATTACTTGTGTCATGGACACAGCATCTTCGTCTGTTGAAAACTCAAGGAAACACGCGTTGTCCTCATCCCTTCTCAGCAAAACTCAAGGAAACTCCAAACAAACGGTGAAAACTCCAAGAACCGACTGCGATAGCGAGCAGTCGGACAGAAAGCGCCAAAACTCAACAAACACGAACTATGGTTGGGAATCACCTTTTATACGGCCCCACGGTGGGCGCCAGATGATCCTGCCGGTTGACTTAGCGCTAAAGCGTTGGCTCGTCACGAACCTCCTCACCAGCCTGACTCCACGTGCCCTTCAAGTCCACACCACAAAGAGCTTCTTCTGAGAACCTGAAAACACAAGGTGGTGCCTCTGCGGCCGGTGGCGCTCCGACGCTCAAGTTAGTAACAAGAACACCCAAAAACTCAGAGAAAATATGCTTTGTAGGACCGTACTAAAGCACACAACCCTAGCAAATGAGCCGTAATGAAAAACGTACCTCTGCAAATTCTTTTAAGTTTACCTTTATAGCTAGGTTTCTTCTCTCTCCAGGCCGTTATGCTTTTGGACGCGTGGCTCGCATCCAGCCATGCACGTGTCGCCATCTAGGTGGGGTAGCAGGTAGCGCCCAGCCCTACACGTGTCATCATCTGAGCTAGGGTAACTCGAGCGTCAGTTCGCTGTTGCATCCAACCCTACACGTGTCATCATCTGGGTTGGAGTAACAGATAGCATCCAACCCTACACGTGTTGTCATCTGGGTTGGGGCAACTCGAACGCTATTTTTGTGTAGTAACCAACCGCACAGCTAAGTCATCTACTCACGGAGCAAGCTAACACGCAATGTGCCTTAGAACACCAGCTGACCAGGCGAGTATCGGGTGCAGCACAATGCACCATCTCTGTGATATCGCCTGTTATTAATGGCACCCTCCTTAGCAATGCGCCACGAATGTTCTTGGGCTGAGGAGACCTTGTCACCAACGAATGTCCACTCTGGGAATCCTGTCACTGATAGGCAAGCTACCCCTCTCAATCCACACGCCCTTCACGCCCTATGCTGGCGCAACAATCGCCTTACTGGGGTTGTACACTTGAACCTACACTTTTGAGCCTTCACCAGCTTCAACTGAGCTTACTGGGAGATCCGGCGATGCGAGATTGACAGCTCAAGGGGAAAGTCTATGGGACCCTGACTTCGATTTCCCAACCCTTGGCGAGACTTCCTTCCTGCCCAACGAAGATAAAGCTAGGTTCATGGTCCATGACGAGGATTATCTTCTTCGTGACACCATGAAGCAATTTGGGAAAACGTTTGGCATGGGTTGCCATTGTAGAAAGAAAACATCAGCATATTGCTAAAACTTTACTTTATCAGGCCAAACTTACTAATAAGTTTTTGTGTTATTCTATTAATCGTGCTATTTGTTTAAAAAAAATTACATTCCTACTCCTTATCTTGATAATATTTCTCCTTTTGAAAAACTTTTATGATAAATTGAGTGATATTACCAATATAAAAGTGTTTGGGTGTCTTTGTTACATAAGCATTCTTACTCCTCAGAGAAAGAAATTGGATCCAAGAATATTATTAGTATATTTTTAGGCTATAAGACTAATACTAAAGGATATTTGGTTTTTAATCTTGCTACTCATAATATAGAAATATTTCTAATGTTATTTTCTATAAAAATAATTTTTCTTATGATAATAACAAGATAAAGAAATTAAACAGTTTTCATTACCTTTGTACAACCATTTTGATAATATTTCTAATTATAATGATATTGTTAATAATGATATTGTTAATGAACCTTATAATCGTCAAATTACTAATTTGAATTAATATGAGACTAATAATGACTTTGTTTTCACTGTGATACAACCCAATTAGACAAGCAGATGAACAAGAACACAAGAGACACTTCACAATTAGTTTAGTCATCTGAGCTTACAAGATAAGACCCCACCAAATATCAGAAGGACCTCAATAAAAGAAAGATTGGACATAGGCTAAAGCATCAAATGTTCTTTCTTCTGGTCTTTTTAAAGGACAAGTGTTTGTAAATAAGCTGTGCTCACTTTGGGGGTCCAAGTAGAAGAATAAACTAGAGTAGGGTTCACTTAGCATAAATTGGGGTGTACTTAGCATAAACTGGGTTTGTGCCAAACCCACCTTTCATGACTAGTGTTTCAAGCTTTAGGGTTTCTTTAACCTACCTTGATGAGAATCAAGTAAAGGAGGATTTTATTAATGAAGGAAGAGGCCATTCACCATCACACTTGAAGTTCTTCGTTCTACTCTTCTCAAAATTAAAAGAAGACATAAAATAAAGAGAGGCCCAAGCCCAAAGCCCAAGCCCAAGCCCAAGTCCATCCTATAAAGGGCAAGGCCAAGTATTAAATAATAAAGAATATTGTTGAAGGTGCTTAGAGGGAAACATTAGAAACCTCTATTGTTAAAGCATCTTTTAGTCTTTAGTTAGGAGTCTTAGGGGGGGTGTGTTAGTAGATAGGTGTAGGAGTAGAAAAGGAGGTGCCAAAGTCAAGGAAGAGGTCACACCTTCCTCATGCTTTGTTTTAGGCGCAATTTCTAGAAGCTTTTTGGGAGGGAGTTTTTGAATATGTGTAGCTTATATTTCAGCACCTTAGGCTATAAATAGAGGTGCTCTCTTTGTAAATTTGAGATTGGAATTAATCTAAGAAAACTCTACTCAAATTTTGAGTGATCATTGGAGAGCTTTTGAGCCTTCTTCTCTAGTCTTATCTTGATGGATCCATGGAGTCCTCAAGTGGCGGCAGCAACTCTTATCTAGGAGCATTCCACACTTCTAGTGGTGAGATCATCCAACATCCTTCCATCTTCATGAGCATTTCTTCTCTCCTTCCTTTCTTCTTTGTTAATTCTTTGTTCTAGTTTGTTGTCTTGTTTTTTTGGTTCGGCAATTCTAGTTTTCCAGCACCTATGTTCTTTTCTTTGCCTTTTAATTTCATTTTGTTTGGTTGAAATGTGTTCTTATGCAATTCTGTTTGGTACTTCTTAGTTTTACCTCTTTTTGTTGGTTCAATTTGACAATATGTGGAACATCCAAATGAGTTTGGGATTTGGTACTAGTTTTTGGTGAGTTCTTGTCTTAGAACAATGATCCAACTCTAAGAAAAGTGCCTCTATAATGTCTAACTCAAGGTGATTCCTAAGAATGTCAAGAATCATTCTCTATATGGCTAGTGGAATCACATCATACCTTCTAGAATGTTTCTCACAAATGACACCCCTACCCTTCTATCTTGTTCTCCAAGACACTCTCTCCTATAAATAAAGTGTCTTGCCTTATGTATTTGACACATTGAATTCTGAATAGAAAGGAAACTCTGTTAGAGTGTTTAGTGAGCAGATTCTCTTAAAGGTTCTTGGGTCTTATCTTGTGAGTGTAGTGCACTTCAAGTGGCGGCTCTTCACGACTCATCTTGGAAGCTCCGATCCTTCCAAGTGGCGTGATCCATCTTCCATTACGCCTTCCATAATTCCATTTCCATTTTCTTATTTTTTCTTCATTTTTTATTCTGTCATCATCTTGCTTCCTTCCATCTTATGTTATTTTGAGTTTTGCACCTCTTCATAATTAACACCATATAATTGTGTTTTCTAGAAGTGAACCTTCACACTTACTTAACCACTTGGTTAAGTTCGTGTCTAGTGGGAATATTCTTTGGGTTTCTCACCATATTCTACTAATTCAAAAAGCTTAAACAAAAGTGAAACATCTCAAATGTGTCAATCTAAAATCAACTCACATCATACTGATAGACGTATTATTTGTGTTAGGCAACCCCTTGCATATTTCAAAGATTATCATGATTGGTGACAATGAAGAAGAGGGAAAATTTAATTTAACAGTTTAATGAATTATGAAAGTAAGGTGGTGAAGTTTATGATGTAAGTTGATTTTAGGTTGGTTCATTAGGTGACACTTTTAGAATTAGGATCAAGATTCTTAAGCAATTAAGGTGAGAAATCTAAGGAAAATTCCCACTGGACATTAACTTAACAAGTGTTAAGTAGATGTGAAGGTTCATTTCCAAAGATCAAAGGAAAAAAAAACACAAGTATAGGTGATGTATGAGTGCTAAACATGAAGCGGAATCATGAACACAAGAACAAGAACAAATTAACCAATTAAAACAACAAACAACACATTTTAACCAATTAGAATGAACAAGGAAGACATATGAACTTATTGGAATGAAGAACAAAACAACACATCATACTTAGGCATTGAATGGAATGGAAAATGGAATTACAAGATGGATGATAGGAAGATCTTATGTGGTTGAAGCAAGGGAAGAGGTACACTCCACTTGGAAGGTGAATAGACTCCAAGATAAGTGAAGGTTGTCGCCACTTGAGAGCTCCCAAAGACTCACCAGATAAGACTAGGAAATGAGAAGCAAGTCTCACAAATTCTCACTCAATTTGAGTATAGTAACTTTACTTCAACTTCAATTTATCTTTACATGAACCAAGCATCCCTATTTATAGTGCCATAGGTTCGGTTTTCACAAAGCAAATAGGTTGGAAATTCAAATGAAACTCATTTGAAATTACCGCCCAATACTAGTCACATGGAAGGTGTGCCTTCACATGGAAAGTGTGACTTTGCTACTTTTTCTCATAAGTCCTAAACTCCTATCCACACCTCCATTTTATGTTCTATTTAAATCTTCTCTAAAGAAATTACCCTTGCTCTTAGTAATCTTCTGAGGCATGATGGATGATGAAATCATGTGTTGGGCTTGGACCTCAGTTTGAGCTTGGGCTTTTGTTGGGCTTGGGCCTCAATGTTAAGAATACTAATAGGAAGAACTTCAAGTGTTTTGGTATTTGACCATTCCTCCTATTGATGACATCTTCATTTGCTTGTTGAGATGACCCTTCAAGGTTGGCATTCATGGTCATCTTGTTATGGATTTGGGTCGTATCATGACCCTCAAGTTGGAGAGAATTTGACCACGAATTTAGTACTCCTACATATAACAAAGTCAGTTTGCTATCAAATAAGAGAATGGGAGAAGCAAGAGACAAACTTGACTTAGAATTTGTAAGCGTTGGGAGTTCAGAAAAGGAGGTCCTATAGACAGACCATGTTGGAAAAGATTGTGTGGGAATGATGATATTCTTTGGAAAAAGTCCTCTTAAAAGGAGAAAACCTTTAGGAGGTATGTAAAAATCATCCCTAACATTATATAACCAAGATGGTGTGAAAGTAGGAACCTTGGGTAATGAAAAAGATAAAGAAGAAGAATACCTTTGAGGCTCAAGTTGAGGCATAGCACGAGTCAACATGATTGATTTAGTTGATAAAGTATTGTGACTCGGTTTAGTACTTCTTTTGCTTTCTCATTTTCTCTTTTAGTTTTCATTTTTATTTGTTCCTCATGAACCTCTTGGGGAGAGAGGGGTTTTAAGGTAACCTTGCGCCCTTGGAAGGAAAAAGACATGGTATTGGTTAGGCCACCATGTAAAACATGTCTATCATATTGCCAAGGCCTTCCAAAAAGAACATGAGTTGCTTCCATGGGCACAACATCACATAAAACCTCATCTTTATACTTTCCTACTGCAAAGTTTAGGAGGACTTGTTTATTTAGCATGATTTCACCCTCAGCACTAAGCCATTGTAATTTATAGGGCTTGGTATGAAAGATAGTGGGTAAGGCTAACTTCTCCACAACTCTTGTACTATCCACATTAGTACAACTACCCCCATCTATCATCAAGGAACATAACTGTTCTTAAGAAGGCAGCGGGTGTGGAAAATATTTTCTCTTTGGGTATCATCCAAAGGTTTTGGAATTGTTCCCAACATTCGCCTTATCATCAATAAGTCACCTTCACAAGGTATTTCACAATCATTATTGTTAGAATATATGGCCTTAAACGAGAGGGGGGGTGAATTGTTTAAGAAAGATTTTCGTAAACTTTTAAGCCTAGAATGAAAATACTTCAAGAAAACCTTGATTAAGAAATCAGTTTATCAAAACATAAAGCAAAAGCACAACACTGGAAAAACAATCGGTTGTTTTACCGAAACAATCGGTTGTTTATACCAGTTATCAAATAACAAAACTGAATTTAAAGAGATAGAGATAGAGAGATTGTACACAAATGTTTATACTGGTTCACTCCAAACCCAGAGCTACATCCAGTCTTCTCAGAAACCCTGAGGAAATCCACTAAGCAATCACAACTTGATCACTTACACAACAACCAAGAGAATGACCTTGAACACATCAAGACACACACTCTCCTTGGCCAACACACTAACACCAAGATTGCTGATCTTGATCCCCACAAGAACACACAACCAATCTTAGCAAACACAGAAACGAAACTTTGTTTTACAGAGTACAAGGATTACACTTGTTACAAAAGATAATCTGAAATCAATACAAACAGAATCCTATTCCACAAACTTTGATCAATCACAAACTCTTAGCAATCTCAGCTCTTTGAAAAACTCAAAAACCCTTAGTAAAAACTTGTCAAAGATTAATTCTCAAATTTGTTATTCTGAATTTATTCAAAGATGTAGTTTGTAATCAAATCTTAACAAACTCTTAAATTGCATTAAAAGATTGGTCAAAGCATTTAATGACTGAAGCGTAAGTAGTTAAATCATTTAAAGCTCAGTCAAAGATAAAACAGTTTTTCTGTTATGGTCTCAAAACAAACAATCGGTTGTTTCCTCGAATCAATCGGTTGTTTTGGTTCTTAACAGTTCAACCATTTGAAAAACAGTTTTCAATCTTTTTCTCAAAACACCTAAGTATAAACAATCGGTTGTTTCGATAAACAATCGGTTGTTTTAACTTAGTTTGAAAATATTTTACTTTCACAAAGATTGAGATGCTTATGCTTTAGATTTAATCAATGGGTGGATTACAAAACTCAAACTACCCTAAAACTATACTAAACGAGTCCAGCAACACCAAGCACAACCAAGGCTTCAACATCCTTCAAAGGATTTGGATTCTTCAAAGCATGAACACCACTTGGTTCAACAATCTCCCCCTATTTGATGAAGACAAATCCCTGGTGCTTGTGTTTGATCTTATTGAATCTGAAGCAGTACCTGCAAAAATAACATTTAAACTATCCAATGCTTCTTACAGCATCAAGTTAGATTTTTACATATTTCAAGCATAAAACATGATAAACAATCAGTTGTTTACACGAAACAATCGGTTGTTTTTATCAGCAGCAGCAGAAAACCTTTTATATCAGAGATTTTAACAGATTATACAGTATCAGATAAAGATATACAAGAACCAATTAATTCTCCCCCTATTTGTCTTCACAAATAGACTTTAGCATGTATCAAAAACAGATTTAGGAGAGATTATTAAGATCAAGGATACCTAACTCATTTCTTAAGAAGAAAAACCTCTCTTTTGGTAAAGGCTCTGTGAAAATGTCAGCTAACTGCAGTTTGGTCTCCACAAACTTCACTTCATAGTTCCCATTGTTTACATGATCCCTGATGAAATGATGCCTTATCTCAATATGTTTGGTCCTTGAGTGCTGAATCTGATTTTTGGTAAGATTGATGGCACTTGTGTTATCACACATCAAAGGAACCTTGCTGATTTGTAAACCAAAATCTGCAAGTTGTTGCTTGAGCCACAGAATATGTGCACAACATCTATATATTCAACCTCAGCAGTAGAGAGAGCAACACATGCTTGCTTCTTGCTATGCCATGAGATTAGGCTTAAGCCAAGAAGGTGGCAAGTGCCACTTGTGCTCTTTCTATCTAGCTTGCAACCTGCAAAGTCAGAATCTGAATAACTAATTAAATGAATTGGAGAGTGAGAAGGATACCATAATCCTACAGATGATGTTCCTTTGAGATATTTCAGAATTCTTTTTGCAACTTTGAAGTGTGACTCCTTAGGATTTGCTTGACATTTTGCACATAGACACACCGCAAACATGATGTCCGGCCTACTAGCTGTGAGATAAAGCAAAGATCCAATCAATCCTCTATATTTTGTTTGATCTACACTCTTTCCAGCAGCATCCACGTCCATGTAGCAGCTTGATGGCATTGGAGTGCTTGCTTCTTTGCAACTCTCCATTTCAAATTTCTTGAGAATCTCCTTGCAATACTTTGATTGACTTAAGAAGATCCCATCCTTTGTTTGCTTAACCACTGCCTTGGAGCTTGTTTCAATCCATAGAAAGCTTTCTTCAACTTGAAGACATGGTTGGGATACTTATGATCTTCAAAGCCCGGTGGTTGATCTACATAGACTTCCTCATTGATGTAGCCATTCAAGAAGGCACTCTTGACATCAATTTGAAAGAGTTTAAAACCACTCATACAGGCAAAAGCCAGCAGCAGCCTCATAGTCTCCAATCTAGCAACAGGAGCAAAGGTTTCACCATAATCTATGCCCTCCTCTTGATTGTAGCCTTTTGCAACTAGCCTTACTTTGTTCCTTGTGATCACACCATCCTCATCTAGCTTGTTCCTGAAAACCCATTTCGAACCAATAATATTCATTTCATTATTTTTAGGGATAAGAAACCATACCTCATTCCTTGCAAACTGATTCAGCTCTTCATGCATAGCTTCAACCTACTTCTCATCGTTGAGAGCTTCCTCAATTGATTTTGGTTCAATTTGAGAGACAAAAGTTGTGTGCCTGCAGAAGTTTGAGATGGAGCTACGTGTGGAGACACCTTCCTTTATCTGCCCTATGATGTTGTCCACTGACAGATCTCTAGGAATCCTCCACTCTTTGGGCAGCTTATTCTGTTGCAGAATTTCAATCGGTTGTTTCTGCGAATCAACCAGTTGTTTTTCTGCACAGATTTCCAGCTTCTCCAAACTGATGCTCTGTTCATCTTCCTCAGCACTGGTCTTTGGGATTTGATTGACTCTGCGATCTACCTCATCAAAGACAACGTGAACTGATTCTTCTACAGTCATCAACCTCTTATTGTAGACTCTATATGCATGACTTGTGAGTGAATAACCAATGAAGATACCAAGGTCCGCTTTCTCATCAAACTTTCCCAAGTTTTCCTTTCCATTGTTGAGAACGAAACAGCTGCAGCCAAAGACTTTGAGATGACTGATGTTAGGCTTCCTTCCATTGAAGAGTTCTTATGGAGTTTTCTTCAAAATGGGCCTTATAAGCACCCTATTCATCACATAACAAGAGGTGCTCACTACATCTGCCCAAAAATACTTAGGAAGTGATGATTCACTAAGCATTGTCCTTGCAAGCTCTTCAAGAGACCTATTCTTCCTTTCTACCACTCCATTCTGCTGTGGTGTTCTTGGAGCAGAGAAATTGTGCAGAATTCCCAACTTCTCACAGAATTTGCTAAACTTCTCATTCTGAAATTCTCCTCCATGATCACTTCTAATAGAACCTATGTTGTTGTTCTTTGTATTTTGTAGCCTTCTTGCTAGCTTTTTGAATGCAGGAAAGGCATCACTCTTTGATTCCAAGAAAAGAGTCCAAGTGTACCTAGAAAAGTCATCAACAATAACAAGAGCATAATAATTTCCACCAAGACTCATAGTTCTTGAGGGTCCAAAGAGGTCCATGTGAAGAAGTTCAAGAGGTCTCAAAGATGAAACAACATTTTTAATTTTGAAAGAACTTTTCACTTGTTTCCCTTTTTGGCATGCTTCACAAATGTGATCCCTCTCAAACTTGAGTTTTGGCAGCCCAATCACAAGATCCTTTGAAATTAGCTTGTTCAAATGATTCATGTGAATATGAGCAATTCTTCTATGCCAAAGCCAATATTCATTTTGCTTGGATAGAAGACATCCAATTGAACATGGTGAAGAGATATCTAGAAGATACACATTATTAACTCTCTTACCTACCAACATTACCTCTTTGGTGTTGGGTAGACAGATTTCACATGTGTTTGACTTGAACATCACTTGATATCCCTTGTCACATAGTTGGCTAATGCTCAGTAGATTGTGCTTTAGTCCTTCTACAAAAAGTACATCATGGATTACCAAGATGTTCTCATCTCCTATGGATCCTCTCCCAAGAATTCTTCCTTTGTTGTTGTCTCCATAGGTGACATGACCCTCTTGCTTAAAGGAGATACTCAGGAACTTTGATTTGTCCCCTGTCATGTGCTTGGAGCATCCACTATCCAAGTACCATAGTTGCTTGCTCTCCTCCAAGATTTCCTACAAAAGAGATTTTCAAGTACAAAGATTTAGTCCCCTTATGAATGTGGGTCCATCTGGTTTATACTCATCAATTAAAGCTTTATTTCCCTTAGGAATCCACTTCATAAGACCTTTAGGAACAACATGTTTTCTGATTTTACAGAACCTCAAAGAATGGCCTCTTTTCATGCAATAGAAGCATGTAACAATCGGTTGTTTCGATGGTCCAATCGATTGTTTTTTTGGTATTTTCGAAAATGATTTTGAAAATCTATCTTGTTTTTTTGTGGATTAAAACCCAATCCAGCTTTTCCAAAAACACAGTTTTGAGATGCCAGAACACTCTCAAAGTTGGATTGGCCTTTAGAAAGCTTATCCACTGTTTTAACAAGATAGTGGACCTTCTTTTCAAGATTTTCTCAATTTTCACAAACTAGAGTATCACACTTGCACGAGGAGTTTTAGTAAATGATTTCCAGATTTTCAAAATCTGTTTTTGAATTTTCTAATTCCTCTTCCAGTGCCTTTACTCTGTTTTCAAGCCAGCTGTTCTTTTTCTTTTAACTGATTGTTCAAGAGAGCCAATCGGTTGGCTTCTTCATGTGTTTCTTAAAAGGCTTGAAGCAATTGACCATAATTTTCAGAGTTTGAGGAGTTTGATGAACTTACACTACTTGAGTCGTCCTCCCTTCTGGCCATGAAGCAAAGATTGAGGCTTTTCTTATTTTGTCTTCTTTTCCTTCTTGCTTGACTCTTTGTCATTGCTTCCTTTGGTTCATGAGCAGCCTTGAGTGTGTCCCACATATCCTTAGCAGTTTTGCACTTTGATATTTTGAAAAATTCATTAGTATCTAGTGCAAAAGCTATAATGTTTTGAGCAGACCGATTAAGCTGGGCCATCTTACATTCATCATTTGTCCATTGAGACAAAGGTTTTGCAACGAAAGAATTATTCTTTTTGAACTTTGGAATGTAAGGACCATTCTCAATTGAATCCCAAATTCTTTGATCAATAGATTCAATAAAGATTTTCATTCTTGCTTCCCAAAACTTATAATTCAATCCACAGAATAAAGGTGGTTTGTAGATTGAAGCACCTTCCTCAAAAGATAGTTTTCCAGCCATAGAAAAAAGATTTTTGATCAACTTTAATATCTTTCAAGAACCAAGCTTTGATACCAACTGTTAGAATATATGGCCTTAAACGAGAGGGGGTGAATTGGTTAAGAAAGATTTTCGTAAACTTTTAAGCCTAGAATGAAAATACTTCAAGAAAACCTTGATTAAGAAATCAGTTTTTCAAACCATAAAGCAAAAGCACAACACTGGAAAAATAATCGGTTGTTTTACCGAAACAATCAGTTGTTTATACCAGTTATCAAATAACAAAACTGAATTTAAAGAGATAGGGATAGAGAGATTGTACACAGATGTTTATACTGGTTCACTCCAAACCCAGAGCTACATCCAGTCTTCTCATAAACCCTGAGGAAATCCACTAAGTAATCACAACTTGATCACTTACACAACAACCAAGAGAAACCTTGAACACCTCAAGACACACACTCTCCTTGGCCAACACACTAACACCAAGATTGCTGATCTTGATCCCCTCAAGAACACACAACCAATCTTAGCAAACACAGAAACGAAACTTTGTTTTACAGAGTACAAGGATTACACTTGTTACAAAAGATAATCTGAAATCAATACAAGCAGAATCCTATTCCACAAACTTTGATCAATCACAAACTCTTAGCAATCTCAGCTCTTTGAAAAACTCAAAAACTCTTAGTAAAAACTTATCAAAGATTAATTCTCAAATCTGTTATTCTGAATTTATTCAAAGATGTAGTTTGTTATCAAATCTTAACAAACTCTTAAATTGCATTAAAAGATTGGTCAAAGCATTTAATGACTGGAGCGTAAGCAGTTAAATCATTTAAAGCTCAGTCAAAGATAAAACAGTTTTTCTGTTATGGTCTCAAAACAAACAATCGGTTGTTTCCTCGAATCAATCGGTTGTTTTGGTTCTTAACAGTTCAACCATTTGAAAAACAGTTTTCAATCTTTTTCTCAAAACACCTAAGTATAAACAATCGGTTGTTTCAACAAAACAATCGGTTGTTTTAACTTAGTTTGAAAACATTTTACTTTAACAAAGATTGAGATGCTTATGCTTTAGATTTAATTAAAGGGTGGATTACAAAACTCAAAATACCCCAAAACTATACTAAACCAGCACAACAACACCAAGCACAGCCAAGGCTTCAACATCCTTCAAAGGATTTGGATTCTTCAAAGCTTGAACACCACTTGGTTCAACAATTATCACTGAGGGTTTTTGAAGGGGAAGGGGAGTTAGATCTAGAAGAGTTATCACTATGTTCACTTACTACTTGACCCCCCTTATACATCATGGTGCGTTTGGTTGGAAAATTGGCCGATATATGACCAAAACCTAAACATTTAAAACATTTTTTACTTGAGGTTTTGGTAGGTGATTTAGGAGTTGAAGATGAGGGTTTAGAATCTCTTGGTTTGTAAGTGGACTCCTGTTTAAAATTGGAGGGAAAAGTTGAAGTAGATTTTTGTTTATTTGTCCAAGATGTGTGGTAAAAGCCATCATTATGAGAATATTTAAAAGTGTTTTTCTTGGAAAGTTGGGATTCTACAAGGTGAACCAATTTTTCTAAAGAAGTATACTTGTATAATTCTACCACATCTTGGATGTCCCTTTTTAGACCACTTACAAAACAAGTCATTTTGGACTCCTCACTTTCATGCATGTTAATATTAGTTAAAAGCGCATGCATTCTTTTAAATCAACCCAAGAAACCATGGTTGGTCTCTTGTTTAGCCCAATGTCCATTACAATTTTATGCCACCATTGCATGGCATAGTCTAAGAATTCTAGGGAGGCTAATTTTACCTTTTGGTCATCTTGGACCTCATGCACCATAAAAATTTGTTCACATTTAGCCTCCCATTCTAAATACACATTAGGATCACTATCTCCACTAAAACTAGGCAATTTTACATAAGGTAAATAAGACTTTGCCACATTTTGGCGCCTATCTTCATAATATTGCCTCCTCCATTTGGTTTCTTCATCATAGCCATGGTAATTTGGAGAACTTCTTGATTCATATCTATGATTGCGTCTCCTTTTCCTTTGTGGTCTTTCATTTAGCATTTCCAATCTTTGGATTCTTTCCTCCATTTGTCTCATTTCTTCCTCTTTTTGTGCAATAGTTGTTTTAGCTTCCTTTAATTCTCCAATTAGAAAAGCTTTTTTAGGAGAATGAGGTTTAGATGATTCGCCACTTGAAAGATGCTCCATAACAACAAACAAACACAAAACACAAGGAACAAACAATTATAGAAAACAAGGTAAAGGTAACAAGTTGCTCACGACAAAAAGAAGAAAAAAGAAGTAATCACTCAAAGAAAAATTTTCTTTCCTTAACCAAAGTTTCACTTGTGGATTGGATAACTCTCAAGTGAGAGATACCAAAGCAAACAACACTTGCTCAAAGTATTATCACCACAAAACTTTAGGGAAGAAGAAAAGACAATCAAGAAAAGTTTAAAATAAGCACTACAAGAAAAAGTGCTTTTAGAAACTAAATTTTTGGTTTCTAAAATGATAAAATTAGTCACTAACTTAATTAGAAACTAATAGTCTTAAGTGTCTAAAATCATGGTCGCTAATTTTAGATACCAATTTAAATTCTAATTTAAAAACCAATTTAGTGACCAAATATGTAGAAACTAATTTAGTGACCAAATATGTAGAAACTAATTTAGTGACCAATTATATAAAAACCAAATTAACAACCAAATTTATTTAAACCAATTTAGTGACCAAAATATATAGAAACTCATTGAGCGACCAAATATATAAATACCAAAAAATGGTCACTATATTGGTCTCTAAATAATATAATTTATTATAAAATATTATTTTATTATTTTTATTATTTTATTATTTTAATTATTTTATTATTATTTATTTATTTTATTATTATTTATTTATTTATTTATCAAGTATAAAAATCAATACATTTGACATATTTTAAGATCGTATGTACATAAAGGAATTGCACAATACCACTATAATTTGGATAAAGTTCTAATTTTATTTAAATATTCAACAAGGAAGAATCTCACCTCTTAAGCTGTGACACCTCAAACAAAAATAAAAACCAACTTGATACTTTTTCTTACCACTTAACTCAAGATACTCAACCACACTCCATCGTGTAGATAACAAGGTTTGGTGAAAAAAACACTTCAAATGGCTCTTCTAACTCCCCTTCAGATGCTTCCTTCCATCCTCCTCAACACCACCGAACCTGCAACTAAGATAAAAATTTACATAGTTGCACCTACTATCATAATCACTCTTACTTTATCTACCCTCTACCAACTATGATTTTAGTTCCTGGCAGTGAGGCAAAAAAGATTGGCACAACTGGGATAAAACTGCATAAAAAACAGAACAAAAGGACTTCAAAGCACATGAGAGTGACACATATTATAATCCTGCAACACCAACTATGTTATCATTGACAACTTATAACAACTATTTCTCTTCTTAGAAGTAATTCTATGCAATGTAGAACCTAAGATTTGCTGCCAATCATTAAAAATGATTCAAACAAGGCGTTTGAAAAGCTTAATTTATTGTTTTTTTTTGTGAACTTTATTCCATGAAGAGCTAGTGCTAGTGGTGTGCCACGTGAGCTTTTGATGCTAACTATAACAATAATCATCTACCTGTCAAAAAATATAAAATAAAATTTATTAGCAAGATTGAAATTTAAAAATATATATAGAATAGTGTAACAAAATTACCTTGATAAGGACTGAGTGGTTGACTGGGTGGTTGTGTTTCATCCTCATCTTGAGTTTCCTCAAAACTTGGTGGCATTGATTAACGATTAATGTTATCCATCCATTGTCGAATCATTGCATTGTTTTTCTCAAAAAGTTGCTCAATATTTAAAATTTTGATTCGAAGCTCATCTCTTTCTTTCTTAACTAATTCCATATCTCTTTTAAGTTCATCAAGCTCTTGACTTTGTATCCACCCATTTGAGGAAGAAGATGAGCCAAGGTAGTAAGGCCTACCTCCAATAACAGTAGATTTCATTCCAAGACCATATATCCTCCCAAGGTTCTAGCTGCATCACACCAGACATCTAACTCATTTGGGGGGAGGGGGAATTCCTTGTGCAGATGCACTTTGTGTTAACATAGAATATTGATTAAGAAAACAAACAGATATTATTTCATGAATGATTTCTTCTCATTGCTATTATACCATGATGATGAATAATTCACATTCTTGCACAATTGTTATTGAGTGAAACTCTTATAATCTCTATACTAACAACTAAACAACCAAGTAATTTTTTTCTTGAGTCAAAACAATATATGCATGTAAACAATTCCTATTAACACATGTTCAAAGTACTATCAAGCAACAAAAAGGTAGACATATAACATGTGATTCTTGAACTATTAATCTATCAGAGACACTCAAATACCTGGTTATGAAAGATGAAATGGACTTGTTGTATGTTTATGATTTTCTAAACTGTGGTGTTCGGTCGAACATACATACACGATGGGTCTGCTAAGCTGAGTTTGGGGGACAACAACAATTGTTATGTGATAGGATAGAATGTTCTTATTTATTTTTTCACACTATTTTAATGACATAATTAAACACTTACATAAAAGTAGTAATAGTTTAATGTTTTTGGACTAAATGTTTTGGTTGTACAAGTTTTTTAGTGAGGTTAAACTTGAAAGTCACTTCATGTTGTAAAAACATAATTGCATTACATATGTACTTGTGTTCTGTTTTGTTACACAATGTGTATAAAAGCCAGTTAGACTATTGCATACTGTATTTAAAAGATAATCTTAACATTGAAAAGATCTACAATTTGTATTTAAACACACAATAATAAACTAACAATAACATTAACATTGAAAATGAAAAAACAGAAAATACAACAGAACAACTAAAATAAAAGGTAATAAATGTTAGAAAAGATGGCTTTAAACTAGAGGGGGGGTGAATTGTTTAAAGAGGGTTTTCGCAAACTTTTTAAAACTATAATGAATTTATCTCATAAACCAATTGATTCAGCAATTCAGTTAGCCAAAACAGCAAGCAAAAGCTGTAGTACCAGAAAAACAATCGATTGTTTCGTAGAAACAATCGGTTGTTTATACCAGCAAACAACAAATAAACTGAATTTAAAGAGTTAGAGATAGAGAGATTGTACACAGTTGTTTATACTGGTTCACTCCAAACCAGAGCTACATCCAGTCTTCTCAGAAACCCTGAGGATATCCACTAAGCAACCACACCTTAATCACTTACACAAGAACCAAGAGAATGACCTTGAACACCTCAAGAAACACACTCTCCTTGGCCAACACTAAGATTACTGATCTTGAACACCTCAAGAACACACAGCCAATCTCAGCAAACACAGAAACGAAATTGTTCAACAGAGTACAAAGATTACACTTGTTACAGATGAATATCTGAAATCAATACAAGTAGAATCCTATTCCAGCACCTTGATCAATCACAAACTCTTATCAATCTCAGCTCTTTGAAAAACTCTTTAGAAAAACTTTGTCAAAAGATTCTGTTTTTCTTAATATATTCAAAGATGTAGTTTGTTATCAAATCTTAACAAACTCTTAAATTGCATTAAAAGATTGGTCAAAGCATTTATTGACTGGAGCGTATACAGTTAAAGCATTTAAAGCTTAGTCAAACACAAAACAGTTTTTCTGTTATGATTCCAAAACAAACAATCGGTTGTTTCCTCGAATCAATCGGTTGTTTTGGTACTTAACAGTTTCAACCATTCAAAAACAGTTTTCAATCTTTCTCAAAACACCTAAGTATAAACAATCGGTTGTTTCGACAAAACAATCGATTGTTTCAACGTAGTTTGAAAAAGATTTTACTTTCATAAAGATTGAGATGCTAATTGCTTGAGATTTAATCTAAGGGTGGATTACAACATATAAACTACCCCAGAACAAAGGTTAAACCAGCACAGCAACATCAAGCAAAGCAGAGGCTTCAACATCCTTCAAAGGATTTGGATTCTTCAAAACATTTACCACCACTTGGTTCAACAATCTCCCCCTATTTGATGAAGACAAATCCCTTATGCTTGTGTTGTACCTGATTAAATCTGAAGCAGTTCCTGCAATAGAACTTTGAGCAATACATTGAACTTCTGATATTCTGTTAGCATACAGATAAACAATTTAAAGCTTAAAACATCTAATATCATAGATATATTACATATTCCAAACTGTTTTATCAACTGAAAAACAGAAACTTAAAACAAACTAGAAACACAGCATATATCCTAGAAACACAGCATATATCTCCCCCTATTTGTCTTCACAAATAGACAAAGATAATAGATAAAACAAGATATTGTTTTCATTACATCAGAATAAAACAGCAACAACAGAAGGAAAGAAATTTTAAAACCAGAAAAGAACAGCCAAAAACAATCGATTGTTTCGATGACCAATCAGTTTTTTTCCTTCATTCTTCTTCATCAGCAAACTGAAGATTTCCAAGATTTGATTCTGGACAGCTTCAATCTGTTCATCCAGAGTCATAAACCCGGCATCCATGTTGTCAAACCTGGTGTCAATCCTTTGGAAATTACTAACACAAAGATCATGGAGGCTCCTTTGATTTTCAGCAAAGCTATCAAGCCTATTCACCATGAGTCTTTCAAAAGACGACATGGTTGGCATTCTTTCTCCTCAGCAGCAGTAGGTCCTGCATCTTGAAAATTTTCAGTTGGATCTTCATGTTGAACATCCATATCAGCAGGTTCATCTTGTTCAAGATTAGCAGCACCACTAGATAAGGCACCATGATCACCATCCTTGCTTATCCATTTTCCACCTACTTTTGTAAAGCCCATCTTGCTGAGTGATCCATTGTTCAACTCTTGAGTTGACTTGACCAGCTCAGAAGTTTCATCTTCAAGATTAACTTCAAAAAAGAGTAGAAACTTAGATATTAAAACAACATAGGGATAATGATAATCACCTAACCTCATGGCTTTTTGCACATGTTCTTTGATTATATGAATCCAATTGATCTTGATTTTCTTGGTGATGCAGAAGATATAAACCAGATCTTCTTCAGTTAGCACAGAGTGATTACTCCCCCTTGGAGTTAGAATCCAAGTTACAATGAGAGCAAGCAACCTCTCATCAAGCTTCAAACCTCCAACTGAGCATGTACTAACTTGAGCATGTTGATTCTTCAAGCAACTTTTGTAGAACTGGATTTTATTAAAATCCTCCACCACACCAAGATTTCCCTTGTTGATTCTCAGACCAGAAAACTTAAGTCCAGCAACAGCAATCCAAACTTCATGAGTTATCTCCATTTCCACACCTTTCACATGAGAAACTAGATTGTTTCCCTCAAACTTCAATATTGAGTAGAACACCCTCACCAAATCTGGATAAATGTTCCCTTCATCTCTAGGAACTTTCTGAGAGATTGATCATTGAGCAGCCTTCTTACATTATCAAGCTTTTGACTTTTCATCCAATCAAAGCATACAACCTTGGGGTTGTTTATCTTCTTGATACTTGTCTCATATCTATACTTCTCAATGAGATCATTATCTCCAGAAAACCAGCCTTCCATCCTTCCTCCAGACCTTACAGCCCTGGTTTTGACTCTCTTGGAGGTGGGAGGGGTTGATTCCATGACAGCAGAGACGAAAAAAGAGGAGAGCACACTTCACAGATTTTTGCAAGAGATGGTGCAAGAGATATTGCAAGAGATGTTGCAATTGGTTGTTCTTGTGGAAGAGATCTGCACCTGATTTTATAGCAGTAAGAGAATCAATATGAATTTAATTTTATTAAAGGGTACCTGATTTTCAGAGAGAGAGGACTTGACTCTGCTCTGCACAGAAAAAGTCAAAAAAAGCTGAAAATCACATGGTCTTCACATGTGACCTTTGACTAGTCATTAAGGCTCTTGAATTTCCAAGATTTTGGAATATTCTCCTTTATGACTGTTGTAACTTCTCTCTGAACGTAATCAGCTTTCAATTACAGGTTCTTTGACCAAGATTCTCCATTTGAATTGATCTGCAACGGATAGAAATGTAAAATAGCAATTAAAAGAATTTCTTCACAGTGCTGTCAGAACCAACACAGTCGGTTGTTTCGAAGAAACAATTTGTTGTTTTTCTGCAGCAGTTAAAAACTTGATTTTGAAATTTTAACCATAAGCATAAGCAGTTCAAAGCAGATGACATTGATTAAAAGAAAATTTATCACAAGAGAGAACTTTGAAACAGAAATTGATAACAAATAAAGGAAAGTCTTATCCTTATGTTGATTTTTCAATGAGCCAATTGCTTGTTGATCAAGAAAACTCCTTTTCACTGTTTAGATCTTTTGCATAGCATTGATTCAGCTTCAATGACTGCCTTTTTCTTCAACAGCTTGATCAGATGGCTCAGTTCTTCTTTTTCTCTTTATTTTTCCTGCATAAACAATTTCAAGTAGCAAGATTTGGTCCCCTTACAAATTTGGGTCCGTTTGACTTTTCTTTGCAGTTAGAAACATCACATCCCTTAGGAATCCATTTCATAAAACCTTTAGGAACACAATATTTTCTAATTTTACAGAATCTAACAGAGTGGCCTTTCTTCATGCAGTAAAAGCATGTAACAACCGGTTGTTTCGTCTTAACAATCGGTTCTTTTTCTGATTTTCTAAAAAAGCTTTTTGAAAACCTATCTTGCTTGTTCTGTGGGTTGAAGCCTAAACCAGCCTTTCCAAAAACACAACTTTGAGATGCCAAGACATTCTCAAAGTTTGATTTCCCCTTTGAAAGCTTGTCCACAGTTTCAACAAGATAGTGAACCTTTTTCTCAAGATTTTCACAATTTGTGCAAATGAGAGCATCACACTTGCAAGAGGCATTTTTGAAATGATTTTCCAATTTTTCAAAATCATTTTTTGCTTTTCTCAGATCCTCTTCAAGTGATTTAACTTTCTTTTCAAGCCCACTGTTAAGATCTTTCAATCGGTTGTTTGAAAGAACCAATCTATTAGCTTCATCATGTGTTTCTTGAAAAGCTTCAAGCAATTCACTATAATTTTGTTCATTTAAGGAAGCACATGAACTTACCTCACTTGAGCTGCAAGATTCATCATCATTTTCAGCTACCAAACATATGTTTGCTTTTTCATCTTCACTTGATGAAGAACTTGATGATGACACCTCATTTTCATCCCATGCTATGTAGGCTCTTTTTGTCTTGCCTTTCTTCTCCTTGTAACTAGTCTTTTTCTCTTTGCTCTTGTTGGGACAATCTGCCTTTATATGACCTTGCTCACCACAACCAAAACAAGTATAGTTATTTGAATTAAATTCATTGGGTTTCTTGTTTCCATACCTATCCTTGTTGTTGTCTTTGTTGCGGTTTCTCTTTAGGAATTTGCTGAACTTTCTTGACAGCAAGCTAAGGTTTTCCTCATCACTTTCATCACTTGAATCTTGCTTTCCCTTGTGCTTGGATGCTTTCAAGGCTATGCTCCTTGTGTGCTTATCTTCACTCTCTTGAACATTGAGTCTATTCATCTCTAGCTCATGTTCCCTAAGCTTTCCAAACAAAGAAGCAACACTTAATGATGTTAGATCTTTATATTCGGAAATAACAGTTACCTTTGGTTGCCATGCTCTATCAAGACCTTTCAAGATCTTGATGTTCAGCTCTTCTTTGTCAAACGTCTTGTCTAGGCTCATAAGGTGATTGATGATGTGTGTAAACCTTTTCTGCACCTCAGCTATTGTTTCTCCTTTAAGCATTCTAAACATCTCATACTCTTGGATGAGAGCATTCTTTCTAGCTCTTTTCACCTCATTTGTTCCTTCATGAGTGACTTCCAAAGTGTCCCACATTTCTTTTGATGATTTGCATTGTGAGACCCTGAAAAACTCATCAGAATTTAAAGCAGAGGTTATAATATTTTTGGCAATGCAATCGAATTTGACCTTTTTGCTTTCAGCATCAGTCCATTGAGACCATGGCTTCTCAATGACAGATCCATCTTTTTCAAACTTTGGGATAAAAGGGCCATTTTCAATTGCATCCCAAATTCCTTTGTCAAGAGATTCCATAAATATTTTCATTCTTACTTTCCAAAACTGGAAGTTCAAACCACAGAACAAAGGTGGTTTGTTAATTAAAGCACCTTCCCCAAACGGTAGTCTATCAGCCATTTAAAAAGATTTTAGAATCAACTTGAATAACTTTCAAGAACCAAGCTCTTGATGCCAATTGTTAGAAAAGATGGCTTTAAACTAGAGGGGGGGTGAATTGTTTAAAGAGGGTTTTCGCAAACTTTTCAAAACTAGAATGAATTTATCTCAGAAACCATATGATTCAACAATTCAGTTAGCCAATACAGCAAGCAAAAGTTGTAGTTCCAGAAAAACAATCGGTTGTTTCGTAGAAACAATCGGTTGTTTATACCAGCAAACAACAAATAAACTGAATTTAAAGAGTTAGAGATAGAGAGATTGTACACAGTTGTTTATACTGGTTCACTCCAAACCAGAGCTACATCCAGTCTTCTCAGAAACCCTGAGGATATCCACTAAGCAACCACACCTTGATCACTTACACAACAACCAAGAGAATGACCTTGAACACCTCAAGAAACACACTCTCCTTGGCCAACACTAAGATTGTTGATCTTGAACACCTCAAGAACACACAGCCAATCTCAGCAAACACAGAAACGAAATTGTTCAACAGAGTACAAAGATTACACTTGTTACAGATGAATATCTGAAATCAATACAAGTAGAATCCTATTCCAGCACCTTGATCAATCACAAACTCTTATCAATCTCAGCTCTTTGAAAAACTCTTTAGAAAAACTTTGTCAAAAGATTCTGTTTTTCTTAATATATTCAAAGATGTAGTTTGTTATCAAATCTTAACAAACTCTTAAATTGCATTAAAAGATTGGTCAAAGCATTTATTGACTGGAGCGTATACAGTTAAAGCATTTAAAGCTTAGTCAAACACAAAACAGTTTTTCTGTTATGATTCCAAAACAAACAATCGGTTGTTTCCTCGAATCAATCGGTTGTTTTGGTACTTAATAGTTTCAACCATTCAAAAACAGTTTTCAATCTTTCTCAAAACACCTAAGTATAAACAATCGGTTGTTTCGACAAAACAATCAGTTGTTTCGACAAAACAATCGGTTGTTTCAACTTAGTTTGAAAACATTTTACTTTCATAAAGATTGAGATGCTAATTGCTTGAGATTTAATCAAAGGGTGGATTACAACATATAAACTACCCCAAAACAAAGGTTAAACCAGCACAGCAACATCAAGCAAAGCAGAGGCTTCAACATCCTTCAAAGGATTTGGATTCTTCAAAACATTGAACACCACTTGGTTCAACAATAAATAGTTCATTACATTTACTTGTTCTGGTTTTTTATCCACCCAAGAGTTGTCTTTAGGTCATTGGTGTGTGCGACGAAACAATTTTAATATAGTGAGAGGAATTCCATTCATCTTTGTCTAAAAAAATAAAATAAATTTCACACACTTTCCATATTATATATATATATATATATTGAGATGTTATAAAAAGAAATTAGTTAGGAAAACAAATTACCATATTATATTTATGCTGAGATGTGCTAATAGAGCCACATGTGTGACGAGACCCTCCAAAACCTCCACAGCCATAGACTTTATTTATTTTTTCGATCGTGCTTTTCTTTTAGAATTCTTCAAATGCCCATTGTTGACATAATATATCCCATGTACTATCTCCAATCCAGTTTGGCTTAATCGTTCTTTGTCGAGCCTTATTTAGATTATTTTTCATGGGTACAACACCTCGCATTTCAAAATTCTTTCTTGCCCAATCTGGTGGACAAATCGGAAATTTCTTATGCATTAATAGAGAAAAAAAGTTATATGTAAGACTAACATAGATAATAAAATTAAACTAGATAATTAAACAAAGTTAATTATATGAAATCAACCAAAAACTCTCTGAACCACAAGTCCCTTGTTCTAATCGGTATCTTCTTCCACGATAGCCATGGATCAGTATAATGACTTTTGAGGATATCTCCAATCCCATTAGTTGTAGGGCGTGAAGGTAAGAATCTGCAAAATGTAAATTATCACTATTCCTGATGGATTTGTGCCTTCCTATTTTCGGATTTGTTGATGAGTTGCGGAAGCTTCACGGTTTGAAGATGGAACAAGGTCCTCCTAGGAGTGGTGGTGACCTTGAAGGTGCATGAGAAGTAGGATTTGAGAGTGGTGAGGCCAACTCTACTTGGAAAGGGAAGGTTTATGAAGATTAAGAGCCTAACCTAGGAGGTTTTGGGCAAAAAGTGAGATTGGCACAATTTTGGCAGCAATTCACTCATGTATTAATCTTGAATTTACATTACCCAAGCTCCTCTATATATAGCAAGAGAGGCTGAATATGAAAAGAGAATTGGAGGGAAATTCAAATGTTGGCACATGGGAAGGTGGCTCCTAAATTCAGCACATGTGAGGTAGGTTCTAGAATTCTTCCATGTGCTAGGAGTTCTAGAACCTTACGCTCCACTTAGGTTAAATGTGGGCTAAACCTAAGTTTAATTAGGAGTAGTAAACTCTAATTAAACTTATGTTAGCATTTTAGGTACCACTTTGCATGTTTCAACAAAAATACAAAAGAATTAAACTATGCTACTTTTGACAAAAATGTAAAAACTATTCTACACTAGAGTTTATGACATGTATAATGCGTCCTCTTGACCCCTCTTTGACCATAACTCTAGTGGTTGCCTCAATTTGACATTTTGGTGCCCTTTCAATGGATTGGTGCTGGGGGCCTCTTCCATCAATTCCACAATTTATTATTAATTTGGTTGTCCTAAGAGTAATGATAACATTGATATACATACCCTTGCCCATCAAGGTTTAAAACTTACTTTACATAATTTCCATGTGAATTTGATGCAACAAAGTTTCATTTGATGTAGAATTAGTTTCATTTGGTGTTGAATTAGTTTCATTTGATGTTGAATTAGCTGCAAACTGAGATGTTTTGGATGATTGATCAAAATTTGATTTTGAACTTGAATTAAATGCTCCTTGTGCCAAAGGTTTGAGTTGCAAACTTATATGTTCTGAATGATGAATCAATGGACGGGAAAGCAATTGGTCGAGAAACACAAGTAATTTGTGAAGGACGTCTTGAACGTTGTTTGGTCGAATGTTCACAAAAAGTAACTACTTTACCATGATTTTTGTTTGACATCCGCAATAACAATAAAACAAATTAGAAATTTGTTGAAATCAATAAAACATAATAAAAAAATAGAAAAAAGAAAACACAAATACAAATGAAACCTCACCTTTACACTATCATAAAAAAAGTGATTTGCTCATCACTATCATCACTATTACCATTAAAGTAATCATGAAGTCTATATTGATGTAACATTTCATCATCTTCAGAATCATACTCAAATTCACTTTCAAAAAAAAATTCTTCTTCCTCTTCTTCCTTTTCTTCCTATTCTATTTGCTTACTTTCTTTTGAGTTCTCAACAACTCTCATGTCTACTTCATTTATTTCCTCATACTCGTCTTCATCCACCAAATGACCAAGTAGCTCCTCATTTGTTGTGATATTAACGTTAGTTGTTGACTCTTAATAAGCAACCTCTAATGTATATCGATCATCAACTGTACATCTTGGTTTGGTTTTAATAACCACCCACCAATCAACCTTTTCTTTTATTTTTTCTGGATAAGGTACATAATATACTTGAATTGCATTTGTTGCAAATATGAAAGGATCAAAATTTGAATATCATCAAATCACTCACAGTTAAATACCACTAATTGTTTGGTTGGTTTTCATGGGTATTCTACTTGCATAATCTTTTTTATAATACCATAATAGTATTTTTCATTATCATCCTTCACACAAACTCCACATTTGATTGTTTTCTTACCAATACTCCATTCTTTCTTGTGATACTTGAAACCATTGACAAAGTATATGAGCCAAGTATGAACCATTTTTTTGGGGGCCCATGCCAAGTGATGCAAATGTTGATTTTGTACTAAGTTATTTCTATAATGAACCTATAAATAGCAATCCCAAAATCATTATTTTTCATAATTAATAAAACTATTCAGAAGAAGAGTGTATAACACTTACACATGTTCAAAACCAAAATGGAAATTCATATGCAATTCTCCCATCAATATCAATTCTACTTATATTTGGAATAAATGCTTCCAAATATTGCACAAGGTGACTGTCATTGTATACATTCTTATATACATTAAAACTATTAACAAAATAAATAAATGAGATATAAAATTAAAATACTTACTTAATATATGGTTGAACTTCCTCACAATTAAGCAGGACATGCAAATGCAAAGTAGCTAATTATTTCTCATTCAAATATTGACTTTTACAAGTTCCTACTGGATGACCAACATGATTGAAAACTGATAAAGTTTTTTGGCTCATGTCATTTTGACCTCCAAAATCATTTCGACCAACTTTAGTTCGCATTGATTGAACATGTGACTCAAAATAATATGAACAAAAATGAGAAGTCTCAAAGCTTAAGTATGCCTCACAAATAGATCCCTATACATGGGATTTGTTTTTAACCATTCGTTTCAACCTATTTAAGTACCTATGCAAAATCATAATGTTAACTATTAAACTCAAAACTAACATATAAAGTTGTGTACATTAAATGAAGTAAACAATTACCTCTCAAATGGATACATCCAGTGGTATTGAACAGGACCTCCCACTCTAGCTTCATACAGTAGATGAATAGGCAGATGCTCCATGGAATTGAAAAATCCAGGAGGAAATATTTGTTTCAACTTACATGTCATAATGATGATGTTTTTTTCATTAATAACAAATCATCCACTCTCAAAATTGTTGAGCACAAATCCTTAAAAAACTTACTTAAATCAGCTATAGGATTCCACACCTGATGGGGAAGTGCACGAAAAGCAATAGGTAATAACATCTCCATTAACACATGGCAATCATGACTTTTCATTCCAAACAAATTCCTCTGATTTAGATTTACACATCTACGCAAATATGAGGCATACTCATCTGGTATTTTCAACTCACTAATCCATTTGTAAACAATATTTTTTTGTTCATTGGACAAAACAAACTTTGCTTTAGGCTTTAAGACTTTTCCACTAGGTTGAACTTGTAGTTCTAGTTCTCTTCGCTTACAATACTCCTTCAAGTCCATTCTCGCCTTAAGATTATCTTTGGTCTTATTTTTTATAGGTTTAATTACCTTTTTCGTCCCTATATTTATAGCCAATAGTCAATTTGGTACAGTGGTTTTTAAAATATTCAATTTGGTCCCTAAGTTTTTTAAAATGTATTCAAAATGGTCCTTTTTGTTAAATATCACCAAACGGTGTTAAGTGGTGCTTATGTGGCAGACACGTGTAAATACTGAATTAGGGTTTAGGTTATTCAAATTGGGGATTTCGAATTTCTGATTTAGGGTTTCTAATACGAAGATTGCTCCCCTGGTTGGATTCTGTGGTGTGCTTCCCTGCTTCGATTCCATTCGGAGGTGTGCTCCCCTCATTCGATTCTGTGGTGCGAGTGAATTCGGAGGTGCGATCTTCTGGTTTGTGATTCCTTTATGGGTGTAGTTCCGTTTATGGTTGAAATGTGTGCATATAAATCTGCATCTGTATCATCATGTAGCTGTAACCGAATGGATGTGCAACAACAACGATCGAATTCTAGCCATGGTGGTGGGAGTAGGATGACTTTTGTTGCTCCCATTTGCGATTGTGGGGAATTTTCGGTTTTGAGAACCGCAACAACGGTCAAAAATTGTGGGAGGCAATTTTGGGGGTGTCCAAAGTATAAGGTGAGATGTATTAAACTATGGCTTATGAAAAAAAAAATGCATTGGTATTGATTTTTTGCTTATGGTTTTGTCTAATACAGAGTAGGAGTGGCGTAAGCATGGGATGCAATTTTTTTAGATGGTGCAAGTGCATTGAAGACATTGGGGATGACAAAGATGGAACTATTGCTAGACAAAGAAACAAGATTTGTAGCTTGGAAAAGCGTTTGAAGATGTCAAGAAAGTGAATAAAGATGTTGTTAGTAGGGTTGTGTGTTGTTGTTGTAATAAACCTTACTATGTTGATTATTTTCTTAAAATTCCCTTGAGTGACGTCTGAATGTATGTTTTGGTTGGGATTATGATTGAAAGAATTAATGTAATATGTATTAGTGTGTTGAGTTGATTATATCTAGTATGTAATATGTATCCTGAGATCTGTATCAATGAAAAATGAATTTTAGCAAGTGGTTGGCATAAAAGTTATGTACTGTTTTCTTGTTTTGTGGTGCTGCATAATTTTGGGGTTGAATAAGTTGGCATTGTGGAAAATAAGAATGGTGTAACCAAATTAAGATGCAGATTCATTCTTGAAATCAGTATCAGAATAAACTAACATGGGTTAGACTTGCTTAGCTTGAACATTAATGTTAAATACTGCATCTAGTATACATCTTAAGTTTTTACTTTTTTATGAGACAATAAAGTTCAGCTATCCTGTGTCTGAATAAGGTGATATGCATCTCATAATGGTCTAATGGACAATTCCACAATGGTTGCAGTGAGCGAAGTAAACTTCATAATTGAAACTATGTTGGTTAACTGATTTGCAATTCCCAGGGCCAAGGCTGCATTGTAAACTCAAGTTTATTATATGTAAATGAAACCTGATTGAAGATTTCACAAAAGTGATGTGAGGGTACATCAAATACGTTGGCTGTTTAGAAGATATTTATAGAAAAGATAAGCAGTGATATTCTCAGAAAAATTTAAACAACATTTAAAAATGTGCAACCGCTATATAAGTTTTTTATCCAAGGGCTTGAGATTGCAAGGTATTATACAATTGAAATTAAGAATCAAACAGATTAGTATCATGAACAATTAAGAACTCTGATTTGGAGAACATCAAGAAAATTCAGAGCAAGCAGAGGCCAATCTCATAAAAGACTAAATAAATGAAGGAAAATTGTGATGTTATAATAATATAAAGGTAAAGTATGTAAAAGTAATACAAAAGATATGTAATACATTAGAAGATAAAGCACAAACAGATTTTCTTCACTAATGAATCCATAAGAGCTACCACAGTTTGGTCCTATAATAATTGTTTTTCAAAATACATATGTTTAGAAATGAGTGAGTTCCAAAAGCATTCATGGCTTCCAAAATCGGCCTCTGATGGACTGTAACTTAAGCCTCGTGTTGGGTCTTGAAAATGTTGCAGTTGTAGCTGCCTGACTTGGAGCTTCCTGAGATGGCCCTGATGCCCTTGGAGCTTCCTGAGGTGGCCCTGGTGCACTTGTAGCTGCTTGACTTGGAGCTTGCTGAGATGGCCTTGGGTGAGATGGTTGTTTTGCACTTGGACCTTGTTCAGATGGCTTTTCAATGCAAGACTTTCTATTGTGGCCAAGCAAGACATAATCGCTCCTCCAAATCGACCATGGGAACGCAGCTCACCATCATAACTCACGATCGCACCACAGAATCGAATGAGGGGAGCACACCTCCGAATGGAATCGAAGCAGGGAAGCGCACCACAGAATCCAACCAGGGGAACAATCCTCGTATCAGAAACCCTAAATCAGAAATTTGAAATCCCCAATTTGAATCACCTAAACCCTAATTCAGTATTCACCAAAGTAATGTAAGCACAATCCACGTAACTTACACGTGTTTGCCACATAAGCACCACTTAACGTCGTTTGGTGATATTTAACAGAAAGGACCATTTTGAATACATTTTAAAAAACTTAGGGACCAAATTGAATTTTTTAAAAACCACTGTACCAAATTGACTATTGGCTATAAATATAGGGACGAAAAAGGTAATTAAACCCTTTTTATATCCATCACTATGTTGAAGACATTATCAAACACATTTTTCTCTACATGCATTACATCAAGATTATGTCTTATCAAATTGGTTTTCCAATAAGGCAACTCCTAAAAGATGCTTTGTTTTTTCCAATTTGAGACCCACCATGTTCATCACAAATACAAGGACTAATTTCAGTTGTTTTTGGGAAAAAACAAACTTGTTCCCACAATTCATTCCCAGTCAAAATTTTTAGAGCTTGCGACTTTTCAATTCGATTTTTATAAAATGCATCCTTATTTCTTCTAAATGAATGGTCCATAGGCAAAAATTGACGATGAGAATCATACCAAGAAATTTTCCCACCTCTTTTCAATCTAAAAGCCTTTGATTGGTTCATACAGTATGAACATGCTAATCTCTCTGATGTACTCCAACCCGACAACATTCCATATGCAGGAAAATCATTAATAGTCCACATTAATGTAGCTTTCATCATAAAATTTTGTTTTCTTGAAATATCATATGTCAACACTCCATTCCATAATTGTTTTAACTCATCAATCAATGGTTGCAAATACACATCAATTTTACCTTTTGGACTATGTGGCCCAGGGATAATTAATGTCAAAAACATAAAAGGAGTAGTCATGCATAATTCTGGAGGAAGATTGTAAGGAGTGATAATTACCAGCCAACAAGAATAAAGTGGAGTCGAATTATTAAAAGGTGAAAAACCATCAGAACATAAAGCTAACCTTACATTTCTTGGTTCAGATGCAAATTCAGGATACATTTTATCAAAATGTTTCCAAGCTTCACCATCGGATGGATGACACAACACCCCATGTTCTCGTCTATTTTCATGATGCCACCTCATGTGTGGAGCAGAACTCATGGAGGCATATAATCTCTTAAGCCTAGGAATGAGAGGTAAATAATGCATTCTTTTAACAAGAACTTCTTTGTATTTATCTCTACCAACACCTCATATCTGAAAACGTGGTTTGTGACAAAATATACATTCTTTTAACTTCATTTCTTCATCAGTGTAAAATAACATACAACCATCAACACAACAATCAATTTATTTTTTTGCAGTTAAACCAAGTTTTGAGACTGGTTTTTTGGTCCTATAGAAATCTTTAGGAATAAGATTACCAATAGGATGTGTCTCTTTCATAAGGGCAAATGTTTGATCACAAGATCTTTGAGACATGTTCCCTTCTTATTTAATTGTCAAAAATCTAACAGCAAAAGATAATTCAGTGTGATTATTACATCCGGGCCATAATGGATTTTGGGTTGCATCTAATAGCTCATAAAACTTTTGGGCTTCTATTTTTGGAGTCTTATCCATACAGGACAGTCATCCATTTCTTGATCATGATCTATTTCATACTCTAGACCAGCAACATCATAAACCATGCTCTCAAATCTATTGAGGTGTCCTTCCTGTGTACTGAAAATCTCAGGACTAGTATTTATACATATGTTTGGGTCACTTTCTCCATGACATGTCCAATACCAATTCAGAAATGAATCCTTTCTTATAAAGAGGAACTTTAACTTCTTCAAAATAGAAGAACTTTAGATTTTTGCACTTAGAACAAGGACACCTTATTTTTCCATTTGACAAATTTGTTTCTTTACATGCATAGGACACAAATTCATCTATTCCTTTTAAAAATGCATTTTTATATCCACTTCTATCATACATAAATCTATCATACATCCTACTTCGATTTTGACGAATATCCACAATCTGTCGTATAACAGAATGCATCATTCAACTATAAAATAAAGTCTTATAATATGTCATTGTTTAATTTATTTAAGAACAATAAAATATTCCCTAAACTATGAACATACAATGACTAAAATAAAATATGTCTAACCTTTTTTCACTTGAAGAAAACTTGCAGCCCCACAACAAGTGTGCCTTGGACTAAAAGAAAAAAATTGAGTCTACAAATATAGAGAACATTTCTTTAAACTGATTAGCTTATTAGTAACATGGCTCATAATAATAATAATAATAATAATAATAATAATAATAATAATAATAATAATCTATACCTATATATAAAGGGGATTCCCCTCTTAACTGATCTTCATTTTTTTTCCATTTTATCCTTATATTAATATTTAATTTTATTATTGTATTATGGTCATTGTGTCATTTCTTATTTTTTTCTACAATATTTGGTATATGTAGTGGGGGCGGTTTTGAATTGAAAGAGAGGTGGAAGAGTGGTTTTGAATTGAAAGAGATGTGGAGGAACAATTATGAATTAAAAGAGAGGTGGATGAGCGGTTTGATTTATTTTCAAAATCAATTACATTTTATTAATATTTTATATATTAATATTTTATTTTATTTCTATTTTATTCTTATTTTTATTATTTTGTAACTGTTTTTTATATATAATTTTTTTAAAAGAACAGTTAAATATAAAGAGAATTCTCCTAAATAACCGTTTTTTATTATTTTGTAGACAGTTTTGAATTTAATTTTCTATTTGTTTTTTTTTTCTTTTTGAATCAGCAGAACGGTTTTTCATTTTATTTACGAAACAATTTGAATCAGCGAGAGTAGTTCTCAATTTGATACAGAACAATTTATCATTTGATTTACACAACAGTTTTCAATTTGATTCAAATAGATTTTTCATTTCCTCATTTCTTACCTTTTTATTCCTTCAATCAACGAAATCTAATGTAAACTCTCATTTTCTCTCTGTTGATGTTGTTTCGTCTCTCTGTGGATGTTGCTTTTGATTTTCCAGAGAAAGTGGAGAACAAGATCGAGAAGTCGATGTGGTTTCATGCGATTAGTCCTTTAAACTTGATTTTTTTTCAAGCCAAAAGAAAACCGTGAGGGGGAGTCTGAGAAAAAGAGGGACCAATCCAAGCACCCCAACTCACGCGAAGATTTCATCATCTTTCTCAGTCACATTATGCTTCGTTGCAAGTTCGTTTTGCATTGCGATTAACAAGGTTTTGCCTTCAATTTCTCAATTAATTTTACTCCAAAGTCAAGATGAAGACAAATGAAACTTTTTATTACAGTTCGTGTGTTTATGCTTGAATTAATACATCATGACCTGTGCAGGCTGGACTTGCTAAGGCTTATTGAACTCGACTCAGGTACGTGTGTGCTTGCTTCTGCATAAATAAATCCATGAATTATAGTTTTTTTTATTTAATTATAGCTTTTATTTGTTTTCTATTTTTGGTGTGGTGAGATTTTAAGACATTGTTTGCAAACCCAAAAAAATACTTGCAGTTAGGGATTCGTATATGTCATAACAGTTTTATCTTTGTATTTGTGAGAGGTTTGTTTTGAATTTTCCTGATATATTCAACCTTGGTTGCTTCATGAAGAATGGCCTACATGAACAGGAGAGGTGAAAAGTGCTTCCTTCAAGATGTGGTTTGTGGGACATGATTTTAGTGATGCAAGTATTGTTGCTAAAGAAAACACAAAACCTGATATGGAGATTGTAACAAGGGTAATGGGACTTGAAGTTGGATATCTGATCACACCAATAATTGTTTTCTGTGTGCAGCCCAACGCAACAACATTCCAAATGTTCATATAATGAATTGGTGGTTGTCTTGCTATGTTTGAATTTAGTTTATTGAAGCAATTGATCAAATCCGAGAAGAACTCTGCCTCATTTGTAGGATATAGTCCTTGGGGTACCATATAGACCATATGGAGGTAACCCTTTTGTAATGGCTTTCTTGAATTGATTAAGATTAGTAATTTATTTTAAATAATGAATATTTGTAGTTATTTTTATATTTTTATGTTGAAAGGTGCTCTCTCTCTTCTCTTCCCTTTCTATCTTGTTTTCTTTCTATTGGTTCTTCTATAATAATTTATTATTTACGTCTCTCTCTCCTCTTCCCTTTTTTTATCTCTTTTTGTTCGTTCTTTTATAATAATTTATTATTTACGTCTCTCTCCTCTCCACTAACTATACCAACCTTTTTTAAAAATACTATTATCTTTGAGTTGATCTGAGTTCTAATGGGATCATTCATTTTTTAAATTATTTTTGTTCAATATTTCTGTAATATAAAAATGTGTATATTTAATTGTTGTATAAAAATATAAAAATAACTAACTGGTAGGATAGTGGAGAGATTGGTTACTGATGAAGAACAGATAAGATAGGCTTTTACCAATGGAGGAAGAGGTCATTCATCCACACATTTAAAGTTCTTCCTTCTAGTCTTCTCAAAATTAAAAGAAGACATAAAATAAAGAGAGGATCAAGCCTAAAGCCAAAGAAGTTTACAAGCTTTCAAGAATGGGCTTCAATTAAATATCTCTCTTTATAGTTTCTTTTGTATTAATTTGTAAATAAATATAGAATAGTTTTTAGGAAGGTGCTTAGAGGAAAACATTAGATACCTCTTTTGTAAAGCAACCTTAGGCTTTAGTTTAGAATTTTCTAGAAGGTGATTCTTCATAAGTCACTATAGGCGTTAGCTTAGGAGACTCTTGGGTAGCTTAGGGTACAAGCTTTGTAGCTCATGACTGGCCCTTACTCCTATAAAAGGAGGGATTGGGTCCTTCATAATTGAGAATTGGAATTTGTAGTATCAAAACTCTCCCAAATTGTTGATTGAGTGTAGTGAGAACTTGTCTTCTCCTCTTCCTAGTCTCATCTTGAGAGCCTTGGTTCTCTCAAGTGGCGCCAATTCACACTTATCTTGGAGCTTTCACTCTCCAAGTGGCGTGTTCATCAACCAAGAACTACAACCACATAAGTCTTCTTTCTTCTCCATCTTCTCATTCCATTTCCGTGCCTATTTGAATTCCTAAACATGTATTAGGTTCCTTTCTTGCTTTCTATTCGGTGTTCTTGCTTAGTTTCATGTTTCAATCGGTTCATCTTCTTCCTTCCTTGCTTTTGTTCGCTGCTTTTCATTTGTGAAGCTTTTCAATCGGTTCCTTTCATTTCTTTAGCAATTTAATCGGTTCATTTGCTTTCCTTCATCTTTTAATCGGTTCAATTGACAAGAAATGGAACTTCCATGTGAGTTTTGGTGTTTGGCGCAAGTTTTGGTGAGTTCTTGAAACATAGAACATTGATCCATTTCTATAAAAGTGCCTCTTCATTCTTCAACTCAAGTTGATTCCATAAAATGTCAAATAATCATCTATATCTTGCTATTCGAATCATATCATGTGGTATCATGAGTTTAGGTTTCTTCTTGTTTGTGTTTTGAGTTGATTTGCACTTTTAATTCAAGAACTTTCAATTCTTGTTGTTTCATTTCTGTTTTTAGGATACTTTTTAGTTTTCTTGCTGTTTTCCTTTTGATATTACATTGTGTTTGTGTCATTTTAATTTTTGAATCCATACAAGTTTTGTCATAGTCATGTTTTTCCAAGCATGTTATCAATTCCTTGTGTTCCTTTTATTGTAATTTTTGTTTCTTGCTTTTGTGTAATGCAATTTTCTGAGTTTGTTTCTTGTTCCTTTTATGCATTTTCCTTTTAGTTTTGAGTTCATACTTGTATTTTAGATCTATACAAGTTCTTATACATCATTTCTATTATGTTTTTGCTAGTTCTTAATTCTGTTTTTCATTCCTGTTAGGATTCCTCTGTTTTCTGCAAATGTGCTGACTGTTTTGCCTTATTTCAATTGATTTACTTACTGGAAATTTCTGAAATTCTATATTTGTGTTCTTCAAGGTGTTATAAAAGAGTAGAAAAAAGAAGTACTTAAAAATTCAAAGTACCAAAAAAATGATAAATAAAATACAAAAAGTGTGCAATTCTGCCGAAAAAAAATACGGTAATCTGGCAGTGATTTTAGAAAATTTATCACAATTAAATGGCTTACTGTTTTTGAGTAATTCCAGTGCCATTGTTGAGCTAAGATCTTGAAATTTCTGTGGTTACAATTTCATAATCCAGTTCGCTTTATATCATTCCAGATAAATCAGTAAACATTTCGCACAGTTTGCATAAAAAATAAATTTTCCAGTAGTTCTGTTTTTGTTTTCTTCATCTAATCTAGTGCTTTTCTTTAGGTCTCTTTTGTGTGTCTTCTTTTTCATTGAGTACCTTATTTTCTTTCTTGTCTTTTCTCCATTACTCTTTGAGTTTGTCATACATCTTGTATTCCTTTTGTTATAGCCTTTTCTTGTTTATACCTTTTCTTGTTTGTCTTTTATTGTTTCTTTGGTTTTGTGGTGATTAGCTTTGAGATTGTGTGCTCTTGCTTTGACATCTTTCATTTGAGGTTACTGAAGGCCTCAAGTTCAGATTGTTAAAGGGGAGTATTCTTTCTTTGGAGTGTTTTAAGTGACACTTCACTTCGGCATTTGTTCTAAATTTTGTGTTTGCTAACATTGTTTCTTAACATTTGTGTGCTATTTTGTTTGCTGTTTTTCTTTTATAAATGGCTTCATATTCCAGCAGTGATTCTTCCAAACAGCATTCTCCTAGCAAAGCTTCTGTTCTTATTGAATTAAAACAAGCAAACCGAACCATTAATCTCAAAGATGAAGCTATAAGAAAGTTGGAGGAAAGATTACAAAGACTTGAAATGAAGCAACCTAGGTCCTCTCATTCTATCAATGAAGAACATCATTCTCATAGACCTTCATCTAGAGGTTCTTCCAATGATCATGGTCGTGAAGAGGATACTAGAAGAAGGAGGCATCATCATCATTCCAATGAAAGAAACCATCACCGTGACCAAAGACATCACCAAGACCCCAAGTCTCACATTCCTTTTATGAAAATTCCTACCTTTAATGGGGATAGTGATCCTAATGTTTATCTAGATTGGGAGGCTAAATGTGAACAAATTTTTTATGTCTATGAGGTCAAAGAAGACCAAAAGGTTAAGATGGCCTCCTTAGAATTCATTGATTATGCCATGAAATGGTGACATAGTGTTGTAAAGGACATTATCTATAACAAGGGTTCTCACGTGGACTCTTGGGACACTTTAAAGGAACGCATGCGCCTTAGATTTGTGCCACCACACTTTAGGAAAGACCTCATGTTGAAGCTCCAAAGGTTTCAACAAGGCACGCTAAGTGTGGATGCTTATTTTAAGGAGTTAGAAACGCTTTTACTTAAAATTAATTTGAAAGAAAGTGAGGAAGCTATGATAGCTAGGTTTGTAAGTGGCCTAAGAAGGGATATTCAAGATGTTGTTGAACTTCAAGAGTATTCATCTTTGGGATCTTTGGTTCATCTTGCAATGAAGGTTGAAACCCAAATTGCTAAGAAAAATGCTTTTAAAAACTCTCCCAATGATGGTTACTACAACAACTCTTGGAAAAATAAGAAGTCTTTTTCAAACCTTCCTTCTAAGGATTCTTCTTTCACGCCTAAAGAGTCTAAGCCTTCTACTTCTAGTCATATATCACCCATTAAATCATCTAGTAAGAAGTGATTTAAGTGTATGGGTTATGGTCACATTGCGGCTAATTGTCCTTCTAAGAGGAATATGTTTGTGCATAATGGCATTGTGATGAGTGAGCATGATTCCAATTCATCTAGGCATTCTTCACCTTCTAAGCCATTAAGTGAGATTGAGAGTGAAAGTCCTTGTGGAGGTGACTTATTAATGATAAGGCGTATGTTGGGCACAATTCCAAAATCTTTGAATGATACTCAAAGGGAAAATATTTTTCACACCCGCTGTCTTATCAACAACAAGTTATGTTCCTTGATTATTGATGGGGGTAGTTGCACTAATGTGGCTAGTACAAGAGTTGTGGAGAAGTTAGCCTTACCCACTATCTCTCATACCAAGCCTTATAAGTTGCAATGGTTAAGTAATGAAGGTGAAATAATGGTGAACAAACAAGTCCTCATTAACTTTGCAATAGGAAAGTATAAAGATGAGGTTTTATGTGATGTTGTACCCATGGAAGCAACTCATCTTCTTTTAGGAAGGCCTTGGCAATTTGATAGACATGTTTTACATGATGGCCTATCAAATACAATGTCTTTTTCCTTCCAAGGGCGCAAGGTTATCTTAAAACCTCTCTCTCCCAAAGAGGTTCATTAGGACCAAATAAAAATGAAAACTAAAAGAGAAAATGAGAAAGAAAAAGAAGTAAGTACTAAACCGAGTCACACCACTTTATCCACTAAATCCATCATGTTGACTCGTCCTACGCCTCACATGGAACCTCCAAGGTTTTTTTCTTCTTTATCTTTTTCATTACCCAAGGTTCCTATTTCAACACCAACTTGGTTAAAAAATGTTAGGGATGATTTTTTCATACCTCCTAATGGGTTTCACCATTTAAGAGGTCTTTTTCCAAAACATATCATCATTCCCAAACAAATTTTTCCAACTTGGTTTGCTTATAGAACCTCATTTTCTGAACTCCCACTATTTACTAAAGCTAAGTCATGTTTGCCTTTTTCTTCCACTTTTAATTGTAAAAATAAACTGACTTTGTTATATGCAGGGATTCAGAATTCGTGGTCGAATTCTCTCCAACTCGAGGAGTATGATGAAGAAAAGATAAGAGAGACTTTTACCAATGGAGGAAGAAGTCATTCATCCACACATTTAAAGTTCTTCCTTCTAGTCTTCTCAAAATTAAAAGAAGACATAAAATAAAGAGAGGATCAAGCCTAAAGCCAAAGAAGTCTACAAGCTTTCAAGAATGGGCTTCAATTAAATATCTCTCTTTATAGTTTCTTTTGTATTAATTTGTAAATAAATATTGAATAGTTTTTAGGAAGGTGCTTAGAGGAAAACATTAGATACCTCTTTTGTAAAGCAACCTTAGGCTTTAGTTTAGAATTTTCTAGAAGGTGACTCTTCATAAGTCACTATAGGCGTTAGCTTAGGAGACTCTTGGGTAGGTTAAGGTACAAGCTTTGTAGCTCATGACCGGCCCTTACTCCTATAAAAGGAGGGCTTGGGTCCTTCATAATTGAGAATTGGAATTTGTAGTATCAAAACTCTCCCAAATTGGTGATTGAGTGTAGTGAGAACTTGTCTTCTCCTCTTCCTAGTCTCATCTACAGAGCCTTGGTTCCCTCAAGTGGCGGCATTTCACACTTATCTTGGAGCTTTCACTCTCCAAGTGGCGTGTTCATCAACCAAGAACTACAACCACATAAGTCTTCTTTCTTCTCCATCTTCTCATTCCATTTCCGTGCCTATTTGAATTCCTAAACATGTATTAGGTTCCTTTCTTGCTTTCTATTCGGTGTTCTTGCTTAGTTTCATGTTTCAATCAGTTCATCTTCTTCCTTCCTTGCTTTTGTTTGGTGCTTTTCATTTGTGAAGCTTTTCAATCGGTTCCTTTCATTTCTTTAGCAATTTAATCGGTTCATTTGCTTTCCTCCATCTTTTAATCGGTTCAATTGACAAGAAATGGAACTTCCATGTGAGTTTTGGTGTTTGGCGCAAGTTTTGGTGAGTTCTTGAAACATAGAACATTGATCCATTTCTATAAAAGTGCCTCTTCATTCTCCAACTCAAGTTGATTCCATAAAATGTCAAAGAATCATCTATATCTTGCTATTGGAATCATATTAGTTACTTTTCTGTTTTAAACTGATATTCTTCTTTATTAAATAAGCATATTTTTAATTTTAAAATTTTATTTTATGTGTTCTCACTTAACTGGCAGGAAAGTGGAGAGATTGGTGCCTTTTATTAGGGAAGAGTGGAGAGAGAGGGGTGAAATGTGGATTTATGGACGGTTACTTTTTTAGGCAAAAGAGTGATATATAAGAAAACTGTGAGAGAGAAATAATATAAAAACATCTTAATGTCTCCAAAATCCTCCAAAATCTTAATTTTGAGATTCTGAAAGAGTGATATATAAGAAAACTGTGAGAGAGAAATAATATAAAAACATGTTAATGTCTCCAAAATCCTAATTTTGAGATTCTGAAACTCTATTGTTGTTCTTCTTCACATTTCATCACCGCCACTTCACCAGGTCTTCCGTCTCCTTAATGCTTCAAAAACCCTAATGTTGAGATTCTAAAATTGTGTATTGCTAATTTATTTCATCTCTTTTATTTATCTTATTTTGCTTTTCCTATTTCTCTAATGTATACATTTTATTTTATTTTTTTTATATAGAGATGTTTCGTTTCTTTTATAATTAAATTAATAACTTCAATTTCTTTAGTTAAGAATCACATTCTTAAAATATTAAGTTCTTCAATAATATTACATTTGATTTATAATTGTTTTAAACATATTTAATTAAAAATAAATATAAATATAAGTAATAAAAAATTAACACAAATAATAATATATTATTTAATTTGTTTAAATTTTGTATTTCATTATATAAAAATAAAAAAAATAAAAAATGCGGATACACAGGCGCTCTCACGCCTGTGTGCCTGCTAGTAATAATAATATAAGTGTGTATATACATTTATTCGCTTATAAACTATATGGACCGATAGAACAACGAGGACAAACACAAGTGCTTTTTACTAGCTTTACTAATGTCGAAAAAAATAATAATACTAAGGACAAACTTGTACTAATTCTCTGATGTCTATCATTAAGGTAGTTCTCAAACAAAACAAAGCTCATAGCAGCAATGGTTGACAGAAAACTGCCTCGCTTATAATTTGCCAGAACAAGACAACATAGATGTATCTAGGGAAATTTTCTCAAAAAGCTTATGGGAAACTTAAAGGGAGGTGTAGAACAGTAACAGTGATACATCAAAACCAATTGACCACCAAAAACAGAATTTAGAAAAACTAATCATTGAAGGGCATGCATATTGAAGTACAACAAATTATTTATTGAAACATGTGGATTCATGCTTAATTGCATCGCCTGTTTTAAAACTTAAAAAATACAAAGATAATATTATGATTGGAATTTAATAAAATTAATTCTTTTTAATAACAAGGAACAGGATAAAATATATACATGATTGTCTTAAAATGGTTGGGTTGTGAATAACTTAAGTTGCTTAAGGGCTAGTTAAATATATTGATTCATAGGAAAATAGTACCGTGAGCATAGAGATTTACCACCAAACAAAAACTCAGAGGAAACAAACAAAGTACTTACTCTCTAATTTTTTTACTTCAAGGGTCTTCATTCAATATTATATGTAATAGTCTTATAGGTTTGGAACTAGACCACATTCGATCTCGTGAATTAAATAATGCTAGAAGATACTCATTATGTGGCGTCAAAGATTCGAATAGAAACATCATATGTATTGTTTATAGAATCAAAAAGTGTGTGCAAGATTATAAAGCCAATTTCATACAAATATATCTTATTAATGTGTTCAAGATGCATAAATTTAAGTGATGAAGAATTTTGTGAATGAATTAATGGATTGATTTGGATTTTATACCACACAGGGAATACTCTATTCCAAAAACACTAACACTATTATCTTATAAGGAATCTATACATAAATTAAAATAATTATCAGTTGATAGTTGAGATAGTTAGTTAAGTATTTACGCAATCACTGGATGAGAAGATTAAAAAGAATTGCCAAGTCTTGTATTTCTGAAATGGTAATAATTAAAAAATGTGTAGGAGAACCATTCAAAGAGTCTATGGGATTGAAGATCAAATGTTGAAACTCCACACTGAAATATAATTGTTAAATCTATACATATATATAAAGGGGATTCCCTCTTTAATTGCTCTCAAATTTTTTCCTATTTTATCCTTAGATTAATATTTGGTTTTATTTCATTATTTTGGTTATTGCGTCATTTTCTACTTTTTAAAAATATTTGAAATAGATTATCGGTTTTGAATTTAAAGATATGATGTATTTTAAAATTATGAGAGAGAAACAAATATTAGGAAACGTGAGTAGTGGCCAAAGTAGTGGCAACAATTTTGAAATGTAACATCTTCTTTTTAACTTCTTTCATAAATATTTTAACTCCCCACTTCTTGGGTTAACCTCCACGATTCCCCTTTAATTGTTAACTCCTTATTTTAAGTCCTTTAATAGTGCTCCCCCTTTAACTCCTTATTTTAAGTCACTAACACCCAACCTTCTCAGAAGAAATTATTACTTTTACTTTTGGAGAATAAGAAGAAGGCGAAAGAAAGAGAAGTGTTCTTCTATATGTTCCTTCTTTTTGTTAGTATGTTTCCTCTTAACGGAGAGTGACGAAGATGAAGAATGGTTCCGATGGAGTTATTGGAAAGAAGGCTTAACATATGCAATTCATAGGTACCATCACTGAGTCAGACACCTAATTGAAAGGGAGACAGGCGCAACTCCGTGACTCGATCATTGGTGCACGCTACTCCTCTCCTATCGATGCACGCTACTGCCGCTTACTAATGCCATAACAACTCCCCTTTCTATTTTTTTTTGTTTCGGTTCGTTCTTTTATAATAATTTATTATTTACATCTTTGTCTCCTCTTCCCTTTCTATCTTTATTTTGGGTTCGTTCTTCTATAATACTGTTCTTTTATAATAATTTATTATTTACGTCTCTCTCTTCTTTTCCTTTTCTACCTTTTTTTCTTTCTGTTGATTCTTCTATAATAATTTATTATTTAGTCTCTCTCTCCTCTTTCCTTTTTATCTTTTTTTTCGTTCTTTTATAATAATTTATTATTTACGTCTCTCTCCTTTTCTGTAACTATACCAACCTTTTTTAAAAATACCATTATCTTTGAGTTGATTTGAGTTCTAATGGGATCATTCATTTTTTAAATTGTTTTTGTTCAATATTTCTGTAATATAAAAATGTATATATTTAATTGTTATGTAATAACAGAAACGGTTAGTAGATTTTAATTTTTTTTAAACAAAAATAATTTAACAAAATAAAATAAAATCAATAGATACAAGTTTATTATTTGTTTTTTTTTATTTTTTTTTATTCGCTGTTAGTTTGGGATTTTATAGAAAAAGGGTGCTGATTATTAAGGTAGTGTTAAAAAGGGTGTTGATTATTAATGTTTTAAAATAAATAATTAATATTATTTTGAAAAATTAATATATTTTGATGTCATAGATGAAAATCTTTTATTGTTAAGGGTGCTGATTATTAAGGTAGTGTTAAAAAGGGTGTTGATTATTAATGTTTTAAAATAAATAATTAATATTATTTTGAAAAATTAATATATTTTGATGTCATAGATGAAAATCTTTTATTGTTAAAGATCCATTTTTTTTAGTATCATTTGGAAGTAAAATATTTTATTTATTCTCACTTAATGGAGAGATTGGTACGTTAATTTTATTTTTTGTTATCACCTGGCAGGAGAGTGGAGAGATTGGTTACTTTTCTGTTTTAAACTAATATTCTTCTTTATTAAATAAGCATATTTTTAATTTTAAAATTTTATTTTATTTGTTCTCACTTAACTAGCAGGAAAGTGGAGAGATTTGTGTCTTTTATTAGGGAAGAGTGGAGAGAGAGGGATGTGGATTTATGGACAGTTACTCTTTTTTAGGCAAAAGAGTGATATATAAAAAAACTGTGAAAGAGAAATAATATAAAAACATATGTCTCCAAAATCCTCCAAAATCTTAATTTTGAGATTCTGAAAGAGTGATATATAAGAGAACTGTGAGAGAGAAAAATATAAAAACATGTTAATGTCTCCAAAATCCTAATTTTGAGATTATGAAACTGCATTGTTGTTCTTCCGTCTCCTCAATATTTCATCACCGCCACTTCACTAGGTCTTTCGTCTCCTCAATGCTTCAAAAACCCTAATGTTGAGATTCTGAAATTCTATATTGCTAATTTTCTTCATATTTCATCTCTTTTATTTATCTTATTTTAAACATATTTAATTAAAAATAAAAATAAATATAAGTAATAAAAAATTAACACAAATAATAATATATTATTTAATTTGATTAAATTTTATATTTAATTATATAAAAAGAAATGCGGATACACAGGTGCGAGAGCGCCTGTGTGCCCGCTAGTTTGACATAAGGAAAAACATCCTACTTTGCTACAATAAAACAAAGTTTAGTCAGGTTCCTAAAATCTATAAAGAATATGTTCATTGTAATGAAAAAACATTAAAATAAAATATTCAAAATCAAATCTGATATCTCCTTAAAATTATAAAATGCATAGCGAGAATAGAGCATGAATTGAAACTTACAATAGAACGAGAGTAGAGCCTCCTTCAGAGCAGAGAAGCGCCATTTTCGTAGAGCGTGTTACCGTCACAGGGTGTGTTGTCGTTGCGTGTTGCCATTGCACGTTACATCGCACGTTTTTTTTATCAACAATGAATTAATGAATAAAAAGAGACACTTTAGGGTTGTCTCAACCCTTATACAAACCTCAATTGCACAGATACAAAACAGAATAACAAAAGCACATGATTCAAGCCTTCTTTTGCTCAAGCATAAACTTATGATTTGTACCTAAAACAAAAAATTCTCAAGAGAACGTTGCATCGCGCGTTGCCGTCACAGAGTATAGTTTCGATTGCAAAGTGTGTTACTGTGAGAGTGAGAGATGAACCGAAAATCTTAAAGAGAAAGAAAAAGTTTGAAATTCAAACCCTCAGCCTATTTTCTCAAATTTTAAAAAAAATTAATTAATTTTATATTTAAATAAAATTAAAATATTAAAATATTATTTTAAATGTAATATTTAAATTGATATTAATTATTTTAATATTATACTAAAATTAATAAATTAGTAAATTTATTCATATTAATTTAAAATATTTTATAAATTAATAATTAATAATTAATTTTATAAAATTTAATTAGTCCAAAATTAGTATCTAAATTTAAATAATAGTGACTAAAAATTTAAGTATCTAATTATATGATTATTAGAAACTAAAAAATTAGTTTCTAATTTTATTATTTTTAGAGACCAAAAATTAGTTTCTAAAATAGATTAAAAGTGACTAAAAAAATGTTTCCATTTACATTTTAGCAAGAGACTAAAAAAATGGTTTCTATAAAAAAAATTTATTTTTTTTATTTTTAGCTACTAAAAATATAGTATCTAATTATATTATAACTTTTATTAATAATAGATACCACTTTAGTAACCAATAATTTTTAGTTTATAAAATGGTATCTAAATTAGTTACTATAATTTTATTTTATTTTTGTTTCTAAATTAGTTACCATTTAATCATTTTCTTGTAGTGAAGAAAGGCTAAACCAAAGTTAGAAAAGAGATATGACAAAACTTTGAATAGAAGACAATCAAGAAAAGTACAAAAGAAAACCCAAAGAATCCTTACTAAACTTTTAACTATGAAACTTTTTGAACTAGAAAATTACTAAAGCAAAATGATACAAAATTGCACAAAGTAGAAAGCAATTTGTCAATCAAGTTGAATCCAAAGATGTGAAAAATGAAATTCTAAACCAAGTGATAAGTAAGATGCCTTTTGAAAAAAATTATTTGCTGTTTTTTTATTTGAAACAACAATACCTTGCTGTTTTGAAATTGCTTACTGTTTTTAAATTAGGAAAATAGCTTGCTGTTTTGGCTCTTTTTTTTTTTATATCCAAATTGCATCATGCAAAGTGTCAAGAACATTCAATTTTCCACAAAAAATTTTGGTAGATTCAGGATAATTGAACACTTGCAATCATATGTTTGGAACTTAACATCAACTTTTACTAAAACAAGTTTCTAATTGAAATGAAAAGTTCACAATTAAAAGTAAGCAAGAAGAATCAAAGTAAGAACACCTAGAACATTAAGAACATATGACACAAAGTAAAAAACAAGATCAAAGAAAAGGCACAACAAGGAACATATTCAAAACGAAAAATGAAATGAATATAACAAGGCTAAAAAAAAAATCTGCACTGAATTAAAGGTGCTGGAAAATTAAAAACAAGAATGTAATGACAAGAAAGTAAAGGTACTTGAGTTTAAAGAACAAGAATGTAAAGGTACTTGAATGTAAATTGCTTGAATTAAAAGTGTCAAATCAACTCAAAAAAATGAACAAAACCATAGCTCATGATACCACATGATGTGAGTTGATTTTAGGTTGATTCATTAGGTGACACTTTTTAGAATTAGGATCAAGATTCTTAAGCAATTAAGGTGATAAATCTAAGGAAAATTCTCACTGGACATTAACTTAACAAGTGTTAAGTAGAAGTTAATGTTCATTTCCAAAGATCAAAGGAAAAACACAAGTATAGGTGATGAATGAGTGTTAAACATGGAGCGGAATCATGAAGACAAGAACAAGAACAAATTAACCAATTAAAACAGCAAACAACACATTTTAACCGATTAGAATGAACAAGGAAGACATATAAACCGATTGGAATGAAGAACAAAACAACACATTATATTTAGGCATTCAATAGAATGGAAAATGGAATTAGAAGATGAATGATAGGAAGAACTTATGTGGTTGAAGCAAGGGAAGAGGTACACTCCACTTGGAAGGTGAATAGACTCCAAGATGAGTGAAGGATGTCGTCACTTGAGAGCTCCCAAAGACTCACAAGATAAGACTAGGAAAGGAGAACAAGTCTGACAAATTCTCACTCAATTTGAGTATAGTAACTTTACTTCAATTTCAATGTATCTTTACATGAACCAAGCATCCCTATTTATAGTGCCATAGGTTCGGTTTTCACAAAGAAAATAGGTGGGAAATTCAAATGAAACTCATTTGAAATTACCGCCCAATACTAGTCACATGGAAGGTGTGACTTCACATGGAATGTGTGACTTTGCTACTTCTTCTCATAAGCCCTAAACTCCTATCCACACCTCCCTTTTATGTTTTATTTAAATCTTCTCTAAAGAAATTACAAAAAGAGTCACCAATTGATACTCATCTATTAATGCTTGTACCCTTGCTCTTAGTAATCTTCTGAGGCATGATGGATGATGAAATCATGTGTTGGGCTTGGGCCTCAGTTTGGGCTTGGGATCAATGTTAAGAATACTAATAGGAAGAACTTCAAGTCTTTTGGTCCTTGACCATGTTAGAATGTATGGCTTTAAACTAGAGGGGGATGAATGGTTTAAAGAGGGTTTTCGCAAACTATTTAGTCTAGAATGAAATTCCTTTGAGAAAAATTGATTCAAAATTCAGTTTGTCAAAAACACAAAGCAATTTAGCACAGCATCAGAAAAACAATCGATTTTTTCGCAGAAACAATCGGTTGTTTATACTAGTTAACAATATAAACTGAAATTAAAGAGTTCAAGGGATAGAGAGATTGCACACACAGATTATACTGGTTCACTCTTAAACCAAGAGTTAAATCCAGTCTTCCCAGAAACCACTGGGGGAATCCACTAAGCAATCAAACCTAGATTACTTACAAACACCACCAAAGAAGTAACCTTGATCCCCTCAAGACACACACTTCCTTTGGCTCAGCACATACACCACCAAGAATGTTGATCTTGACAACCTTAAGAACACACAACACTTCTCAGCCTTACACAACAGAGTTTACACAAAGTACAGAAGGATTACACTTGTTACAGAATGATCTGAAATCAATACAAGATGAAAATCCTATTCCACTCTCTCTTGATCAAAGCAATCTCAAAGCAATCTTCAACTCTTCAAAAGCAAAATCAGTGAAAAACTCAAATATGTTTTTCTATGATTTAATCTTAGTTGTTTGTTACAAAAACTTAACAAACTATTTGTTGCTTTCAAAGACTGGTCAAAGCATTTAAAACTGGAGCGTATTCAGTTATAAAATCATTTAAAGCTCAGTCAAAGCACAAAGCAGTTTTCTGTTATGGTCCTAAAACAAACAATCGATTGAATGCTCGAATCAATCGGTTGTTTTGGTTTGACAGCAAGTCAACCATCAAAAACAGTTTTCAACCTTTCTCAAAACACCTAAGTATAAAACAATCGGTTGTTTCAACAAAACAACAGGTTGTTTTTCACTTAGTTTGAAAAAAACTTTCAATTAAAAAGGTTTGAGAATTCTTAAGCTTTAGATTCAATCTAGAGTGGATTAACACAAATAATCTACCCCAGATCCTATTCTAATACACCTCAGCAACAACAAGCACATCCAGTCTTCCATTAAACTTAAAGGGTTTGGATTCTTCAACCTTGAACACACTTGATTCAATAATCTCCCCCTATTTGATGAAGACAAATCCCTGGTTGCTTGTGTTGGATTTGATTGAATCTGAAGCAGTTCCTGTAAAAACAGCATATATACAATCTAGTGTCTCCTACAGCAGCAGGCTAGTTTTTCACAAATTTAAAACAATTTCACAGACAAACAATCGGTTGTTTACACGAAACAATCGGTTGTTTCTATCAGCAGAAGCAGGAACAGTTGTGATATCAGAGATTTCAGCAGTTTTAAACAATTTTAGAGAAAGATACACAAGAATCAATCAATTCTCCCCCTATTTGTCTTCACAAATAGACTATAACAGGTATAAAACAGATTTAGGAAAGATTTTGAAGGTCAAGGATAACTAACTCATTTCGCAAAAAGAAGAACCTCTCTTTTGGTAGTGGTTTTGTGAAGATATCTGCTAGTTGCAATTTTGTCTCAATAAACTTCACTTCACAGTCCCCATTGCTCACATGATCCTTGATGAAATAATGGCGTATCTCAATATGCTTAGTTCTTGAGTGTTGAATCTGATTTTTGGTAAGATTGATAGCACTTGTATTGTCACACATCAAAGGGACCTTGTTGATTTGCAATCCAAAGTCTGCAAGTTGTTGTTTAAGCCATAGGATTTGTGCACAACAGCTTCCAGCAGCTATGTACTCAGCCTCTGCAGTAGAGAGAGCCACACAAGCTTGCTTTTTGCTATGCCATGAGAAGAGACTTGAACCAAGAAGGTGGCAAGTGCCACTTGTGCTTTTCCTATCTAGCTTGCATCCTGCAAAATCAGAATCTGAATAGCCAATTAAATGAATGGGAGAGTGAGAAGGATACCATAACCCAACAGTTGATGTTCCTTTGAGATATTTCAGAATTCTCTTTGCAGCTTTGAAGTGGGATTCCTTTGGATTTGCTTGATATCTTGCACAAAGACATTTCGCAAACATTATGTTCGGTCTACTTGTTGTTAGATAGAGCAAAGAGACAATCAAACCTTTGTATTTTGTTTGATCTACCGCTTTTCTAGTAGCATCAGCGTCCATGTAGCCGCTTGAGGGCATAGATGTGCTTGCTTCCTTGCAACTCTCCATTTCAAATTTCTTGAGAATCTCTTTAAAATACTTTGATTGGCATAGAAAGATTCCATCCTTTGTTTGCTTAACCTGCAATCCAAGAAAGAAATACAATTCTCCCATCATAGACATTCCAAACTCACCTTTCATAGCAGCCACAAATTCTTCACTCAAACTATCTTGTGTAGCACCAAAGATGATGTCATCAACATAGATTTACACAAGGATAATTTCAGAATTTGACTTTTTGATGAAGAGAGTCTTGCCAATCATTCCCCTTTCATAGCCATGAGACAAAAGGAAGTTGCTAAGCCTTTCATACCACTGCCTTGGAGCTTGCTTCAGCCCATACAAAGCCTTTTTCAGCTTGAAGACATGATTAGGATATTGATGATCTTCAAAGCCTGGTGGTTGATCCACATACACTTCCTCATTGATGTAGCCATTTGAAAAAGCACTCTTGACATCCATTTGAAAGAGTTTAAATCCACTCATACATGCAAAAGCCAGCAATAATTTCACAGCCTCCAATCTTGCAACAGGAGCAAAGGTTTCACCATAATCAATTCCCTCCTCTTGATTGTAGCCTTTGGCAACTAGCCTTGCTTTGTTTCTTGTGATCACACCATCCTCATCCAATTTATTTCTGAAGACCCACTTCGAACCAATGATGTTCTTCTCATTTGTTTTAGGGACAAGAAACCATATCTCATTCCTTGCAAACTGATTCAGCTCTTCATGCATAGCTTCAACCCATTTTTCATCCTTGAGAGCTTCATCAATTGACTTTGGTTCAATTTGAGAGACAAAAGCAGTGTGCTTGCAGAAGTTTGAGATAGAGCTACGTGTAGAAACACCCTCCTTTATCTGCCCAATGATGTTCTCCACTGACAGATCTCTAGGAATCCTCCATTCTTTGGGCAACTCACTCTGCTGCAAAATTTCAATCAGTTGTTTCGAGCAATCAACCGTTGTTTTTCTGCACAGATGTCCAACTTCTCAAAACTGATGTTATGCTCATCCTCTTCAGCATTGTTCTTCGAGATTTGAATGTTTTTGCGATCCACTTCATCAAAGACAACATGAACAGAATCTTCTACAGTCATTAGCCTCTTGTTGTAGATTTAGTATGCATGACTATTTAGAGAATAGCCTATGAAAATACCATGATTAGCTTTTCCATCAAATTTCCCTAGGTTTTCCTTTCCATTGTTGAGAACAAAACAGTTGCAACCGAAAACTCTAAGGTGATTTATGTTTGGTTTCCTTCCATTGAAGAGCTCATAGGGAGTCTTCTTCATAATTGGCCTTATTAGCACTCTATTAATCACATAGCAAGAGGTGCTACCTGCATGAGCCCAAAAAATACTTGGAAAGAGAAGATTCACTTAGCATTGTTCTAGCTAATTCTTCAAGGGATTTGTTCTTCCTTTCCACTACACCATTCTGTTGTGGAGTTCTTGGAGCTGAAAAATTGTGCAGAATACCCATCTTTTCACAGAACTTACTGAACTTTTCATTTTGGAATTCACCTCCATGATCACTTCTTATTGAGCCTATGTTGTTGTTCTTTGTATTTTGCAATCTTCAAGCAAGATTCTTGAATGCAGAGAAGGCATCACTTTTTGATTCCAAGAAGAAAGTCCAAGTGAACCTAGAAAAATCATCCACAATAACAAGAGCATAATAGTTGCTACCAAGGCTCATGGTTCTTGAAGGTCCAAAAAGATCCATGTGAAGTAGCTCAAGAGGTTTTAAAGAAGAAACAACATTTTTTATTTTAAAATAGTTTTTCACTTGTTTCCCCTTTTGGCAAGCTTCACAAATATGGTCCTTCTCAAACTTGAGCTTGGGCAGCCCAATCACAAGATCCTTAGATATTAATTTGTTCAAGTGATTCATGTGAATGTGAGCAATTCTTCTATGCCAAAGCCAAGACTCATCATGCTTGGATAGAAGACAACCAATTGAACAAGGAGAAGAGATATCTAAAAGATAAACAGTATTGATTTTCTTACCAATCAACATTACCTCTTTTGTGTTGGGAAGACATATTTGGCAGGAGTTTGTTTTGAAGATAACTTGATATCCTTTGTCACACAATTGACTAATGCTCAACAAATTGTGCTTTAAACCTTCTACATAGAGAACATCATGGATGACCAAGATATCTTTGTCTCCTATGGATCCTCTTCCAAGAATCCTCCCCTTGTTGTTGTCCCCATAGGTAACATGCCCTTCTTGCTTAAAGGAGATGCTTAGAAACTTTGATTTGTACCCAATCATGTGCTTTGAGCACCCACTATCCAGGTACCATTGTTGCATGCTCTCCTCCAAGGTTTCCTACAAAGAAGATTTTCAAGTACAAAGATTTGGTCCCCTTATGAATGTGGGTCCATTTGGTTTACATTCATCATTTGAACCTTTACACAATATTTGGGAATCCACTTCATAAAGCCTCTAGGAACATCATATTTTCTGATTTTACAGAATCTGATAGAATTGCCTCTTTTCATGCAATAGAAGCATGTAAAAACCGGTTGTTTCGACAGATCAATCAATTGTTTTTCTGGCAGTTTCGAAAATGACTTTGAAAATCTATCTTGTTTGTTCTGTGGGTTAAAACCCAATCCTGCTTTTCCAAAAACACAGTTTTGAGATGCCAAGACATTCTCAAAGTTGGATTGACCTTTTGAAAGCTTATCTACAGTTTTAACAAGATAATGAACTTTCTTTTCAAGATTTTCGCAATTTTCACAAATAATAGTATCACACTTGCAAGAAGAGTTTTTGTAAATAATTTCAAGGTTTTCAAAATCTGTTTTTGAATTTTCCAACTCTTCTTCCAGTGATTTTACTCTGTTTTCAAGCCAGCTATTCATTCCCTTTAACCGGTTGTTCAAGAGGGCCAATCGGTTAGCTCTTTCATGTGTTTCTTGAAAAGCTTGAAGTAATTGACTGTAATTTTCAGAATTTGAGGAGTTAGAGGAACTTACACTACTTGAATCATCTTCCTTTCTGGCCATGAAGCAGAGGTTGAGGCTTTTTCTGTTTTGCCTCCTTTTCCTTCGTGCTTGGCTCCTTGTTCTTACTTCCTTTGATTCATTGATGTTCCCATGAGTAGCTTTGAGTGTGTCCCACATCTCTTTGGCAGATTTGCATTTAGATATCCTGAAAAACTCATTAGTATCCAGTGCAAAAGCTATTATGTTTTGAGTAGTACAATCAAGCTTGGCCATCTTACATTCTTCATTGATCCATTAGGACCAAGGTGTTTTGCAATAAAAGATCCATTCTTTTTAAGCTTTGGAATGAAAGGGCCATTTTCGATTGAATCCAAAATTCCTTTATCAATAGATTCAACAAAGATTTTCATTCTAGCCTCCCAATACTTATAATTCAAACCACAGAATAAAGGTGGTTTGTAGATTGAAGCACCTTCCTCAAAAGATAGTTTTCCAGCCATTGAAAAAGATTTTCGGATCAAACTTGAGTATCTTTCAAGTACCAAGCTCTTGATGCCAATTGTTAGAATGTATGGCTTTAAACTAGACGGGGGGTGAATGGTTTAAAGAGGGTTTTCGCAAACTTTTTAGTCTAGAATGAAATTCCTTTGAGAAAACTTGATTCAGAATTCAGTTTGCCAAAAACACAAAGCAATTTAGCACAACACCAGAAAAACAATCGATTGTTTCGCAGAAACAATCGGTTGTTTATACCAGTTAACAATATAAACTGAAATTAAAGAGTTCAAGGGATAGAGAGATCGCACACACAGATTATACTGGTTCACTCTTAAACCAAGAGTTAAATCCAGTCTTCCCAGAAACCACTGGGGGAATCCACTAAGCAATCAAACCTAGATTACTTACAAACACCACCAAAGAAGTGACCTTGATCCCCTCAAGACACACACTTCCTTTGGCTCAGCACATACACCACCAAGAATGTTGATCTTAACAACCTTAAGAACACACAACACTTCTCAGCCTTACACAACAGAGTTTACACAAAGTACAGAAGGATTACACTTGTTACAGAATGATCTGAAATCAATACAAGATGAAAATCCTATTCCACTCTCTCTTGATCAAAGCAATCTCAAAGCAATCTTCAACTCTTCAAAAGCAAAATCAGTGAAAAACTCAAATATGTTTTTCTATGATTTAATCTTAGTTGTTTGTTACAAAAACTTAACAAACTATTTATTGCTTTCAAAGACTGGTCAAAGCATTTAAAACTGGAGCGTATTCAGTTATAAAATCATTTAAAGCTCAGTCAAAGCACAAAACAATTTTCTGTTATGGTCCCAAAACAAACAATCAGTTGAATGCTCGAATCAATCGGTTGAATGCTCGAATCAATCGGTTGTTTTGGTTTGACAGCAAGTCAACCATCAAAAACAGTTTTCAACCTTTCTCAAAACACCTAAGTATAAACCAATCGGTTGTTTCGACAAAACAACAGGTTGTTTTTCACTTAGTTTGAAAAACACTTTCAATTAAAAAGGTTTGAGAATGCTTAAGCTTTGGATTCAATCAAGAGTATATTAACACAAATAATCTACCACAGATCCTATTCTATGCCTCAACAACAGCAAGCACATCCAGCCTTCCATCAAACTCAAAGGGTTTGGATTCTTCAAAGCTTGAACACACTTGATTCAACATACCATTCCTCCTATTGATGCCATCTTCATTTGCTTGTTGAGATGGCCATTCAACATCTTGTTATGGATTTGGGTCGTATCAGTCTAACCCCAACAATATCCATATTATATATTTCTAACAAACTAGCTTTCTTATTTTAGAAAAATACCAAAATATTGTATTCTTTACTTTTAACTTTTTTAATTTATTGCTATTTAATCTCATTTCATGCCTTATCATTTATTCTATGCCTAAGAGTATAAAGTTAGTGTACTTCTTAATATTATACTAAGTCTTTATTAATTCCACACTCTTACTTATTTTTAAAAGTATTGAACACAACAATGAATTTTACAAAAATATAAATTAAATATTAAGTAATGTAAAACTTATTTGTTACTAATATTATGTAAACTCGTAAAGGTCATTGGCAATTGATAGTTGTTATTTCTCATCAATCTTTTGTGTTTATTAAAAAAAAACTATATTCTAAGGTTACTAAGTTAATATTGATAAATTTAATAATTAGTACAATTTTAATGTACATTATATTTTATAGAATAGTGGGAGCTCATATAAAGTTGTTGGGGGCTTTCATGACTTGTTAGAAAGGAATTATAGTACATTTTATCTAATGTGAGTTATTTGTCTTAGTATTATTCAATTATACTCCAATTAATCGAGGAACCATGATTCTATGTATTATGTGACAAGGCACATGCATACAATTGTATATGCAAGCATTAGTTACTTACTCATGGAAAGGGGTAATATATAATTAACCCATACTTGAAATATCTGAATGTGAATTTAATCTTTTATTGATCGAATAAATATTTGATCGTCTAGATATTTAGTTATTCATTCCACTAAAGGATTAAGTACTACAAGAAATTTAAGAATAGTTGACGTAATTTCTTAAGTATTCCTTATAAATGATCATGTTAAGATTAACCATTTTGTATAGTTAATTATTTTTATGTAGTTGAATACATTAACTTTAGGTAAAGTTTAGAATTGTTTATATACTACGTCATTAAGATTTTACTTTAAAATTCATGCCTCAAAATTGTGTTTGTTATGTATGTAGGAAAGTGATTACGCCAAACAATTTAAAAAAAAAAAAACTTTTTATACCAATTAAAGTTACATCCCAAAAAAAATCTTATTTTCTATGAATATAATACCTTAACCAACATTTTAAAAAAAAAATACTTTTTATGTCAATTAAAGTTACATCCCTAAAAATAAATCTTATTTTCTATGAATATTATAACCTTAACCAACATAGAAAGTGAAGATAAAAAAGGTATACAAAAACATCTTTTAAAACTTTTTTTCTTTGTGAGGAATCTTTAAAATCGACATAAAAGATAGACTTTATATATAACTAATCAACGTAGAAATTTTGGACCTTCTATTCACTTATATAAATGTTAGTTCAAAACCCACATAGAAAATTCATTTTAACAATGATAAAAAAATTCTTGATGGAAGAGTGCAAGTCATTTTAGTGTCATATATAAGTTTCTCTATCATGTTACGAAAGTCATAAAAAAATCAACTATTATGCTCTTTTTGTATTCGAGTGAATACTGTTCACTCGGATTGAAATGCACAAATTTCTTTTGTTTGTTTTCACTCAATTGCACATATTGGAGAGCGTTGATTTGCGGGAGAGTGATAAAAATCATCTTCACTACCTAGCGAAGAAAGGCAAAGAAATATTACAAAAAATACATCATACCATTGCAAAAGTCTAAATTACCCTTAATTTTTAAAATTTAAAATAGAGATAATATATAAAAAAAAATTATAAATAATAATAATAAATAAAAATTAATACTTAATACTTAATAATAATAAAAATAAATTTATTAAATAATAATATTAACAATAATAAAAATTAATTTTAATTTTGATTTGATTTGATTTTATGAAAATATTTTTTATATGTAATTATAAAATTTCAATTACCTAAAATTAACACAAAAATATCTCATATTTTATTATTTAAATATTTTTTAAAGAAAGGATAAATTTGTAAACTTACATTTTAGACATTTAAAAAAATAAAAAACTTCTTACAATCATCGTATCACTCACAAACTTTAATAAACTTTTCTCACAAATCCACTTTAATATACCCTAATCCAAACAACCTCACTTTCTTTACACTTTCCTCTCAAATCTCGCTACAAATCCTCTCCCTAATCCAAACACAACCTTAATGACAATGAAATAAGAACTACATCCAAATAAATTTTAAAAAATATTCTACATGTCAAAACGATGGTTATTACCCATACTTATCCATATCTATACCCTTTTTTTTATCAGCATATCTATACTTATATATAAAGGAGATTTCTCATTATAACCGTTTTTTTTTTTACACAATTTTTTCCGATTCTATCCTTATTTAATATATCTCATTTTATTAATACAATGTAATATTTTGTCATTTCATATAAATTACTTAAAAAATAAAATTATTTTTTAATTTTTAAATTAATATTGATGTACCGTTTTTATATGATGACTTCCCACTCTTTCATTTTTCACTAATTCCTTATTTTACGGCAACAATAGGAAGAGAGAGCATACTCTCACACGTTTCCACACCAAATCTAACATATCAGAAAAAATAATCTCCATTTCCAATCACCCTCTTCACTCCATTTCAAGTAACTATATTTTTTGGTAAAATCATTATTCTTTTGTATCTACCATCAAGTCGATCTTAACCTTAACGTGAACATCATCACACTCTCTGATCCCAAAACTACCAATGGAAGAAGAGAAAAAACTTGAAGAAGAGAGACTCAAACCGGATAAGAAGAGAAAAAGGTTGTTTAATCAATTCATCATTTTTTTTACATGTTATTTTTTGTTTTTCAATTTTGACTCATCCAAAATTATTTATGTATGTATGTAAGATTATTTTTATATATATATTAAATTTCTATCATCATGAAAGTTGAGTAAAAGAGAAAAAATGCAGATACACCGGCGTTGTTGTACTTGTGTTTCCGCTAGTAAATAATAAAGCTTTTTTTTCTTTTTATGCTTAACTAATTTCTAAATAAGCATTTTGTTTTCCATGCACTGCTTTAGTATTACTATATTATCTTTTCTTATATTTTTTTATAAATTAACTTATATGTAACAGTAAGAATAAATTCAATTTTTAAATAGACATAAATTTAAGTTAGGGCATGTGCAATTACAAAAATACTATATTTAATATTTAAATAAAAGTTGAGAAAAAGTAACTAAAAGAATTGAATGAAAGTTGCATACTAAAGTACAAACTTATTTTGACGATTAAAAAATAAATCATCCATAATAAAGCTGTGTTTAATACGATAATTGTAGTTTCATCAATTTTAAAAATGAAAAATGAAAAAGTTGTCGCTTAAAATACAATTTTTTTAATATTGAATCCTCCTTCAGTCACATGAACAAATACTAAAATAAGCCCCTCCTTGGGAAGAGAAAAAAAATATATAGAAGCATAAAATATATTTACTGGGAAAATAAAGTTTTTGATGCATCCGACAATTTAAGTTCCTGGTTACCATAACATGAATTAACAATTATTTCATATTGATAAAAAAAGTAATTAAGAGTATTAATGTTCAGTGTATAAATAATTTAAAAAACATTAGACGTATTAGCCTTCTAAGTTATTTGAATAGAAACTATAGATTAAAATCTTAAACATGAATTTGAATATTGAAAGTGTGAAGGGGAGAAATCGAAATTGCTTAAACTTTGATCTCATTTGTAGTTAAAGAGACAGAAAATAGAAATTGGGAGAATGCAATAGAGTGGAAAGGAAAGGAAAGAAAAGAAAGATTAAATCTCAGCAGGTAGACGTTTGTACAAGTGTGAAGGGAGCCTAGGAGAAGCCACAGCTTTTAGTGGTGTCCTCATGTATGTGACCAACCCAGGACTCTCACCCATGTCAATATCTTCACCCTTCATTCCCTCACCTGGACTCCAACAGAAATGGTGCAAAAGGTGGCCCAACATGGAAGTCACTAAGTTTATTCCGAGTTGGGCACCCGGGCAAACCCGACGACCCGCCCCGAATGGAAGCAGTCTATAGTCATGGCCTTTCATGTCCACATCCTCCTCAAGAAACCTCTCCGGTCGGAACTCCAACGGCTCCTTCCACACGGCCGGGTCACGGGCCACTGCCCACACATTCACATGCACATTGGACCCTTTGGGGATGTCATACCCTCCAACTTTTACATCGGCATTTGCTCTGTGTGGGAGCATTAGTGGTGTTGGTGGGTGGAGCCTCATTGCCTCCTTCGCCACACATTGCAGATATGGCAGGCTTAAGAAGTCTGCTTCAGTCATCACCCTTACAAGCCCAATCACCTTGTCTAGCTCCTCTTGAGCCTTTTGCTGCACTCTTGGGTTTCTTATTAACTCGGCCATTGCCCATTCCACAGAGATTGCAGATGTGTCCGTCCCTGCTGTGATCATGTCCTGTCAAAATTCATAAAAATGTTAAGTCTTTAGTTACCATCAAATTAAGAAAATGTCTACGTTCACAAAACTATCTCAATTTAAACATACCCAAAGGAGGCCAATGATGGTGTCTTCACTAAGGTCATATTTGTCCTGCAATGTGAGGAGGGCATCAACAAAATGATGCTTGGCCCCACCAGATTTCTTGCGTGCTTCGGTGTGCTCTTCCATGATGGCTCTGGTGAGTCTGTCACGGCGAGCTCCATGCTTGGCAAAAGCCTCTTCTTCGAGAGGGAACATCCAGCGCAGCCAAGGGATGTGTTCTGCCATGGCCAGAGATGCTCCCAGTTTTAACCCATTTTCTACAACGCCCTTGAATTCCACTCCTTGTTCGTCTATTACACCTTCTGAGTTCACAAATCTTTTCCCAAATGCCAACCTCGTGATGTTGTTGAATGCCACTTCCCCCAAGAACTTCCTCACCAATATTCCCTTCCCCAAATTCTCTGCTCAAATACACATCACAAAAACCATTCATTTTATTTCCTCAAACTTTCTATCAAAAACTTTTCCACTAATTATTCTTACTGCCTCACTAGTGTACCGAGAAATTAGGTGTACCGACTTAACTATTTGCAATGTTTGGGTGGAAAAAACTTTAAAGTTGCTTCCAACACACACATTAATCAACATGTCTTCATAATGCAACCACCCTACCAAACCATTTATTATTAGGCATAGCTTTTTCAAAGAAAGAAAAAAAAGTCTTAATTAAATTCACTTTCAATCTTATTATTTCTAATCCTTATAAAACTTAATTATGTATTTCACTTTTTTAGTTTTTTCAAAATTCAACCATTTTAATTTATTATTACTATGGCCATGTGACTGCGTAGCACAAACACTAATACTGACACGAACACAAAAATACATATAATCTCTAAAATATAGGATACAGGAATATATCATATAATTATAAATTATATAAATTGACAATAAAGATATATGTGCACAAACATGTTTCAGTTTTTCTAACTAAAGATGTTCTCCATGGTTGGTTCAAAAGGATTTGTTTCATATTCTTATAGATATAATAAATATTTATATATTAAGTTTAAATTTTTAGAAAATTAATGTATTTCTTTTTTTTTTTAAATTGTGTTAGAAGCATATTAGAATTGTTAGAAATCTAATAAATATTTTTTTAATTGAACACTTTACTTATACGTATCCTACGAGTGTCGGTGTTTGATACATGTATCTGACACAGACACGCCATTTAATAATTTCAATACTCACATATTAAAAAATGGTTGATAGAGATAAAATGTATGATTATATTTTTATAGAGATAAAGATTGAAAAATAAAATGGAATATATTTGAAAACTAAAGCATGTCATAACTTGTAAGGTTTGGAGAAAGAAAAAATAGTAGTTGAATTTGTTAAACCTACGCTACCCGTTATGGACCTAAATTCTTAAGGAAGGCACCTTTTTCTTTGCACACAAAATTAGTTCACCTTACCAACCACAAGTAATCATAATCATAACTTATCACATTTACGCTTTCACCTAATTAGTTGATTGATTGTTACCAATAACCTAACAGATTCGTATAAACAGAATACCAATTACTCATTGTGTTAAAAGTGTTAATTATGAAAGTAATTTATGAAGCATTTAGTGGGGTTTTTTTTTTCTGTCTTTGCTTACTAATATAGTTTTTTTCCTTTTCTTCCTTGGACTTTTCTTTCACAGCCAAAATATTGTCTTGTATTTATGATTGTAAATAATTCATTTGGGGAATTAACAAGTTGCGCAATGTAAATAAATAAATAAATAATTATAAATCAATGGAAAAACGAAAACCACATGTCAAAGCCCATATCTTGTGATTAAGTTGAGAAAGCAGTTGTTCATCTATATTTGACTTATAAGTCGTAGTGATGTAGACATGGAATTCACATTAAAAAGCTAAGTAAATTAAAATTTTAATTAGTTATATTTACTTGTATCCTATTTATTTTAAAATAACTGAAATCTATATTTGTAACGCACATTTTTATCTTTATTTTTAATGAAAAAGTATAAATATGATGTAAAAATATCAATGTGTAAATATTAAAGCCCATTTTAAAATAAACGAAAATCAATTTATAAGGAAAAAAAAATGTTTTCCGGCCAAAAAAAATCTAGTTTATATATCAATATCTTTTAATAATTTCACGTAAGATGGTGTCCATCAAGAATTTTTTTAATAGTTTAGCTTTTAATATATTTTTCAACAAGTTACTCTTTTAGAAAGACAGAAAAACTAGAATGGAGAAAACTCCAAAGAAGTTAATAACTCGCGCGACGCATGGTACGCCTTAAGAAATAGGAAAACAAATAAAAAAAAGTATCCCAAAAATAGATAGAACAGTGTTTTTTTTTCTTGGATCAATTGAATTAATTTGTGAAATTTACCTAAAAGAGCTAAAATCAAAATTGTAGTTCTTTATAAAACTAGATTGACCTCTGGCAAGTTCATGGAGCTATTCAGAGTCAAACTCTCTACCATCAGACCAACCCTACTCGGTTGTTGTTGGAAAACCGTGTAACACACCATGTGTATGATTTCATGAAGTTCTTTGTTCTCATGTTTTATTTTATTAAATTTATCATTTTACCAATGTTGCCAAAGAACATTAATTTGGTGAAAAGAAGAACAAAATTGTAACTTTTGAGCACCCAACAACGGTGAGTGTATAAAACGTCAGTGCGGAGGTATAGTTATTTGAGAAAAAGGGAAACAGAAGTAAAGAGAAAGAAGGAGAAACGTACCAGTAGAGGTGCAGTGGTGGAAAATGGACTCAACCATGGCAGTGACCTCGTCTTCCCTAATGGGCCTGAGGGCCTCGAGACGTTTGGGGGTGAAGAGCTCTAGCGTGCAGACCTTCCTCACTTTCACGTAGTGGGGTCCATAATCGGCCCAAATGAGATCCTTGCCGTCGCGGCTGAACTTCGCCGCCGATCGGCTGCGGTGGCGGTCAGCGAGGTGCTGGTCCTGTTCCTTCAGCACCTCCTTTGCGAGCTCGGAGTTCGAAACGATGACGTTGAGCGTGGAGCCGAACCACACCGATATGATGGGCCCGTAGGACTGGGCCCACTCCGCGAAGCACCGGAACCGGACCGGCTTTATGTCGTAGAGGTTACCGACTACCGGCAAGGGCCGTGGACCCGGAGGCAGCTTGAACCTTAGCCTCTGGTACAGCGTGAAACCTACCCAGAGGGTGATGAGTGATAAGGGTATAATCAGAAGCAGAGCCATGATGAAAAAATACAGAAACAAATATTGATTAATTGTGGAGCCTGTGTGGTTCCTGGAAGAGCAGGAGGAAGGTTGATATTGATTTATATTCTAGAACATAGACTGGGAGTTGGTGAAGATTGGATGTATCTGTAATAAACGTTTCGTTTATACATCCTAAACATGCATAATGTATTCAATTTTTGTGTTTAATTTGGGTTTCTTTATTTTATTTTATTTTTCTGGCTATATAGTTATGGAAAATTTATTTTAAATTATCACACCCACTTTGTAGAGCACGATAAAGCTGTAAAGATAAAGCATGGGAAATTAGCTTTCGGAAAAATGGGAATTAAATTCCATCTGTGAAATAAGTAGGTGGGCGGAACAATTGACTTTTGAACCAAACATATATATAATTGAAGAGATCTCAGTGGGAATTGTTGTAATTTTCTTAGTATTTATCTTTAATTTCTATGGATATTTTGTTTTAAAAAACTTCGAACAAAAATTGCTTACAGAAAGTTATTTTGTGAAATCGATTTCTAAATTTTTCACTACGCAAGTTTGGTAAAATTGTGAAAAAGATAAAGTGTAAAAACTGTGAGAAACTAATTTCATGAAAACCAAAATAGAGTTTGAAAAGTCAACTTATATTCTGTGGGTGGTAATTTTTTTTTAATGATTAAATTGAGGGTTTTGTAAAATTATATTGACATAGACAAAATTCATAATTGTGGTGAGATAGTATTCCTTTCCGAGGAGAAGAAATAAACGGAAGCTTAGGTAGTGAAAGTTGGTATTTGGTGAACGAATGTTGAGTAGAAGAGTGAAATTTGTGTGTGAGAGTGAATCGGTTGATAAAGGGTGACGTGGCTTAGGATGATGATGAAGTGACGTTGAAGGGCTAAGAGGTTGCAGTGAAGCACTGGACTCTTCTTTTTTGGATTGGAGGTTGGTGAGGTGAGTGACTTTGTGATTTAAAATTGCAGGTATCTGAGTAAAACCCTTGAAAATGTTTCTTTATACGTTAAAATAAAGCATGGTTTAATTTATCAAAATTTATGCAGAATTAAATTAGAAATGTGCAGGGGGGGTTTGGATTGTGGGAGAATCAAAGGTTGGTGATGATGTAGACCCTCTCTGCTGTGCAGCCCACAGAGAAGTGAGAAGTGGAAATTTTGAATTTGGAGTGGAATTGGTGGCTAAATTTGACTTTGAAGTTGGTGGGAGGACAATAGGGCATGTTGAGGTTGCTGCTTTCTGCATCCATGGATTAGGAGAACATAATTCCAAAAACTTATGACGCCTTAATGCCAGTTTTTTATCCGCCATCTTATATATACATAATTTTATTTTATTTTATCAAGCATGCCAATTTAGTTTTATAATTTTTTTAAGTTTCAAACATAATTTAATATGTGAATTACTTATTATATTTCATGAAAGTATATCAGTATCTACACTTTTCAAACATACATTTAAAGGAGTTAGTGTAATGCAAAAAAAGAAGGTTAGTACAATGTTTTTTAACAATTAAGAAAGGTAAGGGTAATGATAAAAAAATGGAGAATATTTATGTACATAAATTGGTTCAATGTACATGCTTTAATTTTTTTATTTTGTTTTTCAAGTAATATGAAATTTTCTTATTGGTTTAGTTGTAACTTTTATTTAGAAATTATTTTGTATTCGTTGTATGAGATTTTAAATTTTCATAACTTTAAAATGAATATATGATTTAGTGGGTTTGGAGTTATATGATGTTTTCTATTACTTTTAGAAGTTGAAAAAGAAGTCATGGAGTTCACTTCTCCTTCTTTTAGTTTAGACTTTTGTAGTTTTCAGAACATTTATATAGCCTAAATGTGCTATCAACATTAGATAGAAATCATTTATTTAGTTTTGTAATTTTAGGAATTGTATCTCCATCTCCTTTTCTCTTTTTTTTTCTCAATTTATGAATATCTTTTCTTTTTCTCATTTCATTCATGTTTTTTCGTTATTAATCATTGGAAAATTGATTCTTGAGATCAATTCAGGGAATCAAGATCAAACAAGTCGCATTGTGTTTTGCACTATCATGGAATGCTCCGAGTTTATTCTTCTCTTCTCTAATTTTGCATTTTCCTTTTACGATTATGATTTACATTTTTTATTTTAAAATCAAATTAGGAATTAGTTGAATCTTGATTTGATAATTAGATACATATTAGATTGAATGATACTTTGGTTCGTATAACTAATTTAATTGATTAATTGAATCAATTAATTGTTCAAACTTGAATATGAATCTCTAAAGAAATATGATGAGAGGAATTGTTTGGTTCTTGAATATGTGATTTGACATTTTATTTTCTCTTGATTTTCATTTGTAATTTCTGTTTTGTTTCACATTTTTCCAATCCATAAACCCAAAAATTAATTTATATAGGAAGAATATTAAAGATTGAATACAATTAATATGTGTCCTCTTAGAATCGATCTAGGTTGTGCTTTATATTGAAAGTTTTAGAGAAAACTTAGAATATTTGGTTTCAAGACAACATTAAAAATCATGCATCATAAATTATCATCTCATCAATGTACAACATGATTTTGGTGTTACTCATTCTTTCTTACTCATGAGTTTCTGAAGAATCTAAAGTTACATATATTTATATTACCATATGATTTGATTGTTCTACTTCTACCAGTGTTCCTTTCATTACTTCACTTGCATCTACAAAGTGTTGTATTTCTATAGAGAATAAATATTTTTCCCTATAAATCTTATATGTTTACTTCTATCTCATTTGGACATTGTTCTAGGAATGGACTAATTATCTTTCAATCATGTTCTTATAATTGTCACGATAAGAATTTTTTTTGCAAATCAAACCTTGGTGAAGTTTCCAACTCAAAGAAATAAAAGAGATTACTATCAACCACAATGAAGCTCCAAAAGGATCAGAAGTCTACATGATCTTAATTTTTTTAAAATTCAAGGAAATTCCAAACATTAGTAAGTTCCTTATAGTCTGTGAGTTATGTTTTTTCTAAAGATTTTTTGAATTACCTCTATAAAGATAGATTGAATTTACCACAAACTTAGTACTAAGATTAAGGCATGTGTTTGTATCCCCTATCAGATTTCACTTCTAGAGTTAATAGAGTTAAAAAAGAAAATAGATGAACTATTAGATAAATAAGTCATTACACTTAGTGTTTTTCCTTGGGGCGCTGGACAAAGATTAAGATGCATACTAATATATGAAGCTCAAACAAGGTGGAAAGGTGTTGTTTTCACATTTATGACGCACCACCGACACGGACACTCAAACACATCTTTGTGGGCCAAAGAGCAAATGCTTCACTCCCTAGACACGTCTTCCACACAAAAAGATGAATATTTAATTTATTTTGTTACAGGAAATTAAGATGAATATACTTAATCAAGCTACCGAAAAAAGAAGATTAAACAAAACCTTTGTGGAGATATGTTTCAAAGTTAAGAAAAATTCCCGGTGGTGGAAATAATATGTTCAAGTGTAGTCTGTGTGATTTTTCATTCAATGGATCTTACCACTACAAGCAAAAAGGGTTTAAAGGAGGTTATCTAGCGGGGTTAATATAACCCTAGGAATTGATTTAATTAACAGAGGTTTTTTAACTTTCATTAAGTTCTAAAAGTTATTTTAAAACCTCAGAAAAATAACGGTGGTTTTTTTAACCTTCATTAAATTTCAAAGGTTTATTTTAAAACATCGGAAAATAACAGAGGTTTTTTTCACATTCGTTAAATACCAAAGGTTTATTTTAAAACCTCAGCAAAATAACAAAGGTTTTTTTTAACCTTCATTAAATTCCAAATGTTTATTCTAAAACCTCAACAAAATAACGGAGGTTTTTTTAACCTTCGTTAAATTTCAAAGGTTTATTCTAAACCTCGGCAAAATAACATAGGTTTTTTTAACCTTAATTAAATTTCAAAGATTTAGTGTAGAACCTTAATAGAACACTCCATATTTTTCAAAGTTCAATAAATAAGTAAAATTATATCTATTTATAAATAAATAATTAAAATATTTTATAACTAAATTCTCTAAAATTTTGAAAGTGTAACTTTACATTACAAATAAGTTTTCTAAAGTTTCAAAACTTTGTTTTAAAAGAAAAATAACCTTAAATAATAAGTATTTCAACAACTAATCTTGGATAATAATTATTTCAACACTATTTTCATATTTCTTATGATTTGTATATTTCTCATGATTGATGGTAGTTGGTTTCTATAATTTCTAGTTTTTTTATTTTTTGTGACGAGCTCATACTTCAAAAAACCTGACTTATGTTGTTTTATCTTTTGATGTACGTATATTTTATGTGCAATTTAGTTTTAGTTATAATTGTTAAAATTTAATTCTCATAATTTTGAAATATTTTAAATTAAGGCCTTAATTTTAAAATGCATCCAATAATTAATTCACTTCGAAAGTAAGAAGTAATAAAGTTAATTTCTCCTTGTAATATGTTCTTGCAATCTTTTGAAGCCTTTGTATGCAAGAGCACACATGGCTTTGAAGCCCACATAAGTGTGGCCGAGTTGTGAGTCCTTGCTAGGACTGTCGTTGGCGGTCATTGAGTCTGTGTCAGAGAATAGTGTGTCTATGGTGAAAGATAGAAGTCAGGAGGATCGTTAGAGATTGTGGAAAATGGGGTTGAAGGTTATTTCAAACAACAAGTCATTTTATAGAAATTATGAAACTTGTGGTATTTTACGAATGTTTTAAAACCCATGGTATTTTATAGAGGTTTTTAAAACCCATGATATTTAACGAAGGTTTTTAAACCCATGGTACGGAGGTTCTTAAACCCACGATATTTAACATGGGTTCTAAAAGACTTTTCTTAAGGTTTAAAAAAACCCCGGAGAACACGTCCCCCAAGGATGGTTTAGCGGGAGAAACTGCAACCCTGGGTAAACGAATTAATAAAGGTTTTAATCCTAGATAATGTAAAAATAAACCCTTGTTAAAACTATTTTTTCTTGTAGTGTACACTCTAGTAAGAGCTCATTTGTTAAAAATTACCGGGGAGGAGTTAAAATTTGTCCGAATGTGACCCCGTCAAAACTTATTGAGTTAAAAAAATTAGAAAATGAAGGAAACCAAACAAACAATGATCTTAACCCAAAACTCAAAGGTTCTTTACAAGCTACTTTCAATATTCAAGTGAGGGATACTCTTGATTGTGAAGTTGCGAGGATGTTTTATTCTTCAGGAGCACCATTTCATTTAGCAATAAGACCTTATTATAGGAGTGCATTTTCTTATGCAGTTAATACTTATAATCTTAGTGGATATGTACATTCAACATATAATAAACTGAGAGGTTCTTTACTTTCAAAGGAAAGAAGTCATGTAGAAAATCTTCTACAACCTATAAGAAACTCATAGAATCAGAAAGGCGTAACAATTGTTAGTGATGAGTGGAGTAATCCTCAAAGAAGACCACTTATAAATTTTATGGTTATCACTGAGAGTGGACAAATGTTTTCGAAGTCAGTAGATGGATCTGGTGAAATAAAGGACAAAGATTTTATTGATAAACACATGAGAGATGCAATTATGGAGGTTGGGTCGAGAAATGTACTACAAATTGCAATTGATAGTGAATTTGTATGTAAAACAGCGAGTATGCTCATAGAATTAGAATTTCCTTCAATCTATTGGACTCCTAGTGTAGTACACACCTTAAATATTGCATTAGAAAATATATTTATAACAAAAAAATACCAAAAAAAATAGTGATACTTATTAACAATGTTCTTGGATCTCATAAATTGTTGATGATGCGCTACTTTATTAAAACCTTTATTATGAGGCACTTTACGAGATTATTAATGTTCAAAAACTTCAACTCATTGAAGTTGCTTTTTGTTGCTTCAACAAGATTTGCTTCAACCATAGTCATGCTAAAAAGTTTTAGAAGTTTGAAAAAGGGACTCCAAGAGATGGTTATTAGTGATGAATGGTCTTCTTACAAATAGGATAATGTGTATAATGCACAACTTGTGAAAGAAACTTATTTAACTGATAATTGGTGGATGAATGTTGATTACATACTTGCTTTTATTGCCCCTATTTATGATGTTATCATAAAAACAGATACGGATATGGCTACTCTTCATTTAGTATACGAAATGTGGGATTCAATGAGTTAGAAAGGTCATATACAAACATGAAAGAAAGACAAAATTTGAACATTCATAATTTTTTTGGATAGTAAACTTAATATTAATTGATTGTTGGAAGCACATCTCTTAATTGTCTTTTCATTCTTTAAATCCAATGTAATACATTATATAGTTAAATTATTTTATAATTATATTTTATTGAGTACATAATATTATGTTAATTTATGTTTATATATTTTTTATGTGGATATTATAATCATGAATGGTTAAATGAAGATTCACAAAGACTTGCCCCACATCAAGATAAGGAACTTACTCATGAAATAAAGAAATGTTTTAAGAGGTACTTTGATGATGCGGTTATAAGGAGACATAGAGTTTGCAAAGTTTTCAAATGGAAGAGAAGATTTTTTCGATGTTGACTCTTTAAGGGATAGAGGTAAAATGGATGAAAAATCATGGTGGATTGTTCATGGAGTTCATACACCAACACTTCAGAAGATAACTCGGACAACCATGTTCTTCTTCTTGTTGTGAGAGGAATTGGAATACCTACTCCTTTATACATTCTTTAAAAAGAAATAAGATGACACCTAAAATGACAAAGAATCTAGTATTTTTCCATAGTTATCTTCGTCTTCTCTCAAGAAACTCCTCAAAATACAAAGAAGAGGAAACTAAATTATGGGATATTGTAGGAGATGACTTTTCATTGGATAACAATGGAATTCTTGATATTGCTAGCTTATCTCTTGATGAACCAGAATTATAATTTGTATTTTTTAATAAAGATGAACAAATGTAAAAGTCAAACACTATGGTTTACATAAGTACATCTTTTTCCTAAACTATTTTTATGAATGTTTCTTTTATTTTTTTCATATAAAAAAATATATTACTACATTTTAATATATATATATATATATATAGTTGGGTCTTTGTGTCCTATAATTTTCAATTTAGTTGTATCTATGTGTCTATGTTCGTGTTGTATCCATGTTTATGCTTCATAGGTACTAATGCATGAATGGAGAGAGGTAGCTTGTGCTTCATGAAAATTCACATAACATGGAGTTAATTACCTTTCACGCGATTTAGAATTATTTGTAATAGTGTTTGCATTAAAAATATGGAGACATTGAGCTTAGTTCAACTTATCACCCTCAAACTATCAGTTTGAAAGAACTACCCAATATTTAGAGGACTTGTTAAGAGCACGTGTCTAGAACAAACTAGAAATTGAGATAAGTTTATATCATTGATAGAGTTTACTTATACCAATAGTTTCCACTTAAGTAAAGGAATGACTTCATATGAGGCTCTATATGGAGAAGATGTAGAACCCCATTATGTTGGGTCTAGAAATAATTCAACAAGCATCTAATAAGATTAAGATGATCAAGGAAAAGATAAAAACTTCTCAAGATAAACAAAAAAGTTATAACAACAAACAAAGGAAACACTTTGAGTTTTAGGAAGACATGTTTTCTTGATAGTTACACTTGTAACTAAAGTTGATAGAGGTCTCAAATTCATAAAACTTTCAGTCAAATTCATTGGTCCTTATCAAATTATTAAGTGGATTGGTTTCATCACCTACTAAGTCGTCTTACTTTGTAACCTTTCATAACTTCATAATGTGTTTTATGTCCCAAATTCATAAATATATACATGCCTTCTTTATATGATAGAACTTGATATAGTATAAAATAAAAAAAAAACTTTTCATATAATATGTTCCTCATGAGGATTGAAGATTTTTTTGGAAAGAACATACTTAAGATAAAATCATTGTGGAGTCTACAAGAAGACAATGATGTAACTTGGAAATTAGAAAGTAATTTGCATGAAGTGTATCTTCATCTCTTTACAACTTAGTTAATTTCGAGGACAAAATTCCTAGAAAGAAAAGAGTAATGTAACATTCGTATTTTTAAATGACTATATTATTTTTTTATCTTTACTTTAAATATAAAATATAGAAAATCTTACCTTTTAATTCTTATATTAATTTAATATTTTAAAAGTTCTACACATATTATAATATTAGTATTCTTTCAAATAAAGCTTGAACGTAAAAAAAAAATCAATTAATCTTTAAGAAGCATTATAGTAAAGTAAAAATAAAAATTAATGTTTAAGAATAAAAAGTTTTTGAAAAGTTAATAAATTATTAAAAAGGATAAGGAAAATGTGTTGTGATTTGCACAACCCTTAATTTAAGATAATGATTAACAATATAATAAATTCATTAAATAACAATCAAAATTAGTGATAATTAGACATTATATTAACTAAAATTAGATACTATTTTATATATTAAAAAATTATTTGTATATAAAGTGGTTTTTATTCTTAATAAAAATTTATAAAATGGTTTCTAAATTAGTATCTAAATTAGCTACTAAGGTTTTAACCACTAATATTTTAAATTCTAAATTGTTCTCAATTAGTCTTTTAGAGACTAATTTAGAACCTAAAATATTAGTAGTTAAAACCTTAATAGCTAATGGTTAGATACCAAAATTACTTTATAAATTTTTATTAATAATAGAAACTACTTTAGATACCAATAATTTTTTAGTCTCTAAATGGTCTCTCTAATTTAGTCAAATAGTAACTAATTATTTTGGTCTATAAAATTAGTTACAATTTGATGATTTTCTTGTAGTGTAAAAAGTCTTTATAAAAATCTATCACGCTCTTCTCTGTTCATTACTTTCTCTCTCGATCTGTACCACATCTCTCATTTTCTCTTTTTCTCTATCTCTTTCTTTCTCTTTTTACCTTTATTTTGATTCTTTTGTTTAAATAATGGAACTTATATAATTTGTTTATGACTTTGATTAGTAAAAGGTAAGAAGAAGGGAGGATAAGTCATTTTAAATTAATCTTAATAGAGTTATACACTACAAAAGTTTTTAATTTAAGATGGCTTTATTACTCGAGGTTACTATAACCTCTAATAAGACATGTAGATAATAGAGGTTATTTAAACTTCTAGTAAATTTAAGAAGATTTTAACATATTAAAATACATTGTAATCTATTAAAACACATTTTATTCTATTAAAATATAATTGTATACAACAAAGGACTCCATAAACCCTAAATCCTAAACCCTAAACTCTATAACACTTTAAAAAAATTTAACTTAACAAATGATCAAATCAAGATTAGGAAAGCACTTCCACCATAATTAAAACAAAACAAAAACTCAAACACAAGATGAACATCTCCAACACTTGCATAATCATAAACTTAAGATATTGTGGTTGCAAATAATCATAAATATAGACTTATAAACCCACCAATTATTAATGTATACAAATGGCAGACCTTCAAATACCTTAATGGGAAAGAAGTGTGGGGTAGGTGGGAAGAGGAGGGGTAAGCCACCATAAATGGAGGGCGATTATGGGAGGCACAATGGCAACAAAGGCTTTAGGGGATTTGGATGACAAATTGCATGGAAAGAGATGGCGACAATGACAATAAAAATTAACAACAATGTATTACAAAGAAAAAAACTTAGTGATTCGACGGAGGAAGTAATCTTCTAATGATTATTAGATAAATAAAAATTGAAAATTTATAAATAATTACATGTTTGTTGTTACTATATTTTTTTTTTACATAAATTATATAATAACTTGTGTAAAAGAGGTAATAATATTTAAGTTAAATATATAAGTAGTGATTTAAGAATTATGGTTTATCAATGGTAATAAATTTGAATTTCAACTACTATATATTATTATTTAACACTTAACAAAATTATTTTTTTATTCAATTGTTCATTTTTGGAGCAAAATGATACGTTTAATTGAAGTTTTATTTTTATGCTAATAATTGAATCCATTAAGAAATTTATCTATTGAAGAACTTGTGCTAGTATATTTATTAACAAATATACTTAAAGCTTATTTACGTTAATTACAAAAAGTAAGAAAAAAAAAGCAACTACCAAACCATTGCTAAAGTGGGGAGATTTGTGGTCTTTGTGTCGATATTTGTTTAGCTAAAAAAACAAAAACTCCGTAAATTAATTTTGTCAAAAACAAAATGCTTTATTAAAAACGTTAATTGGTACTGTTATTTACACCCAGAATTTAAGTGTATATCATTATACTTCTTTCCTACTTTCAATTAAAATTAAAAATTTCATCTTAAAGGTTTATGCGAAAATTATCATTTATAACCCTGCATAAATTATTAATGTAAAAATAAAATGTAAATTAAAAATAATACTATATTGGTTGGTGGCATGTAGTTCTAGCTTTATAAAGTTAGAGCCAAGAGGAGGGGACCCACACGTTCAGTGGGTTGGTGAGATGATGAAATGTCGGAATAGAGCCCATACATAGAAAAGGTAACATGGGTTCACACATAGAAGAAAAATAAATTAAATGGAAATAAAAATAAGTAAAAATAATTGAAAAAAATAGAGTATACCTATAGATAAGAAAAATGAAATAAAAATATTAATAAAATCAATTCATTTTTATTTTTATATCAAACAAACTTAATTAAAGTTGATATTTCTATTTTTTTTTCTTTTTTTTTCTACCATTAATAAAGCATTACTGGAAAAAAGTTAATGAAAGGAAATTATTTTCAGTTAAATGAAAAGAAAATAAATAAGTGATATGTTAAAACTCGTTACCATCTATTATTTTTTTTTATCGTATTATGTATTTGCATTTTCTTCTCCAATATCTTTATCATTTTAGGTGTCTAAGTTTAATCTTGAACAAATATTTTCCGTAAAAGTAAGAGTAAAAGTAAAGGTAGAGGTGCTATTAGTACTTTTTTATTAGAACTAAACCCCAATTCCAACCCAAAATGTGGCGTTGTAGTTGGTGATATATCGTGGTTCTAGAAATGGGATTTAGAACTTTAAGTGAGATAAGAATAATAGAAAAAGAGAAAAAAAAATAGTGATGATTAAAATAATTGATGTGACGAAATTTAAAAAGAAACAAATATTAAACATAATTATTCTTGGCCTACCGAACCATTGACAAAGAGGAGGGCATAGATAAATGTAAACCGTACTTACAACAAAAGAAAGTGACATTTTGGTGAGGATAACTGCATACAGATTTTTAAACAATACTTTTTTTTTTAATTTTTCAAAGAGAAAAATATAAATAAAAAAACTTTTTCTAATTTGAAATTAACTTATACAACATAACTTATATAAATCCTCTTTTATATATTTTTTAAAATTTATATGTATAAATTAACTTTTAATTAATGATTTTTTATTTTTTTAGCAAAATGTGATCATAACGATCTCTGTTCAAACAAACTCAATTATTACTTCTTCCAGGATCGATTTAAGGGATGACTAATGAGTGAGATAAGTGCGAATTTGATTATATTTCTTTTCTCTCTTTCTAAGGTAAAAAATTATATTTATTTCCATTGAATATAAAATTTGTGTTGCGTGTCTATCTGCATTATGTAACATATATACGTGTACTCGTGCCAATATTCACACTACCTGAAATATTAATTGTATAATTGTTTTACAAAAATAAAAAATCATAATAAAAATAATGTATAAAAAATTCAATGTAAGAAGTATATCATTATTTTTTCCTGTAAACTTTTAAGAAATAAATCATAATTATATAAATATTAAAATATAATATTAAATAACAATATTGTAAGAATTATGAAAATTATAATATCTATTATTTTAATAAATGTGAAGAAGGTAATTAGTGCATCAAAATTTGAATAAGCTTTATCAAATGAGTTAAATCATGAGAGAGAGAATGAGAAATTATGTAATGAACAAAAATTATTCAAATAAAACTAAATTAAGAATTAAAGAATAAAGAGAAAATAAATTTTTACAACACCTAATAAATTAAGGGATTATAAGATTAAACACTCAAAATTAATAATCAAACATTTCCATGTGGGGAGCAAGAGAAGGTAAGGTGTCATCGAAGGAGAATACTTAGAGAGTTAAGAAGAAGAGGCGTTCACGAAGCTTCAGGAACAAGTACCTGATGCTTCGTCAACAAATTTGGTTAGTCACGGTGTTGGTTTGTTGGAGCCCCCAAAACTCCTCGTCTTGACGATTCCCTTCTAAATCGAAGCTCGAGTCTCTCCCCCATGGAATTGTCGAATGTTTCATAAGATTAAATTTTTTGAAGTTCTCAAGTTAATAAGTTTTCTGTAACTTGTGTGTTTGTTCATCTTCATGAGGAAAATTGGTTTATGTTTTGTTTTTCAAGATGAAATGAAGATTGTTATTCTTATGAGTTAATTAGAATAGTGATTATGTGTTTAAAGGTTCAGATTCTCCATTATTGAAGAACCAGTGTTAATGGGTTATGTTAGGGGATCAGGTTTCTTTTTTTGTTTAATAATGGAATTGGGAAGATAATGTAATTTGTATTATAAATGGTTGTTGAAACTCAAATTTGAGTTGTAAAACTAAATTTGGTTTGTGTTTTTTTAGGTAATAAATTTTGATTCTTTTCTTAAACTTTTTGTCTGACACGATCATTAATATTTACATTGATTTATGTTTAAATTGTTGTCCAATATTTACATTGATTTATGTTTAAATTGTTGTCCAATTTTTTTTTCTTACCTCTTGTGATTGTGTCATATGTTCTTAGTGTTCTAGGTGTCATTACTTTGATTCTACTTACTTACTTTTAATTGTGAAGTTTACAAACTAATTAGAAACTTGTTTTAGTAGAAGTTGATTTAAAGTTCCAAACACATGATTTCAAGTATTCAATTATATTGAATCCAACTAAATCTTTTGTGAAAATTGCAAGTTCTTGAAAATGTGCATGACGCAACCTATGATCATTCTTTGCCATAAGTCACATTAGGATATAAAAAAAAAAGTAACAATTTTTCCAGAACAAAACTGTGATGTTAAAAAAAATATACATAAAAAACAGCAAAGAATTTTTTCCAAAGGCATCTTGGTTATCACTTGGTATAGAAAATCATTTTCAAAAATTATCGATTCAACTTGATTGACAAATTATTTTCAACTTTGCGGAATTTTTTATCGTTTTGCTTTAGTATTTTTCTATTTCATAAAGTTTCATAGTTAAAAGTTTAGTAAGTTTCTTAGAGTCTTCTTTTGTGCTTTTCTTGTTTGTCATCTTTTCAAAGTTTTGTCATCTTTCTTACTTCCAATTTGGTTTAGCCTTTTCTTGTTTGTCTTTTCTTCTTTCTTCAAGTTTTGTGGTGAATTACCTTGAACAAGTGTTGAGGCTTTGACCTATTTCACTTGAGAATTTTCATACCACAAGAAAGACTTTGGTTAAGGGAAGAAACTTTTTCTTTGAGTGGTTGAGTGCTTTTACTTCATTTTTGTCGCAAGCTTTCCCTTCTTCTAACTTCTTTTCTTTAAATGTTTGTTACTTGTGTTTCTTCGTTTGCTTGTTGTGATGACTCATATTTCAAGTGGTCATCTAAGCCCCAATCTCCACAAAAAGCTTTTCTTGTGGGAGAATTGGCGGCGACCAAAAGGACTATTGCACAAATAGACGAAGCCATGAGGAAAATGGAGGAAAGACTCCAAAGATTAGAAATGCAACATGAAAGACCCCAAATAGGAAGAAGGCATCATCATAGATATGACTCAAGAAGTTATCACACTTATGGTGACCATGAAGAAGAAGACGAATGGAGTTGGCAACCTTTTGAAGATAGGCACCAAAATGTGGCAAAGCCTTTTCTACCATATGTAAAATTGTCTAGTTTTAGTGGGGAAAGTGATCCCAATGTTTATTTAGGATGGGAGGCTAAGGTAAAACAAATTTTTAATGTGCATGAGGTTCAAGACGAACAAAAGGTAAAACTAGCCTCCTTAGAATTTTTGGAGTAAGCCATGCAATGGTGGCATAAAATTGTAATGGACATTGGTTTAAACAAGAGACCAACCGTGATCTCTTGGGAGGATTTGAAAGAATGCATGCGCGCTAGATTTGTGTCTCCACACTATAGGAAAGAGCTTTTGTTGAAACTCCAACGACTTCAACAAGGTATACAAAGTGTGGATTGCTTATTTTAAGGAACTTGAAACAACCATAACAAAAGTTGACATGTATGAAAGTGAGGAATCAAAGATGGCTAGATTTGTAAGTGGCCTAAGAAGGGATATCCAAGATGTGGTAGAACTCTATGAGTATACCTCTTTAGAAAAGTTGGTTCACCTTGACATCAAGGTAGAATCACAAATTTCAAAGAAAAACTCTTTTAAAAAATCTCATAATGATGGCTTTTATCACTCTTCTTGGAAAAACAAAATCAAAACTTCTTCAACTTTTCCCTTAAATTTTAAAGAGTCCACTTACAAACCTAGAGAGTCTAGACCATCACCTTCCACTCCTAAATCCCTAACTAAAACCTCAAGTAGAAAATGCTTTAAATGTGGTTTTGGCCACGTTGCTTCCAATTGTCCCTCCAAACGTAACATGATGGTGCATGAAGGGGTAGTTTTAAGTGCCCATAGTTCACAAAGATCTAGGTCTCCCAATCCCTCTAGATCCCCAAGTGAAGACGAAAGTGAGAGCCCTTGTGAAGGCGACTTATTAGTGGTGAGACGAATGCTAGGCCAAGTTTTGAAACCCTTTGATGAAAGTCAAAGAGAAAATATTTTCCATATTAGATGTCTCATCAATGATAAGTTTTGTTCTTTAATAGTGGATGGGGGGAGTTGTGCTAATGTGGCTAGCACAAGAGTAGTAGATAAACTTGGCTTGTCTACTATCTCTCATGCCAAGCCCTATAAGCTTCAATGGTTAAGTGAAAAAGGGGAGATCATAGTTAATAAACAAGTACTCATAGACTTTTCTATTGGCAAATACAAGGACAAGGTCTTGTGTGATGTTGTACCTATGGAAGCTACTCATATTCTTTTAGGTAGGCCATGACAATATGATAGAAAAACTTTTCATGATGGCCTTACTAACAAAATTTCTTTTAACTTCCATGGGCATAAGGTCACACTAAAATATTTCTCACCAAAGGAAGTCCATGATGACCAACTTAAAATGAAAGAAAAGAGAGAGCAAGAAAAAGAATTTTTTTTTCCAAGAGAAGCCTTCTCATTTCCCACCAAGAGGTCAAAAAGGTAATGCTTTCACAAAAGAACATTTTTATAGCTTTCCCTAGGTCCCTTGAAATTGAGTTGGCGTTAGATAGTCCTCATTGTTTGGAAAATTTGGTAAAGGAATTTGATGATGTTTTTGAAGACCCCCTAAAAGGATTACTTCCTCTAAAGTGCATTGAGCACCAAATAGATTTTGTACCCGATGCTTTTTTACCAAATAGGCCTGCATATAGTACCAATCCAACCGAGGCCAAAGAAATTCAACAACAAGTAGAGGACTTAATAACTAAGGGGTGGGTGCAAGATAGCATGAGTCCATGTGCTATGCCTATAATTCTTGTCCCTAAAAAGGATGGAAGTTGGAGGATTTGTACGGATTGTTGCACAATGAACAACATAACAATCAAATATAGGCATCCCATTCCTAGGTTAGATGACTTGTTAGATGAATTACATGGGTCTAAAATATTTACCAAAATTGATCTTAAGAGTGGTTATAACCAAATTCAGATTGGAAAACCGCCTTTAAGACCAAATTTGGTTTATATGAGTGGTTAGTCATGCCTTTTGGTTTGACTAATGCTCTTAGTACCTTCAAGCGGCTCATGCACCATGTCCTAAGGCCTTTCATTGGCAAGTTTGTAGTGGTTTATTTTGATGAAATTCTTATCTATAGCTTGTCTTTAGAGGATCATGAGATGCATGTTAGGCAAACCCTTAGGAAGGAGAGTTTGTATGCTAATCATGCTAAGTGTATGTTTGCACTAGATCATATAGACTTCCTATGGTTTGTTGTGAGTTCTAAAGGGGTGCATGTAGATAAAGAAAAGGTTGCAACAATTCAACATTGACCAACACCCACCAATGTTAGTGAGGTACAAAGTTTTCATGGACTTGCTAGTTTTTATAGGCGGTTTATGCAAAACTTTAGTACCATTGTCGCACCTCTAAATGCCATAGTAAAGAAGGATGTGGTATTTAAGTGGGGATAAGACCAAATTCAAGATTTTGAAACTTTGAAAGAAAAATTGACTAAGGCCCCCATTTTAGCCCTTCCTAACTTTACTAAGACATTTGAAATAGAATGTGATGCCTCTAACATAGGCATTGGGGTTGTTCTCCTTCAAGAGGATTACCCCATAACTTATTTTAATGAGAAACTCAAGGGGAGTCATCTCAATTACTCCACCTATGATAAGGAATTTTATGCTCTTGTTAGAGCCTTGCAAAATTGGCAACACTACCTTTTCCCAAAGGAGTTTGTGATATATAGTGATCATGAATTCCTTAAATATTTGAAAGGCCAAAGCAAGCTTAACAAGAGACATGCTAAATGGGTGGAGTTCCTTGAGCAATTTTCTTATGTGATCAAACATAACCAAGGTAAAATAAATGTGGTTGCGGATGCTCTTTCAAGAAGATATACCTTGCTAAATGTTTTGGATGTTCAATTCTTCGGATTTGATCACATAAAGGAAATCTATAAAGATGACCTTGATTTATCTCTCATCTATCAAGAGTGCTCAAGAGGAGAACACAAAAACTTTTTCATCCATGATGGTTTTCTTTTTAAAGGAAAAAGACTTTGTGTTCCCTAATGGTCTTTACGACAATCTCTTGTTAGAGAGGCACATGAGGGAGGTCTTATGGGACACTTTGGGTAGCTAAAACTTTAGATACATTGCATGAGCATTTCTTTTGGCCACACATGCGCAAATCCGTACATAACTTCTATGACAAATGCATAGCATGTAGGAAGGCTAAATCTAAAGTGCAACCCCATGGTTTATATACCCCTCTTCCCATCCCTACTATGCCTTGGGTAGACATTTCCATGGATTTCATCTTAGGTCTTCCCAAGACATCAAAGGGTATGAATTCTATCTTTGTGGTAGTGGACCATTTTTGTAAAATGGCTCACTTTATTCCATGACACAAAGTAGATGATGCTTGTTTTGTTGCAAATATATTCTTTAAGGAAGTAGTTCATTTGCATGGGCTTCCTAGAAGTATTGTATCCGACCGAGATTCAAAGTTCTTAAGTCGCTTTTGGAGGACTTTGTGGGAAAAACTTGGAACTAAACTCTTGTTTTCTACTACTTGCCATCTCCAAACTGATGCTTAAACAAAAGTGGTTAATAGAACTTTGAATCAAATGTTAAGGTGCCTTATTTCTGGGAACCCAAGGGTGTGGGAGAATTTACTACCTCATATTGAGTTTGCTTATAATAGAGTAGTAAATTCTACTACTTCCCACACTTCTTTTGAGGTTGTTTATGGGTTTAATCCCCTCACACCTCTTGACCTTCTTCCTATTCTTGTACTTGATGAGCTGTTGTGAAAAAATGATTTTGAGAAAACTTCTTTTGTTAAAGACTTGCACCACCACATCAAGCAACAAATTGAAAGGAAGGTAGGTAAGTATGTTGAGCATGCCAACAAAGGGCACAGGGCATTGCTCTTTGAACCTGGGGATTGGGTTTGGCTACACTTGAGGAATGATAGATTCCCTACTCATAGGAAGTACAAACTTATGCCACACGGTGATGGTCCTTTTCAGGTCATCAAGAGGATTAATGACAATGCCTATGAGTTGGATCTGCCTGATACATATTTAGGTAGTCATTCTTTTAATATCAGTGATCTAACTCCCTTCTCTGCAGGTCTTCCAAATTCGTGGACGAAATTCCCTCCCACCCGGGGAGCATGATGAAACCCAAGGAGAGAGGGCGCCTACCCATGATGAAGACCAAGCCCAACCCATGACCCCAACACCCATACCTCAGAGGATTAGTAGGATTAGAGCACAGACTCTGGGTTCTGAGCATCAATTGGTCTCTTTTTTTGTAATTTCCGTAGAGTTGATTTATATAACATAAATGAGGAGGTGAAGACATAAGAATGGGCCCATGAGATGTCTATTAGGGTAGGAAGGAAACCCTACCTTCTATAATAGGTGAAGGGTGCGACATTGACTATAGTCAACACCCTAGCCGCCCCACTTTATGCTCTCCCCATTCTACCCTTTAAGTTTGCTCTCCAAGACTCCTAAATCTATAAATAGGGAGGCCTACCTCATGTATTCACAAGTTGAATGAATAGAGAAAAGTTACTCTGTACATTTTGTGTGAGAATGATTAGTGAGGCTTGACCTCTTAGTCTAAGTCTTATCTTGTGAATGTTTTTTATCAACAAAGAATAAAATTAAATTAAGAAAGGGATACTTCAGGGGTATACCAACCCTTATACAAGGCTCATACCCTCAACCTAAGATCTCCATCTCACCAGGAAACCTAATGCATAAAGATGACCATTATCTACAACAAGATCATAAACCCAACACGTACAAGCTTCTTGCTGCCTCAAAACACACAGCTAGGAGGATTGCAACCTGCATAGATGGACTAATCTTTTTTAGCGAAACAATCTATCAGCATAAGTATCCCAGCAGCTACTGCTTTGTGTTCACCCTCATAACAGTACTCCTTCCCAGTGCTATTTCTTTTCAACGACAGTCCTTTGGCTTGACTTCCCTTCAAGATCAGACTCACAACCTCCCCTTGACCATGAGCACTAACACTTCTTTCAATTCTTTATTGGCTAGAGCTGTCTAGCAGTGACATTGTCAATTATTATGTGCATTATGTTCATCAGCTAACACAACGCGTAAGCTGGCTCAACTTGTTTCGTCCACTTAGCTCTTCTTGCATTTCCTGCACAGTCATAAACAACATTTAAAGTATAACTATGAGCTCTCAAGTGGCGACATCTTCACTTATCTTGGATTCATTTCTCCATTTCTCCATTTCACCATTCACAATTCTACCTCTCATAAGTTTCCTTATCTTTTCATCTTTTCCTTCCATTATCATTCCATGATATTCATAAACATGTTCTTATTTGGCTTCCTTTTAATCCCATTCGGTCATTTCATTGTTCTTGTGTTCCTTGTTTAAATTCCGCACCATATTGTCATCATCTATCACCATATAATTGTTTTTCTCTTTGCCTTGTGGAAATGAACCTTCACATCTACTTAACCACTTGGTTAAGTTAATGTGCAGTGAGAATTTTCCTTAGGCTATCACCTATATTTGTTTTAAAATCCAATTCTAAGTAAAGTGTCACCATACAAATGAACAATCCTAAAATCAACTCACATCAAATGGTTTGGGCAAATGCTATAGGGTTTCATAGTGAAGATGGTCTCACTAATGCAAAAATAGGAATCAATGACAGGTTATTATGACGGGTATACTTTATCTGTCATAGAAAATGGTATGGTGGCATTTTTGTAATAATCATAAAATTTATTATGACAGTTAAAATAAAAACTAACATAATAAGTATTTATTATGTCTGTTCAGTGTAGAAATGTTATAGTAAGTTTTTACTATGTCAATTTTTTATTTTAACTGACATAATAAGTATTCTTATTTTTTTAACCCTATTGCTTTCAAAAAAATTTAACCCTAATTCTTCCGCGTGCCGTTTCTTCTTACACATTGCAACTTTGCGTTTCTTCTTCCTTCCACACTGCGGCTTCTGCGTTCTTCTTCCACACTGCGGCTCTGTGGCTTCTGCGTTTCTTCTACACTAGGGCTTCCACATTTCTTCTTCCACACGACGGATTCCGCGTTTCTTCTTCCACATTATGGTTCCCGCGTTTCTTCTTTCACACTACGATTTTTGCGTGCTAAGCTTCTTCTTCCATACTACGATGCTGAAGCTTCTCCTTCCATCCTACGGTAACCCTTCCGCTTGTTTGGTTCAATCTGATGCATTTCTCATTTCCTTCGAAACTTGTTTTGTTCTGAATTTTGAGTTTCCCATTTTTTTTCCTTTTTTTAATTCCTAAATACTTATTTTTCCTTTGCACAGTGATCATGTTGCCTATATTTTTTAATTCATTTTTGAATTCTCTGCTTGTTTATGTATTCCGCATACATAGCCAAATGATACAATAGAGCCATCTGATATATATATATATATATATATATATATGTGGGAGAGTCTTCAAATTAGACAATTGTTACCCTGTCACGACTAACTATAACAACAAATTATTGCTAGATAAGTATACATGTTGATTTAAGTAGAAGTTGTTTTTAAAATTTTATAATAAATTAATTAGCATGCTAGTAAGTGAATGAGTTAGATGTGTGTGAAATTGTGAAATTTCTTATGAGGTATAATTGCAGGATGAGGTAATAGTAAGTTCCTAGATAATCAAGAATACGTGAATCTGAGTTGTATATATAGATGCTTGTGTTAGTAAAAAAAAAAAAGGATTGATAATCAATGTCACAGTTCTAAGAACAATATTTATATTTATATTCCATGAAGAACGATGACTTTCTTTTTGTAGGTGAGATTGCTAGTGCATAGTGCTCTGAAGGTTTCTCAACTTGTGATTCTAGTTTCACTATCTCCTTGGCTGGTTCACTTATACCAGTTTGCTCTGAAGGTTTTTTAGCTTCTGATTTATTACTCATGATTTATATGAACTCCTATTTATTCTTGTTATGTTAGTCTTTTAATAACTTCCAACAAATACTTCCTTGCCAAGTTTTCAATTATCCAGGGAGTATTTCCTTTCTTTCTCTCATGTTTTGTTCTGTTCAGGAAGGATTTATTACTCATTCAGGTTTAATATAGTCTCTGCCTTTGTCTCTCTCTATTCTAATAAACGCATGCACTAATAAGTAATCTTTGACTTTCAGGATCTTGTTTTGCTGCAACATTTCTCTAGAAATGTTGAGAGGAAGCTCCTCATAATCCACAATACCCTTAACAAAGCTGAGATACTCTGGAATCAACTCTTCACAGTTGTCCATGATGAAGACTCTGCGTACATACAATTTAGAATTTTTGGATTAACATGCTTTTTAATAATGTGGATTAACATGCATTTTTTCAGCTTCTAATGTTGTTTAATTAGTTTTTTCAGCTTAGCACTTTGTCTGTTTTGCATTCATTGGAAGATTTTATTTAGTCTCTAACCTAAAGTTTCATTTAGCATAAGCATGACATTATACACCTTTGCTAATCCAGGTTGGTGACTTTGATCGTTTCCTCTCTATTCTGACTATATTGTCTCGCACTTGCCTTCCATTAAACACCCCTCATTACAGGTTCATACTATTATCCCTCTTTAATAATAAAATCTTACATGTGGAAGTGGTTAATTATTTTATAATTTTTTCTTCTGATAGGCCTAAAAAATGGAATGGAAGAAGTATTAATATGGGTGCAGTTTTTGTTGATATAAATTATATTTCTTACATTTCATAAATTTATTGTTGTTAGATTTTTTTTATTTTTTTTTCTTACATATTCTTAAGAACAATAAAGTGAACAATGATAGTGTGTAATACTTTAAATTAGGTTTTAAATTAGGAACCGAGAGAGAGCAAAAAAAAAGAAAGAAAAATAAAATGTAATGTGATCTTTGTCTAAATATTATATTATATTTAATTTGGGTATATTCTGTATTGATTTAAATTTTTCAACAAACAAAATTTAAAGGCAATTAGAATGCAATTAGAATTTGTCCTGGAAAGTGATTTGTAGATGGTAGAGTTGATGTGCATGTGGCAGGGTCACTAACCGTCATTGTGAATTGATAAAGTGTGAAATTATTAGATTATATGATCCATTTCACTTACCCATTACTTGGTTAAGCAAACTCTGTAGTCTTGAAGGCTACGTTTGTGCAATGAATTGAACATATGGTCCATTAAACAAGAGTAAACCAAATCCAACCCTGGTATCAGATTATTCCCTAAGGCATGGACAATTTTATGCTTTCATTTTGTGCAATTAATATGATTGTATTCCCAATAAAAGTGTTTGTAAGATGTAAATTATTATGATTATAATAAAATATTTTTATATATTCTTACTTTTCTATGTTTTTCTTTCATTCTTCGAATGCACCAGCTTTCTTGTTTTGTCTCTTCCCAAGTTGTCGTTGACTCTTTAACCTACATTGTCTAAGGTATGTAAAATATTTATTTGTTATTAATATTTATTTTATTGTATTTATGATTTGTATGCTATTTCAAATTTGGCAACATTGTATGATGATATTCCGAAAGACGATCCAACCTGATCCGTAAATACACTAATACCCATAAAGTTAAAATATATAGTTATTTGTTGTGTTATGTCAGAGAACATAACAATGGATCGAAGTTGGATCAATTACAAACGCACAACAAATGAATATGAGAATGGAGTACAACAATTTCTTGAATTTGCAAAGGTGAATGTTCCGGATAATAATGGAAGATTTTATTGCCCGTGTGTGAATTGTTTGAATGAGCGAAGACTACCGACTGAAGTTATTCGAGAGCATGTTCTTTGTGATGGTTTCCTAAAAAGTTACACAAAGTGGATATGGCATGGTGAATTAGTAGACATACCAAGTGTACATATGTCTGAAGTTGAAGCACAAGAAGTTGATTTAGAGATGGATGATCAACTAGAGGAAATGATCCGTGATGTAGGATATGATGCCTTCCAACATGCACATGTGTATGAAAATTTGTGTACTGATGCTGAAAAACCTTTATATCCAAGATGCACTAAGTTCACTCGATTGTCGGCGGTATTAAAATTATTTACTGTGAAGGCAAGAAATGGGTGGACAGATAAAAGTTTCACAGAATTGCTTGAGTTGTTAAGTGACATGCTTCCTGAAGATAATACATTGCCAACACGTAATTATGATGCGAAGAAGATATTGTGTCCAATGGGTATGAAGTTTGAAAAAATTCATGCATGTCCCAATGATTGTGTGTTGTACAGGAAGGAATTTGATAAGTTACATCAATGTCCACATTGTGGGATATCACGATACAAGAAGAAATATGATGATTTTGAACATGATGTTAAGAAGGGTCCTCCTGCAAAAGTGTTGTGGTATCTTCCTATAGTTCCAAGGTTGAAAAGATTATTCAGTAATGCGAATGATGCAAAACTTGTTAGATGGCATGCAGATGAACGTAAAAAGGATGGTAATTTAAAGCATCTGGCAGATGGTTTGCAATGGAAGAAAATTGATTCCATGTTCCCAAATTTTGCCAATGATCCAAGAAACATTAGGCTTGGACTTGCAACAGATGGAATGAATCCATATGGTAACTTGAGTAGTAAACATAGTTCATGGCCTGTGTTGTTAGTGATTTATAACTTACCACCATGGTTGTGCATGAAACGCAAATATGTGATGTTATCTTTGATGATCTCTGGTCCAAGACAACCGGGAAATGACATTGATGTTTATTTGAGCCCGTTGGTTGAAGATTTGAAGATGTTATGGGAGGAAGGTGTTGATGTGTTTGATGGGTACACAGGTGAGTCCTTTAAGTTGCATGCCATGTTATTTTGTACGATCAATGACTTTCCAGCATATGGTAATTTGAGTGGATACATCACCAAAGGCCACAAAGCATGTCCTATATGTGAAGAAAACACATGTCATAATCAATTACAACATGGAAGGAAAACAGTGTACCTCGGACATCGGAGATTTCTTAAATCAAACCATCCGTATCGTAAATTAAAGAAACCATTTAATGGGTGTCAAGAAAACAAATTAGCTCCAACAGCTTTAACTGGATTGCAAGTATATGAGCGTGTGAAGGACATCCAAGTTGTGTTTGGAAAGACACAAAACAAAGCCACAGGAAGTAACATATGGAAGAAAAGGTCAATATTCTTTGATCTCCCATATTGGAGGGTGCTTGATGTGAGACATTGTATAGATGTCATGCATGTAGAGAAAAATGTGTGTGACAGTATTATCGGAACACTCATCGATATTCAAGGGAAGACAAAAGATGGTGTCAATGCTCGTTTGGACATGGTTGAAATGGGTATAAGAGAACAATTAGCTCCACAGTCTCATGGTAAGCGCACATACTTGCCTCCGGCATGTCATACGCTGTCTAAACAAGAGAAAAAAAGTTTTTGTGAGTTTTTACAAGGCGTGAAGGTTCCACTAGGTTATTCTTCCAATTTCAAGAGACTTGTATCCATGAAAGATTTGAGATTAATTGGCTTAAAGTCTCATGATTGTCATGTTTTGATGCAACAAATATTACCCGTGGCTATTCGAAATATATTGCCTAAGAATGTCAGATATGCCTTAACTAGATTGTGCTTCTTTTTTAATGCAATATGTAGTAAAGTTTTGGACCCTGAGAAGTTGGATCAGTTACAAAATGATGTTGTAGTCATATTGTGCCAATTGGAGATGTACTTTCCTCCATCATTTTTTGATATTATGGTTCACTTGATTATTCATTTAGTTAGAGAAATTAAAATTTGTGGTCCAGTATTCTTACGATGGATGTACCCCATGGAGCGATACATGAAGATATTAAAAGGGTATGTAAAGAATCAATATCGTCCTGAAGCATCAATTGTTGAAAGATATATTGCAGAGGAAGCCATTGAGTTTTGTACAGAATACTTATCAGAAGTTGAAGCGATAGGGGTACCTAAGTCTCGTTACCATGGAATAGGTGTTGGTAAGGGTACTCGAAGTGCAAAAGTTATAACATTGACACGAGATGAAGTTCTTCAAGCACATTTTTATATACTGAATAACACTAAAGAAGTCATCCCCTACTTAAATGCTCATAAAGATATTGTGAAGAGAAAAAACCCACGAATGCCTGAGAAGTGGGTGATTAATGAGCACAACAAAAGCTTCTTGAAGTGGTTTAAACAACAAGTTCAAAATGATAATACAACTTCTGATACATTAAATTGGCTAGCATCTGAGCCAAACTTTGAAGTCATAAGTTGGAGTGGTTATGATATAAACAATTATTCATTTTACACAAAATTTGAAGATGAAAAAAGCACCATGCAAAATAGTGGAGTAATGGTGGTGGCTGAATCAATGCATTTCTCTAGTTCAAAAGATCAATATTCTGTTATGGCATCAATGTGCTACTTTGGTGTAATTGAAGACATCTGGATGATAGATTACACAATTTTTAGAGTGCCTGTCTTTAAATGTAAGTGGGTTGACAGTAATAGTGGCGTGAAGACTGATGATCTAGGTTTTACCTTGGTTGATCTGGAAAAGGTAGGTTATATTGAAGAGCCATTCATCATGGCATCTCAGGCAAAACAAGTGTTTTATGTTACTGATCTCACTAACAAACGGTGGTCAGTGGTTCTCCATGGAAGAATCATGCATGGTACTCATGAGAATGATAATTTAACATTCGATATAAGTGAGACTCCATCTTTCTCCACAAATATGCCAACCTTGAATGTCGATAATGAAGTAGATGATGTGCATGCCACACGTGATGATCATCATGAAGGATTGTGGGAGAATGTTCCAATTTGACAATGTAAAACATTTATTTATGTTTATCCTTTATATTTTTAATAACTATATGTTTAGTTTTTTACTAATAATTTACAATCTAATAATTTGAACAGAGATATGTCTAATCCATCTGATATCTTCCCTCCTTCACAAGATGGGGACAAGAGTCAATCATCTACCCATAAAAAAGGTAGGCGTGGGACTAGGTTGAGAGAGTTGACTATCAGCCGCGATGCTAATCAGAGATTGCCAATCCAATTTGATATGCAGACGGGTAAAGCTTTGGGAGAGCATAGTACAAAATTTACTAGCTATGTGGCCTTGCTTGGTAGAAGCAAAGTTAGTATTCTTATTGATGATTGGGAGCATGTTCCAGAGATGGTGAAGAATCAAATTTGGCAGAGTATCATTGTACGAAATCTTAACTTATTTGTTTCATTGTAAGCATACATAATTGCTATTTAACATATATAATTTATATTTATTGTACAGATCACATATGACGTCCCAAATAATAACTTATTGAGGAAAAAGTGGATTTCATATGCTGGGGCACGATGGAGGGGTTTTAAGAGTGACCTTACTAGTCATTATATTTATGGTGCCTTGGGTGAAAAAAACCCCTGTGAGCAATATCAATTCCTCGATGAGGAAACATGGCAGACTTTTCGAGAAAGGCGATTAGACCCTACCTTTCAGGTAAATTAATATCATATGTTGGTTAAGTGTCTAATTATCATGCATTATAATAATTTAATTTATGTATATAATAGGCTAAGAGGAAAGCTGCACAAGAGATTCAAAAAAAGAATGTTCACCCTCACAGACTATCTCGTGGGGGTTATGATAAATTAGAGCAAAAAATGATTAAAGAGATATCTTCCTCTCACTCCACCGAGGACTCAAATTGTAGCATTATAACCCGTCCTCCCCGACATGAAAAATGGAAAAGAGCTCGCCAAAGACCATCAGGGGATTACACATCTGAAGAAGTTCAAAGCGTAGCTAAGCGCATTGTTAGTAACTTATATTGTATGTCATGTTTGAATGTTTATGTTTATTTGCACATATTTTAAAATAAGTTTTAAAAATTTGTGTTGTAGGATGAGTTGGTGGAGCAAAGCACGCAGGGATTGTTCATTCCACAAGGGCGTGAGGACATATTGATGGTTGCCATTGGTCGCCCAGAGCATCCTGGACGTGTTCGTGCTGCAGGAAGAGGGGTGGGAATTCGACAATTCTTTGGTCCTCCACCTCGGTATTATAGTAAATTACATCTTAGTGAGACCGAGATGGAATCCCTCAAAGAAGATATTAGGAAGGAAATTAAAAAGGAGGTATATTCTGAATTGAAGAAAGAGTTGTTATTAGACATGCGAGCAGAGTTAGCATCCATGTCTGTTAAACCTTCTGTTGCCCCTTCAGAGCCTTCCCCTATTCGTATAAGTACAAAGGAGAGTTGTGATGCTCCTGAAGGATCAGAGGAGGTTGGTCCTACTATCCTTGCAGACTGCGAATTGTATATTGATGATCCCCTCGAGTACTTGGTGGCCTTAGGTAATTTTTACTTTAATGATATTGTTTGATATGTTTTAGTCTAATTATATTATTTAATTTCTTTCAATTACATTATTTGTGTTAGGTAAAATGTATACATTAGGGTCAACTATCCACCACCAGAAAATTGTAGATGATATGATAAGAGTGGTTGTTGTAGACGTTCGGGATGCTGTTGCTCGAATCCCTGTGCCTACTAAGGAGGTTCAGACGGTGGGAGAAGCACCTGGGAATTTCATTCTTTGGCCAGCTAGATTAGCAAAACCAATTACGTTGAGAGTAATTTTCTTTACTTGTTTTAATTATGCATATGTCTTTTTGTAGGTATTATAATTAATTAAATTGATATACTAGTGTTACTTAATTTTTTTATATATGCATAGAATGATACTAAAAAAGCAAAGGAAGTTGTGAATCATTCACAACAACATCCAAGTACTTTTCAGCAACTCGGTGCAATGGCAGCGACTATCAGGATGCAACCTATACAATTAGATATGCCACTGGAAGTTGTAGGCAGGACTAAAAACATCCCTTTTTTTCTGTGCCAAAGGGATATTTTTGATATTCTCACCGGTACTGATATGATATGCGTATCTGTAATACAACTTTGGTTAATGTAAGTAAGCTTCCTATAATAACTTTTCATAAGTTTTAATATATTCAATATGTTGTTATAACAATATTTTTTTTCAATGTTCAAGGTATTTACATCATCTGTGCATTGAGAAAAAAAATGTTAACATATATGGGTTTCTTGACCCTGTTGCCATTCAGAGTGTTGGGAATAAAGCTAGTGAGGTGCAAATGTATTTCAAAGAGACATTTCAAAATGGGAACAAAGAGGTGTACTTAGCACCTTACTTGCATCAGTAAGTATACATTTATAAATTAATGCATCTATCTAAAATTCAATTGTTACTAATATTATTTCATCTTGTAGGGGCCATTGGCAATTGATAGTAATTATTCCTCGACAATCTCTTGTTGTTCTCTTGTGTTCATTGCACAAGAAAATTAATAGTTTGGCAATTAGAAATATACTGGATGCGTAAGTTTTCAATTATTTTTTTATGTTATATGATTTTATAAATAATATGAAATTTAATGTATGTAACTATTTGTAGAGCTATGGAAGCTCATTTAAGGTTGCAAGGACTTCCACATATTGCTAAGAAGAAGCTACAATACATTGCACCAAATGTAAGTAATTCATCTTACTAGTATGAAATTGCAATGTATAAATTATTATATTATTCTATTTGTATTTAACTTGTAGTGCTCATATCAACCGGGAAACTATGAGTGCGGATATTATTTGATGAGACATATGCATAAAATTATATCTGCTAACATTAAGGACTCGTGGAAGGAGGTAATATATAATTAACTCAAATATGTTAAATATGTTAAATGTGTTAAATGTTAATTTCATCTTCAATATTTGATTATGTAGATATTCAATGATCCATCTCCATTGAAGTTGGAAGTGCTACAAGAGGTTCGAGAGCAGTGGGCATCATTTCTTTTAAGTACTGTAAATTCTCATGTTAAAACTAGTTAAATGTTTTGTATGAACTTCAACATATTCACTTTTAAGTATTTACTCTAAATGATAATTTTAGAACTAGTTAACAATTTTGTATGAATTTCAACATATTAACTTTTAGTTAAATATATCATTATTTATATGCTAGATCGTTAAGATTTTATTTTAAAAATATTTGCTTGAGAATTGTGATTATTATGCAGGGTACTTTATGCATGTAAGAAAATGAATATATAAAAAAAGAATTAAAAAAAAAAACGCATTCTATGACGGTTAAAATATTATCAATCATAGAAAATAACATATTTTATGATGGTTAAAACAATATGTGTCATAAAAAGTAATATTTTTTATGATAGATGTAATTTTAACCGTCATAAAATGTGTTATTTTCTATGATGGTTAAAAATAAATTAGTCATATAAAGTAAATTTTTTATGATGATTTTTTTAAATATGACATAAAAAATATAGACTTTTTATGTTGCCTGCATCTATAACGGGTCTAAAACCGTCATAAAAAGGTATGTTTTAACCGTCATAAAATGTCATTTTTCTATTAGTGTCTAGAGCTTTTCTAATTTTTATTTGCTATGTGGTAGATGTTTTTCTGTAGTTGCATCAGTTTATTGCTTATTGTGGTTTGGTCTTTGGTAGTTATGATAGTATTCATAATCTTGTTTATGAATTGTTCATTTTCAACAACAATTAGTGTTTTACCCTAAAACTTAAATAGGCCATACATATCAAACAATGTCATCTGAGCATGGAATAAGTAACAATAATGAAGAGTACCATTTCACCTAATGAATTTGGTCAGGCATCGTGGGGTTCACTAGTCCTGGCTATACATCATTTTCTTCATTTTCCCAAGCTAGAATATCTGTATAAAGTTTGGACATATCTCCCATGATCACCATTGCAGATTCGTTTCACATTTTCATGAAACTTCCAATGATTTTATTTACTTCTGTTGTTGCATTTCCAAAACTAGATAAAGTAAAACATTTGTATGTCCAAGTTTTTGTACCCTACCATTTAACACTCTACCTATGATTATTCTCTCACTTCTATAATATTCTACTAATTTTCAACAACAATTACGCCTTTTCCCATTATAAATCGTTAGATGAATTAGACCTATGTCATAATGTTTTATCTTAAATAATATTTATACCTTTGAATTCTTCTTAGTAATGTACGTTGCTTATTCTTTTTCTTAATCTCTGTTTGCCTTGATCAATCAGGCTAACTAGTTTATTCTTTTTGCCTTTCAACCTCCATCTCTAAATTGTATATTTAGATTAGTTAGAAAGGAGGTGCCCATGTAAGTAATTTGTCGACTCATCTTAGCAGAGTCAATATTAAATAATGAATATCTTGAGTTTGCTCTTGATCGTATGTTCCCCTAGGACCTCCTTTACTGTCCTACCAAAGTAACTACAAGGCAATGTTAACTGTTTGTTGAGCTTGCAGTTGATCGCCCATATAAAGATGGGGACCCAATTGTTGTTTGGTATTTTACTTCATTTTATTGCATCTAATTGGAATAAGCATATGGTGTGAGGACCTTTTTGTTCTGTGTAGGAACTAGGTTATAATATTTGTAGTTGCTCATTTTCAGGTGTGGCCCACAACCTAACTCAAAGTTACTTATATAAACTATGGTTTTGTTGATGAAAATAATTCCAATGATCGCCTAATATAGTTGAGGTATAAGTTGGACTTTTACTGTTGTTTTTCCCAGTATTTTGCTTACATTCAAATTTAACCTTGTTGATAGAACTGTTCTAGGAAGCTTTAGATACTGAAGATCCGTAATATCAAGATAAAAGAATGATAGCTCAAAGGAACGGAAAGTTATCAGTTCAAGTTTTTCGTGTATTGATACTAAACCTACTCTTGTTTAAGGTTATTTAGTGAATTTGATCATTAATTCCTTATTTCAACCTTTGTGCAGGTATATTTTGGGAAGGAAAGGGAAGCTCTTTTAGATATGCTTCCTTATATGCATTTGGGCTATGTTTTAGATCTTTTTAGATATACTTTCTAAATTTAGTAGAAAAATATTGATTGTTAATTAGATATCAATTTAAAAAATATTTAACAATAATAAAAACTAATTTAAATTTTTTTTTTTTAGTTTTTAAAATGGTCTCTAATTTAGTTATTATTGTAACTAATTATTTTAGTATCTAAAAATTAGTTTTCATTTCATGATGATTTTCTTGTAGTGTTAGTTTTATTTTTTTGTCCGAATGAAGATTATTCTTAAGAGAGTAACTCTTTGATGTGAAAAGTTGATTCTATTTATACATTATAGGTAAGCCCTTTTATGGAACGGGTTGTGTTGGACCAGCTGGTAGATTATTTCAAGACTCGACTGGCCGGGTACCCTACAACGTTGTCTGAAGATGAATCTATGGTATTGTTTCTATCATTAGAAGTTTACTATAATGTAATGTTAGACTTGTCAACTTTTTCATTGACAATTTACTATAATGTAATGTTAGACTATAGTCACTATTTACATTGCAGCTTTCTACTCTCGTGTCATTGGTGCTACCATCACTAAACAACTCCACAAGATTAGAGCACCCATGGATTAAAGATGGAAATGCTCCAGACAAGCCAATAGACAGTGCAGTCCTTTCCAAAATGAAGAAGCAATGAATAAACTAAAGAAACTTGCCCTCAAGATATGTCCATTCACAATCTACATGAAGAGTGACCGAAGTCTTTAATGCTTTATTTCTTGATAGCATACTAGCACTAAAAAAAATTAATTTTAGTAGAAGTTTTTTAGAAGAGGTTATAAGAACCTCCACTAGTACATATATATAATGAGGTTTTTTAAACTTCTGATAAGTTCCTATACTTTTATCAAAGTTTTGTTTTTCTTTATTTTTCATTTTCCGTATTTTGTTGGTGGCACACTTCTCATTTTTACACATTCTTCAATCTTCGAACGTTCAACCCTTTAACCTCTCACATTTTTACAGATCCCTCGGTCATAGAAATTCAGTTCAGCTCTCTCACGTTTCAGCCCTAGAAAATCATCTTCCACCTCTCTGTTCTTCCCTCTGAAGCTTCATTTCTCACTGTGATTTTTCCCTAGAAAGTTGTACCGTACGGTCCTCGGGCGTTGACCAAAGTCAACATGGTGGGACCCAGAGCAGGGAATCCACTTGAAGTACTGCAATGCAAGAGAGGGAGTTTCTTGAAGGTCCACGACCTCGGGCATTGACCAACCTCGGGCGTTGACCGGCCTCGGGTGCCGCCCAGGTTTAACACCACGAATGCACCTATGCCAGAAGGGTGTCCCATCTTGATACCCACGGTAGGGAAGACTGTGCAGGAGGCGACACGGTAGGGGTGTGGAGGCCTCGGGCCTCAGCACCCCACACAATAATAATAGATAAAGAGAGGTGGTTTTCAGGCCACACCCCCAGTTCCAGCAGGGAGAGACCCAACTCACGAGGGATCCGTGCATGAGGTATAGGGACGCGACAGTACGCACCACCGCTGGAAATCCACTGGGACAGAGACGACCCATGAGAAGGTCACGTCCCAGAGGGTGATCTGCATGCATGGCACGTGAGGAAGGCGAGGTACTCCAGGGCGAATGACTCGGAGCTTTGGCGCACGAGTTGGCATCCAAGCAGTCATCCCCGCGCGAGTTGCACTCCAGCGAGGCAACCTTACACACTAAGAAGGCCCTAAGACTGGGAACAATTCTACTAAGGAGCGCCCATAGAATACGCAAGTCTCAGGCTGACACGTGGACAAGAACACAAGGAAGGTATATAAGGCTTATGGTAAACAGAACAAGGTACGTTTAAGTTAACTCAGTTTTGAGAGATTTCAGTTACGATTCATTTACGCATTTCTCTGAGCACTGAGCTAGTGGTGTTCTGCGATGGGAAGTGTCACGGTGTTTTCTGCCATAGCTGACTTGAGCGTTGGAGCGCAAACAGCCGCGAGGGCGCCCATTTGTCTCTCTGTTTCAGGTGTTAGCAGCGGAGGAAGAACAACGTTGGAATAGAAGCGAAGGCGTTCGTGAAGCGAAGCTCGTAGAGACGTGCGAAGGTGTCCAAGTCAAAGCGGCAGGAACAAAAGTCATCTTCAACTTATCCGTTTTTCCCTCTGAATTGAAGGTTACTTTCTCACTTTGCTTTTGTTATATTTGGTATTGATCTTCTCCATTTCTCATTTTTAAAGCTGCAATGCGTTTTGCACGTTCGTGCCTCGGGTTTCTGCTCAAGGATCTCTTGGAACACTATCTCTGATTAGTTTCAGGTACGCTATTCTCTCATTGTAATGATTTTTAGTTTTTTGGTTTGATGACGTGTTCTTCATCTCCGAGCTTTGTTTTTCTTAGAATTGTTCTCAATATTTTTAAAAAATGTATGCATTTTGTTTTTAAGGATATAAATGTGGGCATTGCATTCACATTAGTTCTTACTTCTCTTATGGAGGGAAACTGTTTTGTGTAGTGGAATATAGGGATATTGTTTTTGGTGAAGCGAAGCTCGTAGAGACGTGCGAAGGTGTCCAAGTCAAAGCGGCAGGAACAAAAGTCATCTTCAACTTATCCGTTTTCCCCTCTAAATTGAAGGTTAAATTCTCACTATGCTTTTGTTATATTTGGTATTCATCTTCTCCATTTCTCATTTTTAAAGCTGCAATGCATTTTTCATGTTCGTGCCTCAGGTTTCTGCACAAGGATCTCTTGGAACACGATCTCTGATTAGTCTCAGGTACGCTCTTCTCTCATTATAATGATTTTTAGATTTTTGGTTTGATGACGTGTTCTTCATCTCCGAGCTTTGTTTTTCTTAGAATTGTTCTCAATATTTTTTAAAAATGTATGCATTTTGTTTTTAAGGATATAAATGTGGGCATTGCATTCATATTCCGTAAGTTGTTTCAGTTCTTACTTCTCTTATGGAGGGAAACTGTTTTGTGTAGTGGAATATAGGGATATTGTTTTTCGTGAAGCGAAGCTCGTAGAGACGTGCGAAGGTGTCCAAGTCAAAGCGGCAGGAACAAAAGTCATCCTCAACTTATCCGTTTTCCCCTCTAAATTGAAGGTTAATTTCTCACTTTGCTTTTGTTATATTTGGTATTCATCTTCTCCATTTCTCATTTTTAAAGCTGCAATGCGTTTTTCATGTTCGTGCCTCAGGTTTCTGCACAAGGATCTCTTGGAACATTGTCTCTGATTAGTCTCAGGTACGCTCTTCTCTCATTATAATGATTTTTAGTTTTTTGGTTTGATGACGTGTTCTTCATCTCCGAGCTTTGTTTTTCTTAGAATTGTTCTCAATATTTTTTAAAAATGTATGCATTTTGTTTTTAAGGATATAAATGTGGGCATTGCATTCATATTCCGTAAGTTGTTTCAGTTCTTACTTCTCTTATGGAGGAAAACTGTTTTGTGCAGTGGAATATAGGGATATTGTTTTTGGTGAAGCGAAGCTCGTAGAGACGTGCGAAGATGTCCAAGTCAAAGCGGCAGGAACAAAAGTCATCTTCAACTTATCCGTTTTTCCCTCTGAATTGAAGGTTAATTTCTCACTTTGCTTTTGTTATATTTGGTATTCATCTTCTCCATTTCTCATTTTTAAAGCTGCAATGCGTTTTTCACGTTCGTGCCTCAGGTTTTTGCTCAAGGATCTCTTGGAACACTGTCTCTGATTAGTCTCAGGTACGCTCTTCTCTCATTGTAATGATTTTTAGTTTTTTGGTTTGATGACGTGTTCTGCATCTTCGAGCTTTGTTTTTCTTAGAATTGTTCTCAATATTTTTAAAAAATGTATGCATTTTGTTTTTAAGGATATAAATGTGGGCATTGCATTCATATTCCGTAAGTTGTTTCAGTTCTTACTTCTCTTATGGAGGGAAACTATTTTGTGTAGTGGAATATAGGGATACTGTTTTTCGTGAAGCGAAGCTCGTAGAGACATGCGAAGGTGTCCAAGTCAAAGCGGCAGGAACAAAAGTCATCTTCAACTTATCCGTTTTTCCCTTTGAATTGGAGGTGAATTTGATGAGAATAAAAAAGATGTTATCAATAGAAGAAATGGACAAGGGCCAAAGCATTTAATGTTCTTCTTATTAGTCTTTGCAAGAGATGAGGCCCAAGCCCAAAGCCCAAGCCGAAGAAGGCCCAAGCCCAAGAAGCCCAAGTCCAAACCATGAGGGGCAAGGCCAAGCATTAAATAAAAAAGCATCATTTGAATGACTCTTGTAGGAGGTGTGGATATTAAATAAATAGGTGTGAATGGATTAGAGAGAGTCACATTGTCCATGTGACTTAGTAGGGGGGTGTAGGTGTAGTTTTTAGGAGGTGTCATAGTAGAAAAAGGTGACACCTCCCATGTGACTTATTTTTTGTGGGAATTTCAAATGAGTTTGATTTGAATTTTCCCACCTATTTTTCAGCACCTCTTAGGCTATAAATAAGGTGCTTGCCTTTGTAAAATTCAGAATTGGAAATTAGAAGTAAAGAAACTATACTCAAGTTTAGAGAGAAATTGTGAGTTTTGTTGTCTCCTTCTTCCTTTGTCTTATCTTGTGTGCCAATGGAGAGCTTCAAGTGGCGGCAACCTTTCACTTATCTTGGAACAAGACTCCAAGTGGCGTGATGCAGTTCCAAATTCTCAAATCCAGCAAGCTTCATCCAATAAGTGTTCATTCTTTCATCTCTTGCAATTTCAATCGGTAGTTTGGTTTGTTTTAGTGTTCTTCATCCTTTTCACCGTTTGATTTTGTGTTTCTTAGATTGTTCTTCAATTTCTGTTTGGTTCTTGGTGTTTCTGTTTTCAATTATGTTTTGTATCTTGTTACATGGTTATTGACAAGGAGATAGCACTCTTATTGAGTTGTGATCATCATTTTGGAAGGCTATGTCTCCATTGATGACTCCTTAAGCTTCCTTTGATTCCATTTCTGTTTTCAGCTTGTTGTTTGGCTAATGTAATTTCGTTTCCTTTGTTTTAAGCACTCTTTGATCCTGAAATTGTTGTTATCTTTCTCATATCAAGTTGTATTCAAGAGTTTTAAAGTGTCTATGTTCAATTCAACTCATATCATGTGGTATCTAGAGCTATGGTTATGTGCAAAAAAATTTTGAGTTGCTGGACACTTTGATTCTGTTTTGTGATTAGTAATTCTGTTTTTAGGCTTAATTTGAGTTTTATTGCTGTTTTCTTTATGATGCCTATCATATGTTTGAGTATTTTCCTTTTTGAATCCATACAAGTTTTTGTCTTAGTCTTGTTTTTCCATAATTGTCATCACTTTTTGTAGTTCTTTTCTTGAATTTTTTGTTTCTTGCTTTGGTGTCATATAATTTTCTGAGTTTGAGATTTGATCCTTTGTACATTTTCTGTTTTAGAATTGAGTTCATACTTGTATTCTTGACCTATACAAGTTCATATACATCATTTTCCATTATGTCTTTGCTAGTTCATAATTCTGTTTTTCATTCCTATTAGGATTCCTCTGTTTTCTGAAAACGTGCTCACTGTTTTCCTTATTGCAATTGATTTACTCTCTAGAAAATTATGAAATTATGGATTTGTGTTCTTCAAAGTGTTATAAAAGCATAGAAAAAAGAATTACTAAAAAATTCAAAGTACACAAAAAATGATAAATAAAATACAAAAAGTGTACAATTCTGCCGAAAAAAATACGATAATCTGGCAGCGATTTTGAAAAATTTATCTCAATTAATTGGCTTACTGTTTTTCAGTAATTCCAGTGCCATTATTGAGTTAACATCTTGAAGTTTCTGTGGTTTAAATTTCGAAATCCAGTTCGCTCTATATGATTCCAGTTAAATCAGTGAACATCAAGCACAATTTGCATAAAAAATATTTTCCAGTAGCTTGTTTTTGTTTTCTTGATCTACTCTAGTTCTTTTCTTTAGGTATCTTTTGTGTGCCTTCTTTTTCATTGAGTTCCTTATTTTTTCTTGCTTGTCTTTCATTCATATTCTTTTCCAGTTTGTCATATATTGCTTTCTGTTTTGGTTTAGCCTTTCTTGCTTATACCTTTTCTTGCTTGTCTTTTTGTTCTTCTAAGTTTTGTGGAGACTTGTTCTTAAGTGAGTGTGATTTGCTTTGACATTCTTCATTTGAAGCTCCTCCAATCCACAAGAAAGGCTTGGTTGAGGACAGAACACTTTCTTGGAGTGGTTTGAGTATTTTCTTTTGGCATTTTCCAGCAACCTACATCTCACTTTATTTTGCTAAGAAGTTTCTTTAATTGTTTGTTTCTGTTCTTTGTACTTTTTGATCATGGCTAATTTTTCTAGTGGAGAATCCTCCAAACCTTGCTCACCTCAAAAGGCAGCTCTTTTTGAAGATTTAAAGAATGCTAGACAATCAAATGTTCAATATCTTGATGTGATAAGACAAATGGAGGCAAGACTCCAAAGCTTGCAGTTAAGCCGTGAAGAAGTCCATCAAAACCAGGAGAGAAGACATCATCCTCCTCTTCGGCATTCTTCAAGGAATTCTCATTATTCTCATGGATATTATGAAGACAATGCACGGCCAAGGAACCATCACCATGAAGAGAGGCGCCAACATGTGGCTGGCCCTTATTCACCTAATGTAAAACTTCCTAGCTTTAGTGGTGAAAGTGATCCTAATGTGTACTTAGGGTGGGAGGCTAAGGTTGAGCAAATATTTGATGTAAATGGGGTTAGAGACGAGCATAGGGTTAGATTAGCATCTTTAGAATTCTTAGACTATGCCATGCAATGGTGGCATCAATATCTCATGGACATTGACCTACACAAGAGACCGCCCGTGGTCTCTTGGGATGATTTAAAAGCTTGTTTACGCGCTAGGTTCGTACCCCCACACTTTAGGAAAGACCTATTGTTGAAACTCCAACGGTTTCATCAAGGCACGCTAAGTGTGGATGATTACTTTAAACAACTAGACACGCTTTTAATAAGAGTTCATATGGATGAGAGTGAGGAAGCTAAGATAGCTAGGTTTGTGAGTGGCCTTCGAAGGGACATTCAAGATGTGGTAGAGCTACAAGAATATTCTTCATTGCAAAATGTAGTTCACCTTGCTAGTAAAATTGAAAATCAACTTGAAAGGAAAAATGCTTTCAAAAATTCTTCTAAAGATAGCTACTACCACTCTTCTTGGAAAAATAAAAATAGCTCTTTTTCAAATATCCCTTCTAAAGACTCTACTTTCAAATCTAGAGATTCTAAGCCTTCCACTTACACTTCTAGGCCTAAATCACCAACTAAATCGTCTAGTAAGAAGTGTTTTAAATGCTTAAGCTATGGACATATTGCTTCTAATTTCCCTTCTAAACATAATATGTATATGCATGATAGGGTAGAGGGTAGTGAGCATGAGTCCGAATCTTCTAGACATTCCTCACCTTCTAGATCCCCAAGTGAGAGTGAGAGTGAAAGCCCACATGAGGGTGACCTATTGGTAATAAGACGCATGCTTGGACAAGTTTTAAAACCTTTTGATGAAAGTCAAAGAGAAAATATTTTCCATTCAAGGTGTCTTATTAATGATAGGGTATGCTCTTTGATTGTAGACGGGGGGAGTTGTGCTAATGTGGCAAGCACAAGAGTGGTAGACAAGCTTGGATTATCTACCATCTCTCATGCCAAGCCCTACAAATTACAATGGTTAAGTGAGGTAGGTGAGATTGTTGTTAACAAGCAAGTCCTCATTACATTTTCTATTGGTAAATATAAAGATGAGGTCTTGTGTGATGTTGTCCCAATGGAAGCCACACATATTCTTTTAGGTAGTCCATGGCAATTTGATAGAAAAGTTTTTCATGATGGCTTTACCAACAAAATGTCTTTTAATTTCCATGGGCACAAAGTCATTCTTAAGTCTCTCTCTCCAAAGGAAGTTCATGAGGACCAAGTTAAAATGAGAGAAAAGAGAGAGAAAGAAAATGATATAAAAAATTCCAAGAGAAGCCTTCTCATGTCCACACAACAAGTTAAAAAGGTAATAGTTACTCAAAAGCCTATTTTTTTAGCTATTCCTAGGACTATTGAATGTGAGTCGGCTAAGGATAGTCCCACATGTTTGGACAATTTGGTAAAAGAATATGAAGATATGTTTCAAGATCCTCCTAAGGGCTTACCACCTCTAAGAGGGATTGAACACCAAATAGACTTCATGCCCGGGGTTTCTTTACCAAATAGCCCTGCATATAGGACCAATCCCAAAGAAACTAAAAGAGAAAATGAAAAAACAAATGAAGTACATGATAAACCGAGTCATAATACCTTCTCAAATAATTCAATTTTGTTGACTCGTGCTACTCCTACAAGGTATCCTTCTATCATAATTTCTCACTTTGCTTTTGTTATATTTGGTATTCATCTTCTCCATTTCTCATTTATAATAATGCGTTTTTCATGTTCGTGCCTCAGGTTTCTACTCAAGGATCTCTTGGAACACTGTCTCTAATTAGTCTCAGGTACGCTCTTCTCTCATTGTAATGATTTTTAGTTTTTTGGTTTGATGACGTGTTCTTCATCTCCGAGCTTTGTTTTTCTTAGAATTGTTCTCAATATTTTTTTAAAATGTATGCATTTTGTTTTTAAGGATATAAATGTGGGCATTGCATTCATATTCCGTAAGTTATTTCAGTTCTTACTTCTGTTATGGAGGGAAACTGTTTTGTGTAGTGGAATATAGGGATACTGTTTTTGGTGAAGCGAAGCTCGTAGAAACGTGCGAAGGTGTCCAAGTCAAAGCGGTAGGAACAAAAGTCATCTTCAACTTATCCGTTTTTCCTTCTGAATTGAAGGTCAATTTCTCACTTTGCTTTTGTTATATTTGGTATTCATCTTCTCCATTTGTCATTTTTAAAGCTGCAATGCGTTTTTCACGTTCGTGCCTCAGGTTTCTGCTCAAGGATCTCTTGGAACACTGTCTCTAATTAGTCTCAGGTACGCTCTTCTCTCATTGTAATGATTTTTAGTTTTTTGGTTTGATGACGTGTTCTTCATCTTCGAGTTTTGTTTTTCTTAGAATTGTTCTCAATAGTTTTTAAAATGTATGCATTTTGTTTTTAAGGATATAAATGTGGGCATTGCATTCATATTCCGTAAGTTGTTTCAGTTCTTACTTCTCTTATGGAGGGAAACTGTTTTGTGTAGTGGAATATAGGGATACTGTTTTTCGTGAAGCGAAGCTCGTAGAGACGTGCGAAGGTGTCCAAGTCAAAGCGGCAGAAACAAAAGTCATCTTCAACTTATCCGTTTTTCCCTCTGAATTGAAGGTTAATTTCTCACTTTGCTTTTGTTATATTTGGTATTCATCTTCTCCATTTCTCATTTTTAAAGCTGCAATGCGTTTTGCACGTTCGTGCCTCGGGTTTCTGCTCAAGGATCTCTTGGAACATTGTCTCTGATTCGTCTCAAGTACGCTCGTCTCTGATTGTAATGATTTTTTGTTTTTTGGTTTGATGACGTGTTCTTCATCTCCGAGCTTTGTTTTTCTTAGAATTGTTCTCAATATTTTTTTAAAATGTATGCATTTTGTTTTTAAGGATATAAATGTGGGCATTGCATTCATATTCCGTAAGTTGTTTCAGTTCTTACTTCTCTTATGGAGGGAAACTGTTTTGTGTAGTGGAATATAGGGATACTGTTTTTCGTGAAGCGAAGCTCGTAGAGACGTGCGAAGGTGTGAAGTCAAAGCGGCAGGAACAAAAGTCATCTTCAACTTATCCGTTTTTCCCTCTGAATTGAAGATTAGTTTCTCACTTTGCTTTTGTTATATTTGGTATTCATCTTCTCCATTTCTCATTTTTAAAGCTGCAATGCGTTTTGCATGTTCGTGCCTCGGGTTTCTGCTCAAGGATCTCTTGGAACACTGTCTCTGATTAGTCTCAGGTACGCTCTTCTCTCATTGTAATGATTTTTAGTTTGTTGGTTTGATGACTTGTTCTTCATCTCCGAGCTTTGTTTTTCTTAGAATTGTTCTCAATATTTTTTAAAAATGTATGCATTTTGTTTTTAAAGATATAAATGTGGGAATTGCATTCATATTCCGTAAGTTGTTTCAGTTCTTACTTCTCTTATGGAGGGAAACTGTTTTGTGTAGTGGAATATAGGGATACTTTTTTTCGTAAGTTACTACACGGTTCTGTCTCCTGCACTCCGTCACTACTTTCATCCCCTTCTTTAGCTTTACAAAGTGAAAACTGTGAACAATTTCTGCTTGGGCCCTATGATACTTGTGTCTCATTCCAAGTCAAATTGTTTTCTCATATTAACTTATTTTGAATTTTTTTTTGTTTTGTATTGTATTTAGATCTTATGACTAGTGGTTTTTCAATTTAAGTTTCTTAGAAGTTACCATTAGTTGACGAAGCTATTGGTGAGCAAATGTGGTGTTCTCATTGAACACCACACAATACTATTTAGCATGAGAACTATGGTCTAAGGAAACCTAGAGAAATTCTCAACCATAGCTTTGGGAAAAAGAAGTTGAGCAACCACTGTGAGCTAACACTTTTTCAAGAGCTTGATAGTATATTATGATTTCAAGTCAACTTATATCCAACGGTTCCAATGGACCAAGTTGTACTACCTAGCAAATTGACAAAACTCCTAAACTCTGGCTAGAGAATTTTATTATTACTATTAAGATTAAAGAACAATTCCTTGAACCATCCATCCATGGATTCCAAATGGTACTAGTAGATGACTTTTTCAGCACCCAAATGGTACTGGACCTGCAGGTGATGCTACTGTCAAGTGTTTTTGGAAAGGTTTTTGGTATGTAGAAGTGAAGGAGGTCTAGATAGATGTTGATAAACCTTGTGTGAAAGGAGTTTGTGCAACCGCTGTATAATTATGCAGAAAACATGTCCTAATTTTTCACTAATGCATTCTGTTTTTTTTTTTCTACTTTTTCTGTCTCTGTTGCACCCTATTTTAATCTACAACTTTTGGCCTTAGAAAAAGTATGATGTACTTAGAATAAGGTTGAAAAGAAAAGAAGAACATAAACTATTCACCTAATTAACTAACTTAGAACAATGTGTGTGCAATTTTTGTGTTGTTGTTGCTATTACTATTATTATGATTAGATTGTTAGTTTTGGCCCAAAATAGTATTAATCAACTAGTTTCTAAAGCTGTAATATCGAAGATTTTTACTAGTTTTCCTAACTACTGGACTTTCAAGAAGATACCTTTGGACATACTTTAAAAATTATTATTATATAAAACTCAACAAATTTATCTTACACCGTAATTAAATAAAAATTTAATTTTTACATAACGAGGGCATACATGTACTAACGGAGTATTGATTTATCTGTATTTATTTCTTGATTGACATGTTGATTTGGTTGAGATGGTACATATTATATGTTTAAAAATTCAAGTGACATCAAAACAATTTTTTTATGTGGATTAATTCAAAAACTGATTTAGAATATACTTTTTTAAGTTTAGAATATATCTTTATATTTGTACTATTATATAAAAAGGATATATTATTTGATAACTTTCTTTATAGCATCTTCATCCTTTGTTATCTAACATGACAGAAAAATCATCCTCACATGTTTGGTTTTGTGTTAATAAAGAATTAAGATCATTTAATATATTTTTATTGAAATAGTTAAATGATGTATCAATCGTTGTTTTAGCATACCTCATTTCATTGGATAAATCTTGGATAGACAGGCCAAGAAATACACTGAAATACATGGAAGACTTGGATAAGTTTTTGGACTTTGCATTTGCTAATAATGGTGTGAGGGGGAAGATAATATGCCCATGTCAGAAGTGCAACTTTAACAAATGGGAGTGTCGTGAAGTAGTGTATGACCACTTGATTGTTAAACCTTTTCCAAGAGGATATAGAGTCTGGCTTCTACATGGGGAGAGAACAAGAGTAAATGTGACAAATGAAGCACATGTAATGTCGCAAGAAGATAATGAAAGAATTGTTGTAATAATCTGATGTGTGATATGGTTAACGAGGCATTTGGGCATCATCAATATAGCAATGACATGGTGAATGATAGGGAAACGAGTGCACTTTCAAGCCATACTGTGAATGATGATATTGAAGAGTTTTTTGAGTTAATGCAAGATGGTCAAGAGAGTCTATATGAAGGGTGTGATAAATATTCTAAACTTTCTTTCTTGATCAAGTTGTACCACATCAAATGTCTATGCAAAATAAGTGACAATGCAATGTCCATGATACTAGAGTTGTTAGCAGATGCCTTTGAACATGCTAAAATTCCGCACTCATTCTATGAGGTGAAGAAAACCATTAATAAGCTTGGTCTTCGTTACACCAAAATTGATGCTTGTCCGAATGATTGCATGTTGTACTTAGGAGAAGACGCAAATAAGGATTTTTGCAAGAAATGTAAAACATCTAGATGGAAGGCAAAAAAAAAGGTACAATTGCTTGTGCTATAGGTAACAAACGAAAAAAGATTCCTGCAAAAGGTATTTCCCTTTGAAGCCACGCTTATAGAGGATGTTTATGCCTTCTAAAATAGTCGAGCATATGCGATGGCATGCATCGGGAAGTACAAATGAAGGCATCTTAAGGCATCCAAGAGATTCTGAAGCATGGAAGTCATTTGACTTTAAACATCCTGAGTTTTCCTCAGACCCTCAAAATGTGCGACTTGGTTTGGCTACTGATGGGTTTAATCCATATGGAAATTTAAGCACTAGTCACAGTATTTGGCCAGTTGTACTCATATCGTACAACCTTCCTCCTTGGATGTGTATGAAACAAAGTTCATTCATTCGCTCTATGATCATTCCTGGAAAGCGAGCTCCAGGAAATAATATTGATGTATATTTACTGCCATTAATAGAAGAGTTGAAAGAGTTATGGAACACTGGCGTGAAAACTTTTGATTCATATGGAAATGAAGTGTTTGATATGCATGCAATCATATTGTGGACTATTAGTGATTTTCCAGGTCTTGGAACACTATCTGGATGGAACACACATACTGGGTTGGCATGTCCTAGGTGTAATTTTGACACCATTCCTAGGAAGCTTCTTAACGGTGTTAAACTTTGTTTCATGAGTCATCGTTGTTGGTTAGATGGAAGGCATAAATTTAGACTAGCTCGCATGAGATTTGATGGAACTATTAAAGACAAAAGTCCACCTTTGGCAATCTCAGGATATGATGTCTTACAACAAGCTCAGAATCTTAATGTTGAATTCGGGAAAGAACCAATACTTGAAGAGCGGGCAAAAAGACAGCGGGGAGTTAATCATGCAAAGTTAGACACTCAACAATGGCGAAAAAAGAGTATATTTTTTTAACATCCTTATTGGGTAGACAACTTATTGCCCCACAATTTGGATGTTATGCACATTGAAAAAAATGTATGTGATAATGTGGTGTTTACATTGTTGAATAATAGTTCAAATAAATGTAAATACAATCTAAAGGAACGAAAGGATTTACAGCTTATGGTAGATATCTCCCTGCTATATATACACTGACAAATGTAAATAAAGATTTCTTTCTCAAAACTTTGAAGAACATAATTGTTCCAGATGGTTACTCTAGTAACATTAGCAGATGCATTGATGTCAAACAACGTAAGCTTGGAGGATTGAAAAGTCATGACTCATATTTTGATGGAGCAGTTTCTACCTTTGGCAATGAGAAATACACTTCCTAAGGAAGTTTGCTCTGTTTTGATTGATTTATGTTTGTTTTTTAGAAAATTGTGTAATAATGTTTTAAAAATAGATGAACTTGACGAGCTACAAAGTATAGTGGTCCTCACATTGTGTCACATGGAGATGTTATTTCCTCCTTCTTTTTTTACAGTCATGGTTCATTTAGTTGTGCATCTAGTAGAAGATGCCAAGCTTGGAGGACCCGTCCAATATCGATGGATGTATCCCATTGAGAGGTATCTAAGAAAATTAAAGTCTTATGTTCGTAATAAAGCACAAGCAGAAGGGTCAATAGCTGGAGGATACATGGCTGAAGAGGCTTTAACTTTTTGTTCGAGATATTTAGATGGAATTGAGACTGTATTCAATCGATTGCATCGTGTTAATGATGAGCCTGCTATTGTGCCTTCTAATGAAAATACATTGTTCCCGCCAGTCGGAAAACCAGTTGGGGGTTTTACTTATTTCACTCTATCTACAAAGGAAAAGTTGCAAGTACATCGTCATGTGTTAACTAACTGCATCATAGTTGACCCATTTCTGCAGTAAGTTTATGAACCATAGTGTTTTTTTTTATAATTGATTTTCTCTTCCGTATTAACTTATATATTTTATATGTTTAATATAGGGAATTTAGAGATACTCTACGAAGACAACTAATAAGTCGCACACGATCATCCTCTGTGATAGACAAGAGGGTTCATGGAGAATTTGCAGAGTGGTTTTCACGTCGTGTATGTATATTTACACCAATAATATTTGATTCATATATATATTTATATATTTATATTACATTTCATATGATATTTTTTTATTTTAGGTAAGGAATGAATCAATTGGTATCCATTCAGATGATTTAAAATTCTTAGCTATGGGTCCGATTGATTGTGCTAAGCGGTATAGTGCCTACAATGTTAATGGGTTCAAATTTCGTATATTGGAGCGTGACCTTTGGCTTAAAACACAAAACAGTGGAGTGTTTGGTACATTTGGGACAAGGAGTTATGCAAGTAGTAGTGATACTCAAATGCGGTTTGGAGGTGTAGCGTATTATGGTCGATTGATAGACATAATTGAGATAAACTACCATGGTCGATTCTCAATTGTTTTATTCAAATGTATGTGGACTAATACATCTAAAGGGATTATGAGTGATGAGTATGGATTTACATTACTAAATTTTTCACACTTGATCCACACTGGTGATAACGATGATGACGAGCCATACATCTAGGCATCAAAAGCTCAAATGGTATATTATGTAGAAGATGAATTTGATAAAAATTGGTGCATACCTGTACATTTAAATCCTAGAGACTTGTATAACATGGTTGAAGATGATGTTGACAATTTTCATGAATCTGAGCCATTTGAACAACAAAACGTAGAAACATTATTTCTATATGTGGAAGAAAATATACAACTAACAAGGTTTTTTTTACTATTTCATTTTAATTTATTATCCTATAACTTTGAATTTATGTAATTATTATCCTATTGCATAAATTTATGTGTTTATCTTATTGTTTGTAGACCACCTGAAGATGAAGAAAATACCAACCAACAAGAATAGTTCATCTGCAACTTATCCTCCATCTCATCCAGGTAATATGCTCAATTTAAAATTGAGTTTTAATTTTCATTAATACATAATGTTACATCTTCAAGAGTTTTATTGATTGTTAGGAATCTTGAAGATGAAATTTGTAAACTCAAGTAAGTCTAAGTCAGAAAATCAAGTGAGTAGTCATCCTTCAAGGCATAATACTCACCCTTATAAACCTGGTTAAATGTCTAAACTTTCATACAATTTATTTGTTATCTATAAATTACATTCTTCAATATATTGATTCATTTGTAATTTTGTGATTGATGCAGGACTTGAAACAAGTAATCCTAAAGGTATTCCATCTCCATTTCCCCATCCACCTCCATCTGCACCTCAACCAAGTATTAAATGTGTTCCCCTTCCACCTACAACCGCATCTCAGCCAAGTAATTTACCTTCACTTCTTTTTCAAATTTATTAATAATCACATCATTAATTGTTTTTTTTCATTGAGTTGATTTATTTTCAGGAACCTTGAAAGTTAGGATATGTTCAAAAAGTCATACTAACTTTGCTCCTACATTCATTGTTCAACTGCCAATAACACCTCAATTTGATTCTCATCCACCACATCAATATGTACATGTACCTGTACCAACAATACCTGGTATATCATATGTATATTCAGATAATAAAGAGGAAGAAAACAAGGAAGCTAAGATGCAAGCACATCAACAAAGGCCTACAGCCCGCAAAAGAGCATGGCTCGTTGATATCATTGGTAAGTCACTATATATCAAGTTCAAAATGGAAATTTGTATAAAGCCACTATCAATTTGTTAAAATCATACAATGTTATATATAGTTATGTAGTATTATTTTTTCCGTTTAGTCTTATATCCCTTAAACATAAATGTTTTTATATTTCACAGATGAGCAAGGAAAGAGAAACAAAAAATAGCTAAGTGTTAGAATGGATGACTTTAAACTAGAGGGGGGGTGAATTGTTTAAAGAGGATTTTCGTAAACTTTTAAAACAAGAATGAATTTAGCTCAGGAAACTATTGATAAGAAATTCAGTTTACCAAAAATAGCAAACAAAATCAGCACAACCAGAAAAACAATCGGTTGTTTATACCAGCAAACAACAAATAAAACTGAATTTAAAGAGTTAGGGATAGAGAGATTGCACACAGATGTTTATACTGGTTCACTCCAACACCAGAGCTACATCCAGTCTTCTCAGAAACCCTGAGGAAATCCACTAACCAATCACACCTTGATCACTTACACAACAACCAAGAGAATGACCTTGAACACCTCTAGAAACACACTCTCCTTGGCCAACACACCAACACCAAGATTGCTGATCTTGATTCCCTCAAGAACACGCAGCCAATCTTAGCAAACAAAGAAACGAAACTTGTTTCACAGAGTACAAGGATTACACTTGTTACAGAAGATAATCTGGAATCAATACAAGCAGAATCCTATTCCACAAACTTTGATCAATCACAAACTTTCAGCAATCTCAGCTCTTTTTAAAACTTAAAAACTCTTAGCAAAAACTTGTCAAAGATTTTTTTTCAAATCTATTTTTCTGAACTTATTCAAAGATGTAGTTTGTTATCAAATCATAACAAACTCTTAAATTGCATTAAAAGATTAGTCAAGGCATTTAATGACTGGAGCGTAAGCAGTTAAATCATTTAAAGCTCAGTCAAAGATAAAACAGTTTTTCTGTTATGGTCCCAAAACAAACAATTGGTTGTTTCCTCGAATCAATCGGTTGTTTTGGTTCTTAACAGTTCAACCATTTGAAAAACAGTTTTCAATCTTTTTCTCAAAACACCTAAGTATAAACAATCGGTTGTTTCGACAAAACAATCAGTTGTTTTAACTTAGTTTGAAAACATTTTATTTTCACAAAGATTGAGATGCTTTATGCTTTAGATTTGATCAAGGGGTGGATTACAAAACTCAAACTACCCAGAACTATACTAAACCAGCACAGCAACACCAAGCACAACCAAGGCTTCAACATCCTTGAAAGGGTTTGGATTCTTCAAAGCTTGAACACCACTTGGTTCAACACTAAGAACCAATGATGTTTGGCATGTACGTCCTAATGAAAGGATTCTTGTGAAATGGAATAATGAGGGTCAACCTATTGCAGATGGTGGAGCATTATTGAATAGGTTCTTAGGTAGTATTACAAGAAACCATAATGCCTTTCCTATTAGTTATTCTAGTTGGAGGAAGATTCCTAAAGTTTATAAAGAAGATATACTTAAAAACACTATTCAGGTAATTTATGTCTAAAGTTATACTATAATTATTTTTTTAAAATTAAATATGTTGTAATTATTGTTAATTTTATTTGTTGATTGTTTTGAAGGCTAAATTTGATATCCATTCTGATGTTCATATAAATCATATCCTTAAATCACTTAACACAAAATGGAGAGACCACCGACAAGAATTGTGGCAACAAAGGAATGATGGAACACGTATTAGAGATGAATTGATTGCAATGGCTCCAGAAGGAATAAATAGAGATCATTGGGCTTCGTTTGTGGATTACCGTCTAAATTCAAAAACGAAGGTATAACTAAAACATTTTTTAGGCATTTACATTCAGATTATTAATTTTTACATGTTGATGATTAGGAAAATGCTCTAAAAAATAAAGAGATTAGGACAAAGCAAATCATTGCTCACACGGGTGGATCTAAGACCATTGCAAGGAAAAGAGATTAAATGGTGACAATAATACATATGTTCATGTCAAATTTATGTTTTAATCTCTCTTAGAATGTGTCATATAATTTTTCTTCATTTTAATAGGAAAAAGAGTGTGGCCACAAGGTTAGTAGAGGAGATATATAGATAGCAACACATAAGCATGCTAATGGAGCATTTGTGAGTGATGAAGCGAAGGAAATTGGTGTAAGCTTAATTCTGATAAAGTTTATAATTGTCAATCACACTTAATGTAAGTTTAATTTATTTCTTCTTGTGTTCTTTGTAGGAAAAAAAATTCAAGCATATGAATTAACTTCATCACCATTCATATCTAAAGAAATATCAACAATTGATTCCTTAGCTTATGTTTTCGGAAGTCAAGAACATTGTGGACGAGTTAGGGGTTTAGGTTTGGGTCCTTGTCCATCTAAAGTATTTGGCTGCAATGCTCATTCGTATAGTGGGACATCTTCCAATACAGATTTACAAAATCAGGTTCATTATTTATTACTTTTGGTCATATTTTTTCATTTGGGATGTAAAGTGCAATAGTGGAAATGTGGCAACATTTTTTTTCTGTTGTATATTTACACACTAGTTCCCTCGTCTTCATTCTTAATATTAAGCTAGGCACTAACCTCTTTTAAAAGATGAGAAAACTTGATTGAAATATCATATTAGAGACTTGTATTTGAGGCATATTAAAGACTTGTTCAGTTTTTGGAGTTGGCCATAGGGATAGAGTTGGTGAGTAGGAATTAGGGAAAACTAAAAGTTTTGATACTCAGAAAAGAGTATTGTTGGAGTCCCTCACTAATGAATGAATGTAGTTTTAATAGTGGATGGAAGCATTGTTGTAGTGATTGACCTGCTAAAAAGAAAGAATTAGGTTAACAACTTTGTGAACTTGGCACGGTTTTAAATGTTGATAAACAGTTTGTCCAAAACAGTGTATAATATATTTTCCAAAAAACTAAGAAAAATGTCAATATAATTCTATCAAAAACTTAATAAACCTAAGACCTAAATACACTTGACTTGGGCTGACGATAATTCATGGTCATTTTCATCACTTTTCACGCATGCAATCTCCAAAGGACTTAGTGGTTTGTCAGCAACCAAGATGGCACAAAGCAACTACACATCTGATTTGTTTACTAGCTTTATGCGTCACTGAGTATATTTTTTTTTCTTAATATTTATTTGTACAGAATATTTTCTTTTAATATTTATTTATAGGGTATTAATTAGTGTGGTGTTATGGCATGACATAAGTATACTAGATACAATCACGAAATAAAGCCTATTAATGGTAAGTTCTGATTTTTTAGGAAGTGGTGATTTTGGATATTGGCCTAAATGATGAAATAGTGTTTAGTGCTGGAACTAGTTTGTAACCACTTAGTTTAATCAGAGTAACATCATATTGCTTTTCTTTGTTTTTGTTGCTAACATTTACATATTACCTTTTATTAATCAACTCAATTGTACATTATTATATTTTAATTTTTACTATGGTGTTGACCGATTTGATTTGACAATAGTATTTTGATGGCAAGTTATTAATTTTATCCATTTTGTGTTATAAACTAGGTTTCTATATTGACATTACAAGTCAATGAAATGAAGGTAATGATGACTTTTTTTGTGCAAAACTATTTTGGAGAGTTGTCTCATGATTTTGCTATGTTTCATGCATCACCGATAATCTTTATTAAATTAATATATTTTTTATATTGTAATTGGAATGCTACTTATTATAACTATTTTTATATATTAGGCATTTGATCAAGGAAGTGTTCCTAATGACGAAACAAATGATCAACATCAACAATCATAGCCGAAGAATGTAGTAGGAATTGTTTTATTATTCACTTAAGATTTCATAGATTTTAGTTATCTATGGATTCTGTTTTGATTCAATGGAAGAGAAAAATGGTATTTTACTTTCTCTTCCATTTTGCAGATTCACTTGAGAGAAAAATGGGATAAAAATTTCTTGAAGGTGAAATGCAGTTATATAAAGAACTTCAAGGTTTTTTTTGGAATTGTTCCTATTTATTTTTTTTTTTATATTTGAATGGCGTTAGAGCTCCTAAGCTATTGGAATTACGCTTTGCAATTGCGATTTTGAATGCTGGGAATTTGAAGAATGAACAAATCAGGGAACGAAACTGTCTCAGGGCACTGATTTGGAGTAAAATGTGTTTTGTGCTGTAAATTTTAAATGTATTATTAGATATATTTTTTTAAAAACTTGAATTATTTTTTTTTTCTAACATTTAAAGTAATTTTCTATGTCTTTTTAACTTTTAAATATTAAAAAACAACTATAAGTAAATTTTAAGATTAAATATGATTTTATTTAGATTTATAATTAACCTTATATTAACACTGGGAATAAATATATTTCAGGTTTCAAAAAATACATTCCAAAATTGTTTCTATTTAAAAATATACATTTACAATTTCAAGTAGAAATATGTATTTTGTATGATGCAAAATACAAAATATAGATTTTAAATTATACATATTTTACATTTTGGATTATAGTTTTAGAAAAAAAAGTTTAACTTCAAACGTTTGGGAATTTAGGATACAGGGATAATTTATTTTGACGGGTAAAATTGGAATTTCAAAATATGAGAGTGGAGAAAGTGCAGAATTCAATAAAGGTTTCATCTTTCACCTGCTTCTCCCTTTTTATCAATTCCAGGTTTGAATTTAGTGGGGGTTTTCAAACAGCCAGAAATAGCGGAGGTTTCGAAACTGTCAGAAATAGCAGAGGTTTGTCAAACCGTCGGACATAACGGGGGTTCAAAACCGCCGGTAATATTATTTTCCAGGGGTTCTTAGAAACCGTCGATAATCAGTTAGTGACGCTGGTTCTTCCAGAGGAAAAGCAAACCGCAGGTAACGCACTTAACGGGGGTTAAAACTGTCGGTAATGCCAAATATAACCCTCACTAAAAATAATTTTTTTTTTTAGTGTAGGTATCTCTTGTCTATGGATTGTTAAAAATTATCAAGGTTAATTTTAAACCATATTTTCTTAAAAATGTCTGTTAAATAATAGTTACAACATTGAGATATGAAAATTTTCATGTTAGTGTACTTGTTATGAATTAGACCAATATGTATGACTTTTTAGTGTTGGTTTCCATTTCAAAAAAATCATTGGACTACAAATATTCTTTTAGGTCATTGCTGAGAATATGTCTGTAGAAGAGATTCAAGGTTTGAAGGCAATGTTTACAAATATGAACACTAACAAGAGTGCTACAATCACCTATGAAGAACTAAAGGCAGGATTTCATAGATTTGACTCAAAGCTTATAGAGGCTGAAGTGAAACAGCTTATGGATGTTGTAAGAATTTCTTTTGTCATCTCTATATATTTTCTTTAAGGATTTTCAAACTTATATTTCTTTGTTCAAAACTGTAGGTTGATGTAGATGGAAATGGTTCAATTGACTACATAGTCATCATAACTACAATGAATAGACACAAGTTAAAAAGAGATTACCAACTCTTCAAGGCATTTTGATAAAGACAACAATGAGTAAGCCCTTCATTATCTTTATTTCTTTTCCATCCAAGTTTTTCCCCCCAATTTTTTTTTACTTTGCATTATACCATCCATACGAACCTTTCAACTATTGAGTTCAATACTTCACTGTTAATGCCATGCTTGTCAACTAAGTGTCATGGATCTTGTTATAGTTTTTAATACTAAACAATGCACAGTGGCAAGCAACCTCATTTACAAATCATTAACTATTGAGTATAACTTGGATAGAGATGTCATGAGCAATGACATATCTTATTCTCTAGTCTCCATTTGATTTCATTGTAGGTATATTACAAGAGATGAACTGGAATTAGCCATGAAAGAATATGGTATGGGTGACGATGCCACAATCAAGGAAATCATATTTGAAGTTGATAAAATTATCTTTGAAGTGGATACAGATCATGTAAGTGCATTTTCTATTGAATTACTATAAGTTTATATTCTAGTTCCATAAATAATACTAAAATGTTGTGGTTTCACATGATGATAAAATCAACTATGAAGAATTCTCTGCAATGATGAAAAGTGGAATCCAACAAATCAAGTTATTCTAAATCACACCATTTAACCAGTCTGAGTGTCTGGTTTCCAAGATCCCCCTTTGGGGAAAGGTTTATACCTCTGAGAAGTACTTCCAAAAGTTTGTATTACTCATTGACATGTAAAGCTTTAGTTTAGAATGTTCGATTTACATTGTTTCACATGACCGTTAGTCAACTTCCTATTTCATTTTTGTTTTTTTTTTATTTTTATTTTCACTGAGATTCTATTTGAGTCCCCTCTTTGAATTTTTTTTGGACACTAAACTATAAAATTCACACAAAAATGTTGATATCTCAATAAGATTATACGTTTTTTTTACATGAAAGTTTACATGCTGCAAGGAAAGTGGTTTATTCCAACCTTGGTCCATTATCTGATGACAATCACTTTATGCATCAACATGTTTGGTTGCAATTAACAATATTGTATTCTGACAATGGCAGTGCCATCTCATTTTTCTCTTTTTGAATGTTCCCAACTCTTTCAGTATTTGTTCACAACGTGCACAGACTTCATAATCTTGTTCTTGCATCCATGGAATCATTTACTAATGTACTTTGGTTTCAACACCTATTTACTAGTTGTGACAACATGCCCTTCAAACTTGGTACTTTGGTTTCAGCACCTATTTACTAGCTGTTGTCACTATCTCTTATTTACTAGTACCTGAAGAATAATTGGTAACATCTTTTGAAGAGAAGAATGTAATATGATAGTCCTTCAAGTATCCAGGTTGTTGTTTGATACGAGTAGAAACTTGAATAGATGAAGGTTGTGGATCATAATGTTGGTGTTGCAATACATCAATATCAATTAAATGTAATGGTGTAGAAGAATCAGTAGTAGGAAGACGGGATGATAATACAGTTTCAGAAACTGAAGAAACAATATTACTAACAGATGTAGGCACAATAATATCATTATCAAAAAATAGAAGAAAGTAAATGCTTAAAAATATCATGTCTGTCTAAATTGGTATCTACGTTGTCCTTATAAAAAGGAAAATGATTTTCATAAAAAGTAACATCGCATGTCATGAAAATATTTTTCCGTTTCGTATCAAAAAGAGTAAAACCTTTTACCCCGTCTTTGTAACCGAGAAAAACACATTTTCTGACTCTAGAACTAAGCTTTGTTCTTTGAACACTACTAGTAATAGTGAAAGCCAAACAACCAAAAAAATTTATATCAGATAAATCTGGTATGTCATTATAAACCATTTGATATGGTGATTTATCATGTAAAAGAGGAGCAGGAGTTCTATTAATTAAATGAACAGAATGCTTGACAACATATGAACAAAAACAAATAGGTAAGTGAGACTGAAAAATCAATGCATGAGCAACATTCAAAATATGTTGATGTTTTCACACAACTAGTTTGATGAACAATCTCTTTTTTATTAAATAAATCAGTCATAAGGAACTCAGGGCCATGATCACTTCTTAATACTTTTAAATGAAAGTTTAACTAATTTTCAATCATATTGATGAAATTTTGTAAATGTGTGAGTGTTTGAGCTTTAGTTTTCATTAAACGATTCCATGAATATCAAGTAAAATCATCTACAAGAGTTAAAAAACACTTTTACCCTTTAACATGAAGCAAATCAAAAAATTGAGTTGATTTAGTAGAGCTAGAAGGAAAAGGTAGTCATTTTTTTTTTAGCAAAATGACATGTATCACAAGGATGAACAAAACCTATGGAAATATTTTATTAATATGAAGACAACAAAAATTAACCAATCATGAGACAAATGCTCATTCGAAAATGCCATAGTTTAGCATTATCAATATCTACACAAGATTTATTGATGTTGGCAGTCTTATTAGGAAGGCACGAACTCTCACTATCAAGTCTACTCGTCCCAATTTTTGTTTGTGACACCTGATGGATACTAGAAATCCTTAATTGATAAAGGTTGTGTGATTTCTCAGTTGTACCAATCGCTCTCCATGGTTGAGTTTGAATAATGAAAAAAGAAACAATTTTGATTTGTGGTTAATTTAGAAGCAGAAATCAAATTGACGTGAAATGAAGGTACATATAAAACATCAGTCAAAGTGAGTAAGGGAGATATTTGAACTGTACCAGACTGATTAACACTTAATTGACTTTCGTTAGGTAAAGAGACCAGGACAAGAAAAATACTATGAATGGAGAAGAAAATACTTTTATTGTAGCATATATGATTTATAGCCCATGTGTCTAATACCCAGTGACTAGAAAACTTACTTGATTTGGCTTAAGTGATTTGGGACGTATTGTTATGATTCAAAGCAGGAGTTTGGCAAGATGATTGTTGGATCAAAGCCTTTAAAATGTTGTACGGATCTCAAGAAATTTGAATGTTAGAATTGGGGAGAGTGGCATCTTCTTAATCATTAACGAATGCAATCATATGAACATATTTTGTTGCTCCTTGCTTGAATTTGTAACCTGGTGGGAAACCATGTTTACGATAACATGTATACACAACCCTCAACCTCAAGTTAAGTAGGTGAAGAAGTTTATCCAGTAAAAAACTTGAAAATAACAATATAAGTGATTCCTAATCGATTTATGGTCATGCACAAAAACATTGTATCGACCAATAAGACTTAAGTTGTGCTTAATTGGTTCATTGTCGTGTTCGCTCTCAATGTTTTATCGCTTTCCCTTATTGAAATTACCTTACCGGCTAACATTCAACAATTGCCTTAGTTAAGTAACAACTTACATCTGTCGCAAGATGTTAGACTTTAAGCAAATGTTAGCAAAGTAAGGTTGATACTACCTAATAAGGTCAATCTTGATTGATGTCGCCGGATAACGTTGACATTTTAATGTTATGACCATAGTCAGCTTTTTAATGTTTCGGGCATCCCAGTATCAAAGCTGATCATAGTCAATATTTTAATAATCCAAAGTTGAGTTCGAGATTGATTATAGTGTTTTTTTTTAACAATTCGGTCGAGTTAGGATTGAGGTTGATCATAGTTAATATTTTTTTAACAATTCAATTGAGTTATGATTGAGACTTATCATAGTTAGCATTTTAATAATCTAGTTGAAATAGGATCAAGATTGACCAAAGTCAGTTTTTTAATAATCTAACCACCGAAATTGATATTTTTTTTTTATCAACAATAATAAATTAAATAAAACGGGATAATTCAGGGTATCCCAACCCTTTTAAAAAATACTATTAGACCCTCCTATGCTTTAAACCGAAATTGATCATAATCAACATTTCAATGATCGAACCAGAGTCGAAACCAATCATAATCCGCTTTTTAATGATCCATCCAAATTAGGATTAATGTTACCTAATGAAATTCTTCCCTGTCACCACCACTTCGACCTCCACGACAACTTAAATAACTCTTGCGCCCACATTCATTGTTTAAACAAATAAAAAATATTAGAACATAACGCCTAAAATTATTAATTTTATTTCAATGGAATTAATGTGCCCTTGAAAAATGGGCCTAGATTTTTTTTTAAAAAAATCTGAACAAAAGTACACACGTGAAGCCCAAATCAGCCCTGAAAAACCATGCACTCTCTCACCAAGGCAATCTTTGTTGTTTCTTCCTGAATCTCATAGCTTACGGGGTGACACCCATATTTCTTAAAAAAATAAAAATATCATTTATTCTAATAATATTTTTATTTTAGAATAAATGATAAAAAAAATTTGCATTATAGAATTTGAAAAGTATTTTTTATCTCCAAAAATATCTTTCAAATTTTATAATCTAAAATGTGTTTCTTTAAAAAAAATACATTTTGAATTTAAATTTTGAAATAACTTTCAGATTATTTATTTTAAAATATATTTTTTTAACAAAAATTCAAATTATAGAATATGACTTCTCTAGGTTTAAATAAAAAATGACAATTTCCAGATTCATAATGTATTTTTTTTAAGAATAAAATGACAGGGATGTAAGTGCATTAAGCTAGGGAGGGGCATTAAAAAACAGCCGGTAACGTTTAGATGCAAACAACCGAAAAGCTGAAAAAAATGATGACCCATGCTACAAGAGTAGAACAAGCTGAAATGTAGCAAACAACCCAAAAACAAAAAGAACAGGGAGAACGTAATGAAACAAAAAAACAACATGGTTTGTGGGTGACCGTGAGAGTCTTGGGATGCTTGCTCGAGGAGTTTGGTGGAGAAACCATAGAGCTGTTTTGTTTTTCGGAGACAGTGATGTCGGTGGTGATGATGGAGGAAGCGGAGTCATGTGTTGGTTATTAATTCTGATTTTATTATTATTAATTTTGATTTTATTATCCTTAAACTATTTTATCGTTAAATCAAAATGAATGTGATCAGCTCAACAGTTTTGCAATCTTGTGCAATTACCTTTAATCAGTTTCTACAACCTTTTGTCTTTTCTTATTTCCTTCAATTAGTTCTTACAACTAGTATCAGAGTCATTTTGTTATCATGAATTCTACCCAATTATCAGTCCCTATCCTTGATGGAAAAAATTACAATCGGTGGTGTGTGCAGATGAGAGTTTTGTTTGATTATCATGAGTTATGGGATGTCGTTGAGAGCGGAGTGTCTACATTAGCTGCTAATGCAACTGAGGCGCAACGAGTAGCGCATCATGATCAGAAGAAGAAGGGCAATAAGGCTTTGCATCTCATCCATCAAGGAGCAACAACTGAGGCTTGGACAATTTTGTCAACCAATTATAAAGGTGATGATAAGATCAAAAGGGTGCGTCTTCAAACTCTAAGACGCCAATATGAATTGCTGCAGAAACCACAGAGACTAATGATATTTATATAAACAAAGTTCTTGCCTTGACAAATCAGATGAAGAGCAATGGTGAAACACATTCGGAGCAGGCAAAGGTGGAAAAGATTTTGAGGTCTTTAACTCCCAGATTTGAACATGTTGTTGCCACAATTAAAGAGGCCAATGACATTTCAAAAATGACAGTAAGGTTATTGTATGGTTCCCTAGGAGCGCATGAACAACGGATGAATGACAATAAGATTGAAAAACCAATTGAACAGGCATTACAAGCACAAGTCTCAATTGGTAGATCCTATCATAAACATGGTACTTATTGTAGTAAAAGTCGTGGTGGCCAGAATCATGCAGGTGCTAAGCAAAACAACATTGGTTCCAATCACAATCCAAGTTCAAATAACTCTTGGTGCGGTGAACGTGGACGCGGAGGATGAGGAGGCATTTATAGTAAATCATCAAATGTTGAGTGTTATAATTGCCATAAACGCAGCCATTATGCAAATGAGTGTAGATCAAAACATGATAATCATGTTGTCAATTGTACTCAAGAAGATAGTAATCACAAACAAGAGGAAGACGGAGTCACTCTTGAAGCACCTGCAGTTCAACCTGAAGCTGTAATTCAACCTGAAGTTGCAATTCCAATTGCAACTATGATGGAGCGACCAAGAAGGCAGCAACGACAACCTGTACACCTTCAAGATTGCGAAGTAAATCTTGATGATGAAGTTGATGAAAATGGAGATTTAGTTCACTTTGCTTTTCTTGCAGATTCAGAACCCGTGAGACTTGCAGATGCCATTCAACACCCCCAGATGGAAAGAGGCTATGAATGAAGAATTGATGGCGATTGAAAAAAACAATACATGGCAGCTCACTAATCTTCCAAAATGACACAAAGCAATTGATGTGAAGTGGGTGTACAAAATTAAAGTGAAAGCAAATGGTGAGATTGATAGATACAAGGCAAGGTTGGTGGCAAAGGGATTCGAGCAAAGAGAAGGCTATGATTACAGAGAAATATTTTCTCCTGTAGCTCGAATGGAAATAGTGAGATTAATCATTGCTTTAGTTGCACAAAGGCAATGGAAAATTCACCAAATGGACGTCAAGTTTGCGTTTCTAAATGGCCCACTTGATGAAGAGGTTTATGTAAAGCAGCCGCTGGGTTTCATACAATCTGGAAAAGAGGAGAAGGTGTACAGACTAACTAAGGCTTTATATGGTCTTAAACATTCATCAAGAGCTTGGAACAAAAGGATTGATTCATTTCTTCATGCCATTGGATTCAAAAAATGTGCATCAGATCATGGTCTTTATGTAAAGACAAATGATTATGGAGATTTGCTAATTTTATGTCTTTATGTTGATGATGTGATTTTTACATGAAGTAATCTCAAAATGATTGGTGATTTCAAGCATATCATGATGAAGGAATTTGAGATGACTGATCTCGGTCTTATGTCCTACTTTTTGGGCATTGAAGTCATCCAAGGAGATGATGGAATCTTCATTCATGAGAGGAAATTTGCTGAGTTTTTAAAGAAGTTTAAGATGAAGGATTCAAACTCAGTTAAGACTCCAATTGAAACTGGAATTAAGCTCACGAAGGAAGGTTATGGACAAACTGTAGATGCAACATACTTTAAGCAGATTGTTGGGAGCCTTAGATATCTCACGTGTACTAGACCCGACATATGTTATGTTGTGGGATTGATCAGTCGATACATGGAGTTACCTCGACAAGTTCATTTACAAGTTGTAAAGAGAATTATGCGCTACATCAAAGGTACTACAGCTTTTGGTCTATTTTACTCTTCATCTAAGAAGATTGAGATCGTCAGATACTCAGACAGTGATTGGGGTGGAGATTCATACGAGAGGAAGAGCACTAGTGGTAATTGTTTTATGATCGGAAAGACTGTTTGCTTGTGGTCATCAAAGAAACAGTCAATTGTTGCATTATCTACTTGTGAAGCTGAGTATGTAGCAGCAGCAGCAAGTGCTTGTCAATCAGTTTGGCTTAGCAATATCATGACTCAAATTGGTTTTAATCTAGATGTTCCAATTAAGATTTATGTTGATAATGTCTCTGCAATTAATCTTGCAAAGAATCTGGTTTTTCATCAAAGAAGTAAACACATTGATATTCGATATCACTTCCTGCGAGACCAAGTTGGGAAGAACATGATCAAATTGGAATATTGTATCAGAAGATCAGATTGCAGATATTTTCACTAAGCCATTGAAGATCGATGTTTTCATCAAGTTAAGAGATATTTTGGGTATGAAGGTTGTTCCAAATCAGAATTAAGGGAGGATGTTGGTTATTAATTCTGATTTTATTATTATTAATTCTGATTTTATTACCCTTAAACTATTTTACTGTTATATTGCATTAATTGTCAGTATACATATATGTTAGTATTCCTATTTCATAGCTTCCAGTAATTGTAATTATATATATATATATATATATATATATATGTGTGTGATTGAGTAAATCAAAATGAATGTGATCAATTCAACAGTTTTGCAATCTTGTGCAATTATCTTCAATCAGTTTCTACAACCTTTTGTTTTCTCTTATTTCCTTCAATTAGTTACTACAACTACAAGAAAAATGTGTGATACATGTGAGTGTGACGAGAATAGGTTTCATTCATATCCCCTCTTTTTCTGTCGTGCTCCCTTTTTATTATTTACCTACTTAGTTTTCTCTTATTCTTTCAATCTTAACTTTATCTAGCCGCTTCTTCTTATTCCAAGTTTAAATGGTCTTCAATTAAAATATTTAGAATTTAAGTCTTAATTAATTGTTTCTTATCTTTAAATATTAATTAATATTATTTAATTTTAAAGATTTGTATTTTTTTTCAATAGATTTCAAATAACACAGTATATATTTCCTTCTTTTTTTTCTAAAATTATGGATAGTTTTATTAAATCTCTCCAACCTATTTTAATAAGATATAGGACTAACTAACCATACAATTAGACATAAAATAAATAGTGAGAATTTTTAATTTTAGAAGGACTAAAATAATCAGGAACTAAAGTTAATTAATACTTCTTATTTCTTTTCAAGCACTAAAAGTACTATTTTAACTTAAAATCTTTAATAATTTTTAAAACAGAGAGACTAAAATAAGTATTATTTAATATTAATAAAATTTTCAAATTAAAAAAAAATAAAATTTTGTCCTAGATTTGAGAAGTTAAGTTTATAGGCAAAAAGATCAGAGAACCAAGAGGGTTACAAGAATGAGTGTATTATGCATTGATCAAAAGAGATTGAGGGAAACAATGCCTTTAAGCTAACTAACCCCCTCAACTTGTTGATTCATCCACGTCTGTTAAAACTATAAATGTCATCCTCACTTTTCTCTAACTATGATGTTTCCAGGTATGCTTTGTCATCATCTATAAACACTATGATATTTCAACAAATTATCAAACATTGCCCTATCCAAATGCAGCACATATATACAATTTTACCTAGTAGCAACTATAGTAGAAGAGAAACCTTCCCTTTCCACACTTTCTTATCACTGCTGTTCCTAAATCCCTTAGTAGTTAGACACATCACTTATTTTGGATGTTAGAGCATTTACAATCAACTACATTTTTTCACCAGTAATGGTAATGACTTGTGCTTTTTAACTAATGCAAAGTTTAAATTCTAATGTTATTTTGAGTATAAAATAAACTCTTTTTAACAGGATAAGATAACGTAGATTTCCAAGAGTAATAATATACTGAACAGAGTTATTTGTACTTCAAAAGGTAGTTTGGAACGCAAATTGGCTTTCTAAACTAGCTCATTCTTGAAACCATTGTGCTGAAGATGCCAGCTTCATATCTACTGTATTCCTTTTGCTTAAGTTTCAGCTCTTTGTACTCAAGTTTAATGTCTCTGATAATAAGCCAGGAGAACAAATAATCATTCATTCATCCAAGAGAAAATAAAAATTATCAAACAAAATATGTTAACTAGTGCTTGTCAAGAGCAGCAGTTGAATAGGGTAGAGCTTGAAAAGGCAATGGATGGTGCTTGGTACCTGTTATTTGGATCAATAGTCAAAGCTCTTTTAATGTCAGCCTCAGCTTTCTCCAAGTCTGATGTTTTCACGTATGCTTGGCTTCTTCTATAAAGAGCCTTGATATTTAAAGGGTCTTGTTCTAGAACCTATGTATTTATGCAAGATAGGATTAGTTTGAAGCATTCAACCTGCTGAAAATTATTGCATAGTTGTAGAGAAAACAACTCCTTTACACTTTCCTTTTGCTCTCTTTTTGTTCATTGTGCATAATAAAGATATTATTTGCATGAGAAATATAATGGAAACACACTCAAACATATTCTTTATTATTAGTTGAACTTTATAAAAAAATATCAAATCAGAATTGAAAATCATTAAACAAAACATGATACCATATAAAATTGTTTTCAATAAATTTCAACTCAACAGAATGCTAGTGTTTTCTTAGCATTTATATGTTTGCATTCAACATAATCAATTGTTTTATGCTTAACTAACCAAGGTGATATAAGAATGTTGGAGATCTTGAGAAAGAATCTAGAAAATTTCTTGACTAGGAGAAAGAAAAGAAAAATCTCAAATTAGGATCAGTCTCAAAAAAATTAAGTTTTATGTTTTAGACAGCTTTTTGTGAATTTGCCTAATGGAAATCATGTTTTTGCCACTCATAAAGGAACCGTGAAAATAAATGATATCTGGTTTTTCTTAAATAATATCATCTTCATATCTAAACTCATATCTACTAGCAGCTACTAGCTTGTTTTCTACTCAAAATCTTGTGTTATTCAGGACATATAGACCAACAAGAAGATTAGTATAGTTGAGGTTAAAGATTTGCTATATACTTTTGATGATCAAGCTACATAATCTTGCTGTATAAAGTCTGTTGTTAAACCACATATGATGTTCAAAACATTGTTTGGATACTAGAATGGGACATTTGTCCGCTAAGAGACTTGATATTATGAAGAAACAATTTCCTTACATATCCACTAGCAAAGATTTAATTTGTAATACTTATCATGCTGCAGAACAAAACAAACTTCCTTTTCCATTAATGATTCTTATGTTGAACAACTTTTGTTCTTATTCATGTAGATATACGAAGTCCATTCTCTAATATTTCTTTGAATGGATATAGATATTTTCTGACCATTGTTGATGATCATGCTCTTTTCACTTGAATTTTTCTTTTGAGGCTTAAATCTGAAACTAAAAATCATATCATCAATTTTGTTGCATATGAATGACTACTTAAATTCTGAAGGCATTGTTCATTAAACTACTTGCGTTCAAACTCTTGAGCAAAATGAAATTGTTGAAAGGAAAATTAATGTTGGGTTGATAAAGTTACTTCCGGTTTCTTCTGCTATGCAGCTTATAGATATCTTAATCAAGGCTCTTCCTCCGTCAACCTTCTCCAATTTGAGTTTCAAGCTGGTAATGTTCAACTTGTATTCCCAGCTTGAGGAGGGATCTCAAAGGAATTAAGTTTTATGTTTTAGACAGTTTTTTGTTTTAAGTCTTTTTATCTTTCTGTTTTGTTTTTCAGATTTTTCTGTTTTGGGAAGTTCTTTTTTACCGTTGGCACTATATAGGAGTGCAAAGTGTTCAACTTTTGTATGTTTTATTTTTTCTGCATAATAGTATACTTGCACCAGTTCTTTTTTTCTCTGCCTTTTCTCTCTTTGCATATCTTTTTTCTTTTGTCTTTGACTTTGACTTCTGCTACGATTCCATTCAATACACAAAAATAGGTGCTGAACGCTCAGCTACTGTTCTTCATACAAAGTTGAATACCATTTTGATGATCAGAGAGTAGTACCTTTGTGCATAGTCTTGAAGCTTCAATGTACTCTCCCAATTTAAGTTTACAGGCAGCATTGTTCAAGTTACAGGATAAACGTAAGGTATTAGAGCGATGCTTCTCATCTTCACTGAATGAGTGATCAAACTCAATGTACTTTACAGCCTACAATATCAATGAAGTTCATTCTGTTATACACCAAATTAAGTGTCATTGAGATCCTTCTATAAAAATACTCACTATAATGAATTAGCATGTAAGTTACAACAAATAACTCAACCTTTTCATATTTCTTAGATGCGTGCATGAAATTTTCAGCTTTGAACAGCAGATTTCCATCATACTTCTTCCTCTCACAAGCTTCTATTTTCTCTTGTGTGTCCATTTTCCAAAATGGTTTTTCCTGTTCACGACAGGATCATTTGAGAATATTATAACACTACATAAATGGCGTTACTGGCTTCTACTTTCAGGTTGTGTTATTCAAAACTAATTACAAGTCAAAGGCTGCACTTGCTACAGCCAGAACAACAGTTGTTCTAATGTTTCCAACTCTTGTCCAACATAATCAAGTTTAAGAACATTGAAAAATGCTTTACCTTGAGATGATTAATCATTATTTTCTTCGTGGTTAGTTGATACATTCAGAAAATCCACAATATATTGGGAAAGGAAAGAGAAAAATGATTGAAGAAAGGAAAAACCTTCACCAAAATGTATGCTTAGAAAACCTCCGGTCATATTTCCCCTCTTAGTTTTAATAAACTAATATTTTGTAACACATAGGAGCCACTAACCTTAACAAAATCAACCAACTCAACTTCATAATAAAGGACTTTATGATTTTCTGTGTTTCCCTGTGAATTATTACAGCCGCACAAGTATTCTGCATCGACGGTTACAAGAGCTTGTTCTGCTTTCTTCATTGTCATTATTGCTCTTTCTAGACCCTCGGGTACTTGTTCTGAAAATGCATAGAGCAAAGCAGTACAAAGATTGAAAGCAGATGATAAAAAAAGAGAACACATGAGGCGAAAGGTTCTTAACATTTTTCATTTAAATATGCATGATCCATGTCATAAACAGTAACTTTTTACCTTCCTGAGTTGTAAACTCAAAAGGTTCTTCCTCTGATCCTTTCCTCTCAATAATCGTATCATCTTCCCCTTTACACAAATATATCACTGCTCGAAGTGTAAACACTAGTTAAGAACCGTAGGAAGCGCATTTGGTTCAATGTTTAGTTGACATTTTCTCTGCTTAGGACAAATTACACTATTCCTCTATAATATCTTGAAATTTCTAATCATACTCTAATTTTTTTAACGCCAAGAATAAACTCTCTTAATTGTTTGAAACACATTACACATCCTTGTTATCCATGTGTACCTGTAAAGAGAGTTATAGCAGGCGTTTAGAGTGTGAAATTTCAAGAAACTACAGAGTTTCAGTGTAATTTCTTCTTTAGTGTATGATTGAGAAAACAATTTCCTCATGGTGTTTTCAATATCATGTTCTTGAGATACAGTTTACCTTTCACTTGGGATCCCTCGTTAGGACGATCAAACCCCTCACCCACTTTCTTAATTTTTTTCATTATCTTCTTGTCTCCTGTGACATCAGTAACAATTTTCCATGATACCAGCTCAAGCTTGATACTAGTTAAATTAGAATCTGGTGGAGGAACACCATCTAGCTCAGTGATCATATTTGAATTTTGACTGTGCCCGTCTGCAAGTTATGTCATGATATTATTACATGGTTCGAATTATGGCAATACATGCATGTTTCATTCGAAATAAAAAATGACTTTAATTAACTTACAAAATAATCTCACTGCTAAGTCTGCCACTTCGCCCTTTCTCATTGTCTTTACTGCTATACTCATAGCAGGACATAGATAGCCTGTTCCAAACACTAATCCTTAAGCATTCCATAGATGGATTAGTTTTTTATGAATTTTTAAGGATAAGTTCTAAATACAACATATTAAGTGTTCTTAGTGTTATTCTCTTATCAAAATTGAAGTTTCACCTGACATAATGTAAACTTTTATTATAGAAATTACTTGGATGAAACTTTAATTTTGATTGGAGAATAGTACTATAAGTTCTCAAAGAACAGCAACCTTAATTTTTTAAACATCTATAAAATTTCTTAGAAGTTATGGATAATACTACTGAAATAAGTGTTGAAAGTATGTTCCAATTTTACTAACGTACCATCACTTACATTAAACTCCACTCCCTGATCAGACTTTGAGACAAGCATCCCATTCTCCAGCCTTGCTTCATATTTCACTGCAAATTTTGATGTGCAATATTAATGATACTTTTTTTAGAGAGTAGCATGTTTAGATTACACTAAATACACTTAAATATATGAATGTTATTACCTAGCATTACTATTATTAGTGTCATTACCTAGCATTTATATAAAATCATTAGTATTGTTAGTGTTATTACCTAGCACCTCATCAGCCTCTCTGGGAGTTGCCCACCCTTCTCCCTCTCTTGTTAGCTTTTTCATGATTCCTCCATCTCCAGTCAAATCCCTTATGGTGCTCCAAGTCAGCATTTCAATGTCATAAATGAGAGTTGCATTTGGAGGAATCAATGGAGGAGACCCTTCTTCCCCATATGCCAAGTTAGGTGGTATTTTGAAGATTGCTCTCTCTCCTTTCTTCATGGTGGCAACTCCTTCATCCCAGCCTTTGATAACTTCACCTGGAAGCAAATGAAAAAACACTTGGTCTAATGACACTTCTTACTCTCTCTACTCATGGATTGAACAGAAATAATAGCTAGCCATACCAATTTCATTTCATTAACCACATTGGGACACATACTGGTTCATAATTTAAGGACCCTTTTTTTCATTTAGCAATTAACACAAATGAAGTGCTTACACTGGCCTAATTTGAAACGAAAGGTGGACCCTTTATCATAACTGGATTCAAGAGATGCTCCATTCTCAACATGTCCTCTGAAATGAACTGAAAGGTTAAAACAAAAGGGTTGTGTTAGAATTCATAGAGATAGTGAAAGAGTTTGAGGGTATTACTATGGTTTCTAACCTTCCACTTCATCTCCAGATAATGGAGTTTGCCAAGTGACTCCTTTTCTGAGAATCCGCTTTGTGAGACCTTCATTTCCAATTTCCTTGAAAGGGAATTCTGAGTCTTCAGTTTTGAGTTGATTTTGATGAGAATTTGCCATTGGCATGACAGAAATAGAAAAAGAGAAGAACTTCAAGTTTCCAAAACAGGATAAGCCGTTATTGGTTTCCCTCCTTTGGAGCTTTCGGTTAAGAGGCTTTTCCTTATCATCATTTTTATTTCACGTTATTTTTTATATAAATAAATTATTATTTTTAAATATATAAAATGTATTTTTCATTTTATAATAAATAATTAAAACTCTAACATAAATTTATTTTTAATTATAAATCTATTGGAATTAACGTTATAGATACATCGAGTACATTCAAAAAAGACAAACTGTTAAAAAAAATCAAATATACAATAATTAAATAGAAAAGATAAGTTAGAATGATTGAAGATATTTTTTTGAATAATTATGGAAATCTAACATTCAAAAAAGTCTCTAATTGCAAATGTGTCGCAATAAGTTGAATATTTTTTTGTCGGCAGCAATAAGTTGAATTTGCTTAATTTATCAGTTTAAATTTTTAATTAAAAATAAAATAAAGAAATAATTTTATTATATTATTTAAATAATACAATACAATAATATAATAATTTAAACCATTAATATTATGAATTAAGTTTCAATTATCAGTTGTGATGAAGTTATTTAGCATATAAATGCAGTAGTTTTCTCCATTAGTAGAAATAGAAATAATAATTAATCAATTAAAACTTTAGAAAATATTTACATAATTAAATATATATTTGATATATATATTAAAAATAACAAAATTGTATTAAAAAAAAACTCACAAGTCCCAACCAGTTTTGAGAAGGAATAGCCTAAAAAAATGGTTTTTATAGTAAAGTGGTGTACTTTTTTTCGAATTTCTCAAAATAAAAAGAAATATTTTTTCTTCTGAAAATGAGTAAATTTTCAATACGGAATACCATTTTACCATAAGAAAACTGTCAACTATATTAGAAATTTTAAATTTTTTTAAAAAAATAATACATGCGATATACAATTTCTATTGAAATGGTATTTAACATATACATTTTTATAATATTATTGTTCTCGCTGGTTGACTCAGCCGTCGTTGACTTCAAAGGCAGATGATGGCTCCTCCTATTTTCTGGTGGTTTCTGCTCTCTCCTTGGGTGGTCGAGAGTAACTCCATTGAAACATAGGGGCTCTACCTGTTGATTGCACTCCCACGATCAAGTCAGTACTGAGCTAAGAAACAGTAAGTATGTAAATCAGTTTCAGTCTTAGAAACGGCGTACCTTTCTGGGGTTCTTACTACCCTTTATATAGGTTGTATCTAGGTCAACTCCTTGTTCCACGAGGATCTTTCCTTAAGTGGAATTAGGGTTACTAAAGAGGCATCCTGTGACGCGTTGCATAGGCTTAGCGCAGCCGCTGCACAGGACTTGCCTCTTCTGGAGTGCATAATCTTAACATTATGGTCGTCAGGGTACCAACTCATGCACCAGCGTTGCGGGGCCATCTGTTCTATGGGTACCCTAAGTATTCACGTGTCATGCATGCAGTCTCTCTTTGGAAACCATAACCCTTACAGGCCTTAGCGCCCCCAAGGGATACTTACTTGTGCTAGACCTGAACGTATTATACTGATGAGAATCAAAAAGATGTTATCAATAGAAGAAATGGACAAGGGTCAAAGCATTGAAAGTTCTTCTTATTAGTCTTTGCAAAAGATGAGGCCCAAGCCCAAAGCCCAAGCCCAAGAAAGCCCAAGTACAAACCATGAGGGGCAAGGCCAAGCATTAAATAAAATAGCATCATTTGAATTACTTTTGTATAGTTGTAAGAGGTATGAATATTAAATAAAGAGTGTGAATAGTTAGGGGGGTGTAGACGCATTTTAGGAGGTGCTGAAAATAGGAAAGGAGTCACACTTACTTCATGACTAAGTGGCACCAATTTGCATTTGAATTTGGAGGAAACTTTGAGTTTAATTTGTGTTTCATTTCAGCCCTCTTCTATTATAAATAGAGAGATTGGGCTCTTGTAAATTTAGAATTGGATAATTGCTATAGAGAAACTCTACTCATTTGGAGAGAGATTTGTGTGAGATTTGAATCTCGTTGCTTGGTCTCATCTTGTGAGCTATTGGAGAGCTTTAAGTGGCGGCTTCCTTCACTCATCTTGGGACTCCATCACCAAGTGGTGTGAGCAACTCCAATTCCCATTCCAGCCGAGCTTCATTCACCTAAGTTTCATTCCTTTCATCTCCATTTGCAATTTCAATCGGTAGTTTAGAATTTCTTTAGTGTTTTTCATCTTTCCACCGAATATTTTGTGTTCCTTGTGTTGTTTCTAATTTCTGTTCGGTGTCTTGCGTTCTTGATTCATTTGTGTTTAGTAATCTTGTTCCATGGATGTTTACAAGGAGATAACACTCTTAATGAGTTTGGATCATCATTTTGGACGGCTATGTCTCCATTGATGATTCCTTAAGCTTCCTTGATTCCATTTCTGTTTTCAACTTGTTGTTTTGTTTCTTGCTTTCCTTCAATTCCGCCAAGTGTTTGTGATAAGGACATGACACTCATTGTTCAATGAGTTTGGCTTCTCTCTTGGATGGCATTATCCTCCATTGAGATGATCTTAAGTCTCCTTAATGTTGTGTGTTTTGTTAAAGTGTCAATCCAGCTCATATCATATACACACCACATGCATGGTCTCCCTCATAACTTAGGTCTTTCTTATGTCTGGATGATAACTCATTATTATCTATGGGGCCCACTTACGTGGCCCAACATCCTGACCAGACCACCGATGTCCGATGTCAGCGTCTGATGTCGATCTCTAACGCCGATTTTCAGGAGATTGATCTTAATCATGATGACCCAATGGTAATAACAGTGGAGATAGCAGAGTACGCAGTTATGAAGACTCTTGTAGATCAATGAAGTTCAGTGGATATTTTGTTTTTGGATACTTTTAGGAAGTTACACTTGAAAGAGGGAGATATGGTGCCCTTTCGAGAACAAATTATTGGCTTCTCGGGTGAAAGGGTGGATACAAAAGGGTATATTGATTTAGTAACAACGTTTGGAAGAGGAAAGGCATCAAAGAAAATCAAAATAAGGTCTTTGGTAGTGGATGCTCGAACATCATATAATGCCTTGTTGGGAAGATCTTCCTTAAACAAGTTGAGAGCTATAGTATCAACGTCGCACTTAGCCATGAAATTCCCAACTGAGAAGGGTGAAATAGCAACCATTTATGTTAATTAGAGAGATGTTCAGGAGTGTTATGCAGCTGGCTTAAAAATGACTTCAAAAACGATAAAGAAGATAGAAGGAATACAGTGGCCATGGTGGATTTGGATCCAAGAATGAATGATGAGAGACTAGAATCGAAAGAAGAAACAACGTCTATTATACTAGGAGAAGATGAGAAACAATGTACATATATAGGTGGAAGTATGCCTGAAGAATTGTTGAGTAAATTGATTGCGGTGTTGCGAAGAAATAAAGATTTGTTTGCATGGAAGGCAACTGACATTCCAGGGATAGATCCTGGTGTAATTTCTCATAAGCTATCTATTTGTCAAGGAGCAAAATCGGTGGCACAAAAACGAAGAAAGTTGGGGGAAGAAAGACGAAAGGCAGCAATTGAAGAAACCGAGAAGTATTGCAAGCTGGTTTCATTCAAGAAGCTCAATATACAACATGGTTAGCCAATGTGGTACTTGTTAAGAAACCAAATGGTAAATGGAGAATGTGCACTAATTACACTTATTTGAATAAAGCATGTCCGAAAGACTCATATCCACTACCAAGTATTGACCGATTAGTTGATGGAGCATCTGGCCAGGAGATGATGAGTTTTCTTGATGCCTATTCGGGGTACAATCAAATACAAATGTATGAACCAGATATCTCTAAGACAACTTTTACAACTGATACGGCTAACTATTGTTACAAAGTTATGCCTTTTGGTTTAAAAAATGTTGGGGCCACATATCAAAGATTGATGGACAAGGTGTTTAGGAAACAAATTGGAAAGAACATTGAAGTTTATGTTGATGACATGATTGTTATGTCATGTGAAGTGCAACAACATGTAAAAGATCTTCAACAAGTTTTTGCATGGATAAGGAAGTATAACATACGCTTGAATCCTGAGAAGTGTGTTTTCGATGTAAGAGGAGGAAATTTTTTAGGTTTTATGCTAACCAACAGAGAAATTGAAGCGAATCCTGAAAAATGTGAAGCAATAATGAAGATGAGAAGTCCAACAAACTTGAAGGAGGTACAAAGACTGGTGGGAAAGTTAAATGCATTAGCAAGATTTTTACCAATCCTAGCCGAGAGAACAAAACCAATAGTAAAATTGTCGAAAAAAGCTGAAACTTTTGAGTCGAATGAACAATATGAGCGAGCATTTTCCCAAATAAAGAGTGTGATAGCCGAACCACCCATTCTGATCAAACCTCTGTTAGCCCAACCTATCATAGTCTACTTAGCAACTTCACACGAAGCTATAGGAGCAGCCATTGATCCAAGAGAACCCAGAGCAAAAACCAATATACTTTGTAAGTAGATCCCTCCAAAATGTCGAAACTAGGTACCCCCTGATTGAAAAAATAGCCTTAACACTTATGTACACAGTAAGATGTCTTCGACCATATTTTCATAATCATCAGGTAATTGTGAGAATTGATTATACAATATCTAAAATTTTAAGAAAACTAGAACTTGCAAGTAGAATGGTAGCATGGTCTGTGGAGCTTTCAGAGTTTGGAATCAAATATGAACCGAGAGGAGCAATTAAGGCGCAATCTCTTGCATATTTCATTATTCAACTGCCAGCAATAACACAACAGGAGGTATGGACTTTACATGTAGATTGTTCGTCTTATAAGAAGGGAAGCGGAGCAGGGATAGTACTTAAAGGACCAAAAAATTTCCAAGTAGAGATGGCATTGAAACTAGAATTCAAAACTTCCAACAATCAAGCCGAATATGAAGCTTTAATTGCAGGACTACTTTTGGCCAGAGACATAAGAATTGATAATGTCATATGCAAAAGCGATTTTCAGCTCAGTAGGTCATATTCAAGGAGAATATTAGGTAAGAGATCCATTGTTAATGAAATACTATCATAAAGTTCTAAATATTATGCAATGCTTTGGTAAGGTCGAGATAAAATACATACCGAGAGAACTAAACTTAAAGGCAAATTCATTATCCAAGTTGGCAAGTCAATAACGAGAGATTCGACATAATTCAGTCATATAACAAACTCTTAACAATCCTACAGTTGGTTTAGAAGAATGCTTCAATGTTACAACAACAAAAGATTATTGGATCAAAGCATACATACAAGTGATAAAAAATCAAGAACAAGGCATTGAAGTAGATTCTAAAATAGCAAAGAAAGTAGCCAGTTTTGTTCTAATAGGTGATGAGCTATACAAAAGAGGGTTTTCAACACCTTTGTTAAAATGTATTTCACAGGAACAAGCCGAATATGTGACCAAAGAACTTCATGAAGGGATTTGTGGACTACACTGTGGAGCCCGAACAATGGCGACAAAGATTTATCGGGTTGGATACTATTGGCCATCGGTCCGAGAAGATTGCAATCGATATGTCAAGGCATGCAAAAAATGTCAAGAATTTGGAAGTCTTAATCATATACCAGCACAAGAGTTACAAGGAATCATTTCTCCATGGCCATTTGCTAAGTGGGGAATGGATATACTTGGTCCATTTCCACTTGGACAAGGACAAACCAAATTCATGATTGTCATTGTTGATTACTTTACTAAATGGATAGAGCAGAAACTTTGACAAAAATAACTGCCCAGCAAGTTCAAACATTTATGTGGAAAAATATAATTTGTAGATTTGGAATCCCGCACACTATTATAACTGACAATGGCCGACAATTCACTGATAAAAAGTTTATGAAATTCTATGCAAATTTAGGAATTAAGTCCACAACAACTTCAATTGAGCATCCACAAACAAATGGACAGACAGAAGCAGGAAACAAATTTATTCTTGGACAGCTAAAAAGAAGATTAGGAAGTGCGAAAGAATTATGGGCAGAGAAATTACCAGAAATATTACATGCATATAGGTGTACTCCGCAAACTTCAATTGTCGAAACACCATTCAATCTTAGATATGACACTGATGCCATGTTACCAATTGGAATTAATGAGCCAACATTACGAAGACAAATTGAAGACTGAAATATCAACAATGAATGTTTAAGAACAAATTTAGATCTCATTGAAGAACTTAGAGAAAAAGCAAAAATAAGAGAAGAGGCAGTAAAGAGAAGAGCATCCAAAAGGTTTAATGCCAAAGTAAAACCGAGAAGTTTTAAAGAAGGAGATCTAGTTTGGAGGATGTGAATTGATGCTCGAAAGGATCCACAACAAGAGAAGTTAGCATCTAATTGGGAAGGTCCTTTCAGAGTTTTAGAAAATTTGAAAAATGGAGCTTACAGGTTGGAAACACTAGAAGAAAATGTAATACCAAGAACGTGGAATGCAAGTCATTTAAAGTTTTATTTTAGTTAGAAGATGTAAAAAGTTTCTTTTTATGTACAAACTTTTTATGTAATAAAGATATTTCACAAGCCGAAAAAATTTGTCTCAATAAAGTTCATTGTTAAGAGTCTCTCAGTCTTGGATGATTTCACTCCAGGTGAAATCCTCCCGAAAAAAGTATATTATAATATTTTGGTCATGGATGATTTCATTACAAATGAAACCCTGCCAAAGAAAATGCTCTAAAGATTTCTTAGACTTGAATGATTTCACTCCAGGTGGAACCCACCCGATAGATCTATCTTAAAAGTATCTCAACTATGAATAAATTCATTCTTCATGAAGTCTATTCAAAGCAACGTGGAAAGCATATTAAACGAAAAATCAAAATTATAAGTCTGATAAGCTCTTACGTTTTTAACCAGTCAGGTTGGCCGAGAGATTCGACCAAAAGGTCGCAAAGTATGTTAAACACTTATATTTTCAATCACATTAGCCAAGAGGTTCGACCGAAAGATCGCGAAGTATGTTAAGCATTTACATTTTCAATCACATGGGTCAAGAGGTTCAACCGAAAGGTTGTGAAGTACGTTAAGCATCTACACCTTCAATCACATTAGCCGAGAAGGTATGACCGAAATATTATCAAGTTCTTTAAAATATTTATGCTTTTTTAGATAAAGCCATACCGAGAGGTATAGTTTAAGTCATTTCATTCATAATCACAATCCTTTTAAAACAATTATTTTAAGTAATGTGAAGAGAGTTAAACCGAGCGGTATGACCGAAAGGGGTTGTTAATTTACTTAGCCAAAGCATTTAAAGATTAAGTTGATTGAATTGTTCGTGGTAAAAACAAGAATGAATAATAGAAGTAAACGATAAAGTTGAGAAGTTTTATATTAAATAAGCTGCAGAGGAATACATCAGTATAATCATAACGACACTCAAAATGATTTGAAACCCGATAGCTAAGCGGGATCTATAACAAAAAATCGAGTTGATACTTATTCAATTCATGATGTTAATTTTTGTTGCATCTTCATTTGGAATCTCGTTGATAGAAATCAGTTCACCGTTATAAAAAGTCCTTTTTGACATCAAAGTTTCCTTCATCAACATGAATTTTGTAAAAATACTTGCCTTGTTGAAGAGCTTTGTCAAAACCTAATTTATGTTGTTCAATGACTAAGCTCTGGGCTTTAGATAGGTTCGCCTTTAGTTGGTTTATTTCTTTTTTCATAAGTTGGATGGTGTTATGGTCAATCTCTTTTCTAGTAGACAATTCCAACAACTTTTCCTACAAACTTTGACTTTCGTTTTGAATTTGCGCCTTTACTTCATCACTCTTCAGCTTTTCAGTATTCAACTCAACAATCTTGTTTTCAAGATTCTCTTTTTTGGTCTTTCGCTGAATATTCAAAACGTTTATTTCTTTCACCTGAAGGGTTAAAAACTTAATCTTTTCATTTGCTTCAACAAGGTTATTCTTCATTTTGTCAAACTCAGCAAAAGAAATACCGTTTGCACTCTTTTCTTTCATCATTTTTCCAATCAGCAAGGTCCGACTTGAAAGCTCAATAATAGAGTCAACAAAAGATGGAGCATCGGATGCCTTGAGCATGTTATACGAAGATTCATCAACACTAGTATGAATGAATTTTGAAAACTTAGTAGTAGCAACAAAGATTGAATATGGAAGTGGTTGTGATGAACTTCCTTGAATATGGTGATGACGCCAAGAAGAGAATGATATCTCCTACAACTTCAATCTCTTTTCTTGTTTTTCTTTGAAGTACCAGCAATATGATCATCATTTAAAGGCTCAATTGCCTCAACCCGAGAGATAGGTTCAATAACTTCTATCTCCACTGCATGATCAACAACTGGTTCAGGACGAGGAGTTAAATCACATCTTTTGCTCATGAGTTTCGAGAAGTATGACCGAGCTTTCGGATTAGTGGCTACCATCAAATATGAAAATCAATAAAACATTTAGCAAAGTTAAAAATATCTTGCTACGTAACAAAAGTTTGAATAAATACATACCAATGAAATCTTTTTTAGACGTTTTTGAAGTGTATAATCGTAACAGAGCGCGAGTAGGAATCTGGTAAGAGAAGTGACTGAGAACTTCGATCACACGACGATCCTCGACGTCCATTGAGTGGTGTGACCAAGAGTTTGAACTTCAAAGGTTGGTTAGTCCAATAGAAAGGAAATTTTGGGGTATCTCCATTAAAGAAATACTTCCATCTTCCTCTATCAAAATCTTGAAAAAGAACCCTTTAAAGTCCTTATATGAGGAAGTAAAGGGCTTGAGAAAACAAATTCTAGGTTTACTAATTAAAGACAACCAGCCTGGTCGTTTACCAAGTCGAGAACTATAATAATACAAAAAAGATTTTGGACTAGGAGAAAGTGATAATAATTTACACAAGAAGTTAAAAGCTTGCATAGAAGCCCAACCATTAGGATGAAGTTGGGTTCGAGCAATGTTAAGAAAATTTAGTACACCCATTTGGAAATCATTCAATGGAAATTGAATGTGAAGATCAGTAAAAAAAACATGCATAAAAATAATAAAATTCGTTGCTATCATTCTCACGACCATGAAAAACATTATCAACATTCTCAGCACGACGAAAGGAAATTATATCCTCAAAATATTAGAAGAATAGATATGGGTATTAGAAAGAAAATCACAAAGATATTTAGAGGAACGATACTGAGAGAAAAATTCTCGGACTTTAGGATTAACCCAGTTATTACCAGGACGAGGGTTTGTTTTTGGTTAAATCCCTTTGGCCCCGTTGGCTACGACAGCGGTAGTGGCTTCATTTGAATCTTTCATACATGAAAGAGTAGCAGATGAGGAGATGGAATCAGGATTTCGATCGGCTCGTATCACTCATCCAGTAGATTCACCACTCGCTCGAAATCTCGTAAATTCATCAGAAACAGAAACAAAGCTCGAGATAGACATTATACCTTTGAAACAATTAGTTGGACTTTTCAGAAAATAACAAGATAAGATAACATCAAAACAACAAATGAAGTGAGGTATTTATAATGGAAGTAAAACCCTAAGTTTGAAACGTCACAACATCTTAAACCATTAAAATACTTTGTATCTAACGGTTGGGTGAATTGTTCACATCAAATCATTTGTTTCAATCAAGGAAAATCACGCAAAACGAGATATTTAATGCAAAATCAAAATGATTTCTAAATAAAGATTTTCTCTAACACATTTTTAATTTTAGGCATAAAGTTTTTCTAAATAAATAAAAATCTTTATGCTTGGGGGCTAGTGTACTGCTAGCACTAAGAGGTATGATCGAAAGAGTATACCAAAAGGTTATGCCGATAACTATATATATAAATGATAATATATATATATATATATATATATATATATAATCACTGTAGCAAGGCCCAATTCAATAGGGTCCAAATTAATGGGTACGTTTAAAATAATAAGTGGTGCAGAAAGAAAAGCCCAAATAAGTTATAAGCCCAATAAGAGAGCCTTATAAATAGAGGATCAACCTAATAGGTAAGTAAGAGTGAATTTTATCTGATGAATGTATAAACTATTTTTGACTTTGACATTGAAGCACCTTGCAGGTACACACCCATCTGTGAGACGAGAAGCCGAAAGCCCAATCTGGAGAGCAACAACTGTGAGAGGAGAAGCCGAAAGCCCAACATGGAGAGCAACATATGTTAGAGCAGAAGCCGAGAGCCCAAACCTGACAGCCCCACTTGGAGAGCAAGGTCTGTAGGAGTAGAAGCTGAGAGCTCAAACCCGAAAATCCAATCTGAGAGATCAACCCGTGAAGATTGTGTCATCAGTTTAATTAAGAGTTCTCGACCCTTTCGTAAGAACAATTTATATTTATTTATTATTTTGAATATTTTAGGAAATAAATATATTTTATATTTTTATTTAAATAAGATATTAAATATTTAAGATTTTTATTTTTTTAAAATGTTTTTATAAATGTTATATATTTTAAATTTTTATTTAAATAGAACATTAAATATTTAAAATTTATATTTATTTCTAATTTTAAAAATTTAATAGTTTTATTTAAATAGAAAATTAAATATTTCAAATTTGTATTTATTTAAACTTCTGAACATATAGAAATTTATATATTTCAAATTTTTTTTATTTAAATATGACATTAAATATTAGAATTTGCATTTATTTAAGATTTTAAATATTTTATAATTTTATATAAATTTTTTTATGTAAATAAAACATTAAATATTTAAAATTTATATTTATTTATTATTTTGAATATTTTAGAAATTTATATATTTAATATTTTTATTTAAATAGAACATTAATATTTAAAATTTATATTTATTTAAATTTTGAATATTTAAAAATTTTATATTTTTCTGATTTTTGCTTAAATAGAATATTAAATTTTTTATTTATTTATAATTTTGAATATTTTAAGAATTTTATATATTTTAGATTTTTAATAAAATAGGACATTAAATATTTGAAATTTATATTTATTTATTATTTTGAATATTTTAAAAAATTTATATATTTAATATTTTTATTTATATAGAACATTAAATATTTAAAATATTTATTTATTTAAAATTTTAAATATTTAAAAAATTTATATATTTCATATTTTTATTTAAATAGGATATTAAATATTTAGGATTTATATTTATTTAGAATTTTGAGTATTTTAAAAATTTTATATATTTCAAATTTTTATTTAAATAAGACTTTAAATAATTTTTCTAATAATCATAAACATGTTTCGATAATTTGACATAATTTTTATTTTTTATGAAATTAATTCTTACACAATAACGAAAATAATACTTTAATTAAAAAGAATTGTACTCAAGAAATAAATTACTCCAAAACCAACTTTTTAAGAATTTTTAAATAGAAGGATAAATTTGTAATGTTAGAAATAATTCGTATTTTTTTAAAAATAATTATTTAATAACATTAAAAGTAATTTAAAATTTGTAATTAATTATATAGAAAAACCTCAGTTTATTATTGAAATAATTTCTAAGACAAAGGTAAATTTGTAAACTTACATTTTACACCTTTTAAAAAAATAAAAATCCCACAACCATCACATCACTCAAAACGTCAATAAACTTTTCCCAGACATCCCCTCTAACATACCACAATCCAAACATACTCACTCTCTCCTCACATCGTCACACATTCACTCCCTCAGATCCCGCACTTCCACTCTCAAATCCAAACACAACAATAAAGTTTGATTTTTTTTTATTTTTTTATCTACCATGAACTAATTATATTAAATAAAATGGAACAATTAAGGAATGCCTAAACTCATATAGACAAAATATGTTAGATTCCTCAAAGCAATATATCATTATAACTCAACAACATACCATTTCAAAATTCTATATACATGTTATGAAACCTGTGAATGAAATGACTTAAACATAAAAACCTAACTAGAAGCCTAAAACATCACATAACGATGCAATAACTAACAAAGAAGACCAAAATCACAAGTTGTCTAGAGTATTATATTTCTTGGTAGTTTTGTAGTTGTGGCCACCAAAACCCAAGAAGCACTACGCTTCAATATGCTATTTTGTTCTAGATGCACCGCAACAAATACATAGTTGCAAAAGTACAACAGTTCAAGGCCCAAAAGTGTTGGCAACATCAACCCCCTAACCTTACCAACAAAATTCACAAGCATGCTTGTGTTGGAAACCAGCATGCAATGTTGTTCTCCAAAAAGCAAACTCCATAGTAGATACAATTTTTCATGTTGAGTTGCTCCAAAAACCTCCAAGAAGACATTATAACACACGCCGATTATCCTTCCAAAAGTCTTCGCGCCAGTTGTAGTTTTCCTTTTACCAGTTTCTCCATGAGACTTCGCTAAGAGAATCTATAAAAAAACCAAGAACATTTCCTAAGTCTAGTCAATGTATGAAAAGAGAAGAGGACCAAACTACAAATATGTTTAAAAAGATTTTTAATTTTACACACAAACCGCATAGTAGACAACAAAGAAATAAACATGCTACTACAAATTCATTTACAGATATCAAGCACAAAATAAGACATAACATCTAAACATATATGAAAAACAATACAATAACACAGCCTGAGACAGAGAGACTCATTTAATATATTTCAAACATTGAATAAGGCATAAAACCCAATTTGATAGGGAGAATAAAACAAAAGATGATCTACTTTTTATACTAGTCTACACATTCAATTGTGTCATATGGAAAATTTTCTCAATATCTACCTTACCTTCTTTGATTCTCTTCATATTTCCCTTAAATATTTTAAAGCAACAATTCATGTAACATGAAAATGGTAGGATTAAATAGATATTGTTGAACTAGGCCGAGTAAGACCTAAATATGAAGCCATAAACAATCTTAAATGACTTTTTCTTCCTCCACTCATAAATTTTTAAAATAATTATTTTATCTTTTATAAACGTGATTTTCATATTACCTATTTAAAAAAAAATCAAAATAAGCTTTCTAGAATCTCCAAAACATGATTTTCGAAACAATTTTTAGAATAAAATTTTCAAAACAAGATTTATGGAACGTATGAAATGCATTATGAAACAAGTTTTCCAATAGAATTTTCAAAACAAACTTTTTCCGAATATATGAGATGTTTTTTGGAATGAACTTTTGATAACACGATTTATGGAAAGTTTGTTGGAGAAAGCATAAAATGTGTTCTATGTTCGAAACAAGTTTTCCAAAATAAGCTTCCAATCAAACCCATCATTTTATTCTCTCTTCTTCTCTCAAAAAGTGTAGTGGGATGGGTGTAGTAGTAGTGTTGTACAGTTAGGGAGGTTATTTTAGTCTTTTCGATTGTAATCTGAGGCGCGGTTAGTAATCATGGGAATGCAGGAAGGAAAAGCCTCTTAAATACATCACTTATGTTGTGGGCCTTTGTTGAGGGTTTATAATAGTGATATAATATCATATTAGTCCTTAAATTAAGTATTCATCACTTTTATCAGTGAAAATAAAATGCTACAATTACTTATTGTATCTTTCTTATAACTTACATAAAAAAAATCAATTTTTAAATTAATTTTTCACAATTTTGAAGTTTATATAACTATGCCATACTCATAAATTTTTCTAATGAAAACAAAATATTTTAATTTGACTAAAAGCTTCATTTAAAGGTTTAAAATAATATGGAGACCTTAAAATATTGTATTAATTTATAAATAATAAACAATTTTAGAATTATAATTACTTGTATTTGTTGAGTTGAGCATGCTTTCCAAAATGCATATTTTTAAAAGTTGTCTAGAATAAACCCTTCTTAAAAATACTGAAAATTTAATTAAAAATCTATAATTTTTTATGAATTTTTTGTTATGACACAGTTAATAAATGAACACATATTTTAGCAATAAATGAAGTTATAATTTATTATTTTATTTTCGCGTAGAGTTTTACATAAAGGATATTGATTGAGATTAAAAAATATTTGAGTTATGTCAAAGTAAATTATATATATATATACATATATATATATACATATATATGTATAACTTTCTAGAAATATCTTCCACTCTCAATTTCTAGCCACAAGAATTAATGTATGACCTAAAAAATAGAAAGGAAATAACTTAAAAAGCATAACTACATTTATCCACGGATGGCCGTTTCTTCAGGTGATGCCAGTGACATCTACAAGGTCATGTCGCATGATTAAATTATTAGAGTTTTATTTTCATATAGAACATAAAATATATTTAAATTATTACTTTTTGTATAAATAGTCTTTTCAAGATGAGAAAAATAAACAACTTTATTAGAGGATTAAAAATATATTTAAAAATTAAATGAATCTCACTGTTTTGATATCTATTTAAAGATTTGAACGATATATATACAATATTATAATAAAAATATGAAATAGAAACTAGACAAAAAAAAATTAGTTGCTATAATAACTAACTTAGAAACTATTTTAAAAATTAAAAAAAAATAGTTTTTAAATTAGTATTTAATTAATAACCAAGATTTTAACTACCAATTTTTTAGTTTCTAAATTTGATAACAAAAATCTTGGTTGCTAATTAAATATTAATTTAAAAACCATTAACAATAATAGAAACTAATTTAGAAACTAATAATTTTTTAGTCTCTAAAATAATTTCTAATTTAATTATTATAACAACTAATTATTTTTTATATTAAAAATTAGTTTTTATTTTATGATTTTATTGTATGATATCATTGCTTAGTACTTAATTTTTACAGTCATTTAATTATTTAGTTAAAAAAATTGAAATTCCATACACTTATAAACAATCTGTAATGAATCCACAAACTAACTATTTGGGTTACAAGACTCTGGATAGTGATGTTTCAGTGTTTCAATACTGTCAACAGTAATTAGAAGATACAAAATGATTTCAATAGTCTTTGCAAATATTAGCATTGTTCTAAACTTCACAAATGCAAAACTTGGTTTAGTTACCTTTTATGTTGGCTATAACATTGATGAATAACTGACATTAATCTAATTAGCGTCAACTATTATAATCCAATCCTACTTTTTAAAATTCAATAATAAATAAGTAGGATTGAATTAATTAACCCATAAAATAACAAGTTATGATAAGTGAGTCACATAACTCTTTTGACCATTCTAATATTTATGCACTAGCATATTTTTTCAAATTAAAATTGTGTCGTAAAACGAGTCATGTGGACCAATACCACACAATAATTTTGTATCATAAAGTGTTACCCATAGATGTTGAGAAGCTCCAGATATGACTCTTATTTTATTAATTTCTAGCCATATCTTTGATATTTTATTGCAAAAAATTAAATCTATGATGACATACCCAGCATGATTATAAAAGCCAAGCTAATTTGGTTGATGAGAACGACAACAACAATAATATTACAATATATAGATTAATTAATAGATAAAAATAGTAAATTAAAAGGAGAAGTGGAGGGTGGGTGTAAGTGTCTACACTGTTGTGAGTCTGATTAGTGTCTCCTGGATAGGGTTCTGTTGTCTCTACAAACAGTGCTTTACAAAATATTGAGTAGGAAAGCCTCAGATATTAAACTAAGAGTATGTGGAAAATAGATGTTGCATAGCTACTCACTTTCATTCAACTTATTAAATATACTCATATCTCAATAATAAACTTTTTATCATAATAATATGATAATCTAATAAAAAAACAATCATTATTTTTTTTAAAATAAACATTATATTATAATAAAATAATATTTTTTTAAAAATGTTAAATAGATAAACTGGTGGTGTCGATTTCATCTATTGTTTGTTGCTGAAATACTTCATTTCACTAATAAGATATATCTATTTTGATTTTGGGGGTAAAAAGATAGTACCATTTAATTTCCAATTTTGTTATAGTGTACTCTAAAACATATGATAAATTTTACATAGTGCTTGTGATGGGTGATTTTTCATGAATAATTAGTATATCCATTGAACTAGTGTGTGGTGCACTAGGAAATATGAACAGTTGTTTAACATGTCCCCCCACTTTGCCAAACAAACTGGTCGTGTAATTATTTGATGGATGATTGTTGGTGAGATCAGCTTCTAGGTTTTCTGAATGATTGACCAGAATCAGTGTTTCATATGTGGTGTAGAAAAATAAAAAAAATGAAGTGTAATAGTTTTTTTTTCCTATTAAAAAGTTGATTTTTTGAAAATCTTGAACACCCCATAGAAAAAAAAAAACACCCTTCTTACCCTTCTCTGTGTATATATTAGGACAAAAGTGGATACACAATCATGTTTGCAATACGTAGTGGACGTTGCATCAGATGTCTAATGGTAATTGGCCATGACACATCTTCAAATAATTCAAGTTTTTATTTTCTTATATATTTTTATATTGATATCGATGTCTAATGTATTCACCCTCAAGTTGTTAGAAGCTGATGCAATTATAACTATATATATTTTGTTGCTTCTATGTCACATGAGATCAATCCCATTTAACTCTTAAGTCACAAGTCCACTTATAATCACTTAAATTTGTTATTTTTAAGAAAATAAGTTCATTTATTCATGAGTTGATACCACTTAATATATCAAAATAGTATGATTCCTTTGGGGTACACCCTATGGTTGATACATTCTTGAAGGAATCAATGCTCATTAATAGATATAATTTGAAAATACTTTTGAGAGATTTGATCTTTGGATTCTTTTATAGGATGCTACGTTTCTTTTCTTCAATGTCTTTCTCAAAAACACTAACAAAATATTAGGTACTAAAATTTTAGCATCGTTTCATCTTAAGAAACTAGGTTAAAGTGTTAATTTGAAGCTTTGACACTCAGGTCTATTTTAAAAACTCTGTTTTTCTTCTTATCTGCTCTGATTGTTTACTTGTTGACGATGCTTCAAAAAATCAGATTCGTTTTTTTTTTCTCTCTTGAAGTATGGTTTTAATTAGATATCTTTATTTTTGTTTATTTTTAGTGGGTGCTAGCATATACTCCCATGATACAAAGTCATACCCCAAAATTAATTTATTAATTACTTTTAAAGAAGGACTCTCTGTCATACTCTTCTGTTGTAGATGAGAGCAAACATGTTCTGAATCTACCACCAATAAAATAATGCTGCCTAATCATCCACTAATGTCCATTTCTTAGTTAAAGTTCCAAAACAAAGAGCAAAATTTGTTTGGTCACCTCAAATTTTCATTTTCCCTACTGCTTTCAAGGCTGAATTAAATAGAGTTCTAACTCTAAACAATGAAATTCAGTATAGCTTTGTTAACCATGTTTAAACTTAGTTCATCTACAGTACCAAAAGAGAAACACAATGCTAATCTTTCACAGGAATCAAAGTTAGAGCAAAACGAGGAATTGTTTGGTGGAAGTGTATCAAACATTTCATATTTCCTCCAAATTGGCCATTTAATTGACACATGATGGTGACAGAACCACAAGTTTGCATTCTTAAAGGAGTTTTAAGAATCAGAATGTGTTGTGCAAGCATTCTACGGAATTATAAATTCTGCATCTCATGATGGTTGCATACTTAATGTCACAGTTGCATCACTTGGAATCAGTGATGCAGTTATTCCCCCCTAGTAGATATTCAGTGAGTGAAGGATATGTTGTATCACTTTCACATAAATGGATGCTTATTCATAAACAGATAGCAGAGAATATGTGCTTGAAAAGAAGAGTGAAATATTTTTACTCTGAAATTCAGGATATAATCTTTTCACTATTCTTAAACTAAATTAGAATAAAATCTTTCAGCATTGCCATTGAAATTAGAACATTCCTGATTTCCTCTCCCAGTTCCTCTTAGTTCTAACTAAGTTTTTTTTTTTGTGAACTAAACTTTGATTATCTGGAATAAAAGGTTGACTAATAATTGTTACATTGTGAAATCTCAGCCAGAAAATATTGTAAACTTATGGGAAATGAGCATTGGCTTATGCAAAGAGCACTGTCTTTATTCGTATTCCTATGCACTATTAGTGTAATACTAGAATATTATACATTTAATGCTCACTTCATTTGCTGAAACTCAATAATTCAAAAATATCAAATTCATTGAATGATATATCTGTTTTGTTTTAAAGTTGGCTAAATTTGATTCTGGTATAATTAAATTCAAGCCGTTAAACATAAAATCAACATATTCTACACAAATTAGTCTTAATCATCGGTGTTAGCAAAAACAATACTAAAAGTAATATATTCAAATAACATTCTTAAAAAAATGTGTAGATTTATTTTTCTATTTAAAATCTTATTAAACAGAATCTTTTTTATGCTGTTATTAAAGGGTGTCTTATGTTAGTTAAGGAAAACTTAATATTTATTGCTTACTAATACTTACTAAAAGGTAAACATTAAACATTGGGAAAATTAACTAGGATTTGAAGCTTATGTTAGAGAAATTCCTTTTGTTGATGAAGCATAAATTAGCTTACAAGTGTCCCATGATATAGATAATGCTTAGATTGCTTTCTTTGAAACATTCGCATGTAATCTTGAGGTTACTTTACTTTGTCGTTCTTGTAATATTCTGCAGAAGGAGTATCAGGGAACTTGTGTCTTGTATGATTAGATAAGTTTCAGCTCCAATTAATGAATCAATTAATTAAGAAAGTAAAGAAGAAGCACCTAATGCTTAAATTATAGAAATCTTTCATGTAGATTAGACTGTTTATGCCTGCAATGAGATGTCAGCAATTAACATTCTGCGAATTATTCACTTTGTATAGAGAAAGAGAAAGAGAGAGGATTCTGCAATGTCAATTTTCCTTTCAACAAAGTGTGCAAAATTTAAGTTACATTATGGACAGTAAGGTCCACACAGAAGGTCCGAAAAAAAGAAAACTTTAGTTAATTTTCCGAAAAAGATGGTGAGTACACAAAACAAAACCCCTCGTAATTTCTCTGCTCTCCTCAGTTAACGACCCTTTTTCATTGCAGCCTCTATTATTCATTCATCCCTTTCTAATTATCACCACCACTTTAAACTTTTGGAACAACAATGGCTACCCTTAACTCTCTGGAGGCTTCTTCACCCTTTTGCATCTCAATATCGTTGTTTGTTTCACCATCTTCCACCACAGTCTCCAATCTCCCATTTTCTGAACAACACTTCGTCACCTCAATTGTTATCTCCTCTTCTTTCTCCTTGTTCTCCTTGTATTTTCCCCACAGAACCGAGTAAAGTCCCATTACTATGAGAACAGCTCCTGCGACCCTGAAATCACAAGTAGATGAATCCACATCAGTTATTGGATTAGCACCCAAAACATGTCCACCACTGTTTCAAAGTTTGAGCTTTTTGAGATTGCGATGTTTCGACTTTCATGAAATAAATACATAGCTTTTAGTTTATGATAAAGTGAAGTGACTCCGTCAAAACCAACTTATAAGCTGTGAGACGAAACCGCGTGAAAGAGAAGTTTGTTTGTGGCTAAAAACATGAAACGTTCATTGGGAATGGGAACAGTGAATGGATGTGAAATTGTGAATGAGTTCGAGTACTTACCCTCCAAGGTATATTTTTTCTGCGAGGATGAAAGCACCCATGATGGCTACGATAATCATCATAAAAGGGCTGAAAGCAGTTACAAAAACAGGCCCTTTCTTTTGCATGACAATCCCTTGAACATAGTAGGTGATTCCTGATGATATTATTCCCTGTTCACCAAAGTTTACGTCCATTTAGACTCTCATATGGTTCAACACATACCCACCAAAATAGAAAAAAAAATATTGTATAATCTGAAACTACTGTGTCTAAGCTCATTATTCCTGATTTAAATTTATGTAACACAGTTTATTAAAGTGATAATAAAATTTGATTATGTGTCGCATAGAGATTATTTGAGACCAATGATTTCAGACTGTACAATAATTTCTCAGATGAAGGACCGAAAAAAGATGGATAGAGTGAGACAGACTTACAGCATAGGCTGCTGCAAGAAGGTTCATATCCCAGCCAATGGTCCAAACAGATGTCTTGTGCTCCATGACAAAGGTAACGGCAATTGACTGCAGTGTACCTAAGGCACACACAAGTGCTGTGAGAGAGAGCTGAGCAGGGTATTTCCTTAGTGTCACTGCCTGCATTAATCATAACAAAGACTTGTCAATGATTAAATAGTGTAAAAAGTCAGTCACATGGATAAGAATCAAAGAAGTAGGTAAGGTACTCTCTCCCCACAGTTTGAATTAGACACTTGATTACTTGCCTGAAGGATGAAGAAAGAAGCCCAAGCAAGGGTGGCAATTATGAGAAGAATAGAGCCCTTGAACCAGTCCTTTTCACCAGAATCAGTGGTGTTTTCAGGAACATAATTTCTGGGGTGATGCATGTACTCAGAACCCAAGAAACTGATGACTTGCCCTTTGTACAATGTCATCAACATGGCCCCAGCAACTGTTACTATAGTTCCTATAACTTTTGCTTGGCATCTAAATTTTCTTATGTCCACCTTTTCCATCCTAATTCATCCCAAGCCGATAGAAAAAGCACGTCAGGTCAAGCAATAGAAAAAAAAAATGTAATAACAGTGAAAGGAATTAATATTAACTGCTAGTGTATTGAAATATACCTGAAAATAGCAGCCATCACAAATGTCATTGCAGGGAGCATGTTGCTTATTGCACATGAGTAGGTAGGGGAAGTAAATTTCAACCCCGCATAGTATAGGTTCTGATCAATCACAGGCCTATAACAACAGAAAAAAAAAAGTTTTAGAACACGTTTTTTAGATGCATCGATCGTAATGAACACGGATGTCCAGAGCAACAAAATTACTTACCCAAGTAGACCCAACACGAATATTTGCATGAACATAAGAAATGTAATCTTGGGCCTCACTTTCCTGCCAATGACAAACAAAAGAAGAAGAGAACGTTGATCAGAAAACGATTCAAAACAGAGAAGCCAATACTTTACTATTTTCTTCTGCCATAGGTACCTCTCAAGAACAAGAGCAAAAGGGGCAATAGCCGCAGTAGCAAAGGCATGTCTATACACCACAAGCACATAGTGGCTCATCCCACGGTTGAGGGAAACCTTAGTGATTATGTTCATACCCGCAAACCCGAATTGCAGAGAAATCATAGCTATGTAAGGCTTACACCTCTGAAAGAAACTCCCACAATAACCATCTCCTTCCATTTTTTTCTCTCTTTGAGGTGTACGAGGTAAAGGACGGTACTCTGAACTAGGAACAGAGTTGTGTACAGAGGAAGAACACTTGATGTTGTTTGTGTCTCCTAAGTGAAAAACGTTGCACCCACTATGGTATTTATAGCTTCTAAACCCCCGTAGAAGTCTTGAGGCATAACGGTACTAAGAACTAACTACGGTTGAAAGTTTGTAACAAAGATAAATTTGATTATCTTTTTTTAATTTGAAGCGTGTAAGAATCTCACCATGGAGCTCACACGTGACCCTTCTTTTTCACCAGGTATAATACGTAAGCCACAGGATATTCTTATTTGTTGTGTGTATACAAGAAATATTATGGATTCCACGTACAGATGATTGGATTGTTTTATTTACGGCTGAAATTTAGGTAAATGGCAATTATTCTTTTAATAGAAGAAAGTTTTTGTTTAAGTTGCTTTCATGTTAAAATAATGTTATTAAAATAAGTTACATTTTTTGATCCAGCAACTTCATCACCACAATTAAAACCCAAAAAATTAAAATAACATAATTATAATACTCAGTGAAAAGATACTTTATGTTCATCTTTTATTTATAAAAACCAATGGAATAATGATATAATAAAAATGATATTCGAATAGCAAAAACAGTGGATTCCACTTATTTTAGGAAGAAACAAGTGGTTGGGTCTGGTGATGCCATTAAGGTGCTAAAATTATAGAGGTGAATGGACAGGTCGTTCTCGAAGCTTCTCTGCCTGAGTTAGACGACGCGGCGAGTTTCTTCCACACCTTATCCATAGGAACGATAGGAACTAAACATGGACACCGATTTCTTTTATTTCATTTGTTTTATCTTTCATTTTCACACTTGTGCATGCATGGTTAAAATTATTATTCTGGAATCCCATTGCAGAACTCAATTATTGAAAAAGTTAGTCTAATGTTGTATTGACATTATAAAATCATATCTTTTTTCGATGTTTGTTTTGGTTGTGTCATTACACTTCACCAACTTATATAGGGTGTGGTTTTCTCACATGATCATCTTATAGTTTTTTAATCACTCTCTCATCTACGTAGCACATGCGAAGTTTTTAAATTATAGGGTCAAGTTTGGTTCATGAAATAAATGAATTCTTTTCAAGTCTATATATGGTTCACAAAAAGCCTATAGATATGAGTTCAAAGAAAAATGTGCAAGGGCTTCATTGACATCTGTGGCGAGACATGTCTTTGTTGAAGCAACAACATTTTTAAGAAAATAATGTTAAAGCAAAGAAAAGTCTTAAATCTGATAATTATTTGGTTCATAAGTTATTTAACGAGAATGCATATGTCAAAGAAGAATAGACATGCAGAGAAAACAAACACATAAAACGTTAGATGACTACATCAAGAACACACAATGAAACTATTGGACACTTTGTTCTAATTAAAACTCTTATTAAGTGGCGCTAATCCTACAAAAACAAGAATTTAGAAGGCGTAAAATGAGAATGAAAACCCTAGACGGTGGTGAAGAACATACACTTCTAGCAAAAGTAAACACAAAATAGGCAAGTCTATAAAAACTCAAAGCAACAAAAGATCTTTCACTAGTCAAGAAGAATAGATACATATCTCCAGTATAATGTACTAGACACATCTTTAAGATTTTATATTTTCTAATATCTACAAGTTGACTATGAACATTTTTCAAGGGAGATTCTCATACAAAATACCATTCATTAATGTGCGTAAACTAAACTTTATATTCTCAGTTTTATAGATTATCATATATAAAGAAAGTGATTTACATGTCTCACTGTATAATATAGGAAAAAGATGTCAACATAAAATTATGAATCTCTAAAACCGTGATGGTTATAAGGTACACAACTTACAACGATTGTCTCTATATGCCTACATAAAGAAGCACTATCACGCAATAGAGACTAAGATTCCAAGACATAATGAGTCTCAAGTGTACGAGAAAAGCGTTAAAAAACCTTCAAGTGTTTAAGTTAAAGTTGGTATTTGAAACGACATGCATAGATAAAAAATTCTTCATTACTATGAAGTTTTCTCTATAATCAAGGAGAACATAATTTTATATCCACAAGAAAAACATCAAATAGAAACCAATTTTAGAGACAAAAAATAATTAGTTGACATAGTAACTAAATTAGAGACCATTCTAGAAACTAAAAAAAAAATTGATTTCTAAATTAGTTTCTATTATTGTTAAATGGTTTCTAAATTGGTATCTAATTAGCTACCAATGTTTTAACTACCAATTATTTAGTTTCTAAATTTGGTATCAAAAACCTTGGTTAGATACTAATTTAAAAACCATTTAATAATAATAAAAACTAATTTAGAAACCAAAAATTTTTTAGTCTCTAAAATGGTCTCTAATTTAGTCACTATAGCAACTAATTATTTTTTTGTCTCTAAAGATTGGTTTCTATTTCATGATTTTCTTGTAGTGCTACTTGTTTGAGTATGAACTTTGTACTCAAACAACATATTGTTATATAGTTTGGAGAGATTTTGCGTTCTTTGCTCGCAGAAGTCTTGTGCAGTTGTGCTTAAACTTACTGAGAGTTTAAGTAGATAAATTTGAAAGACTTTGTATGCTTAGCCTAGAGAAGTGTTGTGTATTCAGATAATTATGAGTGACTTTATGTACTCATTATAAGTTAGAAGTGGTAGTTTTTTTTTAATCAATAGTTAAAAGTGGTATTATAATACTATTTGTAATTTGATTTGATTAGTATAAACTTTTGTCATTGATATTTGAGTAATAGACATGGTCTATGTTGGGATGAACCAATATAAAATTGTATAAAATTGTGTTAGTGTTGATTATTTTTTTATATGATACATTTATTATTAGTTATCCTTTTGAAAAAGATTGTGAACATATTTTTATAAAAGTATCACATCATCAACGTACAATGTATAATGGACTATTTGTAAATGGTTTTCCAAAGTATTTTAATAGTTATATTTAAAGGTATTTTAATAGTTATATTTAAACTCTTCTTTTTAGAAACATGATCTTTCAAATCGCACAATAATAGTTTCTCATCTTCGCGGTGGTGGCGTGATTCAAGGTAACTCACATAAAAATAGTAATTGTGTCTTTGTGGTGAAGGCAACACAATGAGAGAAGATAGATGAATGATGAGAAGAAAGGTAGGCACGTAGAGAGAGAAGATAGATGAATGGATGAATTGAGATTAAAATGTGTCACCAAGAAAAGATGAATGGGGATTAGTTGAGAAAAGAGAAGTAGGTGTATACATAGTAATAGATTTATGCCTTTTTAGGGTTAGATATAAAATATGGATTGGCGGATAAGTTTGGAATAGACCTAATTTCTCATGGATATATATATATATATATATATATATATATATATATATATATATATATATATATATATATATCAACGTGTTTACTTTTTTATTGGAAAACAAAGAAAGAAATGAAAGATTTTAACTTATATATTCTAATAAAAAGGATTGTATGAAATTGATGTGCAATTTTTTGTTTCTACAAATATTTCTAAAGAAATTTAATAATAATATAAAAATGTTTTTCATTATACATATGAGAAGGAAATTGTTTCTTTTTTACTATGAAAAAATATATTTTTTATTTTTGGCGAATTTTAGCGACAATTTTTTTTATCATAAATGATCGAGTCATTGTTAAAAACAGAGGTTTTCAATGTTAGTATGTACATATAATGATAGTTCTATACATAATTGTTATTGTATGTAGACAACAATAGTTGTTCGTAAAAACTATCGTTGTAGATCAAATTAAAAAAGAACTATTTATTTTTTGATATTTGTCTCAATTAAGCAAATTGTGTATATGATATTTATTACATAGTCAAACATTTATTTATCGACAAAGAAAATGAATTAAATGACGCATTTGAGGGATGTTCTAAATCATTTACCCAAAAGAGGAGAGACTAGATGTCTCCAACCCAAAATGTTCATGCCCAACTCAATGCTTCACTATATTACATTCTAAACAAACTATTCATAAGCCTCCTACTTTTAAAGAAACTTTAAGATGTTAGCTTCTACAAAAGCATATTAAAACGGCCAAAAAACATGTTTAAAGGTCATCAACACTGCCACGAGCAGAATCCAATTCCTACAACATTGATTATAATGTAGAAGCTTGGATCTTGCTAGAAAGACCTCTGAGGTGAGATACCAGCAAGGTTGAACAACACCAGAAAACTGGTCCAAGAATGGTTGATATAATTTTCCAGCAAGCTTAACATCTTCCACCACTACAAGAAAATTATTAAATAACAACCAAATTTAGAGACAAAAAATAGTTAGTCACTATATTGACTAAATTAGATATTATTTTAGAGACAAAAGAATTATTGGTATCTAAAAGTGGTTTCTATTATTAATAAAAAATTATAAAATATTTTCTAAATTGGTAGCTACCAAGGTTTTAGCTACTAATATTTTAGATTTTAAATTAGTTTCTAAAAAACTAATAGAGACTAATTTAGAATATAAAGTAGTTAGTAACTAAAACTTTGGTAGCTAATGGTTAGATACCAATTTAGAAATTACTTATAAATTATTAATAATAGAATCTACTTTAATACTAATAATGTTTTTAGTTTATAAAATGGTCTCTAATTTAGTCAATAATAACTAATTATTTTGGTATCTAAAATTAGTTTCTATTTAATAATTTTCTTTTAATGCACCTCCAAGGACCCATGTTGTAGGGCTTCAAGACTAAATATAGTGCAATAGCCATTGTGTGGGGATGACATGTTACTGCAATGTGAACCTGCTATACATCCTGTTTTACTACAACAACAAAAACTGGTAACCTTCCTCAACAAACATAGTTAAACATAATCAACAATATCATATGAAAGTTTAAATTAATAATATATTGCTCAATGAAAAATAATATAATGAAATGAAGTATAAAAAAAGTATCGCAAATATCAAGTGTCAATAATTTTAAAACATAAAATCCATGAGTAAAAAGTAAAATTAAAAAATAAGTCTAGAAACTATTGTAATATCAACTAGTCTAATGTGTTGTAAATATTGATAAAATTGATTGTCCATGTTGATCTATCATAATTTTTATATTGAATTTTAGACGAGAAACTAAGGTTCACTAGATGCAATGAAAACTAATTTACGCATTTAATGTGAAATAAAACAAAATAAATTTACGCATTCAACAAATTAATGTACAAGAAATTATATTACATATAATATTTATTTCATCAAAGTAATCCCTTACAAGTTTATAATAAAATAATTATTTTGAAATTCATAATTTAAAGTTTACATTTTTTTTAAAAAAATTTGGCAGTATAAGACCTAAAATATGAACTTCTAGAAAATGAAAGAATTTAATTTGTGGAAGTCAAGACACCCTCAGATGCAATACCAATGCCTTCAAGAATGTACTAATACAACAAACATAATATAGTAAAAATATCATTCAAATGCAAGTATATAGTTAAAAACAATCATCCAATAACTAGTGCAAAAATGCTTATTTGCGATAGCTAATATATAGTGTTTCACTACTAAACAATGTCTATCAAAACATGGTGACATTTTTCACTATAAGAAAATATGGTATTGCATACAACACAAATTTCCGTATGTAAGAGACCAACCGTATGTAAAACATAGTTACATACGGATTACATATGGACAAAAATTCGTATGTAAAACTGTCGTAGGTAACTATTACATATGGATTTAAAATCTAAATGTAATTACATACAGATAAATCTGTATGTAATATCCGTATGTAATTACATACAAAATTATCCGTATGTAACTATATACAGATTTATCTGTATGTAATTACATACAGATTTATCCATATGTAATTACATACAGATTTATCTGTATGTAATTTTTGTATGTAACTTTTTGGTAAAATTATATACGGATAAATCCGTATGTAACTGTAATTTTTTTTAGTATTAAAAACTGTTTTTTCTATACTTGAATATTTTCAAAAGCATTCATATACATAAATTCATCAACATTTAAAGACATCCATCACTTTAGTCAATGAAAATAGGGCAAAATGCATAAATAAAATGCCCATATTATACAAATACACTAAATATCAAAACTCATAAATTGCCATTTAAATCCTAATTAATATGTTCACTTGCTTTACTGAAAAAACCAATTTGAATTACAAGTTGAAATTAAATATAACACCTGAAAACTAACTAATATGAACAAACTCTTGCTTTGCCTTTTCTTCTTCCTTTCCCTTAGGCAACCCTTTCTCTTTATCATTATCATTATCGTCGTCATCTTCATCATCCTTGTCATGTTTTTCCCCTCCAAAGTTGGCATTGGGATCATCATCAAAGTCATCTTCCTCCCCCCTTCATCACTAGAGAAATCCTCGTCGTGAATAACTAAAAATTCTTTGAAACAAGTACGTAATGCTATAAATACATTCAAAATGAAGTTGTCTTCTATACTCGTTGCAATAAACATTAAGTTAAGCAGCAAAGTAAGTATTTTTGAACCACAACCACAATATTCAATAAGAGCCCCTACTTAATCACTGAAAAGGTGTAGATATACAAGTAAAACAACATATTAGTTTGAATGGGAAAAAAAATCCGAAGTCTAAAAATAGAGTTAATTGCCAATGAAAACTACAAAAAAATATCTAATTAACAATCAAAGTCAAAACAGGTTATTTGCATTGCAACCTACTACCAAAATAGGCAAGAAATTTGCCTTAAAGGAAATCAAGCATCAGAAGCACTTCTAAACATGTTTGAACAGGTTGATCATACCACCCACTATGTGACAAATCTGGCACAAGATGGGAGGTCATTTTCAGCATGGCAAAAGTACATCACTAGGTGTTGCTTATGTATCATAGTTAATAACTAAAATTCAATAAACAACTATATACTTTATAAGAAATAATCAACAAAACATAATTCTTCAACTAAGTAGGGACATGTCAACTGCTCAAGACTCAAGAACTTAATAAAATACCAGTTAGATTATAGTTTGTATCTCCATTCCCAAACAGAATATAAGCTTAAAACTGTATGATCACACTATAATTAATTTTCATCATAGGTCAAGCCTTGGTAGAAACTAGTGTACACTAATAAAAACGAGAAGAAAATAGAAAACATCATAAGTTATTTCACATTTACAGAAATGCATGGGTTGAAAGAAAGTGTACTACTTTAAATGGTTGCAAAGAAAATCAAATGAATTTTCTACATGGTTTTCCTTATAACTTCTAATACAACTTACAAATAAGCTCTTCATCAAGTGATGTTCCACATTTTCTATAGAAAGTTTTGTACGCTCAACAATTACACTCAAGGGAATAATTCGATCTTCTGAAGCCTGTCTGCAAGAAATGGCAATTAGTTTGAATTGGGAATGAAAAAAAAAAGGTTATTAAATGCACCTTAACATGTTACTACAATGCAATCTAATTAACTATAAAACTGAATATAATCTCCATTAGGTAGAGAATGTTGATTTTTTCCAACAACTTCTGTTCATTATGAACTAGTGTTGGTTGGGCTTTTAAAGTACCATTATGCACCCGACACAATTCTTGATATCGTACTAAATCACCAGAATTGAATGCCTACAAAATGTAGTAAACCCATTCCACTTTTGTCCCTAGAAGGCTCTTGATGTGCTTAACATATTATAGGCTATGTGAACCAACATATTAAAAAGATAGATGAAACAAAAGAAATTTCAAAAAATAGGTGCTCCAAATATTTTGGTGTAATTACTCACTATAGGATAGGCAAGTAGCTCTCCAAAGTTGTAGATGTTGTCCCCAAGAAGGGTAGAGAGGGACAAATCAAATGCTAAATCCTAAAAATAAAAAATAGCACATTAATTCATATAAAATTTGTAGAGAAATAGAAACTAACTGCTATACCTGAATCCTTGTTGATTCTAACAAACCCAGATTCAAGAACCACATTGTGGCCTGTAAACACTAACAACTTGAAATCATTGACGTTGTTTCTGAGGGCTTCTTTTAGAACCCTTCTCATAGAGAATAGTTATGAATTGGTACTCCTCACTACCATCTTATCATATCCATCAACCATTTCGACGGTTTCCACATCTGTGGAGTCCAAAGTCGGATGCTTTTCAATGATAGGGGTCGAGGGGCATCGTTGGCGAGGGTTTCCGGTGAGTTTTGGATAGTGGGCCGATCGAGAAGCGGTTTCTGGCTTGTGGGAGAGGGTTTCGAAGGAGAGGGGTGGGGTTGAGAGAATAGAAAATGAGGAGGTCGACGATCACGCCAAGGGAGTGGAGAGAGTCGTGCGGCGAAGAGGCGTGAAGTTCATCCTTTATGTTGAGGGAATTGTGTAGAGAAGAGGAACAAGAAGAGATGGTGCGAGAAATGGTATTGTTTAGTTACTCCTTTAAGGGTTGTTACGAGAAAAGTTGATGATTACAAAGTGATAGAAAATGAGAGGGTTAGGTCCGTGTTAAGGTTTCCAAAGAGAAGAAGTGAGAGGGTTTTCAAAAGAGAATGTTATGGAGGGAATGGGAAATTTTATTTTCGGAAAAAGATTAATGTTGTAAAGGGAAAGAAGATGCTTACATGCTTTTTTTAGGGTTTTTTAAAATTTGTATGTAACATATTATATACGAATTAATTTTTTAATTAAATATGTAATAACTTAGATACATATAAAATCCGTATGTAATTGTTTCCATTTTTTTTAATTAAATATGTAGTATGTTATATACGGATAGATTTCGTATGTAATAATTTTCACTTTTTTATTAAAAATGTAATGTTGTATATACGGATATGATCTGTATGTAATTAATTCCGCTTCATGGCGCTAAAATTACATATGGATTATGCCCGTATGTAATTACTTTTGGTTTACATACGGAAAAATCTGTATGTAATGAGTATTTACATATTGAATTAAATATATTATGTATATATGTGTATGTAACACTCAATTTACATACAAATTAGTATCCGTATGTAATAATCAATATGTAAATAAAGAATTTCTTATAGTGTTTGAAATTAAAACGAGTAGATAGACAATAGTTGTAAGAGGAATTGTTATCTATTCAAATCACAAAGGGAATAAATTGTGGTTGTTGGGTTAGAACCGTTGTCTATTCCCTCGTTATTACCCTAATTTGAAACCTGACACCACTTATGTTTTCATTCTTTTCATTTTCTTTCTTCTTTTCGTACTCTCTCTCTCCAATTCTGAATGTTCATCTTCACTCATTGCCTTTGTAAGTTCTTACCCTCATTGCTTATTCTTCTTCCATTCTTTTTATTGGTTCTTGCTCATTCTTCCATTGATTCATTGTATAAGGTTCTTCTTCATTGCTCCACCACTGCGCTCCGCTTCCCTCCACTGTTGTCGCCGCTGCCTTTGTAAGTTCTTCCTAACCTCATTACTTATTCTTCCACTTTCGTTCTTATCTTATTTTTCCTCCATTCTTCTATTGGCTCACTACTCATTTTTCAATTGGTTCACTGTTTAAGGTTCTTGTTCATTGCTCCACCACCGCGCTCCACTTTCCCTCCACCGTAGTTGCTTCTGTCGTCGTTTCCCTTCATCGCTACCCTCCACCGCCACCGCTACCATCACCTTGAGGTTGGTGTTGTTGTTTTTTGTTTATTTATTGAATATTTTTTTTTGTCTATATGTGATTTATAGACGACATACCTCAATAGAATAGATTACGTGCTAATAGACAACGATAAATCATTGTCTAAGTGCTAAAAGAACCGTTGTCTTTGACTTTTTTGGAACTAGTGAATGCATACTAATCTTTATAGAAAATTAAAAATTTAGGACAACCAACTTAGATTTTGAAGTGGAAGGGGTGGTGTTGGTGGCAAGTGGTGATAGTGGTAGCAACCACAATAAGGAATAAGGACTAGTGTGTGGCAGAACAGATAAATGACAATATTCAACCGACGATCACTAATCATTCAAATCTTATGTTCTAAATTCTAATTAAACACAATACAACTTAACTTTAAATCCCATCTAATTTATATGAACTTAAATGATAAATATTAATTCAAAATAGTAAGAAAAATAAATAATAATTAGAAATAAAAACTAATATAGAATGCGAAATTAACAAAGAGGCACGATAAACAGTGGTAACATCGGGATGAAATTGGTGGCAACAAGGGCGATGAGGACAACGATGATGAACCAACGACAATAGTCGTAATGGTAGTAGGAATGACGAAATGGGGCTAAGGAAGGGATCCCATGTAAAGGCACCACCATGAATAGTAGTAGGGGTTGCGAAAGGGGCTAATGCACGAAATACAAGTCAAGGTAAAAAAAATCATTATTAAAACTATTATTTGCAAGTAATCTTTTATTCATATATATTTTTGGAAAGAACGTGATTTGTACCTAAAGTATTAATTTCACACTAAAAGTATGAAATTAATAAAATTTAAAGTTTGTTCATGAATATGCCTTTATTTCAAGGGTGCGAAAGTGGAGTACTTTGTTCGTTAAAACGTACAGGAAGGTTGTAGCGTGCCCACACCACACAATTAGATGAGAAAGCTAACAAATAGATTATGCAATTGCCATTAGTTATAGGCACTGAAGAATCTTCCTCCTTTATGCATGTGAGCATATGTTATCTAAATTAAGGGGTTTCGTATAATCAATTACACAATACACATTATGTCAAATATTTGCATATAGATTCTTCTAATTTTTTAAAAATACAACTATTGTTTATAAATGTAATCTAGATTCTGTAGAAAAAAAAAATCTGGATTTCTCCTCTCACCACCTTATTTTTCATACTAAAATTATCTCTAAAATTGTTCTAACTTAAGTTTGAGTGTCTTGTTAGTTATATCGATGGGTTGATCATTATATTTAAAAATATACGAATAGAATGAATTAGGAATATTTTCTCTTGAATGCATTTTTCTTTATATAGGCTTCAATTTATGTTATAAAATTGTACCGCCCTGGAAGTCGGAGTAATGACGTGGCGTCGAGCTATTATATAGGCGTGTTGGATGAGACACCTGGCTAGAAGAAGGGGAGGAAGTCGGGGGGTTTCGTGTAGTCGCCAGTTATTAAGTTGGCGTGCTCCGATCTCCAGCATACCTGAACAGGCGGTCACAGGGTTGAAGATGAAGTCGCCAGATGCGAACCCAGGCGACCAAGTGGTTAGAGATCGCCGAAACAGGGACATCGCCGAAGATGAAGGCAGATGGTCATTTCCCAGCTGGCCAGAGAACGAGCTCGGGAGATAGCACACTTGAACATACACGGTGAAGCAGGTAGGGCAGATCATGAAGGCGGCCGGCGAGACCACAGGGAAGGTGTGTACGAAGGCACCCGAACTCGCCACCCAGAAGAGATCACGCTCCAAGGCAACTATGCACTGAGTATACCATGCATAAGTAACTTAGCCAAAGAAGAGTCAGAAGTAGCGCCCAAGTCAAGGATGCTCCAGATGATGGCACGTGTACAGCTGGATGCGAGCCACGTGTCCAGATGTGTAACTGCCAGGAGAGAGAAAGTGTCCAGGTATATAAGAGTTTCCAAGAAGTGGTTCGCTTGCATGGGATTCCTAGGTCTATAGTGTCCGATAGAGATCCTAAATTCTTAAGTCACTTTTGGAAGACCTTGTGGGGCAAGCTTGGAACTAAGCTTTTATTTTCTACCACTTGCCACCCACAAACTGATGGTCAAACCGAGGTGGTGAATAGAACTTTAGGACAACTATTGAGATGCTTTATTTCAGGGAATCCTAGAGTGTGGGAGAATTTACTACCCCATGTTGAGTTTGCATATAACCGAGTAGTAAATTCTACCACCTCCCATTCTCCTTTTGAGGTGGTCTATGGGTTTAATCCCCTAACACCTCTTGATCTTCTTCTTATTCCCCTTCTTGAAGATGTCTTGTGCAAAGATGGGGATGAAAAGGCTTCTTTTGTGAAAACTTTGCATAAAGACATCAAGAAGAGAATTGAGAAGAAGGTTGGCAAGTATGCTGAACTTGCCAATAAAAGGAGAAAAACATTGTTGTTTGATGAGGGCGATTGGGTTTGGCTTCACTTGAGGAAGGATCGTTTTCCTACTCAAAGGAAGTCCAAACTAATGCCTCGAGGGGATGGACCTTTCCAAGTCCTCAAGAGGATTAATGACAATGCTTATGAGTTAGATATGCCTGATACATTCTTAGGTAGTCATACTTTTAATGTCAACGATCTAACTCCTTTTTCTGTAGGTCTCCAGAATTCGTGGTCGAATTCTCTCCAACTCGGGGAGTATGATGGAGATCAAGCTCAAGAGGACATGGAGGCCAATCATCAAGCTCAAGAAGAGGTGGAGGCACAAATGGAGGACGCCCATGAAGGTCAAAGTCCACCTCAAAGGATTACAAGAAGCATGTTCAAAGCTTTGAGAGCTAGAGGACATTTATTTTCTCTTTTTGTAGTTTCTTTAGTTGAAGGTGCTTAGAGGGAAACATTAGAAACCTCTTTTGTTTTAGCATCTTGTAGGTTTTAATTAGGAGCTTTAGGGGGGTGTATTAGTAGAGAGGTGTAGGAGTAGAATAGGAGGTGCCATAGGAGGTTTGTTTTAGGCGTCGGTTTCTAGAATAGTTTAGGAGGGAATTTTAAAATGTTTTAGCTTAGTTTTTCAGCACCTTAGGCTATATATAGAGGTGCTCTCTTTGTAAAATTCAGATTGGAATTAATCTAAGAAAACTCTACTCAAATTTTGAGTGACCTTTGGAGAGCTTTTGGAGCCTTCTTCTCTAGTCTTATCTTGATGGATCAATGGAGTCCTCAAGTGGCGGCATCACTCTCATCTAAGAGCATTCCACACTTCTAGTGGCGAGATCATCCATCCTCCTTCCATCTTCATGAGCATTCTCTTCTCCTTCCTTTCTTCTTCTTCAATTGTTCATGTTGCTTTGTGTTCTTGAGTTTTTCAGTTTCGGTTTTTCTATTTTCCAGCACTATGTTCTGTTTCTGTTTTTAATTTCTGTTTTGGTTCGGTTCATTTGATCATTTGTTCAATTTCTGTTCGGTCAATTCCAGTTTTAATCTCTTTGTTGATTCAATTTGACAATATTTGGTTCATCCAAATGAGTTTGGGATTTGGTACTAGTTATTGGTGAGTTCTTGTCTTAGAACAATGATCCAACTCTAAGAAAAGTGCCTCTATATTTTCCAGCTCAAGGTGATTCCTAAAAATGTCAAGAATCTTGTTCTATGTGGCTATTGGAATCACATCAACTTTGACGCGATAAGGGACCAGCTTGCTCTCCAGCTCGATCTTCTCTTGAGCTAAGAGCTGCACCTTATGGCGTAGATCGGTGGCCTCCTTGCGTGCCGCCCGAAGCTCGGTGCTCATAGCATCCTCCACTCGGGAGTGATCGATCTCCGCGAGCATGAGATTGCAGGATAACTTCTCCGCCTCAATCCTTATTAGGCGATTTTCCTCTTGGAGCGCGGAGATGTCATCCTGGAGCTTCTTGCTGGAACTCTCCACAGCTTTTGATATGATGGAGGGGAAATCCTCTGCCATCATCTTGAGTTTCGCTGAGAAGGGTTCCCACACCCTTTTGACCTCAAGGGAGAGGTTTGTTTGTGGAAGCACCGGGGGAGCTTGTTGCTGGTTCTCGCCACCACCTTCTTGAGTTGGCTGTTGAGTTGGAGCTTCTTGACGTGGTGGTGACGAGGGTGACTCGGTAATAATGATAGGCGAGTTGTGAGCGCCTTCATTCCCGCCTGGTGCAGCTTCCGTAGTTGAGGCATTTGAAGGGGGACCCCCTCCAGCAGATACATATGGCGTGGAGGCGCTCGGGGGGTTCTCCATGAAGTTGGGCTCGGCAGCCTCAACCACAGGAAATGCAGCTGCCAAGGGAACTGCTTGGACTGGTGATGCGGGAACTGGGGGAGGAAGCAGTGTTGGAGGTGGAGTTGGTGTGGAAGGTGGTGTTGATGTTGGAGGAGGAGGTGGAGCAGGTGGTAAAGAAGGTGCCACCCTCTTCCTCTTGGTGATGAGGCCATCTTCAGTTGCCTCATCGTCTTCTTCTTCATCCTCTTGGACCACCTGAGGGGTTTTCCTCTTTGGCTTCCTGAGGATGAGCTTCTTGCGTTGTTGGGCGGGCTGGGCCTCTGAAGGAGCTGGGCCTTTAGGGGGCGATCTGCCTTAGGCAGCGACGATCTCCACCACTGAATTGGGCACAGTTTGGGAGCCCGATGCCAACCCATGGGCTCGGGCGAGCGCCCTCAATTCAGCCAGTTTTCCCTTGCCCAACATGCGATCTGTATAATACAAAGGTACATGGGTCAGCTCAGAGAGAAAGATAAACACATAAGTCAGTATGCAAGTAAAGCAGATAAGTGGTGCAGAAAATAAACCCAAGTCTTGTGCACAACAGACAAGACGCCCAAGAACATTTAAACAGAGGTATTGCCAAGAGCAATAACTTAGATATTGAGGTGAAGCTCTAACCTATTCGAGCCTCGAGTTGGTCTTCGAAGAACTCGAAGGAGATGAGCGCAGTGGTGAGGAAAGTGATGTTGGCGTCTGCCACGCTCTTCCAGAAGAGGCACAGATCTTTGTCCAAGGCTCCCATGTTGTCAGGGCTTCTTGGCCTCCTGAAGCTTCCCTTGGATTCTTTATTTCCCTTGTTTACCCAATACAAGGGAAAGCCGTCGAGCAGCAAGGCGTCCTGGTCGTTTGGGCGCACTTGGACAAATTTGCCCTTCCAATCTTTGTAGGATTGCTGGAAGATAGAGAGGATCGACCTCCTAGCAATCCCGTTCAGACTCACCCACAGGCGATCTCCTGGATGTTTGGCTTCGAAAAGGAAAAGAAAAACGTCCACTGACGCTGGCAGTCCCAGATGTGCGCACATGATTTGAAACGCCCGCACGAATGCCCAGTTGTTGGGATGGAGCTGGGCGGCGGCGATGTCGAGCTCGGTAAGTAGCTCCCTTTCAAAACGAGTGAAGGGAAACCTAAGTTTCACCTTCTTGAACAAGGTGGTGTATACAAAGCAGAACAACTCGCCGTTGTTCCCCTTGTCATCTGCGCAGATTGGCACGTCGGGGGGGCAAGGCAGCACCACCAGCTTGTCGTCGTGCTCCTTATGGAACGAAAGATTGGGTTGGTCCCCTTTCTTCAACCTTAGCACCGCCAACGCAGAGTTTACTGAAGAAGTCTCCTTCAGCAAAGTCGAGTTGGCCCAGGGGTATAACGCCCAGGGGTATAACATCTTATAATCTGGGGTAGGGATGGAGGCTCATCCGGCGACCGGTGGAGTAGCCTGAGCCAGGTCAGGGCGAGAGGTTGCAGGCCTCTCAGCCTGGGAAGAAGAAGCACCAGGTGCTCGTGGTGGGTTATGAGCTTGAGACGGAGGGTTTCGTGACGAGGGAGGAGGATTTGGGGTGATCTTTGAGCGAGCCATCGCGGAAACTGCAAAGGAAAAAGAAAGGGAAAGGTGAGCAGGGTTCGCAGAGGCTGGCTCGATCATGAAAGAAGGATGAAAAAACGAACGAACGAAGGTTCGTTGTAATGGAGACGAAGCCCTAAGTTACGAGAAGGGAGAAACAGAAGAAACAGCCCACAGCGTATGCACCAGACAGTTAATGGATGATGCGAATCGGTTAAAATGCAGGAAAACTCAGCAGAAGAAGTAAAGGGGGTACCTTTTTATGATCAGAAGGACGATGAAGGAAGTTGAGAATCCAGAAGGTTGAAGAGCGTCGTGGGTTTTTGCAGAAGAAACTCAGAGCGTTTGAGAAAGCAAAGAGATGATGGAACAGTAGAAGTGAAATGGGTTTAAGGGTTTTTCAAATGGTTTTGGAAGTGCAAACGACAACTAAAGACAACCGTTGATGAAGCCACGTGTCGAGCGATTGGGAGAATGTTTGGTGGAGCGTCAGGGAAGCAGAAAGTACAAACGTTTGGAATTCTGCGCCAGCGCCACGTAGATCGGTATTGACGTGACTCCTTTAGTCTTTTCGCTGGACAAGTCTTCGCTTAAGACTGGTGGGCTTGTGTACCGCCCTGGAAGTCGGGAGTAATGGCGTGGCGTCGATCTATTATATAGGCGTGTTGGATGGGACACCTGGCTAGCAGAAGGGGAGGAAGTTGGGGGGTTCGCGTAGTCGCCAGTTATTAAGTTGGCCTGCTCCGATCTCCAGCATACCTGAACAGGCGGTCACAGGGTTGAAGATGAAGTCGCCAGATGCGAACCCAGGCGACCAAGTGGTTAGAGATCGCCGAAACATGGACATCGCCGAAGATGAAGGCAGATGGTCATTTCCCAGCTGGCCAGAGAACGAGCTCGGGAGATAGCACACTTGAACATACACGGTGAAGCAGGTAGGGCAGATCATGAAGGCGGCCGGCGAGACCACAGGGAAGGTGTGTACGAAGGCACCCGAACTCGCCACCCAGAAGAGATCACGCTCCAAGGCAACTATGCACTGAGTATACCATGCATAAGTAACTTAGCCAAAGAAGAGTCAGAAGTAGCGCCCAAGTCAAGGATGCTCCAGATGATGGCACGTGTACAGCTGGATGCGAGCCACGTGTCCTGATGTGTAACTGCCAGGAGAGGGAAAGTGTCCAGGTATATAAGAGTTTCCAACGAACTTCTGAGGTACGCACGCGTTTAGATTACTTCTTTACAACTGCGAGAACGAGAGTACACTGAGAGAGAACTTGTCACGGTTCCTTAGAGTTCTTGAGTTTTTACTCTTAAGTAATTGGTGGTTCAGTCGCTGACTTGGGCGTCGGAGCGTGATCGGCCGCAGCGGCGCTGTTTCGTCTTTTGCAGGTTCTTGAGGTGGATCGCGGTGAAGGACGGAGGCTAACACGGCGCAGAAGTCGATCCAAGTTTGACGAGGCAAAGCTCCAGCGTTTCGGTCAACAGGCAGGATCAAAAATTTTGTTATGTATGTGACTAATAGTAGAGATTATTGAATTGGATTTTAGAATAAAATAGAATTTTGATTCTTTATTTTAAATTTATGTTTTAATGTAGCCTTTTAAGTTTTAACAATTTCCCTTTAATCTTTTGCATTGTCTTTGTCAGATTAAATTAATTATTATGACCGTTTGTAAAATCTCCCCACATTAACTAAATTATTGTGAAAAAAATAACTGAATGAAAATCTATTTTGAAGTAATAGAGAATATTTAAGAGATCAAAATATAATAAAAAACTTAAGGAATACTTAAATCTCTATAGATTAGGGGTCAAAATTTTACTATAACCTAAAATTTTAATTCCTCAATTTTAACAATGACCTATATATCATACACATATAAGAAATTAAACCATAATGAATTTGGATTAATGACAATGAGATAAAGTAAGTGTCTCTTTGAAACAAATTTGCTACTTGCTATAATATGTATTAAGTAACTAAAAAATTGACTATAATATTTGTTTTGAAATTCTTTCTCCACCTCCATACCTTTCCTATGCTCTTCTATACTAATTATGAAAATTCATTTTAACCTTTTTAAAAAATTTAAATAATCATAAATAAAATATAATCTCACTTTTGTTAAATAACCTCAGTTGCACCCCTACACCTTCATACCTCATTTCCAGCCGCAACATTTTCATTTTTTTTCTTTGAGAAAACAGTTCCATCATTTGAGTGTATGTGTGTGAGAGTTAGCGAGAATATTCATTGTATTTGACATTCTCCAATGCAAAGATAATTTCTTTTTGAGTTTTGTACTCCATTTTTACACATTTTTTTGATATTATTTTTGTTTTGTGGCTTCCAAAAAAATGAAAAAATATAAGTGAACGAAAACACAATCACCACTAGTAAAAACACCAAAAAACTTACCTCAACCACCAACGTTCACCACCAACCACCACAAGCAACCACTACGACTTGAAAATGAAGAAGAAGACACCACATTCTCCACCATACTTAGAAGGGTATTGTTGGAATTAAAAAAATTATGGAGGTGTAGGGAGAATTTTCCTATTTTATTTTATAAGAAACATTTTTTTTATTGAAAGCAACTCCATTTTCAGTTTTAAGACAAGTTGTCCTAGGATACAACATTTGTGAGTCGTCATTTCATGCTTAAAATGAAGTGTTTGAAGCCACTCATTTCCTTTATATGGAGCATCCTTGAATCCTTTCCCCTTCTTCTGTGCTTGTGAGCTCAACTTCATGTTTGAGTATTTCCTCCTTCATCCTTTATGTACCACTCATCTTTCATTTCTAGGTGCGCTCTCATGCCTCTTTCTTTTTCTAACTCCTCCAATGAAGACAACCCTCTAATAGCAGAAAGGTTGTCTCCATTTGGGAGCAATCCTCCTCAAGTCATTATGAGTTGATTTCTCCAAAAGAGATTTGTGAAGGAAATGTCTTCTCCTACCACTGTTGCTATGGTGGTTCCCATCGCGACACCGACTAATGAGGTTATTTGAAAATGAAAGACTCTCTCTTAAGAGGTGTTGGAAACAAATGAGCCAAGCATAGTTAAGAGGAGAAGAAAGGAAAAGTTTCCTCCCATTGTCAACCCAAAGTACTTTTAGGTACTTCGGGAAGTTAAAGCTTATTTGTTCAAGTTTACCTGGAAGGTACTATTGAAGAATGATGTAAGTTGATTTTAGGATTGCACATTTTTTGAGGTTTTTCTTTGGATTATGATTTTGATTTAACAAGATATGATGAGGTTCAGTGAAGATTTCCATTGGACACGAACTTAACCAAGTGGTTAAGTAAGTGTGAAGGTTATCTTCAAAAGAGCAAAGAGAAAAAACATAATTAAGATAATGATGATGATGAACACGAAGTTATAGAAGATAGAGAGAATCAAATGACGAAATGTAAATGGAAGATAAAAGAAAAACAAAGGAAAGCATAATGGTAAAATAATGAAAGGTAAAAGAGAAAAAGAGTTAGAGAATCTTATGGAGTGGAGAAAATGGAGTTGAAACACGCCACTTGGGGAAGAGAGCTCCGAGATGAGTGAGGATTGAGTTGCCATTTGAAGCAACCTCTGCTCAAGATAAGACTTGGAGAAAAAGAGAAAACACTCAGGAATTCACTCTAACAAAGTTTCTTTACTCAAAATTCAATGTGTCATTACAAGAGGCAAGATACTCTATTTATAGATATGAGGCCCTTGGACAGCAAGAGCGAAGGGAGAGGGGCGACACATGCAAAGAGAATTCTAGAAGCTAGGTCTAGCACTAGGTTGTTGCACACATGGAAAGAGCTTATAGAATTTAAGTCAAAGTGAGGAATAAGGGCGACACATGTAGTGTTCTTCTAGAAGTTAGATTAAAAGTGGGTTTTGGCACAAGCCCAATTATGCTAATTAAACCCTAATCTATTGAAATAAAAAATAGCTGGTATTCAAATCCAATTATGTGGGCTCTTCTCCTAATAATCCTCTGAGGTATAAGAGGCTCTAAGGTACTGACTGTGGGCTAAGCCTGACCTTGCCTTGGGTCTTGTGTCATGTTCTTGGTCATCCTTTTGGAAGGTTGGGCTAGCTTAGTGGGTGCTCTATCACTCAGGGTTTCATCATGCTCCTGAGGTTGGAGAGAATTCATCCACGAATTTGAAACACCTGTAAAAAAAGGAGTTAGATCACTAACATTAAAAAAATTACTCCCTAAATATGTGTTAGGCAAATCTAACTCAAGCATTATTATTAATCCTTTTAATGATCTGAAAGGGACCATCACCATGGGGAAGGAGTTTAGATTTCCTTTGAGTAGGAAAACGATCATTTCTCAAGTGAAGTCATACCAGTCCCCAAGTTTAAAGATCATTTCTTTGTGTCCCTTATTTGCATGTTGAGCATATTTTCCTACCTTTCTTTCTATTTGTCGCTTGACGCGTTGGTGTAAGTTTTTAATAAATGCAGCTTTTTCAAAATCATCTGTACACAAGACCTCATCAAGTACAGGAGTAGGAAGTAGGTCAAGAGGTGTAAGTGGATTGAACCTATAGACAACCTCAAAAGGGGTGTAGAAGTAGTAGAATTAACTATTCTATTATAAGCGAACTCAATATGAGGAATTAAGTCCTCCTCCCACACCCTAGGATTCCCGAAAATAAAACATCTCAACATTTGTGACAAAGTTCTATTAACCGCTTCTGTTTGGGGACGAGAAGTAGTAGAAAACATCAGCTTAGTGTCAAGTTTGTCCCATAACACTTTCCAGAAGTGTCTCAAGAACTTAGAGTCTGGATCAGATACTATACTTCTAGAAAGCCCATGGAATCTAACATCCTCCTTAAAGAAGAGATTGACAATATTACAAACATCATCTACTTTGTGGCATGAAATAAAATGGGCCATTTTGGAAAAACGATCCACTACCACAAAGTAATGTCCATACCCTTAGATGTCTTGGGAAGCCCTAGAATGAAATCCATTGAAATGTCTACCTATGGTGTGTCAAGGATGGGCATAGGGGCATATAAACCATGGGGTAGAACCCTAGACTTAGCTTCCCTACATGCTATGCATTTATCACAAAAATTGTGTACATGTTTTTGAATGATGGACCAAAAGAATTGTTCATGCAAGGTATCTAAGATTTTTGCTACCCCAAAATATCCCATTAAATCACCTCATGTGCCTCCTTAACAAGAGATTGCCTCAAAGACCCTTGGGGCACACAAAGTCTTTTCCTTTAAAGAGAAATCCTTCATGGATGAAAAATTCTTTGTGGGCTCCTTTTGAGCACTCTTGCAAGATTGTAGAAAATTGAAGGCCATCTTTGTAGATTTCCTTGATGTAATCAAAACCCAAATATTGAGTGTTTAAGAAATTGAGCAAGGCATGTCTTCCAGAAAAATCATTTGCAACCACATTTGACTTGCCTTTCTTATGTTTGATCACATAGGGGAATTGTTCAATAAAGGTCTAACCATTTAGCATGTTTCTTGTTAAGTTTACTTTGGATTTTTAAATATTTAATAGATTCATGATCACTGTGTATCACAAAATCTTTGAGAAAAAAATAATGTTGCTAGTTTTGCAAAGTCCTAACAAGAACATAAAGCTCTTTGTCATAGGTGGAGTAATTGAGGTGACTTCATTTTAGTTTCTCACTAAAATAATCTATGGGGTGACCCTCTTAAAGGAGGACAATCCAATGCCTGTATTAGAGACATCACACTTAATCCAAATGACTTAGTAAAGTTTGGTAGTGTTAAGATGGGAGCTTCGGTCAATTTATCTTTCAAAGTTTCAAAAGCGTTAGCTTGTTCTTGGCCCCATCTAAAAATACATCTTTCTTTGCTATCTCATTGGGAGGTGCATCAATAGTACTAAAATCTTTCACAAACCATCTATAGAAACTAGCTAACCCGTGAAAACTTCTCACTTCATTAACATTTGTGGGTGTAGACCAATTCCTAATTGTTGCTACCTTTTGTTCATCAACATGCACTCCATTAGAGCTAACTAAACACCTTAAGAATTCGACATGGTCTATGACAAAGACACATTTTTTCAGGATTAATATACAAAAAATATTTTCTAAGGGTTTCTAGTACCTTCCTAACATGCACCTTATGGTCTTCTATGTTCAAGTTGTATATGAGGATACCATCAAAGTAGACTACTACAAACTTTCCTATAAAAGGTCTTAAGACAAGATGCATAAGTCGCATGAAGGTGCTCATAGCATTGGTTACGCCAAAGGGTATGACTAACCACTCATACAATTTAAATTTGGTATTGAAAGCGGTTTTCCATTCATCTCCCAGTTTAATCCGAATTTGATTATACTCACTTTTAAGATCAATTTTTGTGAAAACTTGAGGCCCATGTAACTCATCTAACAAGTCATCTAATCTAGGGATGGGATGCCTACACTTAATGGTTATGTCGTTAATGGCGCGAAAGTTTGTACATATTCTCCAATTCCCATCCTTTTTAGGGACAAGAATGACAAGCATAACAAGTCAACTAACCCCGTCAACTATAATGAAACATAAATTGTTATTGATAATGCACAGAGTATGGAAAATATTTTCTCTTCGACTTTCATCAAAAGGTTTTTGAAGTTGCCCCAAGATGCGCCTTACCACTAACAAATCACCTTCACATGGTATTTCACACTCTTCCTCCCTTGGGTATTTTGAAAAGGCAGGGGAGCTAGACCTAGATGATTGGGAACTATGGTCACTCACTTACAACCCTCCCTTTTACCATCATGGTTCCTTTTGTAGGATTGATGACTCTTTTACGGAAAACGTATCGAGTCAGAAGTAATAATGTTTTTCTAAGGACAGATGTCGAACCCACAAGGAAAAGTTAGTTAAAATGCTAATGGTAACATTCACTAAGTATAAGAATATGTACAATAATTTGATTTTATTTGATATTGACAATAGTTTGCATGAAAATTAAATAAAAGCAAAGTAAAACGTTGTTGATTCAATTGAGAAAATTGGGATTGGGGTTCATCCTTTTTACACTTTTGTATTTTGAAAAGTATATTAATATTCTATCCTTTGATTGATATTGATGCCCATATAAAATTTATTTATATTGATTTCTCGCATATAAAATTATTATGAGAGTCTCCCAAATATTGATTCCTTGCATATTTATAAAAAGTATTTATTGTTACAATTAGATGTTGATAACAATTAACATTTCAAATCTATTCATAGCATTCAAATATGTTAAGCATTATCATTTAGGTAAGAAACTTAGAAGTACTTTTAAGTCAAATCTAAGGATCAAAATCATGGTAAAACAAGCATTACAAATAAAATGACAATACCAATCATCAATCAAGAACAAAATATTATATTTAAATATCACCTCAACACATAAAAGTTTGAACAAATTACTCCCAATCCCAAAGGGCAGAATTAGCCACTCATGTTGGCCATTAGAAGCATGGAAAGCAAGAAAAGAAGATTCAGGATGTTTCTCCGTCACGGTTGTCTCCTCTAAGGTTTTCTATCACCTCCTATTCTCCTAATGAATGTTTAGGGTTGTGTCTCACGCCTCATATTTAACCTAATTGGGCTTGGACTAAGTGACTTCTCGCTTGGGCATGATTGGGCTCGCCTGGGTGAGTTAGAAGAAAACAGGCCCAATGTCTTTGGAGTGATCTCGTCGGAACATGACTGAGCTCGCTTGGGCTAGATCCTATGACAACTTCTAGCTTAGGTGAGTTTGGGCGAGTGTTTGGAGCGTTCCAGCTTTCCCTTTTTATAGTGTATATTCTCCTTTTGCCCTTTCATCTCCATTTTACCCTAGAATCCTGAAATTAACACAAATTTGGAAATAAATCGTTCTTATTATATTATAATCACAAAATGTGTAAAAAGGTTTAAATTCCTAAATTAGAGGTTATATTACAGTTATTTTATGAATAAATATCCATAAGTTCCTGTATTTTAATATGAAATATTACTGAAATTTGGCACTTATCAAGGACAATTGATAGCTATGTGCCCAAAACCTAGACATTTGAAATATTTTCTATTTGAGGTTTTGGTGGGTGATTTAGGAGTAGAAGTAAAAGAGTGATCTTTTGAAACTCTATTTTGTGAGGTGGTTTCCTTTGAGAAATTGGAAGGAAAAGTTTTGGTTTGAAATTTGATTTTGTCCTTCCAAGAAGAATCATAGAAGCCATCATTATGAGTATTTTTTAAAGAAGTTTTCTTTAAAACTTGTGATTCCACCTTGATGGCTAGGTAATCCAATTTTTCTAAGGAAGTATACTCATATAATTCTACAATATCTTTTATTTCTCGCCTTAAACCACTTACGAACCAAGCAATCTTTGACTCTTCATTTTCATGCATATTAATTTTAGTCAAAGTGGTATCTAATTCCTTAAAATATTCATCTACTATCCTAGATCCTTGATGAAGGCATTGGAGCTTCAACAAGAGTTCCTTCCTATAATGAGGAGAAATAAACCGCGCGCATGCAAACCTTTAAGTCATTCCAAGAGACCACGGTTGGCCTCTTGTCTAATTTAGCTTCCCATCCTAGATAAGCATTAGGGTCACTATCCCCATTAAAACATGGTCATTTTACAAAAGGCTTTGTCTTCTTGGGTTGTTGATGATGGTGACTCCTAGCTTTATAATTGGGATCTCTCCATTCTTCCTCATCTTCCTTTTGGCTTCCATAATGTATTTGATACCTTCTGGCTCTTCTAGGCTCTCATCTTCTTTGTCGAGTTTGCCTCTCTTGTGATTCTTCTAGCATTTGAAGCCCCCCCTCATTTATCGCATATCCTCTTCTCTTTGAACCAAGCTCCTATTGGTTTCTTCAAGCTCCATCATAGGGTTTTCCCTTTGAGGAGAAGGTGACTTTGAAGACTCCCCTGATTACAAGTGAGCCATAATTATGTACAAACAAAATCAAACAATTAGTTTAAAACAACAATTAAATCACTCACTAATGTGTATCGCTAGACTTTTTAAGAAAACGATGAAATAAGTTAAGTTCAATCAAACAAGAAAGGTTTCAAATTCCAAGAGTCCACACTTGTGAGAAAAACTTCAAGTGAAAGAGGTCAAACTATTATCACTCACTAAAAAAGGACTCAAATAAAACTTAAAGAATTTTGAAGACAAACAAGAAAATGTTTAAAGAAGGAAAGCTAAACCAAAGTTAAATCAAGATGAAAACAAAACTTTAAATAACGCAAACACTAAAAGAACTTTTAAGAGTCAAAGAAACTTACTTGGACTTTAACTATGAAGTTTATGTTTTAGAAATTGTCAAAGCAAGAAGGATAAAATTCTACAGTTATGAAAGCAAATTGCCACACAAATAAAATCTTTTTTTTAGCATTTTGAATTTTGAAATGTGAATGCACTTAACTTTTCTTTGTTTCTATAGATTCAAAATTTCCATATTCTTTTTCATGCCTATTTTTAATTCACTTTTCAATTTTTGAAAAATAATCTTAGATTGAGATTCAATTCATATGAACACTTGCATTCTATGTTTCGAATTAAATCAACCACTACCAAAAAAACTTATAATTTGTTTTTAGTTCTTCATAATTAAAATCAAAATAAGTCAAATGGAAAAGACTCCTAGAACACTAAGAACAATATGACTTAAGCAAAAAGACAATGACAAATATAAATGACAAAGGAATTCAAAAGCGAAATTTAAATTGCTTACTGCATATAAAAGCGAAATTGTAAATGATAAGGAATTTAAAGGCTGAATTGAAATGACAAGGAATGTAAAGTGCTGAAAAAATAAAGACAAAAATGAAAGGTGCTAAAATTGTAAAGCAGAAGTCAACTCAGAAAAAATTAAGCACAAAATAACCATGCTCTGAATACCACATGATGTGAGTTGATTTTAGGATTGCAAATTTTTAGAGGTTTTTACTTGGATTATGATTTTTTATTTAACAAGATATAGTGAGACTCAGTGAAGATTGCTACTAGCGACGAACTTAACCAAGTGGTTAAGTAAGTGCGAAGGTTCTCTTCAAAAGAGCTCAGAGAAAAAACACAATTAAGATGATGATGTGAACACAAAATTATAGAAGATAAACATAATCAAATGACCGAATGCAAATGAAGGATAAAAGAAAAGCAAAGGAAATTAGAATAATGAAAGGGAAAAGAGAAAAAGAGTTAGAGAAGCTTATGGAGTGGAGAGAATGGATTTGAAACATGCCACTTGGGGAAGAGAGCTCCAAGATAAGTGAGGAGTGAGTCGCCACTTGAAGCAATCTCTGCTCAAGATAGGACTCATAGAAAAAGGGAAAACAATAAGGAATTCACTCTGATAGAGTTTCTTTACTCAAAATTCAATGTGTTATTACAAGAAGCAAGACACTCTATTTATAGATATGAGTGCCTTGGAGAGCAAGAATGAAGGGAGAGTGGTGGTACATGCAAAAAGCATTATAAAAACTAGGTCTAACCCTAGGTGGCCGCTCACACAGAAGAAACTTTTAGAATTTAGGTCAAAAAGTGAGGCATGAGGGCGACACATGTAGTGTTCTTCTCGAAGCTAGGTTAAAAGTGGGTTTTGGCACAAGCCCAATTATGCTAATTAAACCGTAATCTATTGAAATAAAAAATAGGGAAAATAGTTGATGCTCAGTTCCAATTACGTGGGCTCTACTCCTGATAATCCTCTGAGGTATAAAAGACTATGATGCATTGGCTATGGGTTGAGCCTGACCTAGCCCTGGGTTTTGTGTCATACTCTTGGTCATCCTTTTGAAAGGTTGGGTAGTTTAGTGAGTGCTTTATCACTTAGGGTTTCATCGAAGAATTTCTTTCTTCTTTTAGCTTGTGCTCTTATGTAATGGCCGAATTTATTAAGGATGAGGCTTGCGATATCGAGGATAGGTTTATATGAAGCTAAGCACCGATAGTAAATTCATCTTTATGTATGAATTCTTCTTCAAGGAACTCAATGTTCTTTTTCCTCTTTTCCTTTTTGAATGCCAAATGTTGATAAGCATTAATATGGCTCTTAGACAATTCCATCCTAATAACTAGATTTTTTTAAAAGGTTTTCCGGATGCTTTGTTAGTACCTTCAAATTACCTTAACCATTGATAAATTTATATATTTTCATAATATATACTTCTTTCAAGAATTTCAAAAATAAATTCTTAAAATTGTTCTCCTCAAGATCCTTAGAAGATACTTTTCCTTTACCCTAATCATACAACTCAATTTCTCCTTTATTGGTAAAGACTCGATAAGTTCAAGTCGAGGACTGAATATCTGTTTTTGGTTGAGGATATGATATACATCAAAATAATAAAATGTATTCCTTGACCAATAAGTAGTACAGGTCTCCTCAACATCCCTTCTATGGAGGACCCAATAACCCTATCTTTTGGTAAGACTCCCAAATCCCCCATATATTTATATATTATCTTGTTTTTCTGTACTCACCAAGTTTTATTTTTTTATGCAGATATCCTTGGAAAAGACTTTGATTATAAGAAGATCTATGGCAAGGCTGAGACTCTAACTCTTGATAAAGATTTGCTAGTCAACTTTCAAAAGCCTTAGAGAAAGAAAAATATTAAGACAAATGTAAGTGACAAGAAGGCTTTGTATCTCATTCATCAAAGGATGAAGGACGAGACGTTTGAGCAGATAGAATGAGCAACAACTACAAGTGCGGCTTGGATCATTTTGTCAACCAATTATAAAGATGATGACAAGATCAAGAGGGTGCGTCTTCAAACCCTAAGACAAGACGCCAATATGAACTGCTGCAGATGGAAACTACAGAGACTATTGATGTCTATATAAATAAAGTTCTTGCCTTGAAAAATCTAATGAAGTCCAATGGTGAAACACATTCGGAGTAGGCAAAGGTGAAGAAGATTTTGAGATCTTTAACTCCCAGATTTGAACATGTTGTTGCTGCAATTGAAGAGGCCAATGACAGTAAGGTTATTGTTCGGTTCCCTACAAGCGCATGAGCAGTGGATGAATGACAATAAGATTGAAAAACCAATTGAACAGGCTTTACAACCATAAGCCTCAATTGGTAGCTCCTATCATAAACACGGTAGTTCACGAGGCAAAGAACGGGGGCATGGTGGTAGCTATTCCAGCAAAGGTCGTGGTGGCCAGAATCATGGAGGCGCTGAGCAAATAAGCACTGGTTCCAATCACAATCCAAGTTCAAATAACTTTTGGCACGGAGAACGTGGTCGCAGAGAACGATGAGGCATTTATAATAAATCAAATGTTGAGGGTTATAACTGCCATAAACGCGACCATTATACAAATGAGTGCAGATCAAAAGGTGATAATCAAGCTTCCAATTGTGCTCAAGAATATAGTAATCACGAACAAGATGAAGAGGATCATGCAGTTCTAATGGCAGCGACATCAAGTGAAACTCCAAACATTTAGACTTGGTATTTGGATACAGGTTGCACTAATCATATGTGTGGTCAGAAGGAGCTGTTTGCAGATTTGGATGACTCATTTCGCACAAAAGTGAAATTCGGTGATGGTAGGTTATGACTAGAAAAGGGCGAATTCTTATCACATTGAAGAATGGTGATCACAGGTACATCTATGATGTTTTCTATGTACCTGATATGAAAAGTAATCTGTTGAGTATGGGACTGCTGGGCGAAAAGGGTTACGTGATGCACATAGTTGAAAATAAATTCTCAATTTTTGATAAAAAAGGTATTTTGATTATTAAAACCTTTTTATCAAAAAATCGCATGTTTTGAATGCAATAGTGAATAATGAATCATGGTTATGACATTACGCTTTGGGCACTTAAATTTTCAGAGTTTGGAAAATCTCTCCACACGAAATTTAGTGAATGGTTTACCCCATATTCATCACTCTAATCAATTGTGTGAGGCTTGCATTTTTGGAAAGAATCACAGGATACCATTTGTTAAGGAGCCTTGGGGTGCAAAATTTCCTTTGGAGCTTGTTCATAAATTGGAGGTAATAAGTATTTTTTAACCTTTATTGATGATTTCTCAAGGAAAACCTAGATTTTTCTATTGAAAAGCAAGGATGAGGTATTCCACTGCTTTAAAATATTTAAAGCATTTGTTGAAAGACAGAGTGACAGACTAATTAAGATGGTGCGTAATGATGGAGGGGGTGAGTACAAGTCTAATGAGTTCAAGAGGCACTGTGAAGAACTTGGGTTGCAACATAACATAACTTGTCCCTACACAACTCAACACAACGAAGTTGCCGAGAGAAAGAATAGAACAATCTTGGACACGACGAGGAGCATGCTTAAAGCGAAAGGTATGCCAAATTATTTTTGGGTTGAGGCCGTAACATGTGCGGTATATTTGATAAACATATCACCCACTTAGAGTGTTCTAACACAACTCCGATTGAGGCATGGAGCGGATTCAAACCCAATGTGCAGCACTTGAAGGTATTTGGGTCAATTACTTATGCCCATGTCCCCAATACAGCAAGATCGAAGTTGGATGATAAGGCAGTGAAGACCATTTTCATTGGATATAAGCATTGGGGATACAAACTGTACAATCCAATGACAAAGAAGGTGATTGTGAGTCGTGATGTTACATTTGCCGAAGATGAGGAATGGCAATAGAATGCAGTAGCTGAAATTTATTTAAAAAAAACAATATATTTACGTTTTAAACGATGATGTGGAAGATGGAGTCACTCTTGAAACACCTACAATTCAACCTGAAGTTTTAATTCAACTTGAAGTTGCAGCTCCAATTGCGACTATGATGGAGCGACCAAGAAGGCAACAACGACAACTTGTACACCTTCAAGATTGCGAAGTAAATCTTGATGATGAAGTTGATGACAATGGAGATTTAGTTCACTTTGCTTTTCTTGCAGATTCAGAACCCGTGAGACTTGCAGACACCATTCAACACCCCAAATGGCAAGGGGATATGAATGAAGAATTGATGGTGAGTGAGAAAAACAATACATGGCAGCTCACTGATCTTCTAAAAGGACACAAAGCAATTGATGTGAAGTGGATGTACAAGATTAAAGTGAAAGCAAATGGTGAGATTGATAAATACAAGGCAAGGTTGGTGGCAAAGGGATTCGAGCAAAGAGAAGGCTATGATTACGAAGAAATATTTTCTCTTGTAGCTCAAATGGAAACAATGAGATTAACCATTGCTTTAGCTGCACAAAGGCAATGAAAAATTCACCAAATGGACGTCAAGTCTGCGTGTCTAAATGGCCAACTTGATGAAAAGATTTATGTTGACAATGTCTCTACAATTTGTCTTGCAAAGAATCCGGTTTTTCATCAAAGAAGTAAACACATTGATATTCGATATCACTTCCCGCGAGACCAAGTTGGGAAGAAGATGACCAAATTGGAATATTGCATCTCAGAATATTAGAGATTGCAGATATTCTCACTAAGCCATTGAAAATCGATGCTTTCATCAAGTTAAGAAATATGTTGGACATGAATGTTGTTCCAAATCAGAATTAAGGAAGGATATTGGTTATTAATTCAGAATTTATTAGCCTTAAATGATGGTTATTAATTCTGATTTTATTACCCTTAAACTATTTTACCGTTATTATTGCATTAATGGTCATTTTACAGGGTTGTTAGTATTCCTATTTTATAACTTCCAGTAATTGTAATTTTATTATATATAATATTGAAGTAAATCAAAATGTATATATATCAGTTCAGCAGTTTTACAATTTCGTGCAATTACGTTAAATCAGTTTCTACAACCATTTGTCTTATGTTATTTCTTCTAATTAGTTTATATAGATTTAGTTAAACGAACTCTATTTGTAATATTATTAGAATAAACTAAACTATTTCTAACTTTTTTATTTTGATTTTTTAGGAAAATAATGTCGAGTAAGCTGAAACAAAAATTTTAAATATTAAAAAATTAATTTTGGAATAACTTTACGTTTTTTAATTGTTTTTTAAGAAATTAGCATGAAAATTTCATGTCAACAAGCTACTATAACATATTTCTACAAAAACATTACATGCTGCACTTTAATATTATCAATCAACTAATTAAACAACGTTCAAGTAATTAAGAAACTTTAATAATACGGGATAAAACGTGGGAGAAAACATATTAAGAAAATTGGAAAATCTTAAAATGAAGGATGCAAAATGTGCTATTATTCCTAAAAATACATTGAAAACGATGGAAAAAATAATTGATAAAAATAATCTGGAATTCCTTATCACATTTATAAGGAGAAGGAAATTAAAAGGAAAATAAACTGAAACATGTCCCAAAAAAATTCCAAATTTTTTTTTATCAGCAATGAATAAATAAAATTAAAGGGATACTTCAGGGGTATCCCAACCCATTACAATAACCAGAAGTGAACTTCCTATCATCCACAAAAGAAACTCTCCTTTATGGTTGGAGCAGAACAACCTTAAAGTGAGAAGACCATACCCAAAAATATAACCAACATGTTACCTCAAAGCAACATTCAACTTTACCTAAACACCCATAACCGAGGCCACCTACATTCACCTCATCGAGCGACGATTTACCCGTGCACATTGCATAACTTTGGTGACCACCGACTACACACATATGGAGAACGCCGCTTCCTCGACCGGCGATCTTGTTGACCTTTGCATAACTTCGACGACCACCGACTACACACGCATGGTATTACCGGACAAAATCATTATTAGACTTAATTAAGTCTAATTATAGACTCATTAATAGTGATTATATTCCTGTAATTAAGTCTAATTAAGTCTAATAATGATTTTGTCCGGTAATACATGGAGATCGCCGTTACATTGACAGGAGATCATGTTTACCTGTGGATAACGCCGCTTCATCAACCGGCGATCATGTTGACCTTTGCATCCCTTCGGCGACCGCCGACTACTCACGCATGGAGATCTTCATTTCATCGACCGGCGATCCTGTTGACCTAACTTCGACGACCACCGACTACGCACACATGGAGATCGTCGTTTCATCGACCGGCGATCATGTTGACCTTATATAACTTCGGCGACTACCGCCTACACATATGGAGAACGCCGCTTCATCGATCGCCGATCGTGTTGACCTATGGAGAACGCCGCTTCATCGACCGGCGATCATGTTGACCTTATATAACTTCGGCGACTACCGCCTACACATATGGAGAACGCCGCTTCATCGATCGGCGATCGTGTTGACCTATGGAGAACGCCGCTTCATCGACCGGCGATCATGTTGACCTTATATAACTTCGGCGACTACCGCCTCCACATATGGAGAACGCCGCTTCATCGATCGGCGATCGTGTTGACCTTGGAGAGCGCCGCTTCATCGACCGGTGATCATGTTGACCTTGCATAACTTCGGCGACCACCGACTACTCTCAACTGGAGAACACCGCTTTATCTACTCAAATGAGACTCACAATTTCAATTTCACGTGTAGGTACCCACAATCCTTGTTATCCATTCTTTAAAAGAGAAGAAACTAGACAATACAATACTTCATACCTTTTGGAATACTCAAAATACAACTTATAATGCTAAAATTGTTACTGTTTATAATTGATAGAAGTGTAATTATGTAGCAAAAAAAAGTAGTGAAATAGAAAATATATTAAATCAAATAATATATTATGAAAGACATTAAAGGGTTTAAAGAAAAATAAATTAAACAACGTAATTTTATTAAACAAATATTCAACACAGAACAATTAATTTATGATTGAGGTATTATAGTATTAAAATGACAAGCAACTATTTTTTCAGTTTCTAATTATCCTATTCTTTTGCACCAACAAATAAATATGGTTATATTCGTTTTTTTTATGAGAGTTAAAAGACAAAAGACAACTTGGAGGAGAATGAAGTGGTTAAATTGGTTGTACTTGAAGCATTGAATTTTGAGCATGTTCTACAAGATGTTTTGGTGTTATGAACTACTAGGTTACATCCAATGTAATCTATTTTCTTTTACTCTTTTGTTATTTTGTGATGACATGAAGTACACTTAGCATGTCTTGAAAGATAGCTAGGACCTTCCATGATCTCGTTATAGATTTATAATTCCTCACTGCTCTCTATTGGTTGACAAGACACCAAATAGCCATATATATAAATAAGCCATTTTTTGTTATTCTTAAAAAAAAAATTGAAAAAAAATTTGATCTTAAGGAATTTCTCCTATAAATCCACATAGTATTCGGTAATTAATTTCTTATATTGGATATGCATTTTCGTGGAAATAAAAAAGTTTAAACCGTATATCTTCCTTTTGATAAAATATTATTATTATTATGTGAATATCATAAACTTTTTTTTCTTTCACTTTATTTATTTATTCTTTTGTATTATTTTTTATCATTTTTTATTATTTTAAAAAGTATTTAGACTATAATTTTTAAAGTTGATAGACGATGATGATTTTACAACCATAATACATGAAGATGTTGTCTATAGTTATTTAATATAGCTGATAGCTTGAGTTGTTGTCTATATTTTTTATATAGTCAACGATTGTTGTCTAAACACTACAAGAAAATCATTAAATAGAAACCAATTTTTAGAAATCAAAATAATTAGTTGCAATAGTAACTAAATTAAATACCATTTTAGAAACTAAAAAAATGTTTGTTTTTAAATTAGTTTTTATTATTGTTAAATAGTTTTTAAATTGATATTTAATTAGCAATTAAGATTTTAACTACCAATTATTTAGTTTCTAAATTTGGTAGCAACAACTTTAATTGCTAATTAGATACCAATCTAAAAACTATTTAACAATAATATAAACTAGTTATTATATCTCATAAATAACAGTTACTTCATCAACTTTCGTCCAACCTATGACATATAAATAATTTATAGGAAAAAATATAGGTGATGATTGTTGTTTGAAACTGTCACCTTTAGTGTTAATGTATGAAAAAAGACTAATAGGTGACACTTATTGTCAAATATTTTTTTTCACTTTTGTTTGATCAAAAGATGAAACAATTGATGAGTTGTTATTGTGTATATTTATGCGTGTATGGTGATTTTTTATTTATTTTGATTTTCATCAATAATTATAAAATATTTATACAAATAATCATGGAAATTATATATTATTTATTAACGCTTGATGTACAATTTTTTAAACAAAAATATAAAAAAGTTATAATTATTAATAAAATTTACGAATCAAACTGACTGTTGAATTCATAATCAACTTTGACCTACAATGAGAAGACATCGAAGACATGAAAAACACTCCTAAGAAAAAAAATAACCTTGACTTTAGTTACAATCAGAATAATTTCAATAGTTTGGGATTTTGTAAGATCAAAATAAAAAATTAATACAAAAAAACATAATAAGTCATGCTCCAGAGTGCTTCCAAGGGAATCTTCTTACTTTTTCAGCACATAAAAGAAGAGGAAATGAATATTATTTTCTCTATCTACTTTATCTTCCTTTTTTTCTGTAAAGGAAGCTTAGATTTTAATCATAATTCCTCCGCAAGCACTTAAAACTTCATATGGTTTTGGCATGAGCTAAGATATTATTGATACGTAATATTAATTAGCTATTGATTAAAGCATAAAGCTATTGTACTTAATGAATAATACTCAACATTAGCTTGCAACTCCACACAACTCATATGCACTACTATTAAAAAAAATGTTAATTTTTTTTCTAGCACATAGGTTTCCATATAGTTTGACATGCATGATTCATGCATCTTAGATACGGTTTTCTCAAAATCTTCGTCACTTAAATTAATGTTTATCAAACTAGTGCAATCGTGTTAAAAATCATGAAAAATTCATAAAAGAAGTAAAACGAGTCCTGATAGAGAAAAAACGTTTATAGAAGTACACACAAAGGAGAAGTAATTGTTAAAATATTTATTATGGATTATCAATTATCAATTAATAATTATAATATTATATTGTTAATTGATAATAATTATGTTGATTTTTTTTAAATAAACTTGTTTGTTTAATGTATTGTGTCAAATAGTGGAAGTGGGTCATGTAAGGGGGGCCAGACGCACCTATCAGGAGATTGGTCAATCTTCGGACATCGGTACCATAGACCCCGACGTTGGAGATCGACATCAGAACTTACCAATAGAGGGAGAGATCGAACATCAGTGGTCTGAACGTTATAGTGGGCCACGTAAGGTGGACCCTAGAATTATACTAAGTTATCAGTTAAAACATCAGATAAGGGAAATGTCTAAGTCACGAGGGATCCATGCACGTGATGTGTATAGCACATACAGGCGCAACACGAGAGAATAATCCTTGGAGGCGCTAAGGCCCATTAAGGTTAGGGTTTCCAAGGAAAACTGCATGCATGACCCGTGAATACTTAGGGCACCCGCAGAAACAAATGATGTTAGAGATTAGGTGCACAAGTTGGTACCCAAGCGACCACTCTGTTAGTCGTTGCACTCCAGTTAAGGAAAGTTCTATGTGCCAGATACGCTAAGATTATGTAAATAGCGGTGCAAGGACGTTCCCCAAGGAACCCTAGACAAGGGTAACCGCACAAAGGTAAACCCAAGTTTCAACCTATATAAAGGGTGCCAAGAACCCTAGTAAAAGACACAATTTCTAAGACTGAAGCTACTATATACACTTGGTGTTTCTTTGCCCTAATACTAACTTGAGTGTCGGAGTGCAAACGACCGTCAAGGCGCCCCTTTGTCTTTTCAGGTGAGAGATTTCTTAATCAAGAAAGTATGATTCTCAGGCGGGGATAGAAGGGCCAAAGACTATCGTTATAGTCAACCGGCGACGCGAGTCAACTGGCAGGAACATTTGGCGCCCATCGTGCGGCCCGTTAAAGCAAGGTCCCACTCACAATCGTGTTGAGAGTTTCTACCAACAATATGAGGAGTACAAGGCAAGGATCTGTTGTAGCCACAGGTGTAGTACCCCTTGGAGGGGACAACGTTACCAGCAACAAATACTGGAAACTATGTGTGCCCATCAAGCAGAGGTGGCAGCATCTAGGGTTGAAATTGCCGCATCACGCGCGGACAACGAAGAACTGCGTAGGGCCAATGAGGAACTGCGCAGGGATTTGCAACAGGTAAGGGAATATGCAGTGGATGAACGTGCCCCACCTGTACCCCTGAGGGAATGTCCCATGCCGTTCTCGCAGGCAATCATGGATACGGCGTTGCCCAACACGTCTCTGGGCCCGAAGGTCACTTTCACGTGTGTGGAGGCCTAGAGGCCCATCTCACGATGTTCCACACTCAGATGATGCTCAAAGGAGGATCTGACGCTGTGTACTGTAAGCTGCTCATGAGCACGTTGGCAAGCACGGCGTTAGAGTGGTTCGTCAGTCTCCCCGATGGACACATCACCACCTTCGACCAATTTGCCACGCTGTTCAGGGAACAATACCTTGTTAACAAGGCCCCCACCCCACTTTCTTATGATGTCTTTGACATTAAACAGTACCAGGGGGAGTCCATGCAGGACTACTTGAACAGGTTTGGGGTCTAGGTGGTAAGGTTGAAACCCACGGATGAGGCCATGACAGTGCATGCCTTTGTCAAGGGAATGCTGCCATGACCTTTCAGCGAATCGTTGTTAAGGTTCTACTCGAAGACATTCACTGAGATCAGACGTCGAGCGTTGGCACACATCACCGCAGAAGATCGAGTAACGGAGAAACGAGGTCTTGCAGGTCCTATCCGACCTCGAGCAGCAGGACGACCTCAGCCCATGAGGGTGCACGAGGCGAACACAGAGAAGAAGGGAGCGGGAAAACCCTACGAACAGTCCCAGGCGAGGACACGCGCACGAAGGGACCCGCCCCCAAAACATAATTTCAGAGTGGAGCTCAAGGAGCTAATCACTATCCCGAACATAGCGGCAAGACCGACAGGAAGATGGGGCCCAACAAGAACGCTTGGTGTGAGTTTCACCAAGCACATGGGCACTACACACACAATTGCTTGGCCCTGGCACACCAACTAGATGAGTTAGTGAAGAGCGACTTCTTAAAGAATTACCATCAAGAGTAGCAGAACGATCAAGCGTTGGTGACTGCAGGGGCAGATCAGGGGCACGAGGTGCCCATTCATGGGGAGATCAACACGATCTCTAAAGGGTTTTCAGGAGGAGGATGCACTGCCTCCCAGCGAAAGAAGTATACGCGAGAAGTGATGGCAGTAGAGGTACAAAAGGAAGATCAGACCCCCGACGTCGACCTCATCTTCACCAGGGCCGACCGCCAAGATTTCATACCCCATGACAATGACCCAGTTGTAATTTCGTTACTCACAGTAGGGAGAAGGGTGCATCGCGTCCTCATAGACTAAGGAAGCTCGACCGACGTGATGTTCTGGTCTACCTTCAACAAGTTGCAGTTGTCTCCAGACCAGTTGAGGCTCTATATTGGGTGCTTGTATGGTTTCGCCGGAGACCAGGTGGAGGTACGTGGGCATATAGAGTTAAGGACGACCTTCACGTACGACACAACTTCGCGTACTGCCAACATCAGGTATCTTGTCGTTAACGCCCCATCAGCCTACAATATACTGTTAGGTATACCTGTTTTAAACAGGATTGGAGCAATTGACTCCATGAGGCATATGAAGATGAAGTTGCCTTCCCTTGAAGGTACGGTGATCACCATCAAGTCTGACGAGAAAGAGGCTAAGAAGAGTTACGAAAATAGCCCCAAGACGAAGATGTTAGAATGTATGGCTTTAAACTAAAGGGGGGGTGAATGGTTTAAAGAGGGTTTTCGCAAACTTTTAAGCCTAGAATGAAATTACTTCGAGAAACACTTGAATCAGAATTCAGTTTGCCGAAAAACAAAGCAAATAAGCACAACACCAGAAAAACAATCGGTTGTTTCGCAGAAACAATTGGTTGTTTATACCAGTTTACAAATATAAAAACTGAATTTAAAGAGATTAAGGATAGAGAGAATGCACACAGAGATTTATACTGGTTCACTCTTAACCCAGAGCTACATCCAGTCTTCCCAAAAACCAATGGGGAATCCACTAAGCAATCAACCCTAGATTACTTACAACACAACCAAAGAAATGACCTTGATCCCCTCAAGACACACACTTCCTTTGGCTTTAGCACAACACCACTAAGAATGCTGATATTGATCCCCTCAAGAACACTCAACACTTCTCAGCTATACACACAGAGTTTCTTTCAAAGTACAAAGGATTACACTTGTTACAAAAAAGATCTGAAATCAATACAAGATGAAAATCCTATCTCACACTCTTTGATCAATGCAATCTCTAAGCAATTCTCAACTTTTCAAAAGCTCAAAATTATGAAAAACTCAAATCTGTTTTTCTGTGATTAAAACAAAGTTGTTTGTTGCATAATCTTAACAAACTATTAATTGCATTTAAAGATTGGTCAAAGCATTTAAAACTGGAGCGTAAACAGTTAGAAAATCATTTAATGCTCAATCAAAGCACAAAACAGTTTTCTATTATGGTTCCAAAACAAACAATCGGTTGTTTCCACGAATCAATCGGTTGTTTTGGTTTGACAGCAAGTCAACCATCAAAAATAGTTTTCAACCTTTCTAAAATTACCTAAGTATAAAACAATCGGTTGTTTCAACAAAACAACAGGTTGTTTTTCACTTAGTTTGAAAAACACTTTTCAATTAAAAGGTTTGAGAATGCTTATGCTTTGGATTCAATCAAGAGTGGTATATACAATTAATCTACCCCAGATCCTATATAAAGACAACTCAGCAACAACAAGCACATCCTGCCTTTCATCAACCTTCAAAGGGTTTGGATTCTTCAAAGCTTGAACACACTTGGTTCAACAGAAGAGAGAGGTGTTCACTGTTACTACCCAGCCTCCAAGGGAAGAAGGAGTCACCCGTGTAGAGATCGCCCGAGAGAGGCGACCCGAACCCGCCGGAGATGTGCTTGAAAGAGAGATCGGTGGGTAGATGTTCAAGCTTGGCAGGACTTTGAGCCAAGAGTCGCATGATCAGATTGCCGAGGTCATAGCAAGGCACCTCGACGCTTTCGCGTGGTCTGCCTCTAACATGTCTGGCACAGACCCTGACTTGTTGTTGGGTCTATTAGTGTCTAAGTTCAAGAGGGGAGGGGTGAATTGAACATATAAAATTTTCGCAAATACACAGTTTTCAGTGTATCAAAGGAAAAAAGAACAGATTGTTTTTAAACGAAACAGATTGATTCTTCAGAACAGTCTAACACAATTTGAACTTGTTCAGATTAAAATTGCAATCAACAGAGAGGTATAACAGAATCAGATTGGTTAAATTTTACCAGTTTGAAGAATACAGATTATGCCAAGAAAACAATCAAGTTCATTCAACACAAGGTTTTCAAAGGAAATGAATCTTTGTCAGGATTTAATGAATAAGACTATTTGTCCTTAAATCAATGAAAACCTCATATACAAACACTGTGTTAGTGATTAGAGAACTTTAACAAATCAGGAAGAACAGTTTTTATTAAACCTAGAATTAACATATTTGATTTCAAATGAACAGATTTTGTTCTTGACAGAATTAAGCAAAAACTATAAACGAGTGCAGGGATGAGAAGAAAAGTACAGGCAAGCTTTTATATTGGTTCACTCATAAAGAGCTACATCCAATTTCACCTTACTCCAAGGTGGAATCCACTAAAAACATTATCAATCACTTACAAACACAACAGTTCTTGAACACTACAAGAACAATACAACCAATGCTGAAAAACCCTATTTCAGCACACCTTGCACTCCAAGAAACCCTATCAAGGAGTGACTAACACTTACACCTTTACAAACCAGAATAAAGGAAAGATAACACCTGAAAAGAAGATGCAAGAACTCAAAACCAGTAGTTCAATTTGCTGCAGAACTGCACCAGCACCTCCACCAAGATCAAAGTTTTCCTAGAACAAGCACACTTGAAAATCCCTTTGGAAAACCTTTCAAAAAACTCTTTTCAATCCTTCTTCTCACATAGAAAGTGTTTAATCTCTGTCAAAAACGTGATTGCTCAGCATCCTTTCATGTGAGAGAAGCTTTTCTTTATATAGAAAACAGTTTCTAACTTCTTTTCAAAAAACAGTTGAAAAGTTGTTATGAAAACAACAAATTCAGTTTTAAACTAAACAGATTTATTTTAGGAAAACTGCCAACTCAGCTAACTGAAATAACTGACTGAGTTGTACCTTTGGTGCCCTAACCAACTTTCGAAAATCCTTTCAGCACACAAAAAATAAACCTATTCTTTTACAGAGAAACAGATTTATTTTTGTGCAGTATCCTGATTTTTGGAGAGAACTCTAAAAAGCTTTTGGAAAAACTTTTAACCACTTCAAGTGCTTGATCTATGCTTGGTTAGGCATCTAGGATAGGTCATGTAGCAAAAGGCAACCTTGAATACACACAACCCTAAAGTACAAGATCATCTAAGACACATTGCAACCTACAAAGCAAACTAGCTAACATCTACATAAAACACACTAAGGCTAGGTAGATATGAGCTTCATCCATCTTCAACACTTGTGTCATCGTCTCACCATGGACCCCCAAGTTCGACCTGTTCGCCAGAGAAGACGAAAGTTCAACGAGGAAAGGCGTCAGGTTGTACGCGAAGAGACAGAGAAGCTATTGAAGGCTGGCCACATTAGGGAGATTCAGTACCCTGAATGGTTGGCCAATGTGGTGTTGGTGAAAAAGGTCAGTGGGAAGTGGAGGATGTGTGTTGACTTCACAGACCTCAACAAGGCCTGTCCGAAGGACTCCTACCCGCTGCCTAGTATCGACGCCTTGGTAGACAGTGCGTTTGGATGCAGATTACTCAGTTTCCTGGACGCCTTCTTTGGTCACAACCAGATCATTATGCACCCTAGAGACGAGTGCAAGACAACATTAATGACAGAGCTGTCTTGTTATTGCTACAAGGTGATGCCCTTTAGACTGAAGAACGCAGGTGCCATCTACCAAAGGTTGATGGACAGAGTACTAGCGCCCATGTTAGGGCGAAATGTCCAAGCATATGTAGATGACATGGTGGTCACCTCCCAACAGAAGGAGCAGCACGTGGCAGACCTGGAAGATTTGTTCTCCATGATAGCGAAGTACAGGCTGAAGCTGAACCCAGAGAAGTGTGTGTTCGGGGTCGAGGTAAGAAAGTTCTTGGGGTTCCTACTCACTGAACATGGGATAGAGGCGAATCCCGAGAAGTGCGCTACGATAATAGAAATAAGGATCCCAATCTCAGTCAAAGAGGTGCAGCAGTTAACAGGGCGCATGACCGCTTTGTCCAGATTTGTATCGGCAGGAGGAGATAAGGGGCATCCTTACTTTCAGTGCCTGAAGAAAAACAACAGGTTCGTGTGGACCCAGGAGTGCGAAAAGGCGTTTGTGAAGCTGAAAGAGTACCTGGCTAGTCTACCAGTATTGTGCAAACCAAAGTTAGGTACTCCCCTTCCCCTATACTTTGCAGTTACAAAGAAGTAGATTAGTTTGGTCCTGTTGCAAGAACAAGACCAGATGCAGAAACCGATTTACTTCATCAACAAGGTGTTGCAAGGGCCAGAGGTGAGATACCAGGCCCTAGAGAAAGTGGCTCTAGCAGTAGTATACTCAGCGCGAAGACTACGCCATTACTTTCAGAGCTTCACCGTAATAGTAATGACAGACCTTCCAATTCGCAAGGTCTTACAAAAGCCAGATGTGGCGGGTAGAATGGCGCGATGGGCAGTAGAGCTATCTGAGTTTGACGTACAGTATGAGCCTAGAGGCCCCATCAAGGCCAGGTTTATGCTGACTTCGTAGTAGAGCTCTCCTCAGCAGCCACACACCAAGAAGGATCAGGTTTTCAAATTGGTGCTCTCTGTAGATGGTTGCTTAAACCAACAAGGTAATGGGGTTCGTGTCATCTTGGAAGGACCAGATGAATTACTGATTGAGCAGGCCTTATGGTTCGCTTTCAAGGCCAGTAACAACCAAGCAGAGTAATAGGCCCTGATCGCCGGAATGATGTTGGCCAAGGAGATGGGAGCGAAAGGTTTGCTGGCAAAGAGTGACTCCTTGTTAGTCACGGGTCAGGTCACGGGGGAATACCAAGCTAAAAACCCCCAGATGGTCGCCTACCTAGGGTATGTCTAAGTTCTGAAGGGGACGTTCGAGGTGTTCGAGTTAGTTAATGTGCCCAGAGAGCAGAATGTCCGAGTAGACTTGCTTGCAAAGCTCGCCAGTTCGGACAAGGGGGCAGACAGAGGACATTAATTCAGGAGACCCTGGAGACACCTCGAACTACCGCAGACAATGTGGTTGAGGTCCAGCACATCAACACAGCGGAAGAAGTGAGGAGGAGTCATCGGTCGTTAACGCAAGAGACGTTGAAAACGCCCAGGATAAGCGTATACTCGATTGCTGGGAAAATGTCGTCCCGGTTCACCTAGTCGAAATAGGAGAAACTTGGATGACACCCTACCAACATTATTTGACCGATACAATACTCCCACTATAACCCATAGAGGGTAGAAAAATCAAGAAAAATTCGAGCAAGTACACCTTGATCGACGGAAAGTTGTTCAGGCACAAATTCATCTACCCTATTCTAGTAAGTGTAAGTGGTGAGCAGTGCACCCGTATTATGGCAGAACTGCACAAGGGAATATGCGATAGCCACGTCGGCGGTCGATCCCTCTCGTCAAAGGCCATTCGTGCAGGATATTACTGGCCAACCATGAGAGAAGATTGCACGAGGTATGCCCAGCAATGCAAATAGTGCCAACAACATGCTTACTTGCACAAGGCGCCTCTAGAGGAGGTGAGGTTGATCTACAGCCCATGGCCATTTCATACTTGGGGGATCGACATTTTGGGGCCTTTCCCTTTGGCAATACGACAGATGAAGTACCTCGTGGTTGCCATAGAGTATTTCACAAAGTGGATCGAGGTTGAACCAGTGGTGCAAATCACAGCCCATAAGGTCTAACACTTTGTGTGGAAAAATATAGTATGCCGCTTTGGAATTCCGAAGAGATTGGTGTCTGACAATGGTACCCAATTTGCAAGCCAACAATTGGGCAAGTTATGTACAAAGCTGGGAGTAAAACAGGTGTTCGCATCAGTTGAACACCCCCAAACAAACGGGCAGGTCGAGTCTGCCAACCGAGTTCTGCTCAGAGGTCTGAAGAGAAGGCTAGACAAAGCCAAGAGGACCTGGGCGGAAGAAGTTCCTAGAATTGTGTGGGCTTACCACACTACTCCCCAGTCCACAACCAGGGAAACACTCTTTAGCTTGGTGTATTGTTTGAATGCAATGATTCCAGTAGAAATTAAGAAGAACTCGCCGCGTTTCCAGAACTTCGTGGTCGAGGAGTCCAACGAAGAGAGAAAGGTGAACCTGGACCTACTAGAAAAAGTAAGGTGAACCTCCCTCTTACGTAAGTTTACCAAGGTTGAGAACAGTATGGTTCAAACGTTAAAGGCCTGCCCCTTGACTTCTTATAGCAAGGTCGCGATCAGACCTGTCCCTTGACTTTTTACAGCAAGGATGAGGTCGGTAAGAGTCGTTCACCCGAGTTAGAAACACCAAGATGAGGGCAGTATAGTTCCTTAGGGAGCCCCCCTCTTGTGTATAAACTCCAGGGTCGAACAACATGGCTCATCAGTTAAGTTCACCCTTACCTTTGTAATGCAGGGTTGAGATCGGGAGGACGCACCTCTTCCTTTGTTAGTAAGCCAAGGTTGAGAACAGTGTGATTCGCCAATGATCCCAGCAAGATACTCCCTTCGATCTTAGAGGGGTAGGGACAAGATCTGCAGAAAGCCTTACTTTGCAAGAAGAAGAGTAAAAACAGCAAGAGGAGTTTATCCTCGAACAAAGGTCGAGTCAGTTAAGGGATCCACGCACACAATGTCAACGTGTGCTACCTAAAGCGCGAACCAATGTCGCAGGTGCTGTTAGTTGAATTCGATGCAAGTAAAGGCAGAAAAATGCAAGCTAAAGCAGCTAAGACAAGCAGTTAAAGGAAAAACAAATGGTTATAAATATATATATATATATATATATATATATATATATATATATATATATATATATATATGAGCAGATTGTTCATCAAGAAGATAAAATTACAAGGCGGTTACTCTCTGAGCACAAGTTGCCCATCAACGACGCATTTGGACTCACTGAAAGGGGAAAGATCCACCTCAGGATACATACAGGCAAACTGAGCCATGGCATCTTGGAACCCCTCGCCGTAAGCATCGACAACATCATTGTTTAGCTTCTCTTCTGTCTTCTTGAAGAATTCAACTTACTCGGCCAACTCCATTTCTATCTGCCTCAGTTGGACCTCGCGTTGGGCGGCCCTCTCCTCCAACTTGGCCATTTGGGCTGCATTCCCTCGACCTTCTCCTCCAAGTCAACCACCTTGTTGTGAAGGGGCAAGATCTTCGCTTCTAGATTGACGACCTCTTGGGTCTTGTAAAAAAGAAGCTTCTTGGCGTCCTTCTCGAATTGGCGAAGACTTGCCAACTCCTAGTACATGGCGGTTTCGCGGTTGGAGAAGACCTTGGTCTTGAGGGCCAGTTCCTCCTCTAGTTTCGCCATCCTAGCTTGGAGTTCTTGTGTCTCTTGAGCTTTACTTAGCGCAAGGCTGGATGCGACGGGGAAGTCTCCAAGGCCGTAGGCCACGCGGTCTTGGAGGATGTTGCCGCTCAAGCTCTCCAACATCTTATTGTCTTGGAAGCGCTTGAGGGCTTGTTGGAGGAACACAGGGAGCTCGGGAGCAGGAGGTATTGGGCAGCCTTTAGGGGCGGTCTCCCCCCACCTTCGTGTACCACGAGATCGCGTGGGGAGGAAGCACTCAGAGGATTATCCCTGAAGGCGGGGGTGAGTCCGCCAAATGCAGAATGGGAGGGCGCTGCGGCTTCGCCCACCCTTGGCCTCTTGAAGACAAGGCCTGTACAGGTATCCTTATCCTCGGAATCAACAACCACAGCCACCACCCCTTTCTGCCAATCGACAGGGGCTGGCTCAGTGGTTTTAGGAGCAAAAGTAACAGAGTTTGGAGGAGATCTGGGCGTTGAAGTGCCCACGCCAGCAGTGACCGCTCTGCGCTTGGCAAGAAGTTCGCCTAGCTTCTTCCTCTTGTCTTTGTTAAAGCCCATATCTGCATGAAGACAGCAAGTCAAGACACGTAGGTAATAACAATAAAACAAGTAAAGGTGCGGACAAAGACAGGAATAAGAAGGGTACCGATGTAACTCTTAAGGGCCTTGGGGCTAAACTCAAGTTTGAGCAGCTCCAATGTACTAAAGGGGGTATGAAGTCCAGAGAGGAGGTCGCATACTTCCCGCTTCTGAGGGGGAAGGTCCTCGAGGCACCTGGGCTTCTGGAGGTTTGGATTCTCCGCCCAGTAGAGAAGGAACCCATCTAAAAGGGTGGGGCCCCTCCGATTGCACCGCACCTTGAAGAAGTGCTTCTTGAACCCCTTATAGGATTGTTGGAAGAGCGTTAGAAGCACCCTCCCAACAACGCTATTAAAGCTGCCCCACAGCTTCTTGCCTGGACTTTTCGCTTCGAAGAAGAAGAGGAACACATCCACCGATGGCGTATGGCCAAGACAATGGCAAAGGATCACAAAGGCCCTCACGAACGCCCAACTGTCGGGGTGCAGTTGGGCGGGGGCGACGTTCACCTCAGTTAGGAGTGCTCGCTCGAAGGGGTAAAGGGTAATCGAAGCCCAAGCCTCCGAAAAACAATGGAGTAGATAAAACAGAAAGGCCCTTCGGGGTCTGAAGACTCATCAGCACACACCGGCTCCCCTACTCTGCAAGCCACCATCCTCACGAACTTGTCGTGGTCTTTACCAAAAATGCGTGATTTGTGGCAGGTCTGCTTCTTCCTATAAGCAACTATACTCTCAAGAGAGGTAAAGCTGGAGGTCTCATTTAGAATAGCAGCGAGTGCCCAGCGGTACAAGGACTTATAGACGGAGGCGGAAGGAGGAGGGTTTGGTGTTGTAGATGGAACCGAGGATGGAGACGAAACTGAGCTAGAATATGAAGGAAGAGCTGGAGGAGATTCTTATTGGGTCATCTTAAATAAGGAAGCTAAAAAAAGAAAAGAAAAAAAACCGAAATTTAGAGGAGGAAGATGGTGTGACTCGACAAAACTAGAAAAAGCCAGAGAATAGAGACTCGAAGTGTAAAACAGAGGAAATGAATGTGCAGAAAACCTAAAATGCAGAAAACATAAACAGTCCCAGGCAGTTATAGCATGTTATGGAAAGCGGAATCATAAAGCAAGAGCATTCGTCGAGGAAAAATCATACCTTTGAATGTTGAGGTTCGAAGGTTTGAGGTTTCAGAAGAGAGAAGAGTGTTTCACAGAAATACTCGAGGGAAATATTCGCTTAAGTGAAAGTGATGAAACAGTGAAGAAAGCGTAAGAGTTTAAGGGTTTGAACAGTGCACGAAGAAGTTCGAACGCCAACAAGTCCCAGCCGTTGATCTTTCCATGTGTACGTTGATCTAAAAAGTGTGGTGAGATGTCACTTCGGTGTACTGTTCACGCCTGTTACCCAGTGCCACGTAGGTCGCCCAGCGCGACCACTTAGTCTCTTCAATGAAACAAGTTACAGCTCGAGACTGGGGGGCTTGTGTCCCGACTAGTCCTCGGTCATCGATCCCAGTGACTGACCTTAGACATCGCCCACTAGTGCCTGATAGTGGAAGTGGGCCACACAAGGGGGGGCCCAGATGCATCTATCAAGAGATCGGTCAGTCTTCGGACATCGGTACCATAGACCCCGACGTTGGAGATCGACACCAGACCTCACCAACAAAGGGAGAGATTGGACATCGACGATCTTAACGTTATGGTGGGCCACGTAAGGTGGACCCTAGAATTATATCAGATAAGGGAAAAGCCTAAGTCACGAGGGATCCATGCACGTGGTGTGTATAGCGCATACAGGCGCGACACGAGAGAATAATCCTTGGAGGCGCTGAGGCCCATTAGGGTTAGGGTTTCCAAGGAAAGCTGCATGCATGATACGTGAATACTTAGGACACCCGCAGAAACAAATGGCGCCAGAGATTAGGTGCATGAGTTGGTACCTAGACGACCACTCTGTTAGTCGTTGCACTCCAGTTAAGGGAAGTTTTATGTGCTAGATACGCTAAGATTATGTAAATAGCGGTGCAAGGACGTTCCCCAAGGAACCCTAGACAAGGGTAACCGCACAAAGGTAAACCCTAGTTTTAACCTATATAAAGGGTGCCAAGAACCCTAGTAAGGGACACAGTTTTTAAGACTGAAGCTATTATATACACTTGTGTTTCTTTGCCCTAATACTGACTTAAGCGTCAGAATGCAAACGACCGTCAAGACACCCCTTTGTCTTTGCAGGTAAGAGATTTCTTGATCAAGGAAGTACGATTCTCAAGTGAGGATAGAAGGGTCAAAGACTATCGTTAGAGTCAACCGGCGACATGAGTCAATCGGGAGGAATAATTGTTAAATAGTTTCTAAATTGGTATCTAATTAGCTACCAAAGTTTTTGCTACCAAATTTAGAATCTAAATAATTGGTAGTTAAAATCTTGGTAGCTAATTAGATACCAATTTAGAAACTATTTAAAAATAATAGAAACTAATTTATAAATAATTTTTTTTTAATTTCTAAAATGATGTCTAATTTAGTCAATATAGCAACTAATTATTTTATGTCTATAAAATTGGTTTTTATTTCATGATTATATGAGAATGGATTATACATGATTTGTTATTTTATTAGGAAAATTTAGACAAAGTCACGAAACAGTTCTTATAAATTGTGGATAGAAAACTCTCGAATGAAATCAGGGTTTTATAATTACCAAATGGTCCAAATTGAAGTTAATTAGTAATATTGGTGTTTAAACATTATAGAATCTTCTAATGATAATGATCATATTTAACGAGTAGTTAATTAGGTAGGAAAAAGCATGGTTAAATATATGAAGTAATTAATTAGTTGCAAAGGAGGTAGGACCACAGAAGAGATGTAATTAGGGTATCATGAGCAGAATTTCCACAGAATGGTTTGAAAGTGCAGTGATTTGAGTGGTCACTACTGGTTGTCTGAGCAGAGTGCAGTATCTAAAACAAAGAAGAGCACAACACGCACTTCCTTAGTGATACGCATTCAAAAGTAGGGTCTTGATACGACTCCCCGGCCATGGGGTGTCGTCCCTTTGCTCCAAACCTCTAACCTCTTAGGCTTATTAATCAAATACCATTTTCTTCAAATTAAATCTTACTTACAGTTTATAATTCTAACCTCATAATATAATTTTTAAATTATTTCATCTCTTTATGTAAATTTACATTTCATCTCTACAAATATCAACAGCAATAATGATGACTAATTAACAAGTGAAGAAAGATAGATGAAATTGCAAAAATAGTTAACACTTAATTTCTTAGAGTGATAAATAAACTATGAGAAGTCAAAAGAGAAAAGTGTTTTTAAATGTTAACTATTGTTTTAAAGTGGAAAAGTAGTCTTTTTATGCATTTTGTTGAATTATAGGGAAGCCTAGCTAATGTATATCATATATATTAATTCATGGCAGAAAAGGTATAAAGCATTATCATCAAACACATACACTTTGTACTTTATTTGCTAATTCAAGTGTGGATTTTGTCACTTGCAAACTTCGTGGCAACCAAGGGCATGTCGGTTCACGTAGTACATTTCATATTTTCCAAATGTCTGTACTACTTACAGTAAAATCGATATATCTTTATAATACTTTTCAATATTTTGTACTATAGTAAACTTCTACATATTCAAAACTGAAACATAATGAAAAAAAAAATGGAATTGAAAAGGAAATGAATTATATACAATTAATTAATCTAGCCTAGCACAGTGTAAATCATCCCGTAAAGTTAATTTTTATTCAGTAAAATCGTTACTAGCAGATTTGGTTATGTGCGTAAATAAAAAAATTTCTGCAACTTGAAATTTATCTTGGCAATTTAATAAAGAACACTGCTTAATTGTGAAAAGTTTTGAGGCAAATTAGAGTGTGACACGTATTATTCATGCAACTGTATACAAATAGTTTTGTGCTGTATAACTTTTCCCCTTCGACTAATGAAATATATGATTAATTCAACTGCGTAATATAGATGTGACGAAATGAATTGAACCACAGAATGCAGAACATATATTTTACTTTCCTTTTGGGCCATAAAATTAGATTTTAAGATACTTGATGCGTGAGCTTAACATAGACAAATATCATATATGTATTCCAATTTGAAAACAATACATAGTTGTTACATATTCAGCAGATTTTCTTTGTCCTTTGCTCCCAAATCATTGATACCACGTATTCTCCAATATATTTGTTTGCCTATGTCACGTTTCATGTTTTATCGTGGCCCATCCTTAACATCAATAAAAGTTTCAGACATATCATCAAAGACCACAATATCCCCAAAGAGGACGTGCAATGTTTTAGACCGCTAGATTAACAAAACGTCCTCGTAGTAGATTTCTCCAATCTACCCCATAGCCAGCAATCATAACACACTTTACTTCACCAAAGCCACCATGCACAGTGCACATGGTGCAGTTTGGGGAAAAAATATGCAACTTGTGAAATGACTTAAATTCCCTTCATCGTGTCAGCAGCAATTAGAGCAGTCCCCAAGTGACTGGGAATAGCTGTTTGAGCAAAAGTGGAGCATCACAGAAGCGAAATGGGGATCTAATCCGTAATCACATACCAATCATCACGACGTTTTTGTCTCCTAAACGTGACATCTATGTAACATATATAGCTAGGTCCAATGACATAATTCAGTCATCAACTTGTAACATTCTGGTTTCTATATCAGTATCTTTCGTAAGGACAACGTTGGAATTTTTCCTTTACTCTTTTCATCATCATGTGTCCAGTGTAAAATACTTTGTAACTTTATCTTACTAGTCTCAGTTTAAGAATACAGTTTATCACTTTCATTCACAATCATGCACATATACTTCATATAAGAAGTTTGAATTTCTAAGTCGAGTTCAACTCCATTGATTAAAAGTTTAAAACATGTAATAGGAAGAAAGAGAAAAGGTAGATGAAGAAGGGACAAGTTGGGAGTGGAAGCATGGAGCTGTAACGGGTCCTCTCAAGTAGCAAATGTGGGAACCGGGTGAAGCAGTGAGGAGCCAATGAAGATATCCTTCACACAAGTTGTTTGGTGTTTTTCTGTTTTCTCTTCCCTTTTGATTGCTCTTTTTCTCTCCCGAGTCATAGGCTTTTCAACAGTAGGGTGTGCAAGATTCCACTACCAAAGCATAGGCCTCTCATCAACGGCTTTGATAATGGGCTTGTGATGGGGTCGAGGTTCTCAAAAGCCACCTGAATATTTTTCGTCACTAGGGTTCATACTTTTGTTTTTCACAATTTGCTTCCTCAGTTTTGTCGGATTCTCAGGTGAAGTTGGATTAGGTTGGAAATTTTTCACGCATGGCTGGCTGATGAATTTGCTACCAAGGAGAGCACTAGCACACAAGAGGACACAACCATTCTCATCTTTTATTTGTTACAGTATGGAAGTCAAGACAGAACCTAATGAAAAACATTTGTTTGTTTTATTTTATAATGGCTTAAATTTATTATTTTCTATTACCTTTTTCATCCTATTTTTGTTTTGGCCTGCTCACTTAAATCTTAAAGAAATCAAAGAGAAACTTTTGGACCCAAAATTGTAACTTCACTTTCATCATTATATTGCTCTCAGTATTACAGCAGAACAAGACATTATGGCAGCTGGTTTTACTTTTTAATCATTTCCCTCACCACTTTCCAAATGTACTGTTTCAAGAATGCATTAAAACAAGTTGTTAAATATTTAAAGCAACGTTTTTTCTCTCTTACGATTTCGATAGATTAGCTAATGTGTATCCATTCTGTTTAAAAAAGTTAATGTCTTTCCAAATATAAATGATCATTTATTACGTTTTTTTAAGTTAATATGTTAGACGCGTGTTATACAATATAAACTATTTTTTTTAACTTAATAATTTAAATGTAGTTTGTTTAGTTATTTATAATTATTTCATTATATTTAATATAATTTCACATCATTCTGAAGAGTTGAAGTTAATAATAAACAATATTAAATGATATAACATGTTTCACATGTTACTTGAAATCGAAAGAATAATATAGTATCTTCTTTCTAAATTAGTTCCATATTCTCTTTAATTCTTCTCATAGATATACATTGTTTCATGAACATTTTTTAACAACTTTTCATTGTTTACATAATTTTTTGAAAGCTTTAATATCATGTATACGGTTCTTAGTTTTTGTGTATGAATTCACGTACTAAGCACCGGCCATAGAGCAATAGTTACACACGTTTTGGCAGTTCAAAAGTGTATATGGGGTAATATAGCTTGGGATAAAAAATGTGAGGACACAGTTGTTGCTAAATGTGTCTGAGCACAGTGACCTATTTGTGCACTCAAACTCTAATTGAAGTAAAAAAGAAAAAAAACTTTGGTCGGTCAGGCTAAAATTTGACTCATTTTGATCGTTGATTTGAATTGGGAAGGAGAAGCACCGTTCTTTTTTATTATATATCTTTTGATGAAAAAAAAAACATAAAGGGCTTCCACTAAAAAGTAAATGATACTAATAAATCATGCACGCAAGTTTGTATCTTTGAAAACCAACCAAAACAAAAAGCCCTCTCACTACTTTTCTCTCCCACATTATTTTGTACTCAACAAAACTAGGTTGATTGTGTTAAAGGGAAGGAGAATTAATGTGGTTAGATGAATGAAACAAAAACCCTCCGAGTTGTCATTCCTTTGTAGTAAGACTCCTCCTTTTTACTTTCAGCATTTTTCTATCTTTCAACTTGCTAAAACATATCCGTTTCAGCAATAAAGAGGGTCTATTATTGAAACCCACTTAGGTCGTCTTCTCCAAAAGTTGCTGGTCAAAAATCATTCTCACACAAAATGATTTGTCACACTTCGACTCCTTACAATCAATCATTCACCCAATCAAACATGCATCTTTATCATCTTTTCTTTCTCTAATTTAATACGAATCATGCACCGTCTTCACATAATTTATACAACCTCAATAATGCTTTCTCTTTATTAATTGCTTTGAAAGCAATGTATTCACAACACTAATCAAACTACGTTCAATCTCATGCTTGTAGCCCCCAATACATCCAACAATTTTTCTTCAACAGACGGAATTCTCGTTATGGAATAGGTCAGTGTTCAATAATATATATTGATTCAATTGCTGATGTTATATATATGAGGGACCTAAAAGGAATACACCTAGGGCACTTGGTGCGATTGACCTAAATTGTTGGGAACAGACTTTGAGCAAATGCCTTATGGATAACCTCACTTTAGGGAGATTGATGATCAATCCAATCGAATATAATAAGAAATTTGATTTCATTTAATTTCTTCAAGTTAAAAGTTATTCAAATTGGATTTGATGATTCTAATTTTATATTTTAAGTATAAATTATCACGTTAGAATTAATATTGAAATTTGTTTAAAAAAAATATTAAAATAAAATCAATATGCATGTATCTTAATAAAACATAATAAGAAAATAAAACTAACGTAATTTCATGATTTTCTACTTATATATAAGTATGAATTTTAATGGTAATTTCATAATATGAAGTACATGAAAATTAATCGTTGAAGATAAGAATATCTCTTTCGCCTTTCTTTTTATGTGTGTTCACTACACGAATGCGTTTACTTTACAGAAAGGTTTGATGAATTGATTTCAAGTTAAGGCTTTTCTTATTATAACAGGATATTCAAAAGTTTCATCAAATATTCTACTTTTTTTTTTCTCTGGACAAAATTCATAACTAGGACCAAGCCTATGTTTTGATTCAACGTGTACAAAAAGTTCTCGTCGAATTTTACCCAGCTTTCATGCCTCATTCACTCGTTCAATTACGAAGTTTTACAAAAAATTTGGTAGCTCGTGCATTCTCATACTTTAAGCTGTAAAGTGGATGTGTATTTGAATAAAAAAAATGAAGCTTGGTAATGATGAAGTGATAAATAAAAAATGGGAAATTAATTTGTGTTTCCACACACTAACTAATTGGGCAATCTTAAATTAATCCTAAAACCTAAATTTATTAAAGGGATTCGTTAGAACTATTTTTGTTTTTTTATTGCGGCTGAAGGTTTGGCAAGTGTATCAAAAATGGTGGTTGAGAAAAATTTGATTGATAGTTTGGAAGTTGAGGATAAAAAAGTTAAGGTAAAACCATGTTACAATATACAGATGATACCTTATTTTTCTTTGAAGCTAATACTAAAAGTGTGTTTAACATTTTTTTAAGCGAAAAACAAATAAATAAATAAGAGGTATTTTAGGGATACCTCAACCCTTATACAAGTATGAGAATCTAATCTTCTAACCTCTTAACAAAAACTATCTCTTAGGAACTTTAACTGACCTCATACAAAACAAAGGCTCAAGACACCAATCTGAGTATGAAAAACTTACACTGCGCACTTTAGACGTAATCCAAGAACAAATATTCATTTGAGCCATAGTGAAAATTTCAAAGTGATCTACCTTGCCTCCTTTGAAAATCCTCTTATAACTATGTTACCACCTTCTCCTACAACTACTATCCACACGCCGCCCCAAAATTTGATTTACACTTTCCTTGACACCACTAATCCTGAAGCTTTTAAAATGGTTTTTTGGCTCCCTATGATCTGTTGCTGCCAATCTCATCCACTCGTAAAACTTAGACCACACGAGCCAAGCTACTCTACATGTGCAGAAAAGATGGGACGTGGTTTCCTCTTCCTCCCCGCACAGACAATACAAAATGGTATTCATGCATAACCCCCTTCTAACCAAGTTTGATTTAGACGCTATTTTGTCTTCCAGAACCCTCCATGTTGTGAGATGTGAAGATGGTTGTGCCTTCAACCTCCATAAATCTCCATACAACTCCCTTTCAATCCCAAGAACATCATCATTGAACTTTGTACGTTGATTTTACCGTGAACACTGCTGACCCTTTGTCTTTCCAAACCCAAGAATTCTCCTTATCCAACTTTCCCCCAATACTTGCATCAACTAATGTTCTTGAGTCCGTTCCCATTCAAACATATTCCTTCTCCATTCGATCTTCCACTTCCATTCTAATTTTTGTGACATTTGCCCCGCTTGCCAAACAGACAAATCCTTGTTGGAGCTGATGGTGAAAAGTCTCGGAAAGGTGTCCTTGAGATTCAGGTTGCCTACCCATTTATCCTCCCAAAACCTTATCTCCATCCCATTCCCTACCTCCAAAAAAGAAAAAGTATCCTCAAAACTGTTTTCCCACTCGTCAAGAGACCAAACCTCCTTCAAATCCTTCCACCAAAGAGAATCTGTTATGCTTTTTCTTCGACTCCGAAGATCCCTCTAACCACCATATTTTGAATCTAGAACTTCTTTCCACAAACCCGTGTTCTCGGATCCTAAACGCCAGATCCACTTGCCCAACAAAGCAAAGTTAAAACGCCTTAAACTTATCACACCGAGCCCTCCATCCTCTTTTGACTCATAAACCTTTTTCCATGAAACCCAAGAAATTTTCCTTCCTTCCGAGTCCCATCCCCACAAAAAGTTCCTCTGCAACCTCTCTATATCCTTCATCACCATAGCCGACATTTTAAAAAGAGACAAGAAGAACAGAGGGAGGGCAGACAACACCGATTTAATCAAACAAAGTCTACCTGCCATCAAAATAAACTTACCTTTCCATTTGCTTAACCTTCTTTTCAATTTTTCCACCACTTCTTCCCACAATTTACTTCTTTTGTGGCATCCACCTACCGGCAAACCCAGATAAATAAAAGGGATCTTCATCTTCTCACAATTCAAAATAGTTGTGAACTGTTGAACTAGCAGAGGACTGCAGCCTACCCCTCCGACACTGCTCTTTTGAAAGTTGACCTTCAGGCCAGAGGCCAATTCAAAGCAATTTAGAATAGCCTTGATAACCAACACACTTTGTGCTTGTGCCTTGCAAAAGAACAACGTGTCGTCTGCGTATCGTAGCATATTAACTTTTATGAACCTACCTCCAATTTCCACACTTTTTAACATATCTTTGTCGACCGCCTCCCTAACTGCTCCAGCTAAGCCTTCTGCCACAATTAGGAAGAGGAACGGTGCTAAGGGGTCTCCTTGTCTCAACCCTTTCCTTGGTTTGAACTTCTTAGTAGGACTCCCATTAACTAACACGGACACCGATGCAGACACAAGACAAAATCTTATCCAGCCAATCTACTTGTCACAGAAACCAAGCCTCCCCAACATGTAGTAGATAAACTCCCAAACTACTTTGTCATACGCCTTCTCATAGTCGACCTTAAAGAACACACAACTGCTCTTTTTCCTCTTCACTTCTTCCATCACTTCATTTGCTACTAAAACGCTATCCAGAATTCCTCTACCCTTCAGGAACGCAGATTGTTTGGAATTTATTACCTTGTGTGTCACTTTTTTCATCTTGAGAGATAGAATTTTTGCCACAATTTTGTATAAGCATCCATTAAGGCGACTTTGAATTATTTTGAATTATCTTCTGGTCTTAAGGTGAATTTCTTGAAGAGTAGAATTGGTGGGTTGGGGATCAACCAAACTATGATTTAGCGTTTGGCGGCTATTCTTAATTGTGATGTGATGAAAACTTTATTTGAGTACTTGGAGTTGCTGGTAGGGGGTGTCATGAGAGATGTGTCTTTTGGGATGGTGTGTTTGAACGATTGAAGAATAGACTGGGCAGGTGGAAAGGTAGGCTTTTTCCAATGACCGAGAGTATTTGTCTGATTAAGTATGTTCTTTATTCTATTCTGTTATTTTATTTTTCTTTATACAAAATGCCATTCTGTGGTGTTAAAGGAGATAGTGAGAATTCAGAGGAATTTTCTTTGGGGGTGGGGGAATAAAGGGAGGAAGATTGCTTGGCCTTCTTGGAAAAAGATTTGTGAGGCTAGTAGTCTTGGAATCATTGATTTAGGGATTTTAATGTAGGTTTATTAGGAAAATGGATTTGGCGTCTGGGAAGAACAAGGGCGGCTTGTAAAAGAAGATTATGGAATCAAAATACAGAGGGTGGAGAAGTCTGAGAGTGCGCGTTAATAAATCTAAGGCGTCTCTCTAGTAGAAAGATTTGAAGAAGGTCTGAGATTTTCAGGATTGGGGAAGGAGGTTTGAAGATTGCTTCAGTTGGAATAAGGTAGCAACTACATGTACTTATGAAGATTAGATGGAAAGTTGCAAAGGAAACAGGCTCGGGTGAAAAAGTCAGAGTTGCAAGACAACATAGCTGCATACTGTAGAACAAACACTGGAAGGCATGCTAACTTATTGGGAGAAGATTATGCTCAATGGTTGATGGATTTGTGTCTTCTTCTTTGCGGTTTTGAAGGTGATTTGCGGAAGCTCCATGGATTGAAGGTGGAACAAAGATCTCACATAGAGAGCTGGACTCCTTGAAAGTGCATGCTAAGTATGAAGAGTGAGTGGCGAGGCCATCTCACTTGGAAGGTGACGTTTGGAAGATTAAAAGCCTAATCCTAAGAGGTTTTAGGCAAAGAGTGGGAATTTGGCAGCATTTTACTAATGAATTAATCTTGAAAATACATGAGGTAGGCTCCTCCTTTTATTGCCAAGGAGGACCGGAAATGGCCAAGGCAAATGGTGGGAAATTCAAATCCTAATGGTTTGAAAGTTCGCGCCTAATTGTAGCTCACATGGCAAGTGTGACAAGGTGTGCTTCATGTGATGCAATTAGGTCTAAATGACCTGCCTTAGTTAGATTAGGTGTTTCTAGAAACCCTAATCTAACTTAGGTTGGTTTTTAGAAGCCAATATTCAACCTAATTACAATTAAACAATTTTACAAAAGAAAATTCCTATGCTACTTTGACAAGAATTTAAAGACTATGCTACGCTTGAATTTGGACCTCTTGGAACATATAGGGGTAAGTTTCTCTGCCATAAGTAGTAGTGTTCCAGTCCTCTTCAAGCCTCTTAGCCATGGCCCTTGTAGTTGGCTCAATATGTCTTGATGTTTGGCTCTCCTTTGGGTTGGTGCTTGGCCCTCTTCCATCATCCCCTCCCCCTTGGAAAGGATTGGTCCTCAAATCCAAGGCGTCATCTTCTTCATTGGTACCTACGAAAGGGGATAAGTCAATGATATTAAAAGTATCATGTACTCCATATTCAGCAGGTAAATCTAATTTGTAAGCATTATTATTAACTTTCTTGAGGATTTGAAAGGGTCCATCACCACGGGGACTAAGTTTGGACTTTCTCTTAGTTGGAAATCTATCATTCCTAAGATGAAGCCAAACTAAGTCTCCCTCCTCAAAAATGATTTCTCTTTTCCCCTTATTGTTGTATTTGACATACTTCTTAGTTTGTTGTTGTATTTGCATTTTAACCTTCTCATGCATTTTCTTAACAAATTCAGCTTTGATAGCTCCTTCCTTATGCCCAAAATCTTGTGGATTAGGAAGGGGTAGCAAATCTAAAGGAGTAAGAGGGTTAAAACCATATACAACTTTAAAAGGAGATGCATTAGTAGTTTTGTGAACTACTCTATTGTAAGAAAATTCAATATGGGGAGGGTACTCATCCCAAGATTTGTAGCTACCCTTCATGATTGCCCTAAGCATAGTACCAAGAGATCTATTGACTACTTCGGTTTGTCCATCCGTTTGAGGATGACATGATGTAGAAAATTGTAGTCTAGTGCCAAGTTTTTCCCAAAGTGTTTTCCAAAAATGGCTTATAAACTTTGGATCTCTATCAGATACTATACTCCTTGGTAAACCATGAAGTCTTACCACTTCTCTAAAGAAGAGTTTAGAAATATTTTGAGCATCATCCACTTTGTGGCAAGGAATAAAATGTGCCATTTTACTAAAATGATCCACTACCACAAAGATGGAGTCATAACCTCTTGCAGTCCTAGGAAGTCCTAAGATGAAATCCATGCTAATATCTTCCCATGGAGCATTTGCAATCGGTAGAGGGGTATAAAGTCCATGAGGCATTGTTTTAGCTTTAGCTTTTAAACATGAGATACACCTAAAGCAATGTCTTTGGACATCTCTTCTCATGTGTGGCCAAAAGAATTTTCCTTTTAAAAGGTCAAGAGTTTTGTCAACTCCAAAATGGCCCATGAGACCCCCTTCATGTGATTCCTTTACAAGAAGTTTTCTATGTGTACCTTGGGGAATACAAAGTTTGCTTTCTTTAAAAAGATACCCCTCGGACACATAGTATCCTTCTTGTGCTCTACGTTCACATTTAGCAAAGATGAATGCAAAGTCTTGGTCTTCTTGATAAAGTTCTCTTATGTTGTCAAATCCAAGAATTTGAGCACCAAGTTTTAAAAAGAGCACATGTCTCCTTGAGAGAGCATCTGCCACTATATTTGTGCTTCCATTCTTGTATTTGATGACATAAGGAAATTGTTCAAGAAATTCCATCCATTTTGCATGACGTTTATTGAGCTTGTGTTGGCCTTTCAAATATTTTAAAGACTCATGGTCTCTATGTGTAACAAATTCTTTAGAAACAAGATAGTGTTCCCAAGTCTTTAAGGCCCTCACAAGTGCATAGAGCTCTTTGTCATACGTGGGGTAGTTAAGGGTGGCTCCTTGAAGTTTTTCACTAAAATAAGCAATTGGATGCCCTCCCTGTAACAAAACCGCACCTATGCCAACCCCCGATGCATCACACTCTAGCTCAAAAGTTTTAGCAAAATTTGGTAAAGCTAGAATGGGTGCATTAGTAAGTTGAGCCTTTAGCCTTTTGAAGGCTTGTTCCTGCTTTTCATTCCAGCAAAATGTAGTGTCTTTCTTCACTAACTCATTGACTGGTGAAGCTAGACTTGAAAAGTTAGGCACAAAGCATCTATAGAAGTTAGCCAAACCATGAAAACTCCTAACCTCTCCTACATTTTGTGGAGTTGGCCATTCTTGGATGGCTTTGATTTTTTCGGGGTCAACATGTACCCCCTTTTTGTTTACTACAAAACCAAGAAAAACTATGCTATCAACACAAAAACTACACTTATCACTATTTGCAAACAAACTATTATTTCTAAGCACTAGAAAAACTTCCCTAAGGTGTCTTAGGTGGTCATATAGGTTTTGACTATAAACTAAGATATCATGAAAATAAACTACTACATATTTACCTATGCAATCTCTCAAGACATGATTCATGAGCCTCATGAAGGTACTAGGTGCGTTAGTGAGACCAAAAGGCATCACCAACCATTCATATAGTCCAAATTTGGTTTTAAAAGCGGTTTTCCACTCATCACCCTCCTTGATTCTAATTTGGTGATAACCACTTTTAAGATCAATTTTGGAAAATATAATTGACCCATGTAGTTCATCAAGCATATCATCAAGTCTTGGGATTGGATGCCTATACTTGATGGTGATGTTGTTGATGGCTCTACAATCACAGCACATTCTCCATTTTCCATCTTTTTTAGGCACCAACAAGACAGGTACAACACAAGGGCTTAGGCTCTTTTGCTCCCAACCCTTCTCCAACAAATCTTGTACTTGAGATTCTATCTCCTTTGTTTCCTCAGGATTAGTTCTATAGGCTGGTCTATTTGGTAGACTAGCCCCCAAAACCAAATCAATTTGATGTTCTATACCTCTAAAAGGAGGAAGTCCTATGGGTCCCTCTTTAGAGAATATATCATCAAATTCGTTTAAAAGATCTTTGACTTGAGGAAGTAGAGTCATAGTCTCAAGATTTGTGGCAGTGCATGTAAGTGTTCCTTTACAAAAGATAAGGCTAGGTTGTTCAACAAGAAGCATATTTTCAAAGGTATTTTCAATTACTTTGTCTTGTTGAATGACCTTGTGGGAAGGAACACTCTTCTCCCACGCCTTTTGTTCCCTAAGGATTTTCTCTTTTTCTATTTTTGTTTTTTTTTCTCCTCATCCCTCTTTTGTTTCATTTGTATTTGATCTCTTACCACTTGGGAATGTGGTAAAGGATTAAGTACAAACTTCTTTTTCTTGTGGGTGAAGGTAATCTCGTTGGTTAGACCATTGTGCAAGGTTTTCTTGTCAAATTGCCTTGGTCTACCCAATAAGATGTGGCAAGCTTCCATAGGAACTACATCACATAAAACATTGTCTTGGTAGTTACCTTTAGAAAACTCGACTTTCACTTGTTTATCTACAGTTAGTTCCCCATCTTCATTTATCCATTGAAGTTTGTAAGGTTTAGGATGAGGGACTACTTGTAGATTTCACTTTTCAACCAACCTAGTGCTACAACAATTGCAACATGAACCACTATCCACAATGAGAGAACAAGTGAAAGATGTTCTCTCTTTGTGTTTCTATGGTTACACTAGTTTGGTTGTTGAGGGTCCTTCTAATCATCAATAATCCCCCCTTTAAAGGATACACTCTTTCATCTTCTCCCCCTTCTTCTTTTTCACTAGGTTCTTCTTCACAACTAGTATACTCACCTATTCCTTTCAAAAACAAGGTTCTTTGGTTTGGACATTGAGCTTGCACATGTCCTCTTCCAAAGCATTTAAAGCATTTAACATCCCTAGTGTGAATGGGTGGAGTGAGCATATCTTTTCCTATGGGTTTGGGAGTCTCTTTTGGTTTTTCTTTGGATGTACTCTCCCTCTTAAAATCTCTTTTTGGATAGGAGTTAGAGTATGAACCTTCCTTACGACTTGAAGTTTTCCTTAAATTTTGCTGTTCAACTTTGATACATAGTTGAACCAAGTCATTCAAGTCTTGATAAGGTAAGAGTTCAACTCTATCTCTTATCTCAAGATTTAGCCCGCTTAAGAATCTAGCTGTGGTGGTATGGTTGTCTTCGTTAATCCTTGCCGTTTTTATATATATCGCCATCTTTTGCCAATATTCTTCTACACTTAGATTTTTTGATGAAGTCCTTGGAGTTTGCCCATTGACTTCCTTTTGTAGGATGAGGGAATATGGCGACATCTCAAGGCTGCCCTAAGGTCATTCCAATATGTAATGGGAGGGTCCTTGTGGAGATGTCTCTCTCTTTTTAGGGCAATCCACCAATTCATAGCATTTCCTTGAAAACTTAAGATAGCTAAGGGTACCTTTCTTTCCTCACATACTCTATGACAAGCAAACAATTGTTCTACCTTCATTTCCCAATCTAGATAGGTTTCTACATTTTCTTTCCCATGGAAATAAGGTAGATCTACCCTAACCTCCTTAGTGCTTTCTTGTTCTTTTCTTTCTCTTCTAGTTCTCCTAGGGGGTGGTTGATAATATTCATTTATCCTAAGACTTTCTTCCCCAAAAGATTCATGATTGTGAGAACTAGATGCATGTGAATATATTTTTTTAGATTTTTTATAGCTTTCATCCTTTTCTTTAGCCATTTTCAACTCTTTGATTTGTACCTCATGTTCCAATTGTCTATATGGGAATGATTGAAAGTCCTTGGCTAATTGTTTTAAAAGAGTTTTAATGGACTTTATATCACTTTCACTAGATTTAGAAGAGTGAGTTGACATGACTAAAACTTTGTGTTTACAAGTATTTTACCTCAAGAAAGAAAAGGAAAGTAATGAAGGTAGCTTTCCAGGAAAGAGAGGTGGATCACTAGGATCTCTTAAGTACCAAGTCTTTCCTTGCCAAAATCTATCCCTCAAAAACTTCACACAATTCTTTTTCTAAGTAAATTACTTAGATCACAATTAGGAATGAAAAGTCAATTTTTATGCAAAGGAAAACAATGCAAAGAAATTAAACAATGCAAAACAAGTTTAACAATACAAAACAAGTAATTAAAGCAAAGCAATTAACTAAGCACAAATTAAAGATTGTTAACTACAAAGCTTTAAACTAGACGAATCCTAAGGTGAGGCTTCTAGACACTTGGAGCCATTGAAGACACACTCACCGTCTACATGTGATTAATCCACTAATTAATCAAGGTTAAATGTAATTACAACTCAAATAAATACAAAGAAATTGAATTACAAAAAATAAAATTCAGATTTCTTATACTATGCACTCCTTAGCTTGTGGTTGATCTTCCTTGTTGTGTTCTAGAAAGTGTATGTATTTGTATTTGCTGCAGCTCCTTGCCTTAACCTCTTATGGTTAGCCAATTAAATTCTTGAAAACAGTACCTACTAAGTAGAGATAGACTCACCACAAGGTCAATTCCACTTAACAAGCACCAATTGAATTTTATCCACCAACAATTTAGAGGTCAAGAAAAGAAAGCAAGAAACAATTCAAATTTTAAAACAGGACAACAACAAATGGATTTGAATTATATGACACAACTTAGAAAGAGTTTTGAATGATATTGGACAAGCAATAAAAATAGGCACTCAACAAATGATAGCACACAAAAGGAACCTAAAGAAATGCACTATAATTGATTAGAAAAACCAAAATAGCACTACTGGTAAAATTAGGTTCACAAAGCGTGATTTAAAATATTTATGCTGAGCTGGCTATTTTGAATTGGATTCTGAAATTTTAACCATAAACGATTCAAGGTCTTGGCAAACTTTTGGCGTTGGAATCGCACCAAATAATTGTGATAAATCTTTCAAAATTATTGTCCAACTACCGTATATTTTGGCACCAGGATGCACACTTTTTTTGTTTTATTTATAATTTTTTCTCTATTTTGTCTTTTGCTTTGATTCTTTTTTTCTTGATTTTCTAACACATCAAAATGTATAGATCTATATTTTCATAGTTTTTCTTCAACGTATTTGAATTTCATAACAAAAAACAGCCAGCACAGAATTTGAAAAACAGAGTAATCCTAATTCTAGAATTTAAAAACAGAATGATAAACTTCAAAAATACAATGGAGTGGATGTATATGAATTTCTATGGATCTAACATACAAATATGAACTCAAACTAAAAGAAAAATGCACCAAAGGATCAACAAACACAGAATTATAAATCTGGACTCAAATCAAATCAAGAAACCAAAATTATCAACAAATTCAGCACTACATGGGATTGATGACAAATTAGGAGAAACATGACTTAGACAAAACATAATAGGATTCAGAAATTAAAATGACTCAAGACACATATAATGAACCAAATAGAATTGCAAACAAGACTCAAACAAACTAAAAACAAAACAGCAACACAATTCTATATAGATTCCTACACAAATGTGAAAATTAGAAGCTCAAGAACAATTTGAACACAATGCACCGATTGAATTTCTTTAAACAACACCTAAATCAAATTAAAATGCAAAAAACAGCAAGACAACATGAAGAAGTGAAGAACAACATGGAAATAAGAAGAAAACACAAATTAAAATGGAAGAAGACACTTAACTCTTGTAGAACCATAGCTCATGATACCAAATGATGGATTTGTGTCTTCTTCTTTGTGGTTTTGAAGGTGATTTGCAGAAGCTCCATGGATTGAAGGTGGAACAAGGATCTCACGTAGAGAGCTGGACTCCTTGAAGGTGCATGCTAAGTATGAAGAGTGAGTGGTGAGGCCATCTCACTTGGAAGGTGACGGTTGGAAGAGCCTAATCCTAAGAGGTTTTAGGCAAAGAGTGAGAATGGCACAAAATTGGCAGCATTTCACTAATGAATTAATCTTGAAAATACATGAGGTAGGCTCCTCCTTTTATAGCCAAGGAGGACCGGAAATGGCCAAGGCAAATGGTGGGAAATTCAAATCCTAATGGTTTGAAAGTTCGCGCCTAATTGTAGCTCACATGGCAAGTGTGACAAGGTGTGCTTCATGTGATGCAATTAGGTCTAAATGGCCGGCCTTAGTTAGATTAGGTGTTTCTAGAAACCCTAATCTAACTTAGGTTGGATTTTAGAAGCCAATATTCAACCTAATTACAATTAAACAATTTTACAAAAGAAAATTCCTATGCTACTTTGACAAGAATTTAAAGACTATGCTACGCTTGAATTTGGACCTCTTGGAACATGTAGAGGTAAGTTTCTCTGCCACCAGTAGCAGTGTTCCAGTCCTCTTCAAGCCTTTTAGCCATGGCCCTTGTAGTTGGCCCAATATGTCTTCATGTTTGGCTCTCCTTTGGGTTGGTGCTTGGCCCTCTTCCATCAATGGTCTTGCTCATTGGTTTTTCTAAGGGAGGTGTGTCTGATTCAAAGTAGTAGTTGTTTTGTGTCTAGTCTGGATGTGCTTGATCCAATGCAGCAGCTGTGTGGTGCACCAAATCCACTACAGGTGAAGATTGAAGGTGTAGAATTGGTTGAAGGTGCAAGGACGACCTTAACATGGAAGTTGTTGGCCTTCTTAATGGAATTATGCAGATCCCTCAATGCAGAATTCAGGTCCAATGGCTGGAATTGATGAATGGAAGGGTACTTCTGAAAGGAGCATTATTATGTTGCACATCTTATATGAGAGAATCTAATCTTGTCCAAATCTTGTTCAAAAGCCAAAATTGGTTATGGGAAATAGGGTAATCTCCTGGATGGAAGACACATAACTGTGAAAAAACTAGGTGATTGGAGGGGCAGGGCAATTGCGGTTTCATGAGTAATAATTATGGAAAATGTGTTGTTATGCAAGCTTGTTGTTTCAAAGGTGCAGAGGATTATGCAGTTTATAAAGAACCATCTTTATATGTAGCTTTTTCTAGTGTAAAATGCAACTTTGGATGTAGTTTTTTGACCAATTGTGTGGGCCGAGTATGTGTTTGCAGTGCCAAATTATCATGCAGTAATGGTTAGGAATGTACTAATCATGGGTTAAAATTGTTAGGTGGGAAGCTATGAATTTGTTGTTTTGTTGCAAGTATGTTGGTGTTGTCATGGCAGCAACACTATTGGTGCAGTTTGGGCTGTTATATTGTGGGAAACTTTTGCCTATAGATGGTGAAGGTATTTTGTTCTTGTATACGGGTTGGGACACTCCTGAAGTGTCCCCGTTTTAATTAATTTTATTCTTTGCTGATAAAAAAAAGTTGGAAGGTTGGGAATGGGAAGGAAATCTCTTTTTGAGAAGATAATTGGGTGGGTTGTGGTGCCTTGAAGAACAATTTTCCGAGGTTGTGTTCTTTGAGTTTGTCCTCTGATTCTAAGTTGTTTGAGTGTGGGGATTGGAATAACGGTGTTTGGGAGTGGAATTTATCTTGGAGAAGGAGATTTTTTGAATGAGAAAAGAATTTGGAGAGCCAACTTCTTTAGAAAATTCAAGGGTTGAGGTTAGTTTTAGAAATTGAAGATAGCTGGGTTTGGAAAGATGGTGTGATTTTAACTAACTCAATCCCAAAAAATCGGCTCATGGGGTGAGGTTTGCATTCACTTATATACAATGAATTGTCCTCATCTCTAGTCGATGTGGGATCTCCAACAATGTGTCTAGTGTTTTACTTCTTTATCTCTAACAACTAAACTAAATCTCCAGTTGCAATTTGTTTATGTTAGAATATATAGCCTTAAACGAGAGGGGGGGGGGGGGTGTGAATTGTTTAAAAGGGATTTTTGAAAACTTTTTCAGCTTGAACAAAATCCTTTGTGTGAATCCAGATCAGAATTTCAGTTAGCCAAGAATTTAAGCATAAAACAGCAAAGCACCAGAAAAAAATCGGTTGTTTCTGCAAAACAATTGGTTGTTTATACCAGTAAAACAATAACTGAATTTAAATGAGTTTAAGGGAAGAAAGAGATACACAAACAATTTATACTGGTTCACTCTTAAACCAAGAGCTACATCCAGTCCCCAGAAGACACTGGGTAATCCACTAAGCAATCAACACAGATTACACACAAACCACTAAAGTAGTGACCTTGAACCCTTCAAGAAACACACCCACTTTGGCACAACACACACCAAGAATGTTGATCTTGACCACCTCAAGAACACACACAATACTTTTTGGCTACAACACCAAAATTTACAGAAGATTCATAACGAATTACACTTGTCTACAGAATAATCTGAAATCAATACATATTTAATCCTATTCCACTCCTTCTTGAGAAAACCCAAAGCTTGATGTGAATGTTCAAAAACTTGAAAGCAATCTTTTTCTCAACTAAAACTTAAATTTGTCTCTCTTGTTTGTTTTAAAACATAAACAAACCATTTATACTTTTCAAAGATTGGTCAAAGCATTTCACAAATCTAAGAAAGGGTTGAAGATATTGATTTTGGATGATAATGGTATTCCCACAAATTTCACTACTAACGTGGTTTACAAAGAAATATTCGAAAATGTTTGAAGTATTAACTTACAGCGTTACATATGAGGTATGAAATTTCTTTATTTATTTGAAATATATTTTTATTTATCATATTTTTTTGTAATATATGAACAACAATTTAAGAACTGATATACACCATCTCTTATAGGTTTTGATCAATGCTTTTGTTTGACACAATTATTCATGGTCATCTTGAAAGTATGGTACGTATCTTTTATTTTGACATATCTTTGTCAAGGTTGCTTAATTTAATTAATGTTTTACAGGAATTATTTATAAGAAGTAACAGTTTTGTAAAATTAAAGTTCAGAAATGATGAATCTGTAAAGCACTTGATGACGTATGTTTACTTAAATTATTAATTACATAATTTATTATTACTATTACAAATTTCGTGTACCTATTTGTGTACTTAATCTTTTATTCAGGCTCTTGAAAGGCAATGTGAAATTCTTGATTTATGGAGTCAAATTCTATTGAGGGTTGCGTACTGGATGATCATATCTCATTCAAGATATTAAGGACAAATATCAACATTGATTCAAAAGGAAGTAATTTTAATGAAGAAATTTGATGTAGTATTAGCACTGCTGGGACAGTTTTGCAGTATATTCGTTACTCTCTACATATTATTTAATTTATATTCACACTATATTTTGATGATTTGTAGAATTACTATTGCACATTTCTTTGTATAATGTTTTGGTCTCACCACACGACACAATGTTTCAGGTACTGTTAATATTAGAGTTAAAACAATTTCTTAAATTTCAATACGTTTATATATTATATATATAAATTTTTATTATTATCTTATTTTAATCAGTATTTTTTTTATAACTGATATAAATTTTTTTTATCTAGAATATTTCAGGTGAGTTATTTGTTTCAAGAACCTTTACAGGTATTGTCATCATTTTTGTATACATTTTAACAGTTTGTTTTATTAGTAATAACTATGTGTTTTATTAATTTTTAGCGTTTTTACTATTTGGACACTTTTAATTTTTTTGTGTAATGTGTTACTGTGCTCAAATTATATCTTAAATCATAACTTATACCTTAAATGATTATATAAGTTACTGTGCTCATATTATATCAACATTATGGTCAACAAGATAAAAGGTAGATCATTTCTTATTTTCAAGCCTTTTGTTTATTGATAAATGGTTGCATTAAATAGTTATCAGACTAATTAAGTCAATAATTTATTTTATTCTTTTTCAGATAGAGTGTGCCCTTTTTATTTTCCTGATACACTTTTTTCGAAATTTAATTGCTTTTTCCTATACAGAGTTCGTGAAGCAGGTAATTGATCCTGCCTGTTGACCGGAGCGCTGGAGAATGCCTCGTCAAAGGATCGACGTGCGCACCGCTTCTCACCTCCGTTCCTCTTCGGGATCTATCTCAAGAACATGCAAAGAAACGATACGGCGCCGCTGCGGCCGATCGCACTCCGACGCTCAAGTCAGTGACGGTATCACCAAATACTAAGAACGAGAACCGTGCAAATCCTCTCTCACAATCAGCTCTATCACTCGCAAGCGTAAAGTGTATGAACTGAACGTGCGTACCTCAGAAAGTCTGTTAAGAACTCTTATATACCTGGTGGCTTTCTCTCTCCTGGCAGTTACAGACTTGGACACGTGGCTCGCATCCAACTGTACACGTGCCATCATCTGGAGGCTCCCTGACTTGGCGCTGCTTCTACTCTCATTTTGGCTAAGTTACTTATGCATGGTACTGCCCAGTGCATAGCTAACTTAGGAGTGCGATCTCTACTGGAACTGGCGAGTTAGGGCTTTCATACACCTTCCCTGTGGTCTCGCCGGCCGCCTTCATAACCTGCTGCTTCTCCTTCATCTTCGGCGATGAGCTTGCTCTGGCGATCTCCAACGCCTAGGTCACCTGAATCTACATCTGGCGACTTAATCTTTAACCTGGCGATCGCCTATCCTGGTAAGCTGGAAGTCGGAACACGCCAACTTAACAACTGGCGACTACACGTGCCTCCCGACTTCCTTCCTTTCTGCCAACCTGGCGCCCTGCCAACACACCTACACTGTAGCAGGATACCACGTCATCACACCTGACCACCAGGGCGGTACACAAGCCCCCCAGTCTTAAGCGAAGACTTGTCTAGCGAAAAGACTGAAAGAGCCTTCGTTAACACCGATCTACGTGGCACTGACGCAGAATTCCAAGCGATTGTACTTTCTGCTGCTCTGACACTCCACCAACCCCTTCACTCATCGTTCGACACGTGGCTTCATCAACGGCTCTCTTCATCTGCCGTTAGCGCTTCCTAAAATCATTTCGAAAACCCTGAGATCATGGGAACCATGGTGCCTCCCAACCTGGTGGGGGTAAAAGCGTCGTTCAAGGGGGTAGAAGACCCGGAGGCGCATCTGACGGCATTCCACACCCAGATGATGTTGTTTGGGGGCTCAGACGCTGTGTACTGCAAGATGTTCATGAGCACATTGAGCGGAATCGCCATGGAGTGGTTCGTGAGTTTACCAGAAGGGCATATCACGTCTTTCTCTCAGTTCTCGAAGCTCTTCACTGAACAATACATCGTCAACAAGGCACCTGCAGTGGTGTCCTACGATCTGTTCGACGTGCGCCAATACCAGGGGGAGTCGCTGAAGGACTACCTCAACCGCTTTGGGGCACAAGTGGTTAGACTGCCCAGCAAAGATGAAGATATGCTTGTGCACGCGTTTAAGAAGGGAGTGTTGCCTGGCCCTTTCAGCGAGTCTCTCATCAGGAGCCATCCCAGCACTTTTGCAGAGATTCGACGACGTGCGGTGGCGCACATAGTGGCAGAAACAGAGGTTTCTGAGAAGAGGGGAAGTGCTGCACCACCCAGACCGCGTGGAGGGCAAGGAAAGCCACAGCAAGCAAGGGTGCATGAGGCCAAGGAGGGGAAGAAGGTGCGAGAGAAACCTCGTCCCTATGCACCAGGCAAAGACCAGAGCAGGGGGCGTGCAAGGGAGAACAACGCACCCCCGAGATATAACTTCATGGTAGGATTGGCGGATCTCATCGCCCTTCCTGCTGTAGCAGCAAGACTACGAGTACCAGAGAAGACAGATAAGGTGCTTGGAAGGAAGAAGAACGAATGGTGTGAGTTTCATCAGGCTTTTGGCCATACACTTCATTCCTGTTTGGCGTTGGGACACCAACTGGCAGAGTTGGTGAAGTCTGGTTTCCTAGCAGATTACCTGCGTGAGCCGCAGGGTGATCGCGCGTCAGGATCCCAGACTGGAGAACAGCAGCATGAAGTCCCAGTCCATGGGGAAGTACAGACGATCGCAGGAGGCTTCTCGGGTAGGGGATGCACAGCTTCACAGAGAAGGAGATACGCTCGGTCAGTAATGGCGGTAGATGCGGTGAATGAGAGTCATTACCCTGAAGTGGACATCATCTTCAGGAAGGCTGATCTACGGGACGTTGTCCCACACGACAACGACCCTGTGGTCATTTCTCTCATCACTGCGGGAAGGCGAGTGCACCGAGTACTCGTAGATCAAGGAAGTTCGGCAGACGTCATGTTCTGGCCAACATTCAACAAGTTATAGTTATCCCCTGACCAGCTAAGACCGTATACTGGTTGTCTCTACGGTTTTGCAGGGGATCAGGTAGAGGTGCGGGGATACATCGAGCTGAGGACAACGTTCACTGACGGAACGACAGCCCGCACTGAAAAGATAAAGTACCTGGTGGTGAACGCCCCTTCTGCGTACAATGTCCTGCTGGGGAGGCCAACACTCAATAGACTGGGCGCAATACCATCGACAAGGCATATGAAGTTGAAGTTGCCGTCGATGGAAGGGACCGTGATAACCATCAAGTCGGATCAGGCTGAGGCAAGACGCTGTTACGAGAACAGCCTGAAGCAAAAAAGAAGTGTGTGCCATGTCACCACAAAACCACCTCCGGGCGTGCGCGAAGAGCGATCGGTGGTCAGAGAGACACAGGGCGCTCAGAGGATGGAGGATGCTGCGGTGGGGGGCTCCCAAGTAGCCCAAGTTGAAGAAGAAGAGGAAGGCGCGATCACTCCTCGCGAGTCAGGGATCGCGAGAGCGGTCATTGCCAGTGAGAGAAGGCCCCACCTAGCTGAAGGATGGGTCGAAGTGGACATCGGGGGAAGAAAGTTCAAGTTGGGGGGATCCCTCGTTGAAGAAGAGCGAAGGCTGATCATGGGTGTGATTGAGAAGCACATGAATGCCTTTGCATGGTCAGCATCCGACATGCCAGGAATCGACCCCGATTTCCTCTGCCATCGTCTGTCGATGGACCCCATGGTTCGACCGGTGCGACAGAGGAGAAGGAAATTCAACGAGGAGAAGAGGAAGGTGATCCACGACGAAGCGCAGAAGCTCCTTGTCGCAGGGCATATCAGAGAAATCCAGTACCCCGAGTGGCTAGCGAATGTGGTACTGGTGCAGAAGGCAAGCGGCAAGTGGAGAATGTGCGTGGACTTCACTGACCTCAACAAGGCGTGCCCCAAGGATTCTTACCCCTTACCCAGTATAGATGCTCTAGTCGATAGCGCATCGGGGGGAAAGCTGCTCAGCTTCTTGGACGCTTTCTCGGGGTACAACCAGATCAGGATGCACTCCATGGATGAGTGCAAGACTGCGTTTATGACGGAACGGTCTTGCTATTGCTACAAGGTCATGCCATTCGGGTTAAAGAATGCGGGGGCTACCTACCAGAGGCTCATGGATAGGGTGCTCTCGCCCATGCTGGGAAGGAACGTACACGCCTATGTAGATGACATGGTGGTTACGTCCCAAGAGAAGAAGCATCATGCAGCTGATCTGGAAGAGCTATTCACCACCATTGCCAAGTACAGGCTGAAGCTCAACCCTGAGAAATGCATTTTTGGTGTGGAGGCTGGGAAGTTCTTGGGTTTCCTCTTAACAGAGCGGGGAATCGAAGCTAACCCAGAGAAGTGCGCAACAATCGTGGCAATGAGGAGCCCAACGACGGTAAAGGAAGTGCAGCAGCTCACCGGTCGCTTGGCAGCCTTGTCCCGGTTTATGTCCGCTGGAGGGGAGAAAGGTCACCCATACTTCCATTGTCTCAAGCGCAACAGCAGATTTCTCTGGACACAGGAGTGCGAGGAGGCCTTCGTTAAGTTGAAGGGGTATCTGGCAAGCCCACCAGTCTTGCGAAAACCTCGGGTAGGCATCCCTCTTCGTCTATATTTTGCTGTGACGGAGAGAGCAGTCAGCTCAGTCCTGGTGCAAGAGCAGGACCAGGCCCAGAGGCCTGTTTACTTCGTGAGTAAAGTGCTGCAAGGCCCTGAAACGAGGTACCAAGCCCTCGAGAAGGCTGCTCTGGCAGTGGTATTCTCAGCCAGAAGACTCAGGCATTATTTCCACAGCTTCACAGTGGTGGTGATGACTGATCTGCCTATCCAGAATGTATTGAAGAAACCTGATGTAGCAGGCAGGATGGTCAAATGGGCAGTAGAATTGTCAGAATTTGATATTCAGTACGAGCCCCGAGGACCGATCAAGGGGCAGGTGTTCGCGGACTTTGTAGTCGAGCTATCATCAGTCGCGACACCTGCAGAAGGGCTAGATTTCCGATGGGTGTTATCGGTGGATGGCTCCTCTAATCAGCAGGGAAGCGGCGCTGGAGTCATCCTGGAAGGACCAAACGGGGTACTGATCGAGCAGTCCCTCCGTTTTGCCTTCAAAGCTAGCAACAATCAGGTGGAGTATGAGGCCCTGATCGCAGGAATGTTGCTAGCAAGAGAAATGGGAGCAAGAAATCTGCTGGCCAAGAGCGATTCGTTACTGGTCACTGGGCAGGTTACGGGGGAGTTCCAAGCAAAGGATCCCCAGATGGCAGCCTACCTGGAGTATGTGCAGCTCCTGAAGACGTCCTTCACTGAGTTTGAGTTAGTGCATGTGCCAAGAGAGCAAAATGCCCGAGCAGACCTGCTTGCCAAGCTGGCCAGCTCAGGCAAGGGGGGGAAGCAGAGGACTGTCATTCAGGAGACCCTGAAGGTGCCGCGCGCGTTCGTATCAGACAACCAGGTGCTTCATGTATACAAGTCAATGGAGCGTCTAACGATCGGTCATCGGTCGTTGACTCAAGAAATGCTAAGAGCACCGAGGGTGAGATCGCGACCCTCAAAGACCGATGAGTCGATGGAGGTCCATGCGGAGAAGGAACCCGACACCTGGATGACGCCATACCAGCTATACTTAGAAGATGGTGTACTCCCGCTCGATCTGGCAGAGGCAAAAAGGATAAAGAGGAGTTCAAGTAAGTTCACTCTTATAGATGGAAACCTCTTTAGATTTGGATTTTCTCATCCTGTGCAGATCTGTGTGCACGGCGAGCAATGCACCAGACTCATGTCTGAGCTGCACGAGGGGGTGTGCGGAAGCCACGTAGGTGGTCGCGCTTTGGCAAGTAGAGTACTCCGCGCGGGGTATTACTGGCCAAAGCTGAAGGAAGATTGCATAAGGTTTGCTCAGCGATGCAAACAATGTCAACTGCATGCAGACTGGCACAAGGCACCCCCCGAGGATTTGAGGTCCATCCATAGCCCGTTGCCATTCCATACATGGGGGATTGACATCCTAGGACCCTTTCCCCTGGCGACAAGGCAGATGAAGTTCCTCATCGTGGCCATCGAGTATTTCACCAAGTGGGTGGAGGCAGAGCCAGTCGCACACATCACCGCACAGAAAGTCGAGCACTTCGTCTGGAAGAACATTGTCTGCTGCTTCGGAATACCCAAGAGGCTGGTCTCCGACAATGGCACCCAGTTCACAAGTCATCAGCTGAGGAAGATGTGTGAAGAGTTAAAGATACAACAGGTTTTCGCTTCAGTGGAACACCCACAAACCAATGGGCAGGTGGAGTCAGCAAATCGAGTACTGCTCAGGGGGCTGAAGCGAAGACTAGATAAGGCCAAAGGAGGCTGGGCAGAGGAAGTCCCCAGAATTGTATGGTCTTATCACACCACCCCACAGTCCAGCACCCATGAGACACCCTTCAGCCTGGTCTACGGGACAGACGCCATGATTCCCGTGGAGATACAGGAGAGCTCCCCCAGGTTCTTGAACTTCGTTGCTGAAGAGTCCAATGAAGAACGAAAGGTGAATCTAGACCTGCTGGACGAAGTGCGAGAAGAAGCCAGGGTCAGTGCTGAAGCTGTAAAGAGAAGAGTAGAGCGGAGGCACAACTCTAAAGTGAGGCCCAGGCGCTTCCAGGAAGGGGATCTGGTGATGAGAAAAGCGCATCAGAATGACATGCAGAACAAGTTGTCCCCAAAGTGGACAGGCCCGTACAGAGTGGTGGAGACATTGGAAAACGGAGCCTATCGCCTAGAGACTTTGGAAGGAGGAGCAATCCCCAGAACGTGGAACGCCATCCATCTAAAGTTTTATTTCAGTTAAAGTTGTACAGTAATGGCGTTCTCGCGCTAAAAGATACATGCTTTGTATATGGTGGAAACAGTTGAACAGACAAGGGGGCACTCTTTTCCCTAATGAGGGTTTTTAACGAGGCCACCCAATTAAAGAAAAATTTCCAGCATACCAAGTGTGCTCGAGTATTTAAGTTAAAATCCTCCTTGCCCCAGGTGCAAGTGCAGGTGATTGGTTAGGCCCTACTTGCCCTAGGCGCAAGTACTGGCACCGATCTAAGTCTTCCTCACCCCAGGTGTGAGCGCAAGCAGTTAAAGGTTTGAAAAGCCAGGGGTGCTAGTAAGACCAAGGGGGGGAAAGGAAAGGTTTTGACAAAACGTCCTTACCCACTTGGCATACACCAATATTGGCCCAGTAAGACTCTTAGTCAGAAACCCTTCTCACCCCAGGAGTGAGACAGGGAATGAGCGACTCAACCCGCCAAAGGGTGATGACCTTGGGGAAAGTAAAAGGGGTTAGCGAGAAACACTTTTCTTTCCCCAAGACGAGGCGTCACCTTGAGCGATCGATGTCAAAGTCCTTTATGCACTTAGCGCTAGAGCGACAGAGAAAGCTAAGTAAAGACTAAAGAGCGATCACTGATGAGTCGTCAGTAATTGGCTAGTGGTGCAAAGCAGCGCACGAGGACTGTTAAACACCAAGCTGAGGGAATAGCCAGTCGTGATCAAGTAGAAGCAAAAGAATAAGAGAAGCAGATCGCGCTAAGCCTAAGCTGGTTAACACTTAGTCGTGCGCAAGGTGAAAGACGAAGCTCAAGATCGCGCTAAGCCTAAGCTGGTTAACACTTAGTCGTGCGCAAGGTGAAAGACGAAGCTCAAGATCGCGCTAAGCCTAAGCTGGTTAACACTTAGTCGTGCGCAAAGTGAAAGACGAAGCTCAAGATCGCGCTAAGCCTAAGCTGGTTAACACTTAGTCGTGTGCGAAAGGAAAGGTAAAGCCCAAGATCGCGCTGAACCTAAGCTAGCTAACAGTTAGTCGCGCACATAAAGATAAGTGAAGTTCAAAGAAAATACAAGGGAAGAAACTTATGCAACAAAAGAAGCTCATACAAATTGAGAGTTTACATTCATAGCCAAGTCTTATACAATTCCAAAGTGCGAAGAAAGAAAAACTGTACAGAAGCTAAATTTACAGAGAAAAGAAGGGTTTAAGGAGCAGGGGGGATGAGCTTTCCATCCACCACTTCATGGTAGATGCTAAACTGTGAGAGGTCCAGGTCCGGGAGAACGCATTTGATTTGCTCGAGTGCTAGCTCGAATCCGTCTGTAAGGGCATCAGCACCCACGTTCATCAAATCAGCCTTCTCCACCTCCAGTTCCTGCTTTGAAGCCTCCGCAGCATCTCTCTTAGTGGTGACGGCAGCAAGGGAGGAGGCAGCTTCAGACAGTTTGCCCACCACCTCCTCAATTCTTTTCTCCCCAGCAGCAGCTGCTTCTTTGGCGGACTCGAGCTCCCCCAATAGCTGAGTGTTCTGTTGGCGCAGGGAGGAAGTCTCAGCCTTAAGCTCCACCACCTCGCAGTCCAAAGAGCTCACCACCTGCCCCATCAAGATCTCCGTCTTGATGGTCTCTTGGACCTGCGCTAGGTATTCCCTCCTAGCCTTCTCCACCATGCCTCGCATCAGATCAACGGACCCTTGAGCAGCTTCGAAGTCACTTCGCAGTGACTCCTTGTCGTGCTCAAGCTCCTTCACCCTCTTCTCCAGGGCTATTTGTTTACGATGCTGGGTGGAGAACTCTAGAGAGAGCACCACCTGCCTTGCCAGGTGCATGTCAACCTCATCACCATTCCACTCGACGAGCTCCCGGTTACTTATGAGCTGTCGAACCAGGGTGATGACCCTGCTGAAATTCTCGTGGGTGGCCCCAGAAGTGCTTGGGCGCGAGCTAGACCCACCACATTCAGCAGCGGTGTTAGGGATTGGCAGCAGTGGTGGTGGTGCACCCCCAGTCTGGGCAGAAGCGCCTCCAGCAGGATGAGCGGATGGACCAGGTGATTGGCCTGCTGGGGGGAAGATGGCAGTTGGGTAGTTGGAGGCAGCTGGTGGCCTGGAGAAGGAAGGTTGATGGGCTCTGTGGCAGTTTGAGCACAGGGAGGAGGGGAAGACCCTTCCTCTACTTCCACCACCTCAATCTCTCTAGGCTGGAGAGATGAGGCCCCCTCAACTGCTGACTTTTTCCTTTGGCGGTGTACCAGAGGAGAGCCTGAGCTCTCCTCTTCAGTTGAAGCAGCAGTAGCAGCAGCGGTTGAAGCGGAAGCCTTCACCAGCCTCTTCCTTTTCTTCCCTGGCTCGGGGCCTTCAGCTGGCGCGACCGAGAGTGGAGGGGCTGCGATGGGCTCTGTTGTGGAAGAAGAGGAGCCAGTGCCCTTGGCCCCCCTACGTTTGGCAAGCTCCAGTAAAGCTAGCCTCCTGTCCTTCCCCGTCATTGAGTCTGCATAGATGGAAAAAGGAAGAGTTAGAGGACCAAGGTATGCAAGTAAGTTAAGAAGCACATAAAAGCATACATGAAAAGGTGCAGGTATCTTAAGAGGAGAATGAAGAGCTACCTATGTACTTTTTTAAGGGCACCACATCGAACTCGTCTTTGATGAGACGAGCAGAACTGTACTTGGACCCCAGGAGCAGCCCGCACAGCTCGCGCTCATAGGGGGCCATAGTTTCGAGGTCCCTGGATTTTTTGAACTCAACCCCAGGAACCCAGTAGAGGGGGTACCCCTCGAGCAGACTTGGACTTTGAGGGGTAGCAGATATCATGTAGAATCTGCCCTTCCAATCTTTGAAGGATTGCTGGTACAGGCCCAGGAGCACCCGTCCAGCAACCCCGTTCAGGCTGACCCAGGACCTGTCCCCAGGATTCTTCGCTTCGAAGAAATAGAGGAACACGTCCACGGAGGCGTTGTGCCCGAAATAGTTGCAGAGGATTTGAAACGCCCGGATGAAGGCCCAGGCATTTGGATGGAGTTGGCAGGGCGCGACGTTTAACTCCATCATCAGCTCCTTTTCGAAGAAAGTGAAAGGGAGGCGCAGCTTTAGTCTTTTGAAAATGGAGGAGTAGATGAAGACAAAGGGCACCCCATTGGTGGCCCTGTCATCTACGCAGATAGGCATCCCTCGAGGAGGGATGCGGATTTGAATGTTGAAGTCGTTCTCCCTGTCGATGGAGCAGGAAGGCTCATCGGGGTTGCGACTTAGCAGGGACGTGAGATGACCCTCGGGCAGCAGGGTGGAGGTTTCGGCGAGCAATGCCAGGGGAGCCCACTGATAGACCCTGGCATTGTCGTGGTAGGAGGTAGCCACAGGCGGTGGTGGAGCTGGCGCACTCGCGGAAGGCTGTGCACCAGAAGAAGAAGCAATGATGCGCGCAGTTTGTTTCAAGCGAGCCATCGTGAGATAGCTGCAAATGGAGGAAAAACGAAAAAGTCAGAATAAATGGGAGAAGGAGGAATGATGAATGTTTCGGTGAAAACAGAAAAGGGAAAGGAAAAGGAGATGCCCAGATGAAAAGAAGAAGAAGAAGAAGCAGAAGCCAGAGTAAGAGCCTGAAAAAACCCTAGCGCGGGTTCGAGAGAGGGAAATGGAGAAGATGAATGCATGATAACTAGAATGATAAATGCAATCGGTAAAGATGACCAAAAAGGGGCCAGGGAAAAGAAAAACCATACCTTTGAATGATCGCAAGAGATTGGGAAGCAGAGAATTTGAAGAAAGATGGGTGCGCAGAAGAGAAGTTCGCAGAGAGTCTGGGAGTTGAATGAAGAAGATGAAGGAACAGTGGAAGGGCGTGCCAATTTGAATAAGAGAAGCGCTAGCGACGCGCAGCGCTGGCCGTTGATGGGGCCACGTGTCGCGAGATTAAGAGAAGAAGCCCAAACGTTAAAGAAGCAGCACGTGAGGTGGCACGTGAGGCGGCCCCACTTGCCACGTGGACTAGGGGCACGACCACTTAGTCTCTTCGCTGAGAACGAGTTCTCGACTCGAGACTGGGGGGCTTGTGATCCGATCGGTCATCGGTAGTCGATGACGTCAGCAGCAGAAAACCACGTGGACCACTCGAAGGGTGACACGTGGACCAGGTGGCAGAGAGGTCGGGGGGACGATCGCCAAGAGAGGTGATCAGTGGTCAGTAACCAAGTTACCACCGACAGATCAGGCGGCAGAGAGGTCGGGGGATAGATCACCCAGAATGGTGATCGGTGGTCAGTAGCCAAGTGACCACCAGCAGACCAGTTCCCAGACTCGTGCCTGGAGGCAGAGCGCGATAAGCGAATAAACACTGATCAGTCATCGGGTGTATTGTCATCGGGGTCTCGTGTTACACGCAGTTAAACTGGGACTAAGGTTCCCAACGAGAGCGTTACGCATGGACCTCGCATGAGCACACCTCAAGGAATCATGCACGAGAGTGGCCTGAGGGAACTAGTAAGCCAGTCGGTGATTGGTGATTCCCTCAACCCATTACGTGCGTGGCCTCGTGAAGGGTAAGTCGCCTACGCAGAGAGTAACGTTTGGTGAGTGTGCCTAGACCAGCCACACCCGACGTTCTCCTAAGAGTATGCGATTTACCCAGATAAGAGAAGCATCTTAAGTTACTCCGCAAGGGCGTAACTTAGGCACACAAAGAGAGGCGCTAGAGCCCTTCCAGTAAGTGACACGTGTGTGGTTAGATGTGAGTTGCAGGCCTCCACGTGTCATCATCTGAGAGGGGTGCGGTCCAGACAAAAGAGCACTCCGTACCACTAAAGGTACAGACAGGCGCAGCCAAGCGCAGACATGCGCAGACTCTCACGCTCCCCATTGCTGATTCTGAAGGTACGCTTTCTCTGAAAAGCATAACAGGGTTCTGACACATGCCAGAAAAGCATAACAGAATTCTGTTATGCCCATAAGCAGGGAGAGAGAGATAAAAGAAAGAATCAGGGTGAGAGTGAGGGGGGGACGAAAAACAGAGAGCAAGAGTTTTTCACACACACATTACTAGTTTCCAGTTTCTAGTGGTTCTGTTGGACTAACTTGATCGTCAGAGTGCAAACGGCCGCTAAAGGCGCCGTCTGTGTGTTTTGCAGGTCACATTTGAAGACATCTGAGAGAAAGTTCGGAGGGTGATTCTGCAGAAGACGCAGTCGCGTAGACAGGGCAGAGAGTGCTACGAAGCGACTCGTCCACGTTCGAGTTGCCGGCAGGATCAGTCCATATAGTGGAATATAACAAAAATTTATTGTCGCCGGAAATATTGAGTGGATGGTTTAATTTATTTGATTTTTATGGTTTCATAGATGATAACTACATTTTATTCCGTTATGTGGGTCACAACGCCTTCCATATAACTGTTTATATGGATGACGTCCCTCAGAGTGGAGTAAATCGTTATTTGGAAGAAATTGAAGGGAAGGAACCCTTAAGCATTGGTCCCTTTGATCATTTTTCAATAAAGTTGTCTCGATTAAGTATCCAACTCAGTTATCTGGTTAGTATAAAATTGATTTATTTCAAAATGTTGTGTATTTTATTCTACTTCATTTCTATTTTCTTATTATTTCGATATTGTTGTAGGATCTTCCTGCTAAATTTTCACAATATATTCGACAAGGGAGATTCAACAAGGATACTCTGCATGGTCTACTAATGGATGTGGAATGCAAGATCTTGAAAGGGAAGCCTCCTTTTAGACGGATTAAACTTGGAAAAGGGTGGAAGAATTTCTGTAGTCTTCATTCTTTTCGTGAAGGAGACAAGATTATCTTCGAATGTGATACGAGAAATCCTTCTTCTCATATCAGGGTTTTGTTACTTACTTCTATTCACAGTTTAAGTTATCCTGCATAATTTCGGTTATTATTCTCATAGCATAATAGTTACCAAGGACTAAGAAAGCTCATACATATTTATGTTTCTGCTTGGACTTTTTTGGAAAACTGAACAGTTAGGTACTCTTTATGTTTATATTATATTCACTATATGTTTCTGTTTAGTACTGTTCATATTCTATTTGTTCATCTGTTTATTATAAATTTGTTTCATTATCTGGTATATTTATAATAGGTTGGCATTATTACATATGCTTAACACTATAACAATTGCCAGTATATTAAAGTCAGAAAAATCTTTTATCATATTTTTTATTATATATATTTTGTGTTAATATTAGAGAATGCTTATATTCGTTTTATTCTTTGTATATTGTCTATTATTAATTAGTCATTCAAGTATTAATTGTTGCTTTTTTTTTATATAGAAACATGATGATGTATATATGTTTATTATTGTTGTATGGTTTTTAAGATCATTAGTTATTTATATAATAGTATTTCATTATGTTTTAGTTGTATTATATTACATTACATTTTAATTTAATTTAGATCATAAAAGGTGAATTCATAATTTAATATGATTTTGCCTACAATCTGTTTCTTGAAGAAACACACATTTACTGAGTTTTTTTGTAATAATTGTACTTGGTATAATCTCCTGAATTCTATTTTTTAATTGTAAAGATTTTTTGGAGAGTTTATTCTATTTTTTAATTACAAAGATTTTTTGGAGAGTTCTTTTGCAGATTAAATTACAAGTTGAAGATAGCATGAGGTTGGTGAAGAGGACTTCAAAATGAGAGACTTCAAAATGGATACATAGTATTAGATAATTGTTTATATAATAAAGTATTTGTTCAAAATATTTTATTGTATTGATATTGTAATGTATTTATTATGGCCAAAATATATTCATGAATTTTTAATTATGTTACATTATATTAAATTCATTAATATACTAAAATTATATAAATTTATACTATTGTAATATATTTAATTTCATTTCATCAAATTAATAATTTATATATATCTAAATAAATTTATTATTTTTAATATTAATATTTAAATATAAAAAAATTCGAAAAAGTCACGTGCGTTGCATAGGTCAACCTACTAGTGTTCAAAAACTTGAAAGCAATCTTTTTCTCAACTAAAACTTAAATCTGTCTCTCTTGTTTGTTTTAAAACATAAACAAACCATTTATACTTTTCAAAAATTGGTCAAAGCATTTAATAGAGGAGCGTATTTAGTTGGAAATCATTTAAAGCACATTCAACTACCAAAACAGAATTCTGTTAGGATTTTCAAAGAAACAATTGATTGTTTTGGTTTGACAACAAGTCAACCAACCAAAACAGTTTTCAACCTTTTAAAAAACACCTAAGAGTAAAACAATCGGTTGTTTCGACAAAACAACAAGTTGTTTTTCACTTAGTTTGAAAAACACTTAATTTCAAAAAGGTTTTTAAAAACACATTAGCTTTAGATTCAACAAAGAGTGGATTACACTTTTAAACTACCTAGATCCTACCCTAAACACAGCAGCAACTCCAACGTTGCATCAAACACTTTGGATTTCGATTCTTCAAAGCCCTTGATCACTCTTGATCAACAATCTCCCCCTATTTGATGAAGACAAATCCCTGGTTGCTTGGATTGGACTTTGTTTGAATGTAAAGCAGTTCCTGTAAAACAAAACTTATACAATACAAAGCATCTATAACAGCAGGTTAGGATAGCACATTTACTAAACACTATATCAGACAAACAACCGGTTGTTTCCTCAATTTAATCGGTTGTTTCTGTCAGCAGAAGCAGGAAAACAGTTTCAATTGTAGAAATTAAAGAGATTTATCAGTTTGAAACATTTTATAGAGAGCAGGCAACATAAAAACCAACCAATTCTCCCCCTATTTGTCTTCACAAATAGACTTTAAGAATTAAAAACAGTTTAAGAGAGATTTTGAGAATCAAGAATGCCTAACTCATTTCTTAAGAAGAAAAACCTTTCTTTTGGTAGAGGTTTTGTGAATATATTAGCCAGTTGTAATTTTGTTTCATTGAATTTCACTTCACAATCTCCATTGTTCACATGATCCCTTATGAAGTGATGACGAATCTCAATGTGCTTAGTTCTTGAGTGCTGAATCTGATTTTTGGTGAGATTTATAGCACTTGTGTTGTCACAAAGCAAAGGAACCTTGTTGATCTTCAAACCAAAATCTGCAAGTTGTTGTTTAAGCCAAAGTATTCGTGCACAGCAACTCCCAACATCAATGTATTTAGCCTTTGCAGTAGAAAGAGCTACACAAGTTTGCTTCTTACTATGCCAAGAAATGAGACTTGATCCAAGAAGATGACAAGTGCCACTTATGCTTTTTCTGTCCAGCTTAAACCCTGCAAAATCAGAATCTGATTAACCAATTAAGTGTATAGCAGAGTGAGAAGGATACCATAGACCAACATTGGTTGTTCTTTTGAGATATTTAAGAATCCTCTTTGCAGCTTTGAAGTGAGATTCCTTTGAATTTGCTTGATATCTTGCACAAAGACATACGACAAACATGATATCCAGTCTATTTGCTGTGAGATAGAGTAAGGAACCAATTAAACCTTTGTATTTTGTTTGATCTACCCCTTTTCCAGCAGCATCTGCATCCATATAACAGCTTGAAGGCATAGGTGTGCTAGCTTCCTTGCAACTTTCCATTTCAAATTTCTTGAGAATTTCTTTGCAATATTTTGATTGGCATAGAAAAATTCCATCCTTTGTTTGCTTGACCTGCAATCCAAGAAAGAAAGAAAGCTCCCCCATCATACACATCTCAAACTCACCTTGCATAGCAACTACAAATTCTTCACAAAAACTATCTTTGGTAGCACAAAAAATGATGTCATCAACATAGGTTTGCACAAAGATAATTTCATAATTTGACTTCTTGATGAAGAGAGTTTTTTCAATCATTCCTCTTTCATAACCATGAGATAAAAGGAAGTTGCTAAGCCTCTCATACCACTGCCTTGGAGCTTGCTTAAGCCCATACAAAGCCTTTTTCAACTTAAAAACATGATTGGGATGTTGATGATCCTGAAAACCCGGTGGTTGCTCAACATACACTTCTTCATTGATAAAGCCATTAAGAAAAGCACTCTTCACATCCATTTGAAAGATTTTGAATCCACTCATACAAGCAAAAGCCAGCAGCAACCTCACAACTTCTAATCTTGCAACAGGGCCAAATGTTTCACCATAGTCAATTCCTTCCTCTTGATTGTAGCCTTTGGCAACTAGCCTTGCCTTGTTTGTAGTAATTACTCCAGCTTCATCTAGCTTGTTTCTGAAAACCCATTTAGATCCAATGATGTTCATCTCATCTGTCTTGGGAACCAGAAACCACACATCATTCTTAGCAAACTGATTCAGCTCTTCATGCATAGCTTCCACCCATTTTTCATCTTTAAGAGCTTCTTCAATAGACTTTGGTTCAACTTGAGAGACAAAAGCAGTGTTCCTACAAAAGTTTGAGATAGAGCTACGTGTAGAAACACCCTCCTTTATCTGCCCAATGATGTTCTCCACTAATAGATCTCTTGGTATTCTCCACTCTTTAGGCAACTCACTCTGCTGGAGAATTTCAATCGGTTGTTTCGATGAATCAACCGGTTGTTTTTATGCACAGCAGTCCAGCTTCTGCAAACTGATGTTCTGCTCATCCTCTTCTGTGTTGTTCTTTGAGGCTTGAATGTTTTTGTGATCAACTTCATCAAACACCACATGAACAGATTATTCTACAATCATGAGCCTCTTGTTGTAGATCCTATAGGCATGACTATTTAATGAATAGCCAATAAAGATGCCATGATCAGCTTTTTCATCAAACTTTCCCAGATTTTTTTTCCCATTATTCAGAACAAAACAACTGCATCCAAATACTCTTAGGTAACAAATGTTTGGCTTCCTTCCATTGAAGAGTTCATAGGGAGTTTTCTTCAAGATTGGCCTTATTAACACTCTATTCATCACATAGCAAGAGGTGGTAACAGCACCAGCCTAAAAGTACTTGGGTAGGGAGGAATCACTAAGCATGGTTCTTGCTAACTCTTCAAGAGATCTATTCTTTTTTTCCACTACACTATTCTGTTGAGGAGTTCTTGGTGCAGAGAAGTTGTGCAAGATCCCCATCTTCTCACAGAATTTGTTGAATTTCTCATTTTGAAATTCGCCTCCATGATCACTCCTTATAGAACCAATGTTGTTGTTTTTTGTGTTTTGTAACCTTCTAGCAAGCTTTTTGAAGGCAGAGAAAGCATCACTCTTTGATTCCAAGAAGAGTGTCCATGTGTACCTAGAGAAATCATCCACAATAACAAGAGCATAATAGTTGCCACCAAGACACATGGTTCTTGAAGGTCCAAATAAATCCATGTGGAGCAGCTCAAGGGGTTTTAAAGATGAAACAACATTTTTAATTTTGAATGAATTTTTAACTTGTTTCCCTTTTGACATGCTTCACATATGTGGTCCTTCTCAAACTTAAGCTTGGGCAACCCAATCACAAGATCTTTCGAGATTAATTTGTTTAAGTGATTCATGTGAATGTGAGCAATTCTTCTATGCCATAACCAAGATTCATCATGCTTAGAAAGAAGACAACCAATAGAACAAGGAGAAGAAATATCCAAGAGATAGAAATTGTTGATTCTCTTACCAATCAACATTACCTCTTTTGAGTTGGAAAGGCAGATTTCACAAGAGTTTGTAGGTAACATTTACCTATACATTTCTTAAATCCATAAGTAATTTGTACAACAATATCAATGGGTAATATCTCTATATAACTATATATGATTGATCTATTGGATCCATAGATTATTATATTTTTTGTTTTTATCTATCACCCTGCAGGTATTGATCTCTTTACAAATTTTTGGACATTCATTTTAAAGTAGTCATTCAAGCAGTAGTAATACATGGTGAAATGAATAAAATTACATTAACCAAAATCATACATTAAAAAATTTGAAACATATACTTCAAAGAAGTATTTATTTTCCAAACATAATAATAATAAAATCCAATTGCAATAAAAAAAATCCAAACATGTTGTTGACTGACTTGTTCTTGTTCATTCTCCCATCTTGATTTTGGTGTTGGTGACTACCTAGTTGCTAGAAAATATTTTGTTTGGTTTCTCTTGTAGGTATAGGATGAGTTTTATATGAAACGACAATTTTATACTAGTTTACCCATAACTTTTGGATTATGTTCAATTCTCCCTTAGGTTAACATTTAAAAGGTTCCACTAATAAATAAACTTGATTACATAAAAGTACACTAAACATTATTGATTATATAAAGTACACAAATCACTCTTAGTTATAACGAGTATACAAGTCAATCCTAGTTGTCTATTTTTAATCTTCCCTTGAGATTAAGAACTCAAGTATTCTTATTGTCACATTTGTCTACAAAACTAAAGTTATTGTTTGAAGGAATATAACTCTCAAAGAAAGGGTATGTAGATGGCTTCCTCACAATTGTGTAACTTCATAGAGTGAATAATATAAAGGTTTCACACACTCCCACTGAAAACTAGTTTACACACTAGTTTCACACACTCTCATGCATCTTATTATCATATATCATCTAGTGGTATTTTTAAAAACTAATAATATAGACAAAATAACATAAAAGAACCCAAGTCCATCTTATTATCATGCATCATCATGGTCATGGTACCTAGAAAGTGAGTGCTCATGCCACATGATAGGAAAAAAGTTTATGTTCTTAGATTTGAAAAGTAAGAAGTGAGGAACAATAACATTTAGAGATAATTCATAAAGGAATTGTTGAAGTTGATTAAATTTGTGAAGCCCGTACCTTCTATTGTTAATTTTCTTTTAGTAGACAGCCTAAAGTGTAATCTACTTAGCATAAATCAACTATATGACAGTGAATATGATGTTGTTTTTAACAAATTCCAATGTGTAATCCAAAAATTATTACATTATATGTTGGTAACAACCAAACCAATGTACTTTATATAAAAATAAATTAGATAAGTTATAAACTCAAAAGATGATAAGGATCAAACACGTATTTAGATATTTATATTCATATGAAGCAAATAATATCAAGTAACTAATATGAATGTAATCACCGCTTTTTCATTGCATGTAGATGATTTTATAAGTTTGAATAAATAATTTAAATGAACAAAGGCGTTCAAGACAAGCATACGATCATATAGATTGAATTAAAACAACAACAAAAGGAACCATATTATTTTGGTACAAGAATTAATTAGAAGAAAATAAAGTAAAAATAGAAAAACATTTGAAACTTTTGATCATGAGCATCTTAAGTTTGAAACACAAAGAATGTTTGCATCTAAAGAAAGCTCGTATGATCTTGCGTTTCTGTACTTAAGGCATGACATTTTCTTGATACACTATAGTATTTTGCCCATGATCTTGTATCATCTTTTGCTTTCATCTACAAGGAATAAAGGTTAGTAATAACAGTAAAATAAAAAGGGGTTGAGATTGTTGTGCAGAAAAATAAAGTAGACCCTTAAAAGTAATAAAGAAAGTAGGTTGTCTCTCAAGTTCATTCAATAGTAAATTTGTCATCGATTTTCTTAAAATTATCATCCTTTCAATTCACACAGAGAGTCAAACTTAATCAAATAAGTGTTAAACAAATTCAAAAAAAATATTATCTGCAAAACAAGCATATACTAACATATTTAGTATCTCACTTGTCTCCAAGCGTCTATTTATTAGATGTTTATCTTTTACCTCTTAAATTAAGCAATCAAGAGATTCATTAGAATTAAGCAGACTAACCAAGACCTCAATTAAGAAAATAATTGAATTCTCAACAAGCATTAAAAAATAATTCCTTAACAAAAAAACCAATATTCAAAAGGATCAAACTGTTTAGCACAACCTACTACAAAGAATTTAAGAACAAATCTTTATTCAACAGAAATATCAGAATTTGTTGTGAAATTAGAAGAGAATCAACCAAAATAAGTTTAACCTTCCATACGAAGTTAACACGAAAGAATTATAAAGAAGAAAATAAAAAAATAAAAACTAAGAAAACTATGATGCTCTATTTTTCGAACGTGTTCCGCTATAAAGCTGGATGATTTCTCCTTTGCATCTTTTTATAGGTTTCTTTGCTCTAGGATATATTTCACTTTAGATATTGTTCACAGTTTCTCAGTTTCCAACTTTCCAAAATTTCTAAATTTTTTTCTTATTTAGACGCAAATTATGTTTCTTCGTATTTTTGTAGATGATTCACTAAAGAAAATCATTAACTAGAAACCAATTTTAGAGAAAATAAATAATTAGTTTCTATATTGACTAAATTAAATATTATTTTAGAGACTAAAAAAATTATTGTGACTGGCAAAATAAAACTCCTTAGATCTCTAGATTTCTTTGGCAAAGATTTCTGAATGATAGCACTGCAACCAACTTCTAATTCCATTTTCTCTTCCTTTTTAAACCTTCTATTTTTTGTCAACAAATCCTTCATAAACCAAGCATAAGTTGGAATTTGTTCCAAAGCTTCAATAAAAGAGATGTTGATATGCAATCTCTTAAGGATATCAAGAAATTTGATAAACTGTTATTCTTTATCCTTCATTGATGGGGCATGTGGATAAGGTAAATCTAGAATTGGAGCATTCTTCTTTGTATTCTCAATTTTTTTTCTCTTTTTCTTTTCTATATGTACACTCTCTTTTTTTCTTTTTTCTCTTCTTCTTTTTCCTCACACTCAATTTTTATTTCTTCATCTTTCTTGTCCTCACAAACAACCAAATTGTCACCATTCCCCTTTCTTATATCTATTCCACTTCTAGTAGTAATGAATTACATTGTTCCTTGGTATTTGTTGGTGTGTTGGCTAAAAATTGATCATTATGTGGATCTGCCAACTACTTTGCAATTTGTCTCACTTGTGTCTCCAAGCTTCTAATTGAAGCATCAATATTCTTCTAATTAGACAATAATGTTTGCATAAATTTCTCAAAGATATCCTCCAATTTTCTTGTTCTCTCAAGAACTGAAGGATATAACGATTGTTGTTGTTAAAAAGAGTATTGCCAGTTAGATGGACCAACATCTTGTTTCCACCCAAAATTTTGATTATGATTACTTCTCCAACCTTGAGGCATGTTATTCTGATAATTATTATTGTTGGACAAACCACCTTGCCTTCCCTGATTGTTCATGTAAAGGACCTTTTCTTCAGATGGATTATTCTGAAAAGAAAAGTGACCATTTGGATTATCACCTCCACAAAAATCACACTTCATGGATTCAGTTTGGCTCTGATAAGAATGCACAACTTGTAATTGTTGTGACAAATTAGATATCTACTTAGTCAATGTTTTAACCCGTTGTGTCAGAATTTTGTTTTGAGCCAAAATTGCATCTGAAGTATTATGATCCAACATCCCTTTTATTTGGCTCAATTGTCTATTATTATGAGTTTGATAATTTGTTGATGCCAATACATCAATAATCTTTGTCTCCTGTTTTACATCAACCGTCATCATTGCATCACCAGTTGCAACGTCTAAAAGTATTATTGTATTAGATATTAGGTCATTATGAAAGATATTTAATTGTAAAATATCATCAAACCCATAATTTGGCCATTTTCTTAACATCACTTTGAATCTCTCCCATGTTTCATATAAGACTTCATCTGATCCTTGTCTAAAATTTTAGTAAAAATTTCTCTTCTACATCTTTCCAACTAGTGAGACTTTGATTTGGATGGGGTTTGAGCCATTCTTTAACTTTTCTTGCTAATGAAAAGGGAACCAAACGCAAATAAACAAATTCAATATCACCTTATTGAAATTCCATTGTCCCACCAACTCATAAAATGTAGACAAGTGTGTATATGAATCGTCATGGTCCATTGTTGTAAATTGATGGGTACTGATCAGACTGAGCAATACTAGAAAAATGTATTGGCCCTTGCTGTATTGCGTAATCTTCAAGTGTTCTTTTGGGCTGTGGTGGTTGCTCTTCAACCTTGTTGCTTTCTTCCTGAAAAATTTCAATGTGAAGGGTAGAAGTGATTGAGGGTTGTTCTCTAATTTATCCTTGTTTTTTTTTTCTCTTTTTAACCATGTTCTTTCGAGCTGCCTTTTCAATGTTCGATTCAAATTGTAATTGGTCTTTAGAAACATGTCCTCTTAATATTATATAATACAACTCACTTAAGGATTAACACAAGGAGTAACTAACAATAAAAATAATAAAGTTATAAAATTTAAAATAATAAACAATTAAAATATTCACAATATTTAGGAATTTATACACTAAAATTAAAAATGTTTCCCGACAATGGCACCAAAAACTTGATGACTATTTTACGATAAATGTACTGAGTCAGAAGTAATAAATTGTCCCTAAGGACAGATATCAAACCCACAAGGAACAATTCTAAAATATCAAGTTTAGTATTTACTAAATATGAAAAGATGTGTCAAAGTTTGTTTGAAAAGTTTGTTTGTATCATGAATTTGTAAGAAATTAAATAAAAAGCAAAGTAAATGATTTCGATGATTCAATTAGGAAAATCGGGATTCGAGTTAATCCTCCTCACTCTTCTGTATTTTCAATGAATAAAAACATATAACATTCAATCTTGATTGACATTGATGCACATATAAAATCATTCATATTGATTCCTCACATATTTATAAAAACTCCTTATAATTATGAACAGATGTTATAAAGCAATTAACATTTCAAATTTATTCCTAGCATTCAAATATGTTAAGCATTATCATTTAGGTTAGATTCTTATAAGTACTTTCAGTCAAATCTAAGGATCAAAATCATGAATAAAGATTCAAACTTTAAAATAAAATGACAATATCAATCATCAATCAAGAAAAAATATTATAAATAAATATCAACTCAATGCATAAGAGTTTGAACAGATTACTCTCAATCCCAAAAGGAAGAATTAGCCAATCATGTTGGCCATTACAAGCATGGAAAGTAAGAAAAGAAGATTCAGGGTGTTTCTCCTTGACGGTTACCTCCTCTAGTTGTTTTCTATCTCTCAATGTTTTCTCAATGATCTTTAAGGTTATGTCTCACACCTTTTCTATTTAACCCATTTGGGCTTGGGTTAAGTGACATCTCGCTCAAGCGAGATATTGCTTGCTTAAGTGAGTTTCATGAGAAAAAGCCCAACTTCACTGGAATGAACTCGCTTTTGTCTTTAATGTGTTCATTATCATTTAGCCCTTTTATCTCCATTTTCCTCTAAATTCATGAAATTAACACAATTTGGGAATAAATCGTTCATATTCATCTTATAATCCAAAAATATGTAAAAATGTTCAAATTTCTAAATTAGAGGTTAAATTATAACTATTTTATCAATTAAAGTTCATAAGTTCCTATCTTTTTGTATGAAAAATTACTGAATTATGACACTTATCATATTATATTTGGTAATCTCAAAGCGAGAGAAAGGATGTTTTACTTTTGTTTTCAAGTATTACAATTCCTTAAGAGCTCAAGTAGAAGATTGGTTAGAAGGAAGGTGGTTGTTGGATAGTGTGTCAGTAGCTAATGAGACCCTTGAGGAAGTAAAAAGGAAAAAGAAAGAATGTGTGGTGTTTGAGGTGGATTATGAAAAGGCTTATGATTCAGCAAGTTGGGAGTTTATTTATTACATGTTAGGAAGATTGGGATTTTGTGGAAAGTGGAATGAATGGATAAAAAATTGCTTAAAATCTTCCTCGATATATGTGTTTGTAAATGAAATTCCAACTACTGAATTCAAACCAAAGAAGGGTCTAAGGCAATGGGACCCATTAGCACCCTTTTTCTTTCTCATTGCGGTCGAAGGGGTGGTTAGACAGACGAAAGAGAAGAAACTAGTAAAGATCATTGTGGTCGGGGAAAGGTGGGTAAATGTGAGTATGCTGCAATAAGCGGATGACACTCTCTTTTTCTGTAAAGCCACAACTCAAAGTGTAATGACCTTAAAAATAATTCTGAAATGTTTTGAACTTGCCTTTGGACTTAAGGTTAACTACTCCAAGAGTAAGGTTGGTGGAGTGGGTGTGCGCTCCAATCAGACAGTGTTTTATGCTTTTGTCCTAATTGCAAAATTGTGAAGGCACCTTTTACTTATCTGGGGTGACGGTATGAGGGAACCATAAGAGATGTGTTTTCTGGAAAGGGGTGCTCAATAAGCTACGGAGTAGATTGGGCTCTTTGAAATATAAATTCCTCTCTGTGACTGGTAGATTATGTCTCATCAAATATGTGCTTACCACATTACCACTATTTTACATCTCCTTATTTTGTATGCTAGCTACTGTGGTGAAGGAAGTGAAAAGGATACAAAAGAATTTTCTGTGGGGATGGGGCTCAAAGAGTAGAAAAATTTCCTGGTGGCCTGGGATAAGGTTTGTGAGTCGAAAGATAAAGAAGGTTTAAGGGTTATAGATATAAGAAGGTTTAACTATGCTCTTCTAGGGAAATGAATTTAGAGTAAGCCTGAAAAGAGTAGTAGTTTATGGAAGGATATCCTACATTCTAAGTATGGTGGGTGGAGGGGCTTTAAGGTCCAAGGTTAGGAATAGTAAGGAATCTGTGTGGTGGAGGGAAATTAGGAAAGTTTGAAATCTAGAGGAGTGTGGTAACGATTTTGATGACAAAGGATGGTGGGAAGTAGGGCACAAAAAATAAATTAGGCTCTAGGAGAATAAGTGGGTGGATAATGTACCTTTAATGCAAAAAATCCCTAGGTTGTTTTTAAGCTCTTTAGATATTGGTCGTACTCTGTCACAAGTTCGTGATTGGAGTAATAATAAATGGTTGTGGAAGCTGGGGTGGAGAATGGCTCTCTTTGTGTGAGAATCTAACCAGACTGAGCAATTATTGTAGTTGTTGGATAATAAGAGGTTATTGGTAGAAGGTGAAGGTACGACTCATAAGTGGATTTGGAAGGATGTAGAGTCTGTGGTGTTTTCTGTGAAGGCAACATATAATTTTCTAATGAGGGAGGAGTTTATCGTGTATGGGGACTTTTTTGTGAAGTTCTGGAAGTTAAAGACCTTACCTTCGACACAAATTACAATTTGGAGAGTGTTAACTAATACAATTGTCACTAGGGACAATCTCCTGAGACGTAGCATTACTTTGTTGTGTGACTGTTGCCCTTTATGTGGTGTGGGAAAGGAGACAATAAATCATCTTTTCTTTGAGTGTAGGGTTTCTTGGAGAATTTAGAGGCTTTGTTTTGAGTGGTTAGGGTTTTATTCGGTCTTCCATTATGATGCATAAATGCACTTTAAGTTGTTTAAATCTATAGGTTTGAAGTATGTTGTGATTAGGTGTTCGGGGGATTTAGTTAGGAATAATAGGAGAAATTTGGAATCATGGGAATAGGGTTGTTTTTAAGAATGAGCGAGTTGATATGGTTGAGGTTTTTCCTGTGGTACAAAGGAAAAATTGGTATTGGGTTACGGTAAAGAAAAGAATGGCAGATTTCTCTTACTCGGATTGGTGTTTGGAACCTTTATGTTGTATGAGGTATTTGAGAAATTGATGTTTGATGATTGTTTTCTAACGACTTGTCCAGGATTGGAAGTTTTATTGTGTTCCAATGTAGGTTTTTTGGTTTCCGTAGTTTCTCGCAAGTTTGTTTTGATTTTTCTGGCTCTAGAGTGGTAGCCTTACTTCAACTTGCTAGCAAAAATACCTTTCAGTTGTTGGAGAAGGTTGTAGGGTGATTTTTATTGTCTTTTTTTTGTGAAAACTTGATTCCTTTGAAGGGATGGTGTATTTGTGTTTTGATGTGATCATGCTTGTATCTATCTAATAATGTCTGTGTCACTCTAGTTGTTGTTTTGTAGAATCCGTTGGAACCCCAATTGGTTGGGTGTTATGAAGGTTAGTTTGAATTTTTCTATATAAGGGTTGAGACACTCTTGAAGTGTCTAATTTTATTTTATTTTATTTATTTTTTACTGATAAAAGAAGAACTTTGAATAAAACATCATCAAAACCTAAAATTATTTTAGTTTATCTAGTCAATTAATAATTCAAAGAAATTTTCATTCTTTTTTCGAAAAGTTTATAAATTTTGTAAATAATAAAAGTAATCACATAATTTTATATTAATAGGAATAAAATAAAATAAAATGTATGAAAAGATAGGTGTATATGAAATAATGAAATTGATTCGTAGGGGTAATAACTTTTTTTAGATACTAAAAATGAGAGAAAAATATATATAGAAGAGGTTTGACTATGTTTATTATGCCACATATGGAAATTAGAATAGAAATAATGTAAATTGTATTATAGGAAAGTGGCGTGACCTTAGATATGAGAGTTAGCATTTGTTATGATATAAAAGTGGTGGTTACGCAATTACTTTTGATGATACACATCTGTATTTCCATTTATAAAAGACGGTTCTTTACTTGTTTTGAATAGGATAAGAATATGAAACACTTGTTATATTATTACTCGAATGAACATGAAACGGATAATGAGGAACACAAGAAGAGTAAGAAATAGCTTAATTAGTATATTTAATTGGATGAACCTAACTGGGGCCTGTTAGTGGTGTTTTGAAATGAGAAGGCAACGCGTAAATGTAGAAGAAAATTGATATGAGATGGGGAAAATTGACGATGCTATTAAGTGCAAGTGAGATATGATGGAACAGGTCGTCTTCATGCAAAGCATAACCCTTTATTACGGATAACATCATCAATAAGGATACATGATTTAAGATAAAAAATAAAATAAAAAGTACGTTCATTCACTCAACATGTGTCTTATTAAGGGGTTTCGTGTTGAAAGGGGAACCTAGAGAACCATTTGAGATGAAAAATGAAACTAGTGGTGATTTTGTTTTTGATGTTGAGTGTAGCCAAATATTTACAAAAGTTACTTCATTAAAGGAGTATACGCATTTGATAATAAAATCTCCATATCTTTTCCATTCATTCATTTTTGTAACTATGTTCAACAATACTCAAAAAGAACTACATTTTTATTCTAATTATTTATTATTAACACTGCAAAAGGAAATAACATTTGCATGAAGTCTTGTGGTGGGAAGGTATGGGTAGGTGTCTGTTCATTGGACAGAGTCTCGGGAGGACTTTGGAAGGTGCTGTAAGAAGTTTGAACCGTAGTGGAGAGACTCTCTTTACTTATTTGGTTGATTAGAGAGTTTGACCCTTTTTTTATGAGAATTTTTGCTTTATAAGGAGTACCTGTTGGTCTTTTATAGTTTTTTTTATAAGAGTTATAACACCTCTTAAATATTCATTTTTATTGAATTCGGTCTTCATCGATAAAAAAAAATTACAAAAGAAAATAAGGAAATAAAGTTAAAAAAGCCTATATTTATATGTGGACATTGCATTGGTCCAAGTTGACTCTAAAATCCTGAAAGCTAATAAGTTTTCATGTTTACTAATTTTGCAGCTAGGGATGTGTTGAAGGATTTGCTGAAGAAGTACCTCCCAAGAGAACCTTGAAGCCTTAGAGCGAGGGATGTGTGACCTGCATTTCAATTTGAAAATGAAAATAAATTTACAAGTTCAATAAATAATTTAAAATAAAAAAATAAAAATCAGATTATCACCGCAAAACCACACCCAAAAGCCAAACATCTTCCAAACATAGTGTTGAGTTTGAGCTACAAATTGGATCTTCCTACATTAAGAGCTGAAGGAGTGAGAGTGACGAAGGAGGGTGTTGGGCGGAGAAAAGAAGAGAAGAAGATCAGGAATTTGAAGGATTTGGTGGAAAATGAAATAGGGTTCGGGCCGAAATGTAACTTAGTTAGCATGAGTCTCATCTACACAAAAGTTAGCGTTGGTTTAATCTATATATAGATTAAAAAATTATATTAATAAATATTTGTATTAAAAATAATTATATTAATAATATTTATATTAATAAAATAATAATAATAATTATTATTATTATTAATAAAAATAATATTAATGAAAAAAATTATTCATATTTATATTGTTATTATTTTTAATATTAACGAAACCATGATTATAATACTAATAATAACGTTATTATTATTAAAGTTACTTATAATACTAATAATATTAATAATAATATATAAATAATAATAATAATAATTCTAACAATATTATGATAAAATATAATTTTAATAAATCATAATTATATTATTATTATTATTATTATTATTATTATTATTATTATTATTATTATTATTATTATTATTATTATTATTATTATTATTATTATTATTAACATCGGCCTAGCATAACCAAGACTAGTGCAGACGTACAAAACATTTTCTGTATTTTATTTTTATTCAGAATTCATTTCAATTTCAATTTAATAAAAACTCGTACTATTATTAATTATAATTAATATAATATTCAGAATAAATATCATTTTTAATTATATTATTAATATTAATATTAATAATACTAATATTAGTATTTATAATACTAATATTATTATTAATATTAGTTATAAAATGAATAATAATTGTAACACTCCAAAAAATAACATCTAACTATTATAATACAAGTTCTACATATTTCTATACAAGTTTAGAGTTTTTCAAAACATTCCTAATACATGATTAGGACATATAAAAGTACAAATATTTACAATACAGATTTCAAAATCAACCGCCTAAAGCTCTTCAGACCCCTCAAACACCTGTAAGATCATTTGCTCATGTATGTAGTACAGTCATCGCAGTTCAAACACAACAAGAAAAGTAAGGGTAAGTTAGTGAAAATAGAATTTTATAATATACACAATTAAATCAAAAGAGAAAACCAAATTACATGATCAATTTATCAAATTATTCATTTTTCTTCAAATCTCAACAATAAAACAATCACATAGATCTCACATGGATCTACACATCCAGAATATTCAACAAACAACGTCTTCCGGAAGACCCATATTAAGTAAGTCCTACTAGAAACTAACACCTGATCCAAAGATTACCAGGGAATCCAACGGAAAGGATCAGGGTAAGTTCAATACAACACAAGTCGTGCATCTCATATGTCACGATGTGCATGAACTCCCTCATCAGCTTCTCACTACTTGATATCTTAGTCTATGTGACTTAGATCATCAATGATTCTCGGAGATCTCTATTACCACATAGGCATCAATACTTAATACACAAACAAACACAAGTCCATACATTATCCCAAATGTATGACTTCAATTCCATACCATTTCCATCATACAATATCATTCAAAATGCAATCCAGAATATTCAAAATCCTATTTAACATAAAAAAAACACACTTAAATATTAAACCATCAAAATCTAATATTTCCACAAGTTTAAATAATATATAAACAAACAACACAATATATATATATATACACAAACACACAACATCCCTACAAGAGAAATTGAATATTGGGACCACGTCCCCTCCGCATTCAGATCTTCTATCCTAGGGTGCTATTAAAAATTAAATTTAGCTTCCCTTACCTTAATTGCTTGCTTTCCAAGCAACTTTTGGAATTTTATTCCCCACAGTCTGGATAAGCTTCAAGATTTACGGGCCTAATGCAAGTTATCCAAACATAACAAAAATTCAGTATATAGTAGAATAAGTTGAGAGGATTAAACTTCTCAACTAACCCCACCAAGATTGATGACTAAATCCTAAGGAAAAACTGAGAACAAAGGATATTTAGAGCAAAAATGAACTTACTCTGTTTAAAAAATCTGATCGGGTATAAATGTTCCTTAACTCGCCAACTACAACGTGGTCCGATCAAATTCTAAAATAGATGAAGATTAGGAGAGAAAATTAAGAGAGAGGGAGAGGAGAGAATATGGAGAGAGAGAGAGAGAAAGAGAGAGAAAGGGAGATAAGGAAGAAAGAAAAAAAGGGTCTGTGCAGGGGAGGGTTCTGTTTTTTTTTAAAGAAAGTGTTGTTACATTATCTCCAACTACAAAAATTTTCGTCCTTGAAAATGAACTTACCAAGAAAGAGATTAGGGTATGATGCTCGTATCTCCTCTTCAATTTCCCAAGTGGAATCTCCAGAGATGAGATCCCACAATACTACCATGGGAATACTTCTTCCACGAAGTTGTTTCACTTGTGAATCTAAAATTTTGATTCGTTTCACTTTAAATGACAAATTTTCTTTCACCTGGATGAAATCAGACTATAGAATGTGGCTAGGATCAGGTACATACTTTCTTAACTGGGATACATGGAAAATATTGTGAATGTTAGCTAAAGGAGGAGGCAAAGCAATTTCATAAGCCACAAGGCCTATTCTTTGGAGAATTTGGTAAGGTCCTATGAACTTAGGAGTCAATTTCTTGGATTTGAGTGTTATTCCTAGACCAGTGAACGGTGTAATTCTAAAAACGACATGCTCACCCGCAAAGAATTCTAAAGGTCTTCTTCTTTGATCTGCATAAGATTTTTGCCTGTTGATAGATGATTTCAATCTTTCCTGAATCATTTTGACTTTCTCATTGGTTTGTTGTATTAATTCTGGTCCAATTAACACACTCTCACCATTCTGAAACCAGCACAGAGGTGTCCTGCACTTTCTTCCATACAATGCCTCGAAAGGAGTCATTCCTATGCTAGCTTGGTAATTATTATTGTAAGTGATCTCTACCAACGGTAGGATTTCATCCCAACTTCCCAAATGATCTAACACACAAGTCCTAAGCAAATCCCCTAAGGACTGGATAGTTCTCTCTGATTGTCCACCAGTTTGAGGATGGTAGGAAGTGTGTCGTCTTTGTCAACCTATCCACTATGACCCAAACAGAGTCATGTTTCCTCAAAGTACGTGGTAAGTGGGTAACAAAATCCATTGAGATACTGTCCCACTTCCACACTGGAATGTCTAACTGAGTTAACATGCCTCCAGGTCGTTGATGTTCAATCTTTGATTTCTGACAAGTCAAGCAAGCAACTACAAACTTAGCTACATCATTCTTCATGCTATGCCACCAATAAGACTTCTTGAGATCTTGATACATCTTGGTCATTCCTAGAAGTAAACTGAGTTTGCTTTTATGACCTTCAGATAACACTGTTTGCTTTAGTTCATTATCCTCTGGTATGCATATTCTATTTTTGAATCTCAAAATACCATTCACTCCTAAAGAGAAGTCTTTAGCTTTGTCAGTATTTAATAAGCCCATGCAGTTCTTCAATTTTGAATCTTTCAACTGCTTCTCCTTCACCTTCTCCAGAAATTCATTAGTTATAACAAGTGTATTACAACTAATGCAATTTGAAGACATGGAAACCTCCAAATTCATACTCCTGAAATCTTCAATCAATGCTAGTTCTCTAATCATAAGCGGCGACATTTGTATCTTTTTACGACTCAACGCATCTGCAACAACATTTGCCTTCCTAGGATGGTATATTAGCTAGAAATCATAGTCCTTTATAAATTCGATCCACCTCCTCTGCCTCATATTAAGCTCCTTCTGATCAAACAAATACCTCAAGCTTTTATGATCACCAAACACATCAAAATTAACTCCATAAAGAAAATGTCTCCAAAGACAACTGCTGCCAATTTTAGATCATGAGTTGGATAGTTTTTTTCATGCACCTTTAACTGACGAGAAGCGTAGGCAACAACTTTCTTATTTTACATAAGAACACAACCCAATCTCTGATAGGAAGCATCACAGAAAACTTCAAAAGATTGATTGGTATCAGGGATTGTTAATACAGGAACATTAGTCAACCTTCTTTTCAATTCTTCAAAGTTTCTCTCACATTGTTCAATCCATGCAAAAGGATGAGCCTTTCTAGTCAATTGGGTCAAAGGAGCCACTATTTTAGAAAATCCTTCTATAAATCTCCTGTAATATCCTACTAACCCAACAAAGCTTCTAATTCCTGTAACAGTTTTAGGACATTCCCACTGAAGTACAACCTCCACTTTAGAAGGATCTACTGAGATTCCATGTGCAGAGATGACACGTCCTAAAAATTGTATTTCTGACATCCAGAAGTCACATTTTGAAAGTTTAGCATATAACTGTTTTTCTCTCAAAATGTTTAGCATATTTCTGACAATTCTAAGATGTTCTGCATGTTCTTCCCTTGTACGAGAATAGATCAAGATATCATCTATGAACACTACCACAAACTTATCAAGAAAAGGTTTGAATATCCAATTCATATAATCCATGAAGATAGCTGGAGCATTAGTCACGCCAAATGGCATAACCAGAAATTCATAGTGACCATACCTTGATCTAAAAGCAGTCTTCTAAACGCTTTCACTAAAATTTGGTGATAACCTAAGCGTAGATCTGTCTTAGAAAAGACAACTGCCCCATGCAACTAATTCATCACGTCATCAATTCTGGGAAGAGGATATTTATTCTTTATTGTTAACTTGTTTAATTGTCTATAATATATGCATAGACGTGACGAACCATCCTTCTTCTTCATTAATAGCACTGGAGCTACCCATGGAGAAACACTAGGTCGAATAAATTGTTTCTCTAATAAGTTTTCTAATTGTTTCTTCAATTCAAGCTAACTCCACTGGTGCCATTCGATATAGAGAAATTGACACTTGGTGCCATTCGGCCTGCTCCAGGAATCAAGTCAATTGCAAACTCTATCTCTCTTTTAGGTGGAAGTCCGAAAATCTCATCAAGAAATACATCCATAAACTCCTGAACTACAAACATCTCTTTTTGTACTTTATTTGTAACTATAGAACAAGCCAAGAGCATAAAACATTTTGCACCTTCTTGTATCTCTCTTTTAAACTGTTGAGCTGAGATAACCTACATTCCTTATAATTTAGGGAAAATTAACTTCTTCTGGCCACAATCTATAAGGATATGATTAGTAGACAACCAATCCATTCCCAATATAACCTCCAAATCTTTTAGAGGTATACAAATCATGTTGATCTTGTATCTCTGTCCATCTATAATTATTGAACACTCAACACACATGGAAGAAGTTACTATAATACCTTCTGTTGGTATAGATACCACCAACTCAAATTCCAATTCTCAGATTGGCAAATTAAGTTTCTTAGCACAATCAAAATATATAAAAGAATGGGTTGCCTCATAATTAAACAATACAGATAACTGTGTTCCAAGGATAGAACAAATACCTTTAACAAGGCTATTAGATTGTGAAGCTTCAGCTCCGCTAATAGCAAAAACTCTGCCAACAACTTTGGGTTTTTTATTACTATTTTGTTGTACTTGCTGCACTCCACTAGAATTTGGAGCTCCCAATTGGACACGACAGTCTTTTTTTGCATGACCATACTTGTGATATCTATCACATGTCACATTTAACACTGAATGAGGGCAAAATCTAACAACATGTGGCCCACCGCATCTAAAACATTTGAAACTAGGTGGTGATTGAGAATTGGGTCTTCCACTGCTATAAGATTGAGGTCTAAAATAAGGTTTCTTTCTATCTTCATATTTAGGCATGCTTTTAGAAGGTCCTCCCACTGGAGGCTTAGCAAGTCTGCTACTACTTTTCAAACTATCCACTACTTTTGCTTTCTCCACTAGAGCAGGGAAATTTCTAATGGACATAGGAATCACCATTTCTTTAAGTTCTTACTTCAACCCAAACTCAAAATTTCTACATCAACAAGCCTCATTCATGGTCTGGGTGTAAAATCTAGCTAGGTGTTTGAACCTAGTAGCATATTTAGTAATTGAAAGATTTTCTTGTTCCAGCTGCATGAATTCAATTTCTTTTGCATACCTGACACTATCAGGGAACTACTCCTCCAGGAATCTTACTTTGAAGTTCTCCCAAGTGGAATCTTCTTCTTTGTCTTCCATCATTTGTTTCATGCCTATCCACCAAAACTCAGCTTCTTCAATAAGCATATAGATGGCGTAAGATAACTTTCTCTCTTCAAGGCATTGAGTAGTTTCAAAGATTCTTTCTATGTCTCTCACCCACTGGTCTGCTCCATCTGGATTTACCTTGCCATTAAATTTGGGTGGATTGTGTCTCAGAAAATCCTCCAGACTAAAGGTATGGGTTTGTTGATGAAGTTGAGATGCTTCTGCTGCTAATCTAGCTGTTTCTAATTAATGAAAGGCGGTTTGATGCTGTTGTGCCATAGTAGCACTCTGTTGTTGCAAGGTTGTTGCCATCATCTCTATTACTCGAGCTAAGTTGGGCATATCTACTGGTGGAGGATGAGTAAGTGGTCTACGTGCCATCTACTAAGCACATAAAGAATTAGATTAGGAATTACTAAAAATTTCCAACTACATCTTTAAGACAAATTAACTTCAAAGAAATAATCATACGAAACAGGTAAAAATCAATCAAAACTTATCTCTAAAATGTACTTTAGCTATTTAGAATTAAGATAGAAAATAATCTTGATCTAATCATAAGTGTGCACCCTCACCCCTCTATCAAGATTTTTTCATTCTTAATACTTTCATCTTTATTCATAACAACTGATTTGACACAAGCACAAAAAAAATTTCAAGAAAACAACTTTGTTAAACATCCTATTAGAAACTTTTATCTAAGTCTTGAAGCTAAACTTAAACAAAAAAATCAACACGCAAGAGAAACACAATAAACCCACTACCCTCAAGTTATCCTAAGGATGAACTGCTCTGATACCATTAAATGTAACACCCCAGAAAATAACATCTAACTATTACAATACAAGTTCTACATATTTCTATACAAGCTTGGAGTTTTTCAAAACATTCCTAATACATTATTAGGACATATAGAAATACAAATATTTACAATGCAGGTTTCAAAATCAACAGCCTAAAGCTCTTCAGATCCTCAAACACCTGTAAGATCATCTGCTCGTGTACATAGTACAATCATCGCAGTTCAAACACAACAAGGGTAAGCTACTGAAAATAGAATTTTATAATATACACAATTAAATCAAAAGAGAAAACCAAATTACATGATCAATTTCTCAAATTATTCATTTTTCTTCAAATCTCAACAATATAACAATCACATAGATCTCACATGGATCTACACATCCAAAATATTCAACAGACAACGTCTTCTGAAAGACCCGTATTAAGTAAGTCCTGTTAGAATGTATGGCTTTAAACTAGAGGGGGTGAATGGTTTAAAGAGGGTTTTCGCAAACTTTTAAGCCAAGAATGAAAATACTTCGAGAAACAAATGATAAGAAATTCAGCTTGCCAAAACACAAAGCAAAAATAACAGCACCAGAAAAACAATCAGTTGTTTCGCAGAAACAGTCGGTTGTTTATACCAGTTTGCAAATATTAAAACTGAATTTAAAGAGATTAAGGATAAAGAGAATGCACACAGATGTTTATACTGGTTCACTCTAAACCTAGAGCTACATCCAGTCTTCTCAGAAACCACTGAGGAATTCCACTAAGCAATCAAACCTAGATCACTTACACCACAACCAAAGAAGTGACATTGATCCCCTCAAGACACACACTCCTCTTGGTCAACACACCAACACTAAGAATGCTGATCTTGATCCCCTCAAGAACACACAACACTTCTCAGCAAACACACAAGGTTTCTTTCAACAGATACAAGGATTACACTTGTTACAGAATGAAATCTGAAATCAATATAAGAGAAAATCCTATCTCACACACTTTGATCAAACTCAATCTCTAAGCAATCTCAACTCTTTCAAAATCTCAAAATCAGTGAAAAACTCAAATCTGTTTTTCTGTATATATTAAAGTTCTTGTTTGTTATTAAATCTTAACAAACTATTAATTGCATTTAAAGATTGGTCAAAGCATTAAAAACTGGAGCGTAAACAGTTGGAAAAACATTTAATGTTCAATCAAAGCACAAAACAGTTTTCTGTTATGATACCAAAACAAACAATCGGTTGTTTCCACGAATCAATCGGTTGTTTTGGTTTTGACAGCAAGTCAACCATAAAAACAGCTTTCAACCTTTTCTAAAAACACCTAAGTATAAAACAATCAGTTGTTTCGACAAAACAACAAGTTGTTTTTCACTTAGCTTGAAAACACTTTTCTTGAGTGTTTATGCTTTGGATTCAATCAAGAGTGGATTACACATTAAATCTACACCAAATCCTATATAAAGGACAACTCAGCAACAACAAGCACAACCAGCCTTCATAATCCTTCAAAGGGTTTGGATTCTTCATAGCTTGAACACCACTTGGTTCAACAAGTCCTACTAGAGACTAACACCTGATCCAAAGATTACCAGCGAATCCAACAGAAAGGATCAGGGTAAGTTCAATACAACCCAAGTCGTGCATTCATATCTCACGGTGTGCATGAACTCCCTCATCAGCTTCTCACCACCTAATATCTTAGTCTATGTGACTTAGATCATCAGTGAAGCTCGGAGATCTCTGTTACCACATAGGCATCAATACTTAATACACAAACAAACACAAGTCCATACATTATCCGAAATGTATGAATTCAATTCCATACCATTTTCATCATACAATATCATTCAAAACGCAATCCAGAATATTCAGAATCCTATTTAACATAAAAAAAACAACACTTAAATATTAAACCATCAAAATCGAATATTTCCACAAGTTTAAATAATATATAAGCAAACAACACAAATATATATATATATAAACACAACATATCTGCAAGAGAAATTGAATATTAGGACCACGTACCCTCCGCATTCAGATCTTCTATCCTAGGGTGCTATTGAAAATTAAATTTAGCTTTCCTTACCTTAATTGTTTGCTTTCCAAGCAACTTTTAGAATTTTATTCTCCACGGTCTGAATAAACTTCAAGATTTACGGGCCTAATGCAAGTTATCCAAACATAACAAAAATTCAGTATATAGTAATAAGTTTAGAGAATTAAACTTCTTAATTGAACCCACCAAGATTGATGACTAAATCCTAAGGAAAATTTGAGAACAAAGGAGATTTAGAGCAAAAATGAACTTACTCTGTTTGAAAATCTGATCAGGTAGAAATGTTCCTTAACTCGCCAGTTACAACGTGGTCCGATAAATTCTAAAATAATTGAAGATTATGGAAGAAAATTGAGAGAGCGAGAGAAGAGAATATGGAGAGAAAGGGAGATAAGGAAGAAAGAAAAAAAGGTACCGGAGGGTTCTGGTTTTTTTTTTTTAAAGTAAGTGTTGTTACAATAATAATAAAAGTAATAATATTAATTATAATAATATTCAGAGAAATATAATTACTATAAATCATAATATTAATATTATTATTGTAGTTAATTTTAGTATTATTAATATTATAAATGGATATTGCTAACAATAATATTCTTATTATTTTTAATTTTAACAATAATATAATTAAAATAATTATTATATACTTTTAATATTAATTATTATATTATTAAGAAAATATATTATTATTAAAAATAATATTAATAATTGTATCATGGATTATTATTATTATTATTATTATTATTATTATTATTAATATTGATAATACTATTAATAATATTATCATTATTACTATTGATAATAATATTAATTATTAATTATAAGAGACAGATAAATGTGTATTTCTTCATGATTAACTGTGTATACTTTTATAGGTCTTTCAATGAGTTGACCACTATAACATGCTCTAAGATAAACCTTTAAGTAGTGCTTGATAATATGATCAGAAGGATATTTGTACAAATTTATGCTTAATATTAATTACTTGTTTGACAAGAGTTCATGTATGGGATGTTGTATCTCTTTCTTCTATTTTCATGTTATAAGTAAAGAAACAATGCAAATATTTGATGGATAAAATATTTTTATTATGTTTGTTTTCAAATTCCTCACTGATTTCAAGACTAATTGATTTCTTGAAAAGTATTTTTCAATGTTTCTAGATTCATATATTTCCTTATTTATTAAATAGCATGTTGGGATTTAATTGTTATGTTTAAGAGCAATTTTCATCTTAACAAATACATTGTTTTAAAAGTATAAAGTTGAAGTTGTCACGACTGTTTGTTTAAACTAACTAACGGATTATTTAACACATGATCAGATTTATTATAAGATAAGGTTTGATACATATAAATTTAATTCTGCTAAACAAAACACATGTTAGAAGGTTTATAATTAATGTATAGAATAATTACCTAGTTAACATCAAAACTTTTTCATTGAGAGATACTTTAGTGATTCCATATAGATCATTCGAGTATTAACAATCTTCCATTTCTTTTATGGTGGAAAATACCATAGATCTTGAATTGATCATAGTTAATATACAATTAAGCAGTTAAAGCAATTGTATCATCACATAGAAGACATCATAAAATATAAAAGATATTAGAAAAAGAAAATGATAAACGATAAAAAGAACACATAAAATAATATTTAGTTAGGGATGCAAATAGTTATCAACGTGTCTTGCAAATTAAATTCAAAACATGTTATCCCCATTTTGTTATAAACAACAAAGCTTCAAAAGTAGTCCAGGTCTAGTGGTGGTACTATACTAATAAGCAGTGGTAATTTTGTTTAGACAACAAAATTCTAAAAATTATTTTGAAAATATGATAGTATGCAATACTTCGAGGATCATGCCTATAACTACACATAAACTTATATCCATTTTGTTTTCATATTATGATTATTTTTATTATTATTATTATTATTATTAGAAATAATTAAATAAATATGAGATATTTGAGGATATCCTACCCTTACAAGAAAACAAAACCCTCTAGATTCATCAAAGGCATACAACAGTTTCACATAATAGTGGCAAAGCAACAAGTAAAACCAGCTAACAACAATTGAAAAAAAATAATCTTAGTTATTCATCAAGACCAAAATCTAACTCTGTAGATCTGTAAAATCCCATGCCTCTACTTCAAAAATCTTACTAGAGCCGCATTGCACCTACAAAATAGTAAATTTCCTACTATTTGATGACTTTATTTTACGACAAGTGTACCGAGTCAAAAGTAATAATTTATACTTAAGGACAGATATTGAACCCACAAGGAACAATTATTTTAAATTCTAATAATAGCATTCACTAAGTATAAGAATATGTACAATAATTTGATTTGATTTGATATTGACAATAGTTTGCAAGAAAATTAAATAAAACCAAAGTAAATAAGTAAAAGATTTCAATTAAGAAAATTGGGAATGGAGTTAATCATTCTCAATTGTCTGTAGTTTTAAACATATAATATTCCATCTTGATTGATATTGAATAATATGTAAAAAATATTTATATTCATTTCTCACATACAAAATTATTAAGAGAATCTCCTAAATATAAATTACTTGCATTTATAAAAACTCTTTATCATTACAAACAAATGTTGTAAAGCTATTAACATATCAAATTTATTCCTAGCATTCAAATATCTTAAGCATTATCATTTAGGTCAGATGCTTAAAAGTATTTTTCAGTTAAATCTAAGGATCAAAATCATGAATAATTTCAAGTTTTGAGAATAAAATGATAATACTAATCATCAATCAAGAATTAAATATTATAGAAAAATATCACCTCAATACGTAAGAGTTTGAACAAATTACTTCCAATCCCAAATGAAAGAATTAGCACTCATAGTGACCATTACAAGCATGGACAACAAGAAAAGAAGATCTAGAGCGTTTCTCCTTGACAAATGTCTCCTTTAAGGTTTCCTTCCTTTGATCCCCCCAATAATGTCTAGGGTTATGTCTCGTGCCTTCTATTTAATCTAATTGGGCTTGGGCTAAGTGACATCTTGCTTAAGCGAGTTTCACGAGAAAAAACCCAATTTCACTAGAGTGAATTCGCTTAAGCGATTTCCTCTGGAGTGATCTTGTTTGGGCGAGTTTTCAATGTTTCAACGTTGTCTTTTCATCTTGTATTTAACTTATCCATTATCCTTGAGCCCTTTTATCTCCATTTTCCACTAGAATCATAAATTTTAGCACAAACTTGGGAATAAATTGTTCACATTCATCTTACAATCCAAAAATATGTAAAAATGTTCAAATTCCTAAATTAGGGGTTGAATTATTTTATAGATTAAAGTGTTTATCTTTTTATATGAAATATTACTAAATTATGATACTTATCACTATTATTATTATTGTTATGATTACGATGATTATTATTATTTATTATTATTAATAATATTATTAATTATAATAACAATATCAGTATTAATAATAATATTATTATTAATATTAAAAAAAAAAAATAATAATTTGAATTTCAAGTTTAGAACAATGTTTGATTTGAACTTTTTTTTAAAACCAGTGGAAACTTGTGATTTAGAGTTGAAAATGTGTTGGAAGATGAAAATAACGCAAAATGTATTGTGTATTTTGGAATTTGAAAGAATAATTTTTTATTATATTAATTTTATCATTGTATTGATTAAATGTCCTTTAAATAATCCATATTTTCATAAATGTGGGCTAAAGTAACCGCGTTTTAATAATTGTTGCATATATTAAAGAAAACTTTAATTAAATATGACTTAAAATATTTCCAACTAAAGATCACATTTTTATTATTTTGGGTCTACTGGTGCAAAAAAATAAAATAAGTGCGGCTATTTCGAATTTATAAATGCGGCTTTATAGCCGCATTTGATCAACACGCACTTGTAAATCAAGAAATACAAATGCAACTATATAGCCGCATTTATAAATACCATTTACAAGTGTGACTATTTGTTTTAGCCGCACTTGTATATGCCAAATCAATAAAAAAAAATTAAAAATTTTAAAACATCCTCAATCTTGTGTGAAGACAATGTTGATGAAGAGTCACGAGAGTGCCAACAACGGTGGCGGCAGCAGAAGCGGCGACGGACAGGAAAGCAACAACGGAGCAAACCAAAAAACCCACAAGAACCCACGAAGACAATGAAAGAATACTGAGCAATGCAAGAAACCAAACAATGTAAGAAAAACGAATGTTAGCAAACGAAACAGTGCTTCGAGACCACCGATGCAAGGAAAAAAACATATATAAGAAAAACGAAAACATCTATGCATATATTTGTGAAGATCAAGAGGAAGAAAGAGAGCTCAAGAAACTTACATTGACACAAATGAAATGCAGATGTAGCAGAAGGAGATGAATTCAGAGTGCAAACGCGAAACGAAGGCAAAGACGAGAAAGAAAGTATGAAATTGTGTGTGGCGTGCTTCAAAATTTAGGGTAAAAAGGATTTACGAATGCGGCTATAGCCGCATTCGTAAATCAAGCGTTTTGATTTACAAGTGCAGCTATATAAATAGTCGCATTCGTAAATCAAAACTCTTTGATTTACGAATGCGGCTATACAAATAGCCGCATTCGTAAATCAAAATAATTTCAAAAATGTCACCCCGTTTTTTACGAAAGCGGGTAGCGCAAAAGCCGCACTAAATAAAGAGTATCCTTTTCTTCTTTTTACACTAGTGGTCACACTTTATTAATGTGATTTATTTTTTTGAAACGTCACAAAATTGTGGCTTAAACATCCATGACCCAAAAAATGTGGTCTGCAGTTATTCATAAGTGACAAAGGTTGGGATAGATTGGGCGTGTCTAAATTGGGAGTGGTTCGTGGGCAATATCATGAAGTAAGACTCGAGATTATGTATATGTGGCTTAGGGTAGAAGCGATCTTGTGGCTCTTCTATATAGACTAGGAAGTTAGGGACATAAGGTATGTGTGATGTGCCTTTTAGTAAGGCCACATGAAGATATATTTGGTTGTTTCGAAGGTTAAGAAGAGGCCAAGTGGAAGCCAATGTTTTTCTTGTAGTTGTTGTGGAAGGTTTTGTATTCTAATGTGGGGGATGACCTAAGTTACTTGATTTCATTAGGTTCAGTTTGTTTTATGATGATGATTATAGAATGTGTGATTTATGTGGTTAGGTGGGATGGATAATAAGGGTTGGTATGGAGGTCGAAGGTGGAGGATTAAGAAACTAAGGGTAAAGAAATTTTTTTCTTACCTAGGTGAGAAATGATCTAGGAGGTTTAGGGGTAGGTGATGGAAGTTTTTCTCGTTGCCTCTATGTCATTCGAATTTGTTGAGTCACCATCTATAATAATTGGAACAAAAGTAAATAGTGAAGCTATCTTTTTGGTTTGGATGTGCTTGGAATGAACTAGTATGTTGAACCAAGTGGTGTTCAAGCTTTGAAGAATCCAAATCCTTTGAAGGATGTTGATGTCTCTGTTGTGCTTGGTGTTGCTGTGCTGGTTTAGCTTAGTTCTGGGGTAGTTTGAATGTTGTAATCGACCCTTTGATTAAATCTAAAGCATAAGCATCTCAATCTTTATGAAAGTAAAATGTTTTCAAACTAAGTTAAAACAACCGATTGTTTTGTCGAAACAATCGATTGTTTATACTTAGGTGTGTTTTGAGAAAAAGATTGAAAACTGTTTTTAAATGGTTGAACTGTTAAGTACCAAAACAACCGATTGATTCGAGGAAACAACCGATTGTTTGTTTTGGGACCATAACAGAAAAACTGTTTTTTCTTTGACTGAGCTTTAAATGATTTAACTGCTTACGCTCCAGTCATTAAATGCTTTGACCAATCTTTTAATGCAATTTAAGAGTTTGTTAAGATTTGATAACAAACTACATCTTTGAATAAATTCAGAAAAACAGATTTGACAATCAATCTTTGACAATTTTTCACTAAGAGTTTTTGAGTTTTTCAAAGAGCTGAGATTGCTAAGAGTGTGTGATTGATCAAAGTTGTGGAATAGGATTCTGCTTGTATTGATTTCAGATTATCTTCTGTAACAAGTGTAATCCTTGTACTCTCTGTAAAGACAAGTTTCGTTTCTTTGTTTGCTAAGATTGGTTGTGTGTTCTTGAGGGGATCAAGATCAACAATCTTGGTGTTATTGTGTTGACCAAGGAGAGTGTGTTTCTTGAGGTATTCAAGGTCATTCTCTTGGTTGTTGTATAAGTGATCAAGGTGTGGTTGCTTAGTGGATTTCCTCAGGGTTCTAAGAAGACTGGATGTAGCTCTGGGTTTGGAGTGAACCAGTATAAACAACTGTGTACAATCTCTCTATCTCTAACTCTTTAAATTCAGTTTTATTTGTTATTTGCTGGTATAAACAACCGATTGTTTCTGTGAAACAACCGATTGTTTTTCTGGTATTGCAGCTTTTGCTTGTTGTTTTGGCGAACTGAATTTCTGAATCAATTATTTCCTGAGATAAATTCATTCTTGTTTTAAAAGTTTACTAAAATTCTCTTTAAACAATTCACCCCTCCCCCCTCTAGTTTAAAGCCATTTATTCTAACATAGTATGCTTTCTTACTTCCTCTTATGTCCCCTTATAAAGAAAGTTATTTGCTTCTTTAGAGGAAAAATGATTCTAGCTGATTTGGACCCATTAAAAGGCTTAGCTTTAGCTTCTTCCAATTGTTTACTACTCATTAAACTCTTAGAATGTTGCGATGGGAAGCTAGAAGCTCTTCCCATAAAAGATTATTGTATCTTCTTCTTCTTGATCCTTGTGTTTTGATCACCTTAAAGGAAACTTATCTTGGCTTCCACAAAAACAAATCTTTCAAATACCCCAAGTGATGAGACTCAAAATTCACTAGATAATGCTTCTTGATTTTCTCTAGATCAAGCACAATGACTTCTTTAACAGTTTAGCTTAGGCCAAGTTGCATTTGACGAATGTTAATGATCTAAAAAATGCTTGCCTTGAAATATTATCCCCTTTACTAATCAACATATGATGAGTTGGATCCTATCTTCTTGTAGAAATTGTCATACATACCTTACTTCCAGAAGATACGATTGATATTAAGGAGAGTAACATATTGCAAGTTGCATCATTGTCTCGTGATATAGGTTATGTGAACTAAGTACCAATCAAAGCATGACGTTTAAGTTGATACAATCTTAAATAGAAAAAATTACACATTCACTATTAACTATAACTTTCAGCTTAATAATAAACACTCGATCCAACGTAACATATTATATTTCAAAAATATTATCTACTTTTAGTTTGATTTGTAAATCTGAAAAGAGTCTTAGCTCATTTATCATACTTTTTTTTTTCAAGTTAATTCTAAAAAAAACTCCTCACAAAAATGTTTATTAAAAACACCAAATATAATATCATCAATATAAATTTAAATAATAATAAAATTAAAAGAGTAATCTTTATAAAAAATACAGAAAAAAGTGTAATAATTTAAAATAATTTTCTTTATTATTATTGTTATGGATTATTATTATTTTAACAACTGATATATATATATATATATATATATATATATTATATAGAGTTGTTATATTGATCGATTTTCTTTTTAATTCAATATTTGTTTGAACTATATTAATAATTAAGATAATTAAAATATATTTAGTCTTTAATAATTATCAGGTATGTTTATTAAAAAAATATTTATTAACATGTAATATATTTAAAATACACGTGAGTAGTAGAGTTATGATAAGAAAGGAAAACAATTAGGTGAATCAAATACAAAGGAAAAAGAAACTAAAACAATTCAAAGTAAATAATAAAAAGTGTACTTTCAATACGTATTTGAATTTATACCGCTATCATGAATACACGTTTATATCTTATATCACAATCTTAAATCATTATCCAACTTTTGATATAGCATGATAGCAATTTTTATAAATACCTATTAAAAACGTGTACACCGTCTCAATTAGTAAACGCGCTCTTTTGTAGAAGTGGAAGAAATTTGATGTATAAGTTAGATTAATTTGTAAAAATAACTTATTTATTCTTTAAAAAACTGGTTTTAAATTTTATATATAAGATCATTTTCTTTTATAGGAAAAATTATTTCATTTGTATTTTCTTTTCTAGGAAAACTTATTTCATTTTTATTTTCTTTTTTATAAATAGTTATGGACAAATTTATCCTACTGAAATCTTAATTTTATTAAATTTATATACAGTAAACTCAAAATAGAAACAAGAAATTTAAAAAGGCCCGACTGTAATAAAGAATGTTACGTTAACATGTGTAATAAATAAATCACTCAATCATTAGAAACAAGATAAAGAATGTTACATTAATAGAGAATATAAAATAACAAGAGAAGTAAAATAAAATAAAAAACTAAAAGAAAAATAATTGAGTTGCAAATGGAACAAGACACCAGTTAAAATTAGCCCTATTTATTTAATAAAAATTATATACGTTAATTATTGTTGTTATTATTGTTATATTTAAAATAAATTCTACGACAATCAAAACTTTAAATTCTATTTTTTTAGTGTCACAAATCATAAAACTATTAAAACAAAAACAACCATTTGATTTTGATGTGAAATGTGAATTTTGTGGTATCAATTGGTCGCAATCCTCTTTATCTTGTGTACAAGTAAAATATTCGAGTTAACTGGAATATTCATGGTGGATATTGCTCCTTAACACTTGGTGCTTGTGGCTAATATGAAAAGTATTGGATTTTTTTTAATGGTGCTATTTTTTTCTTCAGATATCTGTTTTTTTTTTAAGAAGGAAATTATAAACAGTCTTCAATATTAGATATAGACATTTCGAAAATTCAAATCTTAACAAAAGATTATGATTCTCTTTCTCCTAACTCTTTGTTAGTTTTAGTGGTGTTATTTATTTAATATGAATATCTACAAAAATTGAGAAATAAGAAGCAATTTAAACTGCTGCATATTTGTAATATAACTGTTAATTTTAAATAAAAAAATATAAAATGAGATTTAAAAGAAAATGTTATTCGTGTATTGTTGATAAAAATCGTTCAATTATAAGTGTTTCAACAAAGCATTAGTGTGCCCACAACCAACATAGTAAGAGGAATATTTTAAAAATATTTAATTATTTTCATAAAGAAAGCATGAAAAAATTTGTTAATATTATTAAAAGAAAGTTACATCATCCATAAAAAACTTTAAACATACAAGTGAAAGGAATGAGATGGTTATGCAATTATACGTACAAGATTAAAGTTATATATTTTGAATTTACAAATTTAAAAATAATGTATTTTTACAACTTTTTTAATTCTCATTGTTATCAAATTTGTTGAAGATCTTACACCCACTAGAGATAAAATTAATTTACACTAATATAGTGGAGGTAATCCTCATCTTACAAGTTGATTTTGAAGAATGAATTTGAATTACATTCCCTTCCTAATATGATATTCAATAAGGTTTGTAAGTTTTATCGTGTCAGCCACTATTAGACTACCTACTACAAATATACCTACATACGATATGTACATGTGGTTAAATTATAAGTTGTTTTTGTGAATGTGAGTTAAGTATAAATCCACTTATTAAGATGACATTAGAGTCACTGAAAGTTTATCCTAGTTAAGTTATTTGGCAATATTGCACTATTATTATTGAGCTCGTAATATACCATTCTTGAATATCTAATCTTACGTTTGAGATGTTCATTCTTTTGTGTGAGATGATATATTAGAGATCTCACATCAACTAAAAATAATGTAGATTATAATATATAAGTGGGTGACAATTTTCACCATAAACATAGATTTATAAAATTAAATTAATAAAAATTCATTTAATAAGACTTATCCATATATTTTTTAATTAATAAATATATTTAATTAGCGTAGGAAAACAAATACAAAAAAGTCATCATATAAAAATAAAAAAGTCTTAATATTTTTTATCAATAAAAATAAATTAAATAAATTAAAATATTTAAAAAATACCGTTATAAAAAAAATGAGATTAAGTATTTTGGAAACCAAGGCCAAACTCATACTTTCAGAAAAATAATTTAGAGTAAAAACCTATAGAAATCTAAGAAGGCTTAAGAAGCATGAATTGATGTACACCTATTGAAATGTAAAAAAAAAATACTAGAGAAACAAAAAAAACATAAATGAGCCCATCAAACGGAGTCAAATACTAGACATTAGGATCTTAGTAAGTACTTCCTAATTTCCTAAAAAAAAAACTGTTCAGATATGAAACTCTCCATGGTAGAAACGAGTTTTCTCTACAACCAATGAAACAAGACCCACCAAGAGATTCTTCTTTAATTGCATCCAGAAAGACAGTCCCATACTGTTTTGAGATAAAATCACCTTAACATTATTCATACATTTCTCATCACATATATCTTATTATTAATTTTGTAAGAATAAGTCGAAAAAACTGTGGAAAGAAAAGCAATATCCCAATTATATGCATAGTGGTATATAGTGGAATCCAGAATTCCATTTAGTATCCAAGTGATTGTATTGGTCATGTTTGGGAAAGAAAAAACTCACACTGGCATGCAGCAAGTAAGAAGAATAGTGTTATGTTGTCACGGAACAATATTAAGATGGGATTTAGATTTGTGCAAGTGGCCACGTACGACATATTTTAGCATAACAACATTGACACACATGCATGTTGAAACAATTTTCAAACAACTAGATAACCCTTTTAATTACCTAACGTAAGGGTTACAATTAGTTGCCCTTTCTTTGGGTGGACCAAAAGGGCAATTATTTTGTGGAATTTGAACTTAGTAGAAAAAGTAGCAACCTAACCCACTAACCAATAATGACCACATCATTAACATTCAACACCAACGTTTTTCCACGTCCCACTGTCCAGATCGTTCTATCCGTCGGTGAAAAAATTGTTATCAAATTTATGACTCGTCCTTATTTTACGTTTACGATCCCATTAGTTTTGGCATATTCTATCTTTATCCTCATAAATTTATTGTCAAGTAAAGTAAACGTGCTAGCTCTGTCATATATAGTGCCTCCATTTGCGTTCTCAAAGCTTCAACAATTTGTCCCAATATTACTTTAAGATGATTATTATTATTTTTTTAAATATTACTTTTCAACATGTATAAGTTTGGAGTATATTTTACATGCTCCGTTTATTTTTTATTAATACAAAATTATTTTTCAATATACATACTTTATCAAATAAATGAATTTTTATTTGTACGAGTTAAAATAAGTAATTGGTAGAAAATTCTTTTGGTTATTTTTTTCAACTTGAGTATATAATATTACAAAATGAACTTTAAGATTAATTCAACTTCATAAAACCAGTTCATGATGTGAGGTTTGTACCCACTTATATATCTTTTATATAATGAATTGTCCTTATATATAATGACAGCTCGTGCGTGGAATAACATATTATGGGTGGTCCGATAACGGCCTGATAACAAGTGGCACGATAAGTCCAACAAACACTCCATAGGATAGGCTTTAAATGACTTTGATACCATATTACAAAGTCGACTTTAAGCCCAACTCAACCCCATAAAACCGGCTCATGAGATGAGGTTTGCACTCACTTTATTCTAATCTCTAGTCGATGTATGATCTCCAACATATAAAGAAAAAAAGTTAAAATTCAAATTCATATACTCAAGATTTTAATTACCGTTCAAAATATTGTTGTTTGGTTTTACATATAGACAATTGAATAACTATACTATAATTGCTGTAACTTTACTAGTTTTAGTAGTGTGGATACTTGTACGAGATTTGATATAGTTTTGAATTGAATATTTTTCTACGGACAATAAAAAATATATTGAATGAGGAGGAACTAACTCGTATATAAAAATTAAACAAAATATATTCAAGTATACATTGTTACTAGGTTGGAACATAATCAACATAGAGGACCTGCTCCACCAAAAGCACCAAACAATGCCTCTAGCCAAAAAAGCCATGTTTTGCTAAAATACATATATTACATTAATAATGACTTCTCACATGTTTCGCTAAGCCATGTTTTCCTTTTTTTTTAACTTTCCACACGGTTATGGAGAAATGGACATGGTTAAGGTATTTTAAAAATGGGCAAGAGTGAAGGAGGTTTTCATATCTCGTAGACTTAATAAGTGGGGAAGGAGGTTTGACTTTGTGAGATTCCTTGAGGAAAAAAATGTGAGGCGGTTGGAAGGTGAACTGGACCAGATTTATATTGGTAATAGAAAGCTTCACGTGAATATCCAAAGTATCGGAGGGTTCAGTCAGAATCTAATGTGGCAGAACGAAGAACTCTAAGGATGCAGCGCATGGAGAGCCAAAAGGAAGCAAGTCATTTCAAGGAGGAGGAAGGAAAAGGCTCGCAGAGAAGGAATGAGATATGGGTGGAGAAGAATAGGACCAGGAATTTTGCCGAAGTTGTCATGGAAGCATCTCAGGATCAATGGAGGGGGCCCTCTGTTAAAGCACCTTAAAATATCCCACAGTGGATGTCGAACAGTTTTGTAGGGAAACTTGTTGAAGGTTGTGACTTTGATAAGTTGGGAGAGGAACTGGTTAAGGGGGGTATGTCAATGGTGAGGGCAAGATTTATGGGTGACAATTTGGTTCTGCTCACTCCAAGAGAAGGGGAAGCTATGGAGAATATAATGAAGCTAAATAAAAGGTGGTTAGAGAGTATGTTCTCTAGTGTTAGCCCCTGGTCGTTTAGTAGCAGAGCTAGCCATAGAATCATCTCGGTGAGGTGTTATGGGTTGCCTCTACCTATGTGGAACAAGGAATGCTTAGCGAAAGTGATGGGAGTTCTCTCAAGGGAGGCAGCGGTGATTTTTGTAGATGAAGCTACCCTCACTTGGGAGGTCTTAGAATACGCTAGGGTGCAAGTCAGGGTCCAGAATGGCATAAGTGCTAGATGGGCAAGAAAAGTGCAGATTAATGACCATCTTTGTAGTGTTCTAGTTGAGGAGGAACCCAATGATTGTCTTGGATGGGGATGTAAGGAAATTTCTCATTGGGATGACTCCTCCGATAGCGTCTCATCCTCTGAAACGTACGTTGAAGAAACTGCTTTTTCTGTGAGGAGTGGTGAGGAGCAGAATCGGTTTAATTCTGGTGATGATCGACGGTTAGCGGGGGAGGAGGACGGAGGAGAAAAGGCAGGGGAAGGTGAACATCCTTGGGAGAACTCAACTTTTCCGATTTTGGAACCTGGAAAAGGAGGACTAGGGAAAGGCAAGATTGTCGTTTCGAGTAATGCCAGACAAGTACTTCAGGAACAAGATGGAAGTTTTTCTGCTCAATTCTCTGACCAAGTCTGTGGAGGTGCTAGTTGTAGTAACCCTATTCTATATGAGGCGACTAAAACAGTAATAGATGTTGAGTGTTTCTTTACTCAATTTCTGCCATCCAAGGTAGTGGGCCGGGCGAATAATTTTGTGGCCCATTCCAGCAAGGGTGGACCTAACTCTCAAGCCCATTAGGAAGAAGATCGTGCAGGGTGTAACGGCTCTTTTTTGAAAGAGTTAGTTGGGCCAAGGGGCCCAGGCAGTCACGTAGAAGGAAACAAAGGAGTTGTGGTCGATACAGCTACGGTGAAGAGTGCTGGGCAGAAAGACGTAACAGTTTCCCCAGTTAATGGCCATGCTGGAATCCAAACGTCAGAGAGTGGCCTGTTATCTAAGACGGAGACCAACCTTTTCGTTGCACAGGTCTAATTTGTGCTGAAGAAGGTACCGATGGGGAGATGTCTTCTCCATACCGTGTTGTGGATGGAGCAAGGATGAAAAGCAGCTCGAACTCCCCACCGCGAAGGCGTAAGAAGAAAGGGATTGCGGAATTGGGAGATTCGTGCCCACAGCTGAGGAGGTCGGCAAGATTAAGTGTGAAACACCTTCAAGGTGGGCTGTTACCATGCTCCAGAGAGGGTCAGTCGTCTATCTCAATCTCAGATACGGCTATCAGAAACTGCAACTCAAGGTGGTGTGATCCTGTGAAGGTGGACGAACCTGCTAGGCTGTGGGAAGTTGGAAAACAAGTTGGTCTGAAATGTAGGGGGGAAGAGAAGGAGGTTACAGAGGAATTTGGGCGAATGGAGGTACGTGATGAAGAGGTATTGGGGGGTGCTAAGTCGGGTGGGAAGATTGTTGTCTAATGATAGTTGTCAATTTAAATATTAGAGGTTTGGGGGGGGGGGGGTCTATTAAATCAAGGTATCTGTGTCATGTTATAGCTAGCGAAGGGGCTGATTTTGTGTGCATTCAAGAGACTAAAACAAAGGCTGTTACGGAGGCAAAATGTTTTTCAGTTTGGAGAAACAATAGAGTTGGGTGGGTGCACAATGAAGGGGAAAACGGATATGGAAGCTTGCTCTCTATGTGGAATGAAGAATCGTTTAGTTACAGTAGTCATATGATGGGGAAAGGTTTCATAGCTATTTTTGGAGTTCATATAAAATCCAATATTAGCTGTGTTATGGTAAATGTGTATGCTGCCTGCACTCTAAATGATAAGGAGATTCTTTAGGAGGAACTATCAAATGTTAAATTGGCATCACAAGAGAAGGTTTGGTATTTTTGTGGTGATTTCAACGCCGTCAGATGTCGTAGTGAAAGGAAGGGGACAAGGGTGGGAGTTGACCATTCTAGTGAGATCGTAGGCTTCAATTCTTTCATTGATACCAATCTACTCCTAGACTTACCAATTGTGGGTAAGAATTATACGTGGTTCAAGGCTAATGGCTCGGCAAAAAGCAGAATAGACAGAGTGCTAGTCTCTGAGGAGTGGTTGGTAAAATGGCCCATGAGTAAACAATATGTGAAGCAAAGGGAAGTCTCTGATCATTGTGCAATAGTGGTGAAGTCAGTGGAGAAGGATTGGGGGCCTAAACCTTTTCGCTCTATTGATGCTTGGTTTTTGGAGAGGGGCTTCCGAGAGATGGTGAAAGGAAAATGGTTATCTTACCCTGTTGAGGGGAATGCTTTTGTGACATTCAAGGAGAAGCTGAAGAGGCTGAAGGGTGATCTCAAAATCTGGAATAGGGATGCGTTTGGTAATATCCAAACCCAAAAGAGAACAATTTTGCAGGAAATAGAGGATTTGGATTGCAAAGATTGTCTGGATGATTTGAGGGAAGATGATAGGTTGAAAAGGGCTGAGCTGGTGAGTCAGCTGAGGGAAATGGACAAGAAGATGGAGTCTCTTCTTTGCCAGAAGGCTAGAACAAGTTGGTTTAAGAACGGGGACTCTTGCACAAGATTCTACCACTCGTCTCTGAGATGGAAAAGGCTCAGAAATGATGTAAAGGGGGTGGAGGTAGGGGGACTGTGGAGTGAGGAACCTAGCACTGTGCGCTTTGAAGCGAAGAAGCTCTTTAAAAATAGATTTAAGGCTACGAAAGACTTCGGTGTTAGACTTGATAATGTCGAATTCAAGTCCCTATCTTATGAGGACAATTTGGGTCTGATCAAGGCCTTCTCAGAGGAAGAAGTTAGGGATGTTGTGTGGCTTTGTGATGAGTCCAAGAGCCCAGAACCTGACGGTTTTAACCTGAATTTTGTTAAGGAGAGCTGGGAAGTTTTTAAAGAGGTGATAGTGGAAGCGATGGTCATCTTTCATAAATTTGGGTGCATCCCAAAGGGCTGTAATGCTTCTTTTGTAGCGCTCATTCCAAAAGTAAGGGATCCTGTTAAATTGGAACAATACAGATCTATTTCCCTAGTGGGGGTGATGTACAAAATCATCTCTAAGGTGTTGGCAGAGAGGATGAAGAAGGTGTTACCTACAGTTATTAATGAGTGTCAATCAGCTTTCCTTAAGGACAGAGGCATACTTGATAGTGTTCTAACAGCCAACGAGGTGCTAGAGGATCTTAGGAGGCGTCGGATGAGTGGGCTATGTTTAAAGGTGGATTTCGAAAAAGCTTATGATTCAGTTAGATGGGACTACCTCTATGACATGCTACATAGAATGGGATTTCATAGTAAATGGATAATGTGGATTAAAGGATGCCTAGCCAGTGCAACTGTATCTGTGTTGGTTAATGGTTGCCCTACGGAGGAGTTCCATCCGTCAAGGGGGTTAAGGCAGGGTGATCCCCCTGCTCCTTTCCTCTTTTTAGTGGTAGCTGAAGGGCTTGCAGGGCTAGTTAGGCAAGCTATGAAGGCCAATCTTTACTCGGGCCTAAATATTGGTAGTAAAGAAGTAGAGCTTTGTATTCTTCAGTTTGCTGATGACACATTGTTCTTATGCCAGGACGCCTATTCTAATGTGTTTACCCTAAAGGCTCTTCTTAGGGGGTTTGAGGTAGCCTCGGGGTTGAAGATCAATTTCCATAAGTCCAAGCTTGTAGGTATTAATGTCCGGAAGAGTAATATGGATTGTTACACGAAGACCTTAAATTGTTCACAGATGGAGGTACCTTTTATCTACATGGGGCTTGAAGTGGGGGGTAACTCGAGAAGGCAAAAGTTCTGGGAGCCTATCCTAAATAAACTAAAATCTAGGCTCAATGTTTGGAAAGGGAGATTTCTGTCTATGGCAGGAAGGCTTTGCCTTATCAAGTCCGTCCTGTCTGCAATCCCGCTCTTCTATCTGTCCCTGTTTAAACCTCCGGAGGTGGTTTGTAAGAGTATAATTAGAATCCAGAGGAGATTTTTGTGGGGTTGGGGTAAGGAGAACAGGCCTGTCTCTTGGATAAGTTGGAAAGTCATATGTAAACCGAAAGAGGAAGGAGGGTTGGGCATTAGAGACATTAGAAAGTTTAACTATGCGTTGCTGGCTAAGTGGAAATGGAGGAGTATTTCTGATGACAAAGGGAGATGGAAGGAAATTTTGGATTCAAAGTATGGCCTGAATCCTAGGTGTCCTCATATATCTGTGAAATATCAGTCTTGGTGGTGGAGAGATATACTGAAGGTGTGTAGAGAAGGAGGAGGAGAAGGATGGTTTCAAGAACAAGTTGGATGGAAAATAGGGAGCGGGGGCAAAGTTAGGTTTTGGGAGGACGTGTGGGTAGGCAATCTGAATTTGAAAACATTGTTTCCTAGATTGTTTTCTCTATCGTTGAACCAAGGTCAGAAGGTGGAATAGGCTGGAGTGTGGGTTGATTTAGAGTGGAGATGTACCCTTACCTAGAGGAGAAACAAATTTGAGTGGGAATCGGTATTGGAATCTGAGCTTGATAACCACATTTCCAGGGTCAATTTTAGGAAGGATGAAGATGACACCCAGGTGTGGAGAAGTGATGAATCTGGTTGTTTCTCTGTAAAGTCAGCATATGAGTGCCTAGCTAAGCATGAAAGGGGCCCTCAAAAAGAGGAATTTATTAACCTCTGGAAGGCGAAGACTTTCCCTAATGTGCTGTTCACGGCTTGGAGGGCGTTGCTGGGCAGACTTCCAACAAGGTTGTGCTTGAGTAGGAGAGGGATAATGATGAATTCCACAGTGTGTGCTCTATGTTTGGCCGAGGAGGAGTCTTGTCAACATCTCTTCATGGAATGTAAACACGCACAAGGAGTGTGGAATAGGTGCTTGAGATGGATCGGTATTTTGTTTGTCCAACATAATGATATTGCGACCCATTTTGTGGGATTCTCTCTGACTACCTGCAGCCAAAAACAAAATATGGTCTGGAGAGGGATGTGGACAACTATAGTACGAAGTCTGTGGGACCATATAAATAATGTGGTGTTCAATGGAGGTGTAGTGGACGAAGAAGAGGTGTTCCATGAGGCTCAACTTAAATCGTGGTTGTGGTTAAAACACAAAGGAAATAATTTTTCCTACTCTTTTTCTGATTGGTTGTTGAACCCTTGGACTTGCATAAGTAGTTATAAGTAACTTTCTGCAGGTTATTTTTGGAAGATGATGCAAGAGGGAGTCCTGGGGTTTTTTCATTGTAATGGAGCAGGGACGGAGGCTGGATTAAAGGCTGGATTAAAGACAGGCTTATTAATTTGTGTGGTTTAGATAGGCATAGCAGGGAAGAGAGGTCAGGGTGCTCCGCAACTTTCCCACGCTAAGGGTACTCTGTAGTTTGACCGTGTTTTGGGTTGCTATGGAGTCTTGTGGTTTAATCCTGGGATGGCATGGTTCCTAAGGTGAGAGGCACTTTGCTTGGTTGAGAGCAAGCACGGGACATATAGGAGCTGGTTTCGATGGGGCACCCTATGCTGGTGTGGACATTGGTGTGATAGGAATAATAGTACGGCTGAAGATGTTGTGCAGGTGCTGGCTGGAGATGGGGTGGTGTTGCTGAAGTCATGTGCAAAGGCCTTCAAGTTGCCATGATGCCTCAATGACGCTCAATCATAGTTGTTGCTGTCTTCAGTGGCAGCGGTACATGAGTACAGATTGGAGGCATTAATATGAAGGCGCCACGGTGTTAAGATTGTAGGGCAAGGCTGTCGTTTTCTGGTTTTCTTGTCCCTCTTCGTCTGGTTGGTGGCACTGTAACGCATGATGCATTTGTTGGTGTTTTTGCTGTTGTTAAGCTACTGGGCTGTTGGGTTTTGGTGCCCAATAGTTGCTATGGTGAGCTACTTGTTCTTGGGTGTGATTAGGTAGGCTAAGCAACTTTCTGCTTGCTCCTTATTCGTCTTTTGGAGAAGTATTTATATGTTAGTTGTATACGGGTTGGGGTACCCCTGAAGTATCCCATTAATTTAATTCATTTTATTGCTGATAAAAGATAAAAAACATATATTACATTAATTGTTCCACTTGAAACTTTAGATGTTCATCCACCTTGTTATTATCTGCATTGATATCTTTACTAGTGAAGAAAATTTCAAAATAGAACCGGCTTCCAAAGAATTCCTTCCAAGATAAACACCTAGCCCTTCTTCCTTACATTGCAGTGTTGAAATTGTAGTGTTGAAGAGGATGTCGTGTATTGAACACAAACACATATTCCAATAGCATTAGCAGTTTGTAAAACAACAGTCATATGCCTTGAAGCAAAGTGTTAAACACCAGTGCCCTGTAACCTTGGATGAGGTCACCTTTTATCAGTAAACTCTGTTACCAACATTGTATCATCCTTGTGACTATTGCAGAGATCCTGAATTGTTGGCCAACCCACATACTGCAAATCCTTACTCAGTAGTTGCTCAAAATCAATTTCATTACTCCCTTCATTATTGAAAATGTGTTCTTTCTAATGGTTATGAAAACAATATTTTAGCTGCAAAACATATAATTTGATTGTGAAACCAATTTTGCATTTAGTATAGACCTTGTTTAAGCACCACATAGGGTGTTTCCAACATGTATCTTTCATAATACTATACCTACCTTGGTCTCTCCCTCTCATGATTCTATGTAAGTCCCCCTATTTCCTGCAAACTTATCCCTACCTTATGTCCCTATTGATTGAATGCATTGGAGTGAACATAGGCACTAATCCAAGTAGGAAAAAAATTCTTTCTGAATTTTGTTTGTGATCCAGACCTAGGGCCTAAGTTATGCTAGAGTAAACACCTCATCAGCGTCTCTTACACAATTCCTAAACATAACACTATTCCTATGAACACACTATGGCTACTCACATGTATCTCCACACCCTATTATATTTATTCCCTAACCCCGTTAGAAAGAACAGGCATAAGTGATCTTTTGACACGTTATGGTGTGTTGTGACAATACCAACTCATTTACCGCACCTCGTGGTAGAGAACATCCAAAGAATAAATATTGTGCACATTCAACTTCATCCACGCACAAGACACATTTTGGATTCGTAATACCAACCATTCTTTTAATTAAATTTTGACGGATTTGAACTCTATTTATGAGCACTCTCCATGCAAAGTGTACCGTTGTAGGTAAGACATTAATGTCCCAAAGTTGATTATACAAACCATCTTCTACATCAATAATTACATTAGAGACTTTGTTGTATGTTGATTTCACTATATATACATTACTGTCACGGTCCTTCCAAAGCCATACATCTTCCTTTATAGAGGAAGAGAGAGAGAGTATTGGAGAGGAAGAAAGAGAAGCAAGAGAGAGAAAGATAAAACTCTATGTGTTATTATGAGAGAAAGAGATGGGTATTTATAAACCTTGAGTTACATGTTCACGTATGAAAGAGGTTATAACAGATATACTAACAACCCTCCTTAAATTAATGGTTGTTTTTGTCTAACACCATTAATTTACGCGAGAAGACAGTGAAAGTGGTGGCCGTTAAGGGTTTTGTGAATATATCTGCAATTTGAAAAGTTGCAGGAACATGGAGTAGATGTAGTTGCCTTTGTTGAAGAGCATCTCTAACAAAGTAAAGGTCTAACTCGAAATGTTTGGTTTTAGAGTGCATGATAGGATTGGAAGCAAGCAGAACTGCACCAAGGTTGTCCGTTCGAATGGTGGGAGTGGTAGGAGGAAGATGAATCTCTATTAGTAAATTCTGAATCCATTTGAGTTCAGCAAGAGTTGTAGCAATGTTGGGATATTTTGCTTCTGTAGAACTATGAGAAATAACCTTTTGGTTCTTTGAAAGCCAAGCAATAGGGTTAGAACCAAAATATACAACAAGTCCTGAAGTGGATTTCCGGTCATCTGGATCAGAACCCCAATCAGCGTCTGCAAAGGCATTGAGGGAGAGATGAGAAGAACGGCGAAGCTGAAGACCATGTGTAGAGGTGCCTGCCAGATAACGTAAAATTCGTTTGACAGCTTTCCAGTGATGATGTTGAGGGTTATGCATGAATTGACAAACCCGATTGACATTGTAAGCGAGCTATGTACGAGTGATGAGCAGATATTGAAGAGACCTAACCACAGAGCGATACAGGGAAGGATCGTCAAACGCAGTGGTAGCATCCTTGGTTAAACAAGAGGTGGACAACATTGGCGTTGGTTGCGGTTTCGAAGAACCCATATTAGCTTTGTGAAGAAGATCATGAATATATTTTGTTTGAGAGACATGTAAACCGCCATCCGATGTCCAATGAGCTTTAACTCCCAGAAAGTAATGGAGACGACCAATGTTCTTTAAGCCAAAGTGTTTACTAAGGTCCGTGATGAGAGATTGAATAATAGTTGTAGAATTACCTGTGATGAGAATATCATCAACGTAGATGAACACAAATAAGATAATATCATTTTTAAAGTGAATAAAAAGAGAAGTATCACTTATGTTTGAACTGAAACCAAGAGAGCATAGAGTGGTACTTAGCATGTGAAACCATGATCTCGGTGCTTGCTTCAGATCGTAGATAGCTTTGTTGAGTTTACAAACTATGTTGGAATTTCCAGTGACAAAACCTGGCGGTTGAACCATATATACAGATTCTTCCAGATCCCCATATAAAAACGCATTATTTATATCAATTTGATTTACATACCAGTTACGTTGTAAAGCTAAGGTAAGAATGAGACGAATAGTAACAAGTTTAATAACAGGGCTGAAGGTTTCAAAATAATCCAAACCTGGTTCTTGATGGAACCCTTTGGCAACAAGACGGGCTTTGTTCCTTTGGAACGAGCCATCAGTGTTGTATTTGATTTTAAAAATCCATTTGCATCCTATGGGTGTAACCCTAGGAGGAAGAGGCGTGAGAAACCATGTGTGATTATGGTGTAAAGCAGTGAGTTCTTCTTGCATGGCAGAGAACCATTCAGGACGAAGGAGAGCATCCTTTGTGGACTTGGGTAGACCAGAAACAGTGGGTGCAACAAACGTGCGAGGTTTAAAAACACCAGCCTTAGCACGAGTAATCATACTATGGGTGTTTTGAGGTTCATTGGTGTGGGAGGGGAGAACAGGGGATGAAGGTGGGCTGATCTGTGGTGAAGGCATAACAGAAGAGGTATCATCTTGATGGGGAAGAGGGTCACAGGACACGGTAGGACGATCAATGCTTGTGGGTGGAGGCGCAGACTGCGGAACAGTTGGAAACACCTCTAGGGTAGGTGTAGAAGAGGAATGACTCATTATTTGAAGAAACAGAGATGAATGGGTTAGGAGAAAGAGCATAAGGATAAACTTGTTCACCAAAGATAACATGACGAGTGATGTATATACGACCCGTGGGCGATAAACAAATATAACCTCTGTGATTTGGTGCATACCCAAGGAAACCACATAAAGAAGAACGTAAATTCATTTTATGCTTATTATATGGCCTAAGCAGCGGATAACAGGCACATCCAAAAATTTTATATATAGAATAATCTGGTTTCTTATTAAATAGAAGTTGATATGGGCTTGAGTTGTGTAAGACAGAAGTAGGTAGCACATTTATAATAGATACAACAACAGTAAAAGCATATCCCCAAAAAGACATAAGTAAGGATGAACTAGCAAGCAAAGTTAAACCAATATCAACTATGTGCTTGTGTTTGCGCTCTATAGAACCATTTTGTTGATGCGTATGAGGACAAGTTAAGCGATGTGTGATACCATGAATGGAGAGAAAATTTTTAAAACACAAGAATTCCTTTGCATTATCTGTTTGAATGCTTAAGAGAGAAAATCCAGTTTGTTTTTCCGCATATAATTTGAAAGATTGGAAAACAAAAAGAGCTTGTGCTTTGCTGTCTATTAAGTAAAGCCATACGTATTTAGTGTAAGCATCCACAAAAGCAATGTAATAACAAGCACCATTAGTAGCAGGGGTATAAGAGGGATCCCAAATATCAATGAAAACAAGTTGAAGGGGTTTGGAATATACAGTTTGGGAAGTATGAAAAGGTTGTTGATGAGATTTTCCAATTACACATGCAGTACAAAATTCCCGAGTAGTAGTATATGGGATATTACAATGTTTCATGATTTAGTGAATCACTTTTGGTTGAGCATGGCCAAAACGAGAATGTCAAATGTTGTAAGTAGAAGAAGAAACAACAGAAGCATAAGCAGAACAGGGAGTATTGTGAACAAGATTTGTAAAGACATAGAGACCATCCTTAAGTTTGCCTTGAAGGAGTATCTCGTTTGTTCCCTGACGTTTGACAAAACACATGTCAGGATAAAACTCAAAAAATACACAATTATCACGAGAAAACCGAGAAACACTTAAGAGATTCTTGGAAATAGAGGGAACATGCAACAAATTGGTTAAAGAGAATGTATTATGTGTAGATAAGTCAGTATAAGTTGCAGTACCAATGGAATGAATAGCTAACCTTGAACCATTACCTATAAAGACTTTTTCAGAACCTGTGTAGGGTGTTTTAGTTGAGAGATTATTGCTTTGAGCAGTGAGGTGATGAGAGGCACCACTATCAGGGTACCACAAAGGATCATGTGGATTACCAGGCATGCCAAGGATCGATGGTTCATCATCATCACTAATAGATGAGAAATGAGATGTGGTAGCAGAGACTTGAGATGAAGAAGATGGTTCAAACCTGTGCCAACAATGTAGAACTGAATGCCCATATTTTCTGCATATTTGACATTGCACTCTTGTCGTGGAGGTAGTGGGAGGTATCTTGGGATAGTTCTTGAAGGGTGGAAAACGTTGTTTGGAATAAAAGCGTTGTTTACTATTACCAGAAGTGGCATGGGAAGGGAACTGCTTGGTTCGAGAGGAATAAGATTGATGAATGTTGGTGGGAGCAGTGGAAACATTAGCCTGCAGAAGATGATCAACAAATTGTTTGGCTTTCTCAATACGACTCTTTTGAGCCAGAAGAAGCGCTTCTATATCATTCACCGTATATGGATCAAGGCGAGACGTAACGGAAGTGACGAAAGGGTCGTATTCATCGGACAGCCCATCAAGAATAGCTTCGATGTGGTCCTCTGTGGAGATTGGGCATCCAACAACAGCAAGATTGTCGACGGTTTTCTTGATATCAAAAAGAAAGGTAGAAATAGACCTATGTTTCTTGGGGGCACGTAGATGTTGTTTGTGTTTCTTGATCTGTGCTCTGGTTTGAGAGGCATAGTGAGTTTGAAGTTTGCTCCACACCTGATGCGATGAATCCAAGCCTACCATTTGTGTGAGAATGCTAGTCGTCATGGAAGCCAATAACCAGGCAAGAACAGACTGATCTTGATGCTAATAAGTAAGATATTTGGGGTTGACAGACGTAGGAGAGGCATCATCAGTGGCAAGGAGGCGAGACGGCATGCAAGACCCATCCAAGAAATGCAGAAGATCCATGCTCCTTAAGGTTGTAGTGACTTGTTGACGCCAGATCAAGAAATTATCAGCATCAAGCTTTATCGGAATAGGAGTGTGAAAAATATAGGGCATAGAAGTCTCTATTTTTGAAGAAAAATTTTCAGAGAGAGATGATGATGAAGTCATGGTGCTTTGTACCATATAGAGGAAGAGAGAGAGAGTATTGGAGAGGAAGAAAGAGAAGCAAGAGAGAGAAAGATAAAACTCTATTTGTTATTATGAGAGAAAGAGATGGATATTTATAAACCCTGAGTTACATGTTCACGTATGAAAGAGGTTATAACAGATATACTAACATCCTTATCTTTTTCAATCGTGCATTCCCTCAGTTCTTTAATTAAAGTATCCACCATGGGATTTTCCCATTCAAACCATTCTCTTTGCCAATTCAAATTCCACTCTCAGATCCCCTCCTTCCAAACAACCATGTTCCTCACTTTAGTCTCCTTATCATGAATTGGCATACATCTTAGGATATTTTTCTAGAAGTAGAGTTTCACCTAGCCAACAATCCTCCCAGAACATAATCTTGTTTCCTTTTCCTCTACTCCAAGATATGTTACTATCAAACCAGTTATTATTATAACCCTTCCCACTTAATTTTCGTAAGTCTCTCCATGATTCATATATGTGATCAATTCCATAATTAAGGCTTCTCCATCCTTACTTTGATTTCTGGATGTCCTTCCATAGCCCCTATTTTTCTATTCCCAACCTCCATTTCCATTTTTCTAAGAGAGCTATGTTACAAATTTAAGTCATTGACCCTTAACCCCCATTCTGCCTTGGATTACAAATATTTTTCCCATCTCACCCCTGCAATTTTCCTGCCAATTGTTCCCTAGTCCCATAGAAATTCCCTCTTATGTCTTTTAATTTCCTCACTTACATGTGTTTCCATCTTAAAAATAGCCACAAAGAACAATGATAGTGTTGTAACGACTGATTTAACCAAAGTTAGTTTTCTTGTAAAAGTTAAGTATTTACCTCTCCACTTATTAAGTTTGTTCTTGACCTTCTGTATCATAAGATACCAAAACTATCTTTTCCTCTACTTTCCCAACAGGTACTTCTCAGTAGGTAAATGGTACAAACATTTTATTGTAGTTGAGCTTAACTAAAAACCTTTGAAGCATGGTTTGTTCCAATTCTATTTCCCCCAATCTAGTTTTATGAAAACTAACCTTCAAACATAAAACTAACTCAAAACACCTTAGTATGCTCTTTATAACCATGATATTTTGGATTTGTGCCTTGGAAATGAATAATGTATCTTCCATGAACTGAAACATACTAACCTCAACCTCTTTTATTCCCACCTTTACCTCTGTAACATGCACTACAAGAAAACCATTAAATAGAAACTAAATTTTAGAGACCAAAATAATTAGTTACTATATTGACTAAATTAGAGACAATTTTATAAATTAAAAAATTTTGGTATCTAAAGTTGTTTCTATTACTAATAAAAAATTATAAGATAGTTTGTAAATTGGTATCTAACCATTAACTACCAAAGTTTTAGGTACTACTTTATATTCTAAATTAATCTCTATTAGTCTTTTAGAGACTAATTTAGAATCTAAAATATTAGTAACTAAAACTTTGGTAGCTAATTTAGACACCAATTTAAAAATCATTTTATAAATTTTTATTAATAATAGAAACCATTTTATATACCAACATTTTTTTAGTCTCTAAAATAGTATCTAATATAATCAATATAGTGACTATTTATTTTTTGTCTCTAAATTTGGTTGTTATTTAATAATTTTATTGTAGTGATGGTTTTCTTAATTGCTTCCCTGATTAGTCCTACTTCAACCACTATTTAAAAAAAGGAATGAGGCTTCACCTTATCTAAGCCTTTTATTAGGTGTAAAATCTATGTTGGCTCCCATTTCCAAGGATAGATGTTGTGACCAAATATAAACAATCATTTATCCACTGAATCAATTTGGGACAGAATCTCAAGCTACCCATCATGTAATATAGGAAACTCAATATGCTTAATCATAGGTTTTTCCAAAGTCTACCCTAACTATCACCATACTTTGGCTTTTCCTTCTAATTCCATCCAACCTTCATTTGCTACAACTATGCTATCCATTAGCCATTTACCCTTTGTGAAAGTCGTATGTTTATAACTTAGGACCTTGTGCAACACTTTCTTCAACCTATTTGAAAAGTTTTTAGCTATAATCTTGTACACCCAATCAACTAATGATATAGGTCTATATTCATTTAACTCTTGGGGTTTTTGTACATTTGGTATCAAAGTAATAAAAGGTGTGTTCCCTTTCCTTGGTCATTTCCCCCAAGTGTGAAAGTTTTATACTGCTTTTGTTGAGCTTTGGAGCTTTGATATTTCAAATCCACATGAAGCTTGAAGCTATGTTGTTTTATGGTTTGGGTTTAGATTAGGTTGTTTTGGAATCTTTGTTAAGATCAGTTCTAATTCCTACACAAAGCTTGATCAATCAGTTTTAAAAAGAAAAAGTGTTTTTCCAAGCAAAGGGAAAAACAATCGGTTGAATCATCAAGATAATCGGTTGTTTGTCACTTAGCTGGCTTGAGGTTTTTAAAACTGCTTTTTGAATTAGTTATGCAATTGCTTAACTCATTCAACCAGTTAAATCGTGGTTTCAACCGGTTAAATGTGTGTTTTCATAACAACTTTTTGAAAACTTGTTTTAACTGATTTAGTGATTAAAACTGCCTTAAACGGCTACATTTCGAAGCTATAAATATAGTCTCTCTTTCAAGGAAAAATATATATTCAAATACAACAAGTATTGATACAGATTTGAGATCAAAGAAAGAGATTTGTTTTTGAAAGGATTTTTTCAAAAGTGTAAGATTGTTGTTCAAGCTTTGTTGTGGTAACAAGTTCTGATCATAGGAGTTTGTTGTATTGTGCAAATCCAGGTGTTTTCTATCCTCGTTTAGTTTCTTGTAATAGTACTTCTTTTTACTGTTGTGTGTGTTTGAAATCCTATAAAGACAGAGGTTGTTCTGTCTTGAGGTGTGAATTGTTGTAAAAAGGGTGAGTAGGCTTTGTGGGATTCAAAGTCACCTCTTTGTGGTGTGTGGTGTAATCTGTATTGTGATTACTAGTGAAACTCAGAGGATTGTCTGAGAACTAAATGTAGCTCTATGTGAGTGAACCAGTATAAAACTTTTGTGTAAATCTCTCATTCTCTTGAACTCTCTATAATTGTTTGTGATAATTCATTTATGTTGCTGGTATAAACAACCGAATAAAATGAAGTGTTAACCGGTTAAAATTCTTATAACAGTTTCAGTTTGATTGTTTGATTGCTTTCCTGAATTGCTTATATGAATTGTTTGAAAAAAATTCATTCTAAATCAAGTCTTTGTGAAAATCTTTCTCTAAACAATTCACCCCCCTCTTGTTTAAACCATCAATTCTTACAATTGGCATCAAAAGCTAGGTTCTTGAAAATTACTCAAGTCCTTGTTTCTGTTTTTCTGAAAAATCTTTTTGATGGTTGGCAAAATGTCTTTTGGAGAAGGGGCTTCTTTGAATAAACCACCTTTGTTTTGTGGTAAAAAGTATCCAATTTGGTGCATAAGAATGAAGTTCTTTATTGAATCATTAGATAAGGAAATTTGGAATGTTATTTCAAACAATGCCTATATGCGTATGCCTGAAAATAACTCTGCATCATCAAAAGAACACCTTGATTGTATAACAAAAAATGTAATTGTCTCTGCTCTAGATTTTGATGAATTGCTCAAGATTGCAGAATGTATCTCAGCTAAAGAAATGTGGGATACGCTTGAGAAATATCACAAGGATCCAAGGAGTGCTTTGGTAGACAAGAAAGAATATTCATCTTCTTCAAAAGCCAAGATGGAGGTTTGTCTCATGGAAAAAGAAGAATCTGGATTAAACCAAGTAAGTACAACTTCTTCCAACAATTGTGAAAATTATTTTCAACTTCTTAATGTTTTCCAAGAAACTCATGAAGAAGCTAAAAGATTAACCCTTTTAAATAACCAATTGAAAAGTGAAAACAACAGGTTGAATGAGAAAATCACAGTTATGGAAAATGATTTGAATAATTCAAATGCTGATTTCAAAATCTTGAACTGATTTATCAAAACTCATCCTGTAAATGTGATTAAAGTTTTTGTAAAAATTGTGAGTCCTTACAAAAGAAAGTTTTATCTTGTGAAAACAGTTGATAAAATTTCAAAAGGGAAATCAAATCTTGAAGATGTGTTAGCATCTCAAACATGTGTTTTTGGGAAATATGGTTTGGGCTTTAACCCTCAAAGCAAGCAAAGTGGTTGTTCAAAACCTTTTTCAACTTTCACCAAAAATGAATCGGTTAAAAAGTTGAAAGAACTGGTTGTTTGTTGTTTCTACTGTTAGAAAAGATGGCTTTAAACTAGAGGGGGGTGAATTGTTTAAAGGGGTTTTCGCAAACTTTTCAAAGCTAGAATGAATTTATTTCAGAAACCAATTGATTCAGCAATTCAGTTAGCCAAAACAGCAAGCAAAAACTGTAATACTAGAAAAAACAATCGGTTGTTTCTTCGAAACAATCGGTTGTTTATACCAGCAAACAATAAACAAACTGAAATTAAAGAGTTAGGGATAGAGAGATTGTACACAATTGTTTATACTAGTTCACTCCAAACCAGAGCTACATCCAGTCTTCTCAGAAACCCTGAGGAAATCCACTAAGCAACCACACCTTGATCACTTACACAACAACCAAGAGAATGACCTTGAAAACCTCAAGAAACACACTCTCCTTGGCCAACACTAAGATTGTTGATCTTGAACACCTCAAGAACACACAACCAATCTCAGCAAAACACACAAATGAATTGTTCAGCAGTTTACAAAGATTACACTTGTCACATATGAATATCTGAAATCAATACAAGTAGAATCCTATTCCAGCACCTTGATCAATCTCTCAACTCTTAAGCAATCTCAGAACTCTTAGAAAAACTCTTAGTTAAAAACTTTGTCTCAAGATTCTTAATCCTTAAAAAAAGTTTTTCAGAATAAATTCAAGGATATAGTTTGTTATCAAATCTTAACAAACTCTTAATTGCATTTAAAAAGATTGGTCAAAGCATTTAATGACTGGAGCGTATTTAGTTAAAGCATTTAAAGCTCAGTCAAAGAAAACAGTTTTTCTGTTATGGTTTCAAAACAAACAATCGGTTGTTTCCTCGAATCAATCGGTTGTTTTGTTACTTAACAGATTTCACCATTCAAAAACAGTTTTCAAACTTTCTCAAAACACCTAAGTGTAAACAATCGGTTGTTTCAACTTAGTTTGAAAAACATTTTACTTTGATAAAGATTGAGATGCTAATTGCTTGAGATTTAATCTAAGGGTGGATTACAACATTAAACTACCCCAGAACAAAGCTTAAAACAGCACAGCAACACCAAGCAAAGCAGAGGCTTCAACATCCTTCAAAGGATTTGGATTCTTCAAAACATTGAACACCACTGGGTTCAACAATCTCCCCCTATTTGATGAAGACAAATCCCTGATGCTTGTGTTGTACCTGATTAAATCTGAAGCAGTTCCTGCAATAGAACTTTGAGCAATACATTGAACTTCTGATATTCTGTTAGCATACAGATAAACATTTAAAGCTTAAAACAGTTAATATCAGAAACAAAATACATGTTACCCAAACTGTTTTTAACAACATGAAAAACAGAAATATTTAAACAAACTGGAAACACAAACACAACATATATCTCCCCGTATTTGTCTTCACAAATAGACAAAGATAAGAGGTAAAACAAGATATTGTTTCCATTACATCAGAATAAACCAGCAACAGCAGAAGGAAAGAAATTTTAAAACCAGAAAAGAACAGCCCAAAAACAATCAATTGTTTTGTTGACCAATCGGTTGTTTTTCCTTCATTCTTCTTCATCAGCAAACTGAAGATCAAAGATTTGATTATGGACAGCTTCAATCTGTTTATCCAGAGTCATAAACCTTGCATCCATGTTGTCAAACCTTGTGTCAATCCTATGGAAATTACTAACACACAGATCATGAAGGCTCCTCTGATTTTCAACAAAGCTATCTAGCCTATCCATCATTTGTCTTTCAAAAAATGACATGGTTGACATTCTTTCTCTTTGATATCCATCAGCAGCACTAGGCCCTGCATCTTGAAAATCTCCAGTTGGATCTTCATGTTGAACATCCATATCAGCAGGTTCATCTTGTTCAAGATGAGCAACACCACTAGATGAGGCACCATGATCACCATCTTTACTTATCCATTTTCCACCTACTTTTGTAAAGCCCATCTTGCTGAGTGATCCATTGTTCAACTCTTGAGTTGACTTGACCAACTCAGAAGTTTCATCTTCAAGATTAACTTCAAAATAGAGTAGAAACTTAGATATTAAAACAGCATAGGGATAATGGTAATCGCCTAACCTCATGCCTTTTTGCATATGTTCTTTGATTATGTGAATCCAATTGATCTTCACTTTCTTGGTGATGCAGAAGATGTAAACGAGATCTTCTTTAGTCAACACAGAGTGATTACTCCCCCTTGGAGTTAGAATCCAAGTTACAATGAGAGCAAGCAACCTCTCATGAAGCTTCAAACCTCCAACCGAGCATGTGCTAACTTGAGATTGATTGTTCTTCAAGCAACTTTTGTAGAACTGGATTTTGTTGATATCTTCCACCACACCAAGGTTTCCCTTGTTGATTCTTAGACCAGAGAACTTAAGCCCAGCAACAGCAGCCCAAACCTCATGAGTTATCTCCATTTCCACACCTTTCACATGAGAAACTAGATTGTTTCCCAAACTTCAAGTTGGTGTAGAATACCCTCACCAAATCTGGATAGATGTTCCCTTTTAGCTCCAGAAATTTTCTGAGTGATTGGTCCTTGAGAAGCCTCCTCACTTTGTCAAGCTTTTGACTTTTCAGCCAATCAAAGCACAAAACCTTGGGGTTGTTTATCTTCTTGACACTTGTTTCATACCTATACTTCTCAATGAGATCGGTGTCACCAGAAAACCAGCTTTCAAGCCTTCCTCCAGACCTTACAGCTCTAGTTTGGACTCTTTTAGAGGTGGGAGGGGTTGATTCCATGACAACAGAGACGAAAACTCACTTCACATAATTTTTTGCAAGAGATAGTGCAAGAGATGTTGCAATTGGTTGTTCTTGTTGGAAGAAATCGGCACCTGATTTTATAGCAGTAAGAGAATCAAATTGAATTTAATTTCATTCAATGGGTACCTGATTTTCAGAGAGAGGACTTGACTCTGCTCTGCACAGAAAATGTCAGAAAAAGCTGAAAATCACATGGTCTTCACATGTGATCTTTGACTAGTCATTAAGGCTCTTGAATTTCCAAGATTTTGGAATATATTCCTTTATGACTGTTGTAACTTCTTTCTGATCATGATCAGCTTTCAACACAGATCCTTTGACCAAGATTCTCCCTTTGAAATTGATCTGCAATGGATAGAATTTCAAAAAGCAATTAAATCAATTTCTTCACAGTGCTGTCAAACTCAAAACAATCGGTTGTTTCGAAGAAACAATCGGTTGTTTTTCTGCAGCAGTTAAAAACTTGTTTTGAAATTTTTAACCATAAACAAAAACAGATTAAAGCACATGACATTGATTAAAAGAAAATTAATCATAAGAAAGAACTTTGAAACAGAAATTGAGAACAAATAAAGGAAGGTCTTATCCTTGTGTTGTTTCTTCAATGAGCCAATTGCTTGTTAATCAAGAAAACTTCTTTTCATTGTTTTGACCTTTTGCATAGCATTGATACAACTTCAATGACTGCCTTTTTCTTCAACAGCTTGATCAGATGGCTCAGTTCTTCTTTTTCTCTTCATTTTTCCTGCATAAACAAATTCAAGTTGCAAGATTTGGTCCCCTTACAAATTTGGGTCCTTCTGGCTTTTCTTTGATGTTAGAAACATCACATCCCTTAGGAATCCATTTCATAATACCTTTAGGAACACAATATTTTCTAATTTTACAGAATCTAACAGAGTGGCCTTTCTTCATGTAGTAAAAGCATGTAACAACCGGTTGTTTCGTCTTAACAATCGGTTGTTTTTCTGATTTTCTTAGAAAACTTTTTGAAAACCTATCTTGCTTGTTCTGTGGATTGAAGCCTAAACCAGCCTTTCCAAAAACACAGCTTTGAGATGCCAAGACATTCTCAAAGTTTGACTTCCCTTTTGAAAGCTTGTCCACAGTTTCAACAAGATAGTGAACCTTTTTCTCAAGATTTTCACAATTTGTGCAATTGAGAGTATCACACTTGCAAGAGGCATTTTTGAAATGATTTTCTAGTTTTTCATAATCAATTTTTGCTTTTCTCAGATCCTTTTCAAGTGATTTAACTTTCTTTTCAAGCCCATTGTTAAGATCTTTCAATCGGTTGTTTGAAAGAACCAGTCTATTAGCTTCATCATGAGTTTCTTGAAAAGCTTCAAGCAATTCACTATAGTTTTGTTCATTTAAGGAAGCACATGAACTTACCTCACTTGAACTGCAAGAATCATCATCATCCTCAGCTACTAAGCATATGTTGGCTTTTTCATCTTCACTTGATGAAGAATTTGATGATGACACCTCATTTTCATCCCAAGCTATGTAGGCTCTTTTTGTCTTGCCTTTCTTCTCCTTGTAGCTTGTCTTTTTCTCTTTGCTCTTGTTGGGACAATCTGCCTTTATGTGACCTTGCTCACCACAACCAAAACAAGTATAGTTATTTGAATTAAATTCATTGGGTTTCTTGTTTCCATACCTATCCTTGTTGTTGTCTTTGTTGCGGTTTCTCTTTAGAAATTTGCTGAATTTTCTTGACAGCAAACTAAGATTTTCCTCATCACTATCATCACTTGAATCTTGCTTTCCCTTATGTTTGGATGCTTTGAAGGCTATGCTACTTGTGTGCTTATCTTCACTTTCTTGAACATTGAGTCTATTCATCTCTAGCTCATGTTCCCTAAGCTTTCCAAACAAAGAAGCAACACTTAAAGATGTTAGATTTTTAGATTCGGAAATAGCAGTTACCTTTGGTTGCCATGCTCTATCAAGACATTTCAAGATCTTGATGTTTAGCTCTTCTTTGTCAAACGTCTTGTCTAGGCTCATAAGGTGATTGATGATGTGTGTAAACCTTTTCTGCACCTCAGCTATGGTTTCACCTTTAAGCATTTTAAACATCTCATACTCTTGGATGAGAGCATGCTTTCTAGCTCTTTTCACCTCGTTTGTTCCTTCATGAGTGACTTCCAAAGTATCCCACATTTCTTTTGATGATTTGCATTGTGAGACCCTGAAAAACTCATCAGAATTTAAAGCAGAGGTTATAATATTTTTGGCAATGCAATCGAATTTGGCCTTTTTACTTTCTGCATCAGTCCATTGAGACCATGGCTTCTCAATGACAGAACCATCTTTTTCAAACTTTGGGATAAAAGGGCCATTTTCAATTGCATCCCAAATTCCTTTGTCAAGAGATTCCATAAATATTTTCATTCTAACTTTCCAAAACTGGTAATTCAAACCACAAAACAAGGGTGGTCTATTTATTGAGGCACCTTCCCCAAACGGTAGTCTATCAGCCATTTTAAAAGATTTTAGGATCAACTTGAATGACTTACAAGAACGAAGCTCTTGATGCCAATTGTTAGAAAAGATGGCTTTAAACTAGAGGGGGGGGGGGGGTGAATTGTTTAAAGGGGTTTGCGCAAACTTTTCAAAGCTAGAATGAATTTATTTCAGAAACCAATTGATTCAGCAATTCAGTTAGTCAAAACAGCAAGCAAAAACTGTAATACTAGAAAAAACAATCGGTTGTTTATACTAGCAAACAACAAACAAACTGAAATTAAAGAGTTAGGGATAGAGAGATTGTACACAGTTGTTTATACTGGTTCACTCCAAACCAGAGCTACATCCAGTCTTCTCAGAAAACCTGAGGAAATCCACTAAGCAACCACACCTTGATCACTTACACAACAACCAAGAGAATGACCTTGAAAACCTCAAGAAACACACTCTCCTTGGCCAACACTAAGATTGTTGATCTTGAACACCTCAAGAACACACAGCCAATCTCAGCAAAACAGACAAACGAATTGTTCAGCAGTTTACAAAGATTACACTTGTTATAGATGAATATATGAAATCAATACAAATAGAATCCTATTCCAGCACCTTGATCAATCTCTCAACTCTTAAGCAATCTCAGAACTCTTTCAAAAACTCTTAGTTAAAATCTTTGTCTCAAGATTCTTAATCCTTAAAAACAGATTTTCAGAATATATTCAAGGATATAGTTTGTTATCAAATCTTAACAAACTCTTAATTGCATTTAAAAAGATTGGTCAAAGCATTTAATGACTGAAGCGTATTTAGTTAAAGCATTTAAAGCTCAGTCAAAGAAAACAGTTTTTCTGTTATGGTTTCAAAACAAACAATCGGTTGTTTCCTCGAATCAATCGGTTGTTTTGTTACTTAACAGATTTCACCATTCAAAAACAGTTTTCAAACTTTCTCAAAACACCTAAGTGTAAACAATCGCTTGTTTCGACAAAACAATCGGTTGTTTCAACTTAGTTTGAAAAACATTTTACTTTGATAAAGATTAAGATGCTAATTGCTTGAGATTTAATCTAAGGGTGGATTACAACATTAAACTACCCCAGAACAAAGCTTAAACCAGCACAACAACACCAAGCAAAGCAGAGGCTTCAACATCCTTCAAAGGATTTGGATTCTTCAAAACATTGAACACCACTTGGTTCAACATCTACTGCATGAAAAAGTGCCACTCTATTAGGTTCCGTAAAATCAGGAAGTTTTCTGTTCCTAAAGGTATTGTGAAATGGGTTCCTAAGGATCCTAAGGCTCCTTAGAAACAGATTAACACTCATGGACACAAATTTGTAAGGGGACCAGATCTAGCCACCTGATTTTAACTTTTGTAGGGTTGCTTGGAGAGAAAACAACATCTATGATATCTAGATAGTGGTTGTTCCAAGCTTATGATTGGAGATGCATCCAAGTTCATTAGTATTTCTCTCAAACAAGATGGCATGTAACCTATGGTGAAAACAACAAGGGAAAGATTCTTGGAAAAGGTACCATAGGCAATGAAGATAGCTTGCTCATTCATGATGTGCTTTATGTTGAAGGCTTGAAGCATAGTCTGCTCAATATCAGTCAACTCTAGGACAGAGGATATCAAGTTACCTTTAGAACAAATTCATGTGAGATTCATTTGCCAAATTCAAAAGATGTTCTACTCATTGGTAAGAGATCTAACAACATCTATTTGCTTGATATATCTAGCTCCACATCAATAGGTTGTCTTATAACAAAACATGAGGAATCATGGCTTTGGCATAGAAGAATTGCACACATTCATATGAATCATTTAAATAAATTTGTTTCAAATAAACTTGTTCCTGGCTTACCCAAACTCAAGTTCGAGAAGGAACATGTGTGTGAGGCTTGTCAAAAGGGGAAACAAACTAGAAAATCTTTTAAATTGAAAAATTGTGTTTCAACTTCAAAACCCCTTGAGCTTTTGCACATAGATCTTTTTGGTCCTTCTAGGACTATTAGCCTTGGAGGAAATTTGTATGCTCTTGTGGTTGTAGATGACTTTTCCAGGTTTACTTGGACACTTTTCCTACACTCAAAGAAGGAAGCATATCCAGAATTCAAAAAGCTAGCAAAAAGGCTGCAGAACACATGTTGCAGCAACATTGGAGCTATCAGGAGTGATCATGGAGGGGAATTTCAAAATGAGTAGTTCATAAGCTTTTGCAACAAGTTAGGAATCTTCCACAACTTCTCTGCACCAAGAACACCCCAACAAAATGGAGTGGTGGAGAGGAAAAATAGATCTCTAGAAGATCTTGCAAGGACTATTTTGAATGATTCTTCCCTACCTAAGTGCTTCTGGGATGATGCTGTGAGTACTGCTTGCTATGTGATTAACCATGTGCTAATCAGACCCATCTTGAAGAAAACCCCGTATGAACTTTTGAATGGAAGGAAGCCAAACATAGGTCATTTAAAGGTCTTTGGTTGTAAGTGCTACATTCTAAACAATGGTAAAGATAGTCTGGGTAAGTTTGATGCTAAATCAGACAAAGGTATCTTTCTTGGTTACTCTTTATCTAGCCATGCTTATAGGGTCTACAATAAAAAGCTTATGACTGTTGAAGAGTCTATACATGTTGTCTTTGATGAAACTAACCAATCTGAACAAGGTTTAGCAAAGATCAACATAGAAGAAGATGACAAAACATCTTCCTAAAGAGTCTTGAAAACAACACAGAAATTCAACCGGTTGATTTTGCGAAACAACTGATTGAAAACCTGCAGCAGGATCTACCAAAGGAGTGGAGGATCCCAAGAGACCTATTTTTTGATAATATCATTGGCCAGATATGTTGATCTAGAGTGATCACATGTTTTGAAGAATCCAAATCTCATGTTTGATGCAAAGGCTGGAGTTGCTGTTGTGTTTTTGAGTAGGATCTGGGTAGTTTATCTTTGTAATCCACTCTTTGTTGAATCTAAAGCTTAAGTGTTTTCAAATCTTTTAAGTTTAAAAGTGTTTTTCAAACTAAGTGAAAAACAACCTGTTGTTTTGTCGAAACAACCGATTGTTTTACACTTAGGTGTTTTTAAAAAGGTTGAAAACTGTTTTGGTTAAGTCGGCTTGCTGTTAAACCAAAACAACCGATTGATTCGCACTTTCAATCAATTGTTTGTTTGAAAATCCTAGCTGAAACTGTTTTGTTAGTTAAGTGAGATTTAAATGATTTTATAACTGAATACGCTGTTGCTTTAAATGCTTTGACCATTCTTTGAAAGATATAAATAGTTTGTTTAAGTTTTATACCAAATACTTAAGATAGAAACAAATTTGAGTTTTTCACAGATTGCTTTCAAGATTTGAGTTTTCATCTTTGAGCTTTGGTTTAACAAGAGAGAGTGGAATAGGATTACATCTGTATTGATTTCAGTTCATTCTGTGACAAGTGTAATTCGTTCTGAATACTTTGTACTTTCTGGTGTTGTAAAGCCAAGAAGGGTTGTGTGCTCTTGAGGTTGTCAAGATCAACATTCTTGGTGGGTGTGCTGAGCCAAAGGAAGTGTGTTTCTTGAGGGGATCAAGGTCACTTCTTTGGTGGTGTGTGTATGTAATCTGGTTCTAATTACTTAGTGGATTCCCCAGTGTTTTTCTGGTGCTTTGCTGTTTTGAGTTGTGTTTCTTGGTTAACTGAATTCCTAATCTGGTTTCTTGCAAAGAATTTCATTCTAGCTTAAAAAGTTTGCGAAAAAACCCTTTAAAAAATCCCCCCCCCCCCTCTCGTTTAAGGCCATACATTCTAACAATTGGCATCAAGAGCTTGATACTTGAAAAATACTCAAGTTTGATCCTAAATTTTTTTTTGAATGGCTGAAAAACTACCTTTTAGATAGGGTGCTTCAATTAACAGACCACCTCTATTTTGTGGTTTGAATTATCAATTCTGGAAAGTTAGAATGAAATTTTTTATTGAATCTCTTGACAAAGGAATTTGGGATGCAATTGAAAATGACCCTTTTATTCCAAAATTTGAAAAAGATGGATCTTCCATTGAAAAACCTTGGTCTCAATGGACTGATTCTGAAAACAAGAAGGCCAAATTTGATTGTATTGCTAAGAACATTATAACATTTGCCTTGAATTCGGATTAATTTTTCAGGATTTCTCAATGCTCATCGGCCAAGGAGATGTGGGACACTTTGGAGGTGACTTATGAAGGAACCAATGATGTGAAGAGAGCTAGAAAGCATACTCTAATTTAGGAATATCAAATGTTTAGAATGCTTAAGGGGGAGTCAATCGCTAAAGTACAAATGAGGTTCACCCACATCATCAACTACCTTATGAGCCTTGAGAAAACCTATGATAAAGAAGAACTAAGCATCAAGATCCTCAAGTGTCTTGATAGATCATGGCAACCTAAGGTGACAACAATTTCTGAATCAAAAGATTTGACATCCTTGACAACGGCTTCATTGTTTGGTAAGCTTAGAGAACATGAGTTAGAAATGAATAGACTCAATGTTCAAGAAAGTGAAGACAAGCATGTAAGAAGCATTGCCTTGAAAGCTGCCAAGCACAAAAGCAAGAAAGAATCAAGTGATGAAAGTGAAGAAGAAAACCTTAGTTTGCTGTCCAAGAAGTTTAGTAGATTCTTGAAAAGAAATCGCAACAAAGAAGCCAACAGAGAAAGGTATGGCAACAAGAAAACCAGTGATTTCAATTCTAACAATTATACTTGCTTTGGTTGTGGTGAACAAGGGCACATAAAAGTTGATTGCCCAAACAAAGAAAGCAATGAAAAGAAATCAAGCTACAAGGAGAAAAAGGGAAAATCAAGAAAAGCATATATTACTTGGGATGAAAATGAAGTCTCCTCATCAAGCTCCTCATCAAGTGAAGATGAAAAGGTAAACATATGCTTGATTGCAGAAGGAGATGATGAGTCATGTAGCTCAAGCAATGTAAGTTCATGTGCTTCCCTAAGTGCTGAAAATTATAGTAAATTGATTCATGCTTTTCAAGAAACTTATGAAGAAGATAACCGATTGGTTCTCTCAAACATCCGATTGAAAGGGCTTAACAACTGGCTTGAAAAGAGGGTTAAGACACTTGAAGAAGAGGTGGAAAAAAAAATTGATTTTGAAAAGCTTGAAAAACATTGCAAAAACTCTTCTCATGTGTGTGACTCTTGTTTGTGAAAATTGTGAAAATCTTGAAAAGAAGGTTCTTTATCTTGTTAGTACTGTGGATAAGCTTTCGAAGGGAAAATCCAACTTTGAGAGTGTCTTGGCATCTCAAAATTTTGTTTTTGGAAGAGCTGGATTAGGTTTTAATCCACAAAACCAGCAAGATAATTTTTCAAAACAGCCAGTAAAACAACCGATTGTTAAGTCGAAACAATCGGTTGTTACATGCTTTTATTGCATGAAAAGAGGCCATTCTGTGAGATTCTGCAAAATAAGGAAATATTCTGTTCCCAAAGGTTTTATGAAGTGGATTCCCAAAGGTTGTGAGGTTTCAAATGATAAAGATAAATCAAATGGACCCACATTTGTAAGGGGACCAAACCTTCTTGCTTGAATTCATTTTTATGCAGGGAAACTAGAAGAACATGAGGCTCTAAGTCATCTAATCAGGTTCATAGAAGGAAAGGATTAAGACTGGAACTGAATTGAGGTTGTATACCAGTCCAAGTCTTTTCAAAAGTCAAAAGAAGTTTCTTGATCACAAACAATGACTCATTGAAGGGACTTCATAAAAGGATATGACCTTCCTTAACTCTGCCTTTGTCTTTTAAATCACTAATTCATGTTTAATTTCTCTTTTTAAAATGAGCATTAACATCTGTTTTTGAATCTTTCTCACTCTATGCTTGAAAATCACAATATGTCAACATCTTGCAGAAAAACAACCGATTATTTCCACGAAACAACCGATTGTTTCTTCTCTGACAGCACTGTGAAAGAATTGAATTAATTTCTCTATGCATTTTGTCTGTTGCAGATCTCAATAATGAAAGGATCTTGGGTCAATAAAGCAGTCTTGAAAGCTTAATAGTGTTTTGGAGGAAGTTACAAGATGTCATAAAGGAATAGATTCCATATCTTGGAAATTCAAGAGCCTTTATGTCTATCAAAGATCACATGTGATGACCATGTGGTTTTCTGCTCTTTTCTGACATTTTCTGTGCAGGTCTTGGTCCAGTCTTTTATTCTTGAAGACTGAAACCCACTAATACCAATTGATCAATGTAGAGTTCTATTCTACTATAAAATCTGGTGCAACAGTTCTCTTTTACAAAAACAACCAATTGAGCCATCTCTTGCAACATCTCTTTCTCTCTTTGTGTGTGAACCTTTGCCTCTTTTTCTTTTTTTTGTCATGGAGTCCACTCCACCTACATCAAAGAGGATTAAAACAAGAGCTGTAAGGTTAGGAGGGAGACTTGAGGGTTGATTTTCAGGGGATAATGAGCTCATTGAGAGATATCGTTTTGAAGCAAGCACAAAAGTCATCAACAATCCAAAAGTTGTCTCTTTTGATTGGTTGAAAAGCCAAAAGCTGGACAATGTTAGAAAGCTTCTCAAGGATCAGTTGCTAAGAAGATTCTTGGAGATGAAGGGAAACATTTATCCAGATTTGATTCGGGTATTCTACACAAACCTAAAGTTTGAAGGAAACAACCTTGTTTCACATGTCAAAGGTGTAGACATGGAGATTACCCATGATGTATGGGTTGCTGTAACTAGATTGAAATATGCTGGTCTTAGGATTAATAAAGGAAATCTTGGAGTTGTGGAAGATTTCAACAAGGTCCAATACTACAAAAGTTGCTTGAAGAATCAACAAGCACAAGTGAGAGCTTGTTCTGTTGGAGGGTTAAAGTTAGATGAAAGGGTGTTAGCTCTCATTGTCACTTGGATCCTAACTCCAAGGGGGAGCAACCATTCTGTTTTAACAGAAGAAGATCTTGTGTATATCTACTGCATCATGAAGAAGATCAAGATTAATTGGATCCATATCATCAAAGAACATATGCAAAAATCCATGAGGTTAAGTGACTACCACTATCCCTATGCAGTTTTAATCTCTAAATTCTTGCTTTATTTTGAAGTAATCTTGAAGATGAAACCTCTGAGTTGGTTAAATCAACACAAGAAGTGAACAATGGTTCACTTAGCAAGATGGGATTCACCAAGATAAATGGAAGATGAGTGAGCAAAGATGGTGATCATGGTGGTTCATCAAGTGCTGCAGCTGCAGATTTTGATGAAGAAGATCAAGCTTCTAATATGAATATCCACAATGAAGAACAACCTGCAACTAACCTTGGTGTTGGAACAAGTGCAGGAAATCAAGGGGACGAGATTCCTTCTATCTCTTCTTTTGAAAGATACATGGTAGATAGACTTGATGGTTTCACTGAAAATAAAAAAAACCTCCATGATCTTTGTGTGACCAATTTCCAGAGCATTGACAAGAGATTCCAGAGCATAGACAGTCGTTTTATGACCCTGGATGAACAAATTGAAGTTATTTAGAACCAGATCTTTGAGCTACAGTATGGCAAAGATGACTGAAGAAAAACAACCGATTGTTTTTGCTCTGTAACATTTTAACTGCTATTTTTTTTTCTGCATTATCTGGAATAATTTCTTTATATCTCTTTTTATAGTCTATTTGTGAAGACAAATAGGGGGAGATTTTATGCTGTGTTGTCTTTATATTTGCAAACTCTATCTCTGTTTAAGTGAATGTTTCTGCTGTTGCTGATGCTTTATGGTATGCTGGTTTTCTGCTATTTTAGTTAAGCAAAACACAAGCTATATGTACTATTCTAACCTGGTGCCATAGATGTGGTATATTGCTTAAACTTTGTTTTTCAGGAACTATTTCAGATTCAAACAAGTTCAACACAAGTAACCAGGGATTTGTCTTCATCAAATAGGGGAGATTGTTGATCTAGAGTGATCACATGCTTTGAAGAATCCAAATCTCATGTTTGATGCAAAGGCTGGAGTTGCTGCTGTGTTTTAGAGTAGGATTTGGGTAGTTTATCTTTGTAATTCACTCTTTGTTGAATCTAAAGTTTAAGTGTTTTCAAATCTTTTAAGTTTAAAAGTGTTTTTTAAACTAAGTGAAAAACAACCTGTTGTTTTGTCGAAACAACTGATTGTTTACACTTAGGTATTTTTGAAAAGATTGAAAACTGTTTTGGTTAAGTTGGCTTGCTGTTAAACCAAAACAACCGATTGATTTGCACTTTCAATCGATTGTTTGTTTGAAAATCCTAACTGAAACTGTTTTGTTAGTTAAGTGAGCTTTAAATGATTTTATAACTGAATACACTGCTACTTTAAATGCTTTGATCATTCTTTGAAAGCTATAAATAGTTTGTTTAAGTTTTATAACAAATACTTAAGATAGAAAAACATATTTGAGTTTTTCACAGATTGCTTTCAAGATTTGAGTTTTCACCTTTGAGCTTTGGTTTATCAAGAGAGAGTGGAATAGGATTACATCTGTATTGATTTCAGTTCATTCTGTAACAAGTGTAATTTGTTCTGAATATTTTGTACTTTCTGGTGTTGTAAAGCCAAGAAGGGATGTGTGCTCTTAAGGTTGTCAAGATCAACATTTTTGCTAGGTGTGCTGAGCCAAAGGAAGTGTGTTTCTTGAGGGGATCAAGGTCACTTCTTTGGTGGTGTGTGTATGTCATCTGGTTCTGATTACTTAGTGGATTCCCCAGTGGTTTTTGGGAAACTGGATGTAGCTATTGGTTTAAGAGTGAACCAGTATAAACTGTTTGTGCATCTCTCTTTTTCTTAAACTCTTTAAATTTAGTTGTTGTTGTTTTTACTGAACAACTGATTGTTTCTTCGAAACAACCGATTGTTTTTCTAGTGCTTTGCTGTTTTGAGTTGTGTTTCTTGGTTAACTGAATTCCTAATCTGGTTTGTTGCAAAGAATTTCATTCTAGCTTAAAAAGTTTGCGAAAACCCCCTTTAAACAATTCACTCCCCTCTCGTTTAAGACCATACATTGTAACAAGATCAACAAAGGTGTATCCACAAGAAGGAATATGGCAAACTTCTGCAACCATACAACTTTTTTTTCAGCAGAAATATAAAAACTTTATTACAGCAGAAATATGCTTCCATTGTGTTAATTTTTCACAAAAGAAGTTAGGTCATTACTTCCTGCATCCGATCAAATTTTAACCTACACCAGATTTTTATATGAAATGATAAAAATGTTTTTAAATTAAAAGATGTAAAATTATCCTTAAATAAAAGGGAGTGCAGGTCAAGTTATCCATATTTTGGAATAAATTTTTAAATTTAGATTTTCAAAACACTTTTCTGGATTTTAGAATTTTTTTTCTAAAATACGTTTCTAGATTTTGTTTTGATTTTTTTTTTCTAAATCGTATTTTTTACATTCTGGAATTAGTTTTCTAAAATTAAATTCCATTTTTAGAATACAAAAAATTATTTGATTTTACCATTTCAGAAATAATTTTTTTAATTCTAAATTTTCAATTATGAAATGAAGGACAATTTTGAAAATTTCAAAATGCACATATCGCAATTTATAAGGTGTAGGAAAATTTTTCCAAGAATTTAATGTAATATAAAACATATTTCTTGTATTAAAAGAGAAAACTAAAGAGATATGAAAATAACAAAAATCAAGCTATTTGTTACGGATTTTTTATAATTGGGTTAATCAAAGCCCACTTAACTATGGGCCTACAATCTTAAAGCCTATAAATAATGCTTTTCACCCCACATTTACTTATGGGCAGTTTCTTCTTGCACCCCAACATTTTTCTTCCTGAGTCCCCCAAAGTTGTGCAAAGACAAAACTGTCCCTATATAAACTGTACATTTTTTTTTTTGTATTCCGGATTATGAAATCCGATAAATTTTTGGATTGGCGCTTCCGGTAAATTTTTGGATTGGCTCCCGGATTGATGCTTCCGATAGTACATGAATGATAGTGTTAATCCAAAATAAAAAAATGCAAAACATCCATAATTGAAAAAAACATTCTTGATCTTTCAATCCTTAATTAAAAATATGCCTTCCAGATTCAAAAATCCATAATTGAAAAAAATCATTCCGGATCCACCAATCCGTAATAGAAATTAGGCTTTTGGATTCAACAATTCGGAAATCAATAATTTATGCAGACTTTGCTTCCAGAACACCCTCTCATCCAGAATGCAACATGATTCACTTCCGGATTGATGTACCCATAGCACACTCCCAGATCTCGAAATTGGGGGGAGGGGGGTCAGTTTCGGAGTTTACAAAATTGTGGGGGTGCAGGAAGAAAAATGTAGGGGTGCAGGAAGAAACTACCTTACTTATGATTACAAAATTACACTGTAGCTATGCTAAAGATTTGGTCAAAGTAACTGAACATTGTTAAGTCCCATGTTTTCTTGTTATGTTCGATATTTATCTAAAATAAAATATAATTGTCATTACAAATTAAAGAATTCAATTATTTAAAAATAACATGCATGTGATCTTATTTCTATCACATGATTATTTTCATGAGCATGAATTTAAGAAACCACTCACAAAATCAAAGGACTAACTCATTCAAGAAACTTTTTCCCTGAAATTAAATTGCCCATAAACTTAATATGATTAATAGTTTCAATTTAAGAACATTGCTACAAATTTAATCTCTCCATTAACTTGATTCTATAAAGGGTCATGCCATCCTTCAATTATTCTACCCGACATTATAAAATACGTCACTTTATTTATTAGCTCCTATCTTGTAGGATTCAAACTAAGAAAAGAAACTCCAGAAACTCTCAGAAAGACGGTAGATTTTTTTGTTTTACAGAGTGTGATTTTTAAAGAAATGAATAATGCAACATTTTAGTTTTTTTTATGTATAGTGCTTTTAACTTTAAACACAATTATTATTCATCAAAATGTAACATTTTAGTTTTTATGTATATAGTTGTTCCTTCTAGGGAGATGAGACTTAAAAAAACTGTTGAAGGCTTCGTCTTCTTCCTTTTTTCGGGTAGGTTGCTAGGGCTTGACTGTGATCCTTCTAGTATTCGCGCTACTCCTTCGGCTCTCTCGGATGAATGTCAAATGGGGGAGGTACCTGCAGAAGGCACTCCGACGCTCAAGTCAATAAAGAGGGTGTTTGACACTCGGGTGTGTATAGTGATAATGATGTACCTTATTCCTTGAAATGTGTGCTATTTATATTATTTTAATGGGCTTATCTTATTGGGCCTAATTAGTGGAATGGATCACACTTATGGTTGCATTACCTAATTCTTAATGGTAATTTAGCTTCACTAACCTTGATTTGAGTGTTAATGGTTAAATGTGTCGGTCGGCCAGGCCATCCGTGGGGGTCTCGGTCATCTCGGTCAGGGAGGCCGAGTCTCGGTTATCTCAGTCTTGTTTCATACCAGTACACTTGCCCCCCAGGCACGAGGAGAGATGTATCTGCTGAGTCTTCGGTCATGGGTGTCGATCAGTTCCCTTTGGGTGTGTAACTGTTGGACTTCCCAAGGTGTGATGTGACCTCAGGTGGCGTGACATGACCCACATTAATGAGGGGTTTTTCGGGTGTGAGGCTTTGTGGACCGTTGGATCTCTTAGATCCAATGGTTGAGATCATTTTGATGTTTCGTATTCCGAGGTCCTTGGGCCCTATATAAATAGTGGTCCCAACCGAGCCGAGTTATTGTGCTTTCTCTTTGTGAGTGATCTGATAACCGAGTGATATCTCACCCAGTGTTCTGATAACCGAGTGATCTATCGCTCTTATGCTTTTCCTTAGTCTTCTGTTTTACATAAGGTTAGTTATGTCAACCTTATCTCGGCCCACGTCTTCTTCTGATCGCCCCTCCCTTCCTCTCGGTCGTTCTTCTTCCTCTTCTTCTTCTTCTTCTCCTTCTTCTTCTTCATCCTCTACCACCGACTCCTTATCGGTCGGGGTGGTCAAGGTGCCACTTCAGGTAGAGGTAGTCAGGATCCAGCCAATGTTGTTGACCAGTCGGACTCTCCTCCGCTAGGCGTTCCTTTGGTGGACCTTAGCTGGGTAGATTCTAAGGTGGTCGGGATCTCGTTGATGTGAATGCAATAGCAAGAATACATGATTCTTTGACATTCTTAGGAACAACTTGAGTTGGTCATGAATTGGCACTTTAATTAGAATTGGATCAATGTTCTAATTCAAGAACTCACCAAGACTTTGCACCGAACCAAAGCTCACATGGAAGTCCATGTATTGTCAAATTGAATCAAGCAACAAGAATGGAAGAAAACACAATTGAACTCAGCCAAAAACAGAAAACTACCGAACAGAAATTGAAATACAGCAAAGGACCGAACAAAATTTGAAGAACAAGTAAGCTATAATGAAGAACATGAAAAGGAAACAAAGCTTGAGAATAGAAAACTTATGGAGATGGAAGGAGAGGTGAGTGATCACGCCACTTAGAGTGTGGATACTCCAAGATTAGTGAGCTGCCGCCACTTGAGGTTCACCATAGACACCCAAGATAAGACTTAATGAAGGCACCAAAGCTCTTCCAATTTCTCTCTCAAATTGAGTAGATTTTTCTTACTACAATTTCCAAATCTGATTTCTACAAGCCAAGCACCCTTATTTATAGCCTATAAGGTGCTGAAATGTAAAGCTAATCAAATGCAAATGTGCCCCTAAATGACATTCAAATTCGGCACCAACTAGTGCATGAAGGAAGTGTGACTTTCCTTCCTAGTTTGGCACCTCCTAACTCATATCTACACTCCCCCCTAGCTTCCCTTACTAAGTTCACACCCCCCTAAGCTACTATTATTTCTAAACTACAAACTAAGGATGGTTTTACAAAAGAGGTTTCTTATGTTTCCCTCTAAGCACCTTCCTAAAGACTATTTTATATATTTTCTACTAAAGAGAAATATTAAAAAAGAAGCCTTTTATTTGAGAGTTTGTAGACTTCTTTATCTTTAGGCTTGATCTTCTCTTTGACTTCTTTTAATTTGTGAGAAGACTAGAAGGAAGAACTTCAAATGTGTAGGTGAAAATCCGCTTCCTTCATCAATAAAATCCTCTCCTATTGGATATCCATCACTCGTCCTCCTATAAGACCGAGGCCTCTGTATCCAAATTTTTGGATAAGTACCCAGTTTTAAAGGTGGGCGGGCATTCTAGCTTCTTTAGCGTTGTGTCATGCTCGTCCACCGAGAGTGTCTAGTTGGAGAGATCAGGTATCGGTCCCCCTTCTTCTACATGTATACTTGTCTCTTTGCAGACTTACATGTTTCTCTCCCCTTTGGTAAGTTCACCATGGGCGTCCTTCGGGCCCTCAACGTGGCTCCCACCCAAATTCACCCAAACACCTGGGCATCCATTCAACCCTTTTGCCTACTGTGCGACGTCATGCGTCTTCACCCTTCTCCCTCTTCTTTTCTTTCGTATTATACCTCTCACCCCGCCCAACCTGTTTCTTAGCACTCCCTGATCAGTCGGTCAGGGAGTGTTTTTTTCAACTCCTTCGCTGTCTCTTACAAGAGATTTAAAGAGAGGTTTGTGAAGGTTATCGTTCGGCTAAAGGCAACATCCTATTTTTTTGATGAGGATGGTCGGTCACAGTTCCCTCTCTACTGGACTAGCCAGCCTCGTGACTTTAAGGAGTGGCCGATGCCGATGGGTGGTGCAGACGAGCTAGAGATTCTCTTGCTCTTTGATGCACTCTCGAGGAAGCTTCCCATTTGGAGGTTTATCAGTGCATATGCCGAATCGGCGCAATGGGCGGTTGTTAAGGTTATGCGTCTTTGTTTCAGCTATCGGTTGGTCTTGTCTCTCGTCTTCTAACACTTGTAATTTTTTTGCATAAATCATGGCTCAAGAGTCACCTGATGGCGCTGATGTCTTGGACACCTACCAAAAACAGGCGGCCGAAAAAAAAAGGCGTCGCAACTGTTGAAGCTGGAGGAAGCTTCTTCCCTACCAAGGCTTGATGTGTGTTTGATGAAGAAAATGGCTTGGGTGCTTTGAAGATTGTAATAGGTTTTTAGATTCATATGTAATTAGGCTTGTAAGTGTGTATGATTGCCTTTTGCTGTGTAACCTATCCTAGATGCCTAACCAAGTCTAGATCAAGCACATGGTGTGGTTAAATGGTTTTTGAAAAGTCTTTTGAAATGTTTTTAACAGTTTTAAAACAGTACACAAATAAATCTGTTTTATGGAGAAAGAATTTGTTTATTTCTTCTCTGTTAAAAAGGCTTTCGTTTAATGGTTTTACAAAATCTTTTTAAAATGGTTTTAACAGTTTTAAAACAGTACACAAATAAATCTGTTTTATGGAGAAAGAATCTGTTTATTTCTTCTCTGTTAAAAGGCTTTTCTAAATTTCTGTTAAGGCACCAAGGGAAAGCTCAGTTCGTTATTTCAGTTAAGCTGAGCAGGCATGTGTGTGATACTTCAATCTGTTTTACTGTGAAAGAACAGGTTTATTCCTTGGTGAGTTGAAAGGTTTTTCACAAGTTAGTTAGGGCTCCAAAGGTACCACTCAGACAGTTATTTATGTTAAGCTGAGTTGGCAGATTTCACAAAATAAATCTGTTATGTTCAAAACTGAATCTGTTGTTTTCTCAACTGCTTTTCAACTGTTTTTTGAAAAGAAGTTAGAAACTGTTTTCTATATAAACAATGTCTCTCTCACATGAACAAGGGCTGAGGAATTACGCTTTTAACAGAGATTAAACAATTTCCATGTGAGAAGAAGGATTGAAAAGAGTTTTTGAAAGGTTTCCAAAGAGATTTTCAAGTGTGCTTGTTCTAGGAAACCTTGAATCTTGGTGAAGGTGCTGGTGCAGTTTCTGCAGCAAATTGAACTACTGGTTTTGAGTTCTTGCATCTTCTTTTCAGGTGTAATCTTTCCTTTATTCTGTTTTGTAAAGGTGTAAGTGTTAGTCACTCCTTGATAGGGTTTCTTGGAGTGCAAGGTGTGCTGAAATAGGGTTTTTCAGCATGGTGTGTGGTGTTCTTGTAGTGTTCAAGAACTGCTGGTTTTGTAAGTGATTGGCACTGTTTTTTAGTGAATTCCACCTTGGGGTAAGGTGAGACTGGATGTAGCTCTGTATGAGTGAACCAGTATAAAAACGTGTGTATCTTGCATTCTCATCCCTGCACTCTTTTCTGTTTTTGCTTAATCCTGTCAAGAACTAAATCTGTTCTTTTTAAATTGAATCTGTTAATTCTGGGTTAAGTGAAAATTGTTCTTCCTGTTTTGTTAAAGTTTTCTGATCATAAACAAGGTTGCTGCATATAATGGCTTAAGTGAATTGTGAACAAACTGACCATTCATTAAAACCTGTGAAAGGATCATTTTTCTTGAAATCTTGTGTTGTGTCATTTTGGTTGATCTCTAAGCATAGCTATATCCTTTATCCTCACAATAATAAGCTGATCTGGTTCTGTTCTGATTCTCTGTTGATCACAATTTTACAGTGAACAAAATTCAAATTGTGCCAATACTGCTCTGAAAAATCAATTTGTTTCATGTAAAAACAATCTGTTCTTTTTGCCTCTGGAATACTGAAAAATTGTGTGTTCTTGCGAAAATTTTATAAGCTCAATTCACCCCTCCCCTCTTGAACTTAGACACTAATAGACCCAACAATTGGTATCAAGAGCTAGGGCTTGTATTTTGCTCAAGTGTGTGTATGATGTCTGAGTTTAAAATGCCTTTTGCTGAAGGTGCATCTATTAATAGACCTCCTATGTTTGGTGGTGTTAACTATGCTTTCTGGAAAATCAGGATGAAGATCTTTATGGAATCTATTGACATGGGAATCTGGGATGCAGTGGTCAGTGGACCTTTTATACCTATGCAGGTTGTCAAAGATGAAACAATAAAGAAGCCTTGGTCTGAATGGAGTGAAACTGAGAAGAAGAAGGCCCAATATGATTCTTTAGCCAAGAATATCATCACCTCTGCACTGAATATGGATGAGTTCTTTAGAGTCTCTCAATGTAACTCAGCAAAGGAGATGTGGGATGTACTAGAGGTGACTCATGAAGGAACTGATGATGTGAAACGGGCAAGGAAGCACTCACTCATTCAGGAGTATGAGCTATTCAGAATGCAATCTGAAGAAAGTATTGCAGATGTGCAGAAACGATTTACACATATTGTAAATCACCTCATTGGCCTTGGTAAAGTCTTTGATAAGGAAGAGCTCAACATAAAGGTATTAAAATGTCTTGATAGGAGCTGGCAGCCTAAGGTAACAGCAATCTCAGAATCCAGAGATTTATCCAAGATCTCCACTGCTGCACTTTTTGGAAAGCTGATAGAACATGAAATTGAGCTGAAAAGATTGAAAGAACAAGAAACAGTGGAAAACAAGGCCAAAGGAATTGCTCTGAAAACTACCATAGAACATGATGCAAGTGAGGAAGAAGGTGACCCAGAACATGATGAGACTGTGAGTCTGCTCACCAGGAAATTCAGCAGATTTCTTAGAAAGAAAAACCGTGACAGAACTCAGCAGAGAAAGAGGTATTCCAAACAACCTATTGATTCAAATTCTTCAAATTACACGTGTTTTGGATGTGGTAAACCAGGTCATATAAAAGCTGATTGTCCAAACAATCAAAGTAAAGAAAAATCAGCAAGCAAGAGGAGTGACAAAGGGAAAGGTAGAAGAGCATATATCTCATGGGAAGAAAATGATGTATCCTCATCTAGTGATTCTTCAACTGAAAGTGAAAAAGCAAATCTTTGCTTCATGGTGAATGATGAGGGATCCAACTCTGACTCAGTAAGTAATTTCTCCACTGATTCTGAAAACTATGATCAACTGCTATTAGCCTTTAAGGAAACTCATGATGAAGCAAACAGGTTGGCTGTAATGTGCAACAGATTGAATAAAGTAAATAAGGTACTTGAACCAAAGGTCAAAACTCTTGAAGAAGAACTGCACAAAGCTAAAACTGAATTAATTAGTCTTGAATTGACATGTTTGCATGCATCAATTAAAACTTGTGATAATTGCAAAAAGCTGGAAAAACAGGTTGAGTATTTGTTGAAAACACTTTCAAATTTCACTAAGGGAAGAGAAAATCTTGAAACCTTATTAGGTTCACAAAATGCTGTTTTCAATAAAAATGGTTTAGGATATAATCCTGGAATGAAAGGAAATGTGAAAAAGCTGTCAAGTTTCTTTGTTCCTTCCAAAACAAGTTTTTCCTCTTTCAATAATTCAAAAACAATGCATACTGCAACATGTTTTTATTGTATGAAATCTGGTCATGTATCTAGAACATGTAAGGCTAGGAAATATTTTGTTCCTAAAGGTTTAGCCAAATGGCTTCCTAAGGAAAGGTGTTAATCATGCTGGACCCTAGACTAAAAGGGTACCATATGTGCTAAATCTGTTTTGTTGCAGAAAAACAGCAGGAGAAACCAGTGGTATCTAGACAGTGGCTGCTCAAAGCATATGACTGGTGATGTGACTCAGTTTATAAATCTGAAACTCAAAGCTGAAGGGCATGTCACATATGGAGATAACAATAGAGGAAAAATTCTTGGAAGAGGAGATGTTGGTACTAAAGACTCAACTACAATTGAGAATGTTCTATATGTTGAAGGGCTAAAACATAGTCTTCTAAGCATTAGCCAGCTGTGTGACAAGGGATACAAGGTCAATTTCGAAGCAAATACTTGTACAATTTCAAATGAAAATTCTGGTAAGGTGCTGTTCACTGGAAAAAGGGTAAACAACATTTATCTCCTAGACATTATTAAGAGCTGTTCTGAAAATGAGTGTTTGCTATCTAAAAATGATGAGTCATGGCTGTGGCATAGGAGACTAGCTCACATTCACACAAATCACTTGAATAAGCTAAAATCTAAGGAACTTGTTTCTGGCTTACCAAACATAAAGTTTCAAAATAACAGATTGTGTGATGCTTGTGTAAAGGGAAAACAGATTAGAACTTCTTTTAAATCAAAAGATATGGTTTTCTCAAATAAAGCTTTGGATGTTTTGCATATGGATTTGTTTGGACCATCTAGGACTGCTAGCTTAGCTGGAAATTACTATGCTTTGGTGATTGTTGATGACTTTTCAAGATATACATGGACCTTGTTTCTTGCTTCTAAAAATGATGCATATAAAGCCTTTAAGAAACTTGCTAAGGTTCTGCATAATGAGAATGAAAATAGGATAAAACAGATTCGTAGTGATCATGGGGGAGAATTTCAAAATGCAAAGTTTGACAAATATTGTGAAAAACATGGGATCATACATAGTTATTCTGCTCCCAGGACACCCCAACAAAATGGTGTTGTTGAAAGAAAGAATAGATCACTAGAAGAGTTAGCTAGGACTATGCTAAATGAATCTGGTTTACCAAAATATTTTTGGGCTGATGCTGTATATACTGCTTCTTATGTGCTTAACAGAACATTGATTAGACCAATCCTTAAGAAAACTCCCTATGAATTGTATAAAGGAAGGAAGCCTAGCATTAGTCATCTTAGGGTGTTTGGCTGCAAATGCTTTGTTTTAAATAATGGTAAAGATAATCTGGGGAAGTTTGATCCTAAATCAGATGAAGGAATACATATTGGTTATGCTATAAATGGTCATGCTTATAGAGTATATAACAAAAGATTGCTTGCTGTTGAAGAATCTATACATGTTGTGTTTAATGAAACAGATTTTTCTGTGCCCAAATTTGTTATGGATGAACCTGGTATGGATGATTTAAGAACAATTATACAACAGAATCAATCTTGTGAGCTTGATGCTACTAATCCAAATTCTGTCAAAGAATCTACTGTGAGTGCAGGACTGCCTAAAGAATGGAAGACTCCAAGGGATCTCACTCTTGACAATGTAATTGGTAAAATTGAGAAAGGAGTCTCAACAAGGAATTCACTCAATAACTTCTGCAGAACAGTAGCTTTTGTGTCTCAGATTGAACCTAAAAGCCTGGAAGAAGCACTGCAAGACAGCAATTGGATAACAGCAATGCAGGAAGAGCTGAACCAGTTTGAATACAATGAAGTGTGGACTTTGGTTCCAAGGAAGCATGAGATGAACATCATAGGAACCAAGTGGGTGTACAGGAACAAGATGGATGAACATGGAGCTATCACTAGAAATAAAGCAAGACTGGTTGCTAAAGGGTATAACCAAGAAGAAGGTATTGACTTTGGTGAAACCTATGCACCAGTAGCACGTCTTGAAGCTGTCAGACTTCTTCTAGCATTTTCCAGCATACAAGGCTTCAAGCTATTTCAAATGGATGTCAAGAGTGCATTTCTAAATGGCTACATCAATGAAGAGGTGTTTGTATCTCAGCCTCCAGGATTTGAAGATCCAAGAATCCAGAACATGTGTTCAGGCTTAAGAAAGCCTTATATGGATTAAAGCAAGCACCTAGGCAATGGTATGAAAGGCTGAGTGAATTTTTGCTGTCTCAAGGTTATAGCCGTGGTAATTCAGATAAAACTCTCTTTCTAAAGAAGAAAAGTGAAGATATCATACTTGTGCAAGTCTATGTAGATGATATTATCTTTGGATCCACAAATGAAGAGATGTGTGAAGACTTTGTGAAAACCATGAAAAGTGAGTTTGAGATGTCAATGTTAGGAGAAATGAATTTCTTCCTTGGTCTACAAGTTAAGCAACTCAAGGATGGGATTTTCATAAGCCAAGAAAAATACTGCAAGGAACTGCTCAAGAAGTTTGATATGAATCAATGCAAAGCAATCAGCACTCCTATTTCAACAAATTGTCAGCTGGATCAAGATTCTGCAGGAAAATCAGTGGATCAAACTAAGTATAGGGGTTTAATTGGTTCCCTATTATATCTAACTGCCAGCAGGCCTGACATTATGTTTGTTGTATGTCTATGTGCTAGATACCAATCTGATCCAAAGGAATCACACTACAATGCAGCAAAGAGAATTCTGAAATATTTGCAGGGATCTAAGGATGTTGGATTGTGGTATCCTAACAAGGTATCCTTGAACTTGATTGGTTTCTCAGATTCTGATTTTGCAGGTTGCAAAGTTGATAGGAAGAGCACAAGTGGGACTTGTCACATGCTTGGATCAAGTCTAATCTCTTGGCATTGCAAGAAGCAAGCTTGTGTTGCTCTCTCCACAGCAGAAGCAGAATACATAGCTGCTGGAAGTTGTTGTGCTCAAACCTTATGGCTAAGGCAGCAGCTAAGTGATTTTGGTATTCTGATAAATAACATACCTATAAAGTGTGATAATACAAGTGCCATAAATTTGTCTAGGAATCCTGTCATGCATTCTAGAACTAAACATATTGAAATTAGACATCACTTTTTAAGAGAACATATAGCTAATGGAACATGTGATATACAATTCATTGGTACTGAGTTTCAATTAGCTGATCTATTCACTAAACCACTTGCTAAAGACAGGTTTCACTTTCTTTTAAATGAATTGGGTATAATTAGCTTGAATTGTCCTCTGCAGTGAAAATTTCAATCTGTTGTTTTATGTTTTAACATGTTTCGTTCCTTGTTTCAGAAATCACAGCTGTGACTAGGAAAGAGAAAGATTTATTTTTCTCTCTCTCACTTTATTGTTGACTGCTTTTACGGTTATTGACCAGCAGATCCATGCAAATTAATGTGTGGGTATCCTAACTAATTGGATTTTGTGTAGATGCAACAGATTTGATGTACCAAAATCAGGTTCCAAGATATTCCTACATGAATCCACACCTGAACCTGCTGCACCATTGGAATAAAATCTGTAGCATATCTGTGGGATTTGATTTTTCTTCAAAATTCATTATTTCCAAAATCTGATTACATTGCCCTGAATTAAAATTTGTGCTTTTCAATTTTGGTTTAATAATTCTATATAAACCCTGCTCAAATCAGTTCTTTCTCACACTTTCTCATTTGTGCTATAAGTTGTCCAGATTCACACTTGCTTCACCACAGGTTTTGTTTCTGCTTTTGAATAATAATCTGTAATGTCTTTCTTCTAGAATTGTATGGTAATATGTTGATGCAGGGAAGAACAGATTAAGCATGGCATCCTCCTCACATAGAAAGAAGAAATCCAAGGAGCAATCTCAAAGCAGCCAAGGTATCCTGGAAAACTGGTTTGCTGGAGATTCAGAGGCAATGACAAGGTTCATACATGAAACTGGCAGGAAGCAAATCAATGTACCCAAGCTGCTTGAGTTCTCATGGCTGAGAGAGGAAAATTTGATAGAAGCCAAAGACTTGCTCAAACATCAAAAGCTGAAAGGATTTCTGGAGATGAATGGAAATGTGTATCCAGACCTTGTGAAGGTGTTTTACTGCAACCTTGAACAGGATGGTAAAAATCTGGTTTCCCATGTAAAAGGAGTGAAGCTGAAGATCACTAGGGAAATCTGGAGCAGTGTGGGTGGAATCAAATATTCAGGACTGAAAGTGAGCAAAGGAAACACTGTTGGAATTCAAGGATTCAACAAATTGCAATTTTATAGAAGCTGTGTGAGGAATCCCACTGAACCAGTAGCTAGGTATCATGCAGGTAGCCTAACTCTAATTCCTAGACTCTTAGCTCATATAATTGCTTGGCAGCTTACCCCTAGAGGAAGTAATCATGCTGTACTTCATGAGGAAGACTTGATACTGCTGTATTGCATCATGAACCAGCTTAAGGTAAATTGGGTAAGTACTATGGTTGAACATATGCTGAAATCTGCAAGACTACCTGATTATCGTCTTCCCTATGCAATATTTGTGTCAAAACTAATTGATCACTTTAAAGTGGACACTACCAATGAAAGGAATGACTCTATTAAGGTTGCAAGTGAAATAGATAACTCCACACTCATGAAAATGGGATTCTATAAGGATGAAGATGTCTGGGTTTTTAGAAGGAATGCTGGACAAAGGGCTGAGCAAGAAGCTGCTCCACAAGGAAATGAAGAAGAAGAAAATGCTGATGGTGTGCAACACATGGACGAATCACCAGTACATTCTGCTGAACATGAAGATGTTGCTGCCACTAGTCAGAGTGCAATAGTTGCATATGAGGCACCTGAGTACAGAGGTGAACCTCTGTCTATGTTTGAAAGACAGGTGCTAAGCAGGCTGGACACACTCACAGATGAACAGAAAGCACACTATGAGATGACCTACGCTAGGTTTCAACACTTGGATGATCAACTTGAAGGAGTTCAAGTGCAGCTAGCTGAGCTTTATTACAACAACAAGTGATCCTATTTCTAAGTCTTTATCTTTTATATGTTGTTGAGCAATTTGGAATTAATCTGTACTGTTTCGTTTCTGCACTGGTGTTTAGTTGTTTTGTGATTTGTAATGAACCTCTATGGTTTATTGGTTTTATTTGAACTGTTATGTATGGCTATTATTGTTTATGTGGTATTTTGTGCTCCCATTCTGTTTGATGAATCCAAAGGGGGAGAAGAATAGCCTAGAGAACAGCCTAAGAATAGCCTGGTACAGGTTCTGCAGATGATATTCACAGTGGCTGCTGATATGATTCAGATGTTAAAACTGCAGGTATATCATTTCTAAATCTGTTGTTCTGCTTTAACACCTGTTTTGCTTTGTATATAGTTCTGTACAGATTTGGTCATGATCTCTCTTCAAAGCTGTGCAAAGCAAAGGGAATTTGTCTCCATCAAACAGGGGGAGATTGTTGAAGCTGGAGGAAGCTTCTTCCCTACCAAGGCTTGATGTGTGTTTGATGAAGAAAATGGCTTGGGTGCTTTGAAGATTGTAATAGGTTTTTAGATTCATATGTAATTAGGCTTGTAAGTGTGTATGATTTCCTTTTGCTGTGTAACCTATCCTAGATGCCTAACCAAGTCTAGATCAAGCACATGGTGTGGTTAAATGGTTTTTGAAAAGTCTTTTGAAATGTTTTTAACAGTTTTAAAACAGTACACAAATAAATCTGTTTTATGGAGAAAGAATTTGTTTATTTCTTCTCTGTTAAAAAGGCTTTCGTTTAATGGTTTTTGAAAAGCTTTTTAAAATGGTTTTAACAGTTTTAAAACAGTACACAAATAAATCTGTTTTATGGAGAAAGAATCTGTTTATTTCTTCTCTGTTAAAAGGCTTTTCTAAATTTCTGTTAAGGCACCAAGGGAAAGCTCAGTTCGTTATTTCAGTTAAGCTGAGCAGGCATGTGTGTGATACTTCAATCTGTTTTACTGTGAAAGAACAGGTTTATTCCTTGGTGAGTTGAAAGGTTTTTCACAAGTTAGTTAGGGCTCCAAAGGTACCACTCAGACAGTTATTTATGTTAAGCTGAGTTGGCAGATTTCACAAAATAAATCTGTTATGTTCAAAACTGAATCTGTTGTTTTCTCAACTGCTTTTCAACTGTTTTTTGAAAAGAAGTTAGAAACTGTTTTCTATATAAACAATGTCTCTCTCACATGAACAAGGGCTGAGGAATTACGCTTTTAACAGAGATTAAACAATTTCCATGTGAGAAGAAGGATTGAAAAGAGTTTTTGAAAGGTTTCCAAAGAGATTTTCAAGTGTGCTTGTTCTAGGAAACCTTGAATCTTGGTGAAGGTGCTGGTGCAGTTTCTGCAGCAAATTGAACTACTGGTTTTGAGTTCTTGCATCTTCTTTTCAGGTGTAATCTTTCCTTTATTCTGTTTTGTAAAGGTGTAAGTGTTAGTCACTCCTTGATAGGGTTTCTTGGAGTGCAAGGTGTGCTGAAATAGGGTTTTTCAGCATTGTGTGTGGTGTTCTTGTAGTGTTCAAGAACTGCTGGTTTTGTAAGTGATTGGCACTGTTTTTCAGTGAATTCCACCTTGGGGTAAGGTGAGACTGGATGTAGCTCTGTATGAGTGAACCAGTATAAAAACGTGTGTATCTTGCATTCTCATCCCTGCACTCTTTTCTGTTTTTGCTTAATCCTGTCAAGAACTAAATCTGTTCTTTTTAAATTGAATCTGTTAATTCTGGGTTAAGTGAAAATTGTTCTTCCTGTTTTGTTAAAGTTTTCTGATCATAAACAAGGTTGCTGCATATAATGGCTTAAGTGAATTGTGAACAAACTGACCATTCATTAAAACCTGTGAAAGGATCATTTTTCTTGAAATCTTGTGTTGTGTAATTTTGGTTGATCTCTAAGCATAGCTATATCCTTTATCCTCACAATAATAAGCTGATCTGGTTCTGTTTTGATTCTCTGTTGATCACAATTTTACAGTGAACAAAATTCAAATTGTGCCAATACTGCTCTGAAAAATCAATTTGTTTCATGTAAAAACAATCTGTTCTTTTTGCCTCTGGAATACTGAAAAATTGTGTGTTCTTGCGAAAATTTTATAAGCTCAATTCACCCCTCCCCTCTTGAACTTAGACACTAATAGACCCAACAGCAACATCGATGCCTTGGATACAACAAAGGCGTCGGGCGCCCGGGCTGATAAGGGCTCGACCGACCCTTCCCATAAGTCCAAGAAAATGTCAAGGGAGGGTGGTAACGCTGCTACTACCACCCAATCCCCTGACTCTCTGGCGACACCATCTCCTCGTCGGGACACGATCGAGGTAAACTCGCCCTCATCTAAGCATGCGGTGATGACGACTTACCCACCCGAGACCGAGCGGGTGATGGAGGTCTCGATGTCGCCCCTAGCCCTTCTGGGGGGTGACATGCAATTCACCCGAGGGGTGCGTCTGACACTTCCCAAAACCACCCGGAAGGTTATCCAAGACGTTCCGTCCTCGGACTTGCTGAGGGAGGCATGAAGATGCTATGCCGCTCAGTCGTCATGGTCCAGCTAGGGGTCCAAGAAAGGGAACGCCATGCCGAGGAGATATCTCGGCTGGAGCATGAAGTGGCTGAGGCATCTGACCATCTGAAGCAGTGTTTGGCTGCTAACTCCGAGCTCTCGGAGAAAATGGCTCGGGAGATGGCCGAGAAGGAGTTGGCTAAACAAGAGGCTGCTGAGGTTAGTCGTCGCTTGGCGGCGGTAGAGGCCGACATGGCGAGGGTGGTGGCTGAAAACACCCAACTAACGAAGATGGTCGAGGAGAGGGATGATAAACTCTCGTCCTCGATGAATGAGTTGGCCACCATCAAAGCTATTAGGGAAAAGGTCGAAGCCGAGCTTGACCACAACTTCGACCATACCGAGGAGTTGCTGAAGCAGAGCTTCCTTTGCGCTGTTCGCCAAATCCACGTGCTTTATGGGGGCACCGGCCTCTGGTGCCTTCGACCTCAACCACGAAGTGTACCAGGGTCGGGTCATGCCCATTGCTGAGGCAAGAGGCTGGGCCGACCGAAGGCAAGGAAGACGAAGACAATCAAGATTAGATTCGCCTTCGACCGGCTGTGGCCTTTTTTGTTTTGTAGTTTCTCTCTCCTCTGAGGTTGGGGTGTGGTCTCCCCCCTTTGCTATTAATATATATCCGGTCTTTTTATTATATCGTGCCTTCGGTCTTAATGATTTTAAGAAAAAAATTCACAAGTGAAACATGTCGGTCTCCATTTGATTGGGCGGTCGACCTTCAATGCGAGTCTTTAATTTGAACACGTTGAATCTTTTATCGGCCTTTACTGCGAATGTTTAATCGAACAAGTTAAATGGGTGATCGACCTTTAATGTGATTGCTTAATTGAACAAGTTAAATGGGGGATCGACCTTCAACGTGAATCCATAACTTGATTTCAAGTTTATTTGTGCCAAGTTAAGAGGTTAACTTGGGTGTGCTAATCGGTCTCGGCAGGGTATGCCTGTTAAGGCTACGTCCAGACCGAACTGAGTGAAAGGTGTTGGCAGGGTATGCTGATTAAGGCTTCGTCCAAACCAAATCTGGTTAAGTGGTGTCGGCAGGGTATGCTGGTTAGGGCTTCATCCAGGCCAAACTGAATGAGAGGTGTTGGCAGGGTATGCCAGTTAAGGCTTCATCCAGACCAAACCTAGTTGAGTGGTGTCGGCAGGGTATGCCGATTAAGGCTTCATCCAGACCGAATCGAGTGAGAGGTGTTGGCAGGGTATGCTGGTTAAGGCTACGTCTAAACTAAACCTAGTTGATCGGTGTCGGTAGGGTATGCCAGTTAAGGCTTCTTCCAGACCGAACCGTGGCTTTGAAGGAGAGTAGTGCTAGTACTTTGAGAAAAACGCCTCGTTAAAACCTCCCTGGTAGGGTGAGGAAAGAGTGCGTGATTTTATTTCTTTCAATTGTAATAAAACTTAAGGTGCGTGGCATTCCACGCCCTTGGTACAATTTTTCCTGAAAGCCATTCTAAGTGATAAGCTCCCCCCTTTGCGACTTCTTGGACTCAGAAAGGTCCCTCCCAGTTGGAGGAGAACTTCCCTTCATTTCTTCTCGCATCGCTGCGTATCCTCCAGACGAGGTCTCCCTTCTGGAAGCTCCTTGGTCGGACTTTTGTGTTGTAGCGTCTTGACGCCCGAAGCTTGCATGCAGTTTCCCAAATCTTGCTCTTGTCACGAAGCTCACTAACCAAGTCGAGGTTGACAGCTAGGCCTTCCTCGTTTAGGGTGAGGTCGAACATTTGCCTTCGTATGGTGGACTCGCCCACTTCAACCGGGATCATTTCCTTGATCCCGTATGTCAAGCTGTATGGCGTTTCCTGCGTGGTTGTCTAGGGGGTGCATCTGTACGCCCAGAGTACTTCTATCAGCTCCTTTGTCCATCGGCTTTTTGCCTTGCCTAGGTGCTTTTTCAACTCGTTCAGTATGACTTTGTTTGTCGCCTCGGCCTGCCTATTGGTTTGTGGGTGCTTGACCGAGGTCGTGATAGATTTGATGTTGAGGTCGTCGTAAAATGACTGCAGTCCTTGGTCAATGAATTGTCGGTCGTTGTCGGTTATTATCGTGTTTGGAACGCCGAATCGACACACGATGCTTCTCCAGACGAAATTTTGAACGTTTTTGGCCAAGATGGATGCAAGTGGCTCGGCCTCGATCCATTTTGTAAAATAGTCGAGTCCAATTAGGAGGAACTTGGTCTGCCTTTTCCTGGTGCGAAGGGACCGATGATGTCCATCCCCTAGATGGCGAATGGCCATGGAGAGATGGGACTGTGCCACTCTTCTAGCTTAGTATGGTGGAGTGGGCCGAACTCTTGCCATTTGGTGCATTTTTTCACGTACTCGGCACAATCTCCCTGGACGGTCGACCAGTAATAGCCTGCTCTCAAGACTTTAGAGGCCATCATCTATGCCCCCGAGTGGTTTCCGCAGACTCCTTTGTGGATCTCGGTCAGGACGTACTCGACCTGCTTGCTGGTGATGCACTTCAGCAGGGGGTCGAGTAACCTCTTCGGTATAAATCAGCGTTGATCATAGTGTACCGGGCACACTGTTGCTTCATTATTTTTTCTTCTTCTGGCTTGCATCTGCCGTCCTCGAGGTACTGGATGATAGGTGTCATCCAGTTGTCGGTTTCGGACTCGACTATTGTAAGACATTCGGTCTCTGACACACTAGGGTGCCTCAACCATATCAGTATGACTGATCGTTGGTGGCTCTTTTTCTGTGTGACCGACAGCTTAGACAAGGTGTCAGACCTTTTGTTTTCCTCCCTCGGTATGTGCTCCAAAGGTGCCTTGTTGAACCGGGTGATGCTGTTTCGGGCAGCATGGTAGTAGCGCTGTAGTAGGGGCTCTTTCACCTCGAACTCTCCATTGATTTGGTCGACCATAACCTGGGAGTCGCTTTTGCACATGACCTCACGTGCTCCCATGTCGTAGGCTAGGTTTAGCCCGACGAACAAGGCCTCGTACTCATCCTGATTGTTGTTCACCTTAAATCCAAACTGGAGTGCTTGCTCCAAGAGGAGATCACCCGGCCGACAAGGTGGGTAGCGGTGTGAGCTCAGCCGAGAAGTCGACCAAGCACTGGGACTTGATAGCCCCCTTGGTTGATAACGAATGTTGAATTTGGACAGCTTGACTAACCATCCTATCATCCTCCCTACAAGGTCGGGTTTAGATAAAATTTTAAAGATGGGGTAGTCAGTCCTTACAGTGATTGAATGATTTTGGAAGTACGGGTGCATCCTCCTTGCTGTGAGGACCAAGGCGAGCGCCACCTTTTTGATCATTTGATACCTCGTCTCGGTCGCATGAAACGTCTGACTGACGAAGTATATGGGTCATTCCTCGTTCTCGACCTCCTGCACTAATGCAACACTGATTGCCTCCTCTATGACTGTCAGGTACACTAGGATGGGTTGGTCAGATTTTGACTTCTGTATGACCGATGGAGATGTTACGAAATCCTTCAACTGCTTGAAGATTTCCTTGCATTTGTCGTCCCAGCTGAACTAGGCTGTCTTCCGAAGTAGCTGTACCATCGGTCTCGTCCGCTCGACCAATCGGGGGACGAATCTGGAGGGCTGTCAGACGCCCTAGGAGCTTTTGCACCTCTTTGATGTTCTTCGGACTTCTCATGTCAACTATGGCTTGACATTTGTCAGGGTTGGCCTCTATCCCCCTATGGGTGAGCATGAAGCCCAGGAATTTTCCTCCCTCAACCTCGAAAGTGCACTTATCAGGGTTGAGCTTCATATTGGCCCCTCTGAGGGCTTTGAACACCTCCTTGAGGTCCTCCACGTGCTGGTCGAAGGAGTCAAACTTCACCACTATGTCGTCCACATATACCTCTACACACCGGCCGATCAACCCTTGGAAGATTTTGTCCATAAGGCGTTGGTAGGTCGCCCCTGTGTTCTTGAGGCCAAATGGCATGACCTCATAGTAGTAGTTGGCATCGACCGTCATGAAGGTCGTCTTCTCTTTGTCCTTGGGGTGCATACTTATCTGGTTGTAGCCAGAATAAGCGTCTAAGAAGCTTAGAATTTTATGACCGGCAGCCCCATCTACCAGGCGATCAATGTTCGGTAAGGGGTAAGAGTCTTTCGGACATGCGCTGTTGAGGTTTATGTAGTCAACACACATCCTCCAGTTACCGTTCAGCTTGGTGACCATGACGACATTGGCCAGCCAAGTCCTGTACCGGGCCTCCCGTATGAACCTGGTCGATAGAAGCTTTTCGGCTTCTCCTTTTGCTGCTAGGCACTTCTCATCGCCGTAGTCTCTCTTCTTCTGGGAGATTGGTCGTGCTTCCTTAAACACCGACAACTTGTGGGTGATGATGGTCTGGGCTTACACCTGACATGTCGAACGGTGTCCACGCAAACACATCTACATTCTTCTTAAGCGTGGTATGCTTTATCTCGACCTCGGCTGCTGCCATGGCTGTTCCTACAGCGGTACTACGCTCTTCATCCAGAAGTGGTACTCGCCTAAGCTCTTCTCTGGCCTCTAACCTGTCCTCGATCACAGTGGGTCCAGGTCTACCAATGCAACGATTGGCTATACTGACATCGGTCGGGATTCTTGTGAAGAGCGGTCCTTCCGAGAGGACTTTCTCTTGTGAGAGATATCGTTCCTCAAAGGCTCCATTCGGAGGCTTTCAGCATAGCATTCTTGTGCCTCCTTCTGGTCCACATGGATTGTAAGAATGTCCCGCGCTGACGAAGGGAACTTCATCGCTAGGTGAGGTGTCGACACGATTTCCATCAGCCGATTGATGGACGGTTGGCCAAGGAGGATGTTATAGGAGGTATTGGCGTCGATTACCAAATATCGAATTCTTATCGTCTTGTTGTTCTTCTCTTGTCCGAAGGTGGTGTAGAGCTCAATGTAGCCCTTGGTACCCACCCTCTCACCCAAGAATCTGACTACATGGTCATCGTAAGGCACCATCTCAGCCTCGGGTATCCTCATAGCTTTAAACGTTTTCCAGTAGAGGATGTCTATTGAGCTCCCTTGGTCCACAAAGGTCTTCTTGATGGTAAATCAGTCTATATCAACCGATATCACCATGGGATCGTCCTGGCGATAATCCATGCCTTTGAAATCGTCATTTGTGAAGGTGATGGATGACATCCTTGGTCGGAATGTCACTGCATTCACCTGGCGCACTACCCACAGGTGTTTCGTTCGGGCCTTGTTTGTACTTCCTCCTCCGGCGAAGCCGCCGGCTATGGTGTCGATAACCTCTTGGTTCACTCTTTCTTCGGCCTCCCGAGAGGGTTGGCTCTTTGAGACCGGCGGTTGTCCCTGCGGTCTCGGTCATCTCGGGCTCGTTGGGGTGATCTTCGTCTCTTTGAGGGCTCCTCTCTACGAGGTGAACGCCCTGTGTCTCGGCCATTCCTAACGAATCGGGGTAGGTGCACATCCTGAATGAGTTCCTCAATCTTGTCTTTCAAAGCCTGACATTCCTTAGTGGAGTGCTCGCTGTTCTAATGCTACCGACACTGCTTTCTTCGGTCGACGTTGTTTGGACTGGCCATCTTCCTAGGAGGGGGAATCAACTCGGCGTTGAGTGCCTCATCTAGGATTCTTCCTCTCTCGGCTGTCAGGGGTGTGTATCTCGAGAATCGAATTCCTCAATCCTCATTATCTCTGTGCTTGTCACCCCGTTGACCTGATCGGCCAAAGCGGTCCTTCTCTTCCTTGCTCTTCTCTCCACTGGCCTCGGCACGGGCCTGGTTGCGGAACTCCCTGAGCTCTTCCAGCTGCATAAACTTAGTAGCTCTCTTCTTCAGCTCGTCCAAGCTGGCGACTGACTGCATGTACAAATTATTAGCAAAAGGCTTTGGGTGCAGGGTTGTCAGCATATGATCCATGGCAACGTCCGGATTCTCATTGCCACTTTGCTGAACCTATCAACAAAGGTTCTCAGCGACTCTCCCTTCTCCTAGCATATGCCTACCAGGGCAATGGATGTCAGGTGATGTGGCCTGCTGGTGGTAAACTGAGTCTCGAACTTCACCACTAGTGTGGCAAAGCTATCAATGGAATTGGGTGGGAGCTTGGTAAACCAGCTAAGGCTGCTCCCTTCAGCGATGTGGGAAACACTCGGCACAACATTGCATCGTCCGAGGTGTAGAGACTCATATGGTTGGTGTAGGCATGCATATGCTCGTCCGGGTCGGTTGACCCGTCATGTCGGTCTCGGTTGAAACCCTTCCACTTGTCCGATAGTGGAACTTCAACAATAGTGTTGGTGAAAGGATGTTGGCGGGCCGAGTCCATCGTGATGGTCGTCCTGGATGACTTGTTAAGGAAGGATTCGCCATCCATCTCATGGGTGGGAACCTTGTCTCTTGTGTCCTCCACCGATCTCGGGTTGGGAGGGGAGGTGAAGGACCTGCCGACAACATTGGTCGGTCTAGTGGACGATCCTCCCTCCATCAACTTCTTCTTCATCTCTTCATTCTCTCTTCGGAGAGCCTGCATCTCTTGTTCGTTCTTCTGGACAGTTTCTTCTGTCCTCCTCTTCATCTCGGCCATCTCTCTATAAAGAAAGCAACAACATTGCTTGGTCAGCTTCAGTCATCCTTTCCATGCTTCTGGTTGATACCATCTACTTTCTTTCTTCAGCTAGTTTCTCTTGCCCCCACGGTGGGCACCAATATTTCCTGATAGGGAGATGGGACCTAGAGAACTGTTGAAGGCTTCGTCTTCTTCCTTTCTTCAGGCAGGTTGCTAGGGCTTCACTATGATCCTTCTGGTCTTCGTGCTACTCCTTCGGTTCTCAGTCTCGGGTGAATGTCAAATGGTGGAGGTACCTGGAGAAGGCACTCCGACGCTCAAGTCAGTAAAGAGGGTGTTTGACACTCGGGTGTGTACAGTGATAATGACGTACCTTATTCCTTGGAATGTGTGCTATTTATATTATTTTAATGGGCTTACCTTATTGGGCCTGATTAGTGGAATAGATCACACTTATGGTTGCATTACCTAATTCTTAATGGTAATTTAGCTTCACTGACCTTGCTTTGAGCGTTAATGGTTAAATGTGTCAGTCGACCAGACCGTCCATGGGAATCTCAGTCATCTCAGTCTCGTCCCATACCAGTACAATAGTCTTTTTAACTTCAAACACAATTACTATCATTTATCAATTTTAAATTTAAATACTCTCATCTAATACTTTTTTTTCCTATTAAAAAAACAAACAAAAACATGGAACTAAACCAAAATCCATGTAAAAAAAAACTTTCAAAAGTTACCACTGCACAATTTCCTATTCAAAATAACATTTTCATAGTTACATTTATTTAAAATGTTACAATATATAAATTTTAATTACTATAGTAACAATTTTTACATAAATTTTACTATAGATAAAATAAACAGTGATATTTTATAAATAAATGTTACAAGTAGTTAATTTAAACTAGTATCATTTTTTAAATATCACCTAAATATAACATTTTTTAACTTAATAAAATTTTCAAATACTATATACAATCGTAGATTAATAAAAGTTATTCTCTCAATTTCAACTCACTCTCAAACACCTGTTTTTCTTACTTTCTCAATCTTAGTCTTGTTTTTCTAATTCACTCCTTGACTCTTGTTTCGCTCTCCTTCTTTACTCTCTCAATCTCTCTTGTTCATCTTCCTCATTCTCTCAATATCGTATCACTCTCTTCTCCATGCTTTATCTTTGTCTTCTCATTCGCTTAATTTCATTGTCATTGCCATTGCTACGTGATTCATCACTTTCACTGTCTCATTTTTATTAATTTTTTATAACTCATTTAAAAAAACCAAAACTAACATGAGTGTATGTGCAATACTTTGAACAGAACCACTCTTTTTGCTCTTAAATATAGGGAATCATAAAGGCAACATAAAAAATAATTTAATACATGATACTAAAACAAATAAATGAAGGGTGAGAAGTTATAAAGCATATTGTTCTCACAAGTTCTAACTGCTCTTAAATAAAAGACTTAGAAAAGTTCATTGACTTTTAGACCTCTTTTTGAATTGGGATGTCATATTCCTACTAAGGCCACTTTCTGGAATGGGACTTCAACCCTGCTGTTGTATCTCCAATAATGGGTGCAATTGTATTTTAGTGCATGTATTTTTGGATGTATGTGGGTGTATAGTTTGACACTCTTCAAAATTTACATTCCTATTTAATAAGTACTTTTATTAATTTTTATTTAATAATTTAATTTATATTTTTAGGTATAGAATGCGAGCTGACTCGCCTCGTACAAGAAATGCGAGTTCATTTTGTTGGCCGCCTTGCATAAGAGGTACCCGCATTAGAAAAATATTTTAAAATAAAATAAAATTTCATTAATTATAAAAATAACTATTTCTTTTATGAAAAATTAAAAGTTTATGCATATTTAAATTCATTCCATTAAGATAAAAAAAATATCAATTCAAGTACTAGGTTGTTAGAAGGGTTGATTAAAAATAATTAAAGTTTTTTTTTTCATATATTTTTCCTCTATATGTATGTAATTGTATTAGGGTATCTTATCAAAGTTTTGCTACAAAATATTTTAATGATAAGACTAATTTTTTAAAGAGTATCTTATTGAAATCTCTTCTTTATATTATTTTTTTATTAACAAATTTTAAATAGAAGACTTTTTTAAAACTAAATCTATTGTCACTCTTAGTATTAACTCTTTTAGATTATTAAAATAAAACATTTCATTTTTAGTACATTAAATTCAATTTTTTTAAAATAAAATAAAATAAAGGTCACATTACAATAATGAGTGAGTGGGGTATGATTTTTTTTTTTAGAAAAAATAAAATAATTATTTTTTATTTATGTGGGTCAAGGAGTAACTAGTCTCGACCCGTGCAGGTTGTGGATTATGCCAGACAGACCTAAGCGGGTTAGCGGGCTAGATTAATGAGTCCACCCTGCGCTTTTTGGTAACATGCCCGACCCAAATTGCCATCTCTATATATTTTAATTAAATAAATTAATTTAGTATTTTATTATTATATGTAGTTGTTAAACATATGAAAATGTAGGGTATTAAAATAGTGTTTTTCATTTGGAAATTTGATTGCAACAGTTTTTTTCAGTGCACTTGTTATATTTTTTGAGTCCCTATTTATTCACATACTCTCTATTAACAATTAACCATGTGAGTTTTAAGTTTTTCTATGCAGTTGCAAATTTTGTTGTGTTTTGCATTCCAATTTTGATGTAAGAAGGTACCATTTAGTGCCTTTTCGTATGATAAATTTTGAGCACGTGTTTCTGTTTTTATAATATCTTTATACAACGGGCAATTGTGATTTTGGGTAAATTTGGGTCCTTCTGCTATTTCTTTAGTCCCATTATTTTTACTGGCCTTTTTTTTATATTAAGAATTGTCTTTAGTTTGAAAAATAGATAGAGTGAATTGTATTAGTATATCTCTTTTATAAATTTATTGTGTATTCTTAATACTTTTAAGTATACTTAAATTGATTGATTGCTTTCTTATTTATTATGTTTACCTTTGTTAATTGCCATATTTGTGGAATACAAGGTGTCGGGCTAATAACATGTTCTTGATATTATTGTCTAATAAAACGTTCAAAAATAATGTTTCACTCTAATGACTTATTTTAACTTATAATATAAACTTCTATTACATAGAACTGAAACTCCAATCCTAAGACAAGAATGATATACTTGAACTATATGCATTTCAAACTAGATGGTGGACCATTTTTTCCATATGTTACTGTTTGCATCACTTTAACTTGCTGGTCTTAGTTGGTTTTTAAACATTGGCATGTGCCACCACTAGCAGCAAATACCCACCTCACAACATTGTGATTCTTGTCTCGTTATAATCCTAATGTTAATTACTATACTATCAAGGCATTAACTACTTAGCTCACACTAGTGTTTTTTCACTTTGATTCATTGTGATGTGATTCCAATAGCCACATAGAACAAGATTCTTGATATTTTTACGAATCACCTTGAGCTGGAAAATATAGAGGCACTTTTCTTAGAGTTGGATCATTGTTCTAAGACAAGAACTCACCAATAACTAGTACCAAATCCCAAACTCATTTGGATGAACCAAATATTGTCAAATTGAATCAACAAAGAGATTAAAACTGGAATTGACCGAACAGAATTGAACAAATGATCAAATGAACCGAACCAAAACAGAAATTAAAAACAGAAACAGAACATAGTGCTGGAAAAATAGAAAAACCGAAACTGAAAAACTCAAGAACACAAAGCAACATGAACAATTGAAGAAGAAGAAAGGAAGGAGAAGAGAATGCTCATGAAGATGGAAGGAGGATGGATGATCTCGCCACTAGAAGTGTGGAATGCTCCTAGATGAGAGTGATGCCGCCACTTGAGGACTCCATTGATCCATCAAGATAAGACTAGAGAAGAAGGCTCCAAAAGCTCTCCAAAGGTCACTCAAAATTTGAGTAGAGTTTTCTTAGATTAATTCCAATCTGAAAAATACAAAGAGAGCACCTCTATTTATAGCCTAAGGTGCTGAAATATAAGCTACACAAATTCAAAAAACTCCCTCCCAAAAAGCTTCTAGAATTTGCGCCTAAAACAAAGCATGAGGAAGGTGTGACCTCTTCCTTCACTTTGGCACCTCCTTTTCTACTCCTACACCTATCTACTAACACACCCCCCCTAAGACTCCTAACTAAAGACTAAAAGATGCTTTAACAATAGAGGTTTCTAATGTTTCCCTCTAAGCACCTTTCTAAACAATATTTATTTAATACTTGGCCTTGCCCTTCATGGGATGGACTTTGGGCTTTGGCCTTCTTGGGCTTGGGCTTGGGCTTTATCTTTTGCAAAGATTAACAAGTAAAACTTTAAATATGAAGGCGAATGATCTTGTTCTTCATTATAAAAAGCCACCTTTAGTTGATTCTCATCACATTGTAACATGTACCTTGCAATTGACTACTCCAGGGATAAAAGGTGTTTAGGTAGTTCTTCTTTATCGGGTTAATATAGGGTGGTCCCATGGATTTTAGTGCACATATTATCCTATCCATATAATAGATGGTTGTATTTTTTTAATATTAAAATTTTGCATGAGCATTCACTGCTTCACTAAAATTTGACAAATTAGGAATCATGTTGAATTTGTTCTTACAGTGTTTTTGTTGTACTTTCATTGTTAATTGTTGCTTTATGTTTGTGGTGTCTTTGTTTATATCATGTCACATAATTTTTGAAAGTTAATCATGCTACTGAAATTTCACATCATGTTGGTTGTATCTTGTATTCTAGTTTTGATCTTTTGATTTTCAGAATTGTTAATGCTTTGAAATTCTTTGAAATATAATTTTCAGGCTTGGAGGTTGTTAGACCCAGTTGTTCATGAAGAGTTCACTTGTTTAAAATTTTAACAGTTAAAGTTTAAGAGTAAAAAAATACTTAAAGTGACTTTAATGTGTTATTTGTCGCTTCTAGACTTAGATTCAAGTTTAACTCAATCTATTTAATTATTGAATAGTTATGCTGCTTTAATTCCTCAAGTTCATAGATAATTTTGTTATTAATAGATAATTTTCATTTTTATTAGGTATTTCTTTTTTAGCTCTAAGACAACATAAACATGCACAAGAATTGGGTGGTAGCACCTAGAACATCTACTAGGTATTTAAATGATTTATATTTTTTTCTAAATTTTTCATTTGAACATGCTACACAAGGAGATGATATTTTATGTCCTTGCAAGGAGTGTAATAATTGTACTTGGGGTAACTGAAAGGATATGCATGAGCATTTAATGTGTGTCGGATTTGATAGAAACTATATAAGGTGGGTTTTTCATAGAGAAGGTGGCTCTTCAAAGAAGATATATGATAATCATAGAGAGAAATATAGTATGTGTAAGGATTTGAATGGTTTGTTGGAGGAAACTTTTATGATGCCCACAAATCTTGGAGAAAATGAATTCAATGACATTATAGATGGAAGATAATGAAGAGGTTGATACTGAAACAACTAGATTTACCAAATTGATATGGGATGGTTATCAAGAAGTATACTCAGGTTGTAAACATTTCTCTAAGTTATCAATCATTGTTCGATTGCTACATATTAAGAATCTTCATGAATGGAGCAATGTTCCATTTTTCATAACAAATGAGATATCACTGTGTTATTCTTGGTTCTGGAGTTATCTATTTCAAGTTTTATTAATTAGTATCATTGTTATGTTATTGCAAATGAGAAGAATTTTCATTTGTTCCAGAATGTGCACAGATTGATTTCAGGAGCCAACTTACATTTTTGTCTTTTCAATGTAATAAGCAACTCCAATCAATATGTGATAAATGAGATGGAGTTAAACAAGAGTGACAATTTATTGACAGGGCATGTTTGAATTCACTTTCAAACATTAAAAAACCATTGAAATACTATAAGCGTTTATATTGACAAATTTTTAGTACTAACTTTCTTATAAAATAAAAGCATCCAAACATAAATTACTTCATTTCAAAATCAATTTTAACTATAACACCCTGAAAATACATCTAACTATTACAATAAAATTTCTACCAATTTCTATACAGACTTAGATTTTTCAAAATATTTCTATTACGAGATTATGACTTATAGAAATATAAATATTAACAATATAAATTTCAAAACTACATCCCAAAGCCCTCCATACCCTCTGACACCTGTATGATCATATGCTCATGTACGTAGTATAGTGATCATAGTTCACAACACAATAAAAAAAGCAAGGGTAAGCTAATGAAAAGAATTTTCATAACATATTTAATTCATGCAAAAAGAACCAATTAAACTAATCATTCATAAACATTTCTTTTAAATATTCTCCTATAAAATTTCAATATCAATTTCATCATTCATATAGACACACGTGGATCTATTTTCAATCACAATCATTGAATTTCATTCAATCCCACTTCGTCTTCTAGAAGACACGTATTAAGTAAGTCCTACCAGAGACTAACACCTTATCCCAAGATTACCAGCGAATTCAATAGAAAAGATCAGGGTAAGTTCAATACAACCCAAGTCGTGCATCTCATATGTCACTGTGTGCATAAACTCCTCCATCAACTTCTCACCACCTGATATCTTAGACTACGTGACTTAGATCATCAGTGAAGCTCGGAGATCTCTGTTACCACATAGGCATCAATACATAATACACAAAAAAACATCAGTCCATACATTATCCCAAATGTATGAATTCAATTCCATAGCATTTCATCATACAATATCATTCAAAATGCGATCCACAACATTCAAAAGTCTATTTATCATATAAAAAAAACACGTAAATTCTAAACCATCAAAATCTAATATTTCTACAAATTTAAATAATATATAAACAAACGCACAATATATAAACGCACAACATACATCATGCAAGAGAAATTGAATATTGGACCACGTCGCCTCCACATCCAGATCTTCTAGCCTAGGGTGCTATTAAAAATTTAAGTTAGCTTCCCTTACCTGTAATTTCTTATTCCAAGGAAATTTCGGTTCAAGCAGGGGAATCACTCTAAAATATAGGGACCTAAAGCAAGTTATCCAAACATTACCAAATTTTAAAATAAACTTAATCAAGTTGAGAGAAACACTTTTCTCAACTGGCCCCACTAATATTGATGACTAAGTCAGAGAAAAATAGAGAATAAGGGAACTTTAGAGTAAAAATGAACTTACTCTGTATGAAAATCTGATCGAGTAGAAATGTACCCTGACTCCTCAGCTACAGCATGGCTTGATCAAATTTTGAAATAGATAAGGTATGGGAGAGAAAATGAAGAGAGAAAGGAGAGGGAGAGAGAAGGGAGAAAGGAAGGATGAAAGGAAGGTGGCTTACGGTTTTGTTTCTTTCTTCTTCTTTTTTACGGCTTTTACATTAACCATGATCAAAATGTAAAGTTTTCTCAATGTATTAGCAGTCCAAACCTAAGTAATCTGTTTAATATTTTAATTAAACAATTAGTAAGATTTTTATAATGTTATTTTTCATTGGAAAAATATTACTAAAAACATTTTGTAACATTTTTAAATATCACTTCTTTATTAAAAAAATATTAAAAAAATTTAGTAACATTTTTATAATGTTAATTTTTATTAAAAAAATATTACTAAAAATATTTAGTAACATTTTTTAAATGTAACTTCTTTATTAAAAAAATTATTAAAGATTTTTAAGTAACATTTTTATTAAAAAAATATTACTAAAAATATTTAACAATATTCTTAAAATGTTATCTTTTTATTAAATAAATGTTATAAAAATAATTAGAAACATTTTTAAAATTTTATTTTTTATTAATACATGTTACCAAAAAATTTAGTGGTATTTTTTAAATGTTACTATTGATATTTAAAAATATTATTAAAAGTTTTTAGTAACATTGACTATAAGTAACATATGATAAAAATGTTACTAAATCATATTAGTAATATTGTGTTTGATTTAGTAACATTTGTTTTATGTTACTAATTCTCATATATCTAGTAGTGAGTCTAAGTAACTGATATGATTCCAATAACAAGATAGAGATATTTCATAGACATGTTATGGATTCAACTTGAGTTGGAATATGATTAGACACTTTTCTAGAATTGGATCAATGTTCTTTCATTCAAGAACTCACCAAATCATAAGCAACCAAGACAAAACTCATATGGAAACCCATTTCTTGTCAAATGAACCGATTAAAATGAACAAGAAAGCAAATGAACCAATTAAAACTCTCTAGAAAGCAAATGAACCGAACAAAAGCATGAAAGGAAGCTAATGAACCGATTAAAACAGTAAAGAAATGAAATGAACCGAACAAAACAGAATAAGAATCAAATGAACCGAACAAAAGTGCAAGAAAAAGCAAATGAACCGATTACAAAGATTAGAAAAGCCTAAGACATGTTTTTAGAGTTTATTTGGGAATGGAAATGGATGAATAAGATGGAAAGGAGAAGAGAACTTATGTGGTTGGAGTCCTTGGAGAGAAACACACCACTTGAAGGATGCAAAGCTTCAAGATGAGTGTAGATGCCGCCACTTGAGGTTCCAAGATTGCTCTCAAGATAAGACTAGAATAAGAGAAGACACAAGTCTCTCAAGCACTCACCAATTTGGGAGAATTTCGGTAGTCAAAATATCAAATCTGCATTTAGAAGGACTCAAGCCCTCCTTATATAGGAAGAGGACCGGTCATGAAGTACAAGAAGCTTATACAAGAAGCTATCCAAAAGGTCCGTTGCAATTCTCTCACTTTCTAGCGCCTAAAGTGAGTGATGAAGGGTCAACTACTAGAAAGTTCTAAAACTAATATCTAAAGATGCCTATACATAAGAGGTGTCTTTTAGGTTTCCCTCTTATCACCTTTCCTAAAACTATATGTAAGCATTTTAAAAGTTTATACAAAAGATATTACAAAGAGAAAATATTTGACCACTACTTTCTAATTCCTTAAATTTGCTCATAGTAATCCTTTGAGGTGAGAAGGATGGTGAGCGAATATCCTTTTGAGCATCTTCATCTTCGGCTTCTTCTTGTTGAGCTTGATATCCATCATACTCCCCGAGTTGGAGAGAATTCGACCACGAATTCTGGAGACCTACAGAAAAAGGAGTTAGATCACTGATATTAAATGTATGACTACCAAGGAATTTATCAGGCATATCTAACTCATAAGCATTATTATTAATCCTCTTTAGGACTTGAAAAGGTCCATCTCCACGAGGCATAAGTTTGAACTTCCTTTGAGTAGGAAAACGATCTTTCCTCAAGTGAAGCCAAACCCAATCACCCACATCAAACAATAATGCTTTCCTCCTTTTGTTGGCAAGTTCAACATACTTGCCAACCTTCTTCTCAATTCATAACTTGATGTCTTTATGCAAATGTTTCATAAAAGAAGCCTTTTCATCCCCATCTTTGCATAAGACATCATCAAGTATGGGAATAGGAAGAAGATCAAGAGGTGTTAAGGGATTAAACCCATAGACAACCTCAAAAGGAGAATGTGAGGTGGTAGAATTTACTACACGATTATAAGCAAATTCAACATGTGGTAGTAAATCCTCCCAAACCCTAGGATTTCCGGAAATAAAGCATCTCAACATTTGACCCAAGGTTCTATTTACCACTTCGGTTTGACCATCGGTTTGTGGGTGACAAGTAGTAGAAAATAAAAGTTTAGTCCCAAATTTGCCCCACAAGGTCTTCCAAAAGTGACTCAAGAACTTGGAATCTCTATCGGACACTATACTTCTAGGAAGTCCATGTAAACGAACCACTTCCTTGAAGAAGAGATTTGCAATATGACATGCATCATCCACCTTGTGGCAAGAAATAAAATGTGCCATTTTGGAAAAACGATCCACTACCACAAAAATGGAATCCTTACCCTTTGATGTCTTGGGTAATCCTAAGATGAAATCCATAGAAATATCAACCCAAGGCATTGAAGGGATAGGAAGAGGAGTATATAAACCATGGGGATGCACTCTAGATTTAGCTTTACGACAAGCTATGCATTTATCACACAAACTATGAACATGTTTATGCATATGAGGCCAAAAGAAATGCTCATGTAACACATCCAAAGTTTTTGCAACCCCAAAATGGCCCATTAATCCTCCCGCATGAGCTTCTCTAACAAGAGATAGTCTAATAGAACTTTGGGGTACACAAAGACGTTTTCCTTTGAAAAGAAATCCATCTTGTATAAAAAAAATCTTTGTGTCCACCCTTAGTACACTCTTGATAGATAAGAGAAAAATCAAGGTCATCATGATAAAGATCCTTAATGTGATCAAACCCAAGAAATTGTGAACCCAAAAGATTGAGCAAGGCATAGCGTCGAGAAAGAGCATCAGCCACAACATTATTTTTGCCTTGCTTATGTTTGATCACATAAGGAAATTGCTCAAGGAATTCCACCCACTTAGCATGCCTCTTATTGAGTTTGTTTTGGCTTTTCAAATATTTAAGAGATTCATGATCACTATGAATCACAAACTCTTTAGGAAAAAGGTAATGTTGCCAAGTAAACAAAGCTCTAACAAGTGCATATAATTCTTTATCATAAGTGGAATAGTTGAGATGACTACCTTTCAATTTCTCACTAAAGTAAGCTATGGGGTGACCCTTTTGAAGGAGAACAACCCTAATGCCTATACTTGAAGCATCACATTCAATCTCAAATGTTTTAGCAAAATCAGGAAGGGCTAAAATGGGAGCATTAGTCAATTTTTCTTTCAAAACATCAAAAGCGTGTTGTTGTGCTTCTCCCCATTTAAAAACCACATCCTTTTTTACTATATCATTCAAGGGTGCGACTATGGTACCAAAGTTGGGCACAAATCTTCTATAAAAAGAAGCAAGGCCATGAAAACTTCGGACATCATTCACATTGGTAGGGGTTGGCCAATTTTGAATGGCTACTACCTTAGATTGATCTACATGTACCCCTTTAAGACTAACAACAAACCCTAGGAATTCTATATGATCAAGTGCAAACATACATTTAGCAAGGTTAGCATACAAATGTTATTTCCTAAGGGTTTCTAAGACTTGTCTAACATGCATTCTATGGTCAATCAAAGATAAGATATAAATGAGGATATCATCAAAATAAACAACAACAAACTTGCCAATGAATGGTCTTAAAACATGATGCATGAGGCGCATAAATGTACTTGGAGCATTAGTTAAACCGAATGGCATAAATAACCACTCATATAAGCCAAAGTTGGTCTTAAAAGCCGCCTTCCATTCATCACCCGGTTTTATACGGATTTGATTATACCCACTTTTAAGATCAATCTTTGTAAAAATTTGGGAACCATGCAATCCAACAAATCATCAAGCCTAGGTATGGGATGCCTATACTTAATTGCAATGTTGTTTATAGCCCTACAATCGGAACACATCCTCCATGTTCTATCTTACTTAGGGACAGGTATAATAGGCCTGGCACAAGGGCTCATACTATCTTGAACCCACCCTTTATCAATCAACTCTTCAACTTGTTGGCAAATTTCCCTAGTTTCACTTGGGTTGATCCTATAGGCGGGACGATTTGGTAAAGAAGAGCCCGGAATCAAATCAATTTGGTGCTCAATCCCTCTTAAAGGTGGAAGTCCTTTAGGAGGATCTTGAAACACAACATGAAACTCCTTTACCAAATTATTCAAACAATAGGGACTATCCTCAAGTTTTTCTAACACAAGATGTCTAGGAATAGCTAAAAAAATAGGATTGTGAGAAACTATTTCTTTTTGGACCTCATGCCTAGAAATAAGAAGGTTTTTCTTAGAACTCTTTACATTTTCATTCTCCCTCTTTTTCTTCATAATAATTTGGTTCTCATGGACATCTCTTGGAGAGAGATATTTTAAAATGACCTTGTGACCATGGAAATCAAAAGAAATTTTATTGGTAAAGCCATCATGAAAAACTTTTCTATCAAATTGCCATGGCCTTCCCAAAAGAACATGTGTAGCTTCCATGGGCACAACATCACACAAGACCTCATCATTGTATTTTTCAATAGAGAAATTTATGAGGACTTGTTTATTCACAATAATTTTGCCCACCTCACTTAGCCATTGTAACTTATAGGGCTTTGTATGAGAGATAGTAGGCAAACCAAGCTTATCCACTACTCTTGTACTAGCCACATTAGTACAACTACCTCCATCCACTATTAAAGAACAAATGTTGTTTTGAATAAGACATCTTGTATGAAAAATATTTTCCCTTTGATTTGCATCAAAAGGTTGTAAAACTTGACCAAGAAGTCTTATCACAACCAACAAATCTCCTTCAAGTGGAATTTCGCTCTCATGCTCACTAGATGCTCTAGAATGAGAAGAATGCCTAGGTGAATCTGAATCATGCTCACTAACTACAGTGCCATTATGCACAAACATATTCCTTTTAGAAGGACAATTAGCAGCAATGTGACCATAACCCAAACACTTAAAGCATTTCTTACTAGACTATTTGATTGGAGATTTAGGAGTAGAAGTGGAAGGCCTAGAATCCTTAGGTTTGAAAGAAGAATCCTTAGAAGGAAGTTTTGAAAAGGATTTTTTATTTTTCCAAGAGTTGTTGTAGTAACCATTATTGGGAGAGTTTTTAAAAGCATTTCTTTTAGCAATTTGGGCCTCAACCTTCATTGCAAGATGAACCAAAGATCCCAAAGATGAATACTCTTGAAGTTCAACAACATCTGGAATATCCCTCCTTAGGCCACTTACAAACCTAGCTATCATAGCTTCCTCAATTTCTTTCAAATTGACTTTAAGTAAAAGCATTTCTAACTCCTTAAAATAGGCATCCACACTTAGCGTGCCTTGTTGAAACCGTTGGAGCTTCAACATGAGGTCTTTCCTAAAATGTGGTGGTACGAATCTAAAGCGCATACACTCAACCAAATCGTTCCAAGAGACCACGGGAGGTCTCTTGTTATAACAAACGTCCGTTACATAGCTATGCCACCATTTCATGGCATAATCTACAAATTCCAGGGCGGCTATCTTCACCTTTAGGTCCTCCTCAACCTCATAGGTGTTAAAAATTTGTTCACATTTAGCCTCCCAATCTAAATACACATTAGGATCACTATCACCATTAAAGCTAGGGACTTTTACAAAAGAAACTTGAGGCTTGGTCTCTTGGTGATGTCTTTGTTCACAGTGGTGGCTTCCCCCATTGGAATGATGACGATGCCTCCTTCGTCTAGTATCTTCTCCATTGCTGTGAGCAGATGAAGAACCCTTGGAAGAATGCCGAAGAGAAGGTGGTCTACCATGTAAAGAAAGGGCAATGCCTTCTTGTTTCAATTCCATCTTTGCCATACGTTCTTCCAACCTTTGCAATGCTTCATCTTTTTTAGCTAGAGCCTTCTTTGCTTCTTTTAACTCATTAAGAACATAAGCCTTATGAGTAGAGTGTGGTTTTGAAGATTCAGCACTTGAATATGTATCCATTAAAAAAGGAAAACAGCAAACACAAGAGCAACCAATGTTAAGAAAACAATGTTAGCAAAAACAATTATAACAAAGTGCCGAAAGAAAAAGTCACTCAAATCACTTCAAGAAAGAATGCTTCCCTTAACCAATCTGCTCTTGAGGCCTTAGTAACCTCAAATGAAAGATGTCAAAGCAAAAGCACTCAATCTCAAAGCCAAGCACCACAAAACCAAAGAACAATCAAAGACAGACAAGAAAAGGTATAAACAAGAAAGGCTAAACAAAAAGAGTACAAGAGTTATGAAAAACACAAAGAATATTGAAGAAAAGACAAGCAAGAAAATAAGGTACTAAATGAAAAGGATGGTACACAAAAGAAACCTAGAGAAAAGCACTAGAATAGATGAAGAAAACAAAAAGCAGAACTACTGGAAAATATTTTTGTCAAACTGTGCGTGATGTTTACAGATTTATCTGGAATTGTATAAAGCGAACTGGATTATGAAATTGGAACCACATAAAGTTCAAGATCTTATCTCAACAATGGCACTGGAATTACACAAAAACAGTAAGCCAATTAATTGCGACAAATTTTGCAAAATCGCTGCCAGATTACCGTATTTTTTTCGGCAGAATTACACACTGAACGTATTTCATTTATCATTTTTTGTGTACTTTGAATTTTGAAGTACTTCTTTTTTATATGCTTTTATAACACTTTGAAGAACTCAAATCCAGAATTTCAGAAATTTCCACTAAGCAAATAAATTGCAATAAATCGAAACAGTCAGCACGTTTTCAAGAAACAAAAGAAACCTAACAGGAATGAAAAACATAATTAAGAACTAGCAAAGACATAATAGATATGATGTTTTAAGAACTTGTATAGGTTTAGAAAAGCCTAAGACATGTTTTTAGAGTTTATTTGGGAATGGAAATGGATGAATAAGATGGAAAGGAGAAGAGAACTTATGTGGTTGGAGTCCTTGGAGAGGAACACGCCACTTGAAGGATGTAAAGCTTCAAGATGAGTGTAGATTCCGCCACTTGAGGTTCCAAGATTGCTCTCAAGATAAGACTAGAATAAGAGAAGACACAAGTCTCACAAGCACTCACCAATTTGGGAGAATTTCGGTAGTCAAAATATCAAATCTGCATTTAGAAGGACTCAAGCCCTCCTTATATAGGAAGAGGACCGGTCATGAAATACAAGAAGCTATCCAAAAGGTCCCTTGCAATTCTCTCACTTTCTAACGCCTAAAGTGAGTGATGAAGGGTCAACTACTAGAAAGTTCTAAAACTAATATCTAAAGATGCCTATACATAAGAGGTGTCTTTTAGGTTTCCCTCTTAGCACCTTTCCTAAAACTATATTTAAGCATTTTAAAAGTTTATACAAAAGATATTACAAAGAGAAAACATTTGACCACTACTTCCTAATTCCTTAAATTTGCTCCTAGTAAACCTTTGAGGTGAGAAGGATGGTGAGCGAATATCCTTTTGAGCATCTTCATCTTCGGCTTCTTCTTGTTGAGTTTGATCTCCATCAGTAACTATATTGGAAGTTTAAACCAAAAAATAAAGAAATTAAATAAAGACAAGAAACAAAATAATCTTCTTTAATGTGTGGTTCCCATAAAGACAACAAAGAGGAACAATTGAATCCTAAAAATCCAATCAGATGGACACCCTTATTTGCATTTTGCAATAGTAATAAAATTCTATGATATTGATGCACGTCATTACCATTACTTTTTCTTGGATTGACCTATTTTAGAAGTCACCTTATTGGTTTTCACTCTAGCCTTAGATGGGCGTCCCGATCTCTTGGAGGTTTGAACTAGTTCATCAATTTCACTTAATGATTCCTCCTTATTAATATTTTCAGCCTAGAACTTAGAGACCAAATTAACTTCTTCTAAGAAAATACTAGTCGAGGTAAATTCAACTATATTTGTTGCCAAGATGATCAGACATGACTCTTGAGTCTCTTGTTTATCACCTAAAAGCTATTCGAAACAATTTTGCAACTAAATCTTGAAAAACTTATTTAAAAGTAACCTATTTGGCAGCAACTAATTTAGGACTTGTTGCATAAGTTACAGTTTTGAGATGAGAGAATCCTTCTAAAAGACTATAATTTTTAGGTGGCAATAAGTCCTTATTTGTAGAAAATCATCTTATTCATGGACATCATCCAAAGAGGACATATCAGCAAAACTAACATCTTGAGATCTTGAACCAACCCATATATCTTCAACGAATTTCTTAAACTCTTCACTAACAAGAGATTCAACCTCCACTTGGCCAACAACAACTTCAACATTGAGCTTTGTTGAGCTTCATGGAAGATGGCACAAAGTCTTTGGTCTAAGAATAGACTCTCAAGATACCCAGATTGAGTTCAAAGACCCCATTACTGGTACTTTTCTCATGTCTTCAATGGAAGAAAAAGCAAATTCATCAAACCCTTTTTCCCAGAGGAATAACATTCCAAGATCCTAGAGATTACCATGAAAGATCCTTCCTTTTGCACATGTCCATATGAGTAAGGGGTTTGTCACCTTTGAATAGTATTATTCTTCCATAAAGGTGATTTTTAAAGTCTTCAAGACCTACAAAATACACATCTGCATCAATCTGAACATATATAAAATCTCCCTTGACACAAAGAGAAGACAACTACGAAAGAGTGATATCACAAGCATTAATCAAGGCTTGTGAAAAAGTTTTCTATTGTGCTTGAGCCACATAAGATAACTTGGCTTGTGAATAGCAACATTGGTCCTTGATACCCCTCCAAAGAATTTTAGGTGATTAACTAATATTTTTACTCATTTGAGCTTTAATCAAAGTTTTGTCTTTTGGTTGTCTTAGTTAAACATTTGTTGAATACTTAAAGAAAATATAAGACATTTTCGTAATCTTTTTTATATTATTAGGAGACATACTTGAAGTAATTTATAATTATTATGAAGTAAGGTAGAAATCGACGAGCAATCATATATGTTAAAGTAATGCACATTTTTTGTAAATTTTTTTTGAAGAAGTCAAACCTTCCTAAAAGTGGTATGAAAGTTGTTGTAATGAAAGTTAATAAGAGAAATAAATGTCTTGTATCACTACTAAGGTGCCTACCTTTAGTCGTATAAATATTTAGTTGACCTATAAACCATATTTTATTTTCCTTAGTATATATCTTTTCTATATGAAGAAAACTAATTTTTATATCTAGTTGTTTAATATGTAAATAAAATGAAATACAATTTCTCAAACACTATTTTTGACAATGATAAATTTGACAACTATTAAAAATATCATTAAAGTCAAATCCTTCCTTTTTTAAAGTACATTCTTAATAGGAGATCATATTTAAATTATGTGTAACACTTTCATTTTCTTCGCTTCATTGGCATCCTAGGAAAATATTTAACCTAGTCATGTAGAAGATAATATACAATGACTTTCCATAACATTCTGCCTACCATATCAGTCTAGTCATTGATGTCATATGGTTCTTATTCTTCATGGTTGGGTTATACTTGAAAAAAACTATAGTCTTTAGAATTTCCTTTTGTTAGAATTGGTTATTAAGATTCTAAGAATGAGTTTGAGTCCTTCATTGAATAAGAATGAATAAGATGAACAATATATAAGAAAGAAAACTCAAAAGTTCATTGCATTAAGATTTTGGATTGAAGTGGTGTCTTTATCTCTTATGTGATTTGCTCATGCTCCATCTCTTAAATGAAGTGGTGTCTTTATCTCTTATATTTTTGTTTTGAACTATTTGATTAGGTAAGCTTATTCTGGGTTAGGTAAATCACAATCCCCTAGAGAAATAATTAATGAATGAAATGAAATATGTTATTCCCTCCTGTTTGGTTATTTCCCCTTCATCAAAAGTAATATGTGTTTGCTTCTAATAGTTATTGTAGCAAACTTCCATTTATAATCCTTACTTATCACACAATACTAACAAAAAGATAAATTTATTATTTTTGTGTCTAAGTAAGAAAATACATTTTACAAGAACATTTCAACCTTATTTTGACATATGTTTGGTCTACAATGTCACATTATTGTTACTTCTTGATTTATTTTTGTAGCCAATGCATATATTTCTTAAAACCTTTCTTCCAAATAAGTATATATTAGTCAAATCATCACTACTTTCATAACTATTATGATATTCGTGTGAGAAAATCACAATTAACCATAAATAATATCATATATTAGAATTGTGACTATAATTTATGAAAAAATACATTATAAGTTCCTTAAAAGTGGTATATTTCTAATTAACACTCAAATATCAAAACTTTCATGGCAAAATTTCCTAACACATACATTTTTCTATTACAACTAATAGTAGTGATAATTTTTGTGTACATTAAATCTTTTTATTCAATTAATATAGCAATATCCTACTTTTCTTTCTTTATTATTCTTATTTTATTATAAACTTATTCTATTTTATAGTTTATTAGTTATAAATAATATGTTATAAAAATATTAACTTTTGTATGACATTTTTCTTCACAGTTTGGTATAAATATGTGAAAAGATGAAAGAGACTCATCTTGAATTACTTTCCAAACAAGCAACTATTATAATTTGGAGTTAAACTAGATATTTTAGGTTTTGCAATGTAATTATTCTCATCACTTATATGATGTTATTTCAATATTATTGCTTATACTATAATTAGAAAGAAACTTCTAATTGAATCATATTTAAGTATGAAATGTTGTTGATAAATTTTGTGTTCGTATTTTCATCTTAGGAATTAATACAAAACTTATGTGATTTAGATTCTTTCACATGAGAAATTAGGTGACATATGTTGTAACATTGTAAAAATGGTTAAGAGAGAGAACGAGAGCGAAAAGAAACTACAAAATCAATCATGCAAAAAAATATATCTTCATTATGTACGGAGGAAAGGTACATAAAAGCAACAAAGAGGAAAAAATGCTCATATTATTAGCATCCCCCTTAAATTTATGGTTGGATTAACAACAACTATAAGTTTATGTCTAAACTTATTGAAATAAGAACCAAAAATAGGTTTAGTTAGTGTTCTCGCCGACTGACTCAACCGTTGTTGACTTAAAAGGCAGACGGTGGCTCCTCCTATCTCCTAGTGGTTTTCGCTCTCTCCTTGGGTAACTGAGAGTGGCTCCGTTGAAACAGAGGGGGCCCTACCTATTGATTGCACTCCGACGATCAAGTCGGTACTGGGCTAAAAAATAGTAAAGTATGTAAAGCATTTTCAGTCTTAGAAACGACGTCCCTTTTTAGGATTCTTACCACCCTTTATATAGGCTGTGATTAGGTCAACTTCCCTATCCCACAAGGATCTTTCCTTAAGTGGAATTAGGGTTACTGGTGAGGCATCTTGTGACGCGTTGCACAAGCTTAGCGCAGTCACGACACAAGACTTGCCTCTGCTGGAGTGATATATCTCTAACAGTATGGACATCAGGGTAACAACTCATGTCCCAGCGCTGCAACGTTGTCTGCTCTGTGGGTGCCCTAATTATTCACGTGCCATGCATGCAGAGTTTCCCTTGAAACCCTAACCCCTACGGGCCTTAGCGCCTTCGGGGAACACTTGCTTGTGTCGTACCCAAATATACTATACACACCCTATGCATGATCCCCTCGTGATTTAGGTCTTTCTGGTATTTGGGTGTTAACTCACGTTAACTCATATTATTTGTGGGTCCCAACTTACGTGGCCCATTGTTACTGTCGGACCACCGAGGTCCGATGTCGACGTCTGATGTCGACCTCTTCTTCAGTCGAGGTCCGAGGTCTGATCAGTACACAAGCCCCCCAGGCTCGAGCTGTAACTTGTTTCAGCGAAGAGGCTAAGTGATCGCCCACGGCGACCTACATGGCGCTAAAGTGATGGGATGTGAACAGTGCACTGAGGTGACGTTTCACCATACTTTTTTAATTAGTGTACACGTGGCAGGATAAACGACTAAGACTTGTTGCCGCTTGCGCTTCTTCGTATACGTTAAACCCCTCAAAACCCCTACGCTCCTTCACTGTTTCATTACTTCTCTAATCATTTCTCAAGCATTCCTTTCTCTCAAACGCTCTCTCTTCTTCCTTATCTACTACGACCCTTCGAACCTTAATTGCTCAAAGGTATGTTTTTTACTTTATGGTCACCCCTGCTTTATGATTCTGATGCCCATATCATGCCATAACTGTTCTGGGACTGATTATATTTTCTGCACTTTATGATTCATGCTCTTCATTTTCGCGTCTCTTTGCTTTTTGAATTTCTGAAACGCTCCAACTCTTCTTTCTGAACTCTGCCCTTTTCTCTCTTTTTTCCTTCTCCTTCCCTTAGCTTTTCTCCTCGAGATGGCTCGAATGAAAACCACTCCAAACCCTCCTCCTTTCATCAACAACCAAACTCTATACCGTTGGGCTCCTGACAGCCCTATAACCGAAACTTCAAAAATCACCTCCTTTAAGGAGATAAAGGCGTATAAGGAGAGCGAGTCCAATGAAAAATTATGCATTTTCGGGAAGGAGCACGACAGGTTCGTGAAGGTTTTTCCTTGCAGGGAAGGCGTACCTGTGTGCGTTGATGACCGCGCGGACCCAGAAGAACCCTTCTTCTTTGCGTACTCCACTATCTTCAAAAGGCTCAAGCTCCGCTTGCCATTCACGGGGTTCGTGGGCGCGCTTCTCACCGAGGTCAACGTGGCCCCTGTCCAGCTACATCACAACAACTAGGCGTTCGTCAGGGCCTTCTCTATACTTTGCAGCCACTTTGGCCATACGTCATCAGTGGACGTCTTCCTGTACTTCTTCGAGGCCAAGAACCTAGGGAAGAAGCTGTGGATGAGCTTCAACGAGGTCGCTGGAAGAGTCTTGTTGTCGCTCTTCCTGAAATCATATAAGGGCTTCAAAGGGAAGTTCTTCAAGATATGTTGTAGCAAGTTCGACCCTACCCTGTTGGACGGGTTTTCCCTCTATTGGGTGGAGAAACCAGGGCTCAAAAAACCAAGGTGCCTTGAGGACTTGGCCCTACAAGATCGGGAGGTATGCGATTTCTTCTCCAACTTTGGGGCGGTGTTTAGCACCGTGGAGTTGATCAAACTCGAGTACAGCCCCAAGGGTCTCAAGGGCTACATTGGTACCCTCCCTTTCTTCCTCTGTTTCTGCTTTATGTGTTACTTTTGACTCGTGTGCTTTATGGGTTTGGACTCTTATGTGTTGTTATCTTCTTATGTAGGGATGGTGCTCAATGCCGAGAAGAGGAAACAACTAGCTGAAGTGGCCCTTCAACGCAAGGTTGCTCCTGGACCTTATGATGCCAATGCCTCTACTACTGCTGGTTCTACCCCAGGCCCTTCTGCACCATCCCCTCTAGACCAAAGGCAGAAGGGGGTGGCTGAGGCCACTAGCACTAAAGACGAGGATACCTGCTCAGGCCTCATTTTCAAGAGGAAGAGGAAAGTCGATGTTGCGGTGCCTGCGAACTCAACTTCGGATGATCGCGCCCCATCCTTTAGGGAACACCCCCCAAGCGCCTCTTCCCTTCGCGACCTCGTGGTACAAGAAGGTGGGGGAGAGTGCCTCTGGGGGCAATCATGGCGTGCCTTCTGTTGACCTGACTACCTTCCTCCAACGGGCCCTTCTGTCCTTCCAAGATCAGGAAATGATGGAGAGTATGGACGAAGACCCCCTACAAGAGCACGCAACCAAGTGCCTCGGGGACTTTCTCGTAGCATCTAGTCTTACCATGACTAAGATGCAGAAGCTGAAAGAGGCGGCTAGTCAAGACGCCCTTCAGATCAAGGAGTTTAAACACCGCGAAACTGCCCTTTACTTGGAGGCGACGGATCTTCGCAAATCTGAGATAGCGGTCAAGAAACTCCTTTTCGAGAAGTCCCAGGAAGCTTTGGGGGCCCATGCCAAGGTCTTGTCTCTTCGAACTAAAATTATTGGCTTGACGGAGAAGGCGGAAGATTCGCAGGAGAAGATGGCTAGGCTCGAGGAGAAGTCATCTCAACAGGAGGAGCGGCTTGCCAAACTGGAGGAAGAGCTAGCCCACAAGGATGAGCTCTTCAAACAGACTAAGGTGTAGCTTACCAATGATGTTGTTGATGCCTATACTGCGAGTTTTGAGGATGTCATGGCCCAAGGTGCCTGCATGCACCCTGGGGTGGATCTTTCTCAAATCGGCTTGTCAAAGAAGATTGTTGGTGGGCAGTTGGTCAATGCTAAGGGTGACTCCTTCTATTGTAATTATTTGGCTGCTTGATAAACAATTGTCATTTGTAAACATATATATATATATATATATATATATATATGTTTCTTATATATATCTGCTTTCTCTTGAACTGCTCCTTTTTGTTGTTAACTGCTTTGCATGTGTTGAATTAGTCTAACAACGCTTTAGGACTTTTCTAACTTAGGTAACACCCTCCTTGACCATTCACTTGACCTTAACCCTTCTTCATCGTCTTAGGGTAGAGATGGTGCTTGCCTGAACTCTTACTTCGCCCTATCTTCTGTCCAACAAAGATAAGGGAATTGTTGCTCTCGACCTTGGCGTATAAGGGCAAGGGAGATCTTTAAGTAGGAACCACATTGTTCTCGACCTTGTCTTATGAGGCAAGGGAGAGGCTAACATAGCTGGTCTCGACCTTTCCACATAGGGGCAAGGGAGATATATATCTGGGAACCATTCTGACCTTGCCTTACGAGACAAGGAAAAGGTTCCAATTTTTGACCTCACCCTAACCGTACAGAGGCAGGAGAGGATTTGAACTGGTAACTGTTCTGTTCTCAACCTTGATTTTCCACACAAGAGGGAGGCTCACTAAGAATCATACTATTCCTAGTCTTGGTGTTTTTAATCCAAGGGAAATATTTAACTTGCTTACTGACCTCATCCTTGCCGTATAGAGGCAAAGGAGGATTTTTACTGGGAACCATCTCTCTCGACCTTGGCGTTCCCACGCAAGAGGGAGGCTCACTAAGAAACATATTGTTCCCAGTCTTGGTGTTTCTAAACCAAGGGAGAGGTTCACTTTTGCTAACCTCGTCCTTGCCGTATAGAGGCAAGAGAGGATTTTAACTGGTGAACCATATTGTTCTCAGACTTGGTGAACTCACACAAGAGGGAGGCTCACTAAAAACCATATTGTTCCCAATCTTGGCGTATGTAACCAAGAGAGAGGTTCGTTTTTGTTGACCTTGTCTTTGTCGTATAGAGGCAAGGGAGGATTTTAACTTGCGAACCATATTGTTCTCAGCCTTGGTGAACTCACACAAGAGAGAGGCTCATTGAGAACTTGTTCCCAATCTTGGCGTATCTAACCAAGGGAGAGGTTCGCTTTACTTCACTGTACAATTGAAAAACATATCTTTAACTGAATAACTGAAATTTTATTGGGTGACCTCATTAAAAAACTCTGATAAGGGAAAAAGAGTGTCCCTTAAGTCTGTGTACAATGAAATAACTTAACTAAAATAAAACTTAATGTTGGTTGCGTTCCACGTACGAGGAACCGCTCCACCCTCTAAGGTCTCAAGCCTGTATGCTCCATTCCCAAGGGCCTCTGTCACACGGAAGGGACCAGTCCACTTGAGGGAAAACTTGTTTTCTACCTGGTATGGGTGGGCCTTTCACATCACCAGGTCGGCGACCTGGAACTGCCGAGGTCTCAACTTGGAGTTGTACTTGTTCTCCACCCTTCTCTTCAAGGCTTCAGCCTTGACTCTTGCTTCCTCCCTGACTTCATCCAGCAGATCCAGGTTCACTTTTCTCTCTTCATTGGACTCTTCGGCCACGAAGTTCTAAAAGCGTTGTGAAGTCTCTTGAATTTCTATAGGAATCATCGTGTCCAAATCATACACCAAACTAAAAGGTGTTTCCTTGGTGGTGGACTAAGGAGTGGTGTGGTAAGCCCACACGATTCTAGAGACTTCTTCTGCTCAGGTTCCCTTGGCCTTCTCTAGTCTTCTCTTTAGACCTCTGAGCAGAACTATGTTAGTAGACTCGACCTAACCATTTGTCTAGGGGTGCTCGACTGACGCGAACATCTGCTTTATCCCTAGCTATGTGCACAGTTTGCCCAATTGTTGGCTTGCAAACTGGGTGCCATTATCAGACACCAAGCGTTTTGGGATTCCAAAACGGCATACTATGTTCTTGCACACGAAGTGCTGGATCTTATGGGTTGAGATTTGCGCCACTGGCTCAACCTCTATCCACTTCGTAAAGTACTCAATGGCAACCACAAGATACTTCATTTGACGCACCGCTAAAGGGAATGGTCCCAAAATATGGATCCCCCTAGTATGAAACGGCCATGGACTGTGGACTGATTGCAACTCCTCTGGGGGCGCATTGTGCCAGTCAGCGTGTATTTGGCACTGCTTGCATCGTTGTGCGTGTCTCGTGCAATCTTCCCTCATGGTTGGCCAGTAGTACCCTACGCGAATGGCTTTCGACGAGAGAGCTCGACCGTCGATGTGACTCCCACATATCCCTTCATGGAGTTTTGTCATGATGCGCCTGCATTGTTCGCCACTTACGCAAGCTAAGATAGGATGGGTATACCCATGTATGAACAAATTCCCATCCATAAGGGTATACCTGCTCGAGTTTTTTATTATTATTCTGGCTTTTGTGGGCTCCAACAAAAGTATCCCGTTCGTCAAGTAGCGTCTATAGGGTGTCATCCAGGTTTCTCCTTCTTCAACTAGGAAAACGTGCAATGAATTCCCCCTGCTAAGGTGTATGCGCTTATTCTGGGCATTTTCAATGTCTCTTGGGTCAACAACCGATGACTCCTCTTAACGCCCTTCAAGGTGCTTATTTGCTATGAGAGTTGTGGTGGTTCGAGGCGTCCTCAGGGTGTCCTGTATGACTGTCCTCTACCTGCCCCCCTTGCCTGAACTGGCGAGCTTTGCTAGCAAGTCAGCTCGAGCATTCTGTTCTCTAGGAACACGGACTAACTCGAACACTGCGAAAGTCTCCTTTAGAGTTTTTACGTACTCTAGGTACACGACCATCTGGGGGTCCTTGTCTTGGTATTCTCCCGTAACCTGCCCTGTCACTAGCAGGGAGTCGCGCTTTGCCAACAAACCTTTAGCACCCATCTCTTTGGCTAGTAACATTCCCGCGATCAAGGTCTCATACTCAGCCTGGTTGTTACTAGCTTTGAAAGCGAATCAAAGCGCCTGCTTGATCAGTAACCCATTGAGTCCTTCCAGAATGACGCTAGCCCCACTACCTTGTTGGTTGGAAGACCCGTCTACGGAGAGGACCCATCTGAAATATACTTCCTCCTGCTGCGTGGCTGCCGAGGAGAGCTCCACTACGAAGTTAGCATAAACTTGGCCTTTGATAGGCCCTCTTGGTTCGTACTGAACATCAAACTCTGATAGCTCAACTACCCATTACACCATTCGACCTGCCACATCGGCGTTCTGGAGGACCTTGCGGATGGGGAGGTCTGTCATCACCATTACGGTGAAACTCTGGAAGTAATGGCGCAACCTCCTTGCTGAAAACACTACCGCCAGGGCCGCTTTCTCTATAGCCTGGTATCTCACCTCTGGCCTTTGCAAGACCTTCCTCACAAAATATATCGACTTCTGCACATGGTTCTGCTCCTAGATGAGAACCAAACTGATCGCCCTCTTTGTGATGACGAAGTACAAATAGAGTAGAGTGCCCAATTGTGGTTTACATAACACTGATGGGTTGGCTAAGTATTCCTTCAACTTCAGAAACGATTCTTCACACTCTCTGGTCCATACGAACCTGTTGTTTCTCTTTAAGCACTAGAAATAAGGGTGCCCCTTGTCCCCTCCTATTAACACAAATCGGGACAGAGCGGCCATCTGCGCTGTCAATTGCTGCACTTCCTTCACAGAGATCAGACTCCTCATGGCGATGATTGCGGCACACTTTTCAGGGTTTGCCTCTATTCCACGCTCAGTGAGTAGAAACCCTAAGAACTTTCCTGCCTCTACCCCAAACACACATTTTTCGGGGTTCAACTTTAGTCTGTACTTAGCTATTGTGGTAAACAACTCCTCTAAATCAACAACGTGCTGATTCTTCACCTGGGAGGTGACAACCATTTCGTCCACGTAAGCCTGGACGTTTCGCCATATCATAGGGGCAAGCACTCTATCCATTAACCTTTGATAGGTTCCACCTGTGTTCTTTACCCTAAAGGGTATTACCTTGTAGCAGTAACAGGAGAGCTCTATCATGAACGTCGTTTTGCACTCGTCCAACTTTCTTCTCCTCTGGCGCACTGGTCGAACCTGGGGGTCCATGGTGAGGTGGTGGCACAGGAAATCTGGGTCGATGTCAGGCATGTCTGAGGCAGTCCATGCGAAGGCATCCATGTGTTGCGCTATCACCTCGACAATCTGGTCCTGTACCTCCCAGCTCAGGGACTTGCCAAGCTTGAATTTTATTCCCCCAATCTCTATTTCCAGCACTTCCTCTGCTAGTTCAGGCCGATCTTCTCGAGCGACCTCTACTCGGGTAACCCCTTCTCCCCCTGGGGGTTGGCGGGTTACGGTGCACACCCCTCTCTTTGTGTTCAGGCTATTCTCATAGCACTTCTTTGCCACCTTCTATTCAGACTTGATCGTTATTACTGTGCCCTCCCTGTTGTTACTACTGAGATCACCACATGATCGTTGTCATGTGGGACCACGTCCTGCAGATCTGACTTTGTGAAAAAGAGGACGGGTTCAGGGGACTGGTCAACCTCTCCTGCTTCCACTGCCATCACTTCTCTGGCATACTTCTTTCACTGGGAGGCAATACATCCTCCTCCTGATAATCCCCCAATGATGATGTTAATTTCTCCATGGAGAGGTATTTCATGTTCCTGATTTCCTATAGGGGCCGCTTTTGTTGGGGGCCCTTGGGTCTCTTGTAGGTATTCCTTCAAGAAGCCCTTCCTCACTAATTCGTCTAACAGGAAACCTAAATCCAAGCAATTGCGCAGGTTGTGGCCAAAGGCTTGGTGAAATTCGCACCAAGCATTTTTACTGGGCCCTAACCTCTTGTCGGTCTTTGGTGGAGCATTTAGTCTGTCGGCCACGTCGGGGATGGCGATCAGCTCTTTAAGGTCCATCCAAAAATTGTGTCTGGTGGGGGCGTTTTCCTTTGTGCATGCCGTGGTCTGAGGCTTCCTCGCTTCATACGGTGGTTGTTTCCCCGGGCCTTTCTTCTCTGTCATAGCCTCATGCACCCTCAGAGGCTAAGAACGACTGGTTTCTGGGGTCGGACTGGGCCGATGCTACTGCGTTTTTCTATGACCTCTCCTTCTGCGACAATGTGTGCAATAACTCCACGCCTGATCTCACAAAACATCTTGGGGCGACACCTTATTAGTGAATCGCTAAAGGGTCCTGACAGCATTCCCTTCCTGAAGGCATGCACCGTCATGTCTTTGTCCTTTGTGTGCAGCTTCACCATTTGTGCTCCAAATCTGTTCAAGAATTATTTCAATGACTCTCCCTGGTATTGTTTTACGTCGAAAAGATCGTAAGAGATTGGAGGGGGAGCTCGGTTAACAATGTACTGTTCTCTGAACAGTGTCAAAAATTGATCGAACGAGGTAATGTGTCCATCAGGAAGACTGAAAAACCAGTCAAACGCTGTGCCTGAAAGTGTGCTCATGAACAGCTTACAGTGCATGGCGTCGGAGCCTCCTGAAAGCATCATATAGGTGTGGAAAGTTGTGATATGGACCTCTGGGTCCTCTACACCTGTGAAGGTGACCTTCGAACCCATGAAGGTGGCTGGTATCACAGTGTCCATGATCACCTGAGAGAACAGCATGGGGCGAGCTCTACAGAGTAAGCCAACTCTAGTCGAGTGATATTTGGATACTGTAAAGCACCTACAACGAATCTATAAAAGGTTAAATCTCAAAGAGCAAATGCCCATCTTGTGTAAGACATAAAGATGAAATCATGGGAGTAGGTTAAAGCTTGGAATCAAGCATTTGTGTTCTCTACAAAAGATTTTGTATGTATTTTATTTGAGATAAATGAAGACTTTCATCTTTGTTCTAAGTAACTTCGATTTCAAGAAAGTAACGTAAAGAACCTAGTTCCTTAAAATAAAATTTGTTATGTACATTGAAATAAGAGATGTAATATTATTTACTAAACTACCTATAACAGTAATATCGTCAACGTGGATGAGAACAAACATGGCAGAGTTACCCAGAACTTGGTGAAGAGAGAAGAATCACTTTTGATAGGATTAAAACCTAGAATGATAAGAATTTCACTTAGTTTATGAAACCATGAGCGTGGAGCTTTTTTGAAACCATAAGTAACTTGAAGCTTGCACACAAGGTTTGAATCATAATGGACAAAACCAGACAAATGTTGCATGTAAACATTTTTTTCTAAAACACCATGGAGAAAGGCATTACCGATATCGAGTTGATGAATATACTGTTAGAATATATGTCCTTAAACGAGAGGGGGGGTGAATTGTTTAAGAGAGGTTTTTGAAATGTTTTTATAGTTTAACAAAATTCTTTGTATGAATCCATAACAGAAATCAGGTTAGCTAAGAACAAAAGCAATAAAACAGCAAAGGAACAAAAAAACAATCGGTTGTTTCTGCGAAACAATCAGTTGTTTATACTAGTAAAACTTAAAACAAAATGTAAATGAGTTTGAGGGTAAGAGAAAGATACACCAACAATTTATACTGGCTTACTCTTAAGTCAAGAGCTACATCCAGTCCTCCGAAAACCACTGGGTAATCCACTAAGTAATCAAACCAGATTACAACACACAAACCACCAAAGTAGTAACCTTGAACCCTTCAAGAAACACACTCCCTTTGGCAAAACACACACCAAGAGTATTGATCTTGACCACCTCAAGAGCAAACAACACTCCTTGGAAAAACAACACTAGAAATACAGTAGATTGAGAAGGGATTACACTTGTTTACAAAACAATCTGAAATCAATACAATTGCAATCCTATTCCACTCTCTTAGAAAACCCAAAGCTTGATGTGAATGTTCAAATCTGGAAATCAACTTTTTCACAACTGAAAAACTCAAATTTGTTTCTCTTGTTTGTTTGAAAACATAAACAAACCATTTATACTTTCCAAAGATTGGTCAAAGCAATTAATTAAGGAGCGTATTCAGTTGGAAATCATTTAAAGCACATTCAACCACCAAAATAAAATTCTATTAGGATTTTCAAAGAAACAATTTGTTGAAACCATGAAACAACCGATTGTTTGGTTTGGCAGTTAAGTCAACCAAACTTAAACAGTTTTCAACCTTTTCAAAAACTCCTAAGAGTAAAACAACGAATTTATTTGACAGAACAAAATGATGTTTTTCACTTAGTTGTAAAAACACTTTATTTCAAAAAGGATTTAAAACACATTAGCTTTAGATTCAACAAAGGAGTGGATTACAAATTAAACTACCTAGATCCCACCCAAGCACAACAGTAACACCAGTCTTTCATCAAATACAAAGGATTTGGATTCTTCAAAGCACTTGATCACTCTTGATCAACATATACCACTTTGCAAAGATAGCTTTCGTAAAAACAATATGAATGGTGGATGATTTAATAACAGGGTTGAAGGTTTCAGTGTAATCAAACCCCTCATTTTGGTGAAAACCCTTAGCAAGTAATCGAGCTTTGTGACACTGGAAGCAGCCATAACATTGTATTTTTTTCTTAAGTTGCCATTTGCAACCAATTATAGTTCCACCAATAGGAAGGGGAGTAAGAGACAACATTTTATTTTCAACAAGTCCATTGTATTGGTCATAGTTGTTGAACAAAACAACTTTGATGATTCCAAATTTGTCTTCAAGATTAGTTGTTGTGTGTGTGTTTAGTTAGGTAGATTTTGTTTTATAAATTTTCATCTCATTATGATCCAAGTAAATATGATTTGAAACCTTCTTTAAATGTTTTGATTTCCAAATATGTGTTTATTTTATTTAGTTGATTTGTCTATTAATCCGTTGAAATTACTTCTATTTAAGTTTGTTAACTATAGTAAGTATTTTAACAGGTTGATTTATTGTATCAACCGGTTGAAAACACTTAAGGTTTTTAAATGATTTAAAAATGATTTATTTTCTTTTTGTTCTTTCTGTTAAGTGAAATCAACTAGTTATTTTAATAAATGAACTAGTTATTTTATCTGGTGATTTCTTCAATTACATAAAATAGTCAGTTATTTTAAGAAATTAATTAAATATTTTTAATAGACTTATGTTATGTTAATCAAACTATTTATAATTGATACAACTAATTTCATTAAATGATCAAACTGTTTTAAAATTCTTTCTTAATTTATATAAAAATGTTTTTTGATCATTTAACATAACACTTTTTTTATAGAGAAAAACAATTTGTTTTAAAATCATTCTTGGAGATTACATTTGGATCTTCGATCAGTGTTGTTATGTGAAGAAGGTTTTTGGGTTATCAATTCTACTGTTCTTCATTTGTATTAAACCCAAGTGTAATTGAACTTCATTGTTTTCATTATTATGTGTTGTAAACATATTCAGATAGGGTGTGTTGTAAACATATTCAGATAGGGTTTCTAAATTTACTCTTGGTTGTTCTTGTAATTTTGTTTGATTATTTTAGTGAATTCTTAGTGGTATGTTTAGGACTGAATGTAGCTCTTGGGAAATAGTGAATAAGTATAATTCTCTTGTGCATTCTCTCTCTCTCTCTCTCTCTCTCTCTCTCTCTCTCTCTCTCACACACACACACTGATATTTGTTATATAATCTGTTTTACAGTGTTCTACGTTTAAATCAATTGATTGAATTCTCGAAACAACTGGTTTATAATTTGATTAAATGTATGTTGTGCTTTTTATAATCATTTGAGCAAGTAAATCAATTAGTTGAAATTGAGTTTTTCAATCTAACTCCAGTATTTTGATAAGTTTCAAATTTCAGTAATATTTCATACTAAAATATAGGCACTTATGGATATTAATTGCTAAAATAAGTATAAAATAACCCTTAATTTATGAAATTATATTTTTTTACATATTTTGTGATTTTAATTTAAATAAGAACGATTTATTCCCAAATTTGTGTTAATTTTAGGATTCTAGGGAAGAATGGAAATGATTAGGCAAAAAAAGAATATACAAAGCTAAAAAGGAAGAGTTGGAACGCACTAATACTCACCAAAGCTGCCCCAAACTCGTAAAAAGCCAAGACCCCACCAGTGGAGCTCGCTCAATCTCGCTTGGGCGAGATTGCTCCAGTAACGTTTGGCCTTTATATGTGAAACTCGCCCAAGCATGCCCATTAGCGCCCAAGCGAAAAGTCACTCAAGCCCAAGAAAATTAGGTTAAATAGGAGGCTTGAGGCATAACCCTAGACATCAGTGATTGAGAGGAAAATACTATTGAATGAATTGTAATCCAATTGGGAGAATAAGAGGTGTTAGAAACCTTAGAGGAGGTAGCCGTCAAGGAGAAACATCTGAAATCTTCTTTTCTTGCTCTCCCTGTTTGTAACAGCCATAATGTGTGGCTTATTCTACCCTTTGAGATTGAGAGTAATATATTCAAACTCTTATGTATTGAAGTGATATCTAAACATAATATTTTGTTCTTGATTGTTGATTGGTATTTTTGTTTTGTATGTAATGATTGGTTTACCATGATCTCGAAGCTGAAATTTGATTGGAAAGTACTTCTAAGGTTTTGACCTAAACGATAATACTTAACATATTTGAATGCTAGGAATAAATTTGAAATGTTAATTGTAATCAACGTCTGAACTTAAGGATAAGTTGTTTTTATAAATATGCGAGGAATCGATATTTAGGAAGCATCTTAATAATTTTATATGCGAGGAATCAATATAAATGATTTTTATACGGGCATCGCTATCAATCAAAGGACACAATATTGTCATGCTAATAAAAATACAAAAAAGTAAGAAAGATGAACTCAATCCCTATATTTCCATTTGGAGCAACAAACTCCTTGTTTTGTTTTCTTATTAATTATTGACATCATAACAATTCTCAACAAACTTTTATTATTTTGTTTTATATTCAGCGAATCTTTTACTTGAATATTCAATTCTTCCTTGTGGGTTCGATACTCATCCTTAGAGACAAATTATTACTTATGACAACACGATGCACTTGTCGTAGAATAGTCAACATATTTACGAAAATTTTGTGAAAACAATTCACCCCCTCTTGTTTCATGTTACCTATTCTAAAAATAGCTTCTTTGAGTATGTTCAGTATGAGAAGCAACTCTAATGGTTTGAAAACCTTTTGGTGATGGGTGACGAAGTAGAAAACTTATGGTATCTATAAAAGAAGGTGACGAGAAAGAAACAACCAAATCATGAAAAATGGAGTGGCTTGTAAGAATGTTATCATGCATAGAATTATAATTATGTATATTAGCAAAAAAATTGATGAAAAAAAGTGAGAGGGGAATGATGTGATGAAGTTCTATTGTTGTGAGAAGTAGAAGTTGTAAAAGGATTATTGGGAATAGGGAAGAAAATTTTCATTACAAATGTGTCTAAAGAAGTATGCTTTTCTAGAAGGTGATGGGCATATATAACCTTTATGTTGGGAGTTGTAACCAAAAAAAAAATGGAAGTTATGAAATCAAACTTATGTTTGTTTTTGAGCCTCAAAAGAGGATAACAAGCACACCTAAAAGCCTTAAAGAAATGATAATAAGGTTTTTGTTTAAACAAGTTTTCATAAGGATTATTTTGATGAAGCACAGAGGTAAGTAAAGCATTAAGAATGGTAACAATAGACACAAAAACTTCTCTCTATAACTTAAGAGGAAGGAAAGCACCAACAAGAAGAATAAGACTAGTGTTAGTGATATGATGGTGCTTGCATTCAATGGAATCATTATGTTCATGAGTATGGGAACATATCAGATGATTTTGAATTCCAAAAGAATTAAGATACATAGTTAAGCATAAAAAGTCCTTAGCATTATCTGTTTGGATACATTTCATCTTATAACCAGATTAATTTTCAAAGAAAATTTTAAAAAGCATAAAATAGATGAGTCTTGCGACTTAGAATGAAGAAGATTTAACCAAGTGTATTTCGACAAATCATCTAGAAAATGAATGTAGTATTTTGCACCATTGGTAAAAGGTGCAGGGGATGGTCCCCATATATCAATGAACACAAGTTCTAACGAATTGTGATGTACAATGGTGAAAACAGAGAATGGTAATTGATGTGACTTAGCTAAATCAGAAGATTCACAAAATAGATTCTTTTTGCTTCACAATAAAATAACATTTCGCATAACTTGTTAAAAAACTTTGGTTGAAGCATGACCAAGCCGAGAATTCCAAAGTTGAAACAGGACAACAATAGTGTGAAGGCATTGTTATTAGAATAAAAAGCACGAGTTTGTTGAAAGGGAGGAAAGACATACAAACCATATTTAAGTTTTCCTGGAAGAACTATCTCCTTGGTTTCTTAACTTTTAACACGACAGTAGTTAGGATAGAATTCAATAAATATATTGTTATTCTTAGCAAATTTGGATACACTTAGTATATTTTTTGTGATAATAGGAACATGTAGAAGTTGATTTATATAAACTTGATATGAAGTGTAAGGTATAGTGTAATTAGTAGTGCCGATATGGTTGATATGCATACCTGAATCATTGATGACTTTTTACGGCAAGTGCACTGTGTTGTCAGAAGTAATAATCTGTCCCTACGGACGGATATCGAACCCACAAGGAACAATTGAACATTCAAGTAAACGATTCGCTAAATATAAAACACAACAATAAAAGTTTGTCAAGAATTGTTATAATAACAATGATTAATAATAAAACAAGTCAAAGAGTTTGTTGCTGCAAATGGAAAAATAGGGATTGGATTTCATCTTTGTCACTATTTTGTATTTTGATTAGCATGACAATATTGTGTTCTTTGATTGATATTGATGCCCGTATAAAAATCATTTATATCGATAGGAATAGCTTCTTCCTATTTTCAACTTTTTGAGCTTTCAACAATTAGAACCAACCATTTCCTTTTCTATGTATATTGCATATATGTTCTCCTTCCTTAAACATGCTAAAGGGTATGAAAATATATATTAAAAGGTTTAGGGTGCAATAATAACAAAAATTCTTGACTCAAAGGGGATATAAAAAAATGAATTCTAATAAGATAAAGATTGGCTATTTGGCCATAAGTTCCTAATTAACACAATTGCCTCAATCGTCTTCATGCTCTTTTATGATGTAACAAAAAAATAAAAATTAAGCAACCACAACTGTCAATTCATCAGTAAGACTCTCAAAATTGTTTAAGGTTCACACACTCACTTGGTTTAATTGGTCTCATTCCTTTTTGTTTTGTCATTGTTTAATCTAATCAATCATCCTGTTAAATTTTCATGTATCACAATTTCAACTACATTTGAATAGGGATTCAATCATATTTTCTTTTCTAACCTATGTCTAATTCATCTTCACTATTTAATATTTAAACACAAATTCCTTTTTTCCACAATTTAAAATTAATATTGCAGTTCATTTTTATTTTAAAAAATAAACTAGAAAACAAACTAAATTAAAATTAACAACAAGAAAATAATTTAAGACATAAAACGAACAAAATAAAAAAAATATATATATTCAAGAACATAATACAAAATAAGCAAAATAAACAACTATGCAAATAAAACTGAAATAAATAAATAAAATTGAAAAGAAATAAAAATAGAAAAATAAACCATATTAGTCCTCCCTTCCTAAGAAGTCATCCAGTTCTGTGTTGAAATCATCATCTACAACTATAGATGGTCCTGCTTCATTTGTTGGATGTGCCCCCTCGGAATAGTAAAACTTGTCCCCAAGCCAAGCAACATAAGCGCAAGCTGATTAAGAGGCATATAGGGAGTGGGTTACCTTTGAGATATTAATTTTTTTGCAAAAAAATTTCATTCGGGCGAAATTTTTCGGCGTCAAACTTGCTCAAGCGAGATAACTCCAGATAGCACCCTTTTTTCGTTGTCCAACTCTCCTAGGCGAGGTTAGATTCGCCTGGGCGAGAATCCCTACAAGAAAATATGGTTTTTGAAAGGTCAAATAAAAAAAAGATAACAAATCAATATAAACTTAAATTTGTGTTGGGTTGCCTCTCAATAAGCTCGTTTAACATCATTTAGCTTGACGCCTGTTTATCTCAAGGTGGACAATTGTCTTTGGAACATGATGATGTATAACTTCCCCAATTAAATTTAAGAGATCCAATTGCTCTTTAGTGTTAGGAAAGGCTTCCTTTGGTGTATTTTTTGTAAACATTCCTTCCCTACATCAGAATTTTTCAAATCATAAAAAAGATTAAACGTTATCTCATCATCTTGAGTTCTTACTTTAAGCTTTCCCTTATCAACATCAATTATAATTCTAGCAATATTCATGAAGGTTCTGTCAAGAATCAAGGGAATCTCCTCGTCTTCTTTCATGTCCATTATAAAAAAAATCCACAAGAAACATGAATTTATCCACCTTGATGAGAACATCTTCAACCATATCATATGGATACTTGGTTACTCTATTAGCTAACTGTAATATCATCTTGGTGGGTTTAATCTCCAAATCACCTATTTTCTTCAGCATTACCAAAGGAATTAGACTTACGCTTGCTCCCAAATCTAGTAAGGCATTGTCCATAGATAAAGCACCTATAAACATGGGAAGAATAAAACTTCGTGGGTCCTTGGATTTTTTAGGAAAGCCTTTTTGAATAATGGCACTGTATCTATCCTCCAACTCTATATTTCTCTCTTCAATATAGCTCCTATTCTTCTAAAATCTCTCAAACGTAGAATCTTGCTTTAGATTTCCAGCAAAATAATTTTTAGGGAGTAGATTATCAAAACAATTCTTTTCATCTCTTTTGTTTTGAAGGAGCATGAGGATATGATAAATCTTTTTCAAGAAAACCTCTCTTCTTATTTTCACTATTTTTCTTTATTTTTTTCTCCTCACTTCTTTTCTTTTCTCTTTCTTTATCATCTTTCTCCCCCTCAGTCTCATTCTTTTCTTCTTTTTCAGCTACTGCATTATTACCATCCCTTTCTCCTACTATTTTACCACTTTCAGAGGCAATTTCATTTCAATGCTCTCTTGGGTTGGTTTGGGCGTTGGATGAAAATTGGTCACTTTGTCTCTCTGCTAATTGTTTGACAATCAGTCCCACCTCAATTTCTATATTTCTGATTGTTGCCATATTATTCTCTTGACTAGCCATAGTAGCTTCCATGAATTTTTCCAATGTATCTTCAAATTTATTCAGTCTTTCAGTAACTGGAGGATATAGGGGTTGTTGTTGTTGTTGGAAAGGACCTTGCTTATTGGATGGACCACTATCTTGATTCCATCCAAAATTTTGATTTAGATTTCTTCTCCAACCTTGAGAATAATTATTGTTGTTGGAGAAATTACCTAGCCATCCCTAATTACCCATGTAATTTACTTCTGTTTAGATGACTTATTTTGATAAGAACAGTGACCATTGGGATGACCACCTCCATAAAAATCACACCTGATTGGTTGACTCTAGCTCAAAGATAATTGCACGACTTGTAATTGTTGAGGCAATTTAGCCATTTGTGTGGTTAAAGTCTCAATCTATTGAGTCAAAATTTTATTTTGAGCCAAAAGTGCATCTAAAGTATTCAACTTTAACAACCCCTTCTTCTGAATACCCCGTCTATCATGTTAGGCTTGATAATCAGTTGACACCAATGCATCAATTGTCGCTTGTTCCACATCAACAACCATCATTGTGCCACCAGCTGTACCATCTAGGAGCATCTTAGTATCAGATCTGAGACCATTAAGAAATATGCTTAGTTGAGCAATATCTTCAAACACATGATTTGGGCATTTTCTTAGCATCATTTTGAATCTCCTCCATGTCTCACATAAAGCTTCATCTGCTCCTTGTCTGAACATAGAAATTTCAGACTTTGCTTTGATGTAGCAAGAGATTGGAAAAAATCTTTGCAGAATTTTTCCTCTACATCCTTCCAGCTAGTGAGGCTCTGATTTGGATGTGATTTGAGTCATTCCTTAGCTTTTCCATCTAATGAAAAAGGAAACAAGCATATATACACATTTTCAATATCACCTGATTGAAAGCCCATTGTTCCCACCAATTCATAAAATGTAGCCAAATGTGTATATGGATCCTCATGATCCATTACTGTAAATTGAAGGGTACTGATGAGACTAAGGAAAACAAGTTTCATCTCCAAGGCCCTGGTGCATGGTATAATCTCTAAGTGTCCTCCTAAAAGGTGGTGTTTGCTCTTCTGCCATGTTGCTCTCCTCTTAAAAAGTATTAGTGGGAAAAGAAAAAGTGGTTGAGCATTCCTATCTAGTATCTCCTTGTTCTCTTTTGTCTTTGTCTTTTTGTTTCTTTTAACTACCCTTTCAATCTCTGCTTCAAATAATAATTGGTCTTTGAGAATTTGACCTCTCAATACATATAAGACAATTGATTCAAGGGTTAGCACAACGATTCACAAGCAGTAGCAGAATAATTTTTTTCTTTCTAAAATTTAAAATTGGAAAAAGAGAAAAAAAAAAGAATAAAATAAATTCAAATTAAATATGAAAATAAAATAAAAACAAATAAATTCAAAAATCTGAAAATAAATTAAAAATAGAATAAACCTAAAAATAAATAGAAAAAAATAAGACCAAATAAATTCTAAATAAAGATTAAAACAATAAAAGAAGATATGCAAATTAAAAGAAAATAAAATAAAATAAAAACAAATTTGTAATAAAATAAAATAAAAAATAAAACAATTCTGTAAATAAAGCAAAATAAAAACATAAACAAATATAAACAAAATAAAGAAATATAAACAAAAATTAAGAACTATTAAAAAAAAATAAAAACAATTAGAGTATTCACAATATTTAGGAATTTATAGTAAAAAATTCAATTGTTCCTCGACAACAACGCCAAAAACTTGATGACTTTTTACGGAAAGTGCACCACGTTGTCAGAAGTAATAATTTGTCTCTAAGGATGAGTATCGAATCCACAAGGAAAAATTGAATATTCAAGTAAAAGATTTGCTAAATATAAAATAGAATAATAAAAGTTTGTTGAGAATTGTTATGATGACAATGATTAATAAGAAAACAAGTCAAAGATTTTGTTGCTCCAAATGGAAAAATAGGAATTGAGTTCATCTTTCTCACTATTTTGTATTTTGATTAGCATGACAATATTTTGATTGATAGCGATGCCCGTATAAAAATCATTTATATTGATTCCTCACATAAAATTATTAAGATGCTTCCTAAATTCCGATTCCTCGCATATTTATAAAAACAACTTATCCTTAAGATCAGACATTGATAGCAATTAACATTTCAAATGTATTCCTGGCATTCAAATATGTTAAGTATTATCGTTTGGGTCAGAACCTTAGAAGTACTTTCCAATCAAATTTAAGCTTCGAGATCATGGTAAACCAAACATTACAAACAAAACAATAATACCAATCAACAATCAAGAACAAAATATTGTGTTTAGATACCACCTTAATACATAAGAGTTTGAATATATTACTCTCAATCCCAAAGGGTAGAGTTAGCCACACATGAGGACTATTACAAGCAGGGAGAGCAAGCAAAGAAGATCCAGGATGTTTCTCTTTGACGACTGCCTCCTCTAATGTTTCTAACACCTCATAGTCCCCCAAATTGGGTTATAATTCACTCAATAGTGTTTTCCTCTCAATCTTGCACATTAGGGTTGTGCCTTAATTCCCCTATTTAACCTAATTTGCTTAGGCTTAAGTGGATTCTCTTTCAAACGAGATTGAGCTTGCTTGAGCAAGAAAAACGTAAAAAATGACCAATGCTGGTGGAGCAATCTCGCTCAAGCGAGAAGGAGATCACTTGAGTGAGATGCTCTGATGATGAGTTAGGCTTTTGTGGGCTTGGCACGTGATGGGCCTTCCAACTTTCCTTTTTTAACTTATATTAATCTCTTTTTTTCCAATCATTTCCCTTCTCCTCTAGAATCCTGAAATTAACACAAAATTTGAGAATAAATTGTTCTTATTCAAATAAAAAACACAAAATATGTAAAAAGGTATAAATTCATAAATTAGGGGTTATTTTATACTTATCTTAGAAATTAATACTCATCAGTGCTTATATTTTAATATGAAATATTACTGAAATTTGGCACTTATCAATCATTACCTATTTTCACCACATTATTTCCATTGTAGACATGCATTTTGGAAAAAATGTTATTGTCATTGGTTATATGATGAGAAGCTTCACTACCAGGATGCTAGAGGGAATCTAGAGTCATGGATGGTGTTCCAAGCAATGAGGGCTCATTATCATCATGAATTGAAGAAAAAAATTGAGAAGTGTTAGCATGCATATTGGACTAAGTATTGTGATCATACTTGTGTCAACAATCAATGGCTTTGTGACCACTCTTTCCACATATTTGACACTGAGAGTCTGTAATTTTTCCAAGAAGAAAAACAAGATGCTTTCCAAGAATTGCGATTATTAGGTTTCTGTCCAAAAGATCTTGTATTTCTATTAGAAAAAATGGAATGAGAAAATCCACAACCCCCACGGTTTTGACATTTATTAAATCGAGTTCGATTGTTTTGTGGTTTATTGGAAACCATGGTCCAAAAGCATTGTTGGCATGAAAAAGATATTGTTCAGTAGTTTTAAGCTTATTCAAAACATTCTTCTTGAGCAAACATCAAGGCTTCAATTTCTTCAATAATGTAGGGATCAAGACATGAGGTAACAGACGTAACAAAGGTATCATAATCTTCGCATAAGCCATCTAGAATAGCTTCAATATGATCATCAGGTGTAACCAATGAGGCAACTGCAGCAAGAATGCCAATATTTTTCTTTATATCTAGAAGATAAGTTTATATTGAACGATTCTTCTTAGATGTGTGAAGTTGAAGTTTTAGTTTCTAAACTTTGGCACACATTTGAGAAGTATAGTATGTTCGAAGTAGGGATGGCAAAGCGGGTCAGCCCGCCCCGCATTGGCCCGCCCCGCGCTTGGCCTGCAAAAATGCGGGACGGGTTGGCCCGCCCCGCAAAGTTATTGCGGGCTAGAATTCCCGACCCGCCCCGCATAAGAGCTGGCCCGCAAGTTTGCGGACCAGCCCGCGTTTTTTTTTTAAAATTAAATATTTATTTTTTTACATTTTGTTATTAAAAAATTGTCAAATTAAACCTATATATTTGTTATTATCAAACCTAATTTTTTTTCCTTCCTTTTCAAATATAGTCAAACATCAAAACATTAAGATAAATATCAAATATCACTATTCTTCCACTTCCAAAACATTAAAAATACCTAATTCCAAAACATTAAACATAAACATTAATTCAAAAACATTAAGCATAAACATTATTGACATTCTTCCATTTCAATAACATTGGATGCCACCTTAGTAGAACCTTCATCCATTTTTTCATAATTATAATCTTCCCCGTCATTTGCATATATTAAAACAATGACAATTAATTAATTAATTTTTCATAAAAATAATACAATAAAAATAAGATAACTTTTGGCTCAATTGAAGGTTTGGTCATGGGTAACTTCTAAAATACCCTCTGTTTACTTCTCCTTCTCTAACTGGTGTCTTGCTCCTTTATCGTGTTTGAAATCGATTTAATTTTTATCGTGTTTGAAATCGATTTAATTGGCATGACCCAGTTTAGGTTGCCCTGCTGCTACTAAGTGCCAATATTTTTTTCTTGCGAGTTTGCGGGCCAGCCCGCCCCACCCCGCTACTGGCCCGCGCGGGTTGCGGGCTAATGCGGATTAGCGGGTTGAAAAGGTCATCCCACCCCACATTTTTTACCTGCGGGCCACGGGCCGGCCCGCATGGCCCGCTCTGCTTTGCCATCCCTAGTTCGAAGTTTGGCCTATATTTGACATGAAGATCCAAGACCCACCATCTAGGTAAGAATGGGTGTCATCATTGAAGAATGGTAATCGTAAACATTGTTTATTAACGATGAACTAAGAGAATTCACTGTGAAATTTAAAAGAAATAGGACTTGAGAATTAATAAGAGTTATGACTATAATCATAAACTACTAGAAAATTATTAAATATAAATCAATTTTAGAGATAAGAATAATTAGTTACTATATTGGGTACATTAAATATTATTTTATACACTAAAAAATTATTGATATCTAAAGTAGTGTCTAAATTTATAAATTAGTTTCTAAATTGGTATCTAATTAGCTAATTGATTATCTAATTAACTATCAAGATTTTAGCGACCAATTTTAGAAATTAAATTATTTAGTAGCTAAAACCTTGGTAGTTAATTATATACCAATTTATAAATTTTATTAATAATAGAAACTACTTTAAATACTAATAAATTTTTTAGTTTCTAAAATAGTATATAATTAGTCAATAGAATGGTTAGTTATATTTTGTCTCTAAATTTAGTTTTTATTTAATTTTTTTTTTCTGGTGATAGTTTAAAAAATAAACGACTAAAGTAACCTCACAAGATTAAAAATTATTTTCTCAAAGTGAAGAAAGAAAAAATTAAAATAATGTTTGGTAGAAGTGAGAAGAATGAAATAGACGTAGTTTGTTTGTATTTAGTTTTTAACTTTTTTTAATAAAATAAATAAACTTCTTCTTTTTTTCGTCTTTATCTAATCTGTTTATTTTAGAAATGCGTTGTTTTCTATTTTATCATAAACAAAATCTATCTATTTTAAAAATAATATTATTTTAAAAATATTTATCTTATGTTTAAATTAACTTAATTAGTAAACATAATCCGATAGGAAAATAAAATAAAATATAAGAAATATATAAAATACAAAGTTGAAATATTGATTATTTGATTTTAGAGAAATGAAAATAAACTGAAATTATTTAATTTGAAAAATAAATAATTTAAAACATAATTTTATTTTATTATCTTGTATCACACTCTGCACTCGTATAGAGTCTTATAAAGATTATACGCTTCAATATTATCGATTGTATGTGTACAAAGTTTATAGCAGCCAAGAAATCATACTTTGAACTTCCTTTTCAATTTTATCATTCAACATCACCTCTAATATAAAATTTTAAGACTCTATATTTGTTAATATTTTTCTTATAAATTTTATTTAATATAAAGTTTTCAATTCATACGTAAATTTTTAACATTCTTGAATATCTCTCATGCGCTGGACAATGGGACGATGAAAGTCTAAAAAGTGATGTTATTTATAGATTTATAGGTAAAGAAGGATTTGCATTTATTTTAAACTTTAATGTTTGTGAGAAATTGTTTATCTTTTAACTAGATTATGGCCGAGCTATATATATAGGGGTGATGTTCTTCCACATGCTAATTTTGACTTTGTCTGTTACAAACAAGTGTTACCCATTGGTGGTTTCGCATAGGACGGAATTTCCTTCACGTGTTGTATGGTGATATTTGCATGGAAAAAAACAAAGGGATGTAACTTAAAACTTCACATGCCTCAAACAACACAACGGTATTTTCTTGCATCTCTGTGTCCATTTTAACTTTCTTTTTGTAGTTCATACTGTTCCCTTCTCATGTTCTTGTTTTACTTTATTTAATCTCTCTTTTTTATTTTCATTTTATTTACTAGAGCCTTTTCTATTTTTTGTTTGCTTTTAGTAATAAAAAAAATAAACTGAACTCAAGTCTTTTACTTTCTACCTTTCTCTATGTTTTTCTACTTTGCGGAAAAAAAGTTAAAATTGAGAAAAAAATATTGTAAAAATAATTAAAAACGATGTATATATACATTAGTAATATACACTAATAACTTTTAAAAACAACGAATATTTTTAAATATCATACTGAAGTGATGTTTTTAAAAAAAAAAATACAAATAATACTATTATAGTATCCAAGGTTATCATACTCTAGAGTCTACTGTGACTCGTGGGAGCTCAATAAACCCAACTCGTAGATTCGTAAGAGTTTAATTCACATAAAAAATTTGACAAAAAAAATCATGATACTTTTTTTTATCAGCAATAACAAATAAAAAATTAGAACCACTTCAGGGGTGGTTCAACCCTTATACATATTACACACCACCAAATCCAACGACAAACCGCCAAAACAAACAAAACAACACCTTGCCCTTACTTAACCTAAAAAAAAACTTCAGGAAACTAACCTCATGCACTTCATTGGTTCCAAACACTAATCAGTAAAGGAGAATGAAACTAACCTGGAATTTGTAGAGACCCAGGACCAAACCTTTACTTGTACCAACGCAAAAACTTCAGACGCATCAGCCACTCCTCTTTTGAAAATTATTCTATTCCTGTGAGTCCAGATTTCACTAACCACCCCTACCCATATTGTGTTCCAAACAATAAGACCCGTCTCAGAAGGTAGAATCAACCTGAACTGATCGAAGTTAAACCTTGGCTCAGTATGAGCGACAAACAGAACCCCAAGCCATCTGTAGCATAAACACCAAACTCGCCAAGCGAAACTACATCCGAAGAACAAATGGCTACAAGACTCTTCCTCCTTCCCGCACAAAACGCATCTCAAGCTTTCTAACTACATCCCTCTTCTACTAAGATTTACTTTAGTAGCAAACTTGTTTTCCAACACCCTCCAAGCCATAAGCACGGCAGAAGGAACATACTTGCACCTCCATAGCTTACTAAAAACCGACAAAGGATCCGTCTCATTATCCTTCTTGACAAGGTTGTATGCAGAACTTACTGTAAAAGATTGTAGACCCCCAACCTTCCAAATCCATCTATCAGACTCTCCTAGGGCAACCCCAACCCCAAGCAGAAGCTGACTCAACTGCTCCGCCATCAGATTCTCCCACTCAAAGAACGACATTCTCCAAGCTAGTTTCCAAACCCATCTTCCATTAGACCAAGACCTACACTCCAACAGTTTTGCGTCTTTGTTAGAGCTAATAGAGAACAGTCTTGGATATACATTTTTCAACGCCTCGCCCTTCAACCAACTATCCTTCCAGAAATAAATATCCTTCCCATCACCTACTTTCCACTCAAAACTGTTTTCGAAACTTCTCCCCCAACCCTCCGACGACTAACCTCCTTAAAATCTTTCCACCAAAAAGAGCAACTCCTATCTTTACCCTCCTCTCCCAGAAATCTCCACCCACCGTACTTAGAAAATAGAACCTCCTTCCAAAGACCGACCTCAACCGAACCCAACCTCCAAATCCACTTCCCCAGCATAGCCAAGTTAAACAGCTTTGGATCTATGATTCCTAGCCCCCCAAACTCTTGAGGCTTACAAGCCAAGTTCCAGGAAGCCCAAGCAATCTTCCTTTCGTCTGCACCCCATCCCCAGAGAAAATTCCTTTGTAACTTGACCAACTTCCCTGCCACCCCAGAAGGCAATTTGAATAACGACATAAAGAATAACGGGATGGAAGAGAGCACAGACCTTATCAGACAAATCCTCCCAACCATCGACAAACTTCTTCCCTTCCACCTGCTTAATCTCGCCTGCACTTTCTCAATCACCCCGTTCCAAAAAGCACCGTGCTTATGACTCCCTCCAACTGGCATACCCAGGTATATAAAAGGAGATACCATCGTATCGCAGTTAAGAATCGCTGCGAAACGCTGAAGTGTGACCTGGTCCATCCCCGTCTCTCCGATCCTACTTTTCGCAAAATTAACCCTTAACCCAGAAGAGAGCTCGAAACACTGCAGGATCGCCTTGATGTTGAATACACTTTTGGTATTTTCTTCGCAGAAGAACAAGGTGTCGTCTTCATATTGTAACATATTTACCTTTACTTTATCCTTTTCAACCTCCAAACTGTCAATCAACTTCTTTTCTTCTGCCACCCTTGTCACCCCAGCTAACCCTTCCGCCACGATGAGAAAGAGAAAAGGAGCAAGCGGGTCGCCCTGACGAAGACCCTTTCTAGGAAAGAACTCCCTAGTTGGACTCCCGTTCACCAGGACAGACACCGATGTTGACTCTAAGCATCCCTTTATCCACTAAATCCACCGCAGAAACCCAACCTCCTTAGCATATAGTATATAAAGTCTCATTTCACCGAATCATAAGCCTTCTCGTAGTCGACTTTAAAAAAGATACATCGCTTTCTCTTTCTCTTGTAATCCTCTAGAACCTCATTTGCAATGAGCACGCTATCCAATAAACCTCTTCCTTCAATAAACGCCGACTGTCTTATATCAATAATTTTTCCAATCACCTTTTTCAAATGCAAGGAAAGCGCCTTATAGATGATTTTGTACAAGCAACCTACTGAATAAATAGGTCTAAACTCCCCCAACTGTTGAGGATTTTCAACTTTTGGTATCAAACAGAGAAATGACGCATTTGATCCTCTTGGCCAACAGCCAAAACCAGCGGAATCTTTTACTGCTGACATCACATCCTTCTTCAAAATGTCCCAGCAAGATTTTATAAAGCCAAAGTTAAACCCGTCTGGACCTGGACTTTTTGAACTATCACACCCCAAGATCGCTGCCCTGACCTCTTCTTCAGAAAAATCACTGACTAACAAAACATTGTTAGCTTCCGAGATAGAATTGAATCTAACCTTATCCAGTCTGACCTGACAAACATCGTTCCTGGCAAACCTTTCTTCAAAGTACTTACAAACCTTATCCTTTACCTCCTCCTTATTATCACACCATTTGTTATTGTCGAAAACTCTATGCAACTGATTCCTTGCCCTCCTCCATTTTACCGTTGAATGAAAGAACTTTGTATTGAGATCCCCATGCTTTATCCAACTTTGTCTTGCTTTCTGAAATAAAATCGCCTCTTGTTTAGCCTTGGACTCGGTAACTTTAGCAAAGAGAGACTTTCTTTCATCCCTTTCTGACTCTACTAACCCATCTTCGTCATCACGAGTGTCTAATTCGTCTAACCTTTTATGGATTTCCTTACTAGCCTGATTCACATCTCCGAAGACTTCCCTGTTCCACACCTTTAAGTCTGCTTTTAGCTTTTTCAACTTTTCTTTAAACACAAAAATTCCCCCTCCTGTCACCTTGTAAGAAGACCAACTCGAGCACACGAACTCCTTAAACCTGCTATCTTTCAACCACACATCCAAACATCTAAAAGGTTTCGGACCCCAATCAACTAAGACTTCCTTCGAAATAACTGCACAATGATCCAAGATTGATCTATTTAAGACGAATTGTTGGCTGTTTGGCCAGTACTCCAACCACTCCTTAGAGACCAATACCCTGTCAATCCTGCTTTTAACCAAACCGTTGGGCTTGAACCGAGTAAACTTTCGATGAAATCATTGAAACCCTTTATTTCTCTAGAATAATCAGAAGACGAAACCACACTCTTCCTTTCCTCCTGCCTTCTTATAGAGTTAAAGTCTCCAATGATACACCAAGCCTTTGATAACTGACCCTATCTGAAACCACTAATCTCGTTCCACGTCTCTTTCTTTTTTGCGGAGAACCTGAATAGTAGATATTCACAATAGTTACGTGGGTTCCAATGCCCCTCTTCCAAACCCCTTCTAACACAGAAAAATTCCTACCATTTACAAAACTCGACAACTGAAACGCCTTGTTGCTCCACATCGTAATCACTCCGCCTGCGCTGTTAACAACTTTGTTTTCCACCCATTCCACTTTGTTGGTTCCCCAAAGCAGACACACCTTTTCCCTACTAAAATCCGAACACTTCATCTCTTGTAAACACACCATGTCCACCTGCTCCCTGCTGATCAAATCCCTGACATAATTCCTTTTAATTGCCCCGCCTACCCCTCTGATATTCAGACTAAGAATCTTCATTGACAAACTTACTCCTTTCTTTCCACATCTTTCTCGTAGTCACTCCACCTTGATTAGATAACGAATAGAGACCATTTAAAACTACATCTTCTCGACCAGGGAACGAAAATCCTGCTTCTTTCCCTACTCCCCAGACACTTGCAGCCACATTCTTATCAGTCTTCACCCAGAAAATCCTGTTACAATTCTCAATTGTCTGTCCGAAGGGAGTAAAGAATTGCACTATGGGATGTTTTCCTTTGAGTTCTCCAACCAAACCCGACAACCTGCCCTTCGAAGAAACAATATTGCCCCTGCCTTCCACACCACCTTCCAAACCCGTCCCCAACCCCGCTGACAACCCTCCCGGAGAAACAGTTCTCATACACTCCTTCGAAGTTAGGACCTCGGCCCTCCTCACTTCCTCCTCATCTTCTAACTTATCAAAATCTGCAGATCCGTTACCAATCAATATGTGGAAAATTGACGGCTTTGAATGATCTTTTAAATCTGTTCTCGAACACCCAACAGCTCCTTCTCCAACCACCCTGGCCTCAGACTATTCCGATTCGTCCATTAAAGATCTTGTCCCTAAAGAATCTTCAACCCTACTCACAAAACCCGTCTGTTCCGAATCGAGCCCAACTACAACGTTCTCGTAACCTCCATCCTTTGAAGCACTTACTCTTTAAATCCCTTCTAAAACTCAAAGGTTTCGGAAGTGCAGTTTGGTCATTAAATGCCCAAACCTCTTCTTTCCCACTCACTGCTCCTCTTTCCAAACGTCCAATAAAAGGGGAGCATTTCTTTGAAATAGAATAGGGCCCACGGTCAACATGCATCAGTCCTTGCGCGTCTTCTACGTAAAACGATGCTCCTACCCTTTCGGAGACACTCCCTATTGAATGACTCTTACTACACTTATTCGCGCCTTCTCCAAAAACTTTCATTGCCTTTTCATCTGCTGCCTTGGTCTCATTGGAAATAGCCACTGCAACATTGAAAGTTGATTCCACATTCTCTTTCATAAAAGAACTAGAAGAACCGCGCCCAATCAATGATTCCACTTTCTCTTTCTTAGAAGAGCTAAGAGAACCGTGCACATTCAATGACTCACTTAAATGTGCTTGAGCAACTACCCCGTGCAGGTGACGCTCCTTACCAAGAAAATCCGGATCCAGCTTGCCCTGGACCGTCTCTTCATTCCCCAATCTTCCTCCTCCGACGGCACCCACGCCACCTTCTCCGGCCGCACCAAATTCCGACCCCACTGAATCACACAAGCTAGCCCCTAAGCTTCCTTCGTCTGAGCTTGCTTCAGTGTCTACCTCTGAGCCACCGCCATCCCATTTGCCAATACACATCTCCGGGAAGCTCACCTCTTCTTCGAAGGTCACCTTACACTGGCAACCATTGATAATAAAATCCTTCTCCATATTGATAGCGGTGCATACCGATGTTTTAACCCTAACACAAGCGAACAACAGTGTTTCTCTCTTCTCAGTTGCTTCATCAATCTCCACCACGACCCCTACTTTGGAGAAAATCTGATTGCACCACAACTGTAACAGAATTCCTCTGCATCGTATCCATGCACAACGTTCTTTCAGTACAAAAGAACCATCCCACGGAGTAACCGACGAGAAAACTTCATCAAACCAAGATTTGTTGTCTGTTATGATCTTTCGTAGACTCCCTTCTTCTTCACATGAGAGCAGAACAAATCTTCCTCCAAGATATCTCAACTTGACTAAACTGAATCCTCCCATCACAAAGCTCTCCTTAATCGATTGCAATCATGGAATCTCCTTAAAACTACCAACGTAGATTCCTTCTAGCCAAGAATCCTGTTCTACCTCCACTGTGATCTGATAAACTGTCTCGTCCCCTGTGAACTGCTTGCGTTCTCACCTGTTCCGTTCTTGACTACACCATCTGAAACAACTTGAGCAAACGAAAACTGCTCCGTCTGCTTCCCCTTCACATTCCCCACTTCCCTAGGATGCGTTGTGTTCAGCTTTGAGTTCCACCCGAGCCTTGACCCTTCATTCCTCTACTTCCTTGGTCCATCCTTCCTCTGGTATTTGGGGAGGTTCACCTGCAGCTTCCAAGTGCCAATCCAGATTGCATCCAGCTCTCTTTCCAGAGAAAAGACGTCATTCACTCCTTGAAACCTTACAAAGCCAAACTTTCGGTTCCTTGCATTGAGTTTTCTTGAAACGAAAACGTCCAGAACCCTTCCCCACCTTTGAAAAACCTTCCAAAGATCTCTCTCCAAAAAAATTTCAAGGAAGTTAGTAAAGAAAAAGGAAGTGTCCGCCAATATTAAAATAATCAAGTTCATACACCAATAAAATAACTAAAACAACACAAATGTTATAGTTTAAAAGTCTCATTCATCTAATCTTCTAAGGAAATCATCTAACCTTAAAAAAAACAATCAATTAGCCAATCTGCCCTAAAATTAAACAAAAATCCAATATGATGTGATTCCACTAGCCATATAGAGAATGATTCTTGACATTCTTAGGAATCACCTTGAGCTGGACATTATTGAGGCACTTTTCTTAGAGTTGGATCATTGTTCTAAGACAAGAACTCACCCAAAACTAGTATCAAATCCCAAACTCATTTGGATGTTCCACATATTGTCAAATTGAACCAACAAAAAGAGGTAAAACTAAAAAGCACCGAATAGAATTGAATAAGAACACATTTGAACCGAACAAAGTGAAATTAAAAGGCAAAGAACAGAAAAATAGGTGCTGGAAAACAAGAATAGCCGAACCAAACAACAAGACAACAAGCTAGAACAAGGAATTAACAAAGAAGAAAGGAAGGAGAGAAGAATTGCTCATGAAGATGGAAGGATGATGGATGATCTCGCCACTAGAAGTGTGGAATGCTCCTAGATGAGAGTGTTGCCGCCACTTGAGGACTCCATGGATCCATCAAGATAAGACTAGAGAAGAATGCTCAAAAGCTCTCCAATGCTCACTCCAATTTTGAGTATAGTTTCTTTAGATTAATTCCAATCTGAATTTTACAAAGAGAGCACCTCTATTTATAGCCTAAGGTGCTGAAAATGCAAGCTAAAACAATTCAAATTTCCCTCCTAAAGCAAGCTAAAATCGGCGCCTATTTCAAGTCATGAGGAAGGTGTGACTCCTTCCTTCACTTTGGCACCTCCTATTCTACTTCTACACCTATCTACTAATACACCCCCCCTAAAGCTCCTAACTAAAGCCTAAAAGATGCTATAACAAAAGAGGTTTCTAATGTTTCCCTCTAAGCACCTTCAACTAAAGAAATTACAAAAAGAGAAAATAAATGTCCCCTAGCTCCTAAAGCTTTGAACATGCTTCTTGTAATCCTTTGAGGTGGGCTTTGACCTCCATGGGCGTCCTCCATTTGTGCCTCTACCTCTTCTTGATCTTGTTGATTGGCCTCCATGTCCTCTTGAGCTTGATCTCCATCACAATATGTCCAAAGCAGTAAAAAAATTCAGGATGCCCAAAAATCTACCCCAAACCCAATGAAAAAAAAGCTCCAACCCATTTTTTAAAGCTCAAACCTAATTTTAAAAACCCTAACCCAATCTGTCCCCATTTTTCCTCGCCGCAACAACAAAACTTACCTATTGAAGTGCTTCGCCGACGAGATGCCGCGGCGATGACGGCAGTGAAAAAGATGAGATCGTGAGCGTGAAGAGATTGTGAACCAAGTAAAACCCTAAAAAATCTAACCTAATCACAAGGAAACACACCGTTTTGGACCCATTTTACGCAACTCGATGACTTGGCCTTAAACTCGCAAGTTTGGCCGAGTTTGACCGAGTCAACTTCGAGTTTACTCAAAAATGAGTTTACTCCCGAGTTGACTCGCCAACCTTCACTTGACTCTTAAACTTGTAAGGGTTTACGAGTTAACCTAGATTTGATAACTTAGTATCGGGTACTTTTAAAAATGAAGAAAAGAGTAAAACATTCAAATTTTATTATGTAAAATTTTGTTGATTCAATGCGTAATTTTATATTTCCTCATAACATCTTCCTAAAAATTACTTTGCAGAGAAAATATAAGAATAAAAAATTTCAATATATTAAAATATAAAATACTTATAATTCGTCTTAATCTAATGAGTGTAATAATTAAGATTAATAGAAAAGAAAAACTGCATTAGAATTTAAATTTACACTACAACAGATTATACATTTTATATTGGTTAAATAAGAAATTATACATTTGTAATTTAAACCATGTAATAAAAAAATGACATCGATTATTTTATAATTGATTTAGCATTTTTATTTTCAAATTTATTTATTTTGCAATGGTAATTGATCCTGCCTGTTGACCGAAACGCTGGAGCTTTGCCTCGTCAAACTTGGATCGACTTCTGCGCCGTGTTAGCCTCCGTCCTTCGCCGCAATCCACCTCAAGAACCTGCAAAAGACGAAACGGCGCCGCTGCGACCGATCATGCTCCGACGCCCAAGTCAGCGACTGAACCACCAATTACTTAAGAGTAAAACTCAAGAACTCTAAGGAACCGTAACAAGTTCTCTCTCAGCGTACTCTCGTTCTCGCAGTTGTAAAGAAGTAATCTAAACGCGTGCGTACCTCAGAAGTTCGTTGGAAACTCTTATATACCTGGGCACTTTCTCTCTCCTGGCAGTTACACATCTGGACACGTGGCTTGCATCCAGTTGTACACGTGCCATCATCTGGAGCATCCTTGACTTGGGCGCTACTTTTGACTCTTCTTTGGCTAAGTTACTTATGCATGACACAACTCAGTGCATAGTTGCCTTGGAGCGTGATCTCTTCTGGGTGGCGAGTTCGGGTGCCTTCGTACACACCTTCCCTGTGGTCTCGCCGGCCGCCTTCATGATCTGCCCTACCTGTTTCACCGTGTATGTTCAAGTGTGCTATCTCCCGAGCTCATCCTCTGGCCAACTGGGAAATGACCATCTGCCTTCATCTTCGGCAATGTCCTTGTTTCGACGATCTCTAACCACTTGGTCGCCTGGGTTCGCATCTGGCGACTTCATCTTCAACCCGGTGACCGCCGGTTCAGGTATGCTGGAGATCGGAGCACGCCAACTTAATAACTGGCGACTACACGAGCCCCCGACTTCCTTCCCTTCTGCCAGCCAGGTGTCCCATCTAACACGCCTATATAATAGCTCGATGCCACGTCATCACTTCCGACTACCAGGGCGGTACAGTAATAGTAGAAAATTCATGAACCACCAAATTCCATGTCTAGAAATTTGTGCTATGATCACAAGTGTTTTTATCTTTAAAAAATAATAAATAAATAGAAGTATTTAAAAATACATCAATCATTATATAAAAATGTAGATATTACAAACCATTCCAGCACACCAAACTTCATCTAAATCCTACCTCTAAAACTGTGGTACTTTAGTGTATAATCATTATTGTCTACTATATTTTCAAAAACTATTATGCATAAAGGTCCAAATCCTATTATTTTATACTGTCGTCCCTAATTTTTCTATTTGGTGCTTTTTATCAATAAAAAATTAAATAAATTAAAAGGAGAGATATTAGGAGTGTCACAACCCCATGTACAATTATCAAGAACCCATGTACAATTATCAAGAGTTCCTCATCCCTATAGGCTTAGGCTTCTTAAACATATCTTCCACACTTTCAACAAAACAAAATAGCATAGACCCATTACAGCAACCCAAACTGCATAGGAAGTAGTGATGCATGACAACAACATCATAAGAATACATTCCTAGCACCCTTACTGATAAATCTAACCATAATTTAATACCAACTACAACATACTAAAGCTACTACTTCACAAGACAGAATTGACATGAACTTGGCCTATGCTGCATAAGAACCGGCAGAAGAAGCACACACACAAATAATCAAATAGCTGCATAACACACTAGTACACAAAAAGTTAAAAAAAAGACTAAGAAAAACGACACTTTAAAAAATCCCGTAGTAGCAAAAAGTGCAGTAGCATGTAGTTTAGGGTAGTTTAAGGTATGTATCATCACCAAAATGAAAGAAATCAAGACTCGTTTGGTTTGCATAATTGAGGCAATATTGTAAAATTCGTTAAAAATAGGTAGAAAGTGATTTTTTATCTAGTTTTTTTTGTGGGAACTTCATTTAGTTAATATTTGATGGAGGAATCTTGACGTTGAAGAGAAGAATGATAGATTTGGAGTTGGAAAAAATTAGTATGAAAAAACTTCAAACGACCATAACTTTTGATAGAGAAGTCGAATGGAGACGCGTAAAAAGAAAAGTTGCTCGAAAAGAGGTAACAAATCACGTGGCCAATGGGATCCACCAAAATTCCACAATTATTTTGATTTTTTTTCTATTTATTAATATTTTATTTATAATATTCATTATTCACAACTGAATAATTCAATTATATCACAGTTTCTATTAATAACTTTTAAATATTTTATTTCCTTTTCTTTTTTATAGATTTTTTATTTACTTATTTTTCTAATTTAAATATTCTTAAAATATAAATTAGACTTGTAAATAATTATATTTTAAATATTCATTTTTCTAAATTAATATACTGAATATACTTTTTTTTAAATATATTTTATACATTTTTTCTCTTTGTTAAACAAAAAAAAAAATCCTTACAAAAATTCCTTCCTCCATATTTTAAAAACAAAAAAATTCATAGCTCAAAATTTGATTATTGGGAAATCTAATTCTATGTACTTTTCTAGCTAACTATCACTCAATTAAACGGTTACTCAGAAATCTAATTCTGAGTAGTTTTCTAGCCAACCACCACTCAATCAGAGTTCAGAATTAAGTTGCATGAACCAAACAAAAATATCTCTTGACATCATTAGTGATTACACTTTCATTTGACAACCCCCAAAAAATAATATAATCATATTTTTATATTAAATACAATTAAAATATTAATTTAGTGTACTGTGAAATGGATATATTTACTATAAAAAGTGTCAATGTAGCATCATCATTAAATACATGATTTAACTAATGTTTTTTTTAATAAAATATTATATTACAATAAAATAATAATAATATATAGAATTAAAATATTATATAACAATAAAATATTATAAACAATAAAGTAATAATTATAGAGTTGTACAGTTAACCGTTGTAAACCAAATTCTCAATTTTCACAATAAATTATATTAGTATAATTACCTTTTTTTTATCTTTACATTTGGAGTTAATATTCAATTTAATATAATAGTTTTAAAAAAAAAACTAATTTGGTTTCAAGGTTTTTTAAAAAGTTTAATTTAGTTTTTTTTTTTAAGTTTTCACCAACGACGTTAACGGTTGATGACGTGGTGCACACATTGGTATTTGTGTATGTATGTGTACTGGTCGAACGTGTTTGGGATCTCGACCTGAGCACTTAAACGTGATAACTCAGTTGGTCATTTAGAAAATACCTAGCTCAGCCAGGATAGGCCCATTGATGTGTCGTGAGGTCGACTTAGACAATTGTCAATTCATATTGAAGAGATAATTAAAGAAAAAGTTACATAAAGAATAACCAAATAAGTTAAGCGTATATATTTTTTTTTATGTAAATAAAAACTGCTAGGGATAAGCATATATATATTTTTTATGTAAATAAAAACTGCTAGGGATAATGTTGAATGTACTCGTAAAATAAAGACATATATTAACAAAATATTCTCGCTTGATGAAACTGTTGAAGGAAAGTCTACGAAAACTATAAAAAGGGTTTGAGACCCTGAGCAAAGGTAAGTTTTGATGAGAACTCTATAATGACGCATTTTCTATTCAAATATTCATAGTTTGAATGCTCTCACTAACTTAATCGTCGGAGTTTAATCAACAGGTGGAGCTCCCCTCGTTGTAGAGTACTAAGCGTCTCGGAACAGCAACACCAAGTAAAGAAGCCAACTCAGAGTCCAACAACAAAGTCCGACCCAGGTCAGTCGGCGAGAACATTTGGCACCCACCATGGCGCTCGGTAAAAATTGACCCCACCCACGTTTACAATGAAGCAATCTAACGAGATGAGAAGTATTGGACAAGGAACGCAATGATCCAAAGGATGCGAGGCCCTAACCTTGCAACCAATTACGGAGAACATGAGAGCTCTCCAAGAGGAAAATGAAGAGTACCGATGTGAGCAAGGGCGAATTCAAGAAGAAGCTATAGCCGAGCAAGAACGGCTAAGAGCAGAAGCCCGAGTTGACCTAGAACGTCTTCGTGAGGAAACACGGCTGAACCAGGCTCGCTTTATGGCGGATATTGAAGCTTCCTGAAGAACCATGGAAGAGCATGCACAAGCCAATGAGGAGTTGCACATGGCCAACGAGGAACTGCGGAGCAATATGCACCGTTATGGTTGACGTCCCACCCGAGAACGTTCCTCAGACTTGTCATCAAGATATGACCCCAAGCCATTTTCTCAGTAAATCATGGAGGAACTTATACCACCCCATTATATCACGCCCAATATCGCCTTTTTTTTCTGGTGTGGAGGATCCTGAGAATCATTTAAAGGCGTTCAGGGCTCAAATGATCATCTTTGTGGATTCAGATGCACTTCGATGTAAGATGTTCATGGGCGTATTCACGGGAACAAATCTACAATGGTTTAGTGGAATCCTGGATGGACACATAACCTCTTTCCCTCAATTCTCCAGAATGCTTAAGGAGCAGTTCTCGGCTAATAAAGTTAACCCCCACGATTGTATGATCTTTTTTATGTCAAACAGAGGGAAGGGGAGTCACTCAAAGAATACTTAAATCATTTTTGTGCAATCTCTGTAAGACTTCAAACTCAGGATGAGGAGATAATGGTCGTTGCTTTCGTTAAAGGGATGACAACAAGCCCATTTAGTGATTCATTAATCAGGAATCAGGTGGAAATGTTATCCGAGGTGCGTGAATGAGCTACACAACCCATATCGAGGTTGAAGAGGTCGTGCTCAGAAAAAACGACTACTCACGGTCGAAACAGCCCAAGTACAAGGAAAAAAACCGGGATCATTCCGCCAAAAGCACTGAAGTATCCACAGGGAAAGGAACGGACCAGAGGTATGTCCCATATGTTTTCAAGAAGGATGAGCCTAAGACAAAAGCCAGGGAGGAGACAACGATCAGGCCTAGGTTTCGAGTACTGCAAAGATCTTATAGGCATGGCCGGGGTGGTGGATAGGTTAAAATTTCCACAAAAGACATATCAGTTTTTGGGAGTCTCTGGTAGGTCACCCCAGTGTTTTTCAGGAAAAAAGGCATGACCTTGTAGCAATAACTGGCGACCTCGGTCATAAAAGTTGTCTTACTCTCATCTTTCGGGTACATACAAATCTGGTTGTACCCTGAAAATGCATCTAGAAAACTCAACAGACGACAACCTAAGGCGTTATCACTAGGGAGTCTATGTTTGGTAGAGGGTAAGAATCCTTGGGACAAGTCTTTTTTATGTTGGTGAAGTCGACACACATCCTCCACTTTCCATTTTCCATTTTCACCATTACCACATTTGCTAACTAATCAGGGCATTGGATTTCCCTTATGTGGCCAAAAACAAAGACTTTTCAAGTTTCTTCTCGCATGGCAAAACGTTTTTCTTTATTGAATTTTATTTGTTTCTGAACCATGGGTTTAACCTTTTCATCCATGGTAAGCCAGTGCCATAGAAAATTTGGGTTTATCCCAGGCATATCGGCGGACGACCATGCGAAAGCGCTCATATTCTCCGAGAAAACGTCGACTATCTAATCTTCTACTTCCTTGTAAAGTGAGACACTGAGCTTAAATTTCTTACCATTTATTTCTCTCTCCCGAACTTCTCCAGCAGGCCTAGGTCACCTCTCGTTGCTGAGGTTGGCCTCTACTACCCATCCTAGCTCTCCTGGATGAATAACAACTGTGTAAGTTCCCCTGCGATTTTTCAAACTACTCTTGTAACTTTTTCGTGCCATCTTTTGGTCGGCTTTTATTGTAATTATCCCTCCTTCGGACGAGGGCAACTTCATTTTCATGTGAGTGGTTGAGGCCATTGCGCCCAACCTATTCAAGGAAGGTCGTCCCAAAAGTAGGTTGTACACGGAAGATGTATTGACGACGATGTACTTTACAGTAATCGTCCTCGATGCACTATCATCAAAGAAGGTCGTCCTTAACTCGAGATATCCTCGCACCTCCGCCTGGTCATCTGCAAAACTGACTAAACAACCATCATAAGGCTTCAATTGATCAAGGGATATTTGCAAATTAGCAAATGTTTCCCAAAACAATATGTCAGCCGAGCTTCCTTGATCAATTAGGACTTTGGGCACCTTCCGCCTTACCGTGATAACGGATATTACCACTGGATCATCCTCACGGGGAAACACATCTTCCAAGTCGGAATTCGTGAAACAAAGGAAAAGCTCGATGGACCGGTCGAACCTCCTGGTATCTAAAGACATCACTGCTCAGACATATCGTTTGCGTTTAGAGGCTGAGCTTCCCTCTCCAGAGAATCCACTTGCAATCGTGTCTAGGTCTCCAAGGATTTGAGTTTCATGTGTTTTCTCCGGGGATGTGGTTTCCTCTTTCGGCTCCTCCTGGTCGACCTCGAGATATTTTGTCAAGAAACTCTCTTTGACTAAATTCTCCAGCTGATAACTTAGGGCAATGCATTATTCGATGCCATGTCCATAAGCCCTGTAAAAGTCACACCGGGTATCTCTTCGCGATTGGATCTTTTCACCAATGCTCGAAAGCAACGTCCAAGCATAAATAGACGACATGGTTTTCACCTCAGAAAGGGTGGACCAACATGTCATCGACCTGGAGGAACTATTTGCCACTACAACAAGGTACAATCTAAAGCTCAACCCTGATAAATGCGTGTTTGGAGTTGAAGTTGGAAAATTTCTAGGTTTCCTACTAACCGAAGCAAACCCTGAAAAATGTGCAGCGATCATAGAAATGAGAAGTCCGACCAATGTGAAGGAGGTGTAACAATTGCTGGGCGCATGGCTGCCCAATCTCGTTTTTTATCAGCCAGTGGAGAGAAAGGGTATCTTATTTCCAATGCCTTAAGAAAAATAACCGTCTGGATGGACTGATGAATGTGAAAGGGCTTTTGTCAAGCTAAAGGAATACTTGGCTAGTTGATGTAAACCCACAAAAACCAAGTCCACAAAAAGATGACCAAGGATGCCAACTATGAAGGGTCATCTCAACAAGCAAAGGAAGACCTCATCAATAGGAAGAATGGACAAGGGCCATAGCACTTGAAGTTCTTCCTATTAGTCTTCTTAAATATTTAGAAAAATGTTGTAAACAATTTGGGCTCATTTGTAGGGGTCCAAATAGTAGAAATAAGCTAGAATAAAGTGCCTTTAGCATAGTAAGGGGTATGGGTAGCATTCTAGCTTGTTCCTGGCCCATTTGAAGGCATTTTGACCTAGTTTCTAGAAGGATAAGCCTAGAATACGGGATTGACTTAGTCAAACCCTATGGCTGCCCATTTTTTCCCTTTTCCCATTCTACCCTCTTTTCTTCTTTTCCAAGGCTCCTAAATCTATAAATAGGGAGGCCTACCTCATGTATGAATATGTTGAATGAAGAGTAAAGTTACTATACACAAATTGTGTTAGAATTTGTGAGCATTGTCTCTCTAAACCTTGGTCTTATCTTGTGAGTGTTGTGAGCTCTCAATTGGTGGCATCTACACTTATCTTGGATTCAATTCACCATCCAAGTGGCATGCTCATTCACAATTCCACCACTCCTAAGTTTCCTTTCACTCATCTCTTTTCCATTCTATTTCCATTCCTATTTTCAATTCCAAAATATTTCTTGTTCTTGTTCTTGTTTCTTGAATTCAATTCAGTTCCTATATTGCTCACCTTGTGTTTGTTAAAATTTCGCACCATTTTATGGCATTCATATTCACCATTAATTGTGTTTTTCCTTTGGCCTTATGGAAATGAACCTTCACATCTACTTAACACTTGTTAAGTTAATGTCCAGTGGGAATTTTCCTTAGGCTTCTCACCTATAATTTTCCTAAAATCTAAATCTAAGTAAAGTGTTACTAATCAAATGAACAATCCAAAAATCAAGTTACATCACTAGTCCTCCAGTTCTAGACAAACCTGCTCTGGGAATCCCTATTCGACTATACTTTTCAATAACAGATCGGGCCATCAACTCGGTTATCTTGCAAGACCAGGGGAAGGTGCAAAAGTCGGTCTACTTCATAAGAGAAGTACTACAAGGGTCAGGGATTCGGTATCAAGCTATCGAAAAAGCGGCTCTAGCTGTGGTGTTCACAGCTCAACAACTTCACCATTACTTCCAAAGTTTCATTGTAGTTGTAATGACCGACCTACCCATTTGTAAGGTCCTGCAAAAGCCTGACATTACAGGTCGGATAGTGCGTTGGGTGGTTTAGTTGCCTGAATTAGACATATAGTACAAACCGCGAGGACCAATTAAAGATCAGGTATATGCAGACTTCATGGTAGAACTCTCACCCCAGAACTTCAAGCCTGACCCAAATGATTTCTGATGGGTCCTCCAACCTACAAGGAAGCGGGGTTGAAGTCATTATAGAAGGACCAAATGGGCTTTTAATCGAACAAGCTCTTAGTTTGCATTTAAGGCAATCAACAATCAAGCTGAGTATGAGGCCTTGATAGCAGGAATATTGTTAGCAAAGGAGTTGGGGGCTCAACACTTACTGGCGAAGATTGACTCACTACTCGTAACAAGACAAGTCACGGGCAAATATCAAGACAATGACTCACAACTAGCCTCGTACCTCAGGTATGTGAAGATCCTAAGAACAACTTTCTCTACATTTAACCTTATTCATGTCCCCAGAGAACAAAATTCTCGAACGAACCTATTGTCTAAGTTGGCTAGCTCGAGAAACGGAGGTCGGAAAAGGTCGGTAATCCAAGAAACCTTGAGATCACCCAGAACAACTGCAGAGTGGTTGTCCGAGGTTGACCACCTTGAGGTCTTGCAGATCAGCCCAAAAAGGGGAGAAGATCGATCGGTAATCTAAGAAACCCTGAAGTCACCAAGAATAACCATTCATGAGCTTCCCAAAGATGAACATTTTGAGGTTATGTAGATCAGTACCATGGATACTTGGTTAACACCTTATATACGGTATCTTGCCAATGGATTACTTCCCTCTGAACCTGCGGAGGCCAAAATTATCAAAAGGAACGCAGGTCAGTATACCCTGACAAATGGACATCTATTTCGTTATGGTTATACTCATCCAGTCCTCATTTGTGTAATGAAGACCAATGCACCTGGATAATGTCCGAGCTTCACGAAGGTATTTGTGACAGTCACATCGATGGATGAGCTCTCTCGTTAAAAATCATCTGAGCAGGATACTACTGGCCGATGATAAAGGAAGATTATGGGAAATATGTACAGAGGTGTGAACAATTTCAGAAGCACGCCGATTGGTACCATGCACCAGCCGAGGAGTTGTGATCAATTTTTAGCCCATCAACCTTTCATATTTTGGGGATAGACATTTTGGGCCCTTTCCCTTTAGCCCTACGCCAAATGAGGCACCTCATCGTCACCATCAAGTATTTTACTAAGTGGATTGAAGCTAAACCAGTTGCGCAAATAACTGCCCACAAAGTTCAGCATTTCATATGGAAGAACATTGTATGTTGTTTTGGGATTCCCATGCCCCTAGTATCCGACAATAGAACCTAATTTGCCAGCCGAAAATTGAGAAAGCTATGCACGGAGCTAGGAATAAAGCAGATTTTTGCCTCGATAGAACACCCCCAAACGAATGGGCAAGCCGAGTCAGCCAACAGGGTCCTATTGAGAGGTCTGAAAAGGAGACTTGAGAAGGAGAAAGGAAGTTGGTCAAAAGAAGTCCCCAAAATTTTGTGGTCCTATCACACCACCCCGCAATCGACAACAAAAGAAACGCCATTCAGTTTGGTATATGGGTCGGATGCCATGATACCAGTGGAAGTGCAAGAAAATTCTCCTAGATTCCAAAGTTTCGTCGCTGAAGAATCCAATAAAAGAAGAATGATGAACTTAGATTTATTAAAGGAGGCGCGCGATCAGCCCGTATAAACTTAGAAGCCCTAAAGAGAAGAGTGGAATTGAGGCATAAGACCAAAACGAAACATTAACAATTCAAGGTCGTCGATTTGTTCATGAGGAAGGCCCACCCCTATCAGATCGAGAATAAGCTGTCTCTAATATGGACTAGCCCATTCTATGTGGTCGAGGTACTCAGAAATGGCATGTATAAGTTGGAAACTCTGGGTGGGGTAGCTATTCCACGAACATGGAATACGGAAAATCTCAAATTTTATTTCAGTTAAGATGTCTAGATTCGCCTCTTTCCTTTGAACATTAAATTTCCATTTGAGGTGACACTTGTTTTCCCTTAAAGGGGGTTTTTTTAATGAGGTCACCCAACAATAAATTCGTTCTCTAGAAATACATGTGAGATAAGATGATGTGATTAGTGTAAATATCCGAGATGGCACACAGTAAGATGACCTAACTCGGGGTAAATATAGTTACCCAAGTATAGGCGCCCTGTAAGATGAATTGATTTGAACAGGTGAAGTTACCGGAGATGGCACACAGTAAGACGACCTAAATTGGAACAAATGTAGCTATTTAAGTATAGGCACTCTATGAGACAAACTCGGGACATATATAGCAACCCGAGGTAGCATATGGTAAGATGACCTAACTTGGAACAAATGTAGTTACCCGAGTATAGGCGCCCGGTGAGATGAATTGACGTTGAACAAGTGTAGTTATCCTAAATAGCACATGGTAAGACGACCCAACTTGGAGCAGATGCAACTATCCGAGTAGGTGCCCAGTGAGATGAGTTAACTTGGAGCAGATGTGATAATCGCGTGGTAAGACTACCCAGCTCGGGGGCGAACAGTGTAAAAGTTCATCGTCTGGCCAAATTCGAGCTTGGGTTACCCCAACAAGATTTATAACGTCGTAACCTTTGGATGACTCTTGAAAAGAAATGAGTTGAAGATGTCCAAAAAATGATGGACATGTTAAGTTAAAGTGGTAAACAGCTGGCTAACTAGGAAGGTATCGATCGTCAAAAGGTTAGCCTATTTGTTAAGAACTAATTTCGTTTATACGATTTTTCCCACTCAAGTTAGAAAGGTCATATCAGGTTAATCATGCTATGTTTAGGGTGTAAAGTTAGGTCAGCTCAATTGACAAAGCATTTGTGCATACACTCATACACTATAGGTAAAACCTTTTGATTCCAAAATAATGAACCTCTTAGGATTATCTAAGTCTCAAGACGCTGAATAAATATCAGCAAATAAGCATTAAATAAGTTCAAAAACTAAAATTAAGTAGTAAATACAGTCCATAAAAAGTTTAAATTAAGAATTCTTCCCCTAGCTTTCCATCAACTACTTTCTTGCCAAGATCCAGCTCCAAGAAGTCTACCATAAGGTCAGTTACCTTAGAAAACTCTTCTTCTTTACACGTTGTATCTTTTTCCAAACTTTCAATCTCATTGAAAAGTTTGCCTTTTTCTTCGGCCCAGACAAGTTATCTTGGGTCTTGTTGGCCAACGCCATGCCCTAACGATTAACTTCAGCTCAGAGGCATTCAATTTCTTGATGAAGTTCAATATTCTCTTTAACCCTTTGGTCTTCAACTCTTTTTCAATTCTTCGCCTTGACGTTGACTAGGCAAGGCAAGGCAAATGCTTGGACGAGGAGTTTCTTGGTGTCGTGAAGGAGGCAATCTTAGTCATGAGCCATCTCTAACTTTATCTTTGTCAGGAAAGAAGCATGACTCACCATGCGCTGGAATGTCGAAGTTGGGATCCCATAAGCTTTTGCTTTGTGAACATTTTTCCTCGCGCTCCTGGATAGTTATAACCTCCCGATTAGGAGCTCTGCTATCCGAGTGTGAGTGCTTGATAGGAGAAGCTGCATTTAATCCCTTTCTCTTAAAGACAAGGCCCGAAGTGGTGTGCTCGTCTTGATCGGATTGGACTTGAGCGACGTCAATTGAATTTTTCCTCTTTTGTAACAAAAAGTCCTTGTTCATGCTCGCAGCTGCCCTCAAGTTGCTAACACACTCGACCAACTCGGTTTTGCGAATATTAGAAAGCATGCTATCTGCAAAAACAAACAAATGTTCATAATTCATGCAATAAGATTTCCTTTCAAGGGTGAGAAAGGAGATATATCGATGTAGCCCTTGAGAGCGTCAAAGAGGTATTATTTGTTCAAAAATGTTGGCGTGTCGAAGACAACCTCTAGATTTTCCAAGAATTTGCAAATACCTTACTCCCTTAGGGACAGGTCTTCCAAGCGTCGAACACTCTAGAAACGAGGATTGGGTTTCCAAGACAAAGGAAAGCCATCCAATAGAGATATATCCCTTGTCGAGGTGCCGACTTTGATGAATCAATTTTTAAAATTTTGTAGGATGACTGGAAGAGGTTAAGCAGACCTCTCCCAGGGGCAGTATTCAAAGAAACCCACAACTGGCAACTAGAATGTTTGAGTTTGAAGAAATAGAGGAAGACTTCTACAGTCGGCAAAATGCCGAGCTGGGAACAAAAAATTATGAAACCTTGGATGAACGCGCATCTATTTGGATGTAGTTGGGCGGGTGTCACGTTCAACTTGGTTAACAACTCTTTCTCAAAGATTGACAAGGGAAGGCGAAGTAGAACCTTGGTGAAAAATGTAGCTTAGAAAAAGAAAAATGGTCCATTGGGATCCGATGATTCATCACAACATATAGGCTCCCATTCCCTACACTCTACTACTTTCACTAAACTCTCTTGCTTTTTGCTTAAACCCCTCGATTCTCTAAGCTCTCTAATTTTTAAATGAGTAATAAAGATAGAGGTTTATCTAAGCACTTCCTTTTTAGCCCAGGGATAAGCAGAACTATAATCCATCTTCGAAGATAACTAAGACATAAACAAAGATAGAATGCGAACGTAGTTCAAGGCAAAGCACATACAGAATGAGCCGAATCGACGTATACTAAGGTGCATTATTGAAATCAATGAAAAAGTGATAGTCACCAAATGAAGTTAAACGGATAAATGATACCTGGTTTTCCCATGGAAGACGGTGATGTGAGGTGGCGCGACAAAGGGAGGAAAGTTCTTGTATGTGCAAAGAAAGAAACAGAGAATGATGAGTTGAAAGAGGAAAAGTGTTATGTATGGAAAAACTGAAGATGAAAGGCAGGATTTCCCCATCGTTGATGTGTGTGCCATGTGTATGTACCATAGTTATTTTGGTGAGATGCCTTTCCAAAAGACACTTTAGAAATCGTGTCCCAGCTACCCTCTGTGAGAAATGTCATGTCAGTCGTTGGTACAAGTAAGCCTCTTCACCTCTTCAACTCAGCTTGTGCCTAGGGGGCAGTGTACTGGTCGGACATGCTCGGGACCTCGACCCGAGCACTTAAACGTGATAACTCGACTGCTCAGGCCCATTTGTAAAATACCTAACTCGGCTTGGGATAAAAGATAGGCACATTGATGTGTCGTGAGGTAGGATAGACAATTGGGAGTCCACATTGAAGAGATAATTAAAGAAAAAGTGACATAAAGAATAACCGAATTAGTTAAATGTATATATATTTTCGATGTAAATAAAAACTGTTAGGGATAATGTTGCATGTACTCGTAAAATAATGGCATATATTAACAAAATATTCTCGCTTTATGAAACTGTTGAAGGAAAGTCTACGAAAACTATAAAAATGGCTTAAAACCCTGAGCAAAGGTAAGTTTTGTTGGGAACTCTATACTGAGACATCTTTTCTATTCAAATATTCATAGTTTGAATGCTCTCATTGACTTAATCGTTAGAGTGTAATCAACACGTGGAGCTCCCCTCGTTTTAGAGTACTAAGCGTCTCGTAACAACAACAACAAGTAAAGAAGCCAGTCCGGAGTCCACCAACAAATGCATAATAATATACAACAATTATATGCAATATCACAAAATACTATCATCAAAGGTGAGGAGAGAAGCCAAGGCAAGGTGGATCAAGTTCTTTCCGAAAGTGTTATGGTCTTAACACACGATAGTGTTGGAATTATAGGCCTTTAAACAAGGGCGGGGGGGTGAATTGTTTAATGAAAGATTTTCTAAAATTCTAGGCAAGAATGAATATTAATGCAAAATCACAGAAGAAGCAATCAGATAAGCCAATCAACAAAACGGTTTTAATTTGATTCCAGAAAATCAATCGATTGTTTATACGAATCAATCGATTGTTTTTATTAGCACTTTGAAAAATCACAGATCAAACAGTTTTATAAGTAGTGGGAGATAGAGAGATTGAACACAAGGATTATACTGGTTCACTCTTAACCTGAGCTACATCCAGTCCTCAGAAACCCCTGGGTATTTCACTAAGCAATCAAATACAGATTACACAACACAATCACCAAAGAGGTGATCTTGAACCCTTCAAGAACACTCACCTTCTTTGAAACACAACCACTACAGGTCAGAACACCCTCTGACTATAGACACCAGTTCCTTTCACTTTTACAAAATGAATTAAAGAACAACAAAGAATAGGAAGGATCACACCTGATACATAAATGAATACAACAGATCTTACTCCACTCTTAACCAATGCAAAACTTTTAACCATCTTGCAATCTTTGGAAAATCTCTTTGATCTTTTGAAATTTGATCTCTCTCATTAATTAGAGATTCAAAATCCAGTTATATAGCCTTAAAAATAGTTGTTTCAGACTATCAATCAGGGGCCAAAACATATTTGAAATAAGCAAAAACAATTTTAAGAGATTTAACCAATTATGTTATGTTTTCAAAAAAATCAATCGATTGAAAATGCGAATCAATCGATTGAAATGGCTTTGACTTTGAAGTCAACCAATTTCAGCTATTTCAAATCCTTTCCAAAAGTACTAAGTGTAAAACAACCGATTGAAACGAAAATCAACAGGTTCTTTTTCACTTACTTTAAAAAACACTTTTTCTTTAAAGAACATGATTGATTTAGTTTTGGATCAAGTTAAGAGTGGATTGAAAAATTCTAATATACCCATAACCCATGCCCATAAGCAATAACCTAGTCTTCAAGCAATCTTCATGGATTTGGAGATATCAAAGATTCAAGTTCAACAATCTCTCCCTAATTGATGAAGACAAATCCCTAGTTTGCTTGGGATGTTCTATTTGAATTTGACAATACCTACAAAACACAAAATTTGCAAATACCAAAGGTAATCCTTTTCAGATTTCATCAGCACCAAAGAACCACTTTTCACTTAGTGATTTCCACAAGGAAAAAGAACAAAATCAGTGTGAAAAGATAGTTAAAGAGAGGTGCAAATCATAATATTATGCAGCAGAGGTTTATGCAACAATTTTAATCAAAGTGAGAAGCATATAAATCAAGATAAAGAAGAAATAAGCACACAATACAAACAGACAAACCACATAAACTTTTCTCCTTATTTGTCTTCACAAATAGACTCAAAGGAGAGATAAAAAAAAAATATTTAAAATAGAGTTTGAGTCAAGAATTCCTAACTCATTTCTGAAAAAGAAGAACGTGTCCTTTGACAAAGGTTTAGTGAAAAAATCTCCCAGTTGCCTTTCAATTGCAATGAACTTCACCTCACAGTCTCCATTACTCACATGATCTCTTATGAAATGGTGTCGGATCTCAATATGTTTTGTCATAAAGTGCTGAACTTGATTTTTTGTGAAATAGATGACACTTGTGTTGTCACACAGTAGGGGTACTTTGCTGACTTTTAATCCAAAGTCTTCAAGTTGTTGTTTAATCCACAAAATTTGAGCACAACAGTTTCCTGCAACAATGTATTCTACTTCGGCAATGGAAAGTGCTACATAGGCTTGCTTCTTGTTATGGCAAGAGATAAGGCTGGAGCCAAGTAGATGGAAAATTCCATTTGTGCTTTTCCTATCCAGTTTGCATCCTGCAAAATTCGAATTAGAGTATCCAAGTAAATGTACAGGTGAATGAGAGGGATACCATAACCTAATAATGAATGTGCCTTTTTGATACTTCGGAATTCTTTTGGCAGCTTTAAGGTGTGATTCTTTCGGATTGGACTAGAATCTAGCACAAAGGCATACTGCAAACATAATATATGGTTTGTTGGCTGTAAGGTAGAGTAAAGAGCCAATCAAACCCCTATATTTGGATTGATCTACTGCAATTCCAGTTGCATCAGCATCCATGTAACAGCTTGTGGACATTGATGTAGTTGCCTCTTTACACTGCTCCATTTCAAACTTGTTGAGGATTTCCTTGCAATACTTGGATTGACTTAGAAAGATGTCATCCTTTGATTGTTGTTCCTACATTCCCTAGAAGAACGACAACTCTCCCATCATTGGCATTTCAAATTCTTCCTACATAGCTACCACAAATTCTTTACACAAGCTATCATTAGTAACACCAAAAATAATGTCATTAACATATATTTGGACTAAAATAATGGCAGAATTTGATTTTTTGATAAAGAGAGTTTTTTCAACTTTCCCTCTTTCATAGTCATGAGACAAGAGAAAGTTACTTAACCTCTCATACCACTGCCTTGGAGCTTGCTTAAGACCATACAAGGCCTTTTTCAGCTTGTATACATGTTTGGGATGTTGATGATCTACAAACCCGGGTGGTTGTGAGACAAAGACCTCTTTAATGATAAATCCGTTAAGGAAGGCACTCTTCACATCCATTTAGAACAATTTGAACCCGCTCATGCAAGCAAAGGATAACAGCAACCTTACAGCATCCAATCTGGCTATAGGTGCAAAGGTCTCGTGATAGTCTATCCCTTCTTCCTAATTGTACCCTTTTGCAACAAGTCTTGCTTTGTTCTTTGTTATTACCCCTTATTCATCTACCTTGTTTCTTAACACCCACTTGGTTCCAATGATGTTCATTTGATCTTTTTTGGGAACCAGGAGACACACATCATTCCTGATAAATTGGTTTAGCTCCTTATCCATAGCAGTAGTCCAATTCTCATCCTTGAGAGCTTCATCAACTGATTTGGGTTCAACTTGAGTGATGAAGGTCGTGTGTCTGCAGTAGTTTGCTATGGTTCTTCATGTAGAAACTCCCTTATGAATTTGCTCAATTATGTTTTCCACAAAGAGGTCTCTTGGAATCCTCCATTCCTTGGGTAGCTCTTCCTGTTATAGAATATCAATCGATTGATTCTACGAATCAATCGGTAATTTTTATTGACAAGTTTCCATATTCTTTAGAAAGATGTTATGTTCATCTTCTTTTGCACAATTCCTCTAGGAACTTTGTTCTGCAAGGTTAGTTTCATCAAACACAACATGTGTAGATTCCTCTACAGTCATGAGTCTTTTATTATAAATCCTATTAGCATGACTAGATAAAGAGTAACCAAGAAAAATACAATTGTCTGTTTTCTCATCAAATTTTCCAAGATTTTATTTACCATTATTCAGAATATAACACTTACATCCAAATACCTTTAGATGACCTATATTGGGTTTCCTTCCATTGAGTAGTTCATATGGAGTCTTCTTCAAGATAGGTCTGATGAGAACCCGATTCATCACATAGCACGCAATACTTACAGCATCTGCCTAAAAGTATTTTGGCAAGGATGATTCACTCAATATTGTCCTGGCCAATTCTTCAGCGATCTGTTCTTTTCCTTCCACCCCACCATTCTGCTGAGGTGTTCTTGGAGCAGAGAAATTGTGGAAGATACCAAGTTATTCATAAAAAGAGTTGAACCTTTCATTCTGGAATTCTCCTCCATGATCACTGTAGATAGCACATATGTTGTTGCAATATGTATTCTGCAACCTCTTAGCTAGCTTCTTGAATGTAAAGAAGGAATTGCTTTTTGACTCCAGAAACAGTGTCCATGTGAACCCTTTATCACACAGTTGGATTATACTGGAAAGATTATGCTTGAGTCCTTCCACATGTAGAACATCATGAATCAAGAAGTTGTTTTCATTTCCTATAGTGTCTTTCCCAAGAATGTTCCTTTGTTGTTATCCCCATAGGTAACATGACCTTCTTGTTTGAGGATGATGTTGACAAACTTGGATATATCTCATGTCATGTGTTTGGAACAACCATTGTCCAAGTACCACATATGATTACTTTTCATCAAGGAATCCTGCAAAAGACAACCTAACAAATTTGGGTCCATAGAGGTTAACTTGATTATTAGGAACCTTAGGATTCTTAGGAACCCATTTTAAAATACCCCTGGGAACATCGAATTTTACAGAACCTGACTGATTGACCCTTTCTCATACAGTAGAAGCAAGAAACAACCGGTTGTTTTGACTTTTCAATTGGTTATTTTTCTCCTATGGTTGAAAATGGTTTTGAAAAGCCACTGTTGTTCCTCTGTGGATTAAAACCAAGTCTAAATTTTCCAGAAACACAGTTTTGAGATGAAAGTACAGTCTCAAAGTTTGATTTTCCTTTAGAAATTTTATCCATAATTTTCACAAGATACAAAACTTTATTTTGAAGATATACACAGTTTTCACAAGAAGTAGAATCACACGTGCAAGAAGAATTTTGATAAATCATTTCCAAGTTTTCAAAATCAGTTTTTGAATTGTTTAATTCTTCTTCCAAGATTTTGACTCTGTTTTCCAACCAGTTGTTTTTACTTTTCAACTGATTGTTCAAAAGGGTCAACCTACAAGTTTCTTCATGAGTCTCCTTAAAAGCCTCAAGAAGTTTATAATAATTTTCATCATTAATGGAAGAGTTTGTACTTACACTGCTTGATGTAGATTTTGCCTTTGTCATCAGACACAGATTGGGTTTTGTAACTTTTGAAGATGAACCAGAAGAAGATGTCATTATCTTGCCAAACAGTTCCACTTGAACCTTCATGAGTGCTTTCAAGAGTGTCTCACATGTCCTTCGCTGAAACACACTTTGAAACTCTAAGAAACTCATTAGAATCAAGAGCAGATATTATGACATTTTTAGCAATGCAATCAAGTTTAACCTTTTTACTTTCGCTCTTAGTCCATTTGGACCAAGGTTTTCAGAAGAAACTTTATCTTTTCCACACATAGGCATAAAAGAGTCATTTGTGATAGCATCCCATATTTTTCTATCAATAGATTCAAAAAAAAATTTCATTCTCATTTTCCAGAGTTGATAGTTTCACAACAGAACAGAGGTGGTCTATTTACAGAAGCACCTTCCCCAAAAGTAGTTTGTTAGCAATGAAAAAAAGGGTTGAATCAAAACTTGAGTAACTTTCAAGAACCTACCTTTGATACCAATTGTTGGAATTATACACCTTTAAACAAGAGGGGGTGAATTGTTTAATGAAAGATTTTCGAAAATTCTAGGCAAGAATGAATATTAATGCAGAATCACAAAAGAAGCAATCAGATAAGCCAATCAAAAAACTGTTTTAATTTGATTCCAGAAAATCAATCAATTGTTTATACGAATCAATTGATTGTATTTATCAGCACTTTGAAAAATCATAGATCAAACAGTTTTATAAGCAGTGAGAGATAGAGAGATTGAACACACAAGGATTATATTGGTTCACTCTTAACCTGAGTTACATCCAGTCCCCAGAAACACCTAGGTATTTCACTAAGAAATCAAATACAAATTACACAACACAAGCACCAAAGAGGTGATCTTGAACCCTTCAAGAACACTCACCCTTTTTGAAACATAACCACTACAGGTCAGAACATACTCTATAATCTGATCTCTCTACATAAACTCACCCTTTGGAAAATCTCTTTGAACTTTTATAATCTGATCTCTCTCATTAATTAGATATTTAAAAACCAATTATATAGCCTTAAAAATAGTCGTTTCAGACTATCAGTCAAGGGATAAAACAAATTTAAAATAAGCAAAAACAGTTTTAACAAATTTAACCAATTTTGTTATGTTTTCAAAAAATCAATCGATTGAAAGTGCGAATCAATCGATTGAAATGGCTTTGGTTGTGAAGTCAGCCAATTTCATCTATTTCAAATCCTTTCCAAAACTACCAAGTGTAAAACAACCGATTAAAACGAAAAATCAACAGGTTGTTTTTCTCTTACTTTGAAAAACAATTTTTCTTTAAAGAACATGATTGAAGTAGTTTTGGATCAAGTTAAGAGTGGATTGACAAATTCTAATCTACCCAGAATCCATGACTACAAGCGAAAACCTAGTTTTCAAGCAATCTTCATGGATTTGGAGACATCAAAGCTTCAAGTTCAACAAAGAGAACAGTCAAGAACAAAAGAGACTGTTTTCATCCTGATCTACGGTAGTGACACGGTGTTACCCATCGAGGTAAAGTTACCTTCGAGAAGGATTTAGGATTTCTCGGAAAAAGGGGCAAGGGAAGGAATACTATTTCACTAAGATATAAACAAGAAATTAAGAAACAAAGCTAAAGTGCGAGAAATGACACTGAAGAGGAGGACAGAGGCAAAATACTTGAGTAGGGTAGAATCAATGGAATTCAGAGAGAAAGAGATGGTATTGAGGAAGTCGGGGGAAGCAAACATGGAAAGTAAACTGGCGCCAAAATGGATCGGACCTTATTGGATCAGGGAGGTAGTCAGAAAAGGGGCATATCGGCTAAAGATGGAAGGGTCCATATAGCAAGAAAATGGAACGTATACAATTTATGATTCTGTTACATCTAGTAACACATTCTAGTACTAGTTATTTTAAGCAACTTATATGCTTTTTTATTTTTTGGATTGATACAGTCCACTTTGGTTTTGGTTTATAAAGGAAGTTATTCAGGTTTTTTGATTATTTTTCAAATTTCAGTTTTGAATTTGTCTACAATGAAAAATCATGGAAGGGTCCTAACCCTCCCTGGTGTCGAGCATAACCTCAGTCCACTATATGAAGAAACAATCTTGGAAGGGTTTTAACCCTCCATGGTTCTGAGCATAACCTCAGTCCACTATATGAAGAAAAAACCATGAAACCCTCCATGGTGTCGAGCATAACCTCGGTCCACTATATGAAGAAAACCCCATGAAAGGGTTCTAACCCTCCACGATGCCGAGCATAACCGCAGACCACTATATGAAGACAAAACCATGGAAGGGTCCTAACCCTCCATGGTGTCGAGCATAACCTTGATCCATTAATGAAGAAAAAACCATGGAATGGTCCTAACCCTCCATGGTGTCGAGCATAACCTCGGTCCACTATATGAAAAAAAAAAATGGAATGGTCCTAACCCAAAATTCGTGCGGAGCATAACCTTGATCCACTATATGAAGGAAAAAAAAAACCATGTAAGGGTGTCCTAAAACTCCATGGTGTCGAGCAAAAACTAGGTGCACTATATGAAGAAAAAACCATGGAAGATTCCTAACACTCCTTGGTGCCAAGCATAACCGCAGTCCACTATATGAAGAAAAAAAACCATGGAAGGGTCCTAACCCTCCATGGTGTCGAGCATAACCTTGTTGAAAAAAGGTGCTTCGATGTCTCCAAATCCAAGTGGAATGCATGAATATCCTTACTTCTGGTTGTGTGTGTGTGTCTAAAAGTAGTTGAATTTTTTAATCCACTCCTTGTGATGATCCAAGGTCAAATGAATCTTAATCCTTTTGAAAAATATATGTTTTCTAAAGAAAGTGAAAATTGAACCTATTAAAATGTTGATTCAACCGGTTGTTTTACACTTAGTGGAATTTGTAAAGGATTTGAAAAGCTTGACTTTGTTTGACTTTGCTATCAATCCAATTCAACCAATTGATTTGTGATTTCAATCAATTTATTTTTGAAAACCTTAACAGAATTTTGTTAAGTTGTTTTAATCTGTTTTAAATGATTCAAAATGTTTTTGTTTCTTGAATTAAATGCTTTGACCATCTGATTGGAGTTTAAATAAGTTGTTTTATGCTCTTGGTCATTAACTAAGCAAGAGAGCTTAATCAAAAACAGTTTTTCATGATTTTAAAGTGCTTTTTGATCATTTTCAAGTGTGGAATAGGATTCTATATATTCTCTATACTTTAATCTTTGATTGTACATAGGTGTAATCTATTCCTTTCTTATTTTTTTATCACTGTAATTATGTCTGACCTGGTGTAATGCAGTTTCAAAGGTTGTTCTGAAAACTGTGTGTTGTTTGCCAAAGGTGGTGTTTGTTCTTGAAGGGTTCAAGATCACCACTTTGGTGTGTTGTTTGTAATCAAGGTTTGATTACTTAGTGAATTCTCAGTGGTTTCAGAGAACTAGATGTAGCTCTTGGTAAAGAATGAACGAGTATAAACATTTTGTGTTAATCTCTCTATCCTTACTCTCTTTAAAACTACTTAAGTTTTGATTTTATAAACTGCAGGTATAAACAACTGGTTGTTTCACAAAAACAACAGTTTTATATTTTGCAATCAAACTAAAAACATTTTTCTATTGGATGAACTAATTTCTAATTGATTGATTCTTCATTGTCTTTCAATCTACCTTCAATATTTGCAAAAATTTGTCATAAAAAATTCAACCCCCCCCCCCCCCTCTTATTTAAGGCCTATATTTCTAACAATTGGCATCAATAGTTGAGTTCTTGAAAGTCATTCAAGTTTTCAATCCTTAAAACCTTATTCATGGCCACAAAACTACCCTTTGGGAAGGATGCTTAAGTAAACATGCCACTTCTGTTTTGTGGTCTGAATTATCAATTTTGGAAGGTCAGAATGAAAATCTTTGTGGAATCAATTGATAAAGGAATCTGGGATGCCATTGTAAATGGCCCTTTTGTTCCAAAATTTTAAAAAGATGATGTTTTCATAGAAAAACCTTGGTCCCAATGCAGTGAGTCTGAAAGCAAAAGAGCTCAATTTGATTGTATTGCTAAAAACATCACCACATATGCTCTATGATCCTGCCTGTTGACCAAAACGTAGGAGCTTGCCTCGTCACAGGATCGACTTGCGCACCGCTTCAAACGTCCGTCCCTCTCCAAGATCCACTTCAAGAACCTGCAAAAGAACAGAGCGGCGCCGCTGCGGCCGATCGCCCTCCAACGCCCAAGTCAGTAGCCGAACCACCAAATACTAAGAGAACAAGAACCGTGCAAATTCTCTCTCACAGTGTGCTCTAGAACTCGCAGGCGTAAAGAGTATAATCTGAACGTGCGTACCTCAGAAAGTTCGTTGAGAACTCTTATATACCTGGTCATTTTCTCTCTCCTGGCAGTTACAGACTTGGACACGTGGCTCGCATCTAGTCGTACACGTGCCTTCATCTGGAGCCTCCTTGACTTGGGCGCTGCTTCTACTCTTGTTTTGCTAAGTTACCTATGCATGGTACTGCCCAATACATAGCAAACTTGGGAGTGCGATCTCTACTGGAACTGGCGAGTTAGGGTGTCTTCGTACACCTTCCCTGTGGTCTCGTCGGCCGCCTTCATAATCTGCACCACCTTCATCTCTGGCGATGTGCTTTCTCTAGCGATCTCCAGTCATTAGGTCGCCTGAGTGTACATTTGGCGACTTCATCTCTAACCTGGTGATCGCCGGTTCTGGTATGCTGGAGATCGGAACACGCCAACTTAATAACTGGCGACTTCACGAACCCCCCGACTTCCTTCCCTTCTGCCAACCTGGCGCCTTGTCAACACGCCTATACTGTAGCTGGATGCCACGTCATCACCTCCGACTACCAGGGCGGTACACTCTAAATTCTGATGAGTTTTTCAGGGTCTCACAATGTGCTTCAGCAAAAGAGATGTGGGATATTCTTGAAGTTACACATGAAGGAACCATTGATGTGAAGAGTGCAAGAAAGCATGCTCTAATTCAGAAGTATGAGATTTTTAGAATGCTCAAAGGGGAGACCATTAGTGATGTACAAAAGAGATTCACGCACATTGTAAACCATCTCATCAGTCTTGGCAAGATCTTGAAAGGGAGGAACTTAGCATCAAGATCCTCAAATACTTGGACAGATCTTGGCAGCCTAAAGTCACTATTATCTCTGCATCCAAGGATTTGACTACCTTGACTACAACCTTCTTGTTTGATAAGCTTAGGGAACAAGAACTTGAGATGAACAGGCTGAATGATCAAGAGCATGAAGAGAAGCATGTGAGGAGCATTGCTTTGAAAGCTATTGGTCATAGAGATGGTTAAGAATCAAGTGAGGACAGTGATGGAGAAACTTTTAACTTGCTTACCTGAAAATTCAACAAGTTCTTGAAGAAAAACAGCAACAAAAACCAATCATCAAATAGGTATAACAGTAAGAAACTCAATGATTTTAATTCTAACAATTATACATGTTTTGGATGTGGTAAATTGGGTCATATCAAAGTTGATTGTCCCAACAATGAAAGCAAGGAGAGGGGAGCAAGCAAGAAATTTGAGAAGAAGGGAAAAGCTAAAAGAGCCTACATTGCTTGGCAAGATAATCACGTATCTTCATCTAGCTCATTGTCAAATGGAGATGAAGAGGAAAATTTGTGCTTGATGGCAAAGGGAGAGTCAGAAACAAGTAGTGTAAGTTCCAACACCTTAATAAAGTTTGAAAATTATAGTCAACTTTTTTATGCTTTTAAAGAGACTCATGAAGAAGCTAATAAGTTGTCCCTTTTGAATAACCGGTTGAAAGGCAAGAATAATTGGTTGGAAAATAGAGTCAAGACATTGGAAGAAGAGCTGAACAATTCAAAAAAATGATTTTGAAAATCTGGAAATGATTTACACAAACTCTTCTTGCAATTGTGACTCTAACTTTTTTGAAAATTGTGAATCACTTCAAAAGAAGGTTCACTATGTTGTAAAAACTGTGGATAAGTTTTCAAAAGGCCAATCAAACTTTGAAACTATTTTTGCATCTCCAAAATGTGTTTTTGGCAAAGCTGGATTGGGTTTTAGTCCACACAGCGAGAAAAGATCAGTTACAAAACCATTTTCAACCTTCTTTGAAAAACAACCGGTTGTTTCATGTTTTTACTGTATGAAAAAGGGTAACTCTATTAGATTCTGCAGAGTTAGGAAACTTTCTGTTCCAAGAAGTGTTTTGAAATGGGTTCCTAAGAATTCTAAGGTTCCTAATGATCCAGTTAATGCCCATGGACCCAAATTTACTAGGGGACCAAATCTTATCTCTTGAATCTTTCTTGTAGGTACTCATGAAAGCCAAGAATCATAGTAGTGTGAAGAATGAAGCCTCAAGGGAAAAGATCTGAAGTAAAATCTTATGTCAGCAGTTCTTAATTGCACTGAGAAGGATTTCTTGAAAGTCAATTGACATTCTTGGCTCATGCATAGTGGTTGATTAAATCAAAAGAATACCTAATTTTTTTATTTATTTCTTAATTTGTGTGTGTGCCTCATATTTCACGAAACAACCGATTGTTTTACCATTGGCAACTTTGTATTAAAGCTATTTTGAATTTTTGTGCATCAATACAACTGTTTCTTTTCATTCAAAATTTTTATAGGTCAAATTTACATTAATTGTGACTTTGAATACGATCTTATTAGAATATATTCTGGTCATAAAGGAATATATTCCATGATTTCTTGGAAATTTAAGTGCCTTTTATGGATGGTCAAATCTGGACTGGTGTTGTCATTGATATGTCTTTTTGGGGCTGACGTATGGCATATTCCCACTGCAACAGATTCTTTTTCTATTGAAAAACAACCCACTAAATGTCAATGTATCTTCATTGCTTTTTCTCCTTAAATACATGTGCTAGTTCAACTGAGTTTTTTCACAAGATCAACCCATTGTTTTCCTCTGTTACGTTTGTTGAATCTGCGGAGTTCTCTTCTTTCTTTGAAAATTCACCTCGGCCTCATGGACTCAACACCTCCCTCATCAAAAAGGATGAAGAGCCCTATTGTACTTTGTTGTTGTGGTTTCTGGTGTTGTACTCTACTTCCATACTCTATGGTTTCTTATGCTAATGCTATATCTGTGATATATCTCTGATTTGCACCTTAATTAACCACTGTTTTCACATTGTTTTTCTGGTTTTTCTACTTGAAAAGCTTAAGCAGAAAATTGGTCTTTGTATGCTTGTTAAAACTGGGTTATCCTACTGCTATGTATGCCTTGTATATGCACAATTTATGGTTTGCAAGATCTATCAAATTCAAAAACGACAACACAAGAAAACCAAGGATTTGTCTTCATCAAATAGGGGGAGATTTTTGAACAAGGTGCTTTAATGTCTCCAAATCCAAGTGGAATGCACGAAGATCCTTGCTGCTGGTTGTGTGTGTGTGTCTAGAAGTAGTTGAATTTTTTAATTCACTCATTGTGATGATCCAAGGTCAAATGAATCTTAATCCTTTTGAAAACTATATGTTTTCTAAAGAAAGTGGAAATTCAACCTGTTGAAATGTCGATTCAACCGGTTGTTTTACACTTAGTGGATTTTGAAAAGGATTTGAAAAGCTTGACTTTGTCTGACTTTGTTGTCACGCCAATTCAACCAATTGATTCGTGATTTCAATCAATTGATTTTCTGAAAACCTTAACATAATTTTGTTTAGTTGATTCAATCTATTTTAAATGATTCAACATGTTTTTGGTTCTTGAATTAAATGCTTTGGCCATCTAATTGGAGTTTAAATAAGTTGTTTTACGCTCTTGGTCATTAAAGCAAGAGAGTTTCATCAAAATCAGTTTTTCAAGATTTCAAAGTGTTTAGGATTTACTTTAATATTTGATTGTACCCTGGTGTATTCTATTCCTTTCTTTCTTGATAACTGTAATTCTGTGTGACTTGGTGTTGTGCAATTTCAGAGGTTTTCTTGAAAACTATGTATTGTATGCCAAAGGTGGTGTGTGTTCTTGAAGGGTTCAAGATCACCACTTTGGTGTGTTGTTTGTAATCAAGGTTTGATTACTTAGTGAATTCTCAGTGGTTTCTGAGGACTGGATGTAGCTCTTTGTAAAGAGTGAACCAGTATAAACATTTTTGTGTTAATCTTTCTATTCTTACTCTCTTTAAAACTGTTGGTATAAACAACCGGTTGTTTCGCAAAAACAACAGGTTGATTTTATGCAACTAAAAATAGTTTTCTAATTGGCTAAACTAATTTCTAATTGATTGATTCTTCATTGTCTTTCAATCTACCTTCAATATTTATGAAAATCTTTCATAAACAATTCACCCCCCTCTTCTTTAAGGCCTATATTTCTAACAAACCTCGGTCCACTATATGAAGAAAAAACCATGGAAGGGTCCTAACCCTCCATAGTGTCGAGCATAACCTCGATCCACTATATAAAAAAAAAAATCATGGAAGGGTCCTAACCCTCCATGGTGTCGAGCATAACCTCGGTCTACTATATAAAAAAAAAATGCATCAAGGTACGACCGTTACAAATCCTTTTATTATGAGTAATCCTTATTTTTGGTATGCACTCCACCATAGTAGTTGCAAGTCTCGGGTTAAGGAATCTATGAAAATGCTAAATGCTATAACTAAGCACAATCGATTTCATATACAGATCATATTTGGTGGTTTAGCTTCCAAGTCCGTTGTTAAGAGTTAATACCATTAGTGTTTTAGGAAAATACAAAGAAAAAACGACAATAACAAGGTATCGAGGGATGTTTAGGTGATTACCAAAATAGACATTACAACTAAATAAATAATGCAAAGCCAAAATAGATATTATAACAAAACAAATAGTGCAAGTGTTTAGAATAGACTACATGTGCATATTACAAATTAAACTTTTAAGTTTTTGCAAAAGATAGGACATCGAGCTATATGTCACTCCTCATCAACGATTTTCCCACAACGCTTTTGAATGGGTTAAAGAGTGAGGTATCCACATCAGATTGCGCCACCTTAAACTGCTTAATGGCCCTATTAAAACCTTCGACGAAGGATTTGGAAATCTCATCTTTGGCGGTCTCCAACGCTGCATCCTAGGTTGCGATTTTATTTTTAAGCATGTTTTTGGTCAATTCCCAGGCCCGATTGGCGGCTTGACACTCCTCCCTGTGGCGAGCGTAATCTTCAATAGTCCTCTGAAGTTTGCCGAGAGCATCGTCTCAGTCTTGTGCCAGTTCTACGAGTTTGCTTTCCAGTTGGGTGTATTTGAAGTTGGCAGCCTCGAGTTCTTTCTTAACCCTTTGAACTTATTCAACATCTAGCTGAATCTGTTTCTGCACCATATGGTCGATAGTGGAAAGAATCTCTAACCATGATAACTTCTGACTCTCCAGCAGTGAGGCGTTGTCACCATTTTTGCAAGAGCGGGATACCGACGAACCTTGATGGTGTGAAGAGTTTTCTTCCAAGTCAATAGGTTCAGCTTGGGGGCAAGTTCCGGTAGGACGTTTTTTTTTCATAGGCATGGTCGTCATATTTTCAGAATCTGCGTTGGTTGGAGCAATGTTAGGTTTCGCCTGAGAACCCCTGGTGCGGCGGGACATCTCTGTCTTAGTTAAAAGCACGGTGTTCTCTAATAGCAAGGCATGTAGTAAGACATTAAGGAAAGCAGGAGGAAAACAATAACGCGGTAAAGATATGTACCAATGTAGTGTTAACACGAGAGAGAATGAGTGGAGGCATAGAGAGATAAAAGAGTAAAATATTCATATATTCACTTATGTGTAAACTGATACAAAGGTTTGAAATATATAGGCAAAGATACACTTGGAGACTAACTGAAACTAACTTAAGTAATTTGCTTAACATCCCCGTAAACTTATGATGGCTTTTTTCATAACCATAAGTTTAGGACGCACTGAAGTAAAACTGAGACCAGAAATAGGCTTTGTGAACACATCAACAAGTTGAAAATGAGCAGGTATATGAATGAGAGAGACATGCTTCTGTTGTACATGGTCACGGACAAAGTGAATGTCTATTTCAAAGTGCTTGGACCTCGAGTGCATGACAGGGTTAGCTGAAAGTAGAACCGCTCCAAGGTTATCAAAGTAAATTTTGGGCATGGTACAGGAGATATGGAGTTCAGTTAATAAAGATTGAAGCCATATAATATCAGCCAGAACAGTAGCAATTCCGCGATACTCTGTTTCAGTTCTGCTTTGGGAAACAACTTTTTATTTATGAGAAGACCATGAGACAAGATTAGAGCCAAAATACATGCAGTATCCTGTTGTAGACTTTCTGTCATCTATATCACTAGCCCAGTCTGAGTAACAGAAGCCCTGGATTGTATTATTGGTGTTGTGTTTGATAAGAAGCCGTAGGATCCGTTTAACTGCCTTCCAATGATGCTCTTGAGGACTGTGCATGAACTGAGAGACTTTATTCACAGAAAAGGTGAGTTCTGGACGAGTGATGAGCACATATTGAAGAGCACCCACTGTGGATCTGAATAAAGAGGGATCCGAAAAGGATGCAGAAGCATTTTGTGAAAGCTTTAAGTTGGTAACCATAGGGGTAGGTTGTGCATGGGACTCAAGCATTTGCGTTCGTTGAAGAAGGCTTTGAACATAGTGACGCTGTGATAAGTACAAAGATCCATCTTGGAAGGTGGAGACATCAATACCAAGGAAGTGATGTAGATGGCCCAAGTCCTTTAGAGAAAAAGCAGAACTAAGAGTGGAAATAAGAGCAATAATATTTGTCCCGACCGGTCCTCGGGTAGACCCAAAGGCTGACCTCAGACATTGTGCACCGATGCTCGGTGATGGAAAGGGGATACAAGGTGGACCCCAGACGCACTCACCAGGGGATTGGTCAGTCTTTGGGCGTTGATATTTTAAACCCGATGTTGGAGATCGATATCGGACCTCGCCGTAGAGGGAGAAGATCGGACATCGGTCGCCTGGACATTGTAGAAGGCCAGATGAGACAGGCCAAAAGGTTACGATAAGTTAACAGTTAAAGACGTGAGACATGGGAAAATCCTAAGTTGTGGGGGATCCATGCATGTGAGATGTATGACGCATGAAGGCGCAACATCATGGATAATCCTAGGAGGCGTAAGGCCCCAGTAGAATTAGGGTTTCCATGAAAATTGCATGCATGGCACGTGGGTACTTAGGGCACCCGCAAACAGATGGGTCTGGACATTAGGTGCACCAAGTTGGGACCTAGGCAGCCACACTGATTATCCGTTGCACTCCAGTTAAGGGAAGTTCATGTGTCAGATACGCTAAGATTACACAATAGCGGCATAGGGACACTTCCCAAGGAACCCTAGACAGTGGTAACAGAACAGAGGTAAACCCTAGTTTCAACCTATATAAAGGGTGTTAAGAACCCTAGTAAGGTACGCAACTTTTGAGACTAAAGTTATTTGATACACTTTATGTTTTTTGCCCTAATACTGACTTGAGAGTCGGAGTGCAAACGGCCGCTAGGGCGCCCCTTTGTCTTTGGAGGTGAGAGGTCTCTTGATCAAGAAAGCACAATTATCAAGCAAGTTCGGAGGGCCGAAACAGCTATTAGAGTCAACTGGCGAAGGGAGTCAATCGGTCAGAACATTTGGCGCCCACCGTGGGGCCCGTTAAAACAAGGTCTCACCCATAATCACGTGAGGAGTCTTAACTAACAGAATGAGGAGTACGAGACGAGCGGCAGCTAGATCAGAAGAGAGGGCACCCCCCGAAGGGGACATTGTAACCACGCAGCAGGTCCTGGATACGATGCGCACTCTCCAAGCAAAAGTAGCGTCTTCCCGAGCGGACAACACATAATTACGCAGAGTCAACGAGGCATTACGAAGAGGCTTACAACATGTAGGGGAACGCGCGACAAACGAGCGCGCACCGTCGATACCGCTTAGGGCACGTCCCATGTCGTTCTCGCGAGCAAACATGAATGTTGTATTACCAACAACATCTCTGGGTCCAAAGGTCTCCTTCACAGGAGTAGAAAACCCGGAGGCCCACCTTACAGCATTCCATACCCAGATGATGCTCACCGAAGGATCTGATGTCGTCTATTGCAAGATGTTGATGAGCACCCTATCCGGCGCGGCACTAGAATGGTTCATCAGCCTCCCCGACGGACACATTACTAGTTTCAATCAGTTTGCCACACTGTTTAGGGAACAGTACCTTGTCAACAAGGCCCCCACCCGACTTTCCTACGACATCTTTAACGTCAAGCAGTACCAGGGGGAATTCATGAAAGATTATCTGGACAGATTTGCGATTCAGGTGGTCCGCTTGAAGCCCACCGATGAGGCCATTATAGTCTAGCCTTTGTCAAGGGAATGCTACCTGGGCCCTTCAGCGAATCGTTGCTAATGGTCTACCCGAGGACGTTCACAGAGATCTGACGCTGAGCGTTAACACACATTGTCGCAGATGATCGCGTAACACAGAAGCAAGGCTACGTGGCCCCTATTCGGCCACGGGCAACCACCCGACCTCCGCCTATGAGAGTCCACGAAGCAACAGCAGAAAAGAAGGGGGCGGAGAAACCTTAAGAACGAACCCCAAGGGGCGCGCGCACGAGACGGGATCCTCCCCCAAAGCATAATTTCCGGGTGGAGCTTAAGGAGTTAATCGCCATCCCTAACATAGCGGCAAGACTGAAGGTACCAGTGAAGACCGATAGAAAGATGGGGCCCAACAAGAACGCCTGGTGTGAATTCCATCAAGCGAATGGCCACCATATACGAAACTGCCTAGCCTTGGCACATCAATTAGACGAGTTAGTGAAGAGCGGATTCCTGAAGGACTACTTGCAAGAAGAAACGGACGGTCAGACATTGGTGGCAACGGGAGTGGATCAAGGGCACGAGGTACCTATTCATGGAGAGGTAAACACCATCTCAGGAGGTTTCCCAAGAGAAGAATGTGCCTCCCAGGTGGCGGCGGAGGCGCGACAGAAAGATTTCGCTCCTGACGTCGACCTTGTTTTCACGCGAGCCGACCTCTTAGATGTCGTACCTCACGACAATGACCCGGTAGTAATCTCCCTAATCACCGTCAGGAAGAGGGTACACCACATCCTCGTAGATCAAGGAAGTTCGGCCAATGTTATGTTCTTGACAACCTTCAACCGTCTACGGTTATCCATGGACCAGTTAAAACCCTCCGCTAGACGTTTGTATGGCTTCGCGGGAAATGAAGTAGAAGTCCATGGGTACATCGAGCTAAGTACCACATTCACAGACAACCTGTCTTTGTGGACTACTAAAATTAGGTACCTTGTTGTCGACGTGCCCTCGGCTTAAAACATACTACTGGGAAAACCAGCTTTGAACAAGCTGGGGGCAGTTCCCTCCGCAAGACACATGAAAGTGAAGTTACCCTCCCTTGAGGGGGGAGTAATCACCATCGCTTCCGATCAGGGAGAAGCTAAGAAGTGTTACGAAAACAGTTTGCAGACAAAGGGAGGGGTATTCTCTGTCACGTCCAGATCACCAAGGGAAGACGGAATGACCCGAGAAGAGATTGTCCGAGAAAATCGACCCGAGCCTGTCGGAGGTGTGGTAGAAAGGGAGATCGGGGGCAAAGTGTTCAAACTTGGGCAATCCCTAGGCGGAGAGTTGCGAGATCAAATCTCTGAGGTCATAGCGAGGCACATCAACGCCTTTGCATGGTCCGTCGCAGACATGCCTGGCATTGACCCTGATTTCCTATGTCATCACCTCACCATGGACCCCAGCGTCCGGCCTGTCCGCCAAAGAAGATGAAAGTTTAATGAAGAAAAGCGATAGGTCATTTGAGAAGAGACAAAGAAACTATTGAAGGTTGGCCACATCAGGGAAATTCAGTACACTGAATGGTTGGCCAATGTGGTACTAGTGAAGAAAGCAAATGGGAAGTGGAGAATGTGCGTCGACTTCACAGATCTCAACAAGGCCTGCCGGAAGGATTCTTACCCGCTACCCAGTATCGATGCCTTGGTAGACAGCACTTCGGGGTGCAGGTTGCTCAGCTTCCTGGATGCCTTCTCCGGTTAACACCAGATCATGATGCATCCCAGGGACGAGTGTAAGACCGCATTCATGACTGAATCATCCTGCTATTGTTATAGAGCCATGCCTTTTGGGTTGAAGAATGCAGGAGCCACCTACCAAAGGCTGATGGACAAGGTACTAGCACGCATATTGGGACGAAAGGTCCAAGCATATGTGGACGACATGGTGGTCACCACCCAGCAAAAAGAACAACATGCGACCAACTTGGAGGAGTTATTCACTACAATAGCGAAATACAGGTTAAAGTTAAACCTGGAGAAGTGCGTGTTTGGAGTAGAGGCAGGGAAATTCCTCGGTTTCTTGCTCACCGAACGAGGGATCGAGGCGAACCCTGAGAACTGTGCTGCCATAATAAATATGAGAAGCTCGGTCTCGGTAAAAGAAGTGCAACAATTGACAGGACGTATGGCCGCTCTGTCTAGGTTCGTGTCGGCAGGAGCGAACAAGGGTTACCCTTATTTCCAGTGTTTGAGAAGAAACAGTAGGTTCATCTGGACCCATGAATGTGAGGAGGCTTTCGAAAATTTGAAGAAGTACCTAGCCAGCCCTCCGGTATTGTGCAAGCCAGAGTTAGGTACCCCACTCCATTTATACTTTGCAGTTATAGAAAGGGTGATCAGTTCAGTCCTATTACAGGAGCAAGACCAGGTACAGAGGCCAATCTACTTTGTCAGCAAGGTATTGCAGGGACCGGAGGTCAGATATCAGGCCTTAGAAAAGGAAGCCTTAGCAGTGGTATTCTCAGCAAGAAGACTCTGCCACTACTTCCAGAGCTTCATTGTGATAGCGATGACAGACCTTCCAATCCGCAAGGTTTTACAAAAACCAGATGTGGCGGGAAGAATGGCACGATGGGCGGTAGAATTATCTGAGTTTGATAAACGTTATGAACCCAGGGGCCCCATTAAGGACCAGATTTATGCCGACTTTGTAGTGGAACTCTTCTCAGCAGCCACCCATCAAAAAGGGGCAGATTTCAAATGGGTACTCTCGATAGATGGTTCATCGAACCAACAAGGTAGTGGGGCAGGTGTCATTTTGGAAGGCCCGGATGGGTTGCTAATCGAACAGGCCCTCTATTTCGCTTTCAAAGCCAGTAACAACCAAGCGGAGTATGAGGCCCTAATAGCAGGTATGCTGCTAGCAAAGGAAATGGGAGCAAAAGGATTGTTTGCAAAAAGTGATTCTTTGTTAGTTACGGGACAGATCACGGGGGAGTACCAAGCTAAGGATCCTCAAATGGCCGCGTATTTGGAATACGTCCAGGTATTGAAAGAATCATTCGAGGTGTTCAAGTTAGTCTATGTACCCAGAGAGCAAAATGCCCGAGCTGACTTGCTTGCTAAACTCGCCAGTTCGAGCAAGGGGGGACGACAGAGGACGGTGATTCAGGAAACTCTGAAGACACCTCGAACGATCACGGACAAAACGGCAGAGATCCAGCACGTTGGCACCTCGGAAGGAACGAGGAGGAATCATCGATCGTTGACGCAGGAGACAAGGAAGACACCTAGAGTAAGCAGGTACCCAGTTGCTGGAGTAATAATACCACAGGTACACCAGATCGAAGAAGGGGAAACTTGGATGACAACTTACCAGTGTTACTTGGCCGACAGAAGACTCCCAGTAGATACCGCAGAAGCCCGGAAAGTAAAGAAAAATTCAAGCAAGTACACCTTAATCGATGGAAAGTTATTCAGGCACGGGTTCACCCATCCCATACTAGTGTGTGTGGACGGTGAACAATGCACACGCATCATGGCAGAGCAACACGAAGGAATATGCGGTAGCCACATCGGTGGCCGATCTCTTTCGTCAAAAGTCCTCTGTGCAGGTTATTACTGGCCAACCATGAGAGAAGACTGCACAAGATACGCCCAACAATGCAAGCAGTGTCAACAACATGTTGATTGGCACAACGTGCCCCCAGAAGAGTTGAAATCGATATACAGCCCATGGCCATTCCATACGTGGGGAATTGATATTTTGGGCCCTTTTCCCTTGGCAATAAGTCTGATGAAGTACCTCGTGGTTGCCATAGAGTGCTTCACGAAGTGGATCGAAGCCGAACCAGTAGCACAGATCACGGCCCACAAGATCCAGCATTTCGTGTGGAAAAACATAGTGTGTCGTTTCGAGATCCCAAAGAGGTTAGTATCTGATAATGGTACCCAGTTCGCAAGCCAGCAATTGGGTAAGTTATGTACAGAGTTTGGAATAAAACAAGTGTTCGCGTCAGTAGAACACCCCCAGACGAACGGACAGGTCGAGTCGGCCAACCGAGTTCTGCTCAGAGGTCTGAAAAGAAGATTGGACAAAGCCAAAGGGACCTAGACAGAAGAAGTTCCTAGAGTCATGTGGGCCTACCACACTACCCCTCAATCCACAACTAAGGAAACACCATTCAATTTGGTGTATGGTTCAGACGCTATGATCCTAGTGGAAATCCAGGAGAACTCACCGCGTTTCCAGAACTTCGTGGTCAAAGAATCGAACGAAGAAAGAAAGGTGAACTTGGACCTACTGAACGAAGTGAGGGAAGAAGCAAAGATCAAGGCTGAAGCCTTGAAAATGAGGGTGGAGTACAAGTACGGCTCCAAGCTGAGACCTCGACAATTCCAGGTCGCCGACCTGGTGATGAGGAAGGCTCACCCGTACTAGTTAGAAAACAAGTTATCCCCCAAGTGGATCGGTCCTTTCCGAATAACGGAGGCCCTCGAAAACGGGGCGTATAGACTCGAGAAATTAGAAGGTGGCGCGATTCCTCGCACTTGGAATGCGACCAACTTAAAGTTTTACTTTAGTTAAATTTATAGGGACACTCTTTTTCCCGTGAAAGGGTTTTTTATTGAGGTCACCCGAATAAAGGTTATTCAGTTAAAGTACATTGCGAAATAAAAGAACCACTCCCGTGTAGTGATAAAGTAAAGAGCGGAAGAAATATGGTCTCCCGAGTAGACCTACCTCTTACCTAAGTTCACCAAGTCCGAGAATAATACGGTTCGCAGAAATAAAAGAACCTCTCCCTTGTAGTGATAAAGTAAAGAACGGAAGCAATATGGTCTCCCGAGTAGACCCCCCTCTTACGTTAGTTCACCAATTCCGAGAATAATACGGTTCGCAGAAATAAAAGAGCCTCTCCTTTGTAGTCATAAAGTAAAGAGCGGAAACAATATGGTCTCCCGAGTAGACCTCCCTCTTACGTAAGTTCACCAAGTCCGAGAATAATACGGTTCGCAGAAATAAAAGAACCACTCCCTTGTAGTGATAAAGTAAAGAGCGGAAGCAATATGGTCTGCCGAGTAGACCTCCCTCTTACGTAAGTTCACCATGTCCGAGAATAGTACGGTTCGTGAAAATAAATAAAACTCTCCCATGTGGTGGTAGTTAAGGGCAGAAGCAGTATGGTTCCCCGAGGGAATTTCCTTCTTGTGAGAAATCACCCTGTCCGAGAGCAATATGGGTCGTTAACGATAAAAGAAACCCTTTCCTCGTGGTGATGCTCAGAAAAGTGAAGGCAGTATGGACCTCCCACTCCGACAAATAACTAAGCAAGACAATAGCAGTTATAAAAGAATAAATGTTCGTAAAGTATCCACCCGAAGAAGTATGGTTGATTGTAAAATAAAATTACAAAGAGAAAAATCATCCTCGTGGCACGATTTGACCGTCCACGACGCATTTGGATTCATGAAAGAGGGAAGGGTCTGTTTCAGGATACGCGCAGCAAAATTGAGCGACAGCGTCTTGGAACCCCTTGTCGTAGGCCGCAGCAACTTCATTCATGAGTTCCTCTTCAACCCCCCACCCCCCCCTTGAAAGACTCAGTCTTCTCGGCCAGCTCGTTCTTCAGTTCGGCCAACTCACCCTCGACCTTCCCTAGAAGGACCTCGCGTCGTGTGCTCCTGCTCTCCAGGTCAGCCATCTTCCCTCTAAGCTCGGCCACCAGGTTATCCAGCTCGACATTGCGGGTACGTAGAGGAAGAATCTTGGCCTCCAATTCGACCGCCGCCAGGCTCTTGTCTTGAAGGGCCTTCTTAACATCTTTTTCAATCTGACGAAGGTTGACCACCTCCAAGTACAGAGCAGTCTCGCGGTTGGCAAAGACTTTGGCCCTGGCAGCAGAATCTTCGTCAAGCCTCGAGACTTTGGCCTCAAGGTCCCTAAAGGCTTGCGTTCTGGCGAGAGCCCAATTGGAAGCAAACAAAAGCGACCCCACAAACTCAGCCATGTGATCCTGGAGGAGATTCTCGTCTACACCTTCGATCTCGCAGCCTTAGAAATAATTAAGCGCCTATCTGAACAACGGAGGGAGGGTCGTGGGGGAGTCAGTCTCCTGACTTCTAGTACAACTCCCTCCCCCACCCTCTGAGGCAGTAGGAAGAGAGGAGGCACTAGGAGGATGGTCTATGAAATCCGGAGCGCCAACCGAAACTGAAGCTAAGGGCACTAAAGATACGCCCTCCCTCGGTCGCTTACGGACCAGGCCAGTACAGGTGTCCTCGTCGTCCGATTCTATCGCCAGTACCCCCTTGAGATCACTGGCGATAGGGGCTGAAGTGATAGGCTGCGGGGCCGGGATAGTTTACGTAGACGGAGCCAAGGGTATCAGAAGACACGTCCCAGTGGCGACCGCCCTTTGTTTGGCCAGAAGATCTGCCAACTTTCTCTTTTTATCGTCGTTGAGACGCATACCTGTGTAGCAGAAGCAGGTCAATAAAATTAAATAAGACAAGGGTGCATGCAAAGACCGAGAACAGAATGAGAGGCTTAAAGCGAAGGAGTACCGATATTGCTCTCAAGACCTTCGGGGTTATACTCTCGTTTGAGCAGCTCCGAGCTGCTCAGAGGGGCGGTAAACCTGGACAAAAACTCACAAACGTTTCTCTCCAAGGCAGAAAGATCTTCATGACACCGGACCCTCCGGAGATTCGGCTTCTCCGTCCAGTACAAAGGGAACCCATCCAAAAGAGAGGGGTCCCTCTGGTTACAGCGAACCTTGAAGAAGTTTTTCTTAAAACCCTTATACGATTGTTAGGGTAAAGTTGGGCGGGGGCCACATTTAATTCCGTCAGCAAAGATCGCTCAAAGGGGGTAAAGGGCAACCGGAACCCTAGCCTTCGGAAGAGGGTTGAATATGCAAAGCATAAGGGACCCCCGGGGTCAGAGGCCTCGTCAGCGCATACCGGTTCCCCCAAGCGGCAAGCCACCACTCGCACAAATTTGTCGTGGTCTTTGCCAAAGACGTGCGACAGGTGACACGATTGTCTCTTCCTGTAAGCAGCTATGCTTTTTAAGGTAGTAAAGACAGACGTCTCTCCCAAGAGGTCCGCTGGAGCCCAACAGTATAAAGACTCATAGAAAGAAGCCGGAGGGGGGGGGGGGGAACTGAGGAAAGTGGAGATGCGGAGGATGAAGAGGAGGTTGAAGCCAAGTCCGAAGGAGAAGCTGGTTCGGAGAGTCACCTCGTTTAGTCATCTTGACAAAGGAAGCTAAAGAGGGAAAAGGGAGAAGAAGCTTTAGGGGAAAGGCAGTGTAACTTGACGACGCCAGAAGAAACCCAGAAAAATGAAACCCGAAAAAATATGAACAGGAAAAATAAATGCAACAGAGATGCAGAAATCATAAACAGACCCAGGCAGATGTAACCGTGACAAGAACGATAAGCGGCAAGGTAATCGGAAAGTAAAAATCATACCTTTCGAGAACAGAATCCAAAGACCTGAACAAGGGATAGGAGAAGAGAGTGCTTTCCGCACAGAGAGCTGAAAGGAGGCTCGTTGAAATGAAAGTGATGAAACGATAGGCGGAGCGTAGGGGTTAAGATGTTCGAACCGTGCGTGGGGAAGTTCAAGCACCAACGAGTCCCAGCCATTGATCTTGACACGTGTACATAGATTACGCAGAGAATGATGGAATGTCACTTTGGTGTACTATTGACACTCGATACCCAGTGACACGTAGGTCGCGCAGCGCGATCACTTAGTCTCTTTAGTAGAACGAGTTACAGCTCAAGACTGGGGGGTTTGTGTCCCGACCGGTCCTCGGGTAGACCTAAAGGCTGACCTCAGACATCGTGCACCGATGCTCGATGATGGAAAGGGGATACAAGGTGGACCCCAGACGCACTCACCAGGGGATTGGTCAGTCTTTGGGCGTTGATATTTTAAACCCGATGTTGGAGATCGATATCGGACCTCGCCGTAGAGGGAGAAGATCGGACATCGGTCACCTGGACATTGTAGAAGGCCAGATGAGACAGGTCAAAAGGTTACGATAAGTTAATAGTTAAAGACATGAGACATGGGAAAAGCCTAAGCTGCGGGGGATCCATGCAAGTGAGATGTATGACGCATGAAGGCCCAAAATCATGGATAATCCTAGGAGGCATAAGGCCCCAATAGAATTAGGGTTTCCAGGGAAATTGCATGCATGGCACGTGGGTACTTAGGGCACCCGCAAACATAATAAATATGGACATTAGGTGCACCAAGTAGGGACCTAGGCGGCCACACTGATTATCCGTTGCACTCCAGTTAAGGGAAGTTCATGTGCCAGATACGCTAAGATTACACAATAGCGGCACAGGGACACTTCCCAAGGAACCCTAGACAGTGGTAACAGAACAGAGGTAAACCCTAGTTTCAACCTATATAAAGGGTGTTAAAAACCCTAGTAAGGTACGCAGCTTTTGACCTAAAGCTATTTGATACACTTTATGTTCTTTTCCCTAATACTGACTTGAGCGTCGGAGTGCAAACGGCCACTAGGGCGCCCCTTTGTCTTTGTAGGTGAGAGGTTTCTTGATCAAGAAGGCACAATTCTCAAGCAAGTTCGGAGGGTCGAAGCAGTTGTTAGAGTCAACCGGCGAAGGGAGTCAATCGGTCAGAACAATATCAGTAGGTACAAATCCATTAATAATTATATCATCTACATAGATGAGAACAAACAAAGAAGAAGAATGAGTAAACCTAACAAACAATGATGGATCACTAGTATTGGAATTAAAGCCAAGACTTTGAAGAGTGATACCATGAACGAGGTGCTTGTTTGAGACTATAAATAGCTTTGTTAAGCTTACACACTAGCGGTGGATTGGTAGAGATAAAGCCTGGTGGTTGTTGCATGTAGACATCATCATGCAGATCACCATTTAAAAAGGCATTATTGATTTCGATTTGATGAATGTTCCATTAAGCAAACACTGCATGAGCAAGCACCACTCTGATAGTAGTATGTTTGATTACAGAACTAAATGTCTCTGAATAGTCAAGACCTTCAGTTTGACTATATTCCTTGGCCACAAGTCGTGCTTTGTGTCACTGAAACGTGCCATTTGCATTATACTTATTCTTGAAGATCCATTTACAGCCAACAATGTTTGCTCTTGGTGGTAAAGGAGTCAAAGTCCAGGTTCTATTTTCAATCAGAGCACGATATTCATCTTGCATGGCTTGATTCCATTGAGGAGATTGGAGTGCAGCTTTGAAATTGACAGGTTCAGAAGGCACAGACACAAGAGATGCAGTATATATTTTGGGCTTGGAAATACCAGACTTAGCCTGAGTAGTCATAGGATGGACATTTTGATTAGATAAAGGAACCAAACAATCAGTAGTGGTGACAGCAGGTGAGGATGTGTGATTGTGTAAAGGTGATGTGGGTCGAGTAGTGGAATCAGAAATAGGAATGGAAGAAGGAGAGGAAGAGATCACAGTTAAAACAGGAGGAGTAATTTGAGACACAGGGGCAGCATCAGTGTTAGGTAAAAAACCATATTTTGGAATAGAATGTGGAAAAATATCTTCATTAAAAAATACATGCCTAAAGATATATATTCTACCATCAGGTGAACGACAGATGTAGCCTTTATTACATTGACTATAGCCAAGAAATAAACAACAAGTAGACCTGAAATTTAATTTATTAAGATTGTGGGAACGAATGAGAGGATAACATGCATAACCAAAACTTTTAAAAGTAGTATAATCAGGTTTCTTGTGAAAAAGAAGTTCATGAGGAGTCTTACCTTGTATGACAGAAGATGGAAGAACATTGATAATCTGACTAGCAGTGAGAAAAGCTTCACCCCAAAAATTCATAGGAAGAGAAGTCGTAGAGAGCATAGACAGGCCCATGTCAACTATATGACGATGCTTCCTTTTAATGGCACCATTTTGCTCGTGTGTATGTGGACAAGTGAAGCGGTGTTGTATACCAGATTCATTAATAAAAGATTTAAAATAGTGAAATTCTTTTGCATTATCAGTCTGAATAGTTTTAATTTTAAGACCAGTTTGATTTTCAATCAATAATTTGAAGGCAGCAAGCGCTTGTGATTTAGAGTGTAACAAATACAACCAAGTGAATTTGGAATAAGCATCTAAAAACGAAATATAATATTTTTCACCATTCGTAGCATGCATAGAAGCAGGACCCCATATATCAATGTATATCAATTGTAAAGGATAAGTATAAACAGTTGTAGAAGAGGAAAAAGGAAGTTTATGAGCTTTCCCTTGAACACACTCATTACAGAAACCAGATTTAGAAGTACAAGCAATATTACATTGATTTAAAATGTTCTTGACTACATTAAAACTGCAATGACCAAGTCTGTTGTGCCACAACTGCAGAGCAGGTTTTTCAGATTTAAAGGATGTGTAATTAGCAGAGTAAGGAGTGGATCTTAGAGCAGGAAAAACGTATAGACCATCTTTAATGATGCCTTGAAACAGAATTTGCTTGGTTACCTGATGTTTAACATAACAAGAATCAAAGTAGAACTCAAATAAAACATTATTATCTTTGGCAAATTTGGAAACGCTTAACAAGTTTTTATTGAGAGTAGGAACATGTAAAAGGTTTTGTAAAGAAAGAGCAGTGTTAGTAACAGGAGAAACACAAGATGCAGAACCAATATGAGAGATAGACATACATGCACCATTACCAAGTTTAACATTTGCAGAGCCTTGATATTCTTGATTATCAGTAAATAGAGTTGAGTCATGTGTCATATGGTGAGAGGCCCCACTGTCCGGATACCATAGTGGGTCTTCGATAGTGGAAGGTGTGCCAAGAATCGATGGTTCACCATCATCAAGAGATAGAGTAGAAAACTGGGATTTGTTGGCAGTGACCGTGGAAGAAGATGGCTTACCAGTCCAATGCCAACATTGAAGCGCATGATGACCACTTTTTGAACACAATTGACAGCGAACCCGATTAGGTTTCCAGGATCCAGAAGGAGAGAAGGTCCAAGAATCACGGTGAAAAGGGCGAGGTCCATTAGATCGAGAATACATGCTTGAGGGTTTATGCAGAAAACGACCACCACGGGAGTATTGATTGAACGATGGACGAAAGGATGGGATTTGATTATATTGAGAATGAACAGAAGTAGCATTAGCTTGAAAAGAGGAGTGAGCAAGTTTATACCTCTGAAACTGTTCTTCTTGAGCAAGTAAGAGGGATTCAATCTCATTGATTGAGTAAGGATCTGTGTGTGACGTAACAACAACAATAAATGCATTGTATTCTTCTGGTAACCCTTCAAGAATACTTTCAATGTGATCTTTAGTAGTAATTGGGGAGCCGATTGCAGCAAGCATGTTGACAGCCTTTTTAATGTCATGAAGGTAAACAGAAATCGTTTTTTCATTCTTGGGAGTCTTGAGCAGCAACTTCATCTTCTGAATTTGAGCATGCGTATGAGAGGCAAATTTTTCTTAAGACATTTCCAAATTTGCGCCGAAGAATCCAAGCCCACGACTTTTGTAAGAATCGGTGTAGTCATTGAAGCAAGAAGCCAGGCGATGATAAGTTGATCTTGTTGTTGATATTGAAGAACTTCCTCTGATGGTTAAGAATGAGAAGATGAAGGGGACAAAGAAGGAACCTGATCTCCTTCAAGAAACTTCAAGAGTTTGAGACCACGTATAGTGGCAAGAACTTGATGACGCTAGAGAACAAAGTTGTCTTCATCAAGTTTGAGGTTTATGAGAGTGGTGAATTGCTGAACAGAGGCCATCGGAGAAGAAGATGAAAGGAAAATAGAAGAGGAAGAAGAGGAGGTTGGGGATGAAGACATGTGTCAAAAAAATAGGCTCATGATACCATGTTAGCAGGAAAGAGAATGAGTGGAGGCATAGAGAGATAAAAGAGTAAAATATTCATATATTCACTTATGTGTAAACTGATACAGAGGTATGAAATATATAGGCAAAGATACACTTGGAGACTAACTGAAACTAACTTAAGTAATATGCTTAACATGTAGACTTTAAGGTCACGGGATCAGTACTCTAGCTCTAAAAGGGTTGGAGTTTCAAATACGACTCCTAGTTCATCGAGTTTTTTTGCAGTCATTAAGTTCACTACTATCAAGATCGTTGGGGGATCGAGAAGGTTGACATTGAGGAACGACTAGTATAAAGGATGCCCTTCTAGCAAGGTGGGATTATGGTCGGATTGTTGGAGTTTTATAAACTTGCCTTTAAAGGATTTGTACGATGATTGGAATAAACGTAGCAAACCTCGGCCTTTCACCCTGCTAACGAAAGCCCACGAGGTTCGTTTGAAGATTTTATATTCAAAAAAGTAAAAGAACATGTTAGAGCTCGGTAGAAAACCGAAGTCATTGTATAAAATATAAAAGGCTCATACGAAAGCCTAGCAATTAAGATGAAGTTGTGCAAGGGCAACATTCATAGTGTTCAAAATTTCTTTTTCAAAGGGACTTAAAGGCAGGCAAACACCTAGCCCGGTAAATAAAGTTTCGTAGAAAAAACAAAAAGGGGTTTCATTTATGCAATATTTACAAACAGGTTCCTCAAGCGTATAAGGCACAACCAAAATGTCTTTTTCAGAACCAGTGTGCTAAGAGATTGAGCATGACAAAGCTTTCAAATTCTTTTAACAGAAGTAAAGGTGGATACTTCACGAAGAATGTCAAGTTTGGCCCAAGGATACATGGAGTAATAATCCATGAGCATAGTTTAAAAGGGTAAACAAGAGATGATATAAGCAGAGGGAAATGTCGAAGGCATACCTAGGAGCGGGGTTTGTGTAGAATGAAGAAAAGTGAGGAGTGTTGTTGAACCGTTAGAAGCAAAGAAGAGACAGGGGTGTGAATGAAGAGGAGATAAGGAAAGAAGAAATGCCCACGAAGCCAAGTAGAGGAGAAGAAACATCACGGGAAAAGTGAATCGCCACATCCCAAGCATGACCAATGTAAGGAAGACATGTGGAAGGCCAGGTACGGGGAGGGACAGTTGATGCGACGCATAGTAGAAGATAATAAATGGGGTGTGTGTTCCCGTAAAGCAGTCAAAATTGGGAAGTGAACATAGTGTGAAAGTTTTCAAGCATGACTTCTCAGCCTCATAGGCGTGGGCCTAAGGCTAAGGGGTTGTAGCGTCATGCGTTGAGCCCGATGTTGTGTATAAGTGGGTCGTCTCCCCAAAGGTCTCCTAAACAATCAAGGTATTCAAGGTCAGAAGTTAATCTTAGAGATAGGAGGAATGTTTCAGAGCTCGATTTCTTAGTCTCATAGGCTTGAACCTAAGGTTAGGGGGTTGTAGCGTCATGGGCCGAACCCGATGTTGTGTACAAGTGTCAATTTTTTAGGATAATATCAAAGGCATTTATGCCGTATCAAGGCGAATCAAGGGATAGCAGACAATTAACCTAAGTAGGAAAACGCGCATTTATTATTGAATGAAGCCGATAACAAGATCGAATGCAGAGGAAGCAAGAGGGGTCTATAGTATATATCAGAGGACCGCATCAGGAAGAAGGACGAGACACATAAGCATAAAAGCACACTTGTTCTTGACTACTTTGAATATTCTAGGTTTGATGTCGCCTATACTCTTGTCTAGAACATTAATATTATTATTATTATTATAATTACTACTAATATTAATATTATTACTATTAATAATAATAATATTATTGTAATTATTATTATTGATATTATTATTTAATTTTTTTTAATATTTATTGTTATTATTATTTTTAATTTTAATAATAATATCAATAAAAAATAATAATAATATTATTAATAATAATAATAATAAAAAACTAAAATGAAATCAAATACAAAATAAACCTTACCACTACATAAAAAAAATTACAAATACAAATAGAAACTAAAAAAACAAAATAAAAACTACAAAAAAAATTATAAAAAAAATGATATTTTAACCACTCTTTTTAATGTGATGGATTTAAAAATAAATTTAGAATTAAATGATATGAAAAAGTATTAAAATAATAAATGTGATTGTATAAAAAAAATGAATTACATCATTATCATTATAAAAAATAATGTAAATAAAAAATAATGTTAATATCTTTGTAGGTCCACAAACTATTAAAATATTAATAGTTTGGATCCCACTCTTCCATTTGAAGTAACCGTAATGAAATACTTATTCCTATCCCTGGAAAGCTTATCACTGGGACAGTGTGTAGCCATTCATCAATATCTGCATATGGAGCTCTTCTCCTTCCTTTTCCTTGCCCTTCTCTTCACTCTCTATCTCTATTTTGCTACACAAAAACCCTGTAAAACCAACACCAAAGGCTTCAAAGACTACCCTCTCATTGGAACCTTACCGGAATTCCTCCAAAACCGCCATCGCTTCCTCGATTGGACCACCCAAGTCCTCCGCGACTGCCCAACCAACACCGCCGTCTTCTCCCGCCCCTACAGCTCCCATGGCGTCATAACGGCCAACCCTGACAACGTCGAGCACATGCTAAAAACCCGATTCGAAAACTACCCAAAGGGCGAACGCTTCATCAACCACCTTCAAGACTTCCTCGGCAACGGAATCTTCAACTCCGACAGTGAACTCTGGAAGTTGCAGCGAAAAATTGCCAGCCACGAGTTCAGCACCAAATCACTTCGTAACTTCATTGTCAACACCGTCACCACCGAACTCCAAACCCGGCTTCTTCCAATTCTCTCCAAAGCCTCCCAGACAAACGGGCTCCTCGATTTGCAGAACCTGTTCGAGCGCTTCGCCTTCGACAACGTCTGCAAGCTAGCTTTCAACGTCGACCCCGCCTGTCTCGGCGGTGACGGCACCGCCGGTGCAGAGTTCATGAGCGCATTCGAGGACGCCGCCGTACTGAGTTCAGGGAGATTCATGAGCGTGTTACCCTTCATGTGGAAAATAAAGCAGCTGCTGAACATCGGAACAGAACGGAGACTCAGAAAATCAATCACTACCGTGCACGTGTTCGCCGACTCCATCATACGGTCCCGATTGGAATCCAGGGAGCACACCAGCGACGACGAAGATTTACTTTCACGTTTCATCAGAACGCAGGAAAGCTCGCCGGAGTTTCTCCGCGACGTTGTGATAAGTTTCATTCTCGCTGGGCGTGACACGACGTCGTCCGCACTCACCTGGTTCTTCTGGATTCTTTCTTCCAGACCTGACGTTCGGAGAAAAATTCACGACGAAATCGCAAGGGTTCGGTTCGCGACGGGTGGCGTTGGCGCGTTCGGGTACGAGGAGCTGAAAGAGATGCATTACTTGCATGCGGCGCTTACGGAGACGATGAGGTTGTACCCGCCGGTGCCAGTTGACTCGAAGAAATGTGCGGACGACGACGTTTTACCGGATGGAACGAGGATTGGGAAGGGGTGGTTCCTATCGTACCACACCTACGCTATGGGGAGAATGGAGAGCGTATGGGGAAAAGACTGTGCCCAATATAATCCCGAAAGGTGGTTGGAGAATGGCGCATTCCGAACGGAGAGTCCGTTTCGTTTTCCGGTGTTTCACGCTGGTCCACGAATGTGTCTGGGAAAAGAAATGGCTTATATTCAGATGAAGTCCATTGCAGCTTCGGTGATGGAGAGCTTCGAGATCGAGGCAGTGGATAAGGACACGTGTCCAGAACATGTGCTTTCTTTGACGTTGAGGATCAAAGGAGGGTTGGCCGTCAGGTTAAGGACAAGGGATACGCAAAGTGTCCACCCTAACACCAGGGTCTAGGGCACAGGTTGCAATTTCTACTATTTTCGATTTAAGAAAAATTGCAATATAATATGTTTATTTTCCCCGTTAACTTTCTAAGGGGTCGTGGAATATTTATATATGGATGGAAAATATAGTTTAAAATTTTAGGAGTGTATACGTGAGTTTAAAAATAAATATATATAATAAAATATAAATTTGTAATTAAATAATATGAAAAATAATAAAATAATAGTATTAGAAGTTGTAATATGATTAAATAAAAAATTGAAATTGTGGATGTATCATTATCTTTTATTTATATAATGAGAAACCAAGTGAGAAGAGAAAGGAATTGAAATGGGTAGGGAAAGGAAAATGATATTTAAATAAAATTGTTTAAGAGAAAAAACATAAAAAAGGTACATTTATGCAATGGTATCTTGTACTCTGTCTTTTTTGTTTTCTAGTAATTGTCTTATATTTAATATGTATTAGGTAAACTTTTAAAATTCTATTTATAAAAAGGGTTTAAAATATTAACTATACGCTTTTTTCACTCTAAAATATCTTCTACTCTCAATGTTTTTATTTTTTTGGTTTTCAATTAATTCAAGAATCGTGATATCGAAACTTCTCCATTTTTTCTCTTTCTAACCATTTATATTTCTACTGTGTTCTATTATAAATAATTTTATTATTTGCTGATAAAAAAAAAACTTTTTTTATGGTCAGAAATTAGAAGAGGTATAAAACTAATTAGAGAGAGTTTCGTAAAATCTCTTACCAGTCCTAATAATTAATGATAAACATCAAGAAAATAATAACTTGCACAACCATAAGAGCTTGTTTAAGGTTGCCTATTGATAAAATAAATAATCAATGCTTCTCCTAATTATAGAAAAAAGGAGCGAAACTTGTTAATAATTAGAATTGATTTTAAGCATAAAAAACACTAGAATCAATTTTTCCTTTTAAAGGCTAGAATCCATTTATTTAAAGAAAATGCATGCCTTTGAACCAAAAGATTAAATATAAAAATAAAATTTGAGATTAATCTTTTAGCCAGAGATTTCTCATAATTATTTTTTTATCATTTATTTTCCAATATATTTTCTTGGACAAAACATGATTTTTAGTCCTCTTTAAAAAATGTGGTACTTTCATTTGTTATCTTTAAGATATTTTGTATTTTTAGCACAAATGTGTTATAAAACATGAAATAATTTATCAAGATTTAACGAAAAAATGTATAATATTGTTGCCTTAGAGTTAGTTAATATTGTGCTTTGTATGTTTTGCTTTCGCTCCAAAAGTTTATCAATAGAAATATCATTAATGTTGTGATTTGGAATATAACGTTCATTAATGTTAGCATCCCAAATGTTTATATTAATAGATTCAATAAAAAATTTCATCATCCTAACTTTTCAAAATATGTAATTAGTCTCATTAAACATAAGTGATATATTAATAAAAACACCTTTTAACAAAAGGTAACATTTTCTTAACCATTTTCTTGAAAAACAAATTAAGGAAATACCAATTGTTAAGAATATAATTTGAGTTCAAGAAAAGGTGAATTGAAGATTTTGCAAATGGATGACTATTTTTTGTTGAATCTAATGTACCAAGTAATAAAACAAGCTTCTTAAGAATTTGAGATATTATTTAATGTTCTTTAAGTTAAAAAATATGAAATGTGAGTAAGAAAATTAAAGAGATGAGAGAGAGAGAGAGAAATACTAAAATTTATATTGGTTTACTAATGGGAAAGAGTTATATTTAGTTCCTCATTTACCTTGACCATTTTTCAAAAATTTTACCAATCACAATAAAAAAAATAAGAAAAAAAAATACCATAATACTAAGATTTTAAACTCTTAACAATTCCTTGTAAAACCCTGTCACGAGAACATCTTGATCTCTCTAATAAAGCAATATTAACACACAAAAATACAAAAGAACTAGGAAAAGGTCACTTGAAAATTGAAAAACTGATATATGTAGAAGAGAAAGAAATATGATATCCTATGTGAGCTATTGAATCAATGATCATCCAAGAATGCTTCAAGAATTAGTGATTATTCTTTATTATATATTATCTAAAATATATATTCAAACAATCATTTATATATATGGTAATATATTAATAGAAAATTTGGGGATAAAGTGAGTCATTTGTATAAGAAGACGACCAAATAGTCTAACACCCATTATCCAATTGATAAAGGAAATCATTAAAACATAATTATCCTCATTTTTACTTACAAAATCAATTATTAATAATAATCTTTTTACTCTAGTAATGGGCATCTAAAAATAATATATCTTAATCAAATAAAGTGTTTATTTCATACAATGTTTATACATGTCATATTGTATATTGCACCTTGCTTGCATTAATTCATCATAGATAAAATAAAAATATAAAAAATATAAAAACAAAAAACAAGACCTCCTATATATAGATGTAAGCATAAACCCTTAAGATAATTAAAGTAATTTTACACATCAAGATTGAAGAGATACAATATCAAAATTACAAGAAAGAAATGAAATTTTAAGATTGCTCTATAGTAGTGATAATTTGAGCAACTATAAATATAAGATAAAGACACTCACAAAAATCACAACTACATTATATTCTATGGAAAGCTTTCAAGCCTACATTCTTTTCTTAGGAAAATATAATGACTTGATTAAACCAAGAGGGAGGGGTTGAATGATTTTTAAAATCTTTTTTCGAAAATCACACTTTCTTGAAATTCTTTTTCAAAACCCTTTTAAGACTTAAAAACATAATGCAAGTATTATGGATCAAGATTGATTCAAGAGTATGTTACAAAACTAGAATGCAGTTAACTTTGTGAAACAATATTGATACAAGATTAATAAAAGATATTTATAAGATTCATAGTTTCACAATTAAAGAAGATAAAACATGATCAAGAAAACACGAGAGGATTTATATTGGTTTAAATCCACCAATCCTACATCTAGTCTCGACAATTCAACTTTAGAATTGTTGGTACCACTATTAAATCAAGTTTGTACAAAGCAATTTGCTATTACAAACTTAAAAAAACAACAATCAAATCTTGAACATACTCAAGAGGATATCAGCTACTAGAAGATACCGACTTCTATCAACTCTTGCTCACAAAGAGAATATATGCTTACCAATTCTTAATAAACCTTTAGAGGATCTTAGCCTTTATCAAATCTTTAGTACTCAAGAAGATATATGCCTTATCAACTCTTGTTAAAAACAATAAAACAAACACTAGAAACACTCTAGCAATAACAATAATTACAAAAACACAACTAGAACACTTCAGCATAAACAATAAGAAAACATTTACCAATCTTTTTCATAGCAAAAACATATAAAAGATTCAACAACACAACCTTTGACAATCAAATCTTGAAAGTCCAAAAAGAATGAAATAAACTCTTTGAAAAACTCATATTATATTGCTTCAAAGTGTATATCAATACTTTTAAAATTTGTATAAAAATATTAATCCAAGTGCTCTATTTATAGAGTTTCAAAATCACAAATTAAAATTAAATGTGATGTTTTTAATCGATTATATCAAGTATTAATCCATTATTCTATGTAAATCTTTTGAAAATAGTTTTAATTAATCGATTATAAAGAGTGTTAAGTCGATTAAATCAGTTCAACAATTAATATTAAAGTATATTTAATCGATTATTTCACTAACAACTCTAAAAATATTTAAAATGGTTCTCTAATTTAATCTATTATTACTGAGATAATCGATTATCCTATTTTGATCATCATCAATAATAATTTAATTGATTAAGTTAAAATGTAATCGATTATTTTGTTCTAAAAATACTTTAAACAAATTTTCTCTTTTCAAAAAACATTTTAACTCATTTTAAAGGGAGTTATATGTTGATCTTATGAATAGTTTGTGTGGGAAAATCATATAACAATTACGCATAAAGCTAAAACATTCTAGACACGTCTACATCATCTTCATCTCCATCTTCATTATTCATCATCAAAACATCATCTCTTTGGGACTCGAGCAACTTCAAGTCTTCAAGTCTAATATCCTTATCCTTTATTTTTTGCCTAAGTAGCAAAGATAAACAATATTATGTCCCTCACCTTGTAAAGTCATACCCTTATAAAGGATACTTGATTGTATATCCTTCTAACTAGTTATTCTTAAGTTTCATCTTTCTTTATCTATAGCCAAAAAATGACAAAGAATATTTAAGATTCTTAATCTCAATGAGAGATTAGGGAGGGATGGCCAAGAGTGGTTAGATGTACTTCTGTTGTTGAGAGTGACACTATGTACTTAGTTGTAACTGAATTTTATTATAGTGGAACACTTTAAGAATTTCTTAAAAGCGATTTGGACATAACCCAAATATTGGATGAATAAGTATAAACATTTTATGTCCTTTTTGTTGTATAGACTGTTTGCTAGATGGTCTAGTATTATTTGTAAAAAAGTCTTGTGCTCTATTCAACCTCACTTCTAAAACCTATTTTTTACTTTGTTCGGTATTGAAGTTAACTTCTTGGGGTTAGTTCTTGAAAGAAGAAGAAGAGAATATCGTATGAGATTGATAGAAAGATAAATACACGTTATGAATAGACCACCCTGTTGAAGATGGGAGCTTTGATGTATCAAATCCATATGAAGCCTGAAGTTGTGCTGCTTTTTGGGTTTGGGTTTAGATTAGGGTGTTTAGAATATTTGTAAGATCAGTTCTAATTCCTATACAAAGCTTGATTAATCAATTTAAAAAGAAACAAAGTGTTTTTCCATGCAAAGAGAAAACAACTGGTTGAATTGTCGAGACAATCGGTTGTTTGTCACTTAGCTGGCAATGAGGTTTTGAAACTGTTTTTGAATTAGTTTTGCAACTGCCTAACCCATTCAACCGGTTAAATCATGGTTTCAACTAGTTAAATGAGTGTTGTGCTAACATTTTTTTGAAAACCTGTTTCAACTATTTTAAATGAGAACAAAACAGATTTGACTTTGTTATGTTGCCTTAAACGGCTAGATTTCAAATACTATAAATATAGCCTTCTTTCAAAATTTTTAGAGAAGTTTTTTTTACACTCTGATTTGAGATCAAAAAGAGAGTTTATGATCTGTTTGTGAAAGAAGTTTTCCAAGATTAGCAAGATTGCTTTTAAGCTTTGTTGTGGTTCAAGAATTGGTCATAGGGCCTCTGGTTTTCTATAATTCCAGGTATTTTCAACCCTTACTTAATTTCTTGTAATTGTATTATGATATTGTAAACGTGTTTGTAAAATCTTGTAAAGTCAGTGTGAGTCTGGCTTGAGGTGTGTGTTGGTGCAAAGAGGGTGAGTATAAATGCGGCTATGGTAAACAGTCGCATTCGTTGAATGTTAATTCTCAGTTAAATTGACCTATTCAATTATAACCCAGCCAGAGAAATACATAAATTCAGAGAATCAAATTTTATATATTGATCAGAATGTATTACAAACACTAATAACATATCTCTATCTATCTATCTAATTCCTACATTATTCATCAGTTATCCTAGAGTTATAAAAATTTATAAAATACGTGGACCAAGTATTTCTCACATATGCTAAGGCTTCAAAGACATTGGTCGCTCATCCGTGAAGTACTGCATTATAAAATAAGGCTCACATAAATTAGTTTTAAGATACATATATGTTAAAGAATTATAAAAATAATTAACAATCATGTTACCTCATGCCAATCACTTTTAAGGTCTAGTCTTACAATGGTAACCATCCATTGCATAATATAATAGCCACACTCTTAGCTTCCTGGTTGTTTATTACATTATAATTCAATAAAAAGTGAAAGTTAAAAATAAACAATGAAAAGAGAAAGAAAAAAAAATTACAAACCTTTAGTTTTATCTAGCTCAGATTTTGAAAATTTGAACTGGATCAACCTTTTAGGATGTTATATCCACGCCATGAGCTGATTAATACAAAAAAACGTGTTAGTATATGCTTAATTAGTAACATACGGAAGTTTATAATGTACTTACCTATCAATGATATTCTTAAGAGTTGGGGATATCTCCTTGTTTAGGGAACATAACCACACAATAGTTTTATCAACCATTGATAAGACAAGTAACTGCCAATGATCTCTATCATCCATTAAAAGAGTTGGTAAATATTTAAAACATGAAATAGTAATAATTGACGACTTATAATTAAACTTACTCATTAATATAAGGGCATAAATAAATTTCTTTTCCCTCTTTTTCTATGGTGTTAGTGTTGTATGATTGGGTTTCATTTTCCTTTATTCCAATGGGATTAGTATATGCAGAATCTAAGAATCCTTACACATTTTCCTTCCCCTTAGTGAGACAGACTCCATTAAAAAATCTACAAGTTATTAGTTAAAGCATAATCAATAATAATTTGACATAAAGTAAATTGAAATATATGTAAAGATACTTACATCATAAAAAATTGAATTATACTTATATTGAGCTCCTGATCCCCAACTACAAATTCTAAAAATTTTCCATGTGTATATGTACATGGCAGTTCAGTTTTTATTTCAAAAAGACGTATATCCCAGGGAACTTCCAAAGGTTCTCGACCAATCTTTCTAGTAGCTACAGCTAAGGAAGCTATAGGATTGTCAACCGGAACCTCATGCTTCTTTTTTGGACTTGGTTTCCGACAAGGTTTCTACAAAATAAAGAACAATTGTATTAAATTAGATGTAATATATAAATATAAATTAATATAATGAAATAAAATTATTACCGAAGGTTCAGGCATAGTTCGAATGAGGTTTCTGGCCAGGATATGAATGTCTGAAATGCATCGGCCACAGTTGTCACCTCATCTTAAAGTAGTGGAACACGAGCATCAGGTACTCGTACTTTTTCAACTATTACCTTCCGATCAATCTCCTTTCTCATCTCCTCCATTAATGTTTGACGTATCCTACTCGTCAGAATTGCCACAGTCATATCCTTGAAAAAGCAGAAACTCACTTAGTCTCTCATACCATTGTCTAGGTGCCTGTTTTAGTCCATATAATGCCTTCTTAAGCTTGTACACATGTTCTGGATTTTGGTAGTCTTCAAACCCTGGAGGCTGAGATACAAACACCTTTTCATTAATGTAACCATTCAGGAATGCACTCTTAACATCCATTTGAAATAACTTGAATCCTTGTATGCTGGAAAATGCTAAGAGTAATCTAACAGCTTCAAGACGTGCTACTGGTGCATAGGTTTCACCAAAATCTATTCCATCTTCTTGGTTGTAGCCTTTAGCAACCAGCCTTGCTTTATTTATGGTGATAGCCCCATGTTCATCCATTTTGTTCCTGTACACCCATTTAGTTCCTATGATATTCATCTCATGTGTTCTTGGAACTAACGACCATACTTCATTGTATTCAAACTGGTTCAGTTCTTCCTGCATTTCTGCTATCCAGTTGCTATCTTGTAGAGCTTCCTCCAGATTTTTAGGCTCTACTTGTGAGACAAACGCCATTGTCTTGCATAAATTGTTGAGAGAATTTCTGGTTGAGACTTCTTTATCAATTTTCCCAATCACATTGTCAAGTGTGAGATTCCTGGGAGTCTTCCATTCTTTAGGAAATCCTACATTCACAATAGATTCTTTGGCAACATTTGGATTAGTTGCATCAAGATCACTAAATTGATTCTTTTGCAGAATGGTTCTTAAATCATCCATACCAGGTTCATCCATAACAGATTTAGGCACAGTACAATCTGTTTCATCAAGAACAACATGTATAGACTCTTCCACAGCAAGCAATCTTTTGTTGTACACTCTATAAGCATGTCCATTTATAGCATATCCAATATGTATTCCTTCATCAGATTTAGGATCAAATTTGCCCATATTATCTTTACCATTATTCAGAATAAAACATTTGCAACCAAAGACCCTAAGATGACTAATGTTAGGCTTCCTACCTTTATACAATTCATAAGGAGTTTTCTTAAGAATAGGTCTAATCAAGGTTCTGTTAAGCACATAAGAGGCAATGTATACTGCATCTGCCCAAAAATATTTAGGTAAATCAGATTCATTTAACATGGTCCTAGCTAATTCCTCTATTCATCTATTCTTCCTTTCAACTACACCATTTTGTTGGGGTGTCCTAAGAGCATAATAGTTATGTGTGATCCCATGTTTTTCACAAAACCTATCAAACTTTGCATTTTGAAACTCTCCCCCATGATCACTATGAATCTGTTTTATGCTATTTCCATTTTCATTATGCAGAACCTTAGCCAGTTTCTTAAAAGCTTTATATGCATCATTTTTAGAAGCAAGAAGCAAAGTCCATGTATATCTTGAGAAATCATCAACAATTACCAAAGCATAGTAATTTCCAGCTAAGCTAGCAGTCCTAGATGGCCCAAACAAGTCCATATGCAAAACATCCAAAGCTTTATTTGTAGAAACCACATCTTTTGATTTAAAGGGGTAACTCTAACTACGTGAAAGTCGGCCAGAACATTACGTCTGCCGAGCTTCCTTGGTCCACCAGAACCCTGTGGACCTTTCTTCCTGCTGTGATCAACGAGATGACTATGGGATCGTTGTCATGAGGCACAACGTCCCGAAGATCTTGCTTGGTGAACGTAATGTCCACATCCGGCGAGTGGTCTTCAAACATATCCACCGTCATCACAGACCTCGCATACCTCTTCCTCTGTGATGCGGTGCATCCACCACCTGAGAAACCCCCTGCAATGGTGTGGATTTCCCCTTGCGTAGGCATCTCGTGCTGCTGAGTCTCTCCACCTGCTGGTTGGGAGCTCGACGCGCCCCCCGTCCTTCTATCCATCAGGTAGTCGTTTAGGAACCCGCTCTTGACCAGATCGTCGAGCTGGTATCCTAAAGCCAAACACGAATCCACGGTGTGGCCAAAGCCCTGGTGAAACTCACACCAGGCGTCTGGCTTTGGTCCCAGCACCTTGTCGCCCACCTTCTCAGGCGCCTTCAGCCTAGCGGATATATTGGGAATGGCGATCAGGTCCGCCAATCCCATGACAAACTTGTGCTTAGGCGGGCGATTGTACTCCCGGCGTGCTGGTTGAGGGCGTCCTTGGCCCCTGCCCTTGTTCTTCCTCGGATCATAAGGATGGCGAGTCCTCTGATCCCTTCTGGTCGCCGCTGTCTCCAGCACCCTCTGTGGCTGGATCCTGGTCTAGGCGCGTGGCCTGGCGGGAGCCACGCTTCCTCTTTTCTCAGCGACTTCACTCTCATCGGCGATGTGGGCCACCGCAAGTCGCCTAACCCCAGCAAACGTGGCAGGGTGAGCCCTGATCAAGGCCTCGCAGAATGGTCCCGGCAGCACGCCCTTCTTAAATGCATAGACCAGCATTTCTTCATCTTTGGCCGGCGATCGGACCATCTGCACCCCAAAACGATTCAGGTAGTCCCTGAGGGACTCCCCCTAATACTGCCTTATGTCAAACAAATCATAAGACACCCTGGGCGGTGCCTTATTCACGATGTACTGCTCAATGGAGATTTTCGAGAACTGTTGGAAGTTGGTTATGTGACCTGTAGGCAAGCTCACAAACCATTCCAGCGCCATTCCCTGGAGTGTGCTCACAAACATCTTGCAGTACACGGCGTCTGACCCTCCTGACAGCATCATCTGCGTATGGAACGTGGTGAGATGAGCTTCAGGATCCTCCACGCCAGTGAAAACAACCTTCACAGGTACCACACTCGCAGGGATAGGCGTGTCGGTAATCGCCTGAGCGAAAGGCATAGGAAAAACACGAGGCGGCGTTGACGACGTGACCTCCTCAGCGACTGGACGCCCTCGCTGCTCCTGAAGAGCTTGACGCAGCTCCTCAGTCACTTTGCTAAGCTCATCATTCCTGGCCCGAGAGGCGACCAGGTCCTCATGCATTCTCGCCTGTTCTATGCGCGAGGCTTCCACAGTTGCCTGCAACGAACGCATAATCTCCACCATCTGCGCCATGGTCATGGCGCCGGCGCCTTCAGCAGCAACGGGCGCAACTGGACTTGAACGATTGCTTCTCATTTTTCTCATGAAACTTGACGAATCACAAAGTGCAATGAACAACACTTCCTTCAGCGACAATCGATTCAGCGATCAATCGGTCAAAACTGCGCGAAACTCCGAAAGAAAACTCAAGAACACAGAAAACTCTCCACAGAAACCTGCGACTCCACTAGAAACCACCGCTTCTTCCACGAAAAACCAAACAAGCCAAAGAACTCAAATCTCACCAAACAAAACTCGCGCAATCAGCAGAAAACTTCACCTCACCGAACAAAACCCCAAACGAACGGTGGAAAACGCGAGATCACCGAACAAAACTTAGATGATCAGCGAACAGTGGTTGTACCAGCACACAGCCACACAGAAAACTGCAAAAACCTCCAAGAACTCACGTTGTGGATGGGAACAGGTTTTACACGGCCCCACGGTGGGCGCCTGATGATCCTGCCTGTTGACCAGAACGTTGAAGCTTGCCTCGTCAAACTTGGATCGACGTGTGCGCCGCTTCAACCTCCGTCCTTCGTCACGATCCACCTCAAGAACCTGCAAAAGAACAGAGCGGCGCCGCTGCGGCCGATCGCACTCCAACGCCCAAGTCAGTGACCGAACCACCAAATACTAAGAGTAACACTCAAGAACTCTCAAGGAACCGTGAACCAGTTCTCTCTCCGTATACTCAAGAACTCGCAAGCGTAAAGAAGACAATCTGAACGTGCGTACCTCAGAAGTTCGTTGGGAAACCCTTATATACCTGGGCACTTTCTCTCTCCTGGCAGTTACACACCTGGACACGTGGCTCGCATCCAGCTGTACACGTGCCATCATTTGGAGCCTCCTTGACTTGGGCGCTGCTTCTGACTCTCCTTTGGCTAAGTTACTTATGCATGATACTACTCAGTGCATAGCTGTCCTGGAGTGCGATCTCTACTGGATTGGCGAGCTAGGGTGCCTTCGTACACACCTTCCCTGTGGTCTCGCCGGCCGCCTTCATAATCTGCACCACCTTCATCTTCGGCGATGTGCTTGCTCCGGCGATCTCTAATCACTTGGCCGCCTGAGTTTACATCTGGCGACTTCATCTTTAACCCGGTGACCGCCGGTTCTGGTGTGCTGGAGATCGGAGCACGCCAACTTAATAACTGGCGACTTCACGAGCCCCCCGACTTCCTTTCCTTCTGCCAGCAAGGCGTCTCGTCAACACGCCTATACAATAGCTTGATGCCACGTCATCACTTCCGACTACCAGGGCGGTACAAAAGCCATCCATTCTAACAGTCCCAACCATCGATTTTGACACGTGTACGTTGATTAACGAAAAATGATGAGATGTCTCGTCGGTGTACTATTCACGCCCGTTACCCAATGCCACATAGGTCACCCAGCGCGACCACCTAGTCTCTTCACTGAAACAAGTTACAATTCGAGACTGGGGGGCTTGTGTCCCGACCAGTCCTCGGTCATCGACCCAGAGACTGACCTCAGACATCGCACACTGATGCTTGGTGATGGGAGGGGGGCCACGAGGTGGACCCCAAACACACTCACCAGGGGATTGGTTAGCCTTTGGGCATTGGTATTCTGAGCCCGATGTGGAGATCGATATCGAACCTCGCCAGTAGAGGGAGAAGATCGGATATCGGTCATCTAAATGTTGCAAAGGCCCACGTAAGGTGGGCCCTAGAGTTTTGTTAAGATAACAGGTAAAGAAAAGAGATATGTGGGAAGCCTAAGTCACGAGGGATCTATGCACGTGGTGTGTATGACGCATGAAGGCGCAGCACGTGTGGATAATCCTAGGAGGCGTTAAGGCCCATTAGGGTTAGGGTTTCCAGGGAAAGCTACATGCATGGCACGTGAATACTTAGGGCACCCACGAAGCAGATGGCTCTAGAGAAAAGGTGCACAAGTTGGTACCCAAGCGGCCACTGGTTATCCGTTGCACTCCAGTTAAGGAAGGTTCCATGTGCCAGATACGCTAAAATTACCTAAATAGCGGCACAGGGACATTTTCCAAGGAATCCTAGATAAGGGTAACAGCATAAATGTAAACCCTAGTTTCAGCCTATATAAAGGGTGTCAAGAACCCTAGTAAGGTACGCAGTTTCTAAGACTAAAGCTAATATACACACTTGGTGTTTCTTTGCCCTAATACTGACTTGAGCGTCAGAGTGCAAACAGCCGCTAGGGCGCCCCTTTTGTCTTTGTAGGTGAGAGGTTTCTTGACCAAGAATGCACGATTCTCAGGCAAGATCGAAGGGCCAAAGCAGCTGTTAGAGTCAACTGGCGAAGGGAGTCAATCGGCAGGAAATATATATATATATATATATATATATATATATATATATAATTAACGTGGGTAATGTTTATTTATATTTTAATTAATTTTAATAATCTAAATTTTAATTTTTTAAATATTAGTTATATTTTTATAAATAATTGTATAATAAATAATAAAACATATATTTATACAATTAATAATGTGTTAATCTTATTAACTTTTAATTATATTTTAATTGTTAAAATCATGATGTCATTACTAAAAAATTATTAAATATTAAATAGAAACACTTTTTAGATACTAAGAATAATTAGTTATTATATTAACTAAATTAGATATTATTTTAGAGACTGATTAAAAAAATAATTAAAAAAATTATTGGTTTCTAAATTAGTTTTTATTATTGATAAATATTTTTTAAATTGGTATCTAATTAGCTACCAAGATTTTAACTACCAATTATTTAGATTTTAAATTTGATAACTAATTAGATAAACTATTTATCAATAATGGAAACTAATTTAGAAATCAATAATTTTTTTAATCTCTAAAATAATACCTAATTTAGTCAATATATCAATTAATTATTTTTTGTTTCTAAAATTGATTTCTATTTAATAATTTTCTTGTATTGTGTCTCTAATGGTTTAACAACAATATAATATATTTATAGTAAAAGTACATTTTTGGGAGGAATACTCATGAAAGTATTAATTTTTTTATTCTTTTGTACATGCAAAGTAATCCTCTAAGAATTTATATATAGTTTGAATGAATTCTTTAGATGTATAATTTATGTCATAAATAGCACTTTTGTATAAAGTAAATTATGCTTAAAAATTATCTATCTCTTATTTATTTAAGTTCACAATAATATTAACTATTATATTTAAAAATAAAATAAAATGTTTTGATTATGGAATGTCCTTATTTAAATAAGTGCTTATGTATATTACAACAAAATTCGTCAAACATAATTTATTTATTTTTAAATAATTAATATTATTTAATTTATTAAATTAAATCTAAATAATTAACACGAAAACATAAATAATATTTTTGCTCAATAATATTGATCACAAAAATTAAAAACATTTTGTATGAAAATATCTCTTATTACTCGCACTATTAAAATAGTATTTTAGAATAATTATTAATTAATTAATATAATATATATATATATATATATTAATTAATGAAGTTGTGCACGTTAAAAAAAATAGAATACATCAATATGAATTGTTAATATAAAATAAAATAACAAATTAGGATTAAGAATAACTCATTTTAGTCATTTTTAAACAATTAACTATATCTTACCTTAACTTTGTGAAATTTATAACACTATATTTGCTCACACGGGTGGAACTAAGACCATGGCAAGAAAAAGAGATGAAATGGTGACAATAATACATATGTTCATGTTAAATTTATGTTTTAATCTCTCTTACACTGTGTCATATAATTTTTCATCATTTTAATAGGAAAAAGAGTGTGGTCACAAGGTTAGTAGAGGAGATATATGGATAGCTATTCATAAGCATGCTAATGGAGCATTTGTGAGTAATGAAGTGAAGGAAATTGGTGTAAGTTTAATTCTAATAAAGTCTATAATTGTCAATCACACTTAATGTAAGTTTAATTTATTTTTTCTTGTGTTCTTTGTAGGAAAATAATTGAAGCATATGAATTAACCTCATCATCATTCATATCTAAAGAAATATCAACAACCGATTCCTTAGCTTATGTTTTCGAAAGCCGGAAACATTGTGAAGGTTCATTATTTATTACTTTTATTCATTTTTTTTATTTGGAATGTGAAGTTCAGCAGTGGCAATGTGGCAACTGTTATATATGAGTGAAAGTAGGTTGATTGTTACTCTATCAATTTTTTTTCTCTTGTATATTTGCACACCAGTTCCCTCACCTTCATTCTTAATATTAAGCTATGCACTAACTTTTTTAAAAGATGGTGGTAACTTTGATTGAAATATCATATTAGAGACTTGTATTTGAGTCCTGTTAAAGACTTGTACGTTTTTGGAGTTAGCCATATGGACAAAGTTGGTGAGTAGAAATTAAGAAAAACTAAAAGTTTTGATACTAAGATAAGAGAGTATTGTTGGAGTCCCTCACTAATGAATGTAGTATTAATAGTGGATGGAAGCATTGTCGTAGTGATTGACCTGCTAAAAAGAAAGAATTAGGTTAACAATTATAGAAAGAATATATTAACACTATTTCCCCTCCTATAGCAGAATCAGTAATACTTTCTCTGTCCAATTTTTTTCAAGCACATACCAGTCAGCCCCAAAACTCATGACTTATATTATTAAAATGGCCACTATATTAAAGATTATACAGATACAAGATTCATGAGTTATATAAATGCCTTGAAAAAGAATGGCCAAAATTTAAAATGTATCCACAATTAAAAATCAAAAGGAAAAAGTCAAACACGCATTCACCATTAATTTAAGCTATGATTAACAATCAAAATTCAAAAGTCAGAATCCATTCCTCATACCATGCTCACATTTTAGTGTTTGAGATTGAACACACTGCAGTCCTGCTCATTTCATTCAGAATTAAAAAAGTAGAGATTGTGCCAAATGAGGTTCCTTGTATATTATTATATTTTAATTTTTATTATGGTGTTGACCGATTTAATTTGGAAACAATATTCTAATGGCAAGTGATTAATTTCATTGATTTTGTATTCTAAATTAGGTTTTTATATTGACATCACAAGTCAATGAAATGAAAGCAATGATGACTTTTTTTTAAAAAACTATTCAAGAGAGTTGCCTTATGATTTTGCTACGTTTCATGCATCACCGGTAATCTTTATTAAATTAATATATTTTATATTATAATTAGAATGCTATTTATTATAATTATTTTTATATATTAGGCATTCGATCAAGGAAGTGTTCCTAATGATGAAACAAATGATCAACATCAAGAATCATAGTCGAAGAATATTATTTAGTAGAACTATTTTATTATTCACTTTGTGAGATTTCATAGGTTTTAGTTATTTGTGGGCACTGTTTTGTTTGTATGGTACACAAAGAAAGTTAACAAGGAAGAGAAAAATTGCTACTTTATTTTCTCTTCCATTTTACAAAGTCACCTAAGAGAAAAATGTGACAAAAACCTCAATTTTCTTTTTTTAGCTTCCCCCTAAAATTCGTATTTGCTTCTCTATTTGGCGAGTTACTTAATTATTTCGATCGTCCTTTACTGGTAACTTTAAGGTCAATAATTTATGCCTATTTTTAAATTGGTGAGTAAGCATGGTTTCCTTTAAAATGTTAGTAATATATATTTAAAATTTTATATTACTTTCTTTCTGGCACTATTGTTATTATTAAATAAAAATTTAAATTAGCCATTAAATAATCTCTACAATTTAGTAAATATTATCTAAATAATAGGATAAATATTACAATTTCCTTATTATAATGATATTATCGAAGTGTACATAGCAGGTTTATTTAACAACATGGCTTGTAGAGGAAAACCGTTGGGCTATTTTGGTTTAGCATTTTTACTATTTGTCACCTACTTTTTATATATGAACCTCTTAAAAGTAATGGGGTTTTCAAACTGTCAGGAATAGCGGAGGTTTTCAAACTGCCTAGAATAGCGGGGGTTTTCAAATTGCCAAAAATAGCGAGGGTTTTCAAACCGCTGGAAATAGCAAGGGTTATCAAACCGTCGGGAACGCCAGTAATCAGTTAGCGACGATGGATCTTCCGGTGGAAAAGCAAACCCCGGGTAACACACTTAACGGAGGTTAAAACCACCGGTAGTGTCAAATATAACCCCATTAAAAATAATTTTTTTTGTAGTGAGTTTCTCCTTTACCACTAATTGAAAAAAGTAAAAAAAAGATTAATTTTAATTTTTTTTCATAAACTAAAAATAATTTATATATAAATTATCTTAGTTTTTTTATAGAATTTCTTTAATTTTATTTTTAATTTGTACATAAAAATAAGTGGATTTTATATTATTTTTCTTTTTCAAGTGTTTTAGAAGAAACTCATCTAAGCATAGGATAAATTATATGCCACAACATGCTTAATTGGACTTTATGTATGTTTTACCTTATTAAAGGTGCATAGATTGAAAATAATTCAAATTTTCAGGCATGGATCTACCAAAATATTGTAATATTGATTAATAGGTAGCATTGTCTTCAAAATAAATAATTAAAAGCTGAATCCAAATTTGTACATGTGAATGAAAACTCTGGAAGGACTTTTATGTAAATCCAACACCTTCTATCTATGTTTTTTTTTTATTATTATTTAAATGCATTTATATTTTTCTATTGAACAGCAGTTTGTATTGAAATGCATTTTTATTTTTGTATTGTTTTTGCATTTAAATGCATTTAAATGCATTTATGTTTTTGTATGAAGTTCAGTTTGTATTGATATGCAATTATATTTTTGTATTAAAATGCATAAAACTTTGGGTTTAGTGTCACTAACCAATCCCGCCTGTCTATCAAGACATTTTTTCTCAAATAGTATTATTTTCACTTTTATTTCTCCATTCAACACTCTTTTGTTTTTATTTCTCTATTCTGCATCACTTTTGACTTTTTTTTTCCTTAGATAGCACTATTTTCACTTTTAAATATTTACAAAAACTTATAGTGAATTAAATATTTATAAAATTAAAATAGAAGAAATTTTGAAATTTGAAAATTAAAAATTAAATATATCAAAATTTATAAAAAAATATCCATACAAAGAGAATGAAGTATAATATTTTATAGGTATTTTGATGTAAGTAAATATTATGGATAAAATAAATGTAAACATTAAACCCTAATCCAAAACCCTAAATCATAGACTCTAAACCCTAAATCGTAAATCTTAGATCATAAACCATAAACTCTAAATCCTAAATCATAAACCCTAGATCACAACTCTTAAACCATAAACCATAAACTCTAAACCCTAAAAAATTATAAAAAATTATAAAAAATATTATATAATCATATTTATTATTAATTATAATTTATGACATACATTTATATATAACTCATTATTTGCATCATCTTTCAATTTAAATATAATTTTTTTCTTAATTTTTATATTAAAGTTATAATTTATACATTTATTTTTTTATTAAACCTAATAATAAATTTATTCACTTATTTCTTTTATTATTACATACATATCATCAATAAATAACTTTATTTTTATTTATAATTTTTTAAACCATTCCGTTAATATTATTTTATAAAATATCCAAAAAAAATTATTTAATTTTTACTATTACTTATTTTGATATCTTTTAAAATTTTCTTCTATTTCAATTTTATAAATATTTAAATTCACTATAATTTTATAAATATTTAAAGTGAAATAGGTTTATCTCAAGAATAAAGTCAGAAATAGTGTTAAATAGAAAAATAAAAATAAAAGAGGACTCAATTTCTTTTATAGCACTATTTACACTTTTATTTCCTAGCACCCTTTTATTTTTATTTCCTTATTTAACACCCTTTGTTTTTATTTCCCTTTCTAGCACCAACATGATGGCATCTTGAGCTTCTTCCTTGGTGTTGAATTTTTGCCCAACAAAAAGTGTCCCTAGAGGATACACTACTGTGTCGCGGTCAAAGGCATTACCAAATGATGGGTCATGCATAGGTGGTTCAGATGAAAAGTGCAAAATATGCTTCGGTGGGACATAGGATGAGTTATGTTCATGTTGTTGATTGTTTGTATGGTGTGCATGTGGTTCTTCTAGCTTCTCATCATTAGCAACTGCTTGTATTTTGTCTTCATCCTCACTAAAAGGATCGAAGACTTCATTGGGAAGACCAACAACCTCATGCTCTTGTGGTGGTTCTTGAGAGAGTTGTTGATTTTCGTGTTCGCCTAGGCTTATATATGGGCCACTTAATAGTTGGGTATATGACTGCATGTCATTTTTCCATTCCCCAAGATGTTGATGGGTGGGTTCATTCATATCTAATGAGAAAGGGTGTGGTGCTTCATGGGACAATAGTTGTGATAGGTGGTGGTATGAAGGTTGAACTTCTTGTGATGGTTCAAAATGAATGTTTAGTGAATGAGAGGAGTGTGTGGGTTGACATTGTGTTGATGAAGATGCAAACCTCTCAAATGTGACGTACATTTCGGGTCTGGTTTGTAGTTGAATAGAGTCGTAGATGCCAAAGAACGCCTCAACATCATCATCCTCAGTCATCTCGATGGCGGTGTAATGACTTACCCCTCCACCAAGTCTAGTCGGGTAGCGGAAGTGAATTGTTGTGACCCTTTCTTCTGCTTCCCTATGCAGTTTTCCGAGGATGACTTCTTTCATTCTTTGTAGGGTCATTTTCCTTTTGATAGCAACAACTTTTGGTGTCATAGAACTGAATGTACATCCTTCAATGGGACATTCTTTCATTGATCTGTCATAGTGAACAATGATATATAATGAAACAATTTGTTGACAACAAACCAAATGTTGGGTGTGAGATACAAAAGGAAAGATGAGAAAACAAAGATATTGGGTGTGACATACTTATTTAGTATCGCCTTATATCTCTTATCTTTATCTTGTTTAGATTTTTATTTTATTTTTTTATATCTTTTATCTTTATCTTATTTTGTTTTGCCTTTATTTTATATCTTTTTTGTTTTTAGTTATTATTATTTTTTCTGTCATTCTTTATTTATTTCTGTTTTTTTTATTGTTGTTGTTTTTATTTTCTATATTTATTTATTTTTACATTTTTTTTCTTTTCATTTTTCAGCATTAAGTGTAGCATTTGCATTAGTTTTTTTTTTAGGATTTTTCATTTAGGGTAGACACTTCAATATTATTTGTGTGTCCACTACTAATTAATACTAATTTACTAATTAATACTAATTGAATTTGATTTTTTATAATTATGTCCTGTATTTTTTACTTGAAATTAACATGATTACATCATCAATAATAATAAAAATAAATACTTATTTATGTTTATAAATTCAATTTTTATGTTATTGTAGGGTTTAATTTTTTATTTTCTTCATTCTTAAAAAATTTAAACTAAACATTTTTAATTTATTACTTTTTTTTTATTTTGTAAAAACTCATTTCTTTATTCATTAATAACTTTTTTAAATATTAAAAATGTTTATTTTTTTAATGCATTCAAAATTAAAATTTTTTATTTTTTTATTTTTTTTTAAATTGTTCTTGCCGGATGACTCGCTCGTCGGTTGACTCTAACGACGATCTTACGCCCGTTTGTCTCCTCCCAGATTCGCGCTTTCTTGGATCAAAGCACTCTCACTTCGACACTCAAGTCAATACTAGGGCAGAGAAAACAGTATGCGTGTGTAATAATTCTAAACTTAGAAACTGCGTACCACTTTAGGGTTTTTAACACCCCTTATATATGTTGTAACTAGGGTTCCTGAGGGAACATCCCTACGCCGCTATTACGCAGTCTTAGCGTAATCTAGCACGTAGAACTGCCCTTAACTGAAGTACAACGACTAACAAAATGGCCACCAAGGTACCAACTCATGTACCCACCCTCTGGGGCCTTTGTTCTTTAGGTGCCCTAAGTATTCACGTGCCATGCATGCAGCCTACCCTTGGAAACCCTAACCCTAATGGGCCTTAGAGCCTTCAGCGGTTCTTTACTTGTGTCAAGCCTGAATGCGCTATTCACACCACACACCTGAACTCTTCGTGACCTAGGGTTTCCCCTTATCTCTGGGTGCTTTTACTGATAACTGATATGTTCTTCTAGGACCCACCTCTCGCGGCCCCATTTGCTATGTCAATGCCCGAGGAGTCGTCGGTCCTCATGCATGCCCGACGACTCTTCGGTGGCCCTTCTTTGTGGTCGACATCTGAGGATTGGTCAATACTCCCTGGTAGTCGACGTCTGAGGACTGGTCAGTTTTCGGAGACATCTTCAGTCTCTCTGCTATGTTGGGAATAGCGATCAGCTCCTTCGGTTCTACCAGGAAGCTGTGCCTGGGGGCGCATCTTCTCTCACACGCGCTCTGGTCTGGGCCTTCCTGATCTCGTAGGGTTGTTGCTTCCCTTCGGCCTTTTTCTCTTTCGTCACGTCGTGTACCCTCATGGTTTGAGGTCGACTTGGTCCTCGTGGCCGGACGGGGGCGATGCTCCTGCGCTTCTTAGTGACTTCCCTTTCTGTGATGATATGGGCTACCGCTCGACGTCTGATCTCACAAAAGGTTTTGGGGCGACACCTGATGAGTGACTCACTGAAGGGTCCTGGCAAGATTCTCTTCCTGAAAGCATGCACCATCATATCCTCGTCCTTGGTGTGCAGCCTCACCACCTGTGCCCCGAATCTGTTGAGGAAGTCCTTCAAAGACTCTCCCCAGTACTGCCTTACGTCAAAAAGGTCGTAAGAGACCGGCGGGGGAGCCCGATTGACGATGTATTGCTCCCTGAACCGCGTAGAAAATTGCGCAAATGACATTACATGCCCGTCAGGGAGGCTGACAAACCAGTCTAGCGTTGTGCCTGTCAACGTGCTCATGAACAATTTGCAATGCACGACATCAGAGCCTCCCGACAGCATCATCTGGGTATGGAAGGTCGTGAGATGAGCCTCTGGGTCCTCCAAGCCTGTAATGGCGAGCTTAGGACCTACGAAGGTGGCCAGTATCATGGCGTCCATGATCATCTGCGAGAACGGCATAGGGAAAGCCCTGGGTGGTGTAGGCGGGGCTCGCTTGTCCACCACGTGTTCCCCTGCCTGCTGCAAATTCCTACGCAGTCCCTCATTGGTCCTGCGCAGCTCTGCATTCCTTGCTTGCAACGCAACTAGGTCAATCTGAATGCGTTCCTGATCCATCCTGGACGCCGCCACCGTCTCTTGAAGGGCGCACATCGTTTCCATGATTTGTTGCATGGTGATGTGTTTCCCCTCTTGTTGGTGTGACAGACCTTTACCCCGTGTTCCTCATATTGTTGGATCTCTTCTCTATACTTGTGAGTGGGACCTAGTTTTATCGGGCCCCACGATGGACGCCAAATGTTCTTGTCGGTTGACTCGCTTGCTAGTTGACTGTAACGACAATCTTACGCCCGCCTGTCTCCTCCCAAATTCGCGCTTTCTTGGATCAAAGAACTATGTACCTGCAAAGACAAAGGGGGCGCCCTAGCGGCCGTTTGCACTCCGACACTCAAGTCAATACTAGGGCAGAGAAAACAGTATGCGTGTGTAATAATTCTAAACTCAGAAACTGCGTACCGCTTTAAGGTTTTTAACACCCCTTATATATGTTGTAACTAGGGTTCCTGAGGGAACGTCCCTACGTCGCTATTACGCAGTCTTAGCGTAATCTTGCACGTAGGACTGCCCTTAACTGGAGTGTAACGACTAACAGAATGGCCACCAAGGTACCAACTCATGTACCCACCCTCTGGGGCCCCTGTTCTTTGGGTGCCCTAAGTATTCACGTGTCATGCATGCAGCCTACCCTTGAAAACCCTAACCCTAATGGGCCTTAGCGCCTACAACGGTTCTTTACTTGTGTCGCGCTTGAATGCGTTATTCACACCACACACCTGAACTCTTCGTGACCTAGGCTTCCCCTTATCTCTAGGTGCTTTTACTGATAACTGATATGTTCTTCTGGGACCCACCTCTCACGGCCCCATTTGTTGTGTCAATTTCCGATGAGTCGTCAGTCCTCCCGCATGCCCGACGACTCTTCGACCCTCCTTTGTGGTCGACGTTTGAGGATTGGTCGATACTCCCTGGTAGTCGACGTCTGACGACTGATCGACACACTAGCTTATACCGCTTGTGAGACCCAGCTTACGTGACCCTCCATTACTTTCAGTACTCGAGGTCCGATGACTGGTCAATACAGAAATGGTGCTAGATAGATAAATAAAAGCAAAAGGGTGTTAGATAGGGAAATAAAAATAAAAGGATGTTAGATGGGGAAATAAAAGTTTAAATAGTGTTATATGAGGAATTGAGTCAATAAAAGAGTGTTAGATGGAAAAATAAAAGTAAAAATAATGTTATTTAAAGAAATAGTTTTACCTATCACTTATAATTTAGTTTTTTTTTTAATATAATTTTGCACGGAAGTTACCATAATACATAGATTTTAAAAAAATACAAAAATTATTAAGTCCTACTTGAGTAACACAATTTTACTCTGTAGAATTTCTCACTGTGGAATATAACTTTGCTGACAACTGAAAAATAAAGATAAAAATTCAATCGAATTCATCACAAATTACAACAACTTTAAAGATAAAAATAATACACAAATCATCACACTCACCACTTTTGTGTATTATTTTTATCATATCATTAACCACTTCACCTTTAAAAGCATTCATAAACCCAAATCAAGATCATACTGAACATGACTTCTTCAATTAATTTCTCATAAGGAAAGTCATCTTTAGACCACAAGTTTTTTGTTATCTTTTAGTTGTCAACAAAATCGTGTCCTCTACTTTTAAATAGTGAAATCGTTCTATTAAAACATGACTAAAAGTATGTCCATTCTAATAAATTTTTGGTGCAAAATTACACCACTCCTGTTAAATAAAAGAGCCTAAAAGTGATATCCATTTGTTTACATACTTTAATCTTGCTCTTCAATAGGTGCATGTAGAGTCTAAATTATATACAAAAAAAGTAAGTACAATTTCAAAATGTATTATGAAATCCAAAATGTATCTAAAAATATTAATCCAGAAATTATTTCTAAATATTTCAATCCAAAATATTTTTTCAGATTTCGTTATTCAGAAATACATTCCAAATTCACATTTCTCCATTATATAATCCAAAAAATCAAAATACTTTATCAAGATTTAAAAATCATTATGAATTTCACAATCCAAAAATCGAGAATGTATTTATGGATTCAAAAATATATTATAAACTACATGCAAATTCAGAATGCATGTCCAACTCAAAATATATTCAAAATTTCTCTACTAAGCAAATTCAGAATGCATGTCCAAATCAAAAAATATATTCAAAATTGTAAATCCGAAATATATTCCAAATTCCACAACAAAATCTAAACCATGGATAATATACATTCTTGTAACACTCCCATAAAGGTACATGGAGAAGGAAACATGGGATGTAGGAAGAAATTGTCTACCAACAGTTACAAGTGTTTTTGAACAGGTGAACAGCTTAAACACTTGTTACTGGATTCAAAGGGTATCCAGAATTCAACTTCCCACTTCCCCTCTTCCAAAAGAAACACAAAAAAGCAAAGCAAATAAATGAAGCAAAAGAAGTACATCAATCATTATTTCATTGACTACATACACTCTTGTATCAACAGGTTGGTGCCTTTCATATAGTAAATAAAATCCCTAAATTAAGACATACATTTGAAATTGTTCACCTACCTTTACCTAGAATTTTTCTGGAATAACAAGGCATGACATCTACTTCATATTATACATAAAACTTCCAACATGAAAGACTAAGCTCCATTGCTAATGGCTGCCTCCTCCGTCTTCACCCTCCGGTAAAATAGAACATAGGCAGCAGCAGTGTTAACCTCATCCTCACTTATCAGAGTTATGTGGCTGTCATCAAAATTGTACCACCTGTTCTCATCTAAAAGCTGCATTTGAAAAATATGAATCAGGCTGCAACACTTGCTGAAAGGAAGAGTATTCTAGGTGCTGAACCAATGACAAAAAATCAAAGCAACTTCAATGGATTGAAATTTCTGACTTACCTTAATATGTGCAGTGTAATGCCCGCTACCCATACTACCATAATGATTTGTAAGGGCATACAGTTCGTACAGTTGTCGGCGAGAGTTGTTTTTGTTGGCTATGTAATTAGTTAAATCAAAATCATGGATGGGAAAGTTAACAAAAGTCTCCAGTTTATGCTTCATTGACCTGCTGTATGAAAACCTCTTCAAATGAATTACCAAAACCTCTGGGAGCCTCCACAAATCAAGCTTCTTGCTAGCTTGTCGTCTCTCTTTGCATTTAGGACAGTACCTGTATCAGATTCAGATAAATATAACAATAGCCATTGCGATTAAAGTATTACTTTTATATATGTAAACAGAGAAATGTTTTCAGTAAGAGCTATTTCTGCAGCAGTAACAAACTTTTGCTTGACGTCAGAATTTTGTTGCAATACAAGATCAAGCACGAAAAGCATGTGAACAACTGAAATACAAAGAGACTAGTATGAAAATTCCTTTATTCTAAAGGTTGAAATTGCCATGAAGACATATAACACTAAGAATACAAATAAAGAATGCACACATAGAGCTAAAAGACAGTGTCTCGTTTGGGTGTTCCAATGATTTTATGATTAAAGTTTCGTGCAGATTTTCTTCCGTAGTTTTTTTTTTTGGGTTAAAAAGAGAACCAGATTATAAAGGCAGATTATAGCTCACATATTAAGGAGGAGCTTGCTCAGCTAAAATGCTTTCACAAGGAATGTAACGTCTCAAATATTAGGGTAGAATATAATGATTTTATTGCTAAGAATACATCAAACGTATATACAAGATTGGAAAACTAATTTAGGAAATACAATAACAGAAAATATGTAATCTTTGATTCAAGGATATTTCCGTTATATACTTTAGTTATAATCTGCTAAATATGGAAGTAATAAAGTGTGATTGCTGGCATTCCCACTCAACCTAGTGAGTATGTATTTTTCATTCCCAGCTTTGGACAATCCTCTTAAAGTTGGTGCTATTCAGCCCTTTTATTAGAAGATCTGCAAGGCTTTCTTGTGAGGAGACATGGAATGCAGATTTGACCATTGTCTAATTTCTCTTTGATAAAATGTTGGTCAATTTCAATGTGTTTGATTCTATCATGTGCACCGAATTATCACTATGCTAATAGCAGATTTTTTATTAAAATAAAGTCTCATTGGTTTATCCTACTTTATTTTCTAGTCTTCCAAGCTGATCCTCAGGCATAGTACTTTATATAGATCCCTTGTGCTGCTGCCCTGAACACTATTTCAGCAGTAGATCTTGCTACCAAATCTTGTTTTTTACTCTTCCAAGTTACAAGATTCCCACCTAGTAAAATACAATATCCAATAGTCGATCTCCAATTCACAATTGATACAGGATAGTTAGCATTTGTATATACTTTGAGATTTACATTCTCATTTCGTTTGAACAAAACTCCCTTGCTTAGAGTCTCTTTCAGATATCACCCTAACTGTATTCATTTTAGCAACTTGAGCAAATGTTCCAAGTAATCCACTCCATAAGTTTGAGTGAATCCCTTGGCAACTAACTTTGCCTTGTACCTTTCAATGGACCCATAAGCCTTGTATTTTATAATATATACCCATTTGCATCCTATGGCTTTTTTCCATTTGGTAGAGTAACCAATTCCCAAGTACTACTCTTTTCTAGTGCCTCCATTTCCAGGTCCATGGTCAGTTAATGCCTCAGGTAGGAAGGTAGGTGTTGTGGTAGTGTTTAGGCTTGTAAGGAAGGCTTTTTGAGTAGGTGAGAAGTGTTTAAAGGAAAGGATAGGTAATTGGCTAAAGGGTATCGTGGTTGGTGGTACCTTTTCTAGTCTCTTTCCTAAAGGGCAATTGGAATCTAGGTCCTCATAGGTTGGTCTCAAATTGGATTCAGGTTCTTACGCAGTTGAGAAATCAGAGATTGATTCACTAGAGGTTACAAATATTGCATTAGATTCATGGACATGGACAAAATCTAGAATGGCCTCTATCTTCTTTGTATAAATAAGATTTTCCCAAATCTTACATCATCCCCATCTTTAGTGGATTTAGTGGGTTCAGTGGGTTGAACCTCTTTCTCAGAATTTGTTTCCCTTTCAATCCTTGTTTTTTTGTCAAAAGTCTTAAATCAAGAGGTGGTAGGGAAGAATCATTTTCCTTTTTTATAGTCTTTCGTTGAAGATGATCCAAGTGAAAGTAACTTTGTTACTCAAAAAAAAAGTGACTTCTGTAAACACAGAATTCTTTGGTTGGTAAGTGATAGCATTTATATCCTTTGTGTGGATGAATATCCTACAAAGACACATTTTAAAGCTCTAGAAGTTTTCCACTAGCACCACTATGGACATGCACAAATTGTTGCATAATCAGGAGAATTATGCTGTAATGAAGTGCAGATTCCATTCTATATTTATTAGGACAGATTTGTTAGTGATTTTATTTTATTTCATTTGTACAGCTTTAAACACTCATTTTGTATGGCTTTCATTACCTATTATTTCTTTACTTAATTAGATTGTAAAACAGTCTATAAATAGAGACTATAAATAGAGACTGTAATCACATTTATCAAATACATCAGAAATACATTTCATCTATTTTTTTTCAACTCAAATGATACACACCAAAATATTCTTGAAACAAGTTTATTTAATGCAGTCACATTTGGATAGAAAGAAGACATAATTTCCACAGGACTTTTTTTAGGCTAGAAGATAACATGTGGCATAAGAGCAACCTCCCTCCAAAAAGATTTAGGAACCTTACATAGAAAAAGAAGACCCTGAGTTTGGTCAAATAAGTGCCCATTTTTCCTTTCAGCAATTCCATTTTGTTGGGGTGTTTTGACACAAAATGATTCATGAATAATACGGTTAGATATTTTTTATTTTTTATTTTTTTTTGTAACTGTAGTTTTTATTTGTTTTTTCTGTTTCAATTGTTGAATAAATCTTTCAAAGTAGCTGTTCCTAAACTTTAGGCAAATACTTTAGGCAAAAACATTTAAGAGTCAGTTACTACAAGTATTATAAATATAATTGCTAGCAAAGATAATGGTTATCTTGCTTTGTTTTGTTTCACTTAATATATTTTTCTATTTCAGTATTTTATTTCTTTTATTTTGCTGTCTACCTTTTATTCCTCAACACCAACAATTGGTATCAGAGCTTTCTTCTTAAGGATCTGTGAGGACACTAGAGTGCATCAATGGAAAGCGAGTCAAATTTTTCAGCAATGGCACCACCAGTCTTCGATGGAAAAAACTATCCGATGTGGGCAATTCGTATGGACACCTACCTAGAAGCATTGGATCTATGGCAAGCTATAGAAGAGGACTATGAAATTCAGTCCCTTCCAACAAACCCTACTGTGGCCCAAATGAAATCACAAAAGGAGTAGAAGACGAAAAAATCAAAGGCAAACGCATGCCTATTTGCAAGAGTATCTCCCACCATATTCACACACATTATGTCTCTCAAATCAGCCAAAGCCATATGAGACTATCTCAAAACAGAGTATGAAGGCGATGACCGAATTAAAAGTATGCAAGTGTTGAACCTCATTAGAGATTTCGAGTTGCAGAAGATAAAGGAGACAAAATCCATCTACGAATATTCTAAAAGGCTTCCGAACATTGCAAATAGAGAAAGATTGCTTGGGTTTGATTTTAAAGACTCCCGTATTGTTGAAAAAATGTTGTCACTGTTCCTGAAAAGATTTGAGGCTACCATAACTACCTTGGAAAACATCAAGGATTTGTCCAAAATAACCTTGGCAGAGTTATTCAGCATAAGAGCAAAGAAGGTCTATGAGGGAATCAGTTACTGTTGAGGAAGCTTTACCAGCCAAACATGAAGGTGGTTGGAGAAACAAAGGCAGCAAGAACAAGCATAACCAGCAAGAAAATGGAGAAGTTGTTACATAAAATAACAAGAGCCAAAGAGAAAGTTCCAAAAAGAAATTATCCTCCTTGTAAGCATTGCAACAAGTTGGGTCATCCACCGTTTAAGTGTTGGAGAAGACTTGATGCTAAGTGCAGCAAGTGCAATCAACTTAGGCATGAAGCAATCATTTGTAGAAACCAAAGTGAGCAACAAGATGTAGATGCTCAAATTGCAAATGAGGAGGATGAACTTTTCGATGCAACTTGTTTCTCCAACAATATTTCAAGTGCATCTTGGCTAATTGATAGTGGATGCACAAATCATGACTTATGACAAAGAACCTTTCAAAGAGTTGAAGCCTTCAAAAATTTCAAGGGTCAAGATAGGCCATGGGGTCACATTCTAGTAAAAGGAATAGGAACCATTGTTGTAGCAACACATTCAGGTACTAAAATCATTATTGATGTGTTATATGTACCTAACATAAACCAAAATTTATTGAGTGTTGGTCAGTTGCTACAAAAAAGATTCAAGGTGTTTCTTGAAGATAACCACTGTTTGATGAAGGTAAAAGTTTCTCATTAGATCCATTTTAGGAGGAGAAGACAGTATTTTCAACAAAGAAAAATACTACTGAGTTACGGCACAATGGACTTGGTCAAGGGTTTCTCAAGATGCAAAAATCTGAAATGGAAGATGTTCCACCAATTATCAATGACCCAAAGTGGAAAAAGGCAATGGAGGAGGAGTTGTATATGATTGAGAAGAACAAAACTTGGGAGCTTGTTGGCATACCTCGAGATAGAAAGGTACATCAAATGGATGTCAAGTCAACATTCCTAAATGGATTTCTTGAAGAGAAAATTTATAAAGGTTTCATTATGGAAGGAAAAGAAGACAAAGTTTATAGGCTGTCTAAAGCTCTTTACGACTTAAAACAGGCTCCCAAATCAAGGTATAGTCGAATAGATGATTATCTTCTCAGTTTAGGCTTTGACAAAAGTCTTTCAGAATCTACACTTCGTCAAATCCAAAGTTGTTGAATGGAGATTAAGCAATGCGAGGATGAGATTTTTATTTCTTAAAAAAATAAAAATAAATAAAAATAAAAATATACATATATATAAGCAAGTGAGATAAGAAATATGGAGTTTTTGTTCTTGTTTATTGCAAAACTGAAAACCAGGTTGCAGATTTGTTTACCAAGCCACTTCCAGCTAGCATGTTTGAGTTCTTAAGACATTAGATTGGAGTTTGCAGTTCAAAAATCAAGGAGGAGTGTTAGATATTTTGTTTTTTGTAACTATAGTTTTTATTTGTTTTTTCTGTTTCAATGGTTGAATAAATCTTTCTAAATAACTGTTCCTAAACTTTAGGCCAAAGCATTTAAGAGTCAGTTCCGGTAAGCATTATAAATGTAATTGTTAGCAAAAATAATGGTTATCTTGCTCTGTTTTGTTTCACTTAATATATTTTTCTATTTTACAGTATTTTATTCCTTTTATTTTGATGTCTACCTTTTATTCCTCAACACCAGCAGATACCTTCCTTACTACAAAAGAAATTAAGCCCATGATTAAAATAAGCTTTGACATTATTAGATCTAATAATCTAAATGTTAACACCGAACTGATTTTTTATCATTGGGAAAAAACATTGAACAACAGAGTTGACTTTGAATTTTTGTTTTAGAAGGAACATCCATGTAAACCTAGTATAATCACATATGAAGATAATGAACCAATGCGCAAAAGATACATTTGGGATGTTTGAGGGACCCCGCACATCATATGAATAGAAGGGAGAAGTGTTCATTTTATTACTAACTGCAAAAGGAATCTTTCCACACATACCTAAATATGCTAAAGAATAAGTACATGTTGGTTTATCCAATTTGTTGAGGAATAATCTCATTTTCTCTATTTCATCTTAATTGAGTTCAATTAGATCTTATTTGTTTTCTTCCTTAGTTTCATCATCAATGTGTTTCTATCCTCCCTTTCTTATGTTGTCTCCTTTCTTTCCCCACTCCTTGTCAAAGTTCTAGTGAGCCCAATCTAGGCTAGGTGGCTTTCCATGCCTTACAACATTTTTCATGAGTGATGAGGTTTGTTGCAATATGTACATTGCACTCCTTCACCTTTGTTCTCCATATTGGTTATTCCCCCCTTTTCTAGTTTACCATCTTGGTCGAGGCCCCTCTAGCTATCATAGCTAAGTTTTCCACAAATCGAGTTTCTAGCATTTATTCCCCTTCTACTTTCTTCAATTCTGACCATAGCCACTGCTTCACTAATTCTTGGAAATTTTTCTTTTACGAGAATCTGAAGTCTCACTTGATCAAAATTAGACTTAAATCCCACCAAAAATTCTTTGGAAAATTCTATCCTGCTTAACATATTCTTTGAGCATTGTTGAATCTACTGAGCATTTGGAAATTATGACCTTGTAATGGTCTAACTCCTCCACAATGATTTCAATTGATTGGCATACTCTGTAACAGTCTTGTTTCCTTGTTTTGCAGCCATAGTCTTCACCTTCACCTAATATATTTAGGCAACATCTTTAGCTTTAGAGTACCTCTACTCTATAGCTTTCTAGATCTATTTTGCAAAATTAAGAAACATACAACTGTCACCTATCTCTAGGATCATTGAGTTCGATAGCCACACCATGATCATAGAATCCTCTTCTTCCCATTTTGCAAATTTGGCATCTTCCTTGTGAGGGGCATCATCATTCATGTGGTCAACTTTCCTTTTACCTTTTAAAGTAGTACAAACAAGCTAAGACCATTTCAAGTAATTTTTACCATTCAATCTGTATACAGTGTTAAGATTCTAAAGCTCTCCATGAGTTTGGGATTTATTATCCCTGATTTCAGTTGTTTGGAGAACTGAATCCACCATGGCTGCAGAAAGGCTAAGTGCAAGGAATGACAATCGCAACAGCAATTAAGGCTACCTCTAAAGAGATGATCGACAACAATGAAGGTTGTGGTCTAGGGTTTTAGATCTAATAGACAACAATAAAGGTTGTAGTCTAGGGTTTTAGATCTAAAGCTCTCCATGAGTTTGGGATTTAATATCCCCTATTTCAGTTGTTTAGTGAACTGAATCCACCATGGCTGCAGCAAGGCTAAGTGCAAGGAATAACAACATAAATCAGAACAACAATTAAACCTACCTCTAAAGAGATGATCGACAACAATGAAGGTTGTCGTCTAGGGTTTTAGATGCGCAGTCAGAGGCTGCTCTCAGGATTTGAATGCTCTAATATCTCAAAATATTAGGATAGAATAGAATGATTTTATTGCTAAGAATACATCACACATATATACTAGATTGGAAGACTAATTTGGGAAATACAATAACAACAATTATGTAATCAGATCCCTATGATTCAGGGATATTTTTGTTATATACTTCAATAATAATCTGCTAAGTATGGAAGTAATAAAGTGTGATTGCTAACACAATGTAAAAAAAGAGAGAAACAGAGCTTTGATAACCCATAGTTACAGCCTCGTTTCATCCATAAATGTTGAAGTCCTTGGGCTTCTCAGATGTGGACAAAGGTTTTGAGCATACTTAAATATTTATTCATGTTTGCTTTCTAGTTAAATTGTCTTTGGAAATTAGAAATTTTTGAGGCTGAGTTATTTCAATAAGCATTTTTTAGCAAAATTATGGGTTGTTTTGCTATTAAATTTTACAATTTAAAGCTTAGAGAAGACCAAAGAGAACATCAACTCACATGGTGATCATTACTTCTTATCATTGATTCCCCTCTCAAAACTAGGAATGGTTATGTCTTTGCATTTACTTTTTAATTGCCTTGTCATTTGTTCTTTAGAATTTTCACTTTCAAATTTATTCTTGCATTAAGTTATGGTAGTAATTGGTCGGCAGTTGACACAACACTTAGCGTGTTGTTTGCCATGCATACTTAAGTCTTAACAAGCATATATTCAAAAACCATCAAAAAAATCAGACAATCTATAAATCAGGATGCAGAAAATTCCATTTGGACAAAATATTGTATTTGCATAAAGCACTTAATGAAGTTCAAAGTCCAATTCCAAAATAAATGTAACACAATTTCAGATCTAAAGCCATAATAACTTAAAAATATTAGAAGCTAACCCACACATAGCTCAATGAAAACACCTAGATCAGAATTCCTCAAAGATAATCTAGGTTAACTGCTCCGCGGGGTGACCATATAAAGGACAGTGGCACCTCATGCTAGAAAATTCAATGTCATTGATCATAAATATTTGCATTTACTCTTAATCCAATACAAATAACCCTTCAAATAAGAAGCATGTTACTAGTCAAAACCAATTGTTTCTCTTAGAAAGTAGATTATAAGTGTAACACACTCACTTATATATTATAATTTGATTATAACTTTAGTCAATATACGATCTCCAACACATCCCCTCATGCCAAGGACTGAACATCTCAAGCGTGAAAATAGAGAAGGCCCAATATCAAGTGGCACAATAGGAGCAACAAACTTTAATAGGATAGGCTTTCATAAACTTTGATATCATTTTAGAAAGTAAATTTTAAGCGTAATTCAACCACACAAAATTGACTTGTAAGATAAGGTTTGCACCTACAAATAATTCCGTCATATCTCTAGTCTATGTAGGATCTCAAACAGTTTCATTCTCTTCAGTTAGATTCTTTTATTGTACAAAGTAGTCATCCTTTTAGGAAACAGGTTATTAACAGATCTAGCAGACAACTATTAATTATATTCCATTTCAATGCTTGCTAGACAAGATTAAGAAAGATATGAAGAAAGAATAAAATGAGCTGCATGATGAACTAACCACATATCTTCAGGCACCAGAGGTTCTTCGCGCAGAAAAGCTTCCAAGCAGGTGTACAAGGAGAGAGGTTCAGTACGAGCTTTCTTGGTTACAGGCCCATATTTTAAAACTTCAGGCAAACTCTCAATTGGATGAGTATCATACTTCTCCAGAAGCTTCTGAGACCAATCAATATACACTAAAACTTTTGGGGATGACTGAGGCAGTTTAACCACTTTCTCCTCGCCCATTGAAAGATCAATGCAAGCATTGTTATCACCTACCAAGAGAAGAGGTAACGTTGGCATTGATGGTGCCTTTGAATTGGTAAATTCTTTATTTAATGAATTTGACACCATGTTGCCAGCATATGCATCATCATTAGTAAGACTGCATTCATCAGGTGCTGCTTTTGGGATGCTTGCTTCAGAAGTAGTAGCTTGTTCTACATTACCACCTCTCCTTAGCAGAGGGGAAAGAATACGATTAACTATTACTTGTATATCACCTCTTGTGACTGTATCATCACATGAAATCAAAGAAACAATAGGTGTTCCGTATGGTTTCCATCCTGATATGACGTGTGAGTCACTACTCCTAAGAAAATTACAAGCAATGTCAGAAAGCAGAGTAACAAACAACGTAGAAAATTGTGCCCAATTTGATGTTTTAAGGCCCACATGGCATATGATACCATGGCCAAGCAACTGCTACTTAAATATTAATGGATCCACACCAAATAGATAAGATCAAATCGAATCAGCACTGCCTAATAGTCAAAATACCGCATTGTGATTATTAACCATGACACTGTGTTCCCAAATCCCAAAAATAGTAAAAGATAAGTTATAAGGAGACAAAAATAAGCATCATTACAGGTACTAATATGACAAAGCAAATTCAATTCTTTGGCAAATATAACAACTGTAAGCATATCATGTAAATTTAAAAATCACATACTGCTCTCTTCGGCGATGTATCAACTGGAGATACTTTGTGTTCTTGTCTATCTTTGGAATTTTGTAAGCAGCAAGGCGCTCATCATCTTTAATAGTAGACAAATGAACAGGATCTTCCAAATATCTATGGATCAAATGGCTTCGTATCTGTTAATAGCACATCAATATCACACACTCAATTAGAATAAAATATATGCAATAATTCCAATAAATATATTTAACTTCTATTCTAGTATGGTGCCTACCTCCACAAGCAATAGCCTCTCATTGTGCTTCAATGAGCAGGCATTGCTAAGTGCCTGGACGAGATCTTTGATTCGGCCCTGCTTAGGGACAGTTACTGTACAAGGAGATGGAAGGGCAGCCCCATCACAAGAAAAGACTGTCACTGTCATGGTTCTACTGGCAGTGGAGGATTGGAGTGGCAGGGAAAGGTACATGAATGGATCAAATGTGACAGAGACTTTATTGCAAACTGGACAAACCAAAGTTGACTTGTATTGTCCCTGTAAAATGAATTATCAGAAACATATCCAAGTTAGTGAACTTCATCAGGAACGACATAAAATGTAAATGTATATCATGCATAAACAATTACAAAGGGATAATCAGGAAAGTAAAGTTGATATTATGGACAAATATTAGCATCATTGAAAATTTATAGGTACAAGAGAACTTCTCAAAGTTTAGAAGAAAATAATTTTTCTCTTATTCAGTCTCATTACTTACATCTTATATATATATATATATATATATATATATATATATATATATATATATATATATACATACATTAATTGGATAAATTTGGAAACAGTACAGCCTATTCTAAGAAACAAATCCCTGTGATTGTGGGATTGATATGCTAGTAATAAAAACAAGATACAACCAATATATAGAATTAAAAAACAATAGCAATCAAATCTGAAACTTTCTAAAATATATTGACACTCCCCCTCATGTTGGTGAATAAGTGGTCTCCATTCCCAACTTGAATATAATTCTTTCAAAAGTTACTTCTGTTCAGCACCATGGTAAGTATGTCTGCAAGCTGTCCTTGAGTAGACACATGGAGTGCAAATCATGTCATTGTCAAGCTTTTCTTTGATAAAATCTGTCAACTTGAATATGTTTTGTTATATCATGTTGCACTGGGTTGAGTTATGTTGATTGCAAATTTATTATCACAATATATCCCTTTCTTGGAACGAGCAACTTCAATTCCCAGAAAATAGTTCAACTTTCCTGGAGTCTTGATTTTAAATTCTTCGGCAAGACATTGACTCAACCTTCATTGCTCCTTTTCATCATTTACAGCAACAATAATATCAATCACATAGGCCAATAGAACCGTTACTCTCCCTGAATCAGAATTCTTGATAAACAAAGTGTGATCCCCTTGACTTTGTTTGTATTTAAGGCTCATCATGACTTTGGTGAACCTCCCAAACCATGCTCTAGGCGACTGTTTAAACCATATAGTGTTTTTCTTAGCTTGCAAAATGTGTTGACCTTGGTCTATTCTATATACCCAGGTGGTACTTTCATGTATATAGATCTTCTTTAAGATCTCCATGCCAAAATGCATTTTTCACATCAAATTGATGCAAGTTCCAATCATGGTTTGCTGCCAAAGACAAAAATTACTCTAACCGTGTTCATTTTTGCAACTGGTGCAAAGGTCTCCAAGTAATCCACTCCATAAGTTTGAAAGAATCTTTTAGGCACCAGCCTGGCCTTATACCTCTCAATAGTCCCATCAGCCTTGTATTTGACTGTGTAAACCCACTTGCACCCAACAGGTGTTTTTCCAGGTGGTAGGGTTGACTAGTTTCCAAGTATTGTCCTTCTCCAATGCCTCCATTTCCAAATTCATGGCTTGTTTCCATTTTTTGACAATTAATGCCTCATACAGAAAATGGTATGGTTGTGGTATTTAGGCTTGTGAGAAAGGTTCTATGGGTAGGTGAGAATTTTTCAAAGGATAGATAATTTGCTAAAGATTAAGGTGGTTTAGTGGCTCTAGTTCCTTTTCTAAGAGAAATTGGGAGATCTATATTCTAGTCTACCAATCAATAGGTTCTAAAGAAAGGAGTTCATTACTAGTAAGATCATCACAATTAGTAGAATTAAGATTTATAGGGTCAAGACACATTTACCTCACGTAATGAATAGGGTTGAACTCTTGAACACGAGTAGATCCTGGAATGACCTTTCATCTTCTGGTATACACCAGATTTTTCTCAAACTTTGTTCCATCACATGGTTTAATATGTGGTCCTACATATTCAGAATTTTGACCTGAAGATTTAGGATTTTGATCCACCTCTACTCTCTCCCTCTCTGCTTCAGTTTCAATGGGATTGCTCTTGTGAACCTTATTTTTTGATCCAAAAAAATAGATTTGGGAATATAAAAGGCTCATCATCTTCCTCTATTAAACTCTCCCCTGAAGATGAAGATGATTAAAATAGCTAACTTGCTCATTGAAGGTTGTATCTCTTGACAATTTTTTGGAAGGAGGATGAAAACATTTATACCCTTTTGTGTAAAAGAATGAGATTGTAAGAGAGGGAAGTTCATTCTCTAAAATCCTAATTCCTTTGTATTATTCTCAAGTGTCAAGAAACTCATTTATCTCACCATTACTAAGCCAGGCCTCTCTTTTGCAATTCGAATTGTTAGTCAATTGATATAGGCTCCTCATTTTGATCATTGGAATGTTGTGATATGCATTTTTAGATACGTAAAAAAGGCACATGGACAAGGATTGTCGTATGAAGATAAAGAAAGTACCTAAGTTTATGGATATTATGATGTTGATTGAGCAAGAGGTCCTATGAACAAACACTCTACTAAGGAATATTTTGTATCCATAAGAGGAAATATTATTCCGGGAAAAGTAAGAAACAAAATGTTGTTGCCCAATTTAGTACAAAAGTTGAATATAGGGATATGGCATCAGGTACATGTGAACTTATGGGGATCTAACAACTCCAATTTGTGAATTTCAACAGATGAAGTTCCAATACCAACTTGCAGACATTTTAACTAAGTTTTTGAGAGGACCCAGAATTCAATTTGGTAATCCTGCATTTCTAACCAGTATTTTCACTTCTTACCAAGAAAAAAAGATAAACATTCTTTCAGAATATCTACAACACAAAATCTTTCAAATAGTAAATAATAGTCCCCAACAGATCCTAATTATGCTACTTTAGGATCAAGGCAGTTTATAACTCATTGTAGCAACTAATAAACATTAGAAGCTGAATGAATCAGACATAAGAAAAGGTGAAATGCAAAGGAAAATATTGAGTTTGTGAGGGTATGATTGTATTTAACTTAAAAAGTTAGTTGACAGAATCATGAAAAGTTTCTAAAATGTTGATATGTAGACACTAACGCACCAAATTTTCAGAATACTAAGAAAGATTATCTGAATGGATAGAATATGAGACCTGAAATTATATCTAGAAGTGACAAAGATACAGTTACAAAAAGGGTTGATATAGGATTGAGTGGCATGAGAGGATCCATATGCAGGATTCAGATTAGCTGTAAGCAAATATTCAAGCAGCCAACAATCAGTCTCGGGATACAAGATATTTACCAATTGAATGAAAATCTAATTTAGCAACATGGTGATTGTAACACTGCTTGCATGTGCGGGCAGACACACATGTTGAATTATCTTGATTACAAAGAAACAAAAAAATTCAGTTAAAAATCATATTTAGACAGACTGAATGATTTATATTAATATTTATTACATGGCATTCTATGCAGCATTTCCAGTTAACCATGCAAGTTAAAATCTACTGATTACTCATTTGCGTTACCTGGCATACATCAACAATTATGGAATCATTACGAGAAATATGATTTGCCCAATATTCATCAGCCACTTCTTCATCAGGTCTGCCATCAGCATCTCGAGACTTTATATATGGTTTGTGCTTTACTCGATTCAAGTCTTCATGAAGACCATCCAGAAGAAATGCTAAAAGCTCCTAAAAAATAATAAAATAAACATTACCACAGACTACATCACAGAAATTGGAGGGCAAAATTTCAGTCATCGAGCAAACCTGAGAATCATGTTGATTGTGTCCACTGAACTGAGGCGCAAAGCGAACAAGCTTGGTTTTAAAGGGCCGAGGAGCAATTGGGGTTCGTCCAGGAGCCCATAGCTTTCGAAGCAACTCACCAAATGCTAGGGCTAGTTCACCCTACACAGTGAAAACTTTCTTTTAGACCAATACTTAATAAACATAACACATTACCATAAGGTAGACTAAAAATCATTTCCTAAACAAACCTAGTCATTGAAGGATGGAACAGTCATGCACAAAAAGTTCAATCCTATCGTAGGCATTCAAGCAATATGAAGACAACCCAAAATAATAACTGCATCAACAAAGACCATATTTTCATATATGTTACCATAGACTACAAGTCAAATATTCTTCATTTCAAAATAACATGAAATATAACCCAAAATAATAGCCTCAATGAATAACAGAACAATAGAATAAAAAAAGCATTTTCTTGTCACTTATACAAGTCAAATAGGTGTCTTGTCACATATACAACCCAAGATAATTACTCTCTTCTAAATGGTATCAATGGAGATCATTATTTTCATATATGCTACCATAGACTACAAGTCAAATATCCTTCATTTCAAAATAACATGAAATATAACCCAAAATAATAACTCAAAAAATATTACAGTGGAGCCCCTTATAATCCTAGAGAAAAGCTCTTCAAATATGACATAAATTCTCTCTACCCAACCCTTACCATGTATTTGAATCCAGAATTTCACAATTTCAAGGAAATCAAAATACAATTTGAATTCAAATTGTTTCATTTTTCAAATGTTTGGTTTAGAAAGAGCAATTTCAATTTATTGCATTTTAATTGTATTGTTTATATAGATTATTTCAATTACCACCAAATACAAAAAAAAATATTTTAACATTAAACAATATTTAATAATTCATAAACATCAATTGGCAATATTTCTCAATCAATTTTGTCTAGATTTATTTTGGACAAAGTTTCTTAAAAAAAATCCAACTAAGGTTTATCTTAATTGTCATTGGTTGAGATTATTTTTATTGATATCAACCCTAATTATTTTGGATGATATCAGAAAAGGTTATTTTTAGAACATCATTTACCGAGTTTATTTTTTGGTCTGCTTTTCGAATAATGTCTATTGAAAACACCCTTGACTAACATTGGTCAAAAGCTTCCTCAGTTGACATTAGAAAAATAACAACTGACTTCGGCTTGAAAAACAACCTTGACAATGCCGGCCAAAAAATAACCAGGATTGATTTCAGCTTAAAAGAAACCCTTGTTGACATCATTTTGAAAAAACAATGGTGAGCTGATGATGCCCCGACCTAGGCTGAGACAACAACATCCACATTGAAGGTGACCACGTCCCTGCTTCAACCAAGTTGAGGATAAAATATGAAAATAAGAGACATAGATGTGAGAGATGAGAGAGTATAAAGAATTTCAAATTCTCACTTTTTATATAGAATTTAAAATTCTATAATTTTAAGTAATCAAATTACTCTTGTAAATTTCTATAATTTCAATATCTTTTAAAAATTCTTTATCCGAACAACATATTCTGTCATGGAGTATTTTAAATTCTCTATTAAAGTGAATTACCCTATAAAAGTTCTTCATCCAAACATACTACTAAAGACTCTTATAGAGAAAATACTTCCTGAGCGTCGCTTTCCATGTCCTCTCCCTATATTTATCTCTTCTCCTCTAACTAAAAGCCACATCAGCAATTGCAACAAATTCAGTTTGCCAATTTTATGGGCTTAGGCCTAAACGCAGGATTCTAACACCAATCCATATGGCCCCCACTCTTCTACATAGATAGGTTGAAATTAAGTATAAATAAGAGAGTGTATACATTATCAACACCTGAAACCCAAAGAACTCTAAAGTGAACAAGCATTTTAAATATAAAATCATTAATGTTCCTTCACCCTAAAGCCAAATATTATATGTATGAATTTTGGCTAAAGGACTAACTCAACCCAACAAAATTAACTTGTAAGGTGAGGGATTCACATGCTTTGACGCTGCACGTAAGACTAGCTATGGGTGAACTAAAGCAACTTTCAAACATTTCTGCCCAAGCCCAAGGCCTCCCAACCTAGAGCATAGCAAATGCAAGTAACCCTACAACAAATCTAATCTAGACTCTAAGACAATCTCAGAATTTGAATTAAGGAGCTGAATAATAGCCCACAAAATTGACTAGTGAAATTAAGATTATCTAAACTTTATAAACTCTATTAAAGTGGAGTCTTTAGTCAATATGGCACTTAACACCACCCTTGAGGTTATAATTAAAGCAATCCCAGTCAAGGATGCAATTAAGGAACCTTTCCAATAATATACATATATATGGTTCTGACCTGAAGTTCATTGAGATAGCATTATTAGAGTCAATCACCACATCTAAAGTATTGTTTTGGAGTTTAATGCCTCCATCAATATTTTGTACTTAAAAATCTCTTGAGTTAAAAGAAGAAAGTTTATATAAGTTACCACCATTGATCTCGACTCTTTAACAATGTGGGATTTGTGGGTGTATTAGAATAAGCCCCCAATGGAGGTCTAAGAACAGGAGTGGCCCCTCCGTTTTGTTGCCCAAGAACACCGTCAACATTCTGACCTCGAGTTCATTAAGAGAGAAAGGTGTATAAAAGTTACCTTTGACCTAAACTCTTAAGCGATGTAGGATTTATGGGTGTATTAGAACAAACAAACACAAACACATATATGCATAACAAATTCTACAAATAACCTTTTACCTCTAAACCAAATTCTTATTCTAAGTATCCCCAATAAAGTTACATAAAGAAGAGGAAACAAGTTCATGCTTACAGCTTTTTAGATGATACTTACAACCATGCCCAATGGATTTTGCCAATTTATCTCTCGATGATAGTCTTCCCTGAAGTATCTAGCAAATTCCGGAGTATGAACAAGGCATTGTATCGCACTATTCATGTAACAGGTATTGCCAAGATTCAGCAACCCAGTTAGACCACCAAATGAACCTCTTGTGGTGACACCACTGGTTCCATGAGGGTTTTCCATGTCTCTAACCGGAGAATTTAGGTTCAGAGATGAAGAAAGGTCTGTGTTGTAGCCTCTAGATGCACCTTTGCTAGCAGATAAGCCACCGGCAATTGATAAGCTCGACTTCGGGGGCTCCACTAGAGCAAAATTCGCTTCTCTCAATCCAGAACCGTTTTCTTGAGCAAAACTTGTGTTGTTTGAATTGTTGATGACCTCAACAAGAATCTGCATGAATGTCTTCAATAGTCAAATGAAAAACAGGAGTGATAAATTGAAATGTTTAAGCATGAGAAAGAGGAACACTCCAATATAAAACTTAGTGAACTCACATCTTGGTCCATTTGTAAATTAGCATCATCGAGAGTTCTGTCCATGTCATTCATCAAAGCATGCTTCCGACGGGAATAGTAATCCCAAATACACACCTATAATAGAGGTAGCTATTTTTCACTACTTGCTGAATATAAAAGAAATAAATTCAAAAAATTAGAATACAAGGAACTATGAAGTTTTTACTTGGTCTGGCTGAAGATCAAATATTTCACAAGCTTTTCTATGAAGCTGTCCAATGGTTTCCTGCTCAAAATATCTCAACTCTTAAGGTAGATATAGCATGTATAACCTGAATTTTACTAGCAAAGGATTGACAAGGATGCTAAAGATATATTTATCAGATATCATGACTCAATACTTTATCACATCATACCTTCTTGCTTATTCTTATAGCAAAACGGTCATTTTTTGGCAACATAAGTAATTGAAGCCGCAAAGGATACACCTCTACTGCCAATTCAGTCTGGGAGAAACCTGAACTAATAACTTTCCTTGCCAATGTAGGTCCACCACCATACCTAGTCAAGAATGGGGGGAAATGTCAGGCACCTCATTAGGCACCTCATTAAAGCGCAGTTAAGGGATTAGTCATTTAGGAGTTTGTGTCAATTTATAAACTTCAAAAACCATGAAATTCAAGAAATTCAAAAAGAGAATCATAAATACAATATGGCACTTATCACATTTTAGAATAACCATACATGACCAATGTGACAAGTAAACAATCTCACCATCTAAATAATTGATCCCAAACTTCTTGGGGAAGTAACACGTAGTCACGGCCTTCTAGAAGAGTATCATGAATCTCAATACCCATACCAGAGTCCTCTGACACAGCATCATCTATCAAATCAGAATTATCAATACCAGCTGGCCTCTTTAACGCACTTGAATTGGCCAAATCATGTTCTGAAAAGGAAGATCCATCATATGAAGTGTTTGATTGGTCTTGGTTCACATATTCAATCCAATATTGCCACCATCTGCATAAAAACTATCAGAAACAACTTCCTTCTAATTCTGTGCAATTACATGTGTGTGGAGGTATTCATTCAAACTAGGCCAGTCAGTCTATAGCCACAAAATGAAGATTAAAGTACAAACTACAAAGCATTTCTGCTTCAAGGTTATTGACACAGATTAAAAGAAAATAAAAAAACTGTCTCTTCGGGTTTCCACCAACAGTCATGAAGAAAGGGACTAAAATTTTTATTTTTATCACACACATCTCTTTGTCCTAAGACGTCTGTTACGTGCAAATCAACTTTGGAACAGCGGCTCAACTTTATTGCTTTTAAATCAGTAGCGCCTTTTCTTAGGAACAAATTGTTTCCAGTTCTAGGGAAACATTGGTATGAAAGGCTCATACATTGAATCAGTTTCTTATCACTTGGAGTATAGGCACTAAGAGTAACGCCAATATTTTGCGGAAGAGTGCAATATTTATCATTCCTGCAGTATGTCATACTCATACACACCAACAACAGAACATCCCCGCCCCAGACACACCTTTAGAAAAGAAAACAAGAAAGTTTAACAACTTACTGAACTGAATAAAAACCTAGTCCTTGAAGTTTAAATTACAACGATAAAATGCAAGTCAAGGCAACAATGCAACCAAGGGATTCGAAGAAGTCTTTGCTGCACAATCCGCAGCAAACAACTTCTGGACCCAACACCCCCTAATTTCACAAGCGTTATAAGATTATTGCAATATTCACTTAAAATCCATCCCGTACCTCCCAAAAATTCCACTCCAATGACTACTATATAGAGAGACATCAGGTCAGAAAATCGAGGGCATGGAAAGAGGAAGATCTAGAAAATTGTGGGCATTACCACTTTGCCAAGAGAAGGAAACGTTGGCATAATCTAAGAAAAAACAGAAAAGGTGTGAACTTTGGATGTGATTTAGGGTACCCAGTTGCAAAAGTGAGGGAAAGAAGAAGGAAGAACCTCTGGGTGATCAAGAAGAAGGTGTCTCCTTCTTTGCTGTTAGCTTGGGCAGCGAGAGCAATGTCTTTGATCATGATCCTCTCCTCGTCCGGACTCAGCTCAGAGACGCTGCTGCCACCCACCGACACCTCCATCATCTTCTTCTCTGAACTCAACCCAATTTCCTCTTTCTCTTCTCTTTCTGGTGTCTCGGATAAGCAGTTTCAGAGCAAAACGACAAAAACAAGAAACAACGGCGGGTCTCTCGCTTATATCCGCATCTAACACCGGTTAGCCGAGGGAGGGCACACCTCGGTCCTATGAAGCTTTACACAATCGCAAATTTGTTTTGGTTAAAGTTGTGAAGATTTTTACCTAGGGCACTTATCCCTCATCCAACTTTTTTTAACCATTTCCCTTTAATAAAACCCACACACCAGTATTTAATACATGCTTTATTTAATCTTTCAAGTATGGTAAACTAATAAATTTTGGAAAATATATTTTAAAATTCTTAAAATTATATATATTCATGAATTTAACAATAAATATATATAATAAAAAATATTTTTAAAATTAAATAATATAAAAAATATTAAAATAATATTATTGAGAGTTGTAATATAATTGAATAAAAAGGTGAGTTATCCACTTATCCTTACCTTAAAATTTAATCAATTTTATCATCAAAACCGTGGTTTATTTCTTAAAAAAAACATTAGGAAACTCTCTTTTATTGCAGCAGATTGAGGAGCCAAATTTTTACCTCTCTTTTCTATTTCGCCGTCAGAATCCCACTGAAATTTGGTTTCAAGTGGCCAAATTCGAGATTTTTTTACTTGCTTTTAGTAAAAGAGGAAAATTGGAAAAAATATAGAAAAAAATAAAAGAAAAAATATTTTTGGTTTAGGGTTGGGATGAAATTAAAAAATTATGTAATAGAAAATATAATTTGCTTTTGTAGATAATTTAAAATATAAAAATAAAAGGAAATTTAAAAGAAAAATGTTCAGGTTTATTATTCTTATTATTATTGCTGGAATTAAATTTAGGAATATTTAAAAATACAATAGAAAGTATAAAATGAATAAAAAAATAAAAAGTGTAATTTTAATATTTATATTGAAGAAAGAAATTATCATGTCTATTTATATAAAGGTCTAGACACTATCTACTACCAGCTTGACAATTGAATCTTTTCCCTCCATTATTATTATGTTTTCTTTCTTTTATTCTTGTGGTGTTCAAATTTCAACTTTCAAGTCGAGAGTGTATCTGTAAAAGGTTCTTCGATATTCAAGTGAGTATTAAGTATTTAATTGTGGTTAATGTAATAAACAAAACGTATTTTATTCTCGTATAACATATTTATTTATAGAGTTTGTAATAGTTATATTATTGATGGGTCGTATTTTATGTATATAACTTGAATGAATTATTTGATTTATCACATATCTTCTTATTTTACTTTAGTGTATTAGTTCTGATCGATCGGATGACCTTCCAGATGTTGTTGGTTCATCAAACCCAACCGATATATTATATACAAAACAAATTCCAAATAATTAATTAAAAATATTTAATTAAAATATATTATTTTGTGATAATGAATAAACAATAATGAAATGGTGAAAACATGTTGCTACTGTAACTTTTGTTTTGTAAAATAATATGAAAATAATTGTGTTGTTATTAAAGTATTTTGTATAATAATTAAATGAAAGATAAAAAAAATTACAAAAACTGATGTTTATTATTATTGTGGAAATGAAATTTTGAAAGGATTTAAAAAATACAATAAAATATATAAACTGAGTTAAAATATAAAGTGAAAACTTTATATGTATATTATATACACACACAAAATTTATATAAATCAAATGTAATAAATAATTAAAAATGTTAAAATTAAATTTTAATTTGTTTGAGTGATGGTCAAAATAAAAAAATAATTTAAGGGTAAATTTTTTTTATTTATGTGATATTATTAAGAATTCAAAGTTTATTATAATGCTTTGTACATGTACAAAATGAAATATAAAAGAAAAATTTTAACTTTTAAAATAATAATAATAATAATAACACTAGCATGTGTTACAAAACGTGTCAACTAACACATGTAAATTCATAAACGCTGAAATAATATGTCACTCCAAATATATTCATGCTCACATGTGTTACATCAAGTGTCGCTCAAAATGCATGCATGTAATTATAAATGCTAACCATATGTTTTTATTTTGAAGATACGAAAACCTTCACAATAATTTTTAGTTTGAAGTTCTCTACCTTTGTTCTTCACTTACAAACTAATGGTGTGTTTGGATAAGGTAGGAGATTTGAGAGAATGAATTTACATTGTGTTTGGATTGAGGGTGGCATTGTAGCCGCAGACGGATGAGGAGTGTCACCCCCGTTTGGATCTGCTGATGGTGGAAGGTGAGGGTGAGTGGAAAGTTGGCCAAAATGAGGGACCTTTGATAAGTGAAGAGAAAGGAGGGTGTGTAGGAGTGAAAGCTACGTAGGATCACTACAAAGTCATTTCTGCCGCTTAGTTTTGTGCTTTATTTTGGACGTACATGTGATGGCCTTTCAGCAACGTGGAGGAAGCATGCATGCACAGTGGTGTGAGCAAGCTTTTCAGCAACACGCATGAGATTCCTGACCATGGTTCAAGAATCTTTTTGACCAACTTCAATGCAAAATGAATGCATAGTTAAGTTGGTGAGAGAGTGGATGAACCGTAATAAAGAGTGATGCACCATTATATAGTTGGTTATGAACCTCACAAAGCACAAAACACATTGAAATCATTTGAGACAGTTTTTCATTCGTTTAGGGTTTATAGAGGGCTTGGAGAGGGTCGTGAGTAAGCATAGTGGTAGGAGAGTGCGCTTGGTTCTTCATCTCTGACCTAAGGTGAGCTTTCTGAGAATTTTGTTAACTGATTAACACTGAAAAGCAACATATCCCATAATCGATTATCCAGTAAAAAACAGTTGATAATCGATTATGCTCATGACATAATCGATTATCTGTAAAAATTTTCGTGACATAACCGATTATGGGGGCTATGCAAAAGTGAACATAACCGATTATGTATGACCATAATCGATTATGTTTGTTTTTTAACTGCATGAATAATCGATTATGTGTCATAAAACTTTAGATAATCGATTATGTGTTGTTTTTAACGGAAGTGATAATCGGTTATGTTTATTAGTTTTCCAAATTTTTGATTTTGTGTTTTTATATCTAATTTTTGAATGATTTTTTTTTCAGTCCTAGTTTCATCTTGCTTAGACTTGCATTGTGTTGTAGTTTTGTTTTGCTCTCTCGAGGTATGTGTGTTTTTTTTTAAATTGTGTTTGAATGTTTATTTTTATTTGGAATTTAATTTGTTTAAATTATTTTAAAATACTTATTGATTTTAATTAGTTTGTAATTTTAGATGCGAATGTTTAGGAGAAATAAAATAGTTATATTAGTAAATTAATTATTGTGTTAAGTTGATTATCTAAAATTGTATATTGTTATTGGAAAAATTTCATGAAATTTGAATTATTTTTTTTGTGACATGAATTGAAATTATAGACTGAAATTACAGATCTGAATTTGTTTTTTTAAAATATTGTTATTAAAAAGATTATAAAAATTGTTGCAGTAATTTAAAAAAAAAAACTAAATATATAGAAGATTTTTTTAAGCTTTAACAATCCACCATGGCTACAGAAAGGCTTAAGTGCAAGAAATGACAATCGCAACAACAATTAAGGCTACCTCTAAAGAGATGATCGACAACAATGAAGATTGTGGTATAGGGTTTTAGATCTAATAGACAACAATAAAGGTTGTAGTCTAGGGTTTTAGATCTAAAGCTTTCCATGAGTTTGGGATTTAATATCCCCTATTTCAATTGTTTAGTGAACTGAGTCCACCATGGTTACAACAAGACTAAGTGCAAAGAATGACAAGATAAATCAGAACAATAATTAAACCTACCTATAAAGAGATGATCGACAACAATGAAGGTTGTCATCTAGGGTTTTAAATCAAATGTAATAAATAATTAAAAATGTTAAAAATAAATTTTAATTAGTTTGAGTGATGGTCAAAATAAAAAATAATTTAAGGGTAAAAGTTTTTTATTTATGTGATATTATTAAGAATTAAAAGTGTTATTATTATTATGCTTTGTACATGTACAAAATGAAATATAAAAGGAAAATTTTAACTTTTAAAATAATAATAATAATAATAACACTAACATGTGTTACAAAACGTGTCAACTAACACATGTAAACTCGTACACACTGAAATAACATGTTATCCCAAACACATGCACGCTCAGACGTGTTACATCAAGTGTCACTCCAAATGCATGCATGTAATTATAAATGCTAACCATATGTTTTTATTTTGAAGTTACGAAAACCTTCACAATGATTTTTAGTTTTAAGTTCTCTACCTTTGGTCTTCACTTACACACTAATGGTGTGTTTGGATTAGGGAGGAGATTTGAGAGAATGAATTTACACTGTGTTTGTATTGGGAGTGGCACTGTACCCCCAGACGGATGAGGGGTGCCACCCCCATTTGGATCTACTGATGGTGGAGGGTGAGGGTGAGTGGAAAGTTGGCCAAAATGAGGGACCTTTGATAAGTGAAGAGAAAGGAGAGCGTGTGGGAGTGAAAGCTACGTAGGATCACTACAAAGTCATTTCTGCCCCTTAGTTTTGTGCTTTATTTTGGACGTACATGTGATGGCCTTTCAGCAACGTGGAGGAAGCATGCATGCACAATGGTGTGAGCAAGCTTTTCAGCAACGCGCATGAGATTCATGACTTCAGGAATCTCTTTGACCAACTTCAATGCGAAATGGATGCATAGTTAAGTTGGTGAGAGAGTGGATGAACCGTAATAAAGAGTGATGCACCATTATATAGTTGGTTATGAACCTCACAAAACACAAAACACATTTAAATCATTTGAGACAGTTCTTCATTCATTTAGGGTTTATAGAGGGCTTGGAGAGGGTCGTGAGTAAGCATAGTGGTAGGAGAGTGCGCTTGGTTCTTCGTCTCTGACCTCAAGTGAGCTTTCTGAGAATTTTGTTAACTGAGTAACACTGAAAAACAACGTATCCCATAATCGATTATCTAGTAAAAAACAAATGATAATCAATTATGTTCATGACATAATTGATTATCTGTAAAAAAAACAATTTGTGACATAATCGATTATGGGGGCTATGCAAAAGTGAACATAATCGATTATGTATGACCATAATCGATTATGTTCATTTTTTAACTACATGAATAATCGATTTTGTGCCATAAAACTTTGAATAATCGTTTATGTGTTGTTTTTAACGGAAGTGATAATCGGTTATGTTTATTATTTTTCTAGATTTTTTATTTTTTGTTTTTTTATTTAATTTTTGAATGATATTTTTTTTCAGGGACAATTTCAACTTGCTTAAACTTGCATTGTGTTGTGGTTTTGTTCTGTTCTCTCGAGGTATGTGTGTTTTTTTTTTTAAATTGTGTTTGGATGTTTATTTTTATTATGAATTTAATTTGTTTAAATTATTTTAAAATACTTATTGATGTTAATTAGTTTGTAATTTTAGATGTGAATGTTTAGGAAAAATAAAATAATTATATTAGTAAATTAATTATTGTGTTAAGTTGATTATCTAAAATTGTATATTGTTATTGGAAAAATTTCATAAAATTTGAATTTTTTCTTTTCTGTGACATGAATTGAAATTATAGACTGAAATTATAGATTTGAATCTGTTTTTTTCTAAATATTGTTATTAAAAAGATTATAAAAATTGTTGAATAAATTTATGAATGTGCATAGTAATTATTTTTTTAACTTTTAAGCTGTTAATAAATACTTTTTTTATTTAAAATTAAGAAATTTACATAATAGATTATTTTTTTGAAATTATTAGTCTTACATAATGGAAAATAAAAAAATTTAATGTTATTTTTTAAAACAAATATTGTAGTAATTAAAAAAACAGAAAAAAGATTACATAGTAAATTAGAATTTTTAATAATATGTGTACATATTTAATATTTTTTGAACATTTAATTCTTTATAAAAAAATAGATTTATTTATTTGAAATTATTATTTTTATAGAATGGAAATAGAATTTTTGAATGCTATATTTTATATTTTTTTACATTTTACATACACATACCATAATGTTATGAAATACATATAATTTATTTCTCATAGTTTACATATAATTGATTATTCAAGATATTTTAGTATAAGACGTCAAATGGTGGTGTTTGAGAAAAGGTTTCATACAAAATCAATATTACCACCAAAAGTTATGCATACTCCATTTTTTGATGCTCCAAGATTTGAATTCCAAAATCTTCTGAATTGGCAAGGTTTACAACCTTTCCTTGGAATTAATCTTCTGTATTATGAGGACTTGGTAAGAGTATTTTATACAAATGTAAAGATCACACCTCTTGGTCACCTTGCCATTGAGATTTGCGGAAGGATGATACACATTAAAGAAATGGATTGGATGAACATTGCTCATCTCATGTATGACGGTCTTAAGTTAACCCTTGGGACGAATCCTGAGGAACTGGATGATCGAGCACTGACATTATCGTCCATGATTCGTGAAGATGTTGAAGATCAAAATGTCAGAAATGCTGGTAGTCTGAAAATGAATGACCGACTATTCATTACACATGGGTGCATATCTTGTGCCCTCATAGAAGTAACTTCGCACAACTACTGAATGAAGATATTTTGATGTTGTGGTTAATAAAAATATTGTAATCATTAATTGGCCTCATTACATCATGCAACACATTATCAAATGTCGGGATAAACAACATACCTCTCCCGTATGCAAATTTGATAATGAGGATCTTGCAGGTGTATGACTTCGACTTGTCGAATGAACAAGCAATAATGCTAAGATGAAATCATTACTTTGGGAAAAAGAGTATGACAAAATTAAATATATTTCAGGTCAATGGCGTATGCCAACTTGGTAGGCCTTACCAGTCACATGAAAAAGATGATGAAGAGGATCAATTCCCAGAAGAACATGTTGAAGGTGGTCAGCCTGAGCCGACAATCCTCATTCAAACCGAATTGTTAACCCAAATTTTGTTTGGGACAAAACATGAATACCCGCATTGACAGGGTTGGCCAAAGGATGGACCGAATTGAGGATACTCTGAATGACATTTGACGTCATCAAGGCCATTGATTGTGTTATCATTATGTTATTGTCATTGTTATTTTTATTTCTAATTTTCATGTTCAACATTAATGAATTGTTATTGTTATTTTTGACATTGAACATTGTTTTGAATAATCATATTGTTTTGAATGCAACTCTTTTAACATTTTATTTCTATTATGTATAAATCATATTTGGGTTCCATTATCTAATATGAAACTTCGACAACATTGCTTAAGTGGCCTTCAATGTCTGTGTATCAGAACACATCGTCATCTAGTTGTACTGGTTGTAGTGTGCAAAAATGTGGTACTTTTACCCATGCTACTAGGAGCACAAGTGCCTTCGTTGCTCCTATTTGTGATTGTGGACAGTTTGTTGTTTTGAGAATAGCAACAACAGAAAAAAAAATACTGGAAACAATTTTTGGGGTTGTCCCAACTACAAGGTAAACTTAACAATGTTATTTTAAAATTATTCATTGTTCAATTTTAATCTTTTCTTGAAAACAGATTAGAAGTGACATGGTTCCAGGCTGTAATTTTTTCAAATGGTGCATTGAAGACGTTGCCGATGAAAAAGATGCAGTTATTATCATACAACGAAATAAGATATGTCTTCTAGAAAACCGTTCGAAGGTCTCCACAAGAAGGATTAAAATGTTATTACTGGGGATGTGTTTCCTTTTTCTAATTAACATTATTATGTTCTTCATTTTATCTTAATTTCTAAACTAGAAACAAATGAACATGTTTTTATCTCTTTTGAGATCAAATATAATGACTTTATATTATATATTTTGAGAACTACTTAATATTCATGTTATGTTCTAAATAATCATTTACTTTTTAAAATATATTTATTTTGTTAATGATAATAACGGAAATCCTTATTAATAATAATTTTGTATATAAATATATATATAACATAATTTCAAGAAACATAAAAAATATTAAAATTATCTAAATAAATTAACTTAATTAAAAAATTTAATTTAAATTAATAAAATGGAAAATAATAAAATTATATTTAAATATACAAAATTATTTATTTATTTCTTTGAATTTTAAATTTATTTTTCTTTTATTTATAATTAAAACTTTAATTTCTTTTAATTAAATATAATGTGCACAAAATTAATTATAATTTATTTCTTCTTTTTTATATACAAGGATAAATTTGTAATCTTATCATTTACACAATTAAAAATAATTCAAAATATCCTTACAACCATTACATCACTCACATATTTCAATAAACTTTCCTCACACATCCACTCTAACATACCTCAATCCAAACACCCTCAACTTTTTTCACACTTTCTTCACAAATCTTCGCACTTCCACTCCTCCACACCCTCTAATCCAAACAAAACATTAAACTGATATGAGAGGAAAGTGAAGTTGTTTGGATTGTGGTATATTAGTGTAGATTTGTGGAGAAAGTTTATTGAAGTTTGTGAGTGATGTGATGATTGTATGAAAGTTTGTGAGTGACTTGATAAATATAATAAGTTTAAAATAATTATAAATAATTTAATATAAAAACTTTAAAAATTAAAATAAAATAAATTAAAAATTAATAAATAATAATAAAAATAAAAATGCATATTAATAATTAAATTTTAAATTACTTTTTATTTATTATTTTAATTATTCATTTTATTATAATATAAAAATATGTATTAAGTATTATACTTATATTTATATTAAAACATAATTTTTATTTATAATTAATTTTTAAAAAAGACAACTTTCTTCACAAATCTCTTCACATCACCGAAGAAAATTTGAAAGAATAAAAATGCATAGTTTTTTGTGATTTCCTATCATTTTTTTCTTGTTTTTCCAACTTTTCCTTCATTACTCTTATTCACCCCTTTTCTTTTGCCTTTCTCCTCCTAGAAACAAACACACCCTAAAACACACCCTAAGTATTCAATTTGTTCCAAACAAATGACTTTAGTATACACATTTTTGCACTACAACAAGGCAATGAACAAATGCTCAATTGAAGAAGTTACATTCACTTTTGCACATCTAAAGTAATTGCCTTGATAAGGAGGATCACCCTACAATGGATGAAATAAGTCATCCTAAAAAAACTCCACAGAAAACCATTGGCAATCACAATGCACTTTTACTACCCCACAAAACTCAGTAATTTTATTTAAAAAATGACTTATGGATCTAGAAGTATTTTTTTATTGTACAATGTAAAAGTCATTTTACAAACAACCATATTGTGCTAAAAGTTTCCTCACGTTTTATCCTTATTAACTTCCTTATGTTTACTTGTTGGAAATCATGTTGAACAAGGAAACTTTGATGATTTCCAAATCTATCTTGAAGATCTATTGTTGTTGTGTGTCTAGTTAAGTATATTTTATCTTGTAAATTTGTATCTCATAATGATCCAAGTAAACTTGATTTAAAATCTCCTTTAAATGTTTTGTTTTCCAAATATGTATTTATTTTAATTAGTTATTTCATATATTAATCAGTTAAAATTACTTATATTCAGGTTTGATGACAATAATAAGTATTTTAATAAATTGATTTATCATATCAACCGGTTGAAAACCATTAAGTTTTTTTAAAGAATTTAAAAATGATTTGTTTTCTTTTTGTATTTTTTGTTAAATGAAATCAACCAATTATTTTGATAAATGAACTGGTTTTTTATATGGTGATTTAATATGTTAAATAAAACATTCAATTATTTTCATAAACAAATTAAACGTTTTTATTAAAATATTATTATGTTAATCAAACTATTTTTAATTGATTTAACTGATTTCATTAAATGATCAAATTGTTTTAACAATCTTTCTTAGTTTATATAAAGATGTTTTCTGATCATTTAACACAACACTTTTGAGAGAGAAAAACAAAAAATTTTAAAATCATTATTGGAGATTACATTTGAATCATTGTTGTGATGTGAAGTAGGTTTTTGGGTTACCAATTCTGTTGTTCTTCATTTGTATTAAATTCAGGTGTATTCAAACTTCATTCTTCTTTACTATTTTGTGTTGTGAACATATCCAGATAGGGTTTCTGAATTCTATGTGTGGTTAAGAGTGTTGTGTGTTCTTGAAGACTTCAAGATCAACACTCCTGGTTGTTCTTGTGATCTTTTTTTATTGCTTTAGTGAATTCTCAATGGTGTGCTCAGAACTAGATGTAACTCTTAGTTAAGAGTGAATTTGTATAATTCTCTTGTGCATTATCTCTCTCTATCTTACTCTGATATATGTCATATTAATCTGTTTTATGCCTATTATGTCTTTTATAATCAATTAAACAAGTAAATTAGTTGATTTAATTGAGTTTTCAATCTAACACTAGTATTTGTGAAAATCTTACGAAAATAACTCACCTCTCCTCTTATTTCAAGCTACCTATTCTAACCGATCCCACATCGACTAGACATAAAGAAATTTCATAGTATATTAGTGGGTACAAACCTCACTTTATAAACTAATTATATAAGATTGAATTAGACTTAAAGTACATTTCTTAATATTCTTAAAGCTAAAAAACATAATTAATGAATATAGTTAAAAAAAACATCAATGCTAGTTTCCTCACGTTTTTTAGTAGAAAAATAGTGAAAAAGTTTAGATAGTGAATGATGAATATTGTGTCAATGCTAATTCCCATAAATGGGTAATTGTGAGTACTAATTCATTGCCATTGCTTCCACACCTTATATATTATGCATAATCTAGAAGTAAATAAGTTTTTGCAGTTAACCATTGTTTTAGAAATAATAATAAATTATGAATTGTATAATTTGGAAGTGACTATTAGATGATGAATAAGACTATTATAAAAAAATATTTTTAAACTGTGCAAATCTAAAATAGAATTTTGAATTCTGTATTACATAATCTAAAAGTTATAATTACCTTCAAAATTAATAATTCGGATTGTGTAATTTATATACTTTTATAAGTTTCAGAAAATGGAGGTTTTTATATTTACCGGGTACAGAAAAAAAAAAGGCTTGGGTGTGCAAAAAAAAACTTCCATAAGAAGGTTTTATTGGGTCCTTGGTGACCCCTCTCACATACAGGCAATTGCTTTCTGCACCCGATCAATTGTGACTGGCACCCGACACACTTTTAAAAATCCTAAAATGCCCTTGTCTTCTTCATTTACGGATAAAAATATCCGGAATTGCTAGTTGCTTACGGATAAAAATATCCGGAACTGATCGTTGCTTATGGATAAAAATATCCGGAAGCTACAGTTGTGCCTACGGATAAAAATATCCGGAAGCCAACCACAGTTGTGCCTACGGATACAAATATCCGGATCCAACTACATTCCGGATAAAAATATCCGTAAGTCAAAACAAACTTACGGATAAAAATATCCGGACCCCAAACTCCCTTATGGATAAAAATATCCGCACCTCTCAAAAGTCACTTGCGGATAAAAATATCCGCAACTCTCACTCACTTATGGATAAAAATATCCGGAAGCATGACGTACCTTCGAATCTGGTGCTCTGCTTGCGATAATGGAGGTCACGGTGGGTGCAGAAGAATGGAGAAGAACGTCGCTCACGGTGGTTGGACAACAAGCTTGCTCACGGTGGCTGCACAACACGGTGGCTTACGGTGGCTGCGGCAGGCACAATGGAATGGAAGAAGAGAAGAATAGGGTTGGTGCAGGTGATTGGGTGCATATCACAATTATATTTTTCAGAATTTCATTAAGGGTATATTCGTCTTTTACTATTAAGTGATTGGGTGCCAGTTAGAATGTGTTGGGTGCAGGGAGAATGTGCCTCACATACATTATAGGATCTGATTTTGGGCAGTTTCTTCCTGAAGTCCTACATTTTTCTTCTTGCACCCCATAAGGTTATGCAAAGATAAAATTGTTTCTATATAAAATTGTACACTTATTTTTTTACATTCTGGATTATGAAACCATGTAAATTTTTGGATTAGTGCTTCCAGTATTACATGACTGATAGTGTTAATCCAAAATAAAAAAAATGTAGAACATCCATAATTGAAAAAACCATTCTATATTCATCAATCCGTAATTCAAAATATGTATTCTGGATTCAGAAATCCATAACTGAAAAAAATAATTTTGGATTCACCAATCCGTAATAGAAATTAAGCTTCCGGATTCAGCAATCCGAAATCAACAATTTATGCAAACTTTGCTTCTGGAACACCCCTCATCTGGAAAGCAACATGATTCACTTCCGGATTGATGAATCCATAGCATACTCCCAGATCTCGAATTCAAATAACAAGTGAAGGTCAATTTTGGAATTTATAAAATTGTGGAGGTGCAGAAAGAAACTGGCCTGATTTTGTTAACGTTTTCAAATAGGCAATTTCTCCCTGCAGCATATCAATTATAACATGCACCAATTTTCTATCGAAAATGACAAAAATGCCCTTTCTAAATAACGAAAAGAGTGGCTTAGTTAGATGGTTATATAAGTTCAACTAAACATAAAAAAAAACATTAAGTAGATGCAGTGTACACTTACATAGGTCATTTGATGAGGAAAAGAACACATAATTCAACAATGCTAAAATCTAATATCAAGCCTATCAATTCATTCAACTTTTGTAAATCCTCTCTTCTCTTCCTCCTCACCATCTTTGAAATTGTAAGATGAGATATGTTCGTTGGTTTGTTCCAAATCTTCTTCCTTGTTCCGTTCTGTAGTTTCTGCCACGGGCTTGTAAGTGTAAAACCAAGCACATATAAAATAATAAACAAGATTTACAAGTTGAATGACAGTAACAAGAAAGTAATAGTAGTCCAATCCACCCCTATTGAGGTTCCTATCTGGAAGCCAGTTCCTCTCATTGCCAGTATACTTATGCACCAATGTCACCAGTAATGTACCTAAGTAGTTCCCAATGGCTGTGGTTATGCAGTACAGAGCTGTAGCACTGCTTCTCATGCTTTCTGGTGACTGCTCAAAGAGAAATTCCAAATGCCCAACAGACATGAAAATTTCAGCCACCCCATGCAGAAAATACTGAGGCACCAGCCAGAACACACTTATAGGAATAATGGCTTTTGGATCATCCAATAAGTGGTATCTGGCAGCAACTGATTTTCTTTTCATTTCAATCAGAGCAGCAACCACAGTGGCTATGATGTTAATTATGAAGCCTATTCCCATTCTCTGTAGGCTAGTGATTCCAGAAGGTTTCCCTGTGAACCTACGGGCAAAGGGAACAAAAAAGCGGTCGTATAGAACAACTCCTGACATCATGGTTAGCACACTGAAAATGGACATACTTGCTGGTGAAATTTGGAAAGAGGGAGAGAGGTGGCGATCCATTGTACGAGCTTGTTGAATTACAAAGCTGTGCAGATGTGATGAAGAAGTTATGAGCAAAATTCCTGATGCCCATATTGGAAGCATTCTGATGATAGATTTTAGCTCCTCAACTCTGTGGACAGTGGCTAACCTCCATAAGTCTGGTGTTGTAGATGGATCTCTTGCCTCCTCCTCTGTGACAATTGCAGCCTTGTCCAACCATCTGCAAATGCTCCCAGTAATCAGTGTGAATCGTATAGCGTATACATAGAAAAAGTGAAGGATCGATGGAGGGTGGACCATAGTTGATTATTGAAGGCTTTCAATGCTTGAAGTTGGTGTTTAAATAAATCTTAAATCCCTCAAAAGGAAAATCTAAGAATAGATAATACCACACATTGTTCATGTTTCAAGTATTTGATTTGAATGAAAAATGGTAAATGTGTGACTTACTTATATTGATCAGAGTGTAGAAGCATGCCTTCCAAAGCAATGGGAGCATCAAGTTCCCAATTGTGGTACAAAAGCTTGGGATCTTCTGGTAAAGCCTTGTTCCTTTTCTTTACAGCTGCTGCGATTACTTGGGCTAAACGAACCAAAGGGCTTCCTTCTGGTTTGACAGTCTTATAGAGTGGTGAGCCCAACACAAAGGCAATGATGGATATCAACATGGCAATGCTTGGAATTCCAAGGCCCCAACCCCATCCCATATTGTCTTGAATGTAAACCACAATGGTCAAAGCACTTAGAGAAGCCAATCCCATGCTGAAAAAGTACCAGTTGAAGAGGTTCCATTTCCTTGATGCCACACCAGTTTTGGTCATGTCAAATTGGTCTGCTGAAAAGGGAACAACACAAGGTCTAATGCCACCTGATCCAACAGATGTGAGGAGGAGGGAGATGTAGAGTATCCATAGTTGCGAGGATGTGGCTTCTTGGCAGTTCACTTGTGTAGGACACGGTGGAGGTCGAAAATGTGGCAGTATAGCTGATACAGTGATGCTAACCAATCCCTGTGCCAAGAAAATAGTTGACAAAAATTATTTGGTAGGATGTACTAAAATGGAACATGCTTAAGTTATAACTGAAATCACTTGTTTTGAATTTGAAACTTTATCTAACTGAACTGTGGTGATTTTCAAGTTTGAGAGTTTGAAAGGAATGAGATAAACCTTAATGCTTTATTTTAACTTTTTCAGAGGTAAAGAAGTTCAATTAGAATGAGTCATTTTTCACAATGAGAGTTGATTAGATAAGATTAAATTATAGTGGAAAGGAAAGGGTAAGAAACCAGTTCAAAAATGAGAGAAGCAACAGTAATGGTCCAAAAGCGTCCAGCAAAGGAATCTGCTATAATAGCTCCAATGAGAGGAGTGAAGCTAGACGTTCCACCAAAGTTTGTCAATGTGTTTGAGGCAGACACCAATGGCATGTTCAGCTCTTGGGTCAAGTAACTTATCAAGTTACCATGAAAACCAGCACTTGCAAATCTGTCACACAGTTCATTTGCTGCACCATTTGTATCAACTTTGTGTTAAAAATATTTAGATTTTGGACACTGCACAATACTTTTTTTTTCTTTACCTCAAATCTTTGTTAGCTACTCAAAGTATTGTGGATACACGATGTATCTAATATGTCTCTTTACCAAAAAAAAAGTAAATTTGTTGTTTATTAGATGAACTATGTTGTTTATTTAACAAGTCTCTTCATGAAAAAAAGTTAAAGGAAAGATGCTTCCAATGCGAAAGAAAGATGAAAACTTGTTTTTTCACGTGTTTACTTATATCAATATATGTTTCATGTGATTTTTAATTTAAACATTGTTTATCATATATTTTTATCTTCACTGTTTATCTTTTTGAAATAATGTACAAAATTACTAATTGCACAAGTCGTTGTCATAAAATGGTAAGTGAGATATAAATAATTAATAATGTTTAAAAATGATTATTTTTCTAAATTAATAGAAATTTTGAGAAAAATTATCCTAATAAAGAAAACAACTTCTTCACTAATATTATTAAAAACTGTTTTTTTTTCTTTGGTAATAAAAAATCTTGTTGAATATTTCTTAATACAACTTTTGATTGTAAGTGTAAACCCTAAATTCTATGAAAAATAATATTTTATTGAAATAATATTTGATATAATTTGAATGATATATATATGCGCTGTGTATTTTTTTTTCTAGGATGTTAAAATAAAAAGTTTTTGGAAGATGTGTCTTGCTCATTTTATAAGATCTATTGCAAATACATATGAAACTGTCCTCGAGTAAATACATATGAATTAATTATGTAAGAATATTTGCAGCAAAGAATGTTTAATCCGTGTTTATCTTATCAGAAACTGTGGTGGAATTAATTTAAGTGATAACAAAAGTTTCTAAAATTTTATTAACATTATTTTTACCAAAAATAGTGTTTATCGAAAATACAGTGAAATATAAATAACAAGTTACGAAAATGTAAGTATTTATAATAATATATCGGAACAAAATTTCTAAAAATCTAATATAAATTACTTAAAAGTAATGTAAGATTACTAATTTTATTTACAATGAAATAAGAATTTATGTTATTTATAAGAACCAGTAGCAGAAACGTTCTAAATGAAGTTTAAGAAAATTAGTTTTTAACAATTTAAAAATATTATACGAAACATTAATAGATTTAACATCACTAATCACACTATTATATGTTATATTGGTAATAAATTTTAGTATTCAGAACATTAATCATTATCTTTGACAAAGGAGCATCTCAGATTTACCGAAAAACCTTAAATAAATTAATTAATTAAATTTTACCTAAAACAAAATAGCCTGTTGATTATATTGTATTAGACAGGTTTGGATTTAAACTAGAAAATTAAACTGAGTTAATTTTAATTGAAATTAAAAACATATTATTATAAATTTTAGAATTGGAGGTTAAATTTGTATAAAAAAAACCCCAAATCTTTATGTACTATACAACTGCTCGCAACACAGAAACAAAAATAAATTAAAGTTTGGAGAAACATGACTTTTTTTACCTCGTAAAATATCCATTTTACACAACAGAGTTGGATTGAAAACACTCCCTCCTATTCGATTAATTGACTGAAAACTACTATTTTTTTATATTATTGTTATTATTAAATGAAAAATATACACGAGAGAGGCTCTAGCTTAAAAAAAAAAAAAAAAAAATTAGAATTTAAAATTACATTAAAAAATAAAAGTTCTTTTAATATAAATTCTCCTACGTCTACTCTTGACCGAGTTGATGTTTTACCAAAACTGAGCTACTTGCAAGAATTATTATGTTAAGAAAGTAATGATAATAAAAAATAATCCTCTTACAATAATTTAATCTTTTTAATAAATATATAGAAACGTTGTTAAGTAGTACATTGGTGTTTTTTTTAGAAAGAATTATTAAGATTTTGTGGGTTGATGAGTTTGAAATGAAATTATTTTGGAAAGCCATAAGCATGAGTGGGAAATGAAGGTTAAAAGAAAAAGAATGAGAAGGGAAGTGAGTGAGTGACTGACCAAGGATGAAAGGTAATGTTCTGATGCCTCCTCGTCGAGGTTCGCTCCTCTTCACTTCTTTCTCACCCTCCATTTCCTCACTCTTCTTCGCCTTCTTCTCTATCTCCATTTTTCTGCTCCTTCACTTCTGTTATTCACAGTCTATTATCCTTCTTCTGTGGGTCTTCTCTTCTCTTCTGTCTCTCTCTATATATAGATTTGTGCAAGAAAAACACTGCACTCTTGTGGGGTCATACCAATATCAATGCTTACCTTTATTCTCTCTCTCTCTCTCTCTCTCTTTTATTGTAAAAATACTTCTGGAAAATGTTTGGGCTAATCATATATTTGGGTACCCCAAAACTAATATCATATTCTCTCATCACTAATAATTTATTATTATACAGCTTTTTATTAAAAAATGTTTCTAACTCATTCTCCAGTGTCGCTATGGTTCCTATGATATGGTTTTCTAATATTTAACTATAACACATTGTTTGCTTCAAGAAGTGGAAACATGGGATGGGACCTATGAAGGCCAAAAGAAATAACACAAATGGAAAGTAAAATGTTATTGGAAAAACATTTTACGGGCTTGTTTTTCGTGTACAAGATTTGCACATTAATTTATTCGTGATCAAAGATTATACAATTGTTATATTTATTTGATTATGTAATTGCTTATGTAAAAAACATAAAGATGTGATTGATTGTAATATTTTTTTAATATTTATGTTATCCATTGTAATAAAATAAATTATCAATGTTTTGTTTGAATTTGAAGATGATTAGAAGAAAAAAGAAAAAAATGACTTTTAGGAAAAAATGACTTGAAAGTGAAGATGTTTGAATTAAGGAAAAGAGAATGAGAAATGAATGATATAAATGGTCAATTAATGATCTAAACGGTTCAATGAACATAAGTGAATTAGACATCAAACAGATTAGATACACAAGAATTAAAAGGTCTAGCAAAAGACCATCTACACAAAGGTTAGACACATCACTACAAGAAAATTATTAAATAAAAACCAATTTTAGAGACTAAAATAATTAGTTGCTATATTAACAAATTTAGATACTATTTTAGAGACTAAAAAATTATTGGTATCTAAATTAGTTTCTATTATTGATAAATAATTTCTAAATTGGTATCTAATTAGATACCAAATTTCTAAATACCAACTTTAGAATAATAATTGGTAGTTAAAACTTAGGTAGCTAATTAAATACCAATTTAGAAACTATTTATCAAAATAGAAACTAATTTAGATACCAATAATCTTTTTAGTCTCTAAAATAATATCTAATTTTGTCAATATAACAACTAATTATTTTTTGTCTCTAAAATTAGTTTCTATTTAATGATTTTCTAGTGGTGCATGTTACAAAAGACCGTTTATACATTATAGAAGACCACATAATCGATTATGGTCTTATATAATTTATATAATTGATTATGGCATTTTAAAAATCAAGCCTGCTTTACCTCTTCATGTGTAACCCACTCCTATAGCGTGTTTTCTCAGCGAACCAAGATTACATCACCTCAACAAGCATGCGAATCTTTGCGTCATGAACAATGGTCATGCACAGTTGTCATGTCTAGTTAAAAGTAAGTGGACATTTTCATATTTCTCTCAAATCTGCGTGATTTTCTCCTTGTTTCACCTCATTTGAGTGAGTATCATTCTCTTAAGTCCACATTCGCATTTTTTCGCAAATGAATGAATCCAAACAGGAGTGATTCTCTCAAATTCGTCTGGATGAACAATACTCACTTGGAAACAAACACACGGTATAACAAAACATAATTAAAATAATAAAATTAATTAATTTTAAATTTTGATATTCATGGATAATTAATTTTAATATTTTGTTTTAAAATATAATTAATATTTTATAATAATTTTTATTTTAATTTGAAAATTATTTCATCTCTAATTTATATTTTTCATAAATTATTTTTTACTTCAAATAGTTTTAGACATTGATAAATATAAATAATCAACTATTATTTTATGACTAAATACTCGGTTTGTAAGTAAACATTTTTTTAATCTGAAACAGATATTTAAACATTTTTTAATATTTAGTCATATTTTATTTTTAATATAAGAAATATTTTGATTATTTTTAAATTATTAGTTTAAAAAATTATTGTTATATTAACTCTTAAATACTACATGATAAATTTAGTATCTCAAAAGTAAACCATTATTTATTTATTATCTTGTGATGATTTTACTCCAGTGAAATAAAAATCTTAAAAAAAATCAAATAACTTTAAATGTTAATTCAAAATACGGTAAAATAATAAGAATACGATCAACATAATAAAAGTTGAATTCAAACTACTGTAAACATAATAAAATATATAAAATTAGACATAATAATCAACAACATTAATATAAAAATAATTTGAAAACCTTCTAAAAAGTAATAAAACAATACTCATAACAATACAAATTCATACCAGATATTAAATAACATGGTTGATAGTATAGTATATTTTTTTTGAGAAGTTGAGCTAAAAGTTAACATGGTTGATAATATATATATATATATATATATATATTTTTTTTTTTTTAATTATTATTTTTTTTTATTTTTTTTTTCATATTCATTATTACAGTTATATATCAGGAATGTATTATTGTAATTATTCATTGTCTTTGTCTTTATTGTCATGGTTATCTTCATTATCATTATGTCTTTATTATACGAACTATATCATTAACAATTAACAAAACTATTAATATTATCATGGTTGTTATGATCATTATCATTAGTGTTGTTATTTATTTCACAATGTTATGACACCATCATAATCATATCATTCATGGTTATTATCAGGAATGTATTATTGTAATCATGGTTATGTATAACTTGAGAAGTAAATAATAAAAAATAGTAAAATAAATTATATAATAATAAAACTAATAATCAAAGTAAATATATAAATAAATAATAGTAATAATAAAATTATTATTTTTAATTAAAATTAATTTATAATAAAAATTTAAATTTATCATTTTATAAATATATAATTTTATATTTTCTTTTAAATTTATTATATAAATCAAATAACTCATAAACTTTCTCAATTTTTTTTTTGTATTTTTCTTGAGTTTTCACTCTCTATCTTTTAGGACATGCAACTTCACTTTTCGCTATTTTTTCTTTTATTTTCTTCGTGTTCCACCTTTCATAAGTGATATTTGTTAACATCAATGACAAAAGATAATACACATTTTTAGATCTATAGTTCATGATAGAAGAATACAAGTCAAAGAATATAAAATAAAAAAATAAACAATGTGAAATGAAAGAAAAGATGATTTTTTCATAAAAAAATTGTGAAGAAACTATAGTGCTATATTTGTTTTCAAACAAAATATATTTCCTTAACGTAAGCAAGAAGCAACAATTTCTTATACCTAATCAAAATTATTGCTCTATCATAACCACTTAACCAAATTTTCTATGGCAGCACTACTAGTGGGTGTCAAACAATATAAAGAGAGAATGACAATCTCATTACACCAAATCTGATATTTTAGCTTTAGATTAGATCGTAACTAGCTCCTACATTTGAATGAGGATTTCATGGAGAAATAAATAAATAAAGAGAAACGTGTTGAAGCAAGAGGGATGCTTAGGGTGCTTAAAATAAATAAAAATATGGATTTGTAAAAGGGATAAAGTTGCCATTTGATAATTATAAAAATGTGAGTATTTTTAATTCGTCAAGTATTTCTATTGGGAGAAGTAAAAATTAAATGAAAATAATATACATATTCTTAGAGTACAAGTCATTTAAATTTCATATATACCTTCTCACGGATACACATCCAATTAATTCATTAAACATATATTAGAATCAAGTGCTTCACTCTTAGTTTATTGGTTACATCTCACGTCATAATTCACATACACATCAATATTATAGACATTTGACTCTATTACTAGAAGACACATGCATTGAAATAAACTCAGACATCTACCTTTGTCACACTACTTTAACTAAGTTGTCTCACACAAGAAACAACATAATAGGAATAAATCCAATCATATGATAAGGTAAATCCCTATGACCTACCAGACATAGTCTTCTTTCATACCGTAGACAAGGATATAAAAACCTCCTTTGACTCACACCATCTAATAATTTTGTTTGTGTGAATCAAATATTAGAAGATTTAGGATATCCATACAAAATTTGAAATTCAATATACAACCTAAACATCTCAACATAGTATTCTCTTTATGAAAATATATATGTTTACAATACATAACATTAAAATTCACCACATAATTAATATATATTATTATTCCTATACATTTAAACTTAACTAATATTTAAAATTATATATATCATCATCAATATCAATTAACAAATATTTACATTTCATAAGTCATTATAAACAAGTTGTTATATATATATAACACAACTAAACATACATCATTCCATACTACATTATTTATACATGTATATAGCTATCATACTCATTCAATTAAGAAATATAGCTTTAAAACCAAAGAAGTTTCCTTTTTATTAACTTGAATGAAAATCTCCTTGCTTAAGCAAACATAGACTTGAGTAAGGTGATTTTCTACTTTATTTTTTGCTTGAGTGGAAATTTTGTTGCTAGAGCAAAGATTTCACTGCAAGAGCGCCAATTTTATCGTTGGAGTGAAAATTGACCCGAGACCAAATCAAACTCTCCGTCTCAATTTCACTTAAGCGACTAATCTTGCTTTTGAGTAAAAAATAGACTCAATTTCACTTAAGCGACTAATCTTGCTTTTGAGTGAAAAATAGACTGGGAGTACCTCCACAAACATTGTCTAATATTCACTTGATCAAAATTTAGCTTAAGCGGGGGACATAGTTTACTCAAGTAAAAATTTCAATGTAAAGTGATTATTCAATTTTAACAAAACTTCCTTTCCAAATATAAAACAAATTCAACACTTATATTTTCACATGCTAAACAAATTCCAAAAAAAATAAAAAAATCCTATCAAATCTTTTCAATCTAATTTGATCTAATTAAACTTATCTACCCTAAACTCCTTATATATTCAAATAAATATATATAAAAAAACTTAAACCAAAATCCAAATCATTTTCAAACTCAATCCAAACAAATTCATCAATAACTTCCATAAATTCACCAAACAATTGACAACATAAATTAATTCTTCCCAATAACCTTCACAACGTAATATATCAAAATTATCACATTCAAATATTTTCACCTTTTCAAAATATACAAGTTCAATCATTTCCATCAAAATAATATCCTTGCACAAAATATATCATTATGACCAGGTTACATCCATATAATCTAGATCTTCTACCTAATATGCTATCACAATTAAACTAACTTTCATTACTTTTTCAACTTTGCTTAATTAATTTTATGCTCCCAACTTCACAACTCTTACATGAAGGCTAAACGTGTACATAAAATGCTTTGATAAATTATCCAAATATAGCATCATGCTCTTGAACTAAAAAATATCCTTTTTTGCCCCAAAAGCCTTACATGCAAAACCCTACCTTGAACACGAACCATTTCCCCCTAAAAATAACTATAGAAAAATGACTTATGATCATACAAAAGTGTTAGACTATCTACCAGGATCTTTAAGGTGGACTCTGATATGTGAAAGGATGAATAACTATGTCATAAATCTAGATAGAAGATTACTGAGCATGGTTTGATAGATTTACCAAATTAATGTTTGATTTTGGATATCAACAGTGTAACCAAGATCATACCTTTTTCCTAAAGAAAAAGAAGGAAATATTTCAATTCTAATTGTCTATGTTGGTGACATGACAATTACAAGAGATTAAGGAATTCAATATGAAGGATCTTGGTTATTTGAAGTACTTGAAAAATGAATTCGAGATGAAGGACCTTTGAAATATTTTTTCGAAATTGAGGTCTCAAGTTCAAAATCAGATATTTTTCTCTCATTAAAAGTACGCATTGAATTTATTAAAATAAATAGGGATGACAACATGCAAACCAACAAATTCTCCAATTGAAAGGGATTAAAATTGTATATTGAAGAAGATCAAAATTCAACTAACAAGGGGATATATCAGAGACTTGTAGGGAGATTGATGTATCTTTCACTCTTCAGACTAGATTTAGCTTATGCTCCTAGTGTGGTTAGTCACTTCACAATCCAGGTGAAAAACACACGAATGTTGTTATATGAATTTTAAGGTACATAAAAGCTACTCCTAGAAAAAAGAGTTATGTTCAAGAAGAACTCATTACAAGGATGTGACCTGATGTAGAATGGACATGTTTTCTTGAAGATGGAAGATTAACCTTTGGATACTTCACATTTGTTGGAGATAATCTTATCACATGAAAAAGCAAAAAACATAAAGTTTTAGCTATATCTATTGCATAAGCTGAACTTAGAAGAATGATTCTTAGGCTCTACTGTAGGAACTACTTGAAGGAAATAAGAGAAGACAAAAGATTGTAGCAACTGATTGAACGTAATTGCACAAAATTGCAAAACTGATCTTGTTCATTTTGATTTACTCAATCATATATATAATAAAATTACAATTACAGGAAGCTATAAAATAGGAATACTAACAGGCTGTAAACTAACCATTAATGCAATATAACGTAAAATAGTTTAAGGTAATAAAATCAGAATTAATAATAATAAAATTTGAATAACCAACATCCTCCCTTAATTCTGATTTGGAATAACCTTCCCAATTTGAGTTATGATATTGTTTTTCTCAATCGTCGTCAATTCTTTATTCCTATCCTTTTGCCATTTGGGGTGTTGAATGGCATCGACAAGTGCAAGAAAAGTAAAGTGAACCAAATCTCCATTATTATCAACTTCATCATCAAGATTTACTTCACAATCTTGAAGATGTACAAGTTGTCGCTGCTGCCTTCTTGGTCGCTCCATCATAGTTGCAATTGGAGTTGCAACTTCAGGTTGAATTACAACTTCAGGTTGAACTGCAGCTTCAGGTTGAACTGCAGGTGCTTCAAGAGTGACTCCATCTTCCACATCATCGTTCAAAATGTAAATATATCATTTTTTCGAATCCATTTCAGCTGTTGCATTCCATTGCCATTCCTCATCTTCGGCAAATGTAACATCACAACTAACAATCACCTTCTTTGTCATTGGATTGTACAATTTGTATCCCCCATGCTTATATCCAATGAAAATGGTCTTCATTGCCTTATCATCCAACTTTGATCTTGTTGCATTGGGAACATGAGCATAAGTAATTGACCCAAATACCTTCAAGTGCTGCACATTGGGTTTGAATGCACTCCATGCCTCAATCAGAGTTGTGTTAGGAACACTCCGAGTGGGTGATCTGTTTATCAAATATACCGCACATGTTACGGCCTCAGTCCAAAAATAATTTGGCATACCTTTCGCTTTAAGCATGCTCCTCGCCATGTCCATGATTGTTCTATTCTTTCTCTCAGCAATTCCGTTGTGTTGAGGTGTGTAGGGGCAAGTTATGTTATGTTGCAACCCAAGTTCTTCACAGTGCCTCTTGAATTCATTAGACTTGTACTCACCTCCTCCATCACTACGCACCATCTTAATTTTTTTTCCACTCTCTCTTTCAACAAATGCTTTAAATATTTTAAAGCAGTGGAATACTTCATCCTTGCTTTTCAATACATAAATCCAGGTTTTCCTTGAAAAATCATCAATAAAGGTTAAAAAATACTTATTACCTCCAACTGATGATATGTTCATCGGGCCACAAACATCTGTATGAACAAGCTCTAAAGGAAATTTTGCACGCCAAGGCTCCTTAACATATGGTGTCCTGTTATTCTTTCCAAAAATGCAAGCCTCACACAATTGATGAGGGTGATGAATATGGGGTAAACTATTCACTAAATTTCTTTTGGAAAGATTTTCCAAACTCTGAAAATTTAAGTGCCCAAAGCGTAAATGCCATAACCACGATTCATTATTCACTATTGCATTCAAGCACTTGAAATCACCCATTTGAATATCTACTAGAAACATGCAGTTTTTTGATAAAAAGGTTTTAAGAATCAAATTACATTTTTTTTTATCAAAAATTGATAATTTATTTTCAACAATGTGCATCTCATAACCCTTCTTAGCCAGTTGTCCCATACTCAACAAATTACTTTTCATATCAGGTACATAGAAAACATCATAGATGTACCTGTGATCACCATTCTTCAATGTGATAAGAATTCGCCCCTTTCCAGTCACTGGAACGAACCTGCCATCACCGAATTTCATTTTTGTGCGAAATGAGTCATCCAAATCTGCAAACAACTCCTTCTGACCACACATATGATTTGTGCAACCTGTATCCAAATACCAAGTCTGATTGTTTGGGGTTTCATTTGATGTGGCTGTCATTAGTACTATATGATCCTCTTCATCTTGTACGTGATTACTGTCTTCTTGAGCACAATTGGCAGCATGATTATCACCTTTTGATCTGCACTCATTTGCATAATGACCACGTTTATGGCAACTATAACACTCAACATTTGATTTATTATAAATGCCTCCTCGTCCTCCGCGACCACGTTCCCCGTGCCAAGCGCCTCCATGATTCTGGCCACCATGACCTTTGCTGAAATAGCTACCATGTTTATGATAGGAGCTACCAATTGAGGCTTGTGCTTGTAAAGCCTGTTCAATTGGTTTTTCAATCTTATTGTCATTCATCTGCTGCTCATGCGCTCGTAGAGACCCAGACAATAACCTTACTGTCATTTTTGAAATGTCATTGGCCTCTTCAATTGCGGCAACAACATGTTCAAATATGGGAGTTAAAGACCTCAAAATCTTTTCCACCTTTGCCTGCTCCGAATGTGTTTCACCATTGCTCTTCATCTGATTTGTCAAGGCAATAACTTTATTTATATAAACATCAATAGTCTCTATGGTTTCCATCTGCAGCAATTCATATTGGCGTCTTAGGGTTTGAAGACGCACCCTCTTGATCTTATCATCACCTTTATAATTGGTTGACAAAATTGTCCAAGCCTCACTGGCAGTTGTTGCTCCTTCTATCTGCTCAAACGTCTCGTCCTTATTGTCGTTCTTCTTTTGGTCACGATGCGCTACTCGTTGCGCCTCAGTTGCATTAGTAGCTAATGCAGACACTCCACTTTCAACGACATCCCATAACTTATGATAATCAAACAAAACTCTCATTTGCACACACCACCGATTGTAATTTTTTCCATCAAGGATAAAGACTGATAATTGGGTAGAGTTCATAATAACAGACTAGCTCTGATACCAGTTGTAGGAACTAATTGAAGGAAATAAGATAAGACAAAAGATTGTAGCAACTGATTGAACGTAATTGCACAAAATTGCAAAACTGATCTTGTTCATTTTGATTTACTCAATCATATATATAATAAAATTACAATTACTGGAAGCTATAAAATAGGAATACTAACGGGGGCTGAATACTAACAGGCTGTAAACTAACCACTAATGCAATATAACGTAAAATAGTTTAAGGTAATAAAATCAGAATTAATAATAATAAAATCTGAATAACCAACATCTACAAAGGTTTATGGATCAAACTACTTTTCAAGAATTTAGGATATGCATATGCATGTCTCATTCAATTGTATTGTGATAATAAAGTTGTGTGACATTGCTGAGAATCTTGTCCAACATGATCTTATGAAACATGTGGATGTTGATAGTTTTTATAAAAAAAAGTTGATAAAAATATTTTGAAATTGTCAAATATTCGATCTGAAAATAAACTGACAAATATTCTTACTAAATTTGTGAAAAACTAAGTTTTTGAAAAATTATTAGACAAATTAAAAATTTATAACATCCATTTATCAACTACTTGAGAGTGTTAAGATGAAAATATTTTATTAACTAAATTATAAGTGAAGAACCTATATAAAAAAATCTATAAAAAATTATGGAATGAATTTTATTTTTCAATCTATAATAAGAACATCGTTAATCACATTAATAAAAAAAAATGTAAAAGGCATTAGCCATGAAGAACTAAAAACATTTTTTTTATGAAATTTTAAATTAAAAAAGAAAATTTCATTTAAAGGGCAAATGAAGTATTCAAAAAGTTAGAAACACATTTAAAACTATAATAATGCATACTGATTCGTTGCTATTATATTTTTTTCTTTTCCTTTATTTTTTCAAAATTTGCCTATAGCAATATTTTAGGATAGATAATTGCTTAAAGAAAACAAAATTTTAAGTTTGAGGTTATAACAAATCTACAGCATATCATATGTAAATTTAGAGTCTTTTAACATCTTTTAACGAATAAACTAAATTTAGTATCGTGAGAGTATAACATAAAAGTATAAGTTTTGAAGACACTGGTTTAAGACTGTTAATGAAAAGAAAATCATGATTATTGTTTTTCTTTTTGGGTTAAAAGTTATGAAAGAGGATTGAATGCAGTAAAAAGTTGTAGTTATTTAATCTTAAATATTATGTTGGTTGAGAAGAATAATGTAAATTGTGATGACGTCCTGTCTTACGTAAAGTGAGTTGGAATGATTGAAAAGTCAAAGTATGTGTTGGGATTGTGATTGAAATAAGTTTGAATTGAGACCTTAGCTTTCCAAATAAGGACAGAAATTGCAATATGGAAACGTGATAGTCTCACAGAAGAGGCCAGTGTTTAAAAGTGATGTCCGTGAACACTAATTAGGTATAGCTTGGCATGCTAGTCCCCACTTATCCACCCACACACACATGGACCTTAGATTCTCTGCAAAAACTGCATCAACACCAACTCCTCCAATTACTATTTTATGTTCACTCTTTTCTTCTTTTTCTTAGCATAAATTAACAAACCAAAGACAAAAAAGACAGCAAAAACTTAGATGTCCTCCATATAATCAATGACCCAGGATTGGTCTTGTTTCATTACTAAAACACATATTTCAAAGGAGTTGGATAACATTACTTGCCTGCATAAATGGTTGTCAAGATTCATATTTCTAAAATTTATCAGATTAAATTATTTTCTTTAATTGGTTGTTTCTGTAACTTGACAAGATGTTATTAATTAACTCTCAAGTTTTTTCCCCCTTAAATACCAATTTCTTAAGTAATTAAAATAAGACTTGCATTAATTAATACTTGCAGTATTAAATAAGTAATGAGTTAAACTCTACTCTTAAATACTCAATTCAATAGGTAATTAATCTATAACGAAAACATACAAATATTTCTAAGTGAGTTTCTATATTTAGGGTTAAAACTATAATTTTCTAACCATAAAAACATTGAACAAAAATATTAAATCACTAACAAAGATAAAAAAATTTCAAAATAATTAAAACTAATATAAGAGAGTTGGTTGATTAATTACATTTAATCTTAACTAAAGAAAAACTAACAACATGATGATAAAGGAGAAAAGCTCATCAATATCATGAATGACTTAGTGGGAAATTTCCCTTTTTAAGGTTTTTTTCAACCCTTTCCAATGCCTTTAATGGAGTTTGTCTTGTTGTCTTTATTATTGCAGTGGTTCCTATTCTTCAATGTTTCTTTTCTCTTTTAAAATCCTATTTATATAATTCAATTTTTGAAACAAGGAAACTCATTTTCATGCAAATTAGTTGGACGAGTTTTTTCGCTAAGCAAATTTCCAAAGGTGAACTCTTTTCATCCTTAATTTTAAGAAAATATAGTCCGCTTAATTAATTTTCTCTAGTGACTTCTCTAATTCAATTTCACAACAAAATGCATTTAGCTATAAATTTATGCTCCTTGCTCAATTTTCCTATAGTTTAATTTGCAAAATGGATTTTCTGTTAGGTTTCTTTTAATGCTCTCTCCACTCCAATTATTTAAGTTGTTTATAATGTATAAAATTGATAAGTGTAAAAAATAAGTTTGGAAATCGATTTTTTTGTGAATAATTCAATTTGGATGTGTTGACTTAGAAAATTTGTTGAAAAATTACGTTAAAAGTATTATGAAAATTATTAAGTTTGATATTCCAAACTTTAAATAAATAACTTGATTCGTAAACCTAGATCATTATAACTTATAATATGTTATGTTGAATCGTAGTATAACACAATGTTTTCTTATTAATTATATAAGAAAATTATCAAACATAAATTAATTTAGAGATAAAAATAATTAGTTACTATATTTATTAAGTTAGATACTATTTTATAAATTAAAAAACATTGATATCTAAAATAGTTTATATTATTAATAAAAAATTATAAAGTAATTTTTAAAAGGATATCTCACATAAGTTACTAATATTTTATCTACTAACTATTTTAAATTCTAAATTAGTCACTAATTTAATTAAAGACTAGTTTATAATCTAAAGTAGTTAGTTTCTAAAACCTTGATAACTAATGTTAAATACTAATTTAGAAACTACTTTATAATTTTTTTATTAATAATAGAAACTACTTTAGATACCAATAATTTTTTAGTTTATAAAATAATATCCAACTTAGTCATATAATGACTAATTATTTTTAGTCTTTAAATTAGTTGATATTTAATAATTTTCTTATAGTGATAAGTAGATGTTATGACTTAATGTGTTGTGTAGCTTAATGTTTATGCTTACTATACTTAGTGTTATGACTCTATACATAACATAGTTGGATGTTCACACTTCATATAATTTCAAATGCTATGACCCAGTGTGTGAATTACTCACCAATGAAGAATTGTTGAAGGCACAATATTGAACTAGATATGTTCAAGGATTGAGGTTGAGCTAAATATTCTCAACAAGCAAAGTAAAGTTAAAGGTGATTAAGGCGTGAAGTCAAGCAAAAGATGATCATGATATGGAATCAAGTTAAAGATACTCAAGATGTGAATTTAAACTAGAGAAGCTTTAGGTGTGAAATTAAACTCTCAAGAGCCCTTTCTCATCTTATTGTCATCATCATCTGAGATCTCGATCAACATCTTTGGTTGTCATCAGGCTAATCCTTCAAGTCTTCTTTCAAATCTTCCTCTAGATATGAGTTATTGTTCTCTATAAATGTACACCCTTTTATTAACTATGGTGTCATTTGAGTTTGATGGCACATGCATACTCTAGAAAGAGAGGAAGGGTTGAATAAAGCCTCAAGACTTTTTTGCGATGAGTATTAGACCTTATAACAAGTGACATCTAGTAAAGAAAAGCAACAGACATGTTATACTGGTTTACCTGTAACTTTTGGATTATGTTTAGTTCTCAATCTTTATTTGAGACCAAGAACTCAAGTATTCTTTGTTGTCACTTCTGACTACAAACTCATGGTAAATGTTTTAGGAAGCTTACTCTCATAGATAAAATACATAATTAAGGCTTCCTTATAAATAAGTTGATTCACATAGTGTAGAATAAAAAGTTATCACACTCTCACTACAAAGAAGATACAAAAGATTGTATAAATTCTATACAAAAATTGTAAATAGTATTGAAAATTTGTTATATATGATGTTCTTTTGATGGTTCTATCTTCATATTATAACTTTCTAGAATATGGTTGCTACTTGAGCAATTTTCTCTTTATATGTGATCCTTAATATATGCCATTCAAAATTACTTCAATTAGCTTTGCTCGCAATCTTCATCCACTCTGCATATGCTATCATACCCATATGGTATGTTTTCTTTTAAAATAATATCAAGTAAGAATATTTAACATATTCAAAATTAATTTTTAGTCTTTTTTTAGACTCATACATTGTATTATAACTATTAACTCTTGCAATGTTATGATATAAATGGTCAAACCAAAATCCAATAAATGAACCTTTTGACCAGAATGATATCTTCCATTTGAGTTTTGAATCAATTACAAATTTCAATAGATATTGTACATAAAGAAATTTACTGCCTATAGTATAAAGGTCAATTTCAAATTCAGTGGAATAATGGATTTTAATCCAACATGTTGGCTTAATGAAATAGGTTAAATGCTTAGAGGAATCATCATAAAGTAAACATGTTAATTGCTTATTGAGAGATGTCCTCAAATTACTCTAGTTTTACTCTTACATATATCTATGAAATGATCAATTTTTATTTTATTTTATTTGATCTTCTTTCTCTAGCAATAATAGTTATAAATCACGTGAAAACATAAATTATCCTAGTCAATTTCCATCTAAAAAGTTGATATCATATCCGAACTAGGAAAGAAAAAACAACACAGTTATGAATTACTATTTTTCGTTTTGTAATCATAAATAGGAAGCAAAGATGGAAAGACATAACAAAAGAAGGGAAGGAAATTTTTTGTGAAAAGCAAGTAAACTTAATAAGGCACATTAAAAGGAGGCAAGATTCTAAAAGTATCAATCAAACAATCCCTCAACTGTCTTCTCCGCAACCAACAAGCAATACAATAATAAAAAATAACCCTTTTGTTTTATACTTATTACACAACACGAAAAGGCATAGACTCATGTTATGTTGACCTCAATATACGAGATTGAGACAAGAGACTTTAGGTTACATAAAGCAAAACAAAAACATTGTGAACTTTCATGAACTCCAAACATGGAACTAAACTAGTCCTTTATGTTCTACTCTAGTTTTAGCCTTCTAACTAAAAACAAACACAAATTTTCAAAATTTAAAAAAAGTAAAAAGTGGTGATTAGTGAAGCAGAGAAGGTGCTTGCGAGAAGACCCAAAAATTTCCATTAAACCTTTGCAAAATAAAATTTGTTTCTCATTTTTTGTAAACACGGGAGGTAGATGGAGCATGTGGTTTAATGCTGATAGCCTTTCTTTATTGATTTATTTGCTATGAATAAATGATAGTTGACATCTTTGACAATAGAAATAAATAATCCAAATAGAGCATGTAGTAGAAGTGTTTAAAATAAAAAAATATGATAAAAAAATAATAAATAATGAACTTGATTTTTTAAATGTGTATTGGAAGATCTCCCACTACGAATGAGCATTGCAACCGAACACTTTAAATGGGCAAGAATGCAAACCTAAACTCCTAACACATCCACAATGTTCTTGGCTTCCGAAAACATAAGCTAAGGAGTCAATTGTTGATATTTCTTTAGATATGAATGATGATGAGGTTAATTCACATGCTTGAATTTTTTCCTAGAAAGAACACAAGAAGAAATAAATTAAACTTACATTAAGTGTTATTGACAATTATAGATTTCATTAGAATTAAACTTACACCAATTTCCTTCGCTTTATCACTCACAAATGCTCCATTAGCATGCTTATGTATAACTATTCATATATCTCCTCTACTAACCTTGTGGCCACACTCTTTTTTCTATTAAAATGAAGAAAAATTATATGAAACACTGTAAGAGAGATTAAAACATAAATTTAACATGAACATATGTATTTTTGTCACCATTTCATCTCTTTTCCTTGCAATTCTCTTAGATCCACTCGTGTGAGCAATGGTTTGCTTTGTCCTATTCTCTTTATTTTTTAGAGCATTTTCCTAATCATCAACATATAAAAATTAATAAATTTGAATGTGAATGCCTAAAAAATGTTTTATTTATACCTTCGTTTTTGAATTTAGACGGTAATCCAAAAAAGAATCTATTTATTCCTTCTAGTGCCATTGCAATTAGACCATCTCTAGTACGTGTTCTATCATTGCTTTGTTGCCGCAATTTTGGTCGGTGGTCTCTTCTAGAGACCAACCAAAGAGAAGTTTTGGATCCTTGAGCTGAAACCAAAGGCACCGAAACCACGAAACGTACAAAATGCACGAACCACAAAAAATGCAAGAAACACACTGTAGGTATGGGAGGAAAATGCACCAGTTGAGAACAATTTCTTCACGAAAACAAACAAACACATCGGAGTTAGGCAAAGAAGAGATCTAGGGCATAAGAAATGAGGATTCGAAAATACATACCAATTAGAAGTAGAGAGAAATAAGGTTCGAAGCAATGAGGTTTTGAAATCAACGTCACACACAACAGAGGGAGAAGATGATTTAAAGATTGGTTCTGAAAGGGAATTTTAAAATGGATTTGAACGTATGGAAAAAATTTGAGTGTGAAGACAACATGTGTAGAACTCTGAGATTGGAAACAATGAGGTTATGAAATCGACGTCACACACAACAGAGGAAGAAGATGATTTGAAAATTGGTTTTGAAAGAAGATTTTAAAATGGATTTGAACAATTGGAAAAATTTGTATGTGAAGGTAGCGTGTGTAGAAATAAAGAGTGAGATGTGTAAAGAAAAATATGTAGAAAAAAAGGAATGTAAAAAAATTTCAAAATTACTAAGAAATTGGATGCATTTTTTCAAATCATTGTAAGTAAGGAGTTTAGAAAACCTCCAATACAACATGTCTTACCGAAGATTATTGACACCTCCAATAAAAAATCTCCATATAAACCTCATAGTTCAAGAATTGTTTTTGAAATTGAGAAAAAACTATACCTCGTTATTAGGGTAGGGTGCAACCTCATGTTCTCATCAAAATAGTTTAGAATTTCACCTTAAATAAACAAAAGTATCAATAACAAAGACTAGATAAATCTTACTTCATATTAACAATATCACTAACTTCATTTAAGCCAAACATTATAAAAGATATGACAAAATTTTAAAAAACTAAACTCAATTTTTTTAATTAAAGAACTAAAAGAAAAAATGTACCAGTTTTAGGAGACTAATTTAAATTTAATTTTTATACACAACCATTTAATTATAAAAATCAAAATATCTTTATTATATTATTTCAAATAATTAAATTAATATATTTAATTTGATTTAAACTTAAAAATCAAAGTGTATAATTACAAAAATATTATTAAAAAAGACAACAGAGTTAGTTAGAACTTAAAATAAAACACAATTTAATAATTTTTTTATGCTATGTAAGAATAGTTTATACTATTTATTTAAAAAATTAAAAAAAAAAATTAAACTTGAAAATAATAACACACTACTACTACTACTCGTAGTAATAATAATAATTTGAAAAGTTATAAAATCGTAAAATTCAATCTAATACACATAAATTATGTGTGGATATTATTGTTTTGAGAGAATAAAAAATATAAAAAAGTGTGGTAAATAGGAGAGTAGAAAAATAAGAATTGACGTAATATTTGATATGTAGTATTATTTGAATTTAAAAAGAAAAGAAAGTAAAAATTGTCACATCAGAAGCTATTATTCATCAACGCACTAACACGATGAATCATCCATCCACTTGCTAACTAATCTCAGGCCATCGTGTTCCATTATGTTCACACTGCAGAGTTCCAAACGCAGTGCTCATAAAAGTCAATAATAGTTTGAACACATCCACCATGCAGTGCCACAACAGAGTCTGCTTCATTTTATGGTCCCTCATTATTCTTGTCCTTCTCTGCCAAACTTTATGGTTAATAATCATTCACTCAACACTGCTATGTAAACAACTTTTTATGACACTTTATTGCATCGTATCACTGTTTAATATCCGTTTCAAATAATATGCTTTACAGGTTATGATTAAACCATATAATATGCTATAGCATAAGTAATTTTTTTTTTAAATCCACTATTAATGAAAATCAATTTAGAGGATCTCGATTGTTTTTAAATGAGTTCTAAAACTGGTATATGAAGAAATATTTTCCAGTAGTATGTAGGAAGTCAAGATGATCTTGAAGTACCATGGCACCTTGGATAAGGATGCTGGTCACATGTGCTATGATTTGATGATAACTATGTAAACAAACATGTATGAGTGGGTTGGTGTGATATGATTTTAATTGATTAACATATCGTTTTGAAGAACCTAAACTCGTTCAATTTTTAAAAATAGGAAAATGCAGACATTGAAGTGAAGGAAATAGATATAAATAGGAATAAAATTAAGCATCAACGGAAGAAATACAAAAATTTGATAGACTAAAGAAAACTTTCAAATGAAAGAAGGAAGAAAATTATTAACTTTTGTTATTGAAATTAGTGACCGAATATATTTATTGTTAATGGGTTGTCCGCTATGTTGTGCACAAGAGTGTGATTATATTACTCTTAATTTTTAAGGTATGTCGACGCAGAGGCAAGGAGAACATGGAGAATTTGGTACCAATCATCATGCCTACAAAAACTCAAATGATTTCACGACGTTCTTCTTCGCGAATTTTTCAAACGGGTATGGGGAGCTAGATATGATCAAGATTTTTAGAAGGTTGGCTAGGGTTAAAGAAGTGTTTATCTCAAGAAGACTTAACAAATGGGGGAGAAGGTTTGGGTTTGTTAGATTTTTTGAAGTAAGGAATGTGGGGAGGCTGGAGAAGGACCTTGATCAGATTTACATAGGCAACAAGAAGCTGCATGTAAATGTTCCGAAATACAGGAGGAGTGAGCTGGAAGCTAAAGGGCAGGGGAGTGAAAACAGAGCGTATCATAAGGAGCAGAGAAGGATATACAGGAAACTACACGAGGAGTCACCAACTGTTCGTGGTTAGAAGAGAAGAACGGAGGTATGGAGAGTGAAGGCAGGGAGCAAGTCATATGCAGATGTTATCAAAGGTGATGCTCAAAGAAGGTGGGAGGGGCCAACCATTACCACTGAAAAGAAGGTATTATCGTGGATGGAGTACAGTATGGTAGGGCAGTTTAGGGAAGAGCTGAGCTTTGAAGAACTTGATGATGAATTTATTAAAGGGGGGGTATGAGCATGGTCCGAGTTAGATCCCTGGGAGATAATCTTGCTCTCCTTACTCCACGAGAAGGGGTGAACATGAAGGAGTTAATAGATCTCAATAAGGCGTGGTTCGAGAGTGTATTCCAAAAAATCGAGCCATGGACGGAGGAGTCTGTTGCAGAGCATAGAGTAGTCTGGGTGCGAAGTTACGGTTTGCCATTACCGCTGTGGACCAAAGATTGTTTCTAAAAAATAGTAGGAGAGGAAGCGTCACTAGTGTCTATAGATGCAACAACGACCATGTGGGAAAACTTGGAGTATGCAAGACTCCAAGTCCGTCTACTCAAAAACCGTAACGCCAGAATGGTTAAGAGCATGATGATTAATGACCAAGAGGTGACCATATACGTTGAAGAAGAACAACTCATAAGACTTGAAGGGCATTGTATGTGTCATCAGAATTATCTAGATACCTCTAATAGCATTTCATCTTTAGAGACCTACGTGGAGGAGTTTGATATTTCGGTGTTCAACGGTGAGGATGAGGGTTTGAGTGGAGGGAAGGTCCGACGACCGGAGAAGAAGGAGGAGGAGGGAGCGGACCTGAGTGCAAATACGACAAAGGCTCCCCTATCTTGGGCAACTGCTACGAAAGGGGATAAGAGGCAGAATAAAGCAACCCGGTTATGCACTAAAGAGGAAACCAAGGGTAAGGAGGAGGCTGAGGAGGCAGCTTTAGTATCTCAGTCTGTACAAGATCTCACGTATTTTCAAAATCACCCTTTTGGGCATGCTGAGCTGGCTAGGTTAGTGGTGGATTTAGAATGCAGGGACACGCCTCTTAAGCCCAAAATGCATCTGGGCCAGAAGCGAGCGGGGAAGGCCCACTCGGGAAAAGGGGGTGAGGCTGGACAGAACCTATCACAGAAGGAAATCGAACACATATCTGGAAGGGCGAATGAGCCAGAGGAAGACGATGAACGACGTTATGTGGGAAACTCTGAATCACCGTATCTCGTGGAAACGGGAAGTGGAACTGATAACCGACAAATTGAACCCAATTCTAGTCAAGAGGGACGACTTGCCATGGAGAAAGAAAACCAAATAGGGGTTTTGCATGGCTTGTCCGAAGAAGAAGTAGCAGAAGCGGGTACTGCAAGTAAAACCCAATCACGGAAATGTAAGCTGAAAGCGCTCCGAGAGTTGGGAGACGCAAATACATATCCTAGGCGGTCCGTCCGGTTGAGCGAGAAAACATCACAGAAGAAGAGTAACATGTTGAATAGAGAAGGTATGTTCTCAACATCCATTTCTGATGGGGATATATATTTATGTAATGCTCGAGTGCACAATCCAGAAAGTAGGGAGGAGTCAGATAACCTTTGCGTCGTTGGAAAACGGTTTGGGTTAGCTTGTCGAGGGGAGGAAGATGAGGTGGTTCAAGAATTCATCTCTACGGAAGACAGAGATCAGGAAGTGATGAATAATACAGAGTTGGGTAGACAGAGAGGTTTAGAAGCTGATTTTTAACTTCAATATTAGAGGTTTGGGGGGAGGAACAAAAGTACGTTATTTGAGGAGGTGTATATCGATAGAGGGAGTGAAATTCATGTGCTTACAGGAAACAAAGACTACAGAAGTAACGGATGCTAGGTGTTTCTCTATTTGGGGGGATAACAACATTGGTTGGATACATAATGGAGGGGAGAACGGCAGTGGAAGTCTACTCTCTCTGTGGCACAAAGATGCGTTTAAGTATGAGAGCCACTCAATGGGGGACAGGTTACATAGCTATTGTGGGTCTACACGGGAAATCATCCCAAAGGTGTTGTGTGGTTAATGTGTATGCAGCATGCACTCTAAAAGAGAAGAAAATTCTCTGGGAGGAACTGTCCAAGTGTAAAGAAAATTCACAGATTGGGATGTGGTGTTTTTGTGGGGATTTTAATGCTATAAGAAGACGAGTTGAAAGACAAGGGACAAATAGGGGAGACTTTATAAAAGAGATGAAGGAGTTCAATGGGTTTATAGAGACAAACTTGCTTATGGATTTGCCCATTGTTGGGAAAAAATTTACTTGGTTCAAATCAAATGGAACGACAAAGAGTAGGATTGATAGAGCTCTTGTAACAGAGGAGTGGTTACAGTGTTGGCCCACTTGCAAGCAATATGTCCAATGAAGGGAGGTCTCAGACCACTGTGCTTTGATGATTAAATGTCTGGACAAGGATTAGGGTCCCAAACCCTTTAGGTCGATTGATGCATGGCTTTCAGAAAAAGGCTTTGCTGGAATGGTGGAGGAAAGGTGGAAGTCATATACATCCGAAGGAGGTGCAATAAAAGGGCTTAAGGAAAAGCTCAAACTTCTGAAGGCGGATCTAAAAGTATGGATAGGGACGTCTTTGGGAATCTGAATTTGATTAAGAGTTCTATAGTGCATGAAATTGAGAACTTTGATAGTCAAGATTGTAACGGTCAAGTGGGGGAAAGTCAGAGGCATGCTAGAACAGATCTGATTAGAAGGCTTTGGGAGACTGATAATAAGCTTGAGTCACTTATCCGTCAAAAGGCTAGGACAAATTGGTTCAGATATGGTGATTCCTGCTCTAGCTTTTTCCACTCAACTCTTAGGTGGAGAAGACTAAGGAATGAAGTGAAAGGGGTAGAGGTTGGGGGTTTCTGGTGTGAGGAGCCTAGTACTGTACGAAGTGAAGCTAAAAAGCTTTTAGAAAATAGGTTTAAAGCAACAAAGGATTTTGGGGTGAGACTTGATGCGGTCGAGTTTAAAACCCTTGCTAAAGAAGACAGCTTGCGAATGATAGAGGTTTTCTCTGAGGAAGAAGTTAAGGAGGCGGTGTGGCAATGAGAAGGCTCAAAGAGTCCAGGCCCGGATGGATTTAATTTTAATTTCATTAAGAAGAGCTGGAAGTACTTAAAGGCAGATTTTGTAGCAGCAATAGAGGAATTCTACAAAACAGGTTGTATTCCCAATGGGTGCAATGCTTCATTCATAGCACTTGTTCCAAAAGTTAAGGATCCCTGCAAGCTTGATCAGTTTAGACCCATATCCCTAGTGGGAGCCATATATAAAGTCATTGCTAAAGTATTAGCAGTAAGGTTAAAGAAAGTTTTACCGACAATAATAGATGAGAGTCAGTCTGCATTTATAAAGGATAGGTGATGTGATTCCAATAGCCACATAGAACAAGATTCTTGACACTTTGAGGAATCACCTTGAGCTGGAAAATGTAGAGGCACTTTCTTAGAAGTTGGATCATGGTTCTAAGATCAAGAACTCACCAAAACAAGTACCAAATCCCAAACTCATTTGGATGAACCAAATATTGTCAAATTGAATCAACAAAGGAGAAGGAAAAGAATAAACCGAACAGAATTGAACTTAAAACAAAAGAACCGAACAGAATTTAAAAACTAAACAGAATAAAGGTGCTGGAAAATTATAGGAACCGAAACAAAAACAACTCAAAACTCAAGGCAACAAGAACAAATTGAAGAAGAAGAAAGGAAGGAGAAGAGAATGCTCATGAAGATGGAGGAGTGGTTGGATGATCACGCCACTAGAAGAATGGATGCTCCTAGATGAGTGTGGAAGCCGCCACTTGAGGAAACCATGGTCCTTCAAGATAAGACTAGAGAAGAAGCTCAAAGCTCTCCAAATGCTCACTCCAATTTTGAGTATAGTTTCTTTAGATAAAATTCAAATCTGAATTTTACAAAGGAAGCACCTCTATTTATAGCCTAAGGTGCTGAAAAATAAGTGGGAAATTTCAAATAAACTCATTTGAAATTCCCACCAAAAACAAGTCACATGGGAGGTGTGACCTTTTTCTACTATGACACCTCCCAAAAACTACACCTACACCACTCTCCTAAGTCACATGGACAATGTGACTTTATTTTACATTTTCACACACCTTTATTTAATAACCACACCTCCTAAAACTATACAAGAGTATTTCAAAGCTTGGCCTTGCCCCTCATGGGATGGACTTGGGCTCTTTGGGCTTTGGCCTTCTTGGGCTTGGGCTTGGGCTTTGGGCTTGGGCCTCATCTTTATTTTATGTCTTCTTTTAATTTTGAGAAGACTAGAAGGAAGAACTTCAAATGTGAGGGTGGATGTCCTTTTCCTCCATTAATAAAAGCCTCCTTTATTTGATTCTCATCAATAGGGGTCTCACGGATAGTGTGCTCCTGGCAAACGAGGTGATTGAGGACCTTAGAAGGAAGGGGAGAAGCGGACTGTGCTTGAAGGTAGATTTTGAAAAAGCGTATGATTCGGTAAGATGGGAGTACATGTACGATATGCTTGATAGGATGGGTTTTCATAATACCTGGATTAAGTGGACCAGAGGATGTATGGAGTTAGCCACAGTGTCTGTTCCAGTCAATGGGAGTCCAACTGAAGAATTCATACCGACAAGAGGATTGAGACAGTCCCTTAGCACCGTTTCTGTTTACAGTAGTGGCTGAAGGCCTTGCTAGACTAGTCAGGCAGGCGATAAAAATCAACCTTTTGGCGGGAATTAAGATTGGAAGTAAGGAGGTGGATGTGAGCTTCTTGCAGTATGCGGATGACACCCTTTTTTTTCTGTGAAGATTCATGGAGCAATGTGGTGAGTATGAAGGCAATTCAAAGGGGTTTTGAGATAGCATCTGGGCTGAAAATCAACTTCCACAAATCAAGTCTAGTAGGTATTAATGTTGAGAATACTAATCTTAGATGCTACTCAAAACTTTTAAATTGTGGCCAGATGGGATATCCGTTTAAGTACTTGGGACTAGAAGTAGGAGGAAACCCAAGGAAAAAAACGTTCTGGAAACCTGTTTTGGAAAAATTGAAGGCCAGACTAAGTGTGTGGAAGGGGAGGTTTTTGTCCTTGGCAGGAAGGACTTGTGTAATTAAGTCCATGCTCACTGCAATACCTCTCTTCTATCTGTCTGTATATAAATCACCAGAATCGGTTTACAAAAGCATAATTAGCACTCAGAGAAAATTTCTCTGGGGATGGGGAAAGGAAAAAAGGCCGATTTCATGGGTAAGTTGGGGAGACGTGTGCAAACAGAAAGAAGAGGGTGGTCTGGGAATCAAGGACATTAGAAAGTTGAACTTTGCCCTTGTAGCAAAATGGAAATAGCGGCTTATCTCACAAGAGAAAGGGAAGTGGAAGGAGGTATTACTCTCAAAATATGGTTTGCAACTAGATGACACACAGATTCCAGTGAAATACCAATCATGGTGGTGGAGAGATATAAAAAAGATCTGTAGGGAGGGAGAAGGAGAAGGTTGGTTCAAAGAAGAGCTACGATGGAAATTAGGAAGGGGAGATAAGATCAGATTCTGGGAGGATGTGTGGGTTGGTAATACAAGTCTAAAAACATGTTTCCAAAGGCTGTATACCTTAACGGCAAATCAGGAGCAAAAAGTCGAAGAAGCTGGAGGGTGGGAGTGTTCTGAATGGCAATGGAGGTTACAATGGAGGAGGGAGAGATTTGAGTGGGAATCTGAGATGGAAAGAAGTCTTCTTGAAAGAGTTTCAGGGTCTGCTGTGAAGAGATACGTAAATGAAACCCAAGTGTGGGGAGAGGAGGAACTAGAGAGGTACACGGTGAGTTCAGCGTACACTTGCCTAGTCAAGCATTTAAGAGGGACTCAACAAGTTATTTTTTATCTCCTTTGGAAAGCCACAACATTTCCTAATATGTTAATAACAGTGTGGAGAGTGCTTATAGACAGAATTCCAACACGGGAGGCCCTTGTGAGAAGAGGTGTGCAGATGGAATCTACAGTTTGTGTTCTGTGTCGGACTAAGGAGGAGTCATCACAACATTTATTCATTGAGTGTGTGTTTGCACAACGTGTCTGGTCCCTTTGCCAAAAGTGGCTGGGAATCGTTTAGTGCAAAATAACGAGATTAAATCTCATTTTGAGAGTTTTCTTTGTACTCAGGCCAGTGGAAAACAAAACTTGGTTTGGAAAGGTATTTGGGCAGCTGTTATAAGAGGTATTTGGGACCAGAGAAATTCCATTTTGTTCAATCAAGGAGTTGTGGATGTAGAGGAGATGATCCAGATGGCAAAGCTAAAATCCTGGTCTTGGCTAAAACATAGGACCAAGTCATTTAATTACTCTTTTGCAGATTGGACCATTAACCCGGTTATCTGTATAAAGAGTGTTAAATAGTGTGGCCTGTCTAGCAGAGGGGTCAAGGGGCTAGGTAATGGCCCACAGTGACTAGGGCAACAACTAGGGGAGTTTCAAAGGGCAGGCATTAGTGTGAACCAGAACTGGAAGGTGGCGCCTATATCTAAATGCTGGTAAGGCCTAAGCTGATTTAGGTCCCCTAGCATTGAAAAAATGATGAGTGCAGGATGAATTATGGAGTGGAAGGGTACCTTGGACCAGCACTGGAGTGGCAAGGAGCTGCAGTTCTGAGGGTGAAGAAAAGCTGATGTAAGGCAGGTAGGTTGCTGTTTCTAGCTTGGGGCAGAGGAGAGTTTCACATGCCAGTGCTGGAAAGGGTAGCTTTCACACCCTGTAACTAGTGCGGGTCAGTAGAGTCAGTTTAAACATGTTGATATAGGCTTGCCTATTGGCAGTTTGGTGTTGTGGCATGGTGGGGATGTGCTGTTTTGTATTGGTATAGGAGGTGACACATAGTCAACCAAAACACAAGAAGCATGTAATTGTAGCACATTGGGAATGGGCATATTTGTGTGTCTGTCACTCGTGCAAAGCTAGGAGTCCACACTTGTAGGAGGGAGGAAAATTGGAACTCTTCTGTTTTGAGATAACGTGTGTCCGGAAAGAGCAAACTAGGAGTTATAACAAAGATCTATGGCTACGGTCCAAAGCAAAGAGGAGGAGCAAAATAGGATTAAAGAGGTTCCAAGTGGAATTTGGGTGGTGCCTGCTGGTTTTCTGGCTGCTGCAGGTCTACGAAGATATGATTTTAGTGCACATGCACATGGGTGCACTGCATAGGAGGGAAGCAGGAAGGCACGGTCTAACCGTAATAGGGAAGAAGTGTCTCAGAAGGTGTGGGGTGGTTTTGTGAAAGGAACCTCAAGCATACAGAAGGAACTACAATTTGGTCTGTTGTAATTTGCTATAAGGCCGGGATCATATACCAAAAGGGTTGATAAAAGGCGTGAGGTAAGTCTTTAGGATCAGCAGGGTGGTTCCTGGTCTGATGCAACACAGGGATGCTGGTTTTCTGTTCTTCTGAGAAAATCTTCCCAGCTTACAATTGCTTATATCTAGTAATAGGGAAGCAAGTTTAAGTTTCTCTACATACTTGTATATTAAGTGAGTAAGAGGGAAAAACAAGATTTTTTGTATAAGGATTGGGATACCCCTGAAGTATCCCTTTAATTTAATTCATTATTTGCTGATAAAAAAAATAAATTATTTTTTACTAATAAAATTGTTAACTTTTACTACTGAATTAACTACTGAATTAACGATCAAATTAACATTTATATTATACATTAAAATAATCAATATAATTATACTTGAAATTAAAATTTGTAAAACTTACACCAAATTGAAATAAAAATTCTTTCAGTTTGCGAAAAAGAGATTTTGGTGATAAATACAAATAAATGAGTTAGAAGTAAATTAGAAAAGTAATTTTTTTAATTAATTTTTGATATAATTAAAGAAAAAATTATAATATTAAAATTATAAAAAAAATGAAAAATTGAAAAAAGAAGATAAAAGTAATATTAATACTAATATCACTAATAATAGTTCATATTAATTAATAAACATATTTAGAAAAAAAATAATTGGTATAAATAATAATTATATTTATTATTTATTATTATTACTAATAATAATAGTATAACTAGTAGTATTATTCATATTAATATAATAATAATATAATTGTAATTATATTTTTCTGAATAGGATTGTGATTAATATAATAATTATTATTATTATAAATAAGAATGTTAATATTAATTGATTTTTTTGGGCTTGTGGGTTTGGTTTGCTCACCTCTCCATTACCTTCCTCACACCCCTCGGTTGTCTCATGTTGGGCTTTATGTTGGTTGCTCTCAAACCCACTTCTCTTTTTTACAATAGTTCCGAAGCTTTCCTTAACTTGGGAAGGGACATAAGGGACCGTTTCCGGTGTCTCTTCTCTTTGCTTGTGTTCATTTAGGGTATTGCATTTTTTTTCTCGATTTCTAGGATATTGATTGTTGAAAATTTTGTTGCGTGCTAAGGTTTAATAAAATGATATGGTGTTTTTATTATATTCAATCAATGTGTGATTTGGGGATAAGAATGTTATTGTTTGATCAATTTGTCGGGTGTGTTGTTTGTGAAGTTAACCTACCGAGTTCATTGCGTGAAAAATTTGTCGTGTGCAAGGTTTGTGAAGTTCTTATTTTATTTGTACTGTTTATTGGGTGTGTAAACAGATAAATTATATGTCTAGCTATGTTCTTTTGGAGATCATCTAGTTGTGATTTGTTGTAAGGGGACTGTAAATTTGAATATCTTAAGTCTTTATGTGACGGTCCAGAGAATTGCTTTTAAATACAAAAATCCCCTTCAAGTTCTTAAATTACATTTTTTTTTTGAAAGTTGGTATTTTATATTTCTTTTAGTTTCCTTTCTTCTACTGAATAATTGATACTTTATTCCATTTTTGGTAGATATATCAGTGCTTCCTTGTAGTAGTTTGAAGTAGCCAGAATCTAGATGCTAGGCTAGCTTTTCCATATACCCTAGTTATAATCACCAAATCTGTAGCTAGAGGTGAAACTTTTGTTTGATTCATATTATTCAATGCATTAATATATTTTAAATATTTAACTAAATTAATATTATGTTAATATACGTTTGATTTTTTTTATTTCAGAAAATATTTTTATAAGCTAGCTTTTTAAAGTATACATTGTTGGGGAAAGGAGTAAAAGAAGGAGGTGAGGAAGGGTATATAGGATGTTTTTACAAATCTGATAAGAGACTATAAACACATATAAGATGAATAATATTATGTATAAACACATATAAAAGAAAATCATAATACAGAAAAGAAGTTACATAGATATTGAAAATGGAACATAAGAAAGCTTTGGATTTTGTGGTGTTTGTTATGGTTTATGTGTTGATTTTGGCTTAATCCCAAGTTCCACATCTGTGGGTTCATTGTTTGGGAAGGAGGTTTGAGGGTTATAAATTAAACTCTCCTCCTTCACTGTTATATATCTCAATTTGTAATATCTTCTCCCATAATAATAAAAGTGAGCTGTTTTTGCTGTGCTCGGAGATTAGGCTAAATTGGCCGAACTCCGTTAACAATTTTCTGGTCTGTTTTTTTCCTCTTTATCTCTTTTATTATTCCGCTTTATTTATTCAATATTATTTGTCGGGTAGCTCTGTTAGGGTTCTGTTTTAGTGGGAAAATTACCAGTTTTTCCCAACAAGTGGTATCAAGAGCCGAAGGTTCGCCCTTGGGTTGTTTGAAATTATTTGTAATATTGAATATTATATTGTGAGTCTGTAATGGCAAATAAAGATCAAGAAGGGAAGGCTCTGCAAGATGCAAATGTTGCAGAAAGCAAAAGTAATGTGTTGATTGTCTCGCTTTCAGCATCATTGCATCCAGATGAGTGAATATTGGATTCAGGTTGTACCTATCATATGTGTCCCATTCGAGAATGGTTCTTTGATTTTCAAGAACTCGATGGCGGGGTTGTTTACATGGGTAATGATAATCCATGTAAGACAGTCGGGATAGGTTCAATCAAGCTGCGGAATCATGATGGATCCACCAGAATTTTGTGGGATGTACGGTACGTGCCAAAGTTGAAGAAGAATCTCATCTCATTGGGGGCTTTAGAATCTAAAGGCCTAGTTGTGACGATGCGAGATGGAATTCTTAAAGCAACTTCAGGAGCACTGGTGATGATGAAAGGTGTGAGGAAGAACAATCTGTATTACTACCAAGGTAGTACAGTGGTGGGGACAGTAGCGGCAACAACTTCTAGCACTAAGAAGGATGCTGAGGCAACGAAGCTGTGGCATATGAGGTTGGGACATGCTGGAGAGAAATCCTTGCAAATTCTTGCCAAGCAGGGATTGTTGAAAGGTACGAAGACTTGCAAACTTGAATTTTGTGAGCATTGTGTTCTGGGAAAACAACGAAGAGTGAAGTTTGGCACTGCAATTCACAATACCAAGGGTATTTTGGATTATGTGCATTCAGATGTGTGGGGACCTGCCAAGACTCTGTCAATTGGAGGTAGGCATTATTTTGTCACTTTTGTTGATGATTTTTCCAGGAGAGTTTGGGTGTTTACCATGGAGAACAAAAATGATGTGCTTGAAATTTTCCTTAAGTGGAAAGCTCAAGTTGAAAACCAGACAGGAAGGAAGATTAAGGTTCTCCGAACAGATAATGGAGGAGAATACAAGAGTGATCCATTCCTGAAGGTATGCCAAGATTGTGGCATAGTTCGACACTTCACTGTTAGAAAAACACCACAGCAGAATGGGGTGCCAGAGCGTATGAACAAGACACTTGTAGAGAAACTTCGTTGTATGCTGTCTAATGCTGAGTTAGGCAGAAAGTTTTGGGCTGAGGCTGTGACATACGCTCAACATCTCGTTAATCGTTTGCCATCATCTGCTATAGATGGCAAAACCCCGTTAGAGGTATGGTCTGGAAAACCTGCAACTGATTATGATTCTTTGCATGTTTTTGGTTCTATTGCATATAATCATGTGATTGAATCAAAGTTGGATCCACGGGCAAAGAAGGCTCTTTTCATGGGCTTTAGTCCTGGAGTGAAGTGATACCGTTTGTGGTGTCTAGAGGCAAAGAAGACGATTATCAGCAGGGATGTTACCTTTGATGAATCTTCCATGTTAAAGAAGGTAAATCCAGAAGGAGCTGATAGTACTCTGCAACAGGTGGAGTGTGTTCGGAAGCAGGTGGAGTTTGAGCAGACAGTGGTGATCCCAACACGAGATACTACAAGTGACTCTCCTATGGCAGAAGAAGAGTCAGATGAGGAAGAGGTTCCTACCCAAGAATCTCAACAACAATCAGCGCCAATTGCAGTTAGAAGACAAAGACGAGATATTCAGAAGCCTGCTCGTTTCATGGATATGGTTGCCTATGCACTTCCAGTTGTTGATGACATTCCATCCACTTACCCAGAAGCCATTCTGAGTTCAGAGAGTGGTAATTGGGCAGGTGCGATGGAAGAGGAGATGCAGTCTTTGAAGAAAAACAAGACGTGGAAGCTGACACAATTACCAAAAGGTAAGAAGGAATTGAGTGCAAATGGGTATTTGCAAAGAAAGAAGGATTTTCTAATAAAGAAGATGTTCGCTACAAGGCAAGGTTGGTTGCTAAAGGCTTTGCTCAGAGGGAGGGAATTGATTATAATGAGGTATTTTCTCCAGTTGTTAAACATTCCTCCATTCGAATTTTGTTGACCTTGGTATCACAGATGAATTTGGAGCTTGCTCAACTTGATGTAAAGACCGCGTTCCTACACGGTGATTTGAAGGAGGAAATCTATATGACTCAACCAGAAGGATACAAGGTTGATGGTAAAGAAGATTGGGTTTGTAAACTTAGCAAATCGTTGTACGGACTGAAACAATCTCTGAGACAGTGGTACAAACAATTTGATAAGTTCATGAAGGATCAGAAGTACAAGAGAAGCAAATATGATCACTGTGTGTATTTGCGCAGACTTGAAGATGGTTCCTACATTTACTTACTCTTATATGTTGATGATATGCTGATTGCAGCAAAGAGCCAAGTTGAGATTGATAGGCTAAAGGCTCAGTTGAGTAAAGAGTTCGAGATGAAGGATTTGGGGGAAGCCAAGAAGATTCTCGGCATGGAGATAAACAGGGACAGAGAGAGGGGAAAACTTTGGCTGTCACAGAAGCAGTATTTGCAGAAGGTACTACAACGTTTTGGTATACACGAAGATACAAAACCTGTAAGTACCCCACTTGCTCCTCATTTGAAATTGAGTAGCCGTTTATCTCCGACGACTGATGAAGAACGAGAATACATGGCGAAAGTCCCATATGCAAATGTAGTTGGAAGCTTGATGTATGCAATGGTGTGTACGAGACCAGATATTTCACAGGCTGTGAGTGTTGTTAGCAGGTACATGCATGATCCGGGCAAGGGTCATTGGCAAGCTGTGAGATGGATTCTATGGTACCTCCAAAATACCTTAGATGTTGGATTGACATTTGAGCAAGATGAATCACTTGGTCAATGCATAGTTGGATATTGTGATTCTGATTATGCAGGTGATTTGGATAAGCGACGATCTACAACTAGCTATTTGTTCACTTTAGCAAAAGCGCCAGTTAGTTGGAAGTCTACCTTGCAGTCTACGGTGGCTTTGTCTACGACAGAGGCAGAGTATATGGCGATTATAGAGGCTGTGATGGAAGCAATTTGGCTTCATGGGTTGCTTAAAGACTTGGGAGTTGGTTAGAAACAACTTGAGTTATATTCTGACAGTCAGAGTGCTATTCATTTAGCAAAGAATCAAGTCTTTCATGCACGGACGAAGCACATTGATGTTCGTTATCACTTTGTGCGTGAGATTCTCGAAGAAGAGGAGATTGTTCTCCTGAAGATTCACACTACGGAGAATCCTGCAGATATGCTCACCAAGGTGGTTACAAGGACCAAGTTTGAACACTGTTTAGACTTGGTTAATATCTTGCACATTTGAAGTTGGCGCCCGGAGGCGCAAATTTGAAGCACTGTAAAGTTTGTTTTTGTTATGTTTTGAGAAGATTTGTTTTAGGTGGGACTTGAAATGAAGTCAAGGTGGAGATTTGTTGATTTTGGCTTAATCCCAAGTCCCACATCGGTGGGTTCATTGTTTGGGAAGGAGGTTTGAGGGTTATAAATTAAACTCTCCTCCTTCACTGTTATATATCCCAATTTGTAATATCTTCTCCCATAATAATAAAAGTGAGCTGTTTTTGCTGTGCTCGGAGATTAGGCTAAATTGGCCGAACTCTGTTAACAATTTTCTGGTGTGTTTTTTCCTCTTTATCTCTTTTATTATTCCGCTTTATTTATTCAATATTATTTGTCGGGTAGCTCTGTTAGGGTTCTGTTTTAGTGGAAAAATTACCTGTTTTTCCCAACATTATGGTGTGGTGGCAACAAGGTTCACTACATCTGAAAAGCTTCCTTTTCTATTCATTTATACGTATTTTGGCCACCTGGTCCTCCCTCAGACCAGAATCCAAAAACAGTTCATGTGTAATCTGTAAAACTGGTTACTGAACCACTGAGAGCATAAATGAGTAAAGTTCTCCTATGATTTATTAGATGAATATATTTAAATTATAATGAAGAACAATTTTTATTGGAGCTGGTTTTGTTCAATACTTTAATATTCCATTTGTTTTTAAATGTTGTGAGAAAGTTAAGGCCATTAGTGTTAATATATTTAATTTTCTATTTTAAATTATTGGGCTTTGTTTGTTTGACTCAACTTTCCTTTTCTGTTTCAGCTAGGTCTTAATCTTTTTCTTATATATACACCATGTATTTTACTCTCTAATATACAAGTGAATAAAAGTTTTTTTTATATTTATTTTTCTCTACAATTAGGGTTCATCAAAACCTCTCTTTCTTCATTACGATTACGTGCGATTACGTACGCTACATTAAAGCATCACATCAGACAAGGAATATTCATCTTCATTTACTGTAATATGGTATCAGAGCTCTTCGAATGAAGAGTTCTGCTGCGCTTCTCTCTGATTTTTATTTCCCTCTTTGCTGTTCTTGGTTTTTTTTTTTTTTCTGTTCTCTTTCAAAATCTTGATTGGTTTTAAAAATCTTTTAGGCAATGTTTAATGAAAACCCTAGTCTTCATAGTCTTAGTAGTCACACTATTACATGCAATTTTTGTGGTAAATATGGTCATACTGAGGCTGTTTGTTTTCGCAAAGTGGGTTTTCCTTCTGGTAATGTTAAAACCTCAAAGTTTTCTTTTACTATAAAAGTCTGCACTTTTTGTAATCGTCTTGGCCACACTGTTGACACCTGTTATAAAAAGCATGGGTTCCCTCCTGGCTACAAATTCACCAATTGGACATCCCATGCCAATAATATGATTACTACTGACACTTTTTCTGAGCTTTTTCCTAAAGAACAGGATGACACCAATAGATTCATTATTATGCTGAATAAAGGAAAAAAAAACTATATTTTTTGCAAATAAATATAGGTAGTCCTAGAAAGATGAACAACAATGTTAAAATATTCATCTCTTTTATGGAGAAAAAAATCTAAACTACAATTTAAATATTAAATATCTAATTTAAGTTCATAATGGTATATTTTTTTTTAAAAAGGAACCAACACTTCTAATACAAGAAAATCATTAAATAGAAATTAAATTGAAAGACAAAAAATAATTAATTATTATATAAATTAAATTAGATACTATTTTAGATACTAAAAAACTTATTAGTATCTAAATTAGTTTATATTATTGATAAATAATTTTTAAATTGATATTTAATTAACTAACTAGGTTTTAACTACTAGTTTTAAATCTAAATAATTATTAACTAATTAGATACTAATTTAAAATCTATTTATCAATAATAAAAATTAATTTAGATATCTCAATTTTTATTAATCTTTAAAATAGTATCTAATTTAGTTAATATAACAATTAATTATTTTTTATTTTTATTTAATATAAATTATTTTCTAGTAAAGTTGTTAACGTTTCCCCTTAATATAATATTTGGTCTTACTTTAAGGGTGAGTATTTTGAGTAGGTTCAACTTCTCCAATCTCTACATCCTATATATTAGCTTTGATTATTCATCGGTAGTCTTCTGTTATTATTGAGCTTACTCATTGACATATACTCCTTCGATTTGTTTTTGCTAATAGGTTCTCTTATCTCTTTGTTGCTTTTAGAGTTTGATTTTCATTGCTGTTCCCGCCGGTTGACTCGATTGCCTTCGTATGTCTACGACGATCACACGCCCAATTCTCTCTGCCTTCGTTCGTGCTTTCCTACGATCAAACACCTGAAATTGTAAAGACAAAGGGCGCCCTAGAGGCCATTTGCACTCCGACGCTCAAGTCAGTCCTGGGCTAGGAAACACCGAAACTTAGCTGTAAAAAACTCTCTATGTAATCTGTGTGTGTATTCGCGTAAGAATTGCGTACCTTATTAGGTTTGATACTACCCTTTATATACTCTAGGATTTCTGCTGTTTCCGTTAGCCGCAATTAGGGTTACTGAAGGTGTGCCTTAGTGCCACTATCATCCACTCTTCGGGCAATCTAGTGCGTAAGGCTACCTTACTGGAGTGCAACCTCTGACGGGATGACCACCTGGGTACCAACTTGTGCACCTAATCTCTGGGGCCATTCGTCCTGGGAGTGCCCTAGTTGTTCACGTGCCATGCATGCAGTTTACCCCCAGAACGTAACCCTCTTGGGCTTTATCTCTTCCAGTGGCTCTTTACTTGTGTTACGCCTGAACGCGTCATCCACACCACACGCATGGGCCCCCTCGTGATCTAGGCTTCTCCTTAACTGATAACTGGTGTGTTGTCTGGGATCCACCTCTTGTGGCCCAGCTCCGCTGTTGCCGATGTCCGAGGACATGTCAGCACATTCTGATGACCGATGCTTGACCACTGCTCGATCCTCTGGGCATACCATTTGCGAGGCACTCTGGGCGTACCGCTGGTGGGACCCAGCTTACGTGACCGACGCCTGACCACTCCTCGACACCCTGGGTGTGCTGTCTGCAAGGCACTGGTCCATGCCGCTCGTGGGACCCAGCTTACGTGGCCCACATCTGCTAGTAGTCAACGACGTCCGAGGACTAGTCGGTACAATTGCAAATTGGTATCATTGCATATTGGTTTTAAGTAAGCATGATAGTAAACAAGAGTGAGGAATTTATACACAATTTGCAAAAAGAATAAAAAGATGACAACCTTTAGTATTGTAGTTGCATTTTTTCTTTTCTTTTCTTTCTATACTTGGCTCCTTCGCAAGTGAATCACTTCCTCAAATTCAAGTGTGGGTACCGGACATAGCCTAATAGTGTGACCAACTACATAACACCTTGGGCCAGTCTTTCTAAATTTTGTTGTAACAACTTCATCATTTGAGTCCCTTCTCCTAAGTTTTTTTAATCTACTCAAACCTTACTTATACATGTGGTAGAATGGTTTCAACTTTAATGGTTGATCAATGAGTAGGACCATAAATTTGATGTATTATTTTGTTATAACATTTGATATAGGGTTCTCTTAAATTAAATGTGATGGAAACATTATTACATCTACATGGAATTCCAACAAGATTCATAATAAACTTATCAAATAGGATACTTCAAATTTTTTAGGCCCATCCAATGTAGCAAACCAATTCCTACTTTTTCTATCTCTTGATCCGACTTTTTTTCTTGGTATTGACATAATATTGCCTTCATACTTAGCAACCTTCTGTACAAGAAAAAATGTGTTTACCTACTCTTGAAATTCGTAGGTAATACATGAAATTTGTAGGCAATAGTTGGTAAATAAATTAACAATTTCTAGTAGTGTTTTTCTTTTAATATGGCAAATATGTCCATGACATACACTCTAAGCCACTAAAAAATGGTGAGTACGATTTTTTCCTAACACTTGTTGAATTCTTCCACTAACTTATTCATCAACACATTATTACATTTTGGGATTAAAAGTAAATGAATACTTACACTAGTTTTGAAATAAAATTCTAGTCAACAACTAATGGTGATATGCTTGATTTGTTGCATTTTTCATCTCATGCCTCAACATAGGTAGCCTAGTAGTCCCCGTCCTCAAATTCATTAATAATATCCCACCACTTTTTTTTTTTTTTTTTTTTCTCTGTAAAATTGATATATACATAAAAAGCTATGTTCATTACCTTCTAAGATCTCCTCAAATTGTGGAATTAAACCCTACAAACAACATAATCAATAAGGTTCATAATTAATTATGTCTGGATTAGTTAAGTAATAGGTTTAGTAATTAACCTTTTGTTGCTGCTAATAATACAAATTTATGTGTTCTAACATCTTCAATGTCTTTAAGTAAAAGATTTAAGACTCATGTACTTTTCATTTATTTCTATCTCCATAACTTTCCCTAGAGAAGAAAATAATGATCTGTTCTTGTGTGAGAGTTGGGACCTAGAGAAATATTAAGAGGATTCCTTATATCTCCTTCTATCGGTTGGTTGTACCGTCCTTCAACTCCCTGCCTTGCAAATTCCCCGCTCTTCCTTCCTAGCCTCGGCTCTCGGTCTTCTCGTAATCCAAACTCGGAGGGTACCTACAAAAGACACTTCGATGCTCAAGTAAGTAAAGACGTTCTATACTCGGTTCTCAGAGCACGGTACATGATGACATACCTGATTATTGGATTATGTGCTATTTATATTACCTTTGGTGGACTTTCCTTATTTGGCCAGGTTAAGGAGTTGGATCGCATTTAAGGCTGCATTACCTAGCTCCTAATCACAGATTAGCTTTGTTGACCTTGATTGAGCGTAAATGGACTTGTTGATATGATTCCAATAGCAAGATATAGATGATTCTTTGACATTTTATGGAATCAACTTGAGTTGGAGATTGAATAGGCACTTTTATAGAAATGGATCAATGTTCTATGTTTCAAGAACTCACCAAAACTTGCGCTAAACACCAAAGCTCACATGGAAGTCCCATTTCTTGTCAATTGAACCGATTAAAAGATGTAAGAATGCATTTGAACCAATTAAATTGCGTAACAATTGAAATGCACCGAACAAACCAATGGAAAATGAAGAAGAACCGATTATTTCCAGCAAAGGAGAAGATGAACCGAACAAAACATGATTTAAAGCTAAAGCACCGAATAAAATTGCAAGAAAGGAACCTAAGACATGTTTAAGAGTTCATATGAGCACGGAAATGGAAGAAATAGATGGAGAAGAAAGAAGACTTATGTGGTTGTAGTTCTTGGTTGATGAACACGCCACTTGAAGTGTGAATGCTCCAAGATAAGTGTGAATTGTCGCCACTTGAGAGAACCAAGGTACTCAAGATGAGACTAGGAAGAGGAGAAAACAAGTTCTCACTACACTCAATCACCAATTTGGGAGAGTTTTGTTACTACAAATTCCAATTCTGAATTTAGAAGGACCCAAGCCCTCCTTTTATAGGAGCAAGGGCCTGTCATGAGCTTAATAAAGCTTGTACCACAAGCTACCCAAGAGTCTCCTAATCTAACGCTTATAGTGACTTATGAAGAGTCACCTTCTAGAAAATTCTAAACTAAAGCTTAAAGATGCTTTACAAGAGAGGTATCTAATGTTTCCCTCTAAGCACCTTTCTAAAAACTATGTATTAAACATTCTACTTTTTATACAAAAGACACTATAAAAAGAGAAAACAATCTACCACTACTTCCTAATTCCTTAAACTTGCTCCTTGTAAGCCTTTGAGGTAAGCTAGTGTCTCCTTGAGCTTCTTCAACTTCGGCCTCTACCTCCTCTTGTCCTTGATCTTCGGCCTCTATTTCTTCTTGATCTTGATCTCCATCATACTCCCTGAGTTGGAGAGAATTCGACCACGAATTCTGGAGACCTACAGAAAAAGGAGTTAGATCACTGATATTAAATGTATGACTACCAAGGTATGTATGAGGCATATCTAACTCATAAGCATTGTCATTAATCCTCTTTAGGACTTGGAAAGGTCCATCATCACGAGGCATTAGTTTGGACTTCCTTTGAGTAGGAAAACAATCTTTCCTCAAATGAAGCCAAACCCAATCACCTTCATCAAATAACAATGTTTTTCTCCTTTTGTTGGCAAGTTCAGCATACTTGCCAACCTTCTTCTCAATTCTCAACTTGATGTCTTTATGCAAATTTTTCACAAAAGAAGCCTTTTCATCCCCATCTTTGCACAAGACATCATCAAGTATGGGAATAGGAAGAAGATCAAGAGGTGTTAAGGGATTAAACCCATAGACAACCTCAAAAGGAGAATGTGAGGTGGTAGAATTTACTACACTATTATAAGCAAATTCAACATGTGGTAGTAAATTCTCCCAAACTTTAGGATTCCTGGAAATAAAGCATCTCAACATTTGTCCCAAAGTTCTATTTACCACTTCGGTTTGACCATCGGTTTGTGGGTGACAAGTGGTAGAAAATAAAAGTTTAGTACCAAGCTTACCCCACAAGGTCTTCCAAAAGTGACTCAAGAACTTGGAATCCCTATCGGACACAATAGTTCTAGGAATACCATGCAAACGAACCACTTCTTGAAAGAAGAGGTTTGCAATATGACATGCATCATCCACTTTGTAGCAAGGAATAAAGTGAGCCATCTTTGAAAAACGATCCACGACCACAAAAATGGAATCCTTTCCCTTTGATGTCTTGGGTAATCCTAAGATGAAATCCATAGAAATGTCAACCCAAGGCATTGAAGGGATAGGAAGAGGAGTATATAAACCATGGGGATGCAATCTAGATTTAGCTTTACGGCAAGCTATGCATTTTTCACACAAACTATGAACATGTTTATGCATATGAGGCCAAAAGAAATGTTCATGCAACACATCCAAAGTTTTTGCAACCCCAAAATGACCCATTAATCCTCCCTCATGTGCTTCTCTAACAAGAGATAATCTAATGGAGCTTTGAGGAACACAAAGACGTTCTCCTTTAAAAAGAAAGCCATCATGTAGAAAAAAATCTTTGTGTCCTCCTTTGATACACTCTTGATAGATAAGAGAAAAATCAAAGTCATCATGATAAAGATCCTTAATGTGATCAAAGCCAAGAAATTGAGAACCCAAAAGATTTAGCAAGGCATAACGTCTAGAAAGTGCATCGGCCACAACATTATTTTTGCCTTGCTTATGCTTGATCACATAAGGAAATTGCTCAAGGAATTCCACCCACTTAGCATGCCTCTTGTTAAGTTTGTTTTGGCTTTTCAAATATTTAAGAGATTCATGATCACTATGAATCACAAACTCTTTAGGAAAAAGATAATGTTGCCAAGTAAACAAAGCTCTAACAAGTGCATACAATTCCTTATCATAAGTGGAATAGTTGAGATGACTTACTTTCAATTTCTCACTAAAATAAGCTATGGGGTGGCCCTCTTGAAGGAGAACAACCCCAATGCCTATACTTGAAGCATCACATTCAATCTCAAATGTTTTAGCAAAATTAGGAAGGGCTAAAATGGGAGCATTAGTCAATTTTTCTTTTAAAACATCAAAAGCATTTTGTTGTGCTTCTCGTGGACCCTAGCGGGTTGTGTGCGCATCTGCACTCTTGGGCGTGTAGGTGCAGCTGTCGTGCACTTCTCGTATGCCTCGCCCTCAGAGGCAATGTGTTCTACCGCTCGACGCCTTACTTCAGCAAAAGTCTTGGGGCGGCTGGGATTGAGTGACTTGCTGAAAGACCCAGGACACACCCCTTTCCTGAATGCGTACACGATCATGGGTTCGTCTGTGGTACCCACCTTCACCACCTGCGCCCCGAAGCGGCTTATGTACTCTTTCAAGGTTTCACCTTGATACTGCTTCACGTCGAATAGGTCCTATGAAACTGGGGCTGGGGCCCTGTTGGCTAAATACTGCTCTCTGAATAGCCGCGAGAGCTGCGTGAAAGACGTGATGTGACCCTCTGGGAGGCTGATGAACCAATCCATGGCCATCCCAGTCAAAGTGCTCATAAAGATCTTGCATCTTACGGCATCAGAACCGCCTACCAGCATCATCTGTGTGTGGAACGCAGTGAGGTGCGCCTCAGGATCCTCCATCCCTGTGAAGGTTACTTTGGGCCCCGTGAAGGTGTTGGGGATTGCTGATCGCCTGTGAGAATGGTGTTGAGAATTCTCTGGGTGGGTTGGCAATCTCAGGCTCGTCTACGTCGCGCCATCCACGGCGTAGCTCCTCGTTGGCGCGGTGGAGCTCATCGTTTCTCGCATGAGATGCTGTGAGATCCACCTGCATGTGCTCTTGCTCCGCTTTCGATTACCATTGCTTCTTGCAGCCCTTGCATCATGCCCATGAGTTGTTGCATGGTCATCTCTTCACTCCTAGCGCGTGCGGGTCTCATGTTCGTGGTTTCCGGAAGCCCTCTTCACTATCTGGGTTTTGAGAACTGGAACTGGGTTGGAAACTGCAACTGGAACTGAAAAACCGTGTAATGGGACTGATGTTTTATATCGGCCCCACGGTGGGCGCCAAATGTTCCCGCCAGTTGACCAGGGTCGTTTTTATGCGTGGCTTGTCCTCACGAGCTAGGGCACCTTCGTTCTGCTCCGTTCGTGAGTACCTGAAAAGAAGTGAACAAAAGGGTGTTCTCGCGGCCGTTTGCACTCCGACGATCAAGTCAGCTAGCGAGAAACATCAAAGGTGACACACCTCCGTATCGGAACACCGTGAAAGGATGCTCTGAAGGTGGTCGAAATACTGAATAGCTAGTACTGTGTGCCCTAATTGCCTGTGCGCGCTGTGGGTGCGCCGTGAAACAACTAGGGTTTTTGGCTCTATGTAAACTGTGAGAATTAGGTCAAAACTCGGATCCCTTTCAAACGTCCCAAGACCCCTTTTTATATACCTCTTTGCATTTAAAGCGCGTTAAAGCGCATTGAAAGCGTATAAAAATATCCCTTGGAACGTTCGAATCTTAACTGAATTAACGCGTACCTTGGCAAACTTTCACTAAAACATTGATGAACACGTGCTTATTGCCACGTGTTCTTTTGACTTGATCGTTATTCTATGTAGAGGGCCTCACAGCGCCGTAACCCAACTTAGGGTTATTCCTTTGTGTGAATCATCTTTCCTCGAAGTGCATCTAGCGCGTGGGGTGACTTTCTGGGTGCCAACTCATGCACCCCAACCTCTAGTCACTCGCCCTATGAGTGTATCTACCTTTATCTCGCACCATGCCCCTGGTTCACCTCCGGGCATGACCTTTTCATGGGTCGTATCTATCCCAGGGGTCTCCCTGAGGTGGCGTGGGTACTTCACGAGTCAGGTTACTCCCTACTGGTACTAGAACTATGGCCTTGAAACCACATTTTTCTTCTCTTTGTTACTGCTCTGGGCCATGCCTTAACCTAGCGACGCTTCAACCTGGCGACACCTTATTTTGGCGACGCCTAACCTGGCGACGCCTTACTTCAGCGATGCCCCAACCTGGCGACGCCTCAAGCGGTCAATTCGTTGACTTTCTTCCTTGGGTCCCTTGAGGGCCCCACCATACGTTGGCTTTGACTTTGACTTTGACTTTGGTCAACGCTTGGGGACGGAACGGTACAGTTTAACTAATGCTCCTTCTACTTTTCAGACAACAATGAATGATCTACTAAGACCATACCTCCGCCGGTTTGTCCTAGTTTTTTTTTATAATATTTAGATTTATAGCCCAAACTTGCAGGATCATATTGTTCATCTAAAAACTATATTGGCAGCATTACAAAATAAAAAATTCTTTGCCAAGCTTTCCAAATGCAGTTTCGCAACCACAAAAGTCAGTTACTTAGGTCATATAATTTATGCTTAAGGAGTCCACCCTGACCCAGATAAGGCCAGGGCCATCCACAAATAACCTTAGCCACGATCACTCACGGAATTACGGGGTTTCCTCGACCTCACCGGATTCTACATAAAATTCATTAAGCAATACGCCACTCTCGCCGCTCCTCTCACCGACTTATTACAACACCATAAATTTACATGCTCTCAGCCCGCACAACAATCATTTGAAAATTTAAAATTACACATAGCAAAAGTGCCTACCCTACAAATTCCCGACTTGAAGCTTCCTTTTGTGGTAGAAACAGACGCTTTTGCGGTGGCTGTAGGAGCTGTCCTTAACCAATCAGGGCGTCCGCTGGCCTTCTTCAGCAAAAAAAATGAGTTCCAAACTCTAAGCTTCCTCCGTTTATGCATGCGAGATGTACGGCATTACAGAATCCATAAAAAAATGGTGTCAATATCTCATAGGTCAGCATTTCAAAATCATCACAAACCAAAAGAGCCTAAACACACTACTTTCCCAAATCATACAAACCCTCGAGCAACAGAAATGGACAATAAAATTACAAGGGTATGATTTTCAGATTGTTTACAGACCTAGGAAGGAGAATGCAGTGGCTGACGCTCTTTCAAGACAGAGTGAGGATCACTCAACCATACTGCTTGCTCTATCATCGCCCATTTCTGAGCTTGTTCGCGACCTCCAACATTATCTTGCAACCGTAGAAGGTCAGTCAGTGATCCAAGCATGCACCTACAGTCAAACACAACTGAACCTTTTCTCCACTACCCAGGGGTTATTATTCTTCCGCCACAAGATTTTTGTGCCAACAGTGAATGACTTCCGCCACCGAATCATGACCGAATTCCACGCTTCCCCTGATGGCCATTCCAGCATTAAACCCACTCTTAAGCGCATAACTGCTTCTTTTTATTGGCTGAAATGGACAAGAGACGTCCACCATTTCATCCAACAATGCTCCATATATCAAGAAAACAAATACATGCCAACCAAAACTCAGGGGTTATTACAACCACTACCGATTCCAAAACAGGTATGGGAAGAAATATCAATGGACTTTATAACTCACCTTCCATGTTCGGCCGGGCACTCGGTCATTTGGGTTGTTTGCGATCGACTCAAAATATGCTCAATTTATAGCCCTTCCTATGCACTTCACTGCCCAACAGCTAGCCAAACGTTTTTCTGTGGAGATATGTCGCCTTCATGGACTACCCAAATCCATTGTTTCAGATAGAGACCCCTTGTTTGTGAGTACCTTTTGGCAACATTTGTTCAAGGCACAAGGAAAAACGTTAAATTTCAGTTTGTCTTACCACCCTCAAACTGATGGCCAAACAGAGGTGTTAAACCGCGGATTTGAAGCTTACCTGAGATGCTTCGTGGGTAACCAACCTAAGAAGTGGTATCAATATCTGAACTTGGCAGAGTTGTGGCAAAATACCACATACCATTCGGCGATCGGAACCTCCCTGTTCCATGCGTTATACGGTCGACAACCACCCACCATCGTCGACGTCGTTAACATACCAAACGCGGGAACCACCATTCAAGAGATGCTGATGGAGCACATCGTTATCGTCCATGTCCTTCGGGAACATTTGCGCCGCGCACGCTAGCGCATTGGCGACCAAGCCAATCGCCATCGCATCGACCGCTCCTTTGACGCCGACGAGTGGGTGTGGGTGCGCCTGCATCCCTATCGACAACACTCGTTAACTCGATGCCCAAATCAAAAGTTGGGTTCGCGTTATATAGGGCCATACAGAGTCCTCCGTCGCGTCGGAGTCGTGGCTTACAAACTCCAGTTACCGGAGTCCGCTCATGTCCACCCAGTCTTCCATGTTTCACTTTTAAGACCATTCAAAGGGTCAGTTGGGGAGCCCATTTTTCCCGCTACTGAATCCATTGATTTTTCCCTTCCATCAACACTTAACTCAACTGAAAACCCTAGTCAGAAGTATCTGAACTCACCGGACATGGAGACCAATGCGCACACACCAGGTGTTCCACTCACAGCTGGCACAAACTTACCTAACCTCGAGCCTCACGCACACGCGCCCCAAAAGAGCCCTTCCACGTCTCATAATGACCTAAACACGCCTCCTGCAAGAGCTCATAGGCCGCGCGCCACGCGTCCCACTTGTAGGCGGTGCGGTTGCCCCAAGCCTCGAGCCCAACACCAACATTCAAAACGCACCAACCATTCCTAACCCTAATTCTGCAACGACTACAACCTTCCACTTCCCTAATGCACCTGCAAACTGACCCATCAAGGTCCAAATTAACGTTGCACCCTTGCCAAACCCTAATCCCACAATGACGCCCCTCCCTACAACCCTAATTTAACCGCAACCCAACCCACAAACCCCAATAACCCAACATCTATAACCAACCCAACACATCCTTCACGACCCAAATTAGCTCTACACTCCCACCCCAACACCAAAGCATCACACACCAAAACACTAAATTTGCACTAGAGCCCATACCGTCAAAGAGCCCTACTTTAGCTGCACCCCCGCGCCATTCCCAATACATCGCATCCCATAACCAAAACAATGCTCACGCAGGCCTACTCCAACCCACTTACCCACCAACGGCCCAACTGACCCCAAGGCTCCACTTTGAGGACAAAGTGCTTTTGGGGTCGGATAGTAATGTTAGATTGGGTCCATATACAAGTACAAGGCCAAAAAGCAACCCAATTGGATGAAAGATTTTGTAATAGGATAGAACCATGCTACTACTTGAAAAGTCTGTCATCATCATTATTATTATTATTATTATTATTATTATTATTATTATTATTATTATTTATTTTCAGTTTAAAATATTTTATTTTATTAATATTATAAGGCCATGACCCACTTATACCTATAAATGAAGGCAGAGAAGTTTTTTTATGGTAATCCTAATTTAGTATAAGCAGTAACAAAAGGCTAACATGATGCGTAATGTGTTCATTGCTCTTTGAAGTAAATATTTATATATCATTTATAAAGACAAAGCATGAAATTAACCTATTAATAATCAAATTCAATTTGTATAGTTGCTGCTGTACTTTATTTATTTTCACCAGTTGAATAAATTGAAGTATTCCATCTTAAAATAAAACATGTTGATGATCACGGTTACTATATTTATCTATCTATAATATGAAGAGATCCAATTACACCTATTGTAAGTTTTACCAAATATTACCATGTCCAATACTTTTCAATTGAATATAAAATTTCATTCAAATAAATCATCTATATAAAATTTATGTGAAACTATTTGACATTTCACTTATAATGCAAAATTTTGACATATATTAAAATATATAATTTAATTACTTTCTTATTGTTATTTAATTTTAATAAAAAAATTAATATTAATAATTATGATAAGATGAAGTATTACAAAGTGGACTTTAAGCCTCATAAAACCGGGGCTCATGGGGTGAGGTTTGCACCCACTTATATACAATGAAATGTCTAAATCTCTAGTCGATGTGGGATCTCCAACACCCCCCCTCACGCCGAGACTGCCAACTCGTGCGTGAGACTATATATTATGGGTGGTCTGATAGCGGGTGGCACGATAAGCCCAACACAAGCACTTGCTAGGATAAACTGGAAATGAGTCTGATACCATATTACAAAGTGGACTTTAAGCCTAACTCAACCCCATAAAACCAGCTCATGGGGTGAGGTTTGCACCCACTTATATACAATAAAATGTTCTAATCTCTAGTCGATGTGAGATCTCTAACATGAAGTTATCATTTTATTATTAAATTAATAAAATTTCTTTATTATATAGTTATTAACTGCATAAGATTTGATAAAAGAATTTTACGGATATAACTATATATGAGAACTAAAAAAATGATTTGAAATTACACTTATTTTAACTATGGCTAACCGCTATTAAATATTTACAATAATGGAAATTAGTTCCAGCTGGCACATAAATAAATGAAAAACATTGTTATATTGTTTAGGGTAGATACATTCTCATTCTTCTGTTTTGGGTGGAATCAAATATGGAAGGTTTCGTTTTCCTCAGTCGTATATTCTTTGTTTTTTTTTTCTCACTCATAATGTGCACGCTTGATTCAAAATATTCAACCACTTCAAAAAGTGCTTATTTTTTAAATAAATAAATCAACTATATATAATAGAAATATAATTATTTTGTTAAAAAATTTACAAAGACTTGAAAAAAGTATACTAGTTGCATATCATAAAATAAATATTTTCTAATGTATTGAAATTTTTATTTATATTAAATAGTGAGTTAGTATATAAGGATATACTTTTCATTTATTTATTATATAAAGATATTTTTGTTATTTATATATATAATTTTTTTCATCTCATTTTAAGAAAAGACACAAATTTTAACTTTAATTCCACAACTACTTTTTTCTTTTTATCAAACAACTAAATAATAATCTCATTTTCTATCTAATTTGTTTTTCTTCTCCTCACTTTTTAGTACGTGTTCTAGTTTGTTTAACAATGGTCCAATTTACGATTATCCAAGTATAGATAAAGTTAAAAAGGACTATTTATTATTCCATACTTATGTTTCTTTATACACCTTTATAAGATGTTTTAAAAGTTTAAATTTCTGATATTTTAGATTTTTAGATGACGGAATTTAAAAATTACACATCCTAAATATATTTTAAATCTAAAAATATATAATAGATTATGTATTCTAAAAATCCAAAATACATTTTAGATTAAAAATATATTCTAGATTTTTGAGTTAAAATGAAAATATTTTTTTATCGACAAAAAAAGAATGAATAAATAATGAAGGTACATTCGAGGTAACCCATGACCAAACCTGCAGTTGCGCCATTATGAAGATTTTTATGTGATCTATGCATCCATTCTTGAAAACCTTCTTATTTCTTTGTTTTCATAGTTCACCTATAATTGCTATCCACACACAATACGAGATCCGATTAACATATTTGCTTTCCTCGTTCATCTTGAAGTGTGAACAAAACATTTTTGGATCCTGATGAACCACCGCTGTCCTGCCGCCCACTCATAATACTTAGACCAAACCAGCCATGCTATCCTACAAGTACTAGACAAATGAGATGTTGTTTTCACATCCTCCCCACACACATTACCGATACTACTCTCCACCATAATCCCCCTTCTCAACAAGTTAGCTTTAGTCGCAATTTTGTTCTCAACACCCTCCATGTTGTAACTAAGGCAAGTGGCTAAAATGAAAATGTATTAAGTTGTACCACAATGCATTCTTAGATTATTCAATCTATAAACATATTTAGAATTTTTGTGAATATATATATTTTTTAATTATATAATTTAAAATACGTTTTTAGATTATATAATTCAGACTATATTTTTATATCTAGATTATGTAATCCAAAATCTTTCTTTCTTTGCATCTAAGAAGGTACAGAATATGGGGGTGTTAAAAGAAATTGTCAATCCAAAAAAATCAGTTTCAGTGTTGGACCAGAAAATCTACAGGAAGCCCAATTCATTACGGGTATGCTGTATTTATCATCTATATTGTTCTCTACTCTCTACTTCCTTCTCTCATCCATGGCTATAATGTACTTACTTAAATATCTGTATCCATTATTTAAATAAAAAAAATCCCAGTTCTTTTAAAATATATAGAATACCTTCTGAATAAGTTTTAGAAAGAATCTATTCAAGAATACGTTTTAAGTTTATTATTTACCAGTAATTCTTGTTTTAATAGTAGTATGTCCCTTTTGAGACTATACTTTGAATCAGGAAATCTATAATTATATTTAGGATTTAAGATAATGGAGAATGGAGGAAGAATTTGTCCATCTATATACGTAACCAATCAAAGTAATTGTAACTTGAAGTCTATCTATACATGTAACCAATTTTAGCTATTGTTATAAGGAATTTTTAATCACATATATAAGCCATATAACATAACAGAGACAATAAGAGTGGGTTGGGATAGAGATAACTCAAATAAAATTAACTAATTTATGCACATATTTCTTTTTAACTTTACTAATCATTGGTAACATCATAGGAGGAATTGATGAAGTATAAGATTTGAATATCAAACATAAATTTATTGATTGATTGTGAATTATCTTCTGCTCCCACGTTACATATACCACCTAAGTAACAGAAGAGATATTTTCTTTGTCCTGTTCCAAATCTTGGAGATTATTAAGTGTACTAATTTCCTCCACGGACTTGTAAGTGTAAAACCATGCACATATTACAAAGTAAATGAGATTCAGAAGTTGAATCCCACTAAGAAGATAAAAGTAACACTCCAATCTACCCCTGTTGAGGTTCCTATCAGGCAACCAATTCCTTTCCTTGCCAGAATACTTGTGAACTAGTGAGACCATAATTGTGCCAACATAGTTCCCAATGGCACTAGTTATGCAGTATAGAGCTGTAGCAGTGCTCCTCATGCTTTCAGGTGACTGATCATAGAGAAATTCCAAATGGCCCACAACCATGAAAACTTCAGCCACCCCATGCAGACAATACTGAGGTACCAACCAGAACACACTTATAGGAATAGTTGCACTTGGAATGTCCAATAACTGGTACTTGGCAGCAACTTTTTTTCTTTTGATTTCCACCCATGCTGAGACTAGTGTGGCTATAATGCTAACCACAAAACCTACTCCCATTCTTTGTAGGCTTGTGATCCCTGAAGGGTTCTTTGTGAACCTACGAATAAATGGAACAAAAAGGCGTTCATAGAGAACAAGACCTACCATCAAGGTTAGGACCGTGAAAATGCTCATGCTTGCTGGGGGGATTTGGAGGGTGTGAACGAGGTGTCTATCCATTGTGCGAGCTTGCAGAATCACAAAATTATGAGATGATGATGCAGCTATGAGCAAAATCCCTGAGGCCCAAATTGGAAGCATTCTAATGATGGATTTTAGCTCCTCTACTCTGTGCACCGTCGCTAATTTCCATAAGTCTGGTGCTGCATTTGGATCTCTTCCTTCTTCTGTCACAATGGCAGCCTTGTCCAGACATCTGCATATATAAAAACTTGTTCAATCTTGACAAAATCATCTAAAATATAGTACATATACATTATATACATTACATATATATACCATGTGTCCTTTGTTCTTCAATGTTACCAAATTATATTCACTCACGATGATTTAGTGGTGAGGTTTGAGAATGAAATTTTAAACTACCATATTGTTGAAATGAAAAAGATCCAAATCCAAATTTATGACTAGACATACTTGAATTGATCCGAGTGTAGAAGCTTTCCTTCCAAGGAAATAGCAGCATCTAGCTCCCAATTTTGGTACAAAAGCTTGTGATCCTGAGGCAAAGCCTCATATCTCTTCTTTACAGCAGCCACAACTACTTGTGCCAAACGAACCATTGGACTACCATGTCGTTTGACGGTTTTATAGAGCGGTGAGCCCAACACAAAGACAATGATGGATAAGAGCATGGCAATGGTTGGAATTCCAAGACCCCAACCCCAACCCATGTGGTCTTGGATGTAAACCACAATGGTCAAAGCACTTAGAGAAGCCAACCCCATGCAGAAAGAGTACCAATTGAAGAGGTTCCACTTCCTTGATGCTACTCCTCTTTTGGTCATGTCAAATTGGTCTGCTGAAAAGGTCACAACACAGGGTCTAATGCCCCCTGTGCCAACTGCTATGAGTAAGAGAGAGATGTACAGTATCCACATCTGAGAGGATGAGGCTTCTCTGCAGTTCACCTGTGTTGAGCATGCTAGGGGGCGCAGATGGGGCAGTATAGCTGATAAAGTTATTACAATCAATCCCTGTATCAACAACAATAGTATGCCAAAATTATCTGTGGGATTTGGTGTAGTAGTACTAGAATGAAACGGTTCACTCTCAAACCATAGAATGTATTGGAAAGAATACATTGTCACTACTTTCTGATTGATAATAAAGATGTCAAAAAATTTAGAGTAAGAAAATCTTAGATTTTAACCAAGATTTTATGAATATAAAGCACATGACACAGAAACTAATTAGAGGTTCACAACAACAATTAAAAATTTCTTGTATTTTTAGGTCCTGCTAAATAAAAGCTTGTAACATATATCATGTCTATCTAAAGACTGTTTTCACAAAAGTATAAACATAAAATTTGTAAGAGTTGATTATATTTATTCTAACATAAATGGAAGAGTTAAATATCTAAGGTTTCATGAGAGTGATTGATAGGTGAATATGAAAGTGACTTAAATTGTAGAAAGAGGAGAGTGTAAGAAACCAGTTCATAGATGAATGAAGCGACAACAATGGTCCAAAAACGGCCAGCAAAGGAGTCAGCAATTAGAGCACCAAAGAGAGGAGTGAAGCTAGAAGTTCCAGCGAAAGCAGTGAGCAAGTTGGAGGCAGGTACCAATGGCATGTTCAGCTGTTGAGTGAGGTAGCTTATCATGTTGGCATGAAAACCAGAACTTGCAAATCTGTCACAAAATTCATTTGCTGCACAACACCCAACAAATCCAAATTAATACCCTTATTAACCTAATAATTATGTTTCTACGTCTAACCTAATGCCCTTATTCTTATGTAACACTATTAATTAATTCAACAAATTTATATTTGGTATGAGTGTTGTAAATGCTTTATCATTTGTAAGACAAGGTGCTAATGAAAATCTTGGTTGATCCACGAAGTTTCAGTTGAAGACATGGTAGAGACAGAGGGCACGATTTTACTTGACGAGGCTGAAGGTCAAACAATTCTTATTTTTGTACATATTGTAACAGAAATAATCATGCATGGACACATCAGATAAAAAACATGATTTTCTACCGGGTTACAAATTTAAGCAAGAAATAGCGATGCTTAAGAAGATGGTTTCTCCTTTCAAGGCTAATCACCCAATTCTAACATTCATACTTCTCCAGAGCAGTATAATAATTTAATGGATTTGATTCAATAATCATTTTCTCAAACCCCTTCTTTGAATTACATCAGTACATCTCAAATCAGGTACATTTTCTAATCACTGGGTATCAAACATAGGGACTACAAATCATATATGCTTCAATAAAAATATTTCTTCTCCATTCGTAGTATTTCACCTGGACTAGTCTCTTTACTTAATGGAAATCAGTTAAGTGTAAATCATTCTGGTACAATTGAAATCACTCCCTTATTCACTTTGACTGTTGTTTTATATGTACCTTCATTCCAAGTCAATTTGATTTTCATTTATAGATTGACCACAAATCACAATTGTTTAACCATTTTTCAACCTCTATTTATTTCATTGTTCAAACACAACCGTGGACAGTGATTGCTACAGTTGAAAGATCACACAACCTTTATCAATTAAGGACTTCCAGTATCTATCAGGTGTCACAAAGTAAAGTGGGACGAGTAGACTTGACAATGAAAGTTCATCTCTTCCTAATAAGACTGTCAACATTAATAAATCTTGTATATATACCAATAATGCTAAACTTTGACATTTTAGAATAAGACATTTGTCTCATGATAATATGAAAATTTTGTCTTCATATTACTGAAGTATTTCCATAGGTTCTGTTGATCCTTTTGATACATGCCATTTTGCTAAACAAAAAAACTACGTTTTTGTTTTACTTTTTCTAAATCAACTCGATTTTTTTATTTGCTTCATGATAATATATGGGTCCTTTGAATCATGTTTGTATTAAAGGCTATAAATACTTTTTAACTCTTGATTTTACCCGATATTCATGGATTTGTCTAATGAAAACTAAAGTTGAAGCATACACACACTTACAAAATTTCATCAACATTTATGAAATATCATATTTGTCTCATAAAAATCTTTGGTTGCCTGGCTTTCGCTACTACTAGTGGTGTTTAAAGAACAAAACTTGGTTTTAGAGCTAGAAAATGTGTTTTTTGGGTTACAAAGATAGAGTAAAAGGTTTCACTCTTTTTTATATGAATCAAAATAATATTTTTTTGCACGAGATGTTATTTGTTTAAACCCATTTTCCTTTCTATAAGAATAAAACTAATACTAATTTGGACAAACTTGATTCGTTTAAGTTTATGCATTTGCTTTCTTTTATTTTTGTTAATGATATTGTTGTGCCTACATGTGTTAGTGATATTGTTCCTTCAGTTTCTACAACTGCACTGCAATCCAGTACCCCTGCTATTGCTTCTTCTAATCCATTACATTTTTCTGATGTCACCAACATTTTGATCCACAATCTTCATCTTTTTGAGTTTCTACTCATCTGAAACAATAACTTGGATACTTGAAGGACTATCACACTACTTTATTCTCTTCAAATGATGTTACTAATCATTCTAAGGTATTAAATATCCTATTAAAAAATATATCTCTCACCATAATTTTTCTTCTACGTATTCTTCTTTTTTTTATAATATTTTTTCTATCCAAGTACCTAAATAATTTAAAGAGGCGATAAAACATGATTGTTGGAAAGAGGCTATGCAAAGTTAACTTGATCATTTCGAGTCAAATGAAACTCGGTCTTTGGTGGATTTTCCTCCTGGAAAGCATCCTATTGGGTGTAAATGGGTTTTTAAAGCTAAGCATAAACCAGATGGCACCATTGATAAGTACCAGGATCATTTGGTTGCCAAGGGATTTACTCAAACTGAAGGTATTGAGTATTTTACGACTTTCTCTCCAGTAGTTAAAATTACTACCATTTGGTATATTTTATCCTTAGCAAGTGCTAAGGTATGGATCCTTCCTAGCCTTTCTTCATGGCCATCTTGATGAATAAATATACATGACTTCTCCAACGGGCGCTTTAATCTTTATTAACTAACACAAGTTTGTAAATTTAGAAAATCTTTATATGACTAAAGCATGCGAGTAGGCACTGAAACTCAAAACTTACTCAAACTGTAATACATTTTGGTTATATTCAAAGTGCAGGTGATCATTCTTTATTTATTCGCACAAACAATTATTCTTTCACAACTTTGGTGATATATGTTGATGACATTATGTTGTCTGACAATAATCTTCAGAAAATCCAGTGTGTTAAAACTCATCTTCATAACTCATGTAGTATCAAAGACATTGATACTCTTTGCTATTTCTTGGAATTTGAAATAAGTCATTCCCCTTTTGCTATTGTTCTCAATTAATGGAAGTATTGTCTAGATCTTCTTTCTGATAGTTGTTTATTGGCTTGTAAACCTGCCACTTCTCCAAAGAAACCATCTTGTCTTCTCTCTGAAAATGATCGTTCATTGCTTTTGGATACATGTGAATATAAAAGATTGATTGGGCATTTGTTATACCTTACTCACATTATGCTGATATTAGCTTTGTGGTTCATAAGCTCAACCAGTTTGTTTCAAATCTACGAGAACCTCATATCACAACAACTTTTCATGTATTATGATATGCGGAAGGATGTTCTAGTCTTAGTCTATTTTTTCCCAGTAATAATCAAATTGTTATAAAAGGTTTTTCCGATTCTAATTGAGGAACTTGCATTGATTTTAAAAGGTTTATCACTAGTTATTGTGTGTTTATGGGAAACTCTTTAATTTCATGGAAGCCTAAAAACTAGTCTACAGTGTGCAAATCTTCTTTGAAGGCAGAATACAGAGCACTAGCTTCACTTGTTTGTGAACTTTAATGGCTACAATATTTGTGTCAAGATTTGCTTACTAATATTTCTGAATATTTTGTTGTCTATTGTGACAATAAATTTTCTATATGCATAGCAAGGAATCTAACATTTAATGAGAGGATGAAACACATTGAAATCGATTTTCATTTCGTTCAGACTAAACTTCAAGAAGGCCCCATTCTTGTTTCTTCTTCTAATAAAGTGGCTGTTATGTTGACTGAACTTCTGCACCCTCGGTTGTTTTGTGACAACTTATCCAAGGTGAACATGAAAGATATACATGCTTAAGCTTGTGGGGCACTATTAGGTGATAAATTTGATACCATATGAATATTTTAGTTGATAAGTTGTAACTGTTCTATCAGTCGTACATCAACTATTACTTATCTATCTACTCTATCAATATATGTTATTTATATTTTTATGTGCTTCATAAATAGAGAATTCAATAATCTGAATAGGTGTGTAATTATTATATCATTAATAAAATATATCACTTTTCTTCTATCTTTTCCTCCTTTTATTGTGTCTTTCTCTAAAAGAGATATATAAAATTAAAAATAAATAAAAGATGCATTTTATATTTTTAAAAATAAGAAAGTAAGCATTTTGTCATGGACAATGATATAGATTATTGTTTTAAAAATAATCGTGGGGATATCCCTTTCTCTTATCTTGTGTTCTTATTTTTGTGGTGCTCCCAAAATTTCTTGGAGATCAAGTTAGGTTCAAACTTGCCTCTTGAAAAGGAAAAATTTTAAGCATGATGGACAAAATTCAATTGATTAATATGGACATTTATGGTTTTCTCTCTTATAACTTTTGTGTTTACAAATGACCTATTAGTTTGCTAAAACAGGTTGATCAATGGTTTAGGAACTTCATATGGAAGATGACATTCTAAAGTAGGGTACTAACATTGTTAATTGGACTAAACTTTGTTCTCCCAAATTTGAATGAGTTTCAAGTTACTTGGAAAATAATGTTTATCTTTTGAAGCTTTCCTGAAGTTTTGCTTTTAGTCAAAATCCCTTGCCGCTCTTGATGAAAGCCATGTTTCTTAGGTCTGAATATTAGAAATTTTTTATATTTTGCTTTTATTTTATATGGCATGGAATTAAAAATCTCTATGATGTTACTCTTCATAATACTCTATGGAGTGTGGGATCTAGTGATAATATTAATTTATGGAATAATATCTTTTTCTAAGGTTTCTGAGACTTGAAATGGTTCTTCTTGGTCTCTTTCTTATTATTTATCTGAGTTGCCTAATGTTTAAAATATGAAAATTTTTATTATTGCTTAGAAGAGTGATGTTCCTAATTGGATGCTTGAGGACTCTAATATCTTAAATAATAAATCCACTTGTTGTTTTTCCTCTTTATTTAAGGGTGTCTGTGATTGTGGTTTTGTTATATAGTCTTCTGCCATTCCTCTTGCCATACTCTTGTTCTTTAGAAAATCTTTCATAATAGGTTGCCTTCTAATAATGAGGTGCAACATAGCAGTATAACATAGAAGTATGACTCTTTGCTCTATGTGTTTGTTATGTAAAAAACACAAGGAGTATATAATATCTCCTTTTTGAATGTTCCACTACTATGTACATTTGGTATTGACTTCAACAAGTCTTCCCTAGGGTGACTTTTTTTTGTCTCTTGTTGATATTATTTCTTTCTTTAATTCCTCACATAGTGCTTTAATTAAACATACCAGACTTGTTGTGATTATCTTTTCTCTGTTTGGATGATTTGGAGGATGCGAAACTATACTAGATTTCAACAGATGCATACAACCATTGATTCTATAAAGAGCCACATCAGATTTTCAATAAACACTTCTAATAAACTCATGAATAATGATATATCTGACTTTTCTATTTTGAACTTTAGTATCAGCATGAGAACTGGGAAAGTTACACAACCTATCCAGGTTGTTTGGAGTTATCCTTTGGTTGGTTGGATTAAAGTCAATATTAATGGTGCTTTTAGAGGTTTTCTTGGTCTTGCTACCTGTGCTGGGATTTTTAGAGGGAGTTTGGGGAAATTTGTTTGAGAATTCTTTTCCTTTATGGAGGTTTAGTTTTCTCTCTTTACTGAGTTCATGGGATCTATGCTGGCTATTGAGAATGTGAAAGAAGCTGACTACAAACGTTTGTGGCTGGAGAGTAATTCTATCCTAGTTTGTCAAGTTTTTTCCTTGACTCAGCTTGTACCTTGGTCTAACAAAGGCAAATGAAATAAATGTTTGACTTTTTGTAAAAGATTGAGTTTAAAGTTTCCTATACTTTCAAAGAGGGGAATCACTGTGTTAATAAACTAAATTCCTTGGGACTGGTTAATAGACAAGAGTTTTCTTGGTATAGTAGTATGTCTCCTAAGTTTTGTTGGAACTTTTTTCATAATAGGTTTAAACTGTGGAATAAACTTTAAATGCTAGTTTGTGGGTTTGAAATTTAGAAGTTAGTGGAAAATAAAAGAATGAGAGTTTTGATAGATGAAAAGTAGTAGTTGGGAGTGTGGTTTTATTATGTTGTTAGTGGGTTTTAAGGCCTTAATGAGATTTTATTATTTTCTGTTTTAGAAAAGCTTACTAATGCTTCTAAATAGGATACTCTCTCAGTTGTAAGATGCACTGCAGAAAAAAAAAACAATAGAGAAAAAAAAGAAAAGTGATTCTTTAGAGAAAAGAGAGTGTGCTTGTTAACTTTGACATTTGAATATTTTTACATAAACAATTCATTTGGATATTTTTACATAAACTTCATATATTTCGTTTTTTTTAGGTTTTTTTTTTAAGTGTTCTTTTATTTCTATACATGAATTTATTTATTTCTTCCATTCTTATTTGTTATGTGTGGAGTGTCCTGTCCGATTTCATACTCATGTTTAAGATAAGTTTTTCTTTTTAAATAAAAATTAAATTGTACAATATTTTTAAAATAATAAGTATGTATAATTAATTACGTTTCCTTGCATAGAACTGATTATATACGTTAACACAGAAATATTTGGATTTCTTTATCATGGTAACGTGCTAACTAAACAATCGATTATGTTTAATTAATTATTTGTTTATACAAACGTAATGGAATATTTTCTTGTGACAGTGGTCGCTTGTTTTACTTCTTTTTCCATCGATTATCAAACTATGCACGTATTTTGAGATCTCTTTATTTTTGTGTTCTTCCATTCTTTATTTCTTTTTTTTCGTGCGACCAAATAAACAATAAATGATTAAATTTAAATATATGAATGAAACAATTGAAAATTCCAAACATAGCTAATTAAAAATTTCCTTAGTTCCCACAACAATGTACCAGTATTTTATACAGTTTAAGGCAACAAAATTATGAATGAAGATGATGGTTTAGTTGTCTTTCCCTGTCTTGAATCTTGGTATATACATATAATGAGTGAAAGTGATGATTTGAAGCAACAGATTGATCGGAAAAAAGGGGCATGCAAGAAGGTTTGAGGAGAAAAGTGCAGAACTTAAAGATTAGTATGAATGAAGTTGAGAAATGAAGAAGGAACACGTACCAAGGATGAAGGGTAATGTTCTGATGCCTCCTCGTTGATGGTTGTTTTTGTGCAGAAGTTCTTCTTTCTCTGCCATCTCGCCACCGTCTCTAATGTTAATGCTTTTCTCTGCCTCCATGTCTGACATCTGTCTCCGCATATGCCATACACTCACCGATGTTCTCTATATATGCCTCTGCGAATACACCTAGCATTATATATATATATATATATATATATATATATATATATTTCCATCTAACAATTATAAGTATTATATTTCAATTATTTTTCTTACTTGAAAATAGTTTGATGTCTGAGAAAACTCAAGGTTACAATTTCCAAACTACCAGAATTTTACACATAAATTTTCCAATAAGCTTTTAGAATATAGACTTTAAAATCAAATTATGATTAGCTTGATTCAACAAAAAGATCTTATTTTTCAATTTAAGGTAAACAGAGTGTCAAAGTTCTCACATGCAAAGAAAAAGATAAAACATAAATTGTGAGATAATGAAAAATTTACATAGATCAAGATTTTGACCAGTCTATATTAATATATAAAAATCTGCATTATCATAAAGTCTGATCTTTAAAATAAAGTGACCAGTATATAATTTTATAAAAAATACAAAGAAAATTTAGAATTTAAAAAAGATTAAATTTTATAATAAATGAAGAATAAAATATTTTGAATTTGTTTATATATTTTTTCAAATAACATATGTATATTCTTTGTTTACTTTGAATTTTATTACCTTAAACTATAAAAAAGGATCTTATAAAATTAAAATGCGCAAAAATAAATAAAGATAACATTTTTATTCTTAAAAAAAATAAACTATTTTTTAAAACTTATTCTGATTTTCTTTTTTAGTATTTCATTAAAAATCATCATTATTATAATTAATTCATGATAACTTTAACATTATTATATCATCATTAAATATAATTACTATTATTATTATTATATTATGCAGGATTTTACATATTTTAATATATATATATCTTAGGTATTGTGGTCAATTATTCCAAGATATCACAATTAAAAACAACTGTACATGCAGACCAACAACGTTCTTCGTCTTTCTTTTTTAATAGCATAAAATAGTGTGGGTTTAAGTGATATGAAAGTTTAAGTTTAATTATGCATCTATTATTTTCTAATAATTTCTCTCTCTATTGATTGAACCTTAATTAAGCTTTATTTGACTGTGGAAAATGAAGCCCTTTAGTTGAGCATGTTTATAGGAACACATAGGAAGAGTTTGTCTTATATTACTTTTTATTTATCAGAAAATTTAATATAACACTTTTTTGTTTGGATCTCGGTTTGATTAGATTTAGATTCAATAATAATACATTAAATGAGACTAAATTAACTTGGTCAACATAATTTATATATCAATTTTAATATTATACAAAGGTATTATAAAAATAAAGATTTCATTGAGTTAACCCAATTAGAAATGTGTTCAAATTATTTACAATTTTAAGAATTATCAAAAGAAGGTGTCTTATTCCCTGTCTTGTTAATATATAACACTAGTGTATATGTTATTTTTGGATTTCGGTTGAAATAGAGAATATCTACAAAAGGTTCTCTGACACTTAAATCACTATTCAATAGTAAGTGTATTAAATCTTGCTAAAAAAACGTACTTTTACCAGGTGACATTCTTCTATTTATAGAGACGAGCGAGAACATTGTTCACATTGAACATACGTTATCACAACTTTTTAAGTTAATCTTGTTTTAACTTGATAAAACAGACGAATTATGATGTGATTCCAATAGCCACATAGAACAAGATTTTTGACACTTTGAGGAATCACCTTGAGCTGGAAAATATAGAGGCACTTTCTTAGAAGTTGGATCATGGTTCTAAGTCAAGAACTCACCAATAACAAGCACCAAATCCCAAACTCATTTGGATGAACCAAATATTGTCAAATTGAATCAACAAAGGAAATATAAAATGAATTGACCGAACAGAATTATGCAAGAACACATATGAACCGAACATAAAAGGAATTGAAACAAAAACAGAACATAGGTGCTGGAAAATTGGAATAGCCGAACCAAAACAAATCAAAAACACAAGGCAACATGAACAATTGAAAAAGAAGAAAGGAAGGAGAAGAGAATGCTCATGAAGATGGAAGAATGGTTGGATGATCACGCCACTAGAAGTATGGATGCTCCTAGATGAGTGTGCAAGCCGCCACTTGAGGAAACCATGGTCCTTCAAGATAAGACTAGAGTAGAAGCTCAAAAGCTCTCCAAATGCTCACTCCAATTTTGAGTATAGTTTCTTTAGATAAATTCAAATCTGAATTTTACAAAGGAAGCACCTCTATTTATAGCCTAAGGTGCTGAAAAATAGGTGGGAAATTTCAAATAAACTCATTTGAAATTCCCACCAAAAACAAGTCACATGGGAGGTGTGACCTTTTTCTACTATGACACCTCCCAAAAACTACACCTACACCACTCTCCTAAGTCACATGGACAATGTGACTTTATTTTACATTTTCACACACCTTTATTTAATAACCACACCTCCTAAAACTATACAAGAGTATTTCAAAGCTTGGCCTTGCCCCTTATGGGATGGACTTGGGCTCTTTGGGCTTTGGCCTTCTTGGGCTTTGGGCTTGGGCTTTGGGCTTGGGCCTCATCTTTATTTTATGTCTTCTTTTAATTTTGAGAAGACTAGAAGGAAGAACTTCAAATGTGAGGGTGGATGTCCTCTTCCTCCATTAATAAAAGCCTCCTTTATTTGATTCTCATCATACTCCTCGAGTTGGAGAGAATTCGTCCACGAATTCTGAATCCCTGCATATAACAAAGTCAGTTTAGTTTTACAATTAAAAGTGGAAGAAAAATGTAAACATGACTTAGCATTTGTAAATAATGGGATTTCAGAAAAGGAGGTTCTATAAATCGACGAAGTTGGAAAAATTTGTTTGGGAATGATGTGATGTTTTGGAAAAAGACCTCTTAAATGGTGACAACCATTAGGAGGTATGAACAAATCATCCCTAACATTTTTTAACCAAGATGGTGGTGAAATAGGAACCTTGGGTAATGAAAAAGATAAGGAAGGAAAACACCTTGGAGGTGAAAGGATAAGACCCATGTCAACTTGGCCTTCTTTGTCTTTTTCTTGTTTGCTTGTGGTAGGTGGGTGAGTTAGGTCTTGTTTTACCTTGTTGATCTTTAAGATTTGCTTTTGTGGACAATGAAGAGCTATGTGCCCAAAACCTAAACATTTAAAACATTTGATATTTGAAGTTTTGGTAGGTGACTTAGGAGTAGAAAGATTTGTAGTAGAAACTTTGTTTGGAAACATGGTTTGTTTGGAAAAATTGGAAGGAGAAATTTTGTTTGCATCCTTCCTAGAAGAGTTGTAGAAATCATCATCATGAGTATTTTTGAAAGTTTTGTTCAAAAGATATGATTCTACCTTGATGGCTTTGCGAAACACGCTCTTTAAAGAAGAATATTCTTTTAATTCTACAAAATCTCTAATATCTCTTTTCAAACCACGTACAAACCATTTAATCTTTGACTCTTCATTAGCATGCATATTCATTTTAGTCAAAGTTGTTTCAAAATCTTTAAAGTATTCATCTACCATCCTATGTCCTTGAGGAAGCCTTTGGAACTTCAACAAGTGTTCCTTCCTAGAAGGAGGAACAAACCTCGCGCGCATACACTCTTTCAAAGCATTCCAAGAAACCACGGGAGGTTTCTTGCGATATATAATGTCCATTACAATTTTATGCCACCATTCTTTGGCATAGCCCAAAAAGGATAAAGAAACTAATCTAAGTTTTTGGTCATCTTGGACCTTATACACATGAAAATAATGGTCAACCTTAGTCTCCCATTCTAAATACACATTAGGATCACTATCACCATTAAAACTAGGAACTTTTTTACAAGCAATGTTGAACACTTGGTGATATCTTTGGTCACGGTTATAGCTCTCTTCATGAGAATGATGGTGATGCCTCCTTCTTCTATGTTCTTCTTCACCAAGGACTGAAGCTTTGGAAGGAGAATGTTGTTTGTAAGATGCACCACTTGAATAGCCAGCCATTTTGCAAATAAAAAACAGCAAACACACAAAAACAGCAAACAAGTTAAGAAACAAAATTAGCAAAAACAATGAGCTTGGCAATGAAACTGCCGAAGTGAAATGAGGCTGAAAAAAGAGATCACTCTCAAAGAAATAATGTTCTTGCACCAATCTGATCTTGAGGCCTTGGAATCCTCAAATGAAATATGTCAAAGCAAGCACACCAATCTCAAAAGCAACCACCACAAAACCAATGAAACAATAAAGACAAACAAGAAAAGGTATAAGCAAGGAAAGGTAATTGCAAAAGGAAAACTATGTGTAAGACAAACTCAAAGAGTAAGAATGAAAGACAAGCAAGAAAATAAAGAACTCAATGAGAAAGTAGGCACACAAAAGAATACTTAAGGAAAAGCACTAGAGTAGATGAAGAAAACAAAAAAAAATTAGCTACTGGAAATTTTTTTTTTTATGCAAACTGTGTTTGATATTCACTGATTTAACTGGAACGTTGTAGAGTGAACTGGATTATGAAATTTATACCACAGAAACATCAAGATGTTAACTCAAAAATGGCACTGGAATCAATTAAAAACAGTAAGCCAATTGAGAGAAATAAATTTTTTAAAATCACTGCCAGATTACCGTATTTTTTTTTCGGCAGGAATGTACACTTTTTTTATTTTATTTATCATTTTTTGTGTACTTCATATTTTTGAATGATTCTTTTTTCTATTCTTTTCTAACACTTTGAATATCTCAAATCCAGAATTTCAGAATTTTACAGTACTTAAATCAGTTGCAATAAGGAAAAACAGTAAGCACTTTTTTCAGAAACGGAGGAATCCTAATAGGAATAAAAAATAGGATGATGAACTAGCAAAGACATAATAGAAAATGATGTATTGGAACTTGTATAGGTCTAGAATACAAGTATGAACTCAATTCTAAAAAGAAAATGCACAAAGGATCAACATCAATTCAGAAAATTATATGACACCAAAGCAAGAAACAATCAAAACAATAAAAGTACTACTAGAAGTAATGACATATATGGAATAACATGACTAAGACAAAACTTGACATGATTCAAAAATTAAAAGACACAACACAAATTGTAACAAGTGGAAGGAAGCTTAAGGTAAACTCTAGGAAGGATAATGCCATTCCAAAAGAGCAACCATACTCATAAGAATTATGAGTGCCATAAACCTTTCCACAAACACTTGGAGCAAAAGAAAACAGCAAGAATACACAATTAAAATTCTAAAACAGAAACTTAAATTGCAAGAAATTAAAAAAGCTCTTGAAATAAAGTGCACACAACTCAACAATTAAACAAGAAGAACCTAAGACTCATGATACCACATGATGTGATTCCAATAGCCACATAGAACAAGATTCTTGACACTTTGAGGAATCACCTTGAGCTGGAAAATATAGAGGCACTTTCTTAGAAGTTGGATCATGGTTCTAAGTCAAGAACTCACCAATAACAAGCACCAAATCCCAAACTCATTTGGATGAACCAAATATTGTCAAATTGAATCAACAAAGGAAATATAAAATGAATTGACCGAACAGAATTATGCAAGAACACATATGAACCGAACATAAAAGGAATTGAAACAAAAACAGAACATAGGTGCTGGAAAATTGGAATAGCCGAACCAAAACAAATCAAAAACACAAGGCAACATGAACAATTGAAAAAGAAGAAAGGAAGGAGAAGAGAATGCTCATGAAGATGGAAGAATGGTTGGATGATCACGCCACTAGAAGTATGGATGCTCCTAGATGAGTGTGCAAGCCGCCACTTGAGGAAACCATGGTCCTTCAAGATAAGACTAGAGTAGAAGCTCAAAAGCTCTCCAAATACTCACTCCAAGTTTGAGTATAGTTTCTTTAGATAAATTCAAATATGAATTTTACAAAGGAAGCACCTCTATTTATAGCCTAAGGTGCTGAAAAATAGGTGGGAAATTTCAAATAAACTCATTTGAAATTCCCACCAAAAACAAGTCACATGGGAGGTGTGACCTTTTTCTACTATGACACCTCCCAAAAACTACACCTACACCACTCTCCTAAGTCACATGGACAATGTGACTTTATTTTACATTTTCACACACCTTTATTTAATAACCACACCTCCTAAAACTATACAAGAGTATTTCAAAGCTTGGCATTGCCCCTCATGGGATGGACTTGGGCTCTTTGGGCTTTGGCCTTCTTGGGCTTGGGCTTGGGCTTTGGGCTTGGGCCTCATCTTTATTTTATGTCTTCTTTTAATTTTGAGAAGACTAGAAGGAAGAACTTCAAATGTGAGGGTGGATGTCCTCTTCCTCCATTAATAAAAGCCTCCTTTATTTGATGTGATTCCAATAGCCACATAGAACAAGATTCTTGACACTTTGAGGAATCACCTTGAGCTGGAAAATATAGAGGCACTTTCTTAGAAGTTGGATCATGGTTCTAAGTCAAGAACTCACCAATAACAAGCACCAAATCCCAAACTCATTTGGATGAACCAAATATTGTCAAATTGAATCAACAAAGGAAATATAAAATGAATTGACCGAACAGAATTATGCAAGAACACATATGAACTGAACATAAAAGGAATTGAAACAAAAACAGAACATAGGTGCTGGAAAATTGGAATAGCCGAACCAAAAAAATCAAAAACACAAGGCAACATGAACAATTGAAAAGGAAGAAAGGAAGGAGAAGAGAATGCTCATGAAGATGGAAGAATGGTTGGATGATCACGCCACTAGAAGTATGGATGCTCCTAGATGAGTGTGCAAGTCGCCACTTGAGGAAACCATGGTCCTTCAAGATAAGAATAGAGTAGAAGCTCAAAAGCTCTCCAAATGCTCACTCCAATTTTATGTATAGTTTCTTTAGATAAATTCAAATCTGAATTTTACAAAGGAAGCACCTCTATTTATAGCCTAAGGTGCTGAAAAATAGGTGGGAAATTTCAAATAAACTCATTTGAAATTCCCACAAAAAACAAGTCACATGGGAGGTGTGACCTTTTTCTACTATGACACCTCCCAAAAACTACACCTACACCACTCTCCTAAGTCACATGGACAATGTGACTTTATTTTACATTTTCACACACCTTTATTTAATAACCACACCTCCTAAAACTATACAAGAGTATTTCAAAGCTTGGCATTGCCCCTCATGGGATGGACTTGGGCTCTTTGGGCTTTGGCCTTCTTGGGCTTGGGCTTGGGCTTTGGGCTTGGGCCTCATCTTTATTTTATGTCTTCTTTTAATTTTGAGAAGACTAGAAGGAAGAACTTCAAATGTGAGGGTGGATGTCCTCTTCCTCCATTAATAAAAGCCTCCTTTATTTGATGTGATTCCAATAGCCACATAGAACAAGATTCTTGACACTTTGAGGAATCACCTTGAGCTGGAAAATATAGAGGCACTTTCTTAGAAGTTGGATCATGGTTCTAAGTCAAGAACTCACCAATAACAAGCACCAAATCCCAAACTCATTTGGATGAACCAAATATTGTCAAATTGAATCAACAAAGGAAATATAAAATGAATTGACCGAACAGAATTATGCAAGAACACATATGAACTGAACATAAAAGGAATTGAAACAAAAACAGAACATAGGTGCTGGAAAATTGGAATAGCCGAACCAAAACAAATCAAAAACACAAGGCAACATGAACAATTGAAAAAGAAGAAAGGAAGGAGAAGAGAATGCTCATGAAGATGGAAGAATGGTTGGATGATCACGCCACTAGAAGTATGGATGCTCCTAGATGAGTGTGCAAGCCGCCACTTGAGGAAACCATGGTCCTTCAAGATAAGACTAGAGTAGAAGCTCAAAAGCTCTCCAAATGCTCACTCCAATTTTGAGTATAGTTTCTTTAGATAAATTCAAATCTGAATTTTACAAAGGAAGCACCTCTATTTATAGCCTAAGGTGCTGAAAAATAGGTGGGAAATTTCAAATAAACTCATTTGAAATTCCCACCAAAAACAAGTCACATGGGAGGTGTGACCTTTTTCTACTATGACACCTCCCAAAAACTACACCTACACCACTCTCCTAAGTCACATGGACAATGTGACTTTATTTTACATTTTCACACACCTTTATTTAATAACCACACCTCCTAAAACTATACAAGAGTATTTCAAAGCTTGGCATTGCCCCTCATGGGATGGACTTGGGCTCTTTGGGCTTTGGCCTTCTTGGGCTTGGGCTTGGGCTTTGGGCTTGGGCCTCATCTTTATTTTATGTCTTCTTTTAATTTTGAGAAGACTAGAAGGAAGAACTTCAAATGTGAGGGTGGATGTCCTCTTCCTCCATTAATAAAAGCCTCCTTTATTTGATGTGATTCCAATAGCCACATAGAACAAGATTCTTGACACTTTGAGGAATCACCTTGAGCTGGAAAATATAGAGGCACTTTCTTAGAAGTTGGATCATGGTTCTAAGTCAAGAACTCACCAATAACAAGCACCAAATCCCAAACTCATTTGGATGAACCAAATATTGTCAAATTGAATCAACAAAGGAAATATAAAATGAATTGACCGAACAGAATTATGCAAGAACACATATGAACTGAACATAAAAGGAATTGAAACAAAAACAGAACATAGGTGCTGGAAAATTGGAATAGCCGAACCAAAACAAATCAAAAACACAAGGCAACATGAACAATTGAAAAAGAAGAAAGGAAGGAGAAGAGAATGCTCATGAAGATGGAAGAATGGTTGGATGATCACGCCACTAGAAGTATGGATGCTCCTAGATGAGTGTGCAAGCCGCCACTTGAGGAAACCATGGTCCTTCAAGATAAGACTAGAGTAGAAGCTCAAAAGCTCTCCAAATGCTCACTCCAATTTTGAGTATAGTTTCTTTAGATAAATTCAAATCTGAATTTTACAAAGGAAGCACCTCTATTTATAGCCTAAGGTGCTGAAAAATAGGTGGGAAATTTCAAATAAACTCATTTGAAATTCCCACAAAAAACAAGTCACATGGGAGGTGTGACCTTTTTCTACTATGACACTTCCCAAAAACTACACCTACACCACTCTCCTAAGTCACATGGACAATGTGACTTTATTTTACATTTTCACACACCTTTATTTAATAACCACACCTCCTAAAACTATACAAGAGTATTTCAAAGCTTGGCCTTGCCCCTCATGGGATGGACTTGGGCTCTTTGGGCTTTGGCCTTCTTGGGCTTGGGCTTGGGCTTTGGGCTTGGGCCTCATCTTTATTTTATGTCTTCTTTTAATTTTGAGAAGACTAGAAGGAAGAACTTCAAATGTGAGGGTGGATGTCCTCTTCCTCCATTAATAAAAGCCTCCTTTATTTGATGTGATTCCAATAGCCACATAGAACAAGATTCTTGACACTTTGAGGAATCACCTTGAGCTGGAAAATATAGAGGCACTTTCTTAGAAGTTGGATCATGGTTCTAAGTCAAGAACTCACCAATAACAAGCACCAAATCCCAAACTCATTTGGATGAACCAAATATTGTCAAATTGAATCAACAAAGGAAATATAAAATGAATTGACCGAACAGAATTATGCAAGAACACATATGAACCGAACATAAAAGGAATTGAAACAAAAACAGAACATAGGTGCTGGAAAATTGGAATAGCCGAACCAAAACAAATCAAAAACACAAGGCAACATGAACAATTGAAAAAGAAGAAAGGAAGGAGAAGAGAATGCTCATGAAGATGGAAGAATGGTTGGATGATCACGCCACTAGAAGTATGGATGCTCCTAGATGAGTGTGCAAGCCGCCACTTGAGGAAACCATGGTCCTTCAAGATAAGACTAGAGTAGAAGCTCAAAAGCTCTCCAAATGCTCACTCCAATTTTGAGTATAGTTTCTTTAGATAAATTCAAATCTGAATTTTACAAAGGAAGCACCTCTATTTATAGCCTAAGGTGCTGAAAAATAGGTGGGAAATTTCAAATAAACTCATTTGAAATTCCCACAAAAAACAAGTCACATGGGAGGTGTGACCTTTTTCTACTATGACACCTCCCAAAAACTACACCTACACCACTCTCCTAAGTCACATGGACAATGTGACTTTATTTTACATTTTCACACACCTTTATTTAATAACCACACCTCCTAAAACTATACAAGAGTATTTCAAAGCTTGGCCTTGCCCCTTATGGGATGGACTTGGGCTCTTTGGGCTTTGGCCTTCTTGGGCTTTGGGCTTGGGCTTTGGGCTTGGGCCTCATCTTTATTTTATGTCTTCTTTTAATTTTGAGAAGACTAGAAGGAAGAACTTCAAATGTGAGGGTGGATGTCCTCTTCCTCCATTAATAAAAGCCTCCTTTATTTGATTCTCATCAAATTATGTTTATTAAGTAAAGTTAATTGTAATTGAATTATCTATCGCTTTGGGTTCCCAAGATGGTCTTGGTCTACACATAATCTTGGTCGGTCATCATGACCAAGTGTAGTACCCAAGCTCGATAAACTTAACATTGAGAGCCTAGGTTATTTTGTTTGGTCGAGATGTTCTCGATTCTCTCTCCTAATCCCTTGAGATCGTGGTTGTAGACCATGAGTCTTTTGAAAAATTAGGGTTTGCCTTCGTCCCCCTTTCTGATTTGTATCCAACACAACTTTGACTATTATTGTTAAAAGATCTAAAGGTTGGGAGGCGAAGGGACACAACGATTAGGTGTTGTGTTTCGTAGCCTATAAATAGTTGCATTTTTTTTGGATTCCAATATACACGAGGTTAGTTATGTCTTTCTTATAGAGCATCTCAGAGCCTTTGGATGGATACTCTTCGAAGGATTTTGGTCAGTGGTCATGGTGGAGGAGAGCTCGACCTTTGAGGTGAGAGAGTGTTAGGTAGATGCAACCCATAGGGTCGGGAACCTAGCGAGTGAGTAAGCCGAGAGTGATCTCCCACCTCGGTCGGGGTATGAATGAGTAGACACTAGGGTTACCCAATAATTTTTCAATTATTGTTGGTCATCCATGATAAAGTCATACGCCACGAGCATGTCTATGCTCATAAGGGATGTCGAGGTGGGCGTAATTTTGTATTGCCATTGAAAATGTATGTCATGGTAGGAAGGGTAACTCGTTGTACTTCTTCTACATGTGTAGTTGCATGTTCTTGGATGTCCATGCCAGGTTACCTTTTGACGATTTTACCATGATGCACCTTAAACATTGCCCCTATGCAACTACATCCAAACTCATGGATCTCACTACAAGCCTTTCCGCCTTATGTGTGAGATGATTGATTTGTGTCTGTCTTCTCAAGTGTTCTTGCATTACTATAGTGCTTGGTGAACTATCCCGATCGGTTGGGTTTCCTTAGTGGGTCAAAAGGGTATATGCTTCTTCGCACCCTACACCTGATCTTATAAAAATTTCAAAGGAATTTTTTTTAAAGTGGTAGTTGAACCCTTCAGCCGAAAACACTTTTCAATGGCGATAAACCCAAATTTCCATTTTTTTGGACTTGAGACCTCGTTTCATATCATTTCTTGCTAAGGCCTATCATGACTGCCGAGGACAAAAATATTTTCAAAATCCTCAATCTTTTTTCAAGAAGGTTACACTCTTGAAAGATACTCTTAGTCATGAGAGTTGATTAAGAGATGAAGCATTAATAAACACTTTCAAGAATTGGATCAAGATTCTACAAGCAATTCAAGAACACAAATCAAGAAACCCATTTCAAGAACATGAATCGAATAGAACATCAACAAGTAATTCCAACTGATTAAAACAAGAACCAATGACAAACTATTGATTAGAAACATTCAATAGCAACATTTGACCGATTGAAAATCAAGAAAAAGAAACAAAACATGTTTTAGAGTTTTTGATATAGAATGGGTATGGAAGAAGATGATGAAGAGTTGAAGAAACTTATGTGGTTGAAGACAATGAGAGTGATCACACCACTTGGATGGTGAAAGGCTCCAAGGTGAGTGAGAGTGCCGCCACTTGAGGATTCCCAAGACTCACAAGATAAGACAAAGAGAAGGAGAGCATGTCTCACAAAGAAACCACTCAAATTCAAGAGAGTAACTTCACTTTCAATTTCAATATTCAACTTATGTTTACAAAAACAAGGCTCCTCTTTATATAGGCACTGAGCACCGATCATGAAAAGGTAAAAATACATGAAGAGTCACTTGTAAATGAAAAGGCAAGGCATATGAAAAGACAAGGTAAATGCCACCCCTTTTCAAGTCACTTCCTTATTCTAGAAAAGTGACTTTTCCTACTACTTCCCTTTTAATGTTCTATTTTGAAACTATTCTAAAAATATGACAAAAGATATTAATTGGGCTTGGGCCTCATCTTTTGAGAAGACTAATAAGAAGAGCTATAAATGCTTTGGGCCTTGTCCATTTCTTCTATTGATGAAGTCCTTATTTCCTTGTTGAGATGACCCTTCAAGTATAGCATCCTTAGTCATCTTTATGTATTTTTGGGTTACATCACTTAGTTTTCATTTCACTACAATTATGGGTGCACTTGAGCGGTATGTTTTGCTTTTTGTTTTCTTTTTCTCGTGATCATTGTTAACTTCGTAATGGTGTTTTCTTTTTCACGCATAATGGCTCAAACAACTCCCGACTTCATGTAAGTTTTGAAGCGGCTCCGAATGGAGAAAGGTCGACCGACCGAGACCAACCCTCTCCTTCGAGGTGCCTACTTCTACCTCGTCATCAATTTTGACCCTCCTCTAGTTGGAAAAAAGGATTAAGAGGAAGGAGAAGTCCAAGAATCATACTGAGGAGGTCTCCGAATAGGGCTCTACCTTCTACCTTTGAAGTCAAGATGGATGGAGTTGCTTCTCTACTCAGTGGGAATTTGACCTTCTATAAGGGGATGAGCATCTCATTGACATCGACAAGAAGGATATGATCACTTCGGCTTCTTCAAAAGACCTTGTGACAACATTCCTTAAAATGAAAAGTCACGAACTTCTGAAAAAGGTCGAAGCCGATTGAGAGGCGATGGTTGTCAATATGTCCTTTAAGAAGAAAAGATGCCTTATTTCAGAGAAGAAAGGGAAAGCTCTTGACTTTGAATTGAAGAGCTTGTCGATCGAGATGAAAGAGCTCGAGCAAAATCTAATCAAAATGAATTTAGCTCATGATGAGGTTGTCTTCCAAAAGGCCAAAGTGTGAAAGGGCTTTCATCTTTCAAGTGTTATGTGCTCGGGATGCACGTTGAAAGTTTCAAAAAATTTGTTCGTCAAACAACTTTTCTATATGGCATCCTAACCATAAATGGGAAATTTAAGACCGATAAGGATGTTTATGAAGGCCATTTGATACCAGTCAAAGATATCTCGACTAGTAAAGATGCTAATGAGGAGAGCCCGATCGGGAAGGATACTAAAGTAGTCAAGCATAGGGCTGAGTAACTCAATTTAAACTTAGTACTTTTTTTTGTAAAGGATATATATTCTAATTTTTTGTAAGTATAAGTTGACTTTTGCCTTATGAATGAGAATGAGTAGGAGTTAGCTAAATATGCCTATGCGTCAAGTTGTATGTTTTGTAACTATTTGATAAGTTTAATATGAGTGAAATGCTCATGCCGATATGATAGAAATACTTTAAAACCAACTATGGTTAAGTAAAATTTGAGATAATTCTACTGTGTTGAGGTGTTTCCAATGAATATAATTCAATTTTAATTAAGAAATCCAATTTTATGTTGAGTTAATTTTGAGATGTACTTGCCAAGATGACTATTTTACTTGGGATTTACTGATATGTTCTCGATCACCTCATGTTCACACAAATTTTTAGATCTCGTTCCTAGATGATTATGTATTAATGTGTCTGAGATTCATTTGCCAAGGTGGTGAACTTGCGTGTAGAACTTAGTTGTTTTTACTGTTTTTTTGAGGTAAATGGGAGGGATCGCTTAATAATGAAGCTTCCTTATATGGTTAGTTGTTCCTGCCGGTTGACCCGAAACGCCTTCGTGCGCCTACGACACTCCCACGTCCAGAATCCTTGTGTTCCCACGTGCCTTTCTTGTGATGAACACCTGAAAACACAAAGACAAAGGGCGCCCTAGAGGCCGCTGACGCTCAAGTCAGTACTAGGGCTAGGAAACACCGAAACTGTGTAATTGTTACTGTGTGTGTGTTTAGCGGCGCAAGGGAATTGCCCCCCTTGTTAAGTTTGTTACCTTACAATTTATAGACTAAAACTAGGGTTTCCTCGTGTGATCCCTAACTGGAGTGAAGCCTCTGACGAGGTGACCACCTGGGTGCCTCCTCGTGTACCTGATCTCTGGGGTCACCCGCCTCTGGGAGTGCCCTAGTTGTTCACGTGCCATGCATGCAACTCACCCCTGGAATGCGACCCTCACCGGTCATATCTTTCTAGTGGCTCTACACTTTGTGTTACGCCTGAACGCGTCATCCACTCTACACGCATGAACCCTCGTAATCTAGGCTTCTCCCTTACTGATAACTGGTGTTTGGTCTGGGATCCACCTCTCGTGGCCCAGCTCTACTGTTTGGATTCTCGATGTCCGATCTCTCCACACTGTCTAGTGGCACGTCGGTACATACTGATGACCGATGTCTGACCTCTCTTGGCTCCTTGGCGCACGTGCTTTGCGAGACACTGGCTCACGCCGCTCCTGGGACCCGCTCACGTGGCACCAACATTACCAATGGTCAACCAACGCCTAGGGACTAGTCGGTACACAGCCTTTCATGTTAAGTAATCAGGATGGATTGATCAAGAATTAAGCTTTTTTAGCCAATTACTTTGTATTAAGATAATCGGAAGGGATCACGTGATTGTGAAGCTTCCTTGACCGATTACTTTAAATATGGGAGGGACCATCTTGATCTTATCGTAGATTGGCACATGAACGATACGACGATGAAACTTCCTTGTTCAAATTGAATTGGTTAGCACATATATTTGAATAAGATGATTTTATTGGTGCCTCATTAAAACCTTCTCCGACAAAATCCTACTTAGGGAAAAAAGACCGAGTGAGGAAAGAGTACACATGAAGAGTGAATGAATTACAAATTTTAACTGAAACAAAACATCAAACGTGTTGCATTCAAAGTTCTTAGAACTACCTTTCCCAAGAGGTGTTATAGCCAATATGTCTATTTTTCATCGCTTTGAATATGGAATGACCCCTCCCAATTAGTTGAGAACTTCCCTTCATTATTTCTTGCATAACTTCTCATCCTCTATATGAAATTCCCAAGATGAAAACTCCTTGATATTACCTTGGACTCGTATCTACCTTGTTGATTTGTTACACTTATACATAGGTCACATTTCGAGTCTTTGATCAAATTCAGGGATACCTGCAAAAAGTTCTCCAACGCTCAAGTCAATATTCGGTAACATATATATTAAATGTTATCAAAATGTACCTTTTAGTAAGTAATATTCACCTATTTAAAGAGACAAGCAAGAACATTATTCACATTGGACCTAGATCATCACAACTTTTTAAATTAATCTTATTTTAACTTAATAATACAAACTAATTTTATTAGTTACAAATAAGTTATCTACTGTTTCAAATTTTCAAGATGGTCTTGATCAACACATCACCGTGATCGATCATCTTGGTCATGTTAGTTATATATATATATATATATATATATATATATATATATATATATCCAAAACTCTATCAACACAAAATACTAGTTGTATTTTATTTTCGGTGAATCTAAACCTAGATAAACCTAATGTTACTATATCATGTACATTTACACCAAATTTTATATAAACAAGAACCCAAAGATTAAGTTATCAAGAACTTTAAGTTATCGAAAATAGATAATAATATATACAAATTTAATCTCTCTATATATATAATTATTAAGTATGACTATAATTATTCAATTTTCTCAGTTATTCATCAATTATAGAACAACATATGAATCATATTGCAAAAGGATAATAGACAAAGAATATTTATTACCTTTCAAACATTTGTATTAGGTTTCTCAAATCAAATAATAATACTTGACTAATTTAATTACTTCAAATTTATAAACTTCAACTTCATTGGAGGTTAGGGTAAAATTAAAACATTAAATATTTGAAATTTTGTATGATTCAAATGTGTAATAAATTTTCAGTGAGTTTTTCACCACCTATACTTTTAATCAATATTTGCAGGATTGTCTCTTTTGAAGAGTAAAATAATATATTGACTGAAATGGTTGTTTTTAAATATTTTATATTGATTTTAAGGTGAATAAATTTGTTGAAAGTGTTTGTGATTGAGAATTGAAAGTGTTTGAATGATGATATAAATGAGTTGAACTATTTTTGAATATTTTGTTGAATTACTTAAATGAGATGTTTAATGAGAAGTGGTTGTTTGATTTTATATGATGAATGATTTAGAGAGCATATATTTGGAACTTAGTTACGTGTTTAAGTGAATTTTGAAATATATTTTGATAGTTTACAAAGTTTAAAATATGATGTGAATGGTACATTGATGTGTTAAATGATGTATGTAATGAGGTGAAAGTGTGATCAAGCAAGACATCGTATTTTCAGGAAAGGAAATACTGTGTTAAGATTGTTATTAAGGTGTATTATTTGTGAGTGTCCTGTGAATGAGACGATCTTGACTCTATTGATATAATTGAATCACATAGATGAAGTTATTCAGTTGGTGAAAGTCGAAGGAGGTCCATTTGGCTGAATCTGAGGTTTGAAAGAACTGATCAGATCAGATCAAATGGATTTACCTTGTCATATGAGATGATAAGATGATGAGATATTGAGATGATTATGCGCATGACTGTGTGGATTCACAATGAGTAGTATGACATGTGCAGGTCTTTGGATGCTAATTTCAATACACGAGTCTTCCGGAAGTAGAGTCGAGTGTCTAAGTATGTTAGTCAGTAGAAATATGACAAAAGTAATGTGGATGATGAACGTGATAGACACTAGATGAAATTGTGAAAATGTGTGAATATTGATGGTTTATGTTGATAAAGTTTTATATTTGAACTATTAAAAATAGCTAGCTTACGCTGTGCTTTGTTTTGTATTTGTTTTCTTTGAACTGTGATGATCGTGTTAATTTACACGAGAACAGATGAAGTTGCAGGTGATAGAGCTCCTCAGTGAGCAGCTAGAGGAACAAATGTTTTATATTGAATGTTTAGTTGTAAACTTTTGTGTAAATATTAAAATTTCTATGAAGAGGGATATCTTTTTGAGATACAATTATGAGATAGTTGTATATATTCATATGTTAAATATATATTGCTTGTTTTATTTTTATTTTATTATATATAGGTAAAATTATGGATGTTACATTCACAACTAAACAACGTTTATTTCCACTTATTTCTTACGCTCCCTTATTTTATCTTCTCTTTCTTTTGTCTTTTTATCCTTTCTATAAAGCGATCATAAACAATAGTTACATTGTACAAGTTGTTATGCTGACTACTAGTTTAACAAATCACTTATGTAGTAGAATGTTGTTGATTTAAAACATGTTTTATAATTTTAAGACACTAACTTTTTTCAGTGTATAAAAAAATAATTAAAATTTAAAAAAAAAACAAATAAAAGGACGTAGTAAGTAAAATCAATAACTCACTAAATCATTATCTATACACGAAATAAACAATTGACTATAAGCAAAAACAACAAGAATAAAGAATAAAGAGAATTTTTAATCTTTGAAATTATTACAAATCAATGCCTCAAGCATTAAAACTAGATATGTCAATCTTAAAAACTCTCCCATTTCAATCTAACTACCACTAACTATTTTGCTTTGCATAGCATACTGATGGACGATGGTAAAGAGAGCAAGACAACAATAACAAGTTTCAATGTCACAACAGAAAAAATATGGAAGCATATCTAAATCGGTGGGAAAGAGGCCATATATATAAGCTAGGTGAGACATTATAAGATATAGGAGGGATCTTTCTATTTACCAAAAGAAGGCAATGGAGCAAAACAGAAGGGAACAATGGTTGTGCAAGAAAAAGGGATGAGAATAAAAAAATGGGGTTTTGGTGGTGGATTTCAATTATGATAATTTTTTGGGATTTTGACTTTTTATTCATGGGACTCAATTGGTTATGATTTTAATTATTTTTTTAATTTTACTTAATTTGGATTATCGAACTGTGTATTTTGGATTGTTAATTTTGCTAGCTACGTCTCATTGTACATATTTTTTTTAAGTTCTCAAACTATTTTAACCATGTTACATATATAACTTAAAAAATTATAGCACCTTAAAATTGTTACAAATATTTTGCATCATAAATATTTACCACACACATCTAATTAGTAGTTCATGTGATAAGTTAAGTGAGTGGGAAGTTATTGTTTAGCAATGACACTATATATCAAATGGACCAAACAACATGTTGAAAATTCATTATCATCTTTTAGCAGGAGTGACAAAGAGGTTTGGGTTTGGCGAGTTGGCCCGTCAACTCAACATGGTTTAGATAGAACAGGTCAAATTTTTGAACTCGCCAATTTGTATTGGCGGACTTACCTTACCCGTCAACTTGTTAGACCACAAGCGTGGTGGAACAAGCCAATGCAACAGACAATGATGCATATTTTATCCACAAATTTAATTTCATTTAGACGCAAGTTTAGAAAATTCAATGCCTTTTAATGAAAAGTGTAAGAGATGAATATGAAGTTATAAGAGATATAACTGAAAAATGATGATGAAATTTGATAAATATTGGGATGAATATAGTGTTGTTCTTATGTTTGGTGCAACTTATATCCAATGATGATGTTGAAAAATTGGGATTTTTGTCTATCATCTTTGTTGGGAAGTAAAGTTGGAGAAGATAAAGAATTTTTTTTACATGCTTTTCTCACCATATTGTACAGTTCAACTTTAAATGTTCTAAAGTGTAAGCATAGTTGATAAGTGCCAAATTTTAGTAATATTTCATATTAAAATACAAACACTTATGGATATTAATTGATAAAATAAGCATAAAATAACCCTTAATATGTGAATTTTTACCTTTTAACATATTTTGTGATTTTAAATTGAATAAGAACGATTTATTCCCAAATTTGTGTTAATTTCAGGATTCTAGGGAAGAAGGGGGATGATCGGGCCAAAAAGAGAATATACAAAGCTAAAAAGGGGAAGTTGGAACGCACCAGCACTCACCAAAGCTCACCCAAACTCACTTAAGCTAGACGCCCCCAGAGGATCTCGCTCAAGCGAGCTCAATCTCACCCAAGCGAGATTGTTCTAGTGACATTGGGTCTTTTTTCGTGAAACTCGCTCATGTGAGTCCAATAGCGAGAAACCACTTAGCCCAAACCAATTAGGTTAAATATGAGGCTTGAGGCACAACCCTAGACATGCAAGATTGAAAGGAAAACACCATTGAGTGAATTGTAATCCAATTGGGAGAATAGGGTGTTAGAAACACTAAAAGAGGTAGCCCTAAAGGAGAAATATCCAGAATTTTCATTTCTTTCTCTCCTTGTTTGTAAAAGCCATCATGTGTGGCTAATTCTACCCTTTGGGATTGAGAGTAATCTGTTCAAACTCTTATGTATTGAGGTGATATCTAAACATGATATTTTGTTCTGGATTGATGATTGGTATTATTTTTTTGTTTGTAATGCTTGGTTTACCATGATCTCGAAATTTGAATTTGACCAGGAAGTACTTCTAAGTTTTTGATCCAAATGATAATGCTTAACATATTTGAATGCTAGGAATAGATTTGAAATATTAATTGCCAACGTATGATCTTAATGATAAGAAGTTTTTATAAATATGCGAGGAGTCGATATTTAGAAAGAATTTTAATAATTTTATATGCAGGAAATTGATATAAATGATTTTTAAACGGGCATCAATATCAATCAAAGGACATAATATTGTCATGCTAATCAAAATACAAAAGATTGAGAAAGATGAACTCCAATCCATATTTTTCCAATTTGAGCAACAAACTCTTTGGCTTTTTCTTTTTAATCATTGCAATCATAACAAATTCCAACAAACTTTATTATTCTGTTTTCTATTTAGTGAATCTTTTACCAAATTATTTAAGTGTTCCTTGTGGGTTCGATATCCGTCCTTAGTGACAAATTATTACTTCTGACAAAACGGTGCATTTGTTGTAAAAAAAGTCATCAATACTGATCTTTCATCCTTATAAGTTTTCACAACGCCAAACCTTTTTTCTATGTAAGTTTACTTTGTTCTAATTCAGTTATTATTTTTTTAGTTAAATAAACCTTTTTTGGCTTTTCATATTAGGAATTAAAAATGCAAACTAAAAGCTCCTGCTAAAACGAGAAAGAATCAACTTGATATATATTTAGATTAGCCAACATTAGATCTTGATTGTACATGAGATATGGATGTTCTTCAATGGTGGAAGAGTAATAGTTAACATATTTTGGATCTTTCATTGGTGGCTAAGGACTTGCTAAGTATCACGATTACTGCAATTGCATATGATTCTACATTTAGCATTTGTTTAATGATTCTTAATAATTATAGAACTTTTCTTTTGCCAAAAAAATGTGGAAGCAATTATTTGTTCTTCCAATTGGAAGCATGGTTTTTGTTAGGATAATTTGTATATATATATATATATATATATATATATATATTTTACTTTGATAAACAGTTTTTGATATTTTAACTTTTTTTTTTCATTTTCATGTGATATTGAAGATGATGAAGAAAGTGACAAAGATGAAAAAGTGGAGGATACTTATTCTAAGGGTGCCTCTAATAATCACTAGCGGGAACACAGGCACTCACGTGCCTGTGTATCCGCATTTTTTATTTTTATATAATTATGTTTAATAGTAAAATTGAATAAATAATATTATTATTTACACATTATTAGTAAAAGTGAAAACAAAATACAAAACAATTCAGAGCAAACATCATTCACCTTTTTCACCCTCTCTCTCAACATTACTGTTAATTTTATTACTTCCATTCTCATTGCTAACATGAACCAATATTTTAGAATGAAGTTCCATTTAACCAAAAGTTTGGTCTTCTCATCTTCTTCATTATTTCCAATGGACAAATGCACACTCATCACCATGTGATTGTAAAATAATAATCCCAAAATATATAGGAACACACAATTCTCCAAAGGAGACTCAAGGCAAAACCCCTTTAATGGAAAAAACAATGCCCAAAGAATCATTATTGTTGTTGCTTTGTTGAGTTTCTTTACACCACAGACTCCTAAAAGTATCTACCTTTTTCGACCGTGTAACTCTTGCACCCTGTGAAGGCAAAATGGGAGCACTTCAATTCTGAAAACACAAACGTCCTCATCTGGAGTAAAGTGTCACCATTCATTGGTTTATGATTATTCCACATTCCCATGAGTCTTTGACCTTGGTCTTTGTAACATGGATAGGAAAAATTGACTCTGGGGAGATAAGAGAGTGAAACACCAAAATCGCCCAAAATTTAAATCCAAAACTACCCTTTTTGTGGGTCTGACACACCATCTGCCGTGGTTTATATGCTTCACCACCCTCATTCTTGATGATATTACATAACAGGTTGACTTTTAATGTAACAAAACAAAATTATACATGTACCATCAATTTTCAATTTCAGTTGGATGAATGACTTACCTTCTTCTGCATTTAGATGCTTCTGTGTCGTGCAAATCTTGTGCTTATTCATCTACTTTGTTTGATAGTTTGAGTTCTTTGACATTTTTATGAGGGATAGGTTGGAAACATGAAATGATGGGATGAGGGTTGTTATGAACATGAGGGTAGAAAGGTTTGTAAATCTCTTCCAATTCATTAAGCACCGTTTTGGTTTATGAGAATTTCTGAAAATCACAAAGTAGGTCATCTTGTTCAGCACAAAACCTTGAGAAAGAATGAGATTCGGGTTGTCCATAGTGGTGGCTAGGGCAATGGTGCATCCCACAATAGCTTGCAAATCTCAGGCCATAACGCGTGAAAGTTCTTCAAACTGCAAATCGCATATAATAAAATTAAAAGAGATTAAGGAAGAAAAGAGATACAAAGAATAGAGAGAAAATAAGAGAGAGAAAAGGTAATGAGACCAAAAGATTAATTTGAGAGAGTTATAAATGTTCACGAAACAAAAAATGGAGAATATTGTTAATGGAATGGTTTTGGTAATTATTATAAGAAACACAAAACAATAATTATATACATACTTACGAATTTGCAAGAGTCAACTGTGTAGAAGCCATTGAAAAACACTACTTACTGGTTGATTTGATTTTGTGGTTCTTGAAACAAAATTACGACTAGTATTTTGAATAAGAAAATAGAAAACGAAAAAGATATTTGATGGGTTTATAAAGCCTTCAGTTTAGATTTAAATTTAAAATTTTGAAAATTTAAAAAATTTTAAAATTCAAAATTTCGAAATTTTAAAATTCTGAAATATGAAAATTTCGAAATTTTAAAATTTAAAGATTTTTTGGGTTTAAAAAATTTAAAATTTTTGAAAATTTAAGAATTTTTAAATTTTAAATTTTAAATTTTTTGAAGTGTTTTACTTTAGGGTTTGAAATTTTGAAAATTGAAATTTTTTGAAATTTAAAAATTTCACAAATTTAAAATTTAAAATTTTGAAAAGTTTCAAATTTAAAAAGTTTGAAAAAATTTGAAACCTGAAGGATTTTACACAGTGGCAACAGTTTCTAAATGGAATCCTTGTAATTGAAAACTAACTACCATTATGAATCCACTCTGCCACAATTCTACACCGGTGACCCATCGAACAACTCTCTCCTTGCCTATGTCTGCGGTGAGTCAATCAAAATCGTCGTTACTACCGTCATCCGTTCCACACTCGATGTTGAGTCGGAATCCATTACCGCCATGGCACTGAACCTGACAATTGCAGCGGTACGTTCTTTCCCTTTCAATGTTTTATGTATTAGCACAATAAGAATAATATTATTATCAATAAATAAAACATAAAAAATAAAAGTAAATTCATACAATGTAATTTCATCTTCTATTTTATAATTGAAAGACAACACTTACTGGTTGGGTTCCTGGGTTCATGGTCGTGGAACGTAAGAATGACTTCTCATATTTTGAATATGAATTTGAATATGAAGACGAAAAGATCGTTTGATGAGAGAAAATAATGGGAGAAAAAGATATGTTTAGTTTTGATTTTTAAAAATAATGTTATCTCTTCTGTTATATATTTCTGTTATACATTTAAAACATTTAAAAATAATGAAATAATATATTTTTAAATTTTTAAAATAATGAAATAAAATATAAATCTAAGAATAAAATTGAAATAATATTATATGGCAGTTAGAAGGGGAATTCCCTTTATATATAGGTATAGATGAAATGGAACATATGATTAATGACTTGAGTTGTTGACGAGTTTAACTTTATTTTGATTTATGTTTAATTTGGCTAAAGTATGTTGTGTTGAATTGTTGATGACTACCTTTTTATCGTGATTTATGTTTATTGTGATTGGACAATTTAATTTTTGTTATTGAGCATATTATTTTTTAAATTTGGATGGCAGTAGCAGGACCTCCCAACAACTCTGTATGCAATTTTAAAGATTAATATGTACACCCTTGAGAGTAGTAAAAAAGCTCAATTGCATCAAAGTTAGAGTGTAAGAGGCAAATAGAATATTCCAGCAACTATGATGGGATCTAAGTTAGGCCCTCATACAAAATATATACCATACGATAATAATTGATTAGAGATGTATCTCCCTTCACTGTTTCATAATAGACTTCCTCCACTAGTTATTTGTAACACCTTTTATGATTAGTCTGGATAATCTTGATTTAGCTTTTATTTTACTATATTTGCTCTTTGTTTCTAGTATAAGTACCAACACTCAAAAGGCTATGTGTAGGGGACATAATTGCGTTGTCATATCCTGCATAATCTGTTGCATGGAATTTTACCATCTGAGGAGTTGATGTTGATAAGACTTTCCATTGGCTTCAATGAACTTGCACTGTTAGATTACAAAAATAGAGACATACCCAATTAATTTCTTTATATCGTTGATATTTCCTTACATTTTTATTGTAAAAAAAAAGCAAAAGAAAGAAAGAATTTTAAAAAAAAGAAAGTGGCAGGTCAACCCCCTAACCCAACAATCCATCTTATGATGAGATGAGTATCAATTTCAGCCCATATAACTTGTTGAGTTAGTCCCGACTCGACCTAATTTTTGCGGGCAAGCAGCCGATTGAGCCAAAATGGGTCGGGCTGGCCCATTTTATCACCCTATCTTCCAATGTTAAGGTAATTCATACACATACTTGAGTTTGATGTACAAACTTCCTTTAGCTTTTATTATACTAAATTGTAATTTATGTGATTAAATCATCCGTGAAGCATAAAATATATAATTTTCTTAATTGTTTTTCATGTTTAATACATCGATCCTTACTACTTAATATCATCTCACCTCACTGCATATTTATGCATATGACACATTAATAATTTGAGCAATCTTGCCCCATTTGAGCAACTCCAGAGAACAAATTTGGTTTTGTCTTTTCCTCATTCAAACATTGTTTAAGTCTTTCTCACTTGAGTGAAATGGTTGTTGGATTTCTTTAAACAAGTTCAATAACACAATAACATTGTTCCACTAGTGTTTGAATGATCATGCCATCACTTGAGCGCTACAACGAAGTTGCATCTCAAAAGTTCCAGAACACATGCATTATCACTATGCTTTTCTGCTTTTTGTCTAAGTGATTAAGCTATATTTTTTAGTGTACTTTTTCATAGCTACAAGCTTACACTTAAGTGGTGAAAATAATTATTACACTTAATTTGAGCGGTAGGCCACCACATAAGCAATATCATCTCTAACACTACAAGAAATTGCTTATTTAGCTGCAAAAAAAAGCGAAGGTCTTAGGTCGATACTAAATAGTATCAAATAAGCCTTCGCTATTCACAAAATTCAAATAAAATGTGAGAAAGCGTGGGTTATACCCACGCAAACTTTAAAAAAAAAGTTGCGTGGGTGGAACGGCCACTATTAAAAGTATAAAAATAATAAAGATTTAAATTTTTGAAGGTTTAGCCCACGCTAAACATTTTAAATTAAATTTAAATACATAATTAAATTTCGAAGGTGAAGCCCACACAAACAATTAATTTTTGTTTATTTGAAAATTCTTAATTGTTAAGGTTTTGAATAATTTGAGAAATTTTTAAACTCTTTTTCAGAGGTGTGCATTTCATACGGGAGAAGTCATCGTTGTTCATAGCCTTCAGCTTGAGCGTGAGCAGCGTGCCACTGTCGTTCATACAGAGAGGGGAGTAGTCACCGTTAACACTTGAGCTTGAGTAGCGTGCCATCGTGATTGAGTAGCCGTGCCACCGTGATGGAGTAGCCGTGCCACCATGAGAACGCAAACGGAGTCTCCGCGGTTTTGCCCTAGGTTTTCATCTCGATTCCTTTCTTTCTGTGCTGTGTGTAATTTTATTTTTGATTCCTACTCTTAGTTTTGCCCTAACATTGTGTTATTGATTTTCAATGATTCTCAGTGATTCTTGCCCTAACACCTTAAATTTTGCATGCATTCTCATGGTACCCCAATAATTTGTATAAGTTGTGGTGAAGGTAAACTTAATATTGTTGCCAAAATCATAAAATCCACCAGTAAGGGTCCCCTGTTTTTATTACTAGATTCACTGGCCTTGTCTCTGTTTTTATTAGTTTTGTTTTTTTGGACACGGTTGGTGGTATGTAGTTCAACAGTTCGAATATTACATTAGGGATTCACTGGCCTTGTCTCTGTTTTCATTAGTTTTGTTTTTTTGACATTGCCCGTGGCATGTAGTTCAACAGTTCGACACCATGTTTATGTCAGCACTTGCTCAGTTTGGATATTCATAAGCTGGTTAAACAATAGTAAATGATAAGTTAATTAATTAGAATTAGGTTTATATTTAGTTACATATCATTTCTTAAGATTGAGGTTTAATGCTGAAGAACTTTCCTCCAGGAAGCAAAATAGCTAGATTTGGAAGAAAAATGGCTATTATTGTCTCCAACTTTGTGAGATTCTGTCATGATTGGGGAAGGTGTTATAAGAACAAACGTACTTTTAGTATTTTAATTATACACTTTTAGTTAAAATTAAATTTTAACTCACGCAATAATCTCAACACATTAAACTTGATTAGCACTGATTAACTAAAGTACCTATCTTTTGTTTACTTTTAACTAGCTGAATTTTGTATACCTTGAACAGTTAGTTATATATCATTGAAAATACAAATATCTATGATGCGAAAATTCTGTTAGTGAAAGTTACTAAAATAAGTATTGTTGGTAGTGAGTAAAACCAAGATTTTCTTAGATTGGCATTAGATTAAGAGATATTTCCATGATCGGAAGTTGTGGACTAATCACTTGCGGAAATAGCAAAGAATAAAGTGTTAACGGAAAAATCTTCAACAAATGCGCTTTATCAATATTTATGATTTTTTATTTATTTATTTTCCCATCATACCATGCCTTATACCAGTTCTTATCGGTTTTTGCACAAATTGGATGTAATTTGGTTTAGGTATCTTAAAAGTGAAAGAATTCACGGTTTCTTTCATTTGTCTAGTGATCAAGAATTCACGGTTTCTTTCATTTGTCTAGTGATCAATTCATTCTTGATCCAACATGTGTTTCATATTTTGGTAAAAATATCCTTACTATCAAGTTCATTACAAACTGAATTGTGATATGATATGATAGTTGTTCCTGCTAGGGAGATGGGACCTAGAGAACTATTGAAGTCTTCTTCTCCTTCCTTCGGTCGGTCAGGTGACATGGGTCGGCCATCGGCCATATTCTGGTGGTCTTCGGTCGTCTCGGCCAAGTCTTCTAAGGTCTCGGCCAAGTTCCCCTGGTCTCGGTCAAGTGGACTCAGCCTCGGTCAGCCAGGTGGGCCTCGGCCTCGCCCATACCGGTACAATAGTTTTGTTTGATAATTCTTATATATCACTACTCATAGAGCGGTATTATATTGGCTAATAATTTATTCACTACTATATACATATATTCTATGCAGAAAAATGGATCGAAGTTGGATTTATGAACGACTTGATCCTTCAAGGAGACTTAGCAAACAATTCATTACTGGAGTGAGTGAATTTGTTTCAAAGGCAATTGATCAAACTTTTTATACTTTAGAAGGAGGGATAAGGTGTCCTTGCATAAAGTGTCTATGAGAAAATTCTTCCACCATCACATGTGAGGGCTCATTTGCTACGATATGGTTTTAAACCTAACTACACAGTTTGGGTTCAACATGGAGAAGAGATGTCAATTGAGGACAATGTTGGTTATGCATCCAGTAGCCATGGAAGAACGAAACCTGTTGATAACATTGGTTCAATGACTAATATGTTGTATGATGCATACATGCAAGAAGTAGACATAACAAGTCATTATGATCACATGGACACCGACGATGAATATGTAGAAGAGTCACCTAATGCAAAGCCCAAAGGTTTTATGATATGTTAGCAGCTGCAAATGAACCCATTTATGATGGTGCCACCGGGTCAAAATTATCAGTAGCCATCAGACTACTAGCAGCTAGAACGAATTGGCATACACCTGAAAAATGTTTAGACCATTTCATAAAATTGTTAGTTGATGTAGCTCCCAAAGATAATTGCATACCAAAGAACTACTACAAAGCTAAAAAAATTGTGTCAAATCTTGGGTTGAAAGCCCAAAATATTGATTGTTGTGAAGCGGGATGCATGTTATATTACAAGGATGACAACCTTTTAATTGAATGCAAATTTTGTCATCTTCCTCGATATTTTCCTCCTAAGGGTGACAAGGGAAGATACAAACAACTTCCAAGGAAGAGAATGTTTTATTTGCCAATCATCCCAAGATTACAAAGACTATATGCATCAGTAGAATCTGCTAAGCAAATGAGATGGCATTTTGAAAACAAAAAAGAAGATGGCATACTGCGACATCCATGTCATGGGGAAGCTTGGAAGCACTTAGATAAGATATATTCAAATTTTGCTATTGACCCACAACATGTGAGACTTGGTTTATGTTCCGATGGGTTCACTCCTTATGTCCAAGCTTCAACATCCCCATATTCTTGTTGGTCTGTATTTCTTACTCCTTATAATTTGCTCCCTGAAATGTGTGTGACCAAACCATACATGTTTGTAACTTGTCTCATACCTAGCCCAAGTAACCCAACTAAAAAAATAGATGTATACTTGCAACCTCTTATTGATGATCTTAACCAATTGTGGAATGAAGGTGGAATGAAGGTGTAATGACATATGACATCTCTACAAGAGAAAACTTTGTCATGCGAGCTTGCTTGATGTGGAAAATCAATGATTTTCCAACTTATGGCATGTTGTCAGGATGGGGGACTAAAGGGAAATTAGCATGTCCCCGTTGTATGGAGGACACAAAAGCTTTTACATTACCACATGGTGGTAAAAGTAGTTGGTTTGACTGTCACCGTCGATTCTTGCCTACCGATCATCCATTTAGGAGAAGCAAGAGGAGATTTACGAAAAATAGGATTGAGTTGGATGGGCCTCCTAATTTCCTAAATGGAGAGCAATTGTGGGAATTTATTCGAGACTTTCCAAAGGTGACTGATGGTCCATTTGATACCTTATTAGGGTATGAACAATATCATAATTGGACAAAAAGATCAATCTTTTGGGATTTGCCATATTGGAAACACAATTTGCTAAGACACAATCTTGATGTCATGCACATTGAAAAAAACTTTTTTGATAATGTCTTCAATACTGAGATGGATGTTAAAGATAAAACAAAAGACAATCACAAGGCAAGAATGGATGTTGCTGAATTTTGTGGACGTGGTGACTTGGAATTGGTTCAGTTACGAAATGGGAAGTTAGGAAAGCCAAAGGCAAACTACACTTTCACAAAAAAAGATGCAAAATCAATTTATAAATGGATTACAAAATTAAAAATGCCTGATGTATATGCCTCTAACATTTTCAGGTGTGCAAACACTGATAAAGGGAGTATGCATAGTATGAAAAGACATGATTGTCATGTCTTCATGGAGTGTTTACTACCAATTGCATTTCGTTCATTACCAGAATTTGTTTGGAATGCGATAGCAGAAATAAGTCGATTTTTCAGAGATTTATGTTGTAACTCTTTGAGGATGAATATTTAATTCAAATGAAAGCGAATATTTCTATTATTATATGTAAATTGGAAAGAATCTTCCCACCAGGTTTCTTTGATTTAATGGAACACCTGGTTATTCATCTTTCTACTGAGACAATACTTGGTGGTCCTGTCCAATACAGATGGATGTATCCATTTGAAAGGTAATCACCCAATCCTCAGTTTTATTATTCATAATTATTGTTCAATACTTAAAACTTGATATGTGGTGTAGGTTGATGAGAAATGCAAAACGATAAGTGGCTAATTTAGCAAGGGTAGAAGGTTCAATATGTGCATTCTACTTACACCGTGAAATAACTTATTTTTGTTCTCATTATTTCCAACATGTAAGCTTGTTGTCAAATACAAGTTTGAGAAATGATCCTCGGACTAGTTCAAATGAAGGAGTTGAATCAACATTGTCCGTTCTCAACAAATGTGATCGTCCTAGTGGATCATGCAAAGAATATTTGCTAAATGATGATGAATATCGTTCTACATATCCCCATCAATTGCAATGAAGTTAAACCAATACTTGAGTAAGTTAACAACAACAGAATTTGTATTAATTACGTTTAAATTGCAGTTTATGACTAATTACTTATTTATTTCAAGATTGTTCTTACAAGTTAACAACAACAACGAAGAGGGTTCAATGAATATACATAGACATTTTCCAGAATGGTTTAAAAACTACGGAAGTATTATTTAATTTAACAACTAAGTAAGTGTTACTTAATTTAACAACTATGTAACTATTTCGTAGGTTTATGATGAGAGGAATAGGGTGATTTTCCCAAACATGAAAGCATTAGCTTGGGGACCTAATTCATCTACAACATCGTGGAACATATACTTTGTTAATGGATACAAGTTCCATACAAAGTCATGGAGTGAAAGTAAGAAAACCACAAATTGTGGGGTGCATGTAAAAGGTGTAACAGAAGGAGGACAAGATGACTTCTTTGGCGTCATCAAACATATTTATGAATTAGAATATCTTGGTTTGAGTAAGAAGATTCCTCTTTTCTTTTGTGATTGGTTTGACCCAACCAATGATAGAGACACCAAAGTTCATTCAGAATATAACATTGTAGAAATCAAGATGAGTGGAAGATATATTCCATATGATCCCTTCATTCTTCCACAAAAAGTAAGACAAGTTTACTATGTGCCTTATCCAAAGATATGTAGGAACTTGCGTGGTTGGAGCGTGGCAATCACAACAAAACCCCGAGGTCATGTTGAAGTTGATAACATACAAGATTATTTACCTTATCAGTTTGATGAAATGCCTAATGTGTTACCAATTAGTAGAATTGAGGAAGTAGAAGGCTTAGCTGACACATTAATTGTTGAACTCGTCAATGATGATGTTATGAAAACAGTATGTGATGATGATGATGATGAAGATGAGGTCAATGAATCAAGTCAAGATGATGAAAAACATGATGACAATGACATGGACAATTGAGACTTTGAATAGCTTCTTGCTAATTAAGTAACATCTCTAAATAACTTATTCAGCTTTGTACCTCTTGTTCCCACCGAAACTGAAAGTTATTATATAAGGTTGGAGATCCATTGATTTTTTAAAATTGATTTATGTTTAAATTACACTTACTAAGGGACTAGTACCAGTGAGGAGTGGATCGTGGAAAGCTCATATGGGCATGTTATTGTCGCATGCATTCTATGGTGGCTACCATGTAATCACCAAAGTGGCCCTTAATGTTGGGGTGAACCAACTAGTTTTCTGCTTCTACAGGGATCTCCTTGCCTTCACTGTTCTCGCTCCTCTCGCTTTTTTTCTTGAAAGGCGTGCACTTTTTCCCTCTCCTTCAATCCTAACTCATATGCTATAGTGGGGATGAACTATCTAATTAGTGCAAAACTTTTCTTGACAATCACAAAGGAATTTGACTTTTTAACGGTAAGTATTTTAAGAATAGGGAAATTTTTTATTTCTTACCTGTGTAGAAATTCTGAAATGACAATTAAACTGAAAAAGGCAATAAAAGTGTCTTTTTCTTTAATTTGTTTTCTTCATCCCTGTTTTATGCAAAAATTTAAAGATGTTGTACATATTGTTCGTTCGCATCTTGCCTTCAACTTTTATTGATTGGTAGAAATTTGGAATTTTTTAGAAGGCTTTACACGGTTGGATCGGATGCTTTAAGCCTTAAAACACCTTTGGTACTATTTACTAAGCATATTCCAATTTGGGCAGTAGCATGTTCCTAATTGTTAAAGATGTATTGTGTGTTTTTATCTAAATGGCTAACCTTTTGGAAATAGTTGGTTCATGAATACTATTGGAGCAATTATGACCAAAGGGTGTACGATACAATCTTGCATCCCTCATTTTTTCTAATTAATTGTTTAGTTTAAGCACAAATTGCGTGATAGGACATGCTAGAGAAATAATACAAAATCATTCTTGAGTTTTCATCTGAACACATGCTAGAGATGTATATGTTCGGTTAAAGGTTAAAATGGGGAAAATTGAATTTTAATGTCAATGACAGAGAATCTTGCTTCCTAATTTCATGCTTTGGAAAGTGTGAACTCCCATTAGCAAAGCAAACTCCCAAACACCTGTGATAGTTGGTTCATGACACTAATTTTATGAAAGTGTAATCTGTAGTATATTGATATTTTTTTTCTTTCTGCTAAGTTAAAGCATTCTTGGTATTTAACTGCTATCAATTGGCTTATCCTTGTTTGAGGTTCATAATCATCATCCAAAATTTCTTGAAATATTCTACTTATGCTTGTCTACTGGTAATGGTTCCAGGGACTTATGATGACCTATTTTTTCACATTTAACTAGATACACTGTCAAACTTTAGAAGTGGAATTTAAACCTGAAACTTTTTTGTGCTCTCTTATGAGTTGGGATAGTAGTTTCTTTATTTCTGACATGTGAGTATCCTAATTATACATTTTTATCATACTGGTTGTAGACGGACTAGACCGCCCATCACAAAGAAGCTATTGATGTCATTCTTCTTTCTTGGATTGACCGGGTAAGATTTCTTTCTATATTCACTTATTTCTTATTTTTGTGGTATATGAATGCTATATTGCAGCATAATATTTTTTTCTCTCCATGATTTATTATCAGGGTATTTGGCAACCAGCTTTTGTTTCTTATAGGTTTAAGTTATACTAATCCAACTTATGCTGCTGCTGTACAACCAACCATTCCAGTCTTAACATTTATGTTTACTTTGATGATGGGGTCAGTTTACATTTATGTTTGGGGAAGTCATAAAGAAACCATAAATTATTGGTCTTGATCAGAGTTTTGTTCCAATTTTCCAAGGTCGCCAGAGTGCATGCAGTAATCAAACTAATAATTCAAGAAAAATCTCATTTTTATTATTCTCATTCATACCCTTTTACAGCATGAAGGAGAAGTCTGTTAAATCTCAGGTTATCTAGATACACAAGTATAAAATTGCAAATTAATTGTTAAAGTTGACTTGGTTTTGATGTTTATTAGCTAGTTCTCCCAAGTTCAAACACTAAAAATCAGTTCCACTGTTTTTTATAATCATGCAAAACATGTCTCCAAGTAACATTATACGTTAAATTGTTTCCACTCTCTTTTTTGTGATCAAATTAAATCAGATTATTATGCTTTCTTTTTTTATGATGCTATTTTTTTTTCCAGGAAAAATGCCTAGGACTAGAGGAAGGGATGGTTTTGTTATCAGATATAACAATGCTAGGCGTGGAGTTCACACATCTATGCATGGCCATCTTGCAATAGAACTAGGGTCCATTCCTTATTCTGGCCCATCACCCCAATCCCGGTTTCCTCAATCCTTCAAGCCCTCTTCCTCCACCCCTTCTTCTTCTTCAACCCCTTCTTCTTCTTCGTCCCCTTCCTCCTCAACCCCCTCCTCATCCTTTCGTTCTACAGTGCGACAGGACAATGTTCCTCCTTATACCTCTCGTATTATACCAGTCCTGTCACCCGTGGCTCCAACAGTCCAATATTTGTCTACTCTGACACTCTTTCCCACTTACAGTCCATTACAGTCCACATCTACTCCCTCATTAGTTCACTTCTCTAGTACTCCATCCGTTCATGTGACTCCTCAAATTCTAGTGCAACCCACTCTTACATTAGTTCAGCCCACTCAGGCATCAGTGCAACCCACTCATACATTAGTTCAGCCTACTCAGGCATCAGTGCAACCCTCCCCTGATACGCCAGTACAACCTACGACACACCATGATATCCCTGATGAAGAACATGATGGTAGTGGGAGGGTCATCATTCGACCAGTGGGTAAAGGGTAAGTTTATTATAGCATTGAACTTTATTGTTAATTGTTTGTTATACTTCATGTTTAACATTTTGGTTTGCATGTTTTGTAGATGGACACCTAATCATTGTGCTACTAAGGCAATTGGACATGCAATTAGGTCACAATTTAGGGGTCCTTACTATCATTATGACGAAACACCAGAGGAAGTCCAACTTAAATGGTGGACTGAATTTAAGGTGATCTTAACATAGCATTTTCACTCATTTCCATTTAAGCATTTATTATATTCATTAACTTTTATTTAAATTTGTTGTTCTTTTTATAGACTTGAGTGACTTGGCCCCCTCATGATGAGTGACAAATTAGAAAAGTGTACGAGTCAAAGGTGAGAAAACGCCTCTCTGATATGCTTGGTAAAGCTAAGATGAAAGCAACTAGACCTAACTGGATTAGTGAACAAACATGGATTGGTCTCTTGGACTATTGGGATTCCAAAAATTTCAAAGAACAATCAATCCAAAATAAATTGAATAGTTCATCGACTCGAGGTGGGGCATTGCACTCCACTGGTCGTAAATCACACCTTGACATTACATTGGGCCTAGTAAGTATCTATATTTTGTTGCGTAAGCCTAAATTTAGTAGATAATATCTAATATTGGTAACTTTTCCATTTATTCTAGGAACGGAAATTTGGTCGGCCGGTTTAACCCGATGAATTATTCATAGCTACACACACTAAGAAGGATGGACTTTGGGTAGATAGTCGTGTCAAATAGAATTACGTAAGTTATTATTCTACTTTTGTATACATGATTTATATTTTTATCTTATTATTGTCCCACTTACAATTTTCACAATGAACTAGGAAACCTACCATGAGCGATTGAAAGCCCTCCAATCAGACAACTCTGAAGGATCAACTTCCAACAGCCAACCGATCAATCCAACAACAAAACTTCAATGCTGGAAGGATGTTGTTGGAGGCAAGAGTAGAGGTTGATGTTATGGCACTACAGACTTGGGTTCCAACATTCGCCATGGAGTGTATTCCTTAACCCAACTTTCAATACTTGCTCCTTCTAGTGATTAGTTTTCTCATAATGAACAACTTCATCAACAAGTGATGCAAGCAAATGAAAGAGCCGATCAAGCAACTCAAATAGCTGCTCAAGCAAATCAAAAGTGTGCCATGTTGGAGGATAAAATAAAGTTCATTGAGCAAAAGTTAACCATGATGATGGAACGACAACAGGGTGACACCTCAACAAGCACAAGTCAGGTTCACCATCACTATGCTTGGAACTTTGATGATCAACCCCTGCCTTGAGTTCATAATTTTGTAAGTTTTCTTAAAACAATATATGTGTATGGTACTATAACTTGTTTTTCCTTATTTTAACCAGATTATGTTTCATTACCTCATTGAGGGTAGGTCATTTGTGCAATTCATCTTGAGCCTTATCATCAGGGGAAGGATACACAACTTTTGGGTGAGATGCTTTCTTAAGGTTTATGCTTTAGTGTTTAGACAAAGCTTAGTTTTGCTTAGCCCTTCCACAAGCTCTATCTTTTTTTTATTGCAGATCTAGTTTCACCTTTGAAGTTTATGTGCTTTTGGAGAAGTTTAGATGTGGCTGAAACATTAGTGATTGATGTTATAAAATGATCAAAAAGTTTCTTTTCCTTTGATGGGTGATTGGATAGTAGTAGATACTGATTTACGTGACATGCTTAGTATTCAGATATTTGAGACATCTCTTTAACCATCATCATCATCATCTTCATGTTATGTTCATTTCTTTTTTGTTATGTATCTACCATAGTAGTCTTCTTGTTTCTTTTTATAGTTTGGTTGCTGGTTTGCTTTATGTGTAAGTCTTTTATTTTTGTTAAAATGTATCTTTTCTCATCCGCACATATAACAAAAGTAAGTATTTAAATGGAATATGAAATATTATTTTCAACCTTGTACACTTTCAAATTTATGCCTCGATACTTTATAAGAGTAGCAGTATGAAGTGTTTTATAAGAGTAGCAGTATAAAAAAAATGCATGACACTTTTTGACATTTTATAAGAGTAACCGTATAAAAAAATTTATTTATTATAAAAAATTGCTAACATATATTATATCATACACATTTTATTTATGGAAATTGACCCTTTGCATACATTAATAAAGTATGTTTACAAAATTATAATTTTATTTAATATATGTATTTATTAATTGATAACTAATGCTTTTAATAGTGAAATAATTATATATTATTAGCTGCTAATGAAACTGTTAATAAATATCTTTTAAATGGACTATTTTTAATAAATTATTTATATTTTTTAAAATATATCAATAGTGTTTTTACTAAGAAAAACATTTCTTAGTAAAAATTAAAAAACAAGTTATAAATAAAACTTTTTTACTAAGAAAAACATTTCTTCATCATATTGTTCCTAAAATAATTATATCTTTAATAATTATATTGAAAAAAATGAAAAAGGTAAAAATAGGATAAATACAATAAAAAAAAGAGAGAAATAGAGAAATTTTAAAATTCACATATAATTTTAAAATTGATTTATTTTAATAAAAAATATTTTTCTTTTTAATTATAATCAGATAAATTTAAAATATTTTTCAATAAAAAAGCTTCACGCCTTCTTTGTAAGCGTACAATTTTTCAAATAAATAATATGCGTGGGCAAGAGAAGGCTTAGCCCACGCTTATTTAAACTCATCTACTTTAAAATGTATGGAAACCTTGAAGGCCAAGCCCACGCTAATTTGTGGCCGTTTAGCCTACGCTTAGCCCACACTTAGCCTATTTGTTGGATAAACTCAAACATTTAAAAATGTGCGGACGCTTTGAAGGCTAAGCCCACGCTCTTTTGAATGTAATATAATTTTGTATGGGTGAAGCGTGAGTCAAACCCACGGTTTGTTATAAATCTGCCCACTCCTTGTAGACTGAGCCCACACTTCACCTACGCAAAAAAAACGCGTCATGTGTCGAGCTCACCCGCCAATATGTTTGCGTCGAGTACTTTAGCTTCGAAAACATAATTAACGCTATGCCCACAATAAAAACCATTTTGCATAGATTTTTCACAATTAGTGGCCTAAAAATTACTAATATCATATACATTTTGCCTTACTCTAATATAAGTAAAATTTCACATATCAACTTAATTACCACATATTCACACGTCTAAACAATCAATCTAATATTTTTTTTACTTTTTTATTAATTTAAAATTTATCTTTAAAAATATTCAACTCCTAAATTTAACGAAATTTAAGTGAATAACTGATTAAATAAAAATTTATATATATGTATATATATCAAGTGAGAAATTTTATTTTAAAAATATCATAACTTTAAAGTAGATGCAACCATATACGGATGATAAAAATAATTTATAAATTAAAATATTATATTTATAGTTTTTGTTTCTAATATTGAGAAGTATTCTCACTTAATATTCTCTATAATAATAAATTTACAAATGTTATCTTTTCCGCAAAATAGGGCTGTAGTCAATTAATCTACAGACATTCCTTTTTAATTTTGACACTAAAATAATAATCAAAATGAAAAACGATAAAAGACACCATTTTTGGTTAAGTAAATAATGTTAATTAAGCTTACGTCCTTGCTTACGTTTGCCACACTTTAAGTTAGTGAGGATCGAAACTATGTTGTGTCTTTGCAATGTAATCAAATTTTTTACATGTGATAACAGATTATGCTCTAATTTTTTATTATGTGTTTTGGATACAATTATGCAGTTGGTACTTATATTAATTAATCCACATAAAAGATATGAGTTTCATAGTGTGTCTGCTGCATAGTGTTGTCCGTGACACTTTGTTGAATATAAAATTAAAATACCATATACATTTCCAAGAGAGAAATATTAGACTTGTTAATTTGAAGAAGTAACCCTTTTAGTTTTCAGTGTCCGAATTGAAATTTTCAAACAAAGTTTAAAGGATGATTTTTTTTATAATTAATTACTTATAATTATTAATATTTATGGTTTCATTTATCTAGAAATTGATTTTCATTTAATTAAAAATTCATGGTAATTTTTTAGAAAAATAACATAGCTAAGATTAAATCAAGTAATAAATTAAATATTTTATTTATTGATAAAATTATACAGTGTATTTTAATACATACATCATTGTTAATAATATAAATACTTAAACATAATGTCCCATTAATAACATTAAATATATGTATATATATAATATATAATTATATATATGCAAATATATTTATATATTTTAAAATATTAGGAAATAAATTATTCTTCTAGTTTGATTTTTGGACTATTATATCTAGTATAATATTAAATGTTACAATATCAAATCAAGTATTATCATAACAATTTGCTAACATTTGTATAACACAACAAACCACATTCTTACACTACATACATCTTAATGATCGAAGTAATTTATTATATACGTTTTTTCAGAAAACTAGAATTAAACATGTCCTACTAAAGTAGATTAACACTTTACTTGTTAAAAACATATTAGAAATTCATCTCTAAATTCCTGTATCAAGGTGTTTCGTTGCACTTTATAAATCTTGATCTACAAATCTTCTTCAGTTTCTCATCACCACCTAAAGTCTTTTATATAATTAGATATCATTAGTAAAACATGAGATATCTTTTTTTTTAACATGTTTTGTGATTAATACTATAACTAAATTAGGGTCATGATATCACCCTAGGCACCTCTTACCACACACTCATAAAAAAAAATCAAAATATTTTTTATAAATGGTAACAACAACTTAAAAGGGCTACAACACTCATAATAAAAATGTCACAACACACTTAGAAAAAAGCCACATCACAAAAAAATGGTCATATGAATCGACAATATATCATACAATTGCATACATAATATTATTATAAAAATAATATATGTGCATATATTTTATAAACACATACATATCACCATATATAACATGACTAGTAGTTTTAAAAGATGAGGGGCGAACAATATATTGAAGGTTGACCAATTTTTACAAAATAAAGGATACCATGATTAAAAGCTTTATCTGCAAGACCTAAAGGTGAAAATGAATCTCTTTGACGCACACATCTTTTATAGGGGGGAAACAAAGTTATAATTTATAGATGTTAAAAATTTGACAAATTCAAGAATTTCCTTTCTTAAAGACAAAATTGTAAATAACCCAAAATAATGGAGCACATTTCTTATGAGAAAGTTTAGAGCATCAAAAGTCTTACTAATATATACCTTGATAGAAAAATTTCCTCCAACACATTTGTAATCTTTGATGTTTATGATTTAGAAATCATAGTTATTCAATCAAAGCACTTAGTTTTGTTTCAATGGGCTTGTAACCTTCAACCTTTTCCACACTGGGGATTTAGGAATAAGAAATATAAGATTACAGATACGGTTTTCAAGAATTACACATCATCCTAAATTATATCTTAGTAAACTTGGAAAAAATATCACCAAATCCATCAAACTTGGTACACTATGAGTTCATATAAAAGATAGCACATTTAATTTCTTTATAGAAGGAGTTGACTATTTAAGAAGCGATTATGTTACATAATAAACGAGTTTTCAGTCGGGACTAACGGTTAAGGAGTTAGACCAGTTAATTATATAAGAAAAAAAAATATTGTATAGATAAATTTTTGTAATTTCATACATGTAAATCTTGTTCTCTCTATAAGAGTGTGAAAATCCCCTTCATTGCAGGGTTTTTCTCATTTGTATTCTTACACTTGTCTTCCTTGATTTCTTTTGTAACTTTAGAATTGCTTCTTTTGTATCAATTGGCATTAGTTTGGTCAATTCGATGAACTTGTTGGAAATGGAAGATGTTACACGTTAAACTAAGGTTATTGATAGTTGTTGTTTACCAGTTAAATTAAAAGATTTGAATGTAAATTGTTTAATGCAGCGATAGACCGCGTCCACAAAATGAATCCAATTACAAATCAATAAAATAGTGTTCAAAACATATATATAAACAATGAAAGTTCGCAATAACAGTAAAGAAAAGGACGGTTGTGATTGTTCAACAGAAAATATAAAAGATGATTAAAAACAATAGAGAACACATGTTAACTCCCTGATGGTTAGAAAGTTTCAACCAACTTTCGTGAGACGAGTGTTTGCTCTAGCAAGAATGTATGAGGCTGCCAATCATATCAATTTTTCCAAATATATTAAAATATGAGTGTTTGGTTATGCACTAATGTCTCCATTGGGAACATTACTAGTCGTTATGCCTCTGAAACAGAAACAATAAAGAAGTATAACACCATCTTATATGTTAGAAAGGAGGGCAAAGGGACTTTGTTATTAATGTGATGAGCCTTATTCGAAATAACATAGTTTGATTCATCAAATATTACAACTTCCTATGATGGAAATGGAGGACGAAGGGAGATTTTGGAGGGAACTATGTTGGTGAGCACATACAAGAGGCTGAACCACAATATTGGTTAACGTCTTAATGGGTGTAGCAGGGTTTTGAACCATGAGAATTACAGGGTATTATCAGAAAAAACATGTGCACATTTAAGATGATGTCCAAATCACTAAAAAATATGGGACCATAATTGAACAAATGGAGCCTTTAAATGTTATAGTGGCAGATGGGTCTAAAATCAATATTTCTTCTATGATCATGAATTTCAGTTGAACTATTCAATGGTCAACTTTTACAACAAATATATTGTTATTTCCTCCTGGTTGTTGTGATTTGGTTTCGGGCATAAAATGGTTAAATAATCTTAGGCGAAATTATTTGGAACTTTGATAAACTCCTTATGAAATTCAAAGTTTAAAGGCAGTGACATGTGTTGAGGGCTGCATAATGTAAAAACTGTCAAGAAACAATAGTTATGCAGGCAGAGCATTAACATATAGTGGGCACCTGTCAATGATGCAAATTGGTGTTGAAGAAAGGACTTTATTGCATTCTTTAACTACCCTTGCGAACTAACCCACATTTCCAGTGGATGTGGAAAAATTACTATATGAGTTTGAATATGTGTTTCTAGAACCCCATCAGTTGCCCCCATTTAGGCTAAGACATGACCACAAATATCCATTGATTCAAGGAGTGGATATTGTGAATAAAAGATTGTATAGGTATGTCAAGAATAATATATACATTATTAACAAACATATATTCGAAGTCTGGAATTATTCAAGATAGTAGAAGCCCCTATGCTAATCTAATAGTTCTTGTGGGGAAGAAAGATGAATGATGGAGGTTATGTGTGGATTACAAACAATGGTACGTTGAAAAATAAATTTCTCATTCCCTTAGTTAGTTGATGATTTGTTGGATGAACTTAAGGTTTTTATAATCTTTTCTAAAATTGACTTAAGGGATGCCTCTACTACTTTTCAGGGTCTTCTGAATACAATAATTCAACAATTTTAGAGGAAGTTTCTACTAGTTTGATTTGATGATATCTTCATCTATAGCAGGAGCTTGGCCGAGCATTTACAATATTTGAGTGAAGTTTTGGTTATTCTTAGACCTAATTCCTTCTTTGCTAGAAGGTCCAAATTTTACTTTGCAGTAGTAGTTGGGACATATCATCTTGGGAAAGGATGTTTCTACCGACCCAAGCAAGATTGTGGCCATAGTTCATTGGCCCTTGCCTCCACTCTTAAGCATGTGAGGAGATTTTTAGGTCTGGTTGGATATTATAGCAAAACCCTTAACTGATGAGTTAAGAAAAGATAATTTTATATAGAATGTCAATGCTAGGCAAGCATTTGATAAGTTGAAGGAATTGATGAGTAGCACGCTGGTGTTAGCGTTGCCAGATTTTTCAAAGATCTTTGTACACTGGTGCACGCTGGCAGTTTTGTGCAGGTACAGTTTTTGAGCAGACATAATGATGCAGGGCAGGCTGCTGGTTCAAAATGTGATGTGTTATTATAATAAGCTCCACGCAGAGTTTTGAGGGCACATGTACTAAACATAAGGGTGTTGGGTCTGCTATGATGGTTATTTTATTTTTAAGCTTTGAACAGTTATAGTGATGAGCAGCTGGAGTGTAAGGCAGGGAAGGATAGCATATATTTACAAATGTTGGTCTTCTAAGTCAATGAAGAAGACTCTCTGTTTTTTGGTGGGCTTGATGTAGGATACGAAGCACTTGTGGAGCTAGGTAAAGGAAGTAGCAGTTAAGCGTTTAGTCTAGTAAGCTGATGGGAATCTTTAGCATGGAGGAAGTGGTGGAAGCTACCCTCTCTTTTCCAGGCGCAACCTTTAGAAGGATTTGAGGATGAGTGGAGGAAGTGGAGTCTAATTGGAGAATGATGGATGAACGAAGATCAAGGAGGAATTGTTTTAGAAGCACAATACGGTTTTTAATTTGAGTAAGCTGCAAGTCAGAAGTGTTTTCTGGTCTGGACAGCATTGTCTTGATGTGCTGGTGTGGTCCGGTGTTTGGAAAGAACAAGGTGGTCAGGATGGTGCTGAAGGGAGTGAAGAATGTTGGTAGGCATGGAAGCAAAACTTGTTGGACACAAGCTATATTTATTTGCTCTTGTATGCCTTATGAGAAGCTATCCTATCTTCATCTAAGTCTTTTGCAGCCAAAGTTGAAGTGATGATGATGCAGACCAACTCTCAAATCTGATGAGGTGCACAATGCTCAGTCATGTAGCAGTGATGAGGAAGGGTTGCCAGTTCACACTCATTTTGATGAAGCAGAATTTTATGAGAATTGTTACAGTGCAGATTGGAGGTGGAAGGAAGGCTGAGAAATCTGTAGCATGTGACAAGTGTTACTATGAAGCTTGGTGCCATTAGTTTTGCTGCTTTGTGGTGCAGTACAACATACTTTGATTAGATCCTGTTCTGTTTTTTTAAAAGGTGTTCCTATTAGGGAGATGAGACCTAGAGAACTATTGAAGTCTTCTTCTCCTTCCTTCGGTTGGTCAGGTGACTGGGTGGTGAGCTGGGATTCTCTTCGTCCTCCTACTTCTCCTTCGACCCTCGGCCTCGGCTGAACACCGGATGGTGGGGGTACCTGCGAAGGCACTCCGACGCTCAAGTCAGTAAAGCGGGTGGTCAGCTCTCAGGTAGGTGAACAGTAATAAATGACATACCTTATTCCTTGGAATGCGTGCTATTTATATTATTCTAATGAGCCTACCTTGTTGGGCCCGTTTATCGAGGTGGATACCGCTTAGGGTTGCATTACCTAATTCTTAATGATAGATTAACTTCACTGATTTTGGTTTGAGCGTTAACTGTAATAGGGGTCGGCCGTCGGCCAAATCATCATGGCATGGGTCGGCCATCGGCCATATTCCGGTGGTCTTCGGTCGTCTCGGCCAAGTCTTCTAAGGTCTCGGCCAAGTTCCCCTAGTCTCGATCAAGTGGACTCGGCCATACCGGTACACTTGCCCCCCAGACTCGAGGGCAGATGTGTTAGATATGTCCGATGAGTCTTTAATGATGGGTGCCGGTCGGTCTCCCTTGATCGTGCGACTATTACATTTCTCGAGGTGTGACGTGACCTAGGCGGCGTGACATGACCCTAGGCGACGTAACATGATTGGCATTAATGAGGGGTTTTTCAGGCGGGAAGTGTCGTGGACCGTTGGATCTCTTGGATCTAACGGTTGTGATTGGTGCGTCGTTTCAGGATTCGAGGCCCATGGGCCTTATAAATAGGGGTCTCCAACAGTGTTGAGATCTTGCATTTTCCTGTGAGTTTGTCTGATACCCGAGCTTGATAACCGAGCCTTCCTTCTAAATAGGCGGCCGGCCGGCACTTGCGATGTTAATCGAGCAAGTGTAGATGGCGGTCGGTACTTGTGGCAGAATATTTCCAACACTTTGATGAAAACGCCTCGTTAAAACCTCCCTGGTTGGGTGAGGAAAGAGTGCGTGATTTTATTGACTTTAGCTGTAATAGAACTTGAGGTGCGTGGCATTCCACGTCCTCGGTACAATTTTTCCTGAAAGCCATTCTAAATGATAAGCTCCTCCCTGTGCGACTTCTCGGACTCGGAAAGGCCCCTCCCAGTTGGATGAGAACTTCCCTTCATTTTTTCTCGCGTCGCTGCGCACTCTCCAGACGAGGTCCTCCTTCTGAAAACTTCTCGGCCGGACCTTTGTGTTGTATCGCCTGGAGGCCCGGATTTTGCAGGCGGCCTCCCGAATCCTGCTTTTGTCACGAAACTCACTTACCAGGTCGAGGTTAACCGCTAGACTTTCCTCGTTCAGGGTGAGATCGAACATCTGTCGTCGTATGGTGGGCTTGACCACTTCAACCGGGATCATGGCCTCGGTCCCGTATGTCAGGCTGTAGGGTGTCTCCTGTGTGGTAGTTTGGGGGTGCACCTGTACGCCCAAAGTACCTCGATCAACTCCTCGGTCCATCGGCCCTTTGCTTTGCCCAACCGCTTCTTCAGCTCGTTGAGTATGACCTTGTTGGCGGCCTCGGCCTGCCCATTGGTTTGCGGGTGTTCCACCGAGGCTGTGACGGACTTGATGCCTAGGTCGTCATAGAAGGACTGTAGGCCTCGGTCAATGAACTGTCGGCCATTGTCAGTTATTATCGTGTGCGGGATGCCGAACCGGCAGACAATGCTCCTCCATACGATGTTTTGCATATTCTTTGCCGAGATGGAGGCGAGGGGTTCGGCCTCGATCCATTTTGTGAAGTAGTCGACTCCGACCAGGAGGAACTTGGTCTGCCATTTTCCTGGGGGAAATGGACCAATAATGTCCATCCCCCATATGGCGAACGACCATGGCAAGATGATGCTGTGCAGTTCTTCCGGCCTGGTGTGGTGGAGGGGACTGAACTCTTGGCACTTGGCGCATTTCTTCACGTATTCGGCGCAGTCGCCCTGTATGGTCAGCCAGTAGTAGCCGACCCTCAAGACCTTGGCGGCCATCGTCCTCGCCCCGACGTGATTTCCACAGATCCCCTCATGGATCTCGGCCAGAATGTACTCGGCCCGTTTGTTGGTGATGCATTTTAGCAGGGGGGTCGAGTAACCTCTCCGGTACAAATCCTCGTTGATCATGGTGTACCGGGCGCATTGTTGCTTCATTGCCTTCTCTTGGTCGGCCTTGCATGTGTCTTCCGTTAGGTATTGGATGACGGGTGTCATCCAATTGTCGGCATCGACCTCTTCTTCTTCTATAGCCAGACACTCGGCCTCGGCCTCGGCCTCCGTCACACTGGGGTGTCTTAGCCATATTTGTATGGCTGACCTCTGATGGCTCTTCTTCTTGGTGACCGATAGCTTGGACAGGATGTCGGCCCTTTTATTGTCCTCCCTCGGTATGTGTTCTAAGGGTGCTTTGTTGAAACGGGCGATGCTGTTTTTTGCTGCGTAGTAGTACCGCTGCAACAAAGGTTCTTTGACTTCGAACTCCCCATTGACTTGGCCGACCATCACCCGGGAGACGCTTTTGCATGCCATTTCGCGTGCTCCCATGTCGTAGGCTAGGTTCAGCCCAGCGAGCAAGGCCTCATACTCGGCCTGGTTATTGGTCGCCCGAAATCCAAATTGGAGGGCTTGCTCCAGGAGGAGGTCGTCCGGCCCCTCCAGGACGACTCCCACTCCATAGGCTGTTTTGTTTGAGGAGCCGTCCACATAGAGCGTCCACCCGCCCGGGAGGGTGGTTAGTGGTGTCAGCTCGGCCGAGAAGTCGGTCAGGCATTGAGACTTTATGGCGCCCCTCGGCTCGTAGCGTATGTCGATTTCAGAGAGTTCGACTGACCATCCTATCATCCTCCCTGCAAGGTCCAGTTTAGACAAAATTTGAAAAATAGGGTAGTCGGTTCTTACAGTTATGGAGTGGTTTTGGAAGTAGGGGCGCATCCGTCTTGCTGTGAGGACTAGGGCGAGGGCCACCTTCTCTATCATCTGGTACCTGGTCTCGGCCGAGTGGAGGGTTCGGCTGACGAAGTACACTGGTCGTTCCTCGCCCTCGGTCTCTTGTACCAGGGCAGCGCTGACTGCCTCCTCCGAGACTGCCAGATATACAAGGATAGGGTGGTCGGGTCTCGGCTTCTGGATGACAGTCGGGGATGTGAGGAATTCCTTGAACTGCTTGAAGATTTCCTCACATTGGTCGTCCCAGGCGAATTTTTTGCCCTTCCGGAGCAGCTGGACCATCGGCCTCGTCCTCTCGGCCAGGCGGGGGACGAACCGGGAGAGGGCGGTCAGCCGCCCTAGGAGCTGTTGTACCTCCTTCACGCTGTTCGGACTTCTCATGTTGAGTATGGCTTGACACTTATCGGGGTTGGCCTCTATCCCCCGGTGGGTGAGCATGAAGCCTAGGAACTTCCCTCCCTCGACCCCGAAGGTACATTTTTCGGGGTTGAGCTTCATGTTGACTCCCCTTAAGGCCCTGAAGACCTCGTCCAGGTCTTTCAGGTGTTGATCGAATGAGTCGGACTTCACGACTATGTCGTCCACATAGACCTCTACCGCCCGGCCGATTAGGCCTTTGAAGATTTTGTCCATGAGGCGCTGGTAGGTCGCCCCTGCGTTCTTGAGGCTGAATGGCATGACCTCGTAGTAGTAGTTGGAGTCGGCCGTCATGAAGGCCGTTTTCTCCTTGTCCTTCGGGTGCATGCTTATCTGGTTATAGCCAGAGTAAGCGTTCAGGAAGCTCATAATTTTGTGGCCGACCGCCCCATCTACTAGTCGGTCAATGTTCGGGAGGGGGTAGGTGTCCTTCGGACATGCGCTGTTGATGTTTCTGTAGTCGACACACATCCTCCAGTTACCGTTCGACTTGGTGATCATGACGACGTTGGCCAACCATGTCGTGTATTGGGCCTCCCTTATGAATCCGGCCGACAGGAGCTTGCCGGCCTCCTCCTTCGCCGCGAGTCGATTTTCGTTGCCCAAGTCCCTCTTCTTTTGGGAGATCGGACGGGCTTCCTTGAATATTGACAATCGATGGGTGATGACATCCGGGCTCACCCTCGGCATGTCGGCCGGCGTCCATGCGAACATGTCGATATTCTTTTTCAGCGCGGCATGCATGATCTCGGCCTCGGCCGCTGCCAAGGCTGTTCCTACAGCTGTGTTGTGTTCTTCGTCGAGGAGGGGGACTCTCCTCAGCTCTTCTCTTGCCTCCAGTCTGTCCTCGGTCGCCCGGGCTCGAGGTCCACCAACGCCACGGTTGGCTTTATCTCCCTTGGTCGGTCCTTCCTGGGGGAGCGTTCTTTTCGGGAGGAATTCCTCACTCTGAGGGGAGAGGTGTCGGCCCTTAAGGGCTCCACCCGGAGGCTTTCGGCGTAGCACTCCCGTGCTTCTTTCTGGTCTACATGGACTGTGAGAATGTCCCCTGATCTTGAAGGGAATTTCATCGCGAGGTGAGGGGTTGATACTATAGCCATCAGCCGGTTGATGGAGGGTCGGCCAAGGAGGATGTTGTAGGAGGTGTTGGCGTCAATGACCAGGTATCGGATTTTGATGGTCCTGGTGCTCTTCCCCTCTCCAAAGGTGGTGTACAAGTTGATATAGCCCTTGGTACCCACCCTCTCGCCCGAGAACCCTACCACGTGGTCGTCGTACGACATCATCTCGGCCTCGGCCATCCTCATGGCCTTGAAAGTTTTCCAGTAGAGGATATCTACCGAACTTCCTTGGTCCACGAGGGTCTTCCGTATGGTGAATCGGTCTATGTCGACCGCTATCACCACCGAGTCGTCCTGCTGGCGGCAGTTTACGCCCTTGAAATCCTCGTTCGTGAAAGTGATGGGTGGCATCCTCGGCCGGAATGCCACCGTGTTCACTTGATGTACCGCCCGGAGGTGTTTCTTCCGAGCGTTGTTCGTGCTTCCTCCTCCCGCTATAGTGTTGATAACCTCTCGGTTACCTGTCCTATCGGCCTCCCTGGGGGAGTCGTCCCTCGCGGGTTGTCAATCGCCTCTGTTGTCTTGGTCGTTTCGGTCGCGATGAGGCGACCTCGTCCGCCTGGGTGGATCCGCCCGGCGGGGTGGGTCTCGGCCATTTCTCACGAAACGGCGGAGATGCCCAGCCTGGATGAGTTCCTCGATCTTATCTTTTAGCGCTTGACACTCCTCGGTTGAGTGTCCAGCGTTCTGGTGGTACCGACACTGCTTTCTTCGGTCGGCATTATTTGGGTTGGCTACTTTCTTTGGAGGAGGGATCAACTCGGGACTGAGGGCCTCGTCCAGAATCCTCCCCCTCTCGATCGTCAGCGGTGTGTATCTTGAGAACCGAATTGGTTGGTCTCGGTTCTCCCGTCGTCGGTCAGTTCTTTGTGTCGGTCGCACCTGGCGGTGTCTCTCTTCCTTCCTCTCTCCACCGGCCTCGGCACGGGCCTGGTTGCGAAACTCTCTTAGCTCTTCCAGTTGCATGTATTTGGCAGCTCTCTTCCTCAGCTCGTCCAAGCTGTCGGCCGGCTGCATGCACAGGTTGTCGACGAAGGGTCCCGGGCGAAGGGCCGTCAGCATGTGGTGCATGGCAACGTCCGAGCTCAGATTCCGGATGCTCATTGCCACCTTACTGAACCTATCCACAAAGCTTCTCAGGGACTCTCCCTTCTCCTGGCGGATGCCTACCAGAGCGATGGAGGTCAGATGGTGCGGCCAACTGGTCACGAATTGAGTTTCAAACTTTGCGATGAGCGTGGGAAACCTATCGATGGAGTTGGGTGAGAGCTTGGTGAACCAACTAAGGGCGGCTCCATTCAAGGATGTGGGGAACACCTGGCATAACACGGCGTCGTCTGAGGTGTAGACACTCATATGGGTGGTGTAGGCATCCATATGCTCGTCCGGGTCGGTCGACCCGTCGTATCGGTCTCGGTTGAAACCCTTCCACTTCTCAGGCAGTGGGACTTCGATGATGGTGTTGGTAAAGGGGTGTCGGCGGTTCGGGTCGGCCGTCAGGATCGTCCTGGTGGATCTCATCAGGCACGACTCGTCGCCCATCTCGGTTTCCCAGGGAGGGGGTCGGCCTCTCGTCCCCTCGGCCACATCTGGGTCGGGGGGAGAGATGTATGACCTGCCGACAACATTCGTCGGTATGACGAAGGGTCCTCCCTCCCCCAGCTTCTTTTTCATCTCTTCGTTCTCCCTACGGAGAACTTGCAGCTCTTGCTCGTTTTTCTAAGCCGCCTCTTCGGTCTTCCTTCTCATCTCGGCCATCTCTCTCTGGAGAGACAACAACAGCATCGTCTGGTCGGCTTCGGTCATTCTCTCCATGCTTCTGGTTGAGACCATCTACTTTTTTCCTTCAGCTAGTTTCCCTCGGCCCGACGGTGGGCGACAATTGTTCCTGCTAGGGAGATGGGACCTAGAGAACTATTGAAGTCTTCTTCTCCTTCCTTCGGTCGGTCAGGTGACTGGGTGGTGAGCTGGGATTGTCTTCGTCCTCCTGCTTCTCCTTCGGCCCTCGGCCTCGGCTGAACACCGGATGGTGGGGGTACTTGCGAAGGCACTCCGACGCTCAAGTCAGTAAAGCGGGTGGTCAGCTCTCAGGTAGGTGAACAGTAATAAATGACATACCTTACTCCTTGGAATGCGTGCTATTTATATTATTCTAATGGGCCTTCCTTGTTGGGCCCGTTTATCGAGGTGGATACCACTTAGGGTTGCATTACCTAATTCTTAAAGATAGATTAACTTCACTGATTTTGGTTTGAGCGTTAACTGTAATAGGGGTCGGTCGTTGGCCAAATCATCATGGCATGGGTCGGCCATTGGCCATATTCCGGTGGTCTTCGGTCGTCTCGGCCAAGTCTTCTAAGGTCTCGGCCCAGTTCCCCTAGTCTCGGTCAAGTGGACTCGGCCATACTGGTACAAAAGGGTTAGAATATTACTAAAGTATTCTCTTTAATTTGATTATTCTTTTTCAATAAAAAACATTCTCTTTAATTTGATTATTCTTTTTCGATAAAAACAAAAAAGTAGATTCCTTTATAACATTGGTGCAATTTTAATGTACGAGAATCGTCTCATTGCTTACATTAGCATACTTAAAAAAAAAAGAAATAACCATACTCAACCTATCAAAAGGAATTGTTGGGAGTAGTTTTTATCGTGCAGAGATGGAAACATTACCTATTGAATATGCATTTTATTATAAGAAAATACATTATACCCTAAAATATATTCTGGATCATAATGTGGTGATTGATGCTTTTTCTAGAATTCATAATGTATAATTTAAAGGAATAATTATTATATGTACTGGACTAGAACGCTGAGTTCAGCAAACGGTGGTCGGACATCAGTATCTGTGTCAAACAGGTCAGCTTAGTTCTCGGGTCGAGTTGATGGACCACATGAGTGGGCTCTAGGTATATGTGTATTGACTTTCATTCATATACTTAATGTAATCCTTCGCGTATAATGCTTGTTCAGTCAGCGGAGAGTATTAATGGGCCTAGGCGTGTGTTTAGTGCATTTGTGTCTAGAACAATAAAACATTCTCTATAAAGCCTAAGCCCAAGATCACTAGGGTTTGGTAGAATAGGTCGCATGCATGATACGTAAGGGCATGTATGCCTACGCGAAACATATTCGACCCCTGATGTTGGTACATGAGTTGGTATCTCGGTGGTTAATCTGTTAAGCTTTTATACACTCCAAGGAGAAAAGATTTTATGCAGTTGCAGCGCTAAGATTGTAAGCATTGTAGCAGACTCTTCTCCTATCGAACATTCTTACACTTGAGATAAGATTCTAATGAGAGAAGTTTGTTACAAGAGGTAGCCTAGTGATAGTCTAGTATTACTAGTATTATTAGCACTACTAGTATTACTAATATTACTAGTATAACTAGCAGTACTAGTATTACTAGTCGTACTAGTATTACTAGCAGTACTAGAAGTACTAGTATTACTAGCAATACTAGTCTTACTAGCAGTACTAGTATTACTAACAGTAGTAGTATTAATAACAATACTAGTATTACTAGCAGTATTAGTTTTACTAGTATTACTAACAGTTCTAGTATTCCTAGCAGTATTAGTATTACTAGCATTATTAACAGTACTAGTATTACTAGCATTACTAGTATTACTTGTTAGGTTCAATAGTGTCAAAGTTCAAGAGGGGGTGAATTGACCTTTTAAAAGTTTCGCGCATTTTTCAAGTTTTATCACAGTACACAGAAAATAAATCGATTTATAGCAATGAATATTACTAGTATAACTAGCAGTACTAGTATTACAAGTCGTACTAGTATTACTAGTAGTACTAGAAGTACTAGTATTACTAGCAGTACTAGTCTTACTAGCAGTACTAGTATTACTAACAGTAGTAGTATTACTAACAGTACTAGTATTAATAACAATACTAGTATTACTAGCAGTATTAGTTTTACTAGTATTACTAACAGTTATAGTATTCCTAGCAGTATTAGTATTACTAGTATTACTAGCATTATTAACAATACTAGTATTACTAGCATTACTAGTATTACTTGTTGGGTTCAATAGTGTCAAAGTTCAAGAGGGGGTGAATTGACCTTTTAAAAGTTTCGCGCATTTTTCAAGTTTTATCACAGTACACAGAAAATAAATCGATTTATTTAGCAATGAACAAATTTATTTTTACACTGTTTATGTATTAAAGCGTTTATACCAGTCAAGTAATTCTTGAAGTTATTCAAATTGATTTGCAAGCTATACACACACTGCTTTTAAAAGAATATTATATAAAACAAAAAACAATGACCTTCAATTTTTAATCAAGTGATAAAGGTTCAATTATTAGCTTGACAATCAATTGGGTAACCTATCACAATCAAACTGTTCCAGTTGTAATTAACAGTTCATATATCTTCTTAACATAACCAAACTGATTTTTCAGAAAATAAGAATAGAATGAATCAAGCCCATAAAGAAAAGATTTATTTTTAATTGAACAGATTCAATTTTAGACAGATTAACAGATCAGCAAGAAACCGAGTGCAAGGATGAAGAGAAATGAACACACAACAGTTATACTGGTTCACTCAAATGAGCTACATCCAGTCTCACCTAATCCAACGTGAAATCCACTAAACAAACGTACCAAACACACTTACACAGCCACTGTTCTTGAACCCTACAAGAACCTTGACACACTTGCTAAAAAACACTATTCCAGCACACACACTCTTCAAGAAACACTATCAAAAAGAGTTTACAACCACACTTTACAAGTAATTAAAATGTGAAACGAATACACCTGATAGAGAATGCAGAAATCTGCCTTAGACTAGTAGAACAGATTGCTCACACAGTAGCAGCACCTCTAACCAAGCTTTAGAACCAACCAAGAACAAGTACACTTTGTGATGTGGAAAATCTTTCAAGAACACATGCTAATTCTATGAAAATCCTTTGTTCTCTGTTGTAAAACTTGTTTTCTCAATTGTATGATCACCCTTTAAACGTAGAAACAAGCTCTTCTTTTATAGAAAAACAACTTATAACAGATTTTCAAAAAACAGTTAAAGCTGTTATAAAAAGAACAAATTCAAAATAAAAAAGAACAGATTTATTTTCAAAAGCACTTAGAGAATCTGTTATGTGAAGAGACTTAGTCAAACACATTGGTGCAAGCATAAAAACGTAAAAATCCTTTTAAGGTAAACTTGGCACCAGACTAAAAATAATCCATTCATTTACAGATGAATAGATTTATTTTCAAAACGATAAAAGAAACTTCTTAACAAGTAAAACACAGTCGTTTTGATAGATTGAAAATTTAGTTAAAATACTTGATGCACAAACCATGATTTTCAAAAACACTTAATCAAAGCATCAACTTAAGAAAAGAATCTATTCATTTAGAAAAGAACATATTCGTTTTTTATGTAGTAAGGATATTTTTGCAAAACATGTGAAAAATAGTTTCTGAAAACTTGTGCTTGCTCTTATCACATAGTATGGGGTTAAGAGGTGAGTTACCTAGCAAAAAACCTACTCTAAACAACCTCTAAACTATACCTAATACATTCTTAAAGCAAATGTAAATACAAATGAAATTTACACAAATGGCTTCATCAAACACATGTCTTGAAGGGGCAGCAACCATCTTCAACAATCTCCCCCTGTTTGATGGAGACAAAACCTCATAGCTTTGTTGCTTTAAGAACCTGTACTGCACCAAATACCAAACTAAAAAGTTGAAACAATGCATTAACATGTGAATCAGTTTTAAGGTGCAGAATGTAACTTTCTGTTTTACCTAGCTTCACCTAGTATGGTGAGCTATTTTTCTCCCCCTTGTGATTCATCAAACAACATTTAAGCATAGAGAAAGATAAAAACATAAAGATAACTAAAAAATGTTCAGCATTACAGAAATATAAACTGATAAAAAGAAAGCATGGAAAGCAAGATACTCCTAATCTTTGTAGATTAACTCTGCTAACTGCAACTGAACTCCTTCAATTTGATCATCCAGATGTTGAAACCTTGCCTAAGTGGTTTCAAAGTAGGCCCTTTGTTCTGCTGTCATGCATCAAGGTGATACAGAACTTGCCTGTCAAACATGGATAAAGGCTCTCCCCTGTATTCTGGGGCTTGATAGGCAACAATGGCATTTTGATGAGTTTCAGCAGCTTCTTCATGTATTGATTGTGGGGCTGGTGAATCTCCTCTGATTTCGAAAGATGGAGAACTCATCCTCTAACTTCCAGCATGATCAGCAGATGGCTCATGTCTGTAGGTGTGATGGATAACATAGCAGGACTGTTCTCCAGCTTGTACAGTGTCATCTTCAATGGGAACAACCTCATCTCCATCTTCATTGTTGAGATTTGAGGCTCCATGTTCTTCTTGAGGATTTTTGCCTTTGAAAAACACCCAACTATACTCCACTTTATGAAACCCCATTTTTGTGAGAGTTGAGTTATCAATCTCACTTACAGCTTTGATGGTTTCATTTCGCTCATTTGAAGTGTCAATGCCAAAGTATTCAATTAATTTTGAAACAAGTATAGCATAAGGAAAGCGATAATCAGTTAATCTTTTGGATTTCAGCATATGTTCATTGATGATATATACCCAGTTAACCTTGATCAGATTCATGATGCAGTATAAAAGGATTAAATCCTCTTCATGTAGAACATCATGATTTGTACCTCTAGAGATGAGCTGCCATGATATGATGTAGGCAACTAGACGTGGAGTTAGGTTCAGATTACCTGCATGGAATCTGCTTATACTCTGGGCAGGGTTCCTCATACAACTTCTGTAATATTGGAGTTTGTTGAACTCCTGAATCCCACTTGTGTTCCCTTTTCCAACCTTTAGACCAGAATATTTGATTCCAGCCACTGAATTCCAGACTTCACTGGTGACCTTCATTTTGATTCCTTTCACATCGGATACAATATTCTTTCCATCCAGAGTTAGATTTGTGTAAAACACCTTAACCAAGTCAGGATATACATTACCAGTTCATTCCAGCAGCTTTTTCAGTTTCTGATGCTTAAGTGCAGACCTTGTTTCAGCCAGTTTTTCATATTTCAGCTAGTTGAAATCCAACACCTTGGGTATGTTGATCTATTTTCTGCTCATCTCGTGAATATAGGCATTGATTCCTTCTTCATCTCTAGCAAACCAACTTTCTAGAACTCCTTGAAAGGTGCTTTGCCTATCCTGGTTTTTCTTTTTCTGTCTTGAAGAGGAAGCCATGGTTGAAACAAATTTTTCTCTTGTGAATCGTGAGCAACGAGTATGGGCAACCAATGTGGGTAGCAATTTTTTACACAAATTTATATTGTAAAATGAATGAGTTGATGGAGCAGTTATGAATGGATATGCACAAAGATTTTATGCTCTGAAAAATGTGCAGAGAATCTTTGAAAATGTGCAGCAAATATTTGGGGTTACGATGCACACATATCACACCTTAATTGAGCACCCAAACCATCAAATCGGTTACATAACCATGACCAAAACCGTCAAAGGTACAATGGTTAATAGCCACTAAGTCAGTCAATCGGTCAAAGATCAGAATTTCTCTTTCCTAGTCATTAAAGCTTATCAGTACCAAAAATAAACACATTCAATTGTAAATAAACAAATTTATATTTTTCACTATGAGGCACAATTGACATTTATAATTCCCAATTCATTGAGCAGAAAATTAAACCTATCTTTAGCCAATGGTTTTGTGAACAAATCTGCAAGCTGTAAATTTGTACCAATGAACTTAATCTCACTGTTCCATTAGATATGTGTTCCCTTAGAAAGTGATGCCTAATTTCAATGTGTTTGGTTCTTGAATGCATGACAGGATTTTTGGTTAAGTTGATGGCACTTGTGTTATCACACAGCAAAGGTATATGGTTAAGTAAGATACCAAAGTCATTCAATTGTTGTCTTAGCCATATGGTTTGAGCACAACAACTCCCTGCTGCAATGTACTCTGCTTTGGCAGTGGAGAGAGCAACACATGCCTGTTTTTTGCATTGCCATGAGATCAAGATAGATCCCAACAAATGACAGGTACCACTGGTGCTCTTCCTATCAATTTTGCAACCTGCAAAGTCTGAATCAGAATAGCCAGTCAAACTTAATGAAATGTTACCTGGATACCACAAGCCAACTTCTTTAGTTCCTTGCAAATATTTCAGAATCCTTTTGGCAGCATTGAAGTGTGATTCTTTAGGAGCAGATTGAAACCGAGCACACATGCACACTGCAAACATTATGTCAGGCCTGCTGGCAGTGAGATACAATAGAGATCCTATGAGTCCTCTGTATTTAGTTTCATCAACAGGAATTCCAGCTTTATCATGATCCAAGAGACAACTAGTTGAGAAAGGTGTGCTGATTGGTTTGCACTTGTCCATTTCAAATTTTCTCAGCAGATCCTTGCAATACTTGGCTTGATTCAAGAATATACCTTCCTTGAGTTGTTTGACCTGCAAGCCTAGAAAATAGTTCAACTTACCCATCATTGACATTTCAAGCTCACTCTTCATGATTTCTAAAAAAGTTTCACACAATTCTCCATTGTTTGATCCAAATATGATGTCATCCACGTAGACTTGTACTAGAATTGTGTCATCTCCTTTCTTCTTAATGAACAGGGTCTTATCTGATGTGCCTCTGTCATAGCCTTGTGAGGTAAGGAAATCACTTTAGTCTCTCGTACCATTGCCTAGGAGCTTGCTTAAGCCCATAGAGAGCTTTTCTTAGTTTGAACACATGTCCTGGATGCCGATGGTCTTCAAAACCTGGTGGCTGTGAAACAAATACCTCTTCATTTATATAACCATTCAAGAAGGCACTCTTAACATCCATTTGAAATAGCTTGAACCCTTTGATGCAGGAGAAGGCAAGTAACAATCTGACAGCTTCTAGCCGAGCCACTGGTACATATGTTTCATCATAGTTTATTCCTTCTTCTTGATTATACCCTTTAGCCACTAGTCTAGCCTTATTTCTGGTAATCACCCCATGCTCATCCATCTTGTTTCTGAATATCCATTTTGTTCCAATGATATTCATTTCAGGTATTCTAGGAACAAGAGTCCAGACCTCATTCAGAGCAAATTGATTCAGTTCTTCTTGCATGGCCAGAATCCAGTTACTGTCCTTGAGGGCTTCATTCAGATTTTTGGGCTCCACCTGAGATACAAATGCCATTGTCTCACATAAGTTATTCAGGGATTTCCTAGTTGATACTCCCTTTTCAATGTTCCCAATGACATTATCAAGGGTTAGGTCTCTTGGGGTTTTCCATTCTTTTGGCAAACCTGCAAAAACAGTAGGTTCTTGGATAGCATGTGAGTCAGCAATATCAATATGAATCGATTCATTTTGATTTAAAACAGATTTAAATTCATCACATTCAAGGTCATCTGCAGCAGTTTTATATAGGCTATGATCAACTTCATCAAATACAACATGCATTGATTCTTCTACTATGAGCAATCTTTTATTGAAGACTCTATATGCATGACCATTCAAAGCATAACCAATGTGAACACCTTCATCAGATTTAGCATCAAACTTACCTAAATTCTCTTTGCCATTATTCAATACAAAGCATTTACACCCAAACACTCTAAGGTGACTCACACTAGGTTTCCTGCCCTTATACAATTCATATGGTGTTTTCTTAAGAATGGGTCTAATTAAGGTTCTGTTTAACACATAAGCTGCAGTATAGACTGCATCTGCCCAAAAATACTTAGGAAGCTTAGATTCATTTAACATAGTTCTAGCTAGTTCCTCTAATGATCTGTTTTTCCTTTCAACTACACCATTTTGTTGGGGAGTCCTAGGAGCTGAAAAGGTATGTGATATCCCATGTTTCTCACAAAACCTCTCAAATCTAGCATTCTGAAACTCACCTCCATTATCACTTCGAATTGATTTTATACAACAACCATTTTCATTCTGCAAGACCTTTGCTAATTTCTTAAAAGCATTGTAAGCATCATTTTTATGTGCAAGAAAAAGAGTCCATGTAAATCTAGAGTAGTCATCCACAATAACCAAAGCATATTTCCAGCCAAGCTAGCAACTTTAGAGGGTCCAAATAGATCCATATGTAATACATCCAATGGATTCTTAGTAGACACAATGTCCTTAGAATTGAAAGAGGATCTGATTTGTTTACCTATCACACAAGCATCACAGAGCCTGTTATCCTGAAATTTAATGTTAGGTAAACCAGAAACAAGATCTTTAGATTTCAATTTATTTAAGTGATTAGTGTGTATGTGAGCTAACCTCCTGTGCCACAGCCAAGACTCATCACTTCTAGACAGTAAACACTCATTTGAAGAATCAGTTTCCATAATATCCAAGAGATATATGTCATTCACTCTCTTACCAGTAAACAACACCTTACCAGAGGGGTCACTTGAGATTGTACAGCCATTTGACTTGAAGTTCACTTTGTATCCTTTGTCACATAGTTGGCTGATACTGAGAAGGCTATGCTTGAGTCCTTCCACATAAAGTACATTCTCAATAGTGGTTGAATTTCCAGTTCCAACAGTGCTTTGCCCAGAATTCTTCCATGGTTATTATCTCCATAGGTTACATGACCCTCTGCCTTGAGCTTCAAGCTAGTGATTTTTGTGAAATCTCCAGTCATATGTTTGGAACAACCACTGTCCAAGTACCATTGACTTCTCTTGCTGCCTTTCTGCAAAACAGAGCAAAGATGATACAAATGGTACCCTTTTCAGTATAGGGTACAACACAGATTAAAACCTTTCCTTTGGTAGCCATTTTGCTAAATTCTTAGGAACAAGATGTTTTCTAGCAATGAATGACCTAGAGGTGTGACCAGATTTCATGCAGTAAAAAAAGGTAACATGAGATGCCTTTTTGCCACTGTTAAAAGCTGAGAAACCTGATTTTGCAGGAACAAAAAAACTTGAAAGCTTTTTGACATTGGTTACATTTCCAGGGTTATAACTAATACCATTCTTGTTGAAAACAACATCCTGTGAACCAAGGAGAGACTCAAGATTCACTCTTCCCTTAGTGATATTGGAAAGGGTTTTTAGCTAATACTCCACTTGTTTTTCCAATTTTTTGCAGTTTTCACAGGTTTTAATAGAGGCATGCAAGCTTGTTAGTTCAAAGCTTACCCAATGTGTTTTGGCTTTATGCAATTTGTAGAGATCAAATAAGAGAGGATTTTACTAATGGAGGAAGAGGTCATTCACCCAAACATTTGAATTTCTTCCTTCTAGTCTTCTCAAAAATTAAAGAAGAATTAAAATAAAGAGAGGACCAAGCCTAAAGCCAAAAGAAGACTACAAGCTTTCAAGAATGGGCTTCAATTAATATCTCTCTTTATAGTTTCTTTTGTATAAATTTGTAAATAATATAGAATAGTGTTTAGGTAGGTGCTAAGAGGGAAACCTAAAGATACCTCTTGTGTAAAGCATCTTTAGATATTAGCTTTAGGAATAGTCTAGAAAGGTATCCCTTCATTCTCCACTTTAGGCGCTAGAAGTGGAAGAGTTGCAAGGCAACCTTGGATAGCTTCCTTTGTAAGCTTCTTGTAAACTCTTGACCGGTCCTTCTCCTATAAAAGGAGGGCTTGAGTCCTTCAAATACAGATTTGACATTTTGAGTACAGAAATTCTCCCAAATTGGTGAGTAATTGAGAGACTTGTGTCTTCTCTTCTTCTAGTCTCATCTTGAGTGCATCTTGGAACCTCAAGTGGCGGCATCTACACTCATCTTGGAGCCTCACATCCTTCAAGTGGCGTGTTCATTTCCAAGAACTCCAACCGCAGAAGTTCCCTATTTCATTTCATCTTTTTCATCCATTTTCCCTTCATTCCAAATTACCCATTTTTGTTCTACTTGTTTGTTTTCACTTTCAATCGATGCAATCTCTTCCTTATGATGTCCTCTTTCATTTGCTGCACTTATATTCAATTTTAATCGGTGCAAATTGGTTGTTCTTGCTGTTTTTGTCACGTCCTCCATGGGTATAATTGCTATATGTTGTGTTCTTGAGTTTCTATCCATGGGTTTGTTGTTCAAAATGGGTTTCTATATGAGTTTGGCTTGGTTGCTTATGATTTGGTGAGTTCTTGAATGATAAGAACATTGATCCAATTCTAGAAAAGTGCCTAATCATATTCCAACTCAAGTTGAATCCATAACATGTCCTTGAAATATCTCTATCATGTTATTGGAATCATATCATGTGGTATCATGAGTCTTAGGTTTGTTCTTGTTTGTGTTTGAGTTGTTTTGGCACTATTAGTTCAAGAACTTTACATTCTTGTTGTTACCTTTCTGTTTTAGGTTTAATTTGGGTATTTCTTTCTGTTTTCTTTTTGTTATTACATTGTGTTTGTGTCATTTTGATTTTTGAATCCTTATAAGTTTTGTCAAAGTCATGTTTCTCCAAAAATGTTATCAATTCTTTGTGGTCCTTTTGTTGTAATTTTTGTTTCTTGATTTTGTGTTAAGTACAGTTTTATGTGTTTGTTTCTTGATCCTTTGGTGCATTTTCTTTTTAGTATTGATTTCATACTTGTGTAATAGACCTATACAAGTTCTTAAACATCACTTCTATTATGTCTTTGCAAGTTCTTAATTCTGTTTTTCATTCCTGTTAGGTTTCCTCTGTTTTCTTGAAAACGTGCTGACTGTTCCGATTTATTGCAATTTATTTGCTTACTTTAAATTTCTGAAATTCTGTATTTGAGTTCTTCAAGGTGTTATAAAAAGGTAGAAAAAAGAAGTACATCAAAATTCCAAGTACAAAAAAAATGATAAATGAAATATGATCAGTGTGTAACTCTGCCGAAAAATATACGGTAATCTGGCAGTGATTTTGGAAAATTTATCACAATTAATTGGTTTACTGTTTTTGTGTAATTCCAGTGCCATTGTTGAGATAAGATCTTGAAATTTCTTTGGTTACAATTTCATAATCCAGTTCGCTTTATACAATTCCAGATAAATCTGTGAAGTCACGCACAGTTTCCACAAAAATATTTTCCAGTAGTTCTGTTTTTTGTTTTCTTCATCTATTCTAGTGTTTTTCTCTAGGTTTCTTTTGTGTGCCATCCTTTAATTGAGTACCTTATTTTCTTGCTTGTCTTTTATTCACTATTCTTTGTGTTTGTCATATCTCTTGTATTCCTTTTGCTATAGCCTTTCTTGTTTACACCTTTTCTTGTTTGTCTTTTGTTGTTCTTTAAGTTTTGTGGTGCTTTGGCTTTGAGATAGAGTGCTTTTGCTTTGACATATTTCATTTGAGGTTACTAAGGCCTCAAGAGCAGATTGGTTGAGGGAAGTATTCTTTCTTGGAGTGACTTGAGTGATTTTTACTTTTCAGCACATTCTTATAATTGTTCTTTTTGCTAACCTTGTTTTCTTAAAATTGGTTGCTTTTGTGTTTGCTGTTTTCCTTTCCTAATGGATACATATTCAAGTGTTGAATCTTCCAAGCCCCATTCTACTCATAAGGCTTATGTTCTTAATGAGTTAAAAGAAGCAAAACAAGCCCTTGCTCTCAAAGATGAAGCTATGAAAAGATTGAAAGAAAGATTAGCAAAAGTTGAATTGAAGCAAGAAAGATCTTCACATTCCATTCATGGCAAACATCATTCTTCTCGGCATTCTTCCAAAGATTCTTCCTATGCTCACGGCCATGGAGAGGATTATAGAAGAAGGAGGCATCATCATCATTCCCATGGAGAAAGCCACCACTGTTAACAAGGACATCACCAAGAAGCAAAGCCTCAATTTTCTTTTGTAAAAGTACCTAGCTTTAGTGCTGATAGTGACCTAATTTATATTTAGAGTGGGAGGCTAAATGTGAACAAATTTTTAAAGCCTATGAGGTTGATGAGGACCAAAAGGTGAAAATAGCCTCATTAGAATTCATAGATTATGCCATGAAATGGTGGCATGGTATTGTAAAGGACATTTGCTATAACAAGAGACCTCTCGTGGTCTCTTGGAACAATTTGATAGAGTGTATGCTCCTTAGATTCGTGCCACCACACTTTCGGAAAGACCTAATGTTGAAGCTCCAACGGTTTCAACAAGGCACGCTAACTGTGGATGCTTATTTTAAGGAGTTAGAAATGCTTTTACTTAAAGTAAACATGAAAGAGAGTGAAGAAGCTATGATAGCTAGGTTTTTGAGTGGTCTAAGAAGGGATATTCAAGATATTGTTGAACTTCAAGAATATTCATCTTTGGGATCTTTGGTTCACCTTCCAATGAAGGTTGAATCCCAACTTGCAAAGAAAAATGCTTTTAAAACCTCTCCCAATGATGGCTACTACAACAATTCTTGGAAAAACAAAAACACTTTTTCAAACCTTCCTTCTAAAGATTCTTCTTTCAAACCTAAAGAGTCTAAGCCTTCTACTTCTACTCATCTAGTAAGAAATGTTTTAAATGTTTGGGATATGGTCACATAGCTTCTAATTTCCCTTCTAAAAGGAATATGTTTGTGCAGAATGGGGTAGTAGTTAGTGAGCATGATTCCAATTCATCTAGGCATTCTTCACCTTCTAAGCCATCAAATGAGTTTGAGAGCGAAAGTCCTTGTGAAGGTGACTTATTGACGATAAGCCAAATGTTGGGAACAATTCCAAAATCTTTGGATGATACCCGAAGAGAAAATATTTTTCACACCCGTTGTCTTATCAACAACAAGTCATGTTCCTTGATTATTGATGGGGGTAGTTGCACTAATGTGGCTAGTACAAGAGTTGTGGAGAAGTTAGCCTTACCCACTATCTCTCATACCAAGCCTTATAAATGGCAATGGTTAAGTACCGAAGGTGAAATCATGGTTAACAAACAAGTCCTCATTAACTTTGCAATAGGAAAGTATAAAGATGAGGTTTTATATGATGTTGTGCCCATGGAAGCAACTCATCTTCTTTTAGGAAGGCCTTGGCAATATGATAGACATGTTTTACATGATGGCCTATCCAATACAATGTCTTTTTCCTTCCCCTCTCTCCCAAAGAGGTTCATGAGGACCAAATAAAAATGAAAACTAAAAGAGAAAATGAGAAAGCAAAAGAAGTAAGTACTAAACCGAGTCACACCACTTTATCCACTAAATCAATCATGTTGACTTGTGCTATGCCTCAAGTTGAACCTCAAAGGTATTCTTCTTCTTTATCTTTTTCATTACCCAAGGTTCCTATTTCAACACCAACTTGGTTAAAGAATGTTAGGGATGATTTTTTCATACCTCCTAATGGTTTTCACCATTTAAGAGGACTTTTTCCAAAAAAAATCATCATTCCCAAACAATTTTTTCCAACTTGGTCTGTTTATAGGACCTCCTTTTCTTAACTCCCACTGCTTACAAATTCTAAGTCATGTTTGCCTTTTTCTTATTCAACTGTTAATTGTAAAAGTAAACTGACTTTGTTATGTGCAGGGATTCAGAATTCGTGGTCGAATTCTCTCCAACTCGAGGAGCATGATAGAGATCAAATAAGAGAGAATTTTACTAATGGAAGAAGAGGTCATTCACCGAAACATTTGAAGTTCTTCCTTCTAGTCTTCTAAAAAATTAAAGAAGAATTAAAATAAAGAGAGGACCAAGCCTAAAGCCAAAAGAAGACTACAAGCTTTCAAGAATGGGCTTCAATTAATATCTCTCTTTATAGTTTCTTTTGTATAAATTTGTAAATAATATAGAATAGTGTTTAGGTAGGTACTAAGAGGGAAACCTAAAGATACCTCTTGTGTAAAGCATCTTTAGATATTAGCTTTAGGAATAGTCTAGAAAGGTATCCCTTCATTCTCCACTTAAGGTGCTAGAAGTGGAAGAGTTGCAAGGCAACCTTGGATAGCTTCCTTTGTAAGCTTCTTGTAAACTCTTGACCGGTCCTTCTCCTATAAAAGGAGGGCTTGAGTCCTTCAAATACAGATTTAATATTTTAAGTACAAAAATTCTCCCAAATTGGTGAGTGATTGAGAGACTTGTGTTTTCTCTTCTTCTAGTCTCATCTTGAGTGCATCTTGGAACCTCAAGTGGCGGCATCTACACTCATCTTGGAGCCTTACATCCTTCAAGTGGCGTGTTCATCTCCAAGAACTCCAACCGCATAAGTTCCCTATTTCATTTCATTTTCTTCATCCATTTTCCCTTCATTCCAAATTACCCATTTTTGTTCTACTTGTTTGTTTTCACTTTCAATTGGTGCAATATCTTCCTTATGATGTCCTCTTCCATTTGCTGCACTTATATTCAATTTTAATCGGTGCAAATTGGTTGTTCTTGTAGGAATGTATGGTTTTAAACTAGAGGGGGGGTGAATGGTTTAAAGAGGGTTTTCGCAAACTTTTAAGCCAAGAATGAAATTACTTCAAGAATAACTTGATAAAGAAATCAGTTCGCCAAAACACAAAGCAAAAAGCACAGCACCAGAAAAACAATCGGTTGTTTATACCAGTTTGCAAATATTAAAACTGAATTTAAAGAGATTAAGGATAGAGAGAATGCACACAGATGTTTATACTGGTTCACTCTAAACCCAGAGCTACATCCAGTCTTCTCAGAAACCACTGAGGAATTCCACTAAGCAATCAAACCTAGATCACTTACACCACAATCAAAGAAGTGACCTTGAACCCTTCAAGGCACACACTTCCTTTGATCAACACACCAACACTAAGAATGCTGATCTTGATCCCCTCAAGAACACACAACACTTCTCAGCAAACACACAAGGTTTCTTTCAACAAATACAAGGATTACACTTGTTACAGAACAAATCTGAAATCAATACAAGAGAAAATCCTATCTCACACACTTTGATCAAATCTCAATCACTTAGCAATCTCAACTCTTTCAAAACTCAAAATCAGTTCTTGTTAAAACCCAAATCTGTTTTACTGTATATATCAAAGATGTTTGTTATCAAATCTTAACAAACTATTAATTGCATTTAAAGATTGGTCAAAGCATTAAAAACTGGAGCGTAATCAGTTAGAAAAACATTTAATGCTTAGTCAAAGCACAAAACTGTTTTTCTGTTATGGTACCAAAACAAACAATCGGTTGTTTCCACGAATCAATCGGTTGTTTTGGTTTTGACAGCTCAACCATTTGAAAAACAGTTTTCAACCTTTTCTAAAAACACCTAAGTATAAAACAATCGGTTGTTTCGACAAAACAATCGGTTATTTTTCACTTAGTTTGAAAAACACTTTTCTTTTAAAAGGATTGAGAGTGTTTATGCTTTGGATTCAATCAAGAGTGGATTACATAGTAAATCTACCCCATATCCTAACTAAGACAGCTTAGCAACAGCAAGAACAGCCTAGCCTTTACCATCCTTCAAAGGGTTTGGATTCTTCAAAGCTTGAACACAACTTGGTTCAACAATCTCCCCCTATTTGATGAAGACAAATCTCTGATGCTTGTGTTATACCTGATTGAATCTGAAGCAGTTCCTGCAAGTTACAGTTTTAAGCAAAGCATAGAACTTCTAATATTTGGTTAGCACAGAAACAAAAACAGAAATTCAGAGCATAAAATCAGAGTAAAAACAGAAACAATATAAGAGCAAAAACCTATAAGGTTTCACTCATACAAACAGTTTTAACTAAAACCAAAACACAGCATAAATCTCCCCCTATTTGTCTTCACAGATAGACAAAAAGAAGAGATGAAACAGATAATTGTTATTAATACATCAAATTTAAAAACAGAAACAGAAAACAAGAAAAACTGATACAACCATAAAAAACAATCGGTTGTTTCGATACATCAACCTGTTGTTTTTCCTCTTCACTCATCATCAACGTATTGAAGATCAAAGATCTGGTTCTAAACTGTCTCAATTTGTTCATCTAAGGTCATGAAGCGTGCATCCATGTTGTTGAACCTGTTATCAATGCTCTGGAAGTTGCTTGTACACAGATCATGGAGATTTCTTTGATTCTCCGCAAATCCATCAAGCCTATTGACCATGTATCTCTCAAAGGAAGACATGGTTGGCATTCCTTCTTCTTGATTTCCATAACTAGGTCCAGCATTTTGATTTGTTTCAGGATTATCTTCATGTTGAAACTCCATATCAGCAACATGCTCTTCTTCATCAAGATCAGCAGCAACACTTGATGAGGCACCATGGTCACCATCTTTGCTCACCCATTTGCCACATATTTTGGTGAATCCCATCTTGCTAAGAGAGCCATTGTTCATCTCTTGAGTTGACTTAACCAACTCAGATGACTCACCTTCCAGATTCACTTCAAAATACAACAAAAATTTAGAAATCAAAACAACATATGGATAGTGATAATCACTTAAGCTAATTGCCTTTTGCATGTGCTCTTTGATGATGTGGATCTAATTTATTCTTATCTTCTTCATAATGCAGAAGATGTACACCAGATGTCCCTCTGTAAGAATAAAATGATTGCTTCCCCTTGGAGTTAAAATCCAAGTCACAATGAGGGCTAACAACCTTTCATCAAGCCTTAAGCCACCAACCGAACAAGTCTTAACTTGAGCATTTTGGTTCTTCAAGCAGCTCTTGTAGTATTGGACTTTGTTGAAATCCTCCACTACTCCAAGGTTTCCTTTGTTGATTATGGGACCAGAATACTTTAGACCCGCCACTACAGTCCACACATCATGGGTGATCTCCATATCTACACCGTTCACATGAAAGACAAGATTGTTTCCCTCAAACTTGAGATTTGTGTATAACACCCTAATCAAATCTGGGTAGATGTTCCCCTTCATCTCCAAGAACTTTCTGAGAGATTGATCTTTGAGCAGCCTCTTTACATTATCCAGCTTTTGGCTTTTCAGCCAATCAAAGCACACAACCTTGGGGTTGTTTATCACTTTGGTGTTAGTCTCAAACCTATATCTCTCAATAAGATCATTATCACCAGAAAACCATCCTTCTAGCCTTCCTCCAGACCTTATTGCTCTGGTTTTAACTCTCTTTGAGGTGGGAGGAGTTGATTCCATGATGGCAGAGAAGAAAACAGAGAAATGCTCACTCAAGTTTTGCAAGAGATGTTGCAAGAGATGTAGCAATTGGTTATTCTTGTGGAAGAGATCAGCTGCAACAGATTTTATAGCAATTATGGAATCAAAAGGCATTCAATGACATGAATGGGTACCAGACTTTCAGAGAGAGACGACTTGACCAAGCCCTGCACTGAAAACGTCAGAAAAAGCAGAAAATCACATGGTCATCACATGTGATATTTGACTAGTCATAAAAGCTTTTTAATTTCCAAGATTTTGGAATATATTCCTTTATGTCTGTTGTAACTTCTTTCTGAGTGTGATCAGCTTTCAACACAACTTCATTGACCAAGGAATCTTTTATAAATGTGATCTACAACAGCCAGAAATTCAAAAAGAAATTAAATTCATTTTATCACAGTGCTGTCAGACACAAAACAATCGGTTGTTTTTCTGCAGCAGTTAAAACTGATTTTGAATTTTAACTATAAGCAGGAGGATTTCAAAGCAGATGAAATTAAACATTTTTAAAGAAGTTGTTTAACATGAAAAAGAACTTAAAAACAGAAATTAAAACAAAGAAAAGGAAGGTCTTATCCTTTATGTTGTTCTTTTAATGAGCCATGTGCTTTGTGATCAAGAAGCCTCTTTTAACTGTTGAGGGCCTTTGGACAGATGCAGAACATTGATTCAGCTTTAATGTTGGACTTTTTCTTCCAAGAACTTGATCAGATGACTCAGTCCTTCACACTTCTTTAGAATTCCTGCACAAGCATGAGATCAAGCAACAAGATTTGGCCCCTTCACAAATGTGGGTCCAATTGATTTCTTTTTCTCGTTTGGAACCTCACATCCTTTAGGAATCCACTTCATGAAGCCCCTGGGAACATAATATTTTCTTATTTTGCAGAATCTAACAGAGTGTCCTTTCTTCATGCAATAAAAGCATGTAACAACCGGTTGTTTCGACTTAACAGTCGGTTGTTTTACTGGCTTTCTTAAAAAAAATTGAAAACTTATCTTGTTTGTTTTGTGGATTAAAGCCTAAACCAGCCTTTCCAAAAACACAGCTTTGAGATGCCAAGACATTCTCAAAGTTAGATTTCCCTTTTGAAAGTTTGTCCACAGTATTAACAAGATAATGCACCTTTTTCTCAAGATTTTCACAATTTTTGCAAATGAGAGTATCACACTTCCAAGAAGAATTTTTTAAATGATTTTCCAGATTTTTGAAATCCTTTTTAGATTTTTCAACCTCATCTTCAAGTGCTTTCACTCTCTTTTCCAGCCAGCTGTTAAGTTCTTTCAATCGGTTGTTTGAAAGCACCAATCGGTTAGCTTCATCATGAGTTTCTTGAAAAGCTTCAAGCAATTCACTATAATTTTGTCATTTAAAGAAGCACAAGAACTTACTTCACTTGAGCTGCAAGATTCATTATCATCTTCAGCAGTCAAACAGATGTTTGCCTTCTCATCTTCACTTGATGAGGAGCTTGATGATGATACTTCATACTCATCCCAAGCTATGCAGGCTCTCTTTGTCTTGCCCTTCTTTTCCTTGTAGCTAGGATTTTTCTCCTTGCTTTTGTTTGGACAAATTGCCTTTATGTGACCTTGCTCACCACAACCAAAACAAGTGTAGTTATTGGAATTAAAATCATTGGATTTCTTGTTTCCATACCTATCTTTGATGTTGTCCTTGTTGTGGTTCCTCTTCAAGAATTTGCTAAACTTTCTTGACAGCAAGCTACGGTTTTCCTCATCACTATCATCGTTGGATTCTTGTTTGCCTTTGTGCTTGGAAGCTTTTAAGGCTATGCTCCTTACGTGCTTGTCTTTGCTTTCTTGAACATTGAGTCGATTCATCTCTAACTCATGTTCCCTAAGCTTTCCAAACAAAGAAGCCATACTCAAAGATGTTAGATCTTTAGATTCAGATATTGCAGTTACCTTAGGTTGCCAAGATCTATCAAGACATTTCAAAATCTTGATGTTTAGCTCTTCCTTTTCAAAGGTCTTGTCAAGGCTCATGAGATGATTGATGATGTGCGTGAATCTTTTCTGCACTTCAGCAATTGTTTCACCCTTGAGCATTCTGAACATCTCATACTCTTGAATTAGAGTATCCTTCCTAGCTCTCTTGACCTCATTTGTACCTTCATGAGTTACCTCCAAGGTGTCCCACATTTCTTTTGAGGTTTTGCATTGGGAGACCCTGAAAAACTCATCTGAATTCAAAGCAGAGGTTATTATGTTTTTAGCAATGCAATCAAATTTGGCCTTCTTGCTTTCAGAATCAGTCCATTGAGACTAAGGCTTTTCAATGGAAGATCCATCTTTTTCAAGTTTTGGAACAAAGGGGCCATTTTCAATTGCATCCCAAACATCTTTGTCAAGTGATTCCACAAAGATTTTCAATCTTACTTTCCAAAATTGGTAGTTCAAACCACAAAACAGAGGTGGTCTGTTGATTTAAAAAAACAGTTTTAGGATTCACTTGAATATTTTTCAAGAACCAAGCTCTTGATGCCAATTGTTAGAATGTATGGTTTTAAACTAGAGGGGGGTCAATTGTTTAAAGAGGGTTTTCGCAAAATTTTAAGCCAAGAATGAAATTACTTCAAGAATAACTTGATAAAGAAATCAGTTTGCCAAAACACAAAGCAAAAAGCACAGCACCAGAAAAGCAATCGGTTGTTTCGCAGAAACAATCGGTTGTTTATACCAGTTTGCAAATATTAAAACTGAATTTAAAGAGATTAAGGATAGAGAGAATGCACACAGATGTTTATACTGGTTCACTCTAAAGCCAGAGCTACATCCAGTCTTCTCAGAAACCACTGAGGAATTCCACGAAGCAATCAAACCTAGATCACTTACACCACAATCAAAGAAGTGACCTTGAACCCTTCAAGACACACACTTCCTTTGATCAACACACCAACACTAAGAATGTTGATCTTGATCCCCTCAAGAACACACAACACTTCTCAGCAAACACACAAGGTTTCTTTCAACAGATACAAGGATTACACTTGTTACAGAACAAATCTGAAATCAATACAAGAGAAAATCCTATCTCACACACTTTGATCAAATCTCAATCACTTAGCAATCTCAACTCTTTCAAAACTCAAAATCAGTTCTTGTTAAAACCCAAATTTGTTTTACTGTATATATCAAAGATGTTTGTTATCAAATCTTAACAAACTATTAATTGCATTTAAAGATTGGTCAAAGCATTAAAAACTGGAGCGTAATCAGTTAGAAAAACATTTAATGTTTAGTCAAAGCACAAAACAGTTTTTCTGTTATGGTACCAAAACAAACAATCGGTTGTTTCCACGAATCAATCGGTTGTTTTGGTTTTGACAGCTCAACCATTTGAAAAACAGTTTTCAACCTTTTCTAAAAACACCTAAGTATAAAACAATCGGTTGTTTCGACAAAACAATCGGTTGTTTTTCACTTAGTTTGAAAAACACTTTTCTTTTAAAAGGATTGAGAGTGCTTATGCTTTGGATTCAATCAAGAGTGGATTACATAGTAAATCTACCCCAGATCCTAACTAAGACAACTTAGCAACAGCAAGCACAGCCTATCCTTTACCATCCTTCAAAGGGTTTGGATTCTTCAAAGCTTGAACACAACTTGGTTCAACAATCTCCCCCTATTTGATGAAGACAAATCTCTGATGCTTGTGTTATACCTGATTGAATCTGAAGCAGTTCTTGCAAGTTACAGTTTTAAGCAAAGCATAGAACTTCTAATATTTGGTTAGCACAGAAACAAAAACAGAAATTCAGAGCATAAAATCAGAGTAAAAACAGAGCATAAATTCAGTGCAAGTCCCTTGGGGTTTTTTTTCCACTGTTTCTTGCTCTTTGAGTCTTTTGAGCTCCATCTCATGTTCCATTAATTTCCCAAAGAGTGCAGCAGTTGACAACTTTGACAGATCACGACTTTCTGATATGGCAGTCACCTTGGGTTGCCAGCTTCTATCGAGGCACTTCAACACTTTTATGTTGAGTTCCTCTCTGTCAAATTATTTTCCCAATCCAGTATGATAATTCACAATATGAGTGAACCTTTTATGCACATCAGCAATGTTCTCCTCGGGTTGCATTCTAAACAATTCATATTCTTGAATGAGAGAATGTTTTCTTGATCTTTTCACATCTTCAGTACCTTCATGAGTAACTTCCAAGACCTCCCACATCTCCTTAGCTGAACTGCATTGAGATATTCTGAAGAACTCGTCCATTGTTAATGATGAAGTTATGATGTTCTTGGCTACAATATCATATTGACCTTTTAAAAGTTTCGCACAGATTCAAGTTTTATCACAGTACACATAAAATAAATCGATTTATTTAGCAATGAACAAATTTATTTTTACACTGTTTATGTATTAAAGCGTTTATAACAGTAAAGTAATTCTTGAACTTATGCAGATTGATTTGCAAGCTATACACACACTGCTTTTAAAAGAATATTATATAAAACAAAAAACAATGACCTTTAATTTTTAAGCAAGTGATAAAGGTTCAATTATTAGCTTGGCAATCAATTGGGTAGCCTATCACAATCAAATTGTTCCAGTTGTAATTAACAGTTCATATATCTTCTTAACAGAACCAAACTGATTTTTTAGAAAATAAGAACAGAATGAATCAAGCCCAGAAAGAACAGATTTATTTTTAATTGAACAGATTCAATTTTAGACAGATTAACAAATAAGCAAGAAACCGAGTGCAAGGATGAAGAGAAATGAACACACAACAGTTATACTGGTTCACTCAAATGAGCTACATCCAGTCTCACCTAATCGAAGGTGAAATCCACTAAACAAACGTAACAAACACACTTACACAACCACTGTTCTTGAACCCTACAAGAACCTTGACACACTTGCTGAAAAACACTATTCCAGCACACACACTCTTCAAGAAACACTATCAAGAAGAGTTTACAACCACACTTTACAAGAAATTGAAATGTGAAACGAATACACCTGATAGAGAATGCAGAAATCTGCCTTAGACCAGTAGAACAGATTGCTCACACAGTAGCAATACCTCTAACCAAGCTTTAGAACCAACCAAGAACAAGCACACTTTGTGATGTGGAAAATCTTTCAAGAACACATGCTAATTCTCTGAAAATCCTTAGTTCTCTATTGTAAAACTTGTTTTCTCAATTGTACGATCACTCTTTAAACGCAGAAACAAGCTCTCTTTTTATAGAAAAACAACTTATAACAGATTTTCAAAAAAAAAGTTAAAGCTGTTATAAAAAGAACAGATAAAAAATAAAAAGAACAGAATTATTTTCAAAAGTAGTTAAAGAATCTGTTATGTGAAGGAGACTTAGTCAAACACACTGGTGCAAGGATAAAAACATAAAAAGCCTTTTAAGGTAAACTTGGCACCAGACTAAAAATAATCCATTCATTTACAGATGAACAAATTTATTTTCAAAACAATAACAGAAACTTCTTAACAAATAAAACACAGTCGTTTTGATAGATTGAAAATTTAGTTAAAGTACTTGATGCACAAACCATGATTTTCACAAACACTTTATCAAAGCATCAACTTAAGAAAAAAATCTATTCATTTAGAAAATAACAGATTCATTTTTTATGCAGTAAGGATATTTTTGCAAAACATGTGAAAAATAGTTTCAGAAAACTTGTGCTTGCTCTTATCACATGGTATGGGGTTAAGAGGTGAGTTACCTAGCAAAAAGCCTACTCTAAACAACCTCTAAACTATACCTAATACATTTTTAAAGCAAATGTAAATACAAATGAAATTTACACAAATGCCTTCACCAAACACATGTCTTGAAGGGGCATCAACCATCTTCAACATTACTAACAGTACTAGTATTTCTAGCAGTGCTAGTATTACTAGCAGTATTAGTATTACTAACACAAATAATATTACTAGCAGTACTAGTATTACAAGCAGTACTAGTATTACTAGCAGTACTAGTATTACTAACAGTACTAGTATTACTAGCACAACTAGTATTACAAGCAGTATTAGTATTACTAGCAATACTAATATTACTAATACTAGCAATACTAGTATTACTAATACTAGCAGTAATAATATTACTAGCATTACCAGTATTACTAGCATTACTAGTAATACGAGCAGTACTAGTGTTACTAGCAGTACTAGTATTACTAGCAGTACTAGTCTTACTAGCAGTACTAGTCTTACTAGCAGTACTAGTCTTACTAGCAGTACTAGTATTACTAGCAATACTAGTCTTACTAGCTAGCAGTACTAGTATTACTAGCAGCACTATTATTACCAGCAGCACTAGTATTACCAGTATTACTAGCAGTACCAGTATTACTAGCTGTACCAGTATTACTAGCAGTACCAGTATTACTATCAGTACTAGTATTACTAGCAGTACTAGTATTACTAGCAGTACTAGCAGTACTAGTATTACTAGCAGTACTAGTATTACTAGCAGTACTAGTATTACTAGCAGTACTAGTATTACTAGCAGTACTAGTATTACTAGCAGTACTAGTATTACTAGCAGTATTAATATTACTAGCAGTACTTGTATTACTAGCAGTACTAGTACTAGAATTACTAGCAATATTAGTATTACAGTATTTAGCAGTACTAGTATTACTAGCAGTACTAGTATTACTAGCAGTACTAGTAATTACTAGTATTACTAGTAATTACTAGGATTACTAGTAATTACTAGGATTACTAGCAGTACTAGTATTACTAGTATTACTAGCATTACTAGCAGTACTAGTATTTACAAATTTTTTTACAATCTGTTATTATAATGGTTTATATATAAATATCTGTGCAGCATAATAAAATTATTATTTAAAAAAAATATAGGTAAAATTATTTATAATTGACCTTGTGAGCAATAATTTAAAAAAACCAATGATATTAAATATTTAATCCTTTTTAACGTAAAACAATGATATAAATAAAATTCAAATAAACACATAAATAAATAACAAAATGTTTTTGAAAAATGAAAAATAAAATATTAAATTCATTTTATAGTAATTATACTGAAGAACAACTTGAAACTTAACCTTATTAGTTGTTCCCATAGAGGAGGAGTATGAAGTGTGATCCTGGTGTGTCCACAACGGATAAGAGACACGAGACACGGTGAGTCAGATTCTAACATCAACCTTAATATTGTCCCTTCATACACACATTTCACTAACATTAAGCCCCCCCCCCAATCAGAAATGGCAACCTTTCCATTCACTTCCATATTCCCACTCACACTCTCATCTTCATCTTCATCTTCATCTTCCAAGGTCTCAACTTTTCATGCTTTCAGAGCCTCAACTTCTGAGTATGTTTCCTCCCAGCACACACCCAGAAGGGAATTCTTGAAGGGTCTTGCTTTGATGCCTCTTCTTCCTCTTGTGCTGAGAGAGCCACCCCCTTCTCATGCTAGAGAAGTTGAGGTTGGATCCTTCCTCCCGCCCTCACCCTCTGACCCATCTTTCGTTCTCTTCACGGCATCTCCCAAGGACACTCCCGCCCTTCGAGCAGGTACATGAATTTTACACTACAGACTAAGTTGAATTGTTGAAGTATGTGGCTGGAGAGAGTGTTAGAGTAGATAGTGATTGCATGGTTATGTATTTGAGCATCACATTGTGTTGCTTTATGTACTAAGATAATTGGTGATTATGATAATGATGTTCCAAGAACCTGAATAATTTTATTTGCTGAGGAAACTATGATTTTGATGCCTCTTATGCAAACAATTTGGCGCGTTAATTGATAATTGCACCTCCGAGTCTCTTATTTGATCTAATGGAATGCCTCTCAGTTGAATATTTAGAAGATTATAGCTGTAATTTTGGAGTCTTGTGACTCTCAAAAGGTCTCATTATTGTTATTGGCATCTAGGTATAATTCAATTTTGTAGTTTAACTCTAGGGTTAATCTACAATTTTGTTACTATGTGTACTCTCCTCCTCCCCATGAATGCGTGTTTGATCCCTCTTGATACTGTTAAATTCCTACTTGCTTAGAAACCCTCCTCAGTAAGACCATTGTACATTCCAGGAACTAGTTGAGTAGCTACATCCGGGTAAAAGTGCTTATGGTTTATTCTTGTTTTGTAAGCATCCGGGTAGGCTTCTGCAGGTAGGTATAACATGTCATTGGTGTCTTGCTATTGGAGTGCCTCCATGTTCTACCACATTTTTTTAGCACCAAAAAAGAGGTGTGGGTCTGTACAGAATGGTTCTCAAAAGTATCAAATTTCTACCAGTCCCTCAAAGTACTAAGTTTGTTTGGATAAATCCTTTCAGACCAAAGTAGTAACAAATTGCCACTCATGCATCTACAGTTCTACTAAGAACCCTTTTTTGTAAATGTTTATTAAGTCAGTGCCTTCTGATTAATTTTATATATGCATATTTGAGAGACAAACCATATCTCAGGCATTTGATCATGCCTACTGTTGTTCTATGCAGTTGATAGTCTAGATTTAGTTCTTTGCAGGAAATGTGCAGCCATACAAGTTTATCCTCCCCCCAACTTGGAAACAGGCTCGTGTAGCAAACATATTATCTGGAAATTACTGTCAGCCAAAATGTGCAGAGCCCTGGGTGGAGGTTAAGTTTGAAGATGAAAAACAGGGAAAGGTTCAGGTAGTGGCTTCGCCTTTGATACGCCTTACAAACAAACCGAATGCAACAATTGAGGACATTGGTAGCCCAGAAAAACTGATTGCTTCTCTTGGGCCATTTGTCACTGGAAATACACTGGATCCAGAAGAACTCCTTGAGACTTCAGTTGAAAAGCTTGGTGATCAGACGGTACATTTCTTTCCATGCCTATGTTGTCTAAACACTCAAGACATGTTAGAAAATGAAGAAACTGAATGAAGTACTCAACCAATAAGTTTAATATTTAATAGTCTTTTACTTTCTTCAACTTTGTCACAAAATCAATGATATTGACGAGTTCCTATCCTACGCAGACAGAACAAGAATGTTTCAGTTGAAGCGCTTCACTAAAATGACCATGTAGAAGATGTTTATACACAAATATATCATACAAGTAGCAATAAGAAATTACAGAAAACAAAAGTATTTAAAACTCTGGAGGGTGCAGAATTCTTAGCTAGTGTCGTTTTACTATTAACATGGTATTTTAGCTATTCATGTGTTGCAATAAGGTGCTTATTACAGTTTTATCCATATGTCTGTTCTTAAATAAGAAACCCCATGTGCAGTGTGCACCCCCAATTAAAAAAGATAAACAGAACATAACCAAACTTTTTTTATCCACTGAAACTCACACCACTATAGATTTCATTGCATACGCTTCTTTTTAAATATTTTCTTTTCATGTTCTTGGCTAAATATTGTTTAGTTATTAACAGTTATTAGTGACTAACATTCTGAATGGTATCTGCAGTACTACAAATATGTGCTTGAAACTCCATATGCTCTCACTGGCACACACAATCTTGCAAAAGCAACAGCAAAGGGAAACACTGTCGTTCTGTTTGTGGTTAGTGCCAGTGACAAGCAGTGGCAAACTTCTGAGGAGACTCTAAAGGCCGTGCTTGATTCCTTCCAAGTTTAGTTTTCTGTCAAAGGTAAATAAGAGAAGTTTACCTTCAGTCTATTTCTTTCTAGTTTTGTTTATACCAAAAGACTCAGCAATGCATTGGCCACCATTTCAAATTTTGTGTTTCGAGGTTGGATCGTGTTTAAATGCTTTAACTTTATAGCAGTATGGCCTTTTTCTTTTTGTATATACCTCATTGAGTAAATCACATATGTCTTTATTGTCTTAAATTCTTAATTTGTTTATCTTTGTAACCAAAAACTAGAACAAAGAAAGAAGTTAAATAACAACCAGAAGAAGAAAATAAAGATGTTCAGTGCAGGAGCCGATTCATTGACTTCATTTGCATTTGTACTATAAATAGTTTTGTTGATTTTTCACAATTCAGTTTTATGAACTACAACTTTCTTATTCCAAAACCTTTGTTATTTTCATTGCTTTATCTAGTCAGAAATCTAATATATTCTGGTCTTCTTTTTCTTCATCTTTGGCACTAGGGACTTGTTTTTTTATGGTTTTTCTGCAGTCCTTCTGAAGATGTTATTTCGTGTGAAGTTACATAGATATAGAAGAAAAAGACACATGGACTTGTGTTTTTAAGGAAAAGACCTGAAGATCTTTAGTAGGAGAAATTTTAGTCAATATAAATTCTGAACTTGGAAAGAAGAAAACAATTAAGATGGAGCTAAGGAGTGAACTAAAGGAGCCATATATATAGTCACTTGTGATCATTTTACACTGTATTTAAATTAATGTAAAAATAATATTGTATGGTTCTTCTATAGTTTTGTAAAATAATGCATCATGTTAGTTTACACGTGTTAAAAATTTTGAAAGTCTTGTTCTAATGATGAAAATTTGTTCCCACTACTCCTAATATTTAAAATTAAGGGCACAATTATATATATATATATATATATAGAGAGAGAGAGAGAGAGAGGGAGAAATTGCAGGTATTTTAGGTTATATAATTCTAAAGAAAGACATTAAAATGCAACATATTATTCTATTGATAAAAGTCTAACTTAAACTAGATTTATTTTATCTTAAGGAAACAAAATCAATTTTAAGGATGTTCACCACTATATCAGAATTTAATTTATAAGGATGATAGAAGTGTTAAGGTTTCCAAGAGAAGAAGATGAACAGCAGACAAGAACAAAAACAAATGAGAACATAGAATAAGACAATGCGGTAAGAGAAGGGAATAAAAAAAGGGATGAAAGAGAATATCTTATAGATTGATGAAGATTGTCACACTAATTGGAGAAGTTCCCAGATACTCCATGATATGTGTTAGATGTAATTGTCACTTGATCCAATGATATAACATAAGACTTAAGAAAGAACGTTTTCAAATAACCCTAGAAAATATAGAAAATCTCAATTCATTCAATACTCCAAAAGTTCTTTTACAAATAGAAGATGGGGCTATTTAACATTTAAGTTCCAAAAAATTTAAATACAAGTGAGGGAAAATTTTGAATTTCAAATTTGAAAAAGGAAAGTATTACTTTGTTTGTTCTTTCAGTAGCTTTGTTTTGTTAAGGTGTGTATTTGGTTGTCAATTGATATTGAATTCCATCTTGCTCAAAAATGCTTGTACAAGAGACATATTTTTGGCCTATATTTGTTATAAGCACTTTAATTTTGTATCCACTTTGTTTTTCTACTAATGTCTTAAACATCTTAAAGACATCACATGCTACTGATTTCTTTCTTAGGAAGTAGACCCATATTTTTCTCACTAAAGTCATTAATGAAAGTGATAAAATACTTATCACCATATGTTGGTATTTCAACTTCACACAAATTTGAATGAACTATTTCTAAGTTTTTTCATCCTCTTAGACTTTTTAGTTGGAAACAATTTTTATGCCTTTTTCCAATTTCACATGTCTCACATCTTTAATGGAAATATTTATAATAGGTAAGCCAAATCAATTTCTTTTCAGAGAAATAATTTAATCTAGAGAGGTGAAAATTATCATAACACGTGTTATAATTATCTTTTTCATGATGAATTTTTCAAAATGAATAGGTGGTTGGGAGTCATATGTACCTTAGTAATGAATCTCCTATTTGTGTTAATCAACATGAAGTAGCCATAATGAATTTTCCTTTTGTAACATTTTTTTGACAATTGTCCCATACTCAATAAATTGTGATGAAGACCTAGAGCATAAAAAACATTGAATGATAAATTTTGAGAATCGTCTTTCAATTTAATTTAATTTAATAGTAATTTGACATTTTCTCAAAATGGGGATATTTGTGTTTCTTCTAAGAGATTTCACAATTTCATCTAAGAAAGAAAATAATTCTTTTCTTTTTCCGACACATGTGATTGCCACAACCAATATCAATATCAAGTATTTTCATCCTTGAAAATGTTGTCAAAATTAAACTTTATGGTCTCACCAATATGTGATTTTATGCTACTTTTATTTGTTCTTTAAATATGTAGTTTGCAATTTTATGTTCATATTTTACTTAGTAGAAATCAATTCAAATTGGTTATGTCTTGGTAAGTGTTACCACATTGTCTTCCTTAACTGACAACTCCATACTTATTTTCACCATGCATTTAGTTGAATGATTTGAATTTTTTTTCTCTTCCTTGGTTGGAATATCATTGTCTTCTTCTTCATAAGTTTTCTTAATATTGACCTTTATAATTTATCTTACGCATTTGTTGAAATTATCACATCGCCTTTTTTCATCATTTTGACTAGTTCCAACAACATTGTTGAGATTCACCTAACACTTCAAGGCTTTTGTCTTACTCCTTTTGCCTTCTCCAAAATCCTACTCCAGTGGCTTTGTATGCTTCCTTGCAACTTTCCCACTAACATGTTGTATATCCCGTGGGACTCAATTATTATAGTCATTACATGATCAAACTTCATCAGCATAGCTTTAACATTTTAGTCCATCACTTTACATTAGAAATATATTTTACATACACCTTCATCTTATTCACTAGATGTGTCATATATGAAAAAATTTGTTTCACAAAATCAAAACTAGACCATTTTTGGCTTTATTCTACTCTTTTGTAAAATAAACTTTAATATAAAATTCTTTGACAATTTTGGCATACAACTTTGTCCAAAAAATAGTAGTCTACTCCTTAGTGAATCAACAATAATAATTATTATTCTCTCCGTGATTTCGTTAGCTCTCCGTGAACCAAACTCCTTTGTGAACTCTCAAATGTGTAGGCAACAAATTTTTTCATAATTAAAATCTAGTTTATTATATGGTTTAGAAATAAAGTATAGAATATTACAACAAGTAGTCATTTTCTCTCCAAAAAAAAATATATCAGCACTATTTTTTAAAATAGTATAAATGTTTTTATTTTTTTCCACATTCAATATTTTTCACTAAGACTTTAAATAATTTTGTTCTTTTATTTTAATATCCATACATATATACATATATTAAAAGTAGATATAATTATGTAATAATTTCTAAATCTTTAATTGATTAATTAATGTCTCTAATAGGATAAATTAAAATAGTTATTATGTTTTCATATTAAATTACTTTATTAAAACTAATAATTAAAATTTAATTTGTAATTTGTAATAATTTAATTTTTAATACTATTATATTTACATCTTTCAAATAATATAATAAAAAATAGTAATAATTTAAATATTTTTTTTTATTTAAAAAGCGAGTCAATGGATAAACCTATTTTCTCATGTCTACTTTGATCCTGATCCAGTGAACTAGGCGAGACATGTCAAAGCAATCTAAAATTAACAATCAAATACATCCAATTTGATCTACTTTGTGATCCCTACGCTCATTGCACCACATTTATATTATGGATTAAAAGATAGAATTAATCAAATGCTCACAAAAAAAAAGGAAGAGAATTACATTTACTGTCATTTTTATTCTAAAAAAAATCTCACTTATATATTACAATGAATTCTTACGACCCAATCCTAGACAAAGTTTAGTAATAAAATTGTGATAATCAACTCTAAATCATGTTCAATAGACAATCTATTGAAGAGCTTAGTTAGATGATCTGAAAGACTGTCTACTAGAAACAACTTAGTAGTATTAAGAATAGTTAGACCATCTAGCACGTCTCATTATAATTTTCTTAAATATTTTTCTCAAACGGTTTTTTGTTATTACGATCCTTAGGTTCTATATATAGAGATTTTTATGTGTATAAACAGTATATTGTATTATGTGAGACTTTCTATGTATAAAATCTCTTTCAGTGTTAATAAAAGTGTTTTCTTTCAATCTTGTTCTTGTGTTTTTTTTTTTTGCTTATTATTGTCGCAAACTCAATAATTGACGTTGTATGTGGGAACAAGAAAAAGAAAGTCAAGAAATTGAAGACACGACCACCAAGTTTGACATCAAGAACGTTTTCGAGGGAAAATACTTTGGATTGTGGAGAATCAATATGGAGACCTTCTTGATACAAAAAAAAAGTTGCAGTCATGCTCTAAGGGGTGAGGCGAACATGCCAACGTATATGTCTAAAAATTAGAAGGTTAACATGATGAATAAAGCTAGAAGTGCCACAATTTTGTGTCTTGGTGATAAGGGATTGAGGGAAGTCGCTAAGGAGAAAATTGTTTTGTTGATGTGGGTAAAACTTGAGTCATTATATATGACTAAGTCTTTGGCACCTAGACTTTGTTTGAAGCAACAATTGTATTCATCCCAGGATAACCAAGTCAAGAACGATGGTGGATCAACAAGCAGATTTCAACAAAATTATGGATAATCTGGAGAACATTGATGCGAAGCTTGATGATTAGGATAAGGCTTTACTTCTTCTTAACATCTTTCATAATACATATGAACACTTTAAAGATGTTTTGTTGTTTGAGAAGAAGCAGATCATTACACTTAAAAAAGTGCAAACCTCAATAAGGATTAAGGAGTTTCATAAGTTTTAAGAGTAAGAAAAAGGATAAGTGGCTGAGTTTGAATATTTCTAAGTCAAAGGGAAAGAAAAAGAAAAAATTTAAAAAGAAGAAGTCAAAATAATACTATCAGACGATAGTGCAAAAGTTGAGTGTTACAACTGCCTCAACAAAACTCATTTCAAGTCGAGTTATATAAAGAATGGAGAAGTGAGAAAGGAAAGAAGTCTCATTTCAAGAAGGAATTTTTTTATGTTGCAATATCGTCTGATAGTTATTAATTTGTGAAGGTGTTGGAGGCATCTACATCTGGTACACAGAGGAGTTAGGTCAATGACTCAATCCATTTATCACATGTGTCCTATGAAGATGTCATTTGAGACCTTGGAATTGAAAGAAGGTGCAGTAGTCCTTATTAGGAACAATAAAGAATGTAAGTGTTGAAGATAGTGAAGATTCTACTCAGCTTTCATGAAGATATGTTTAATGAAGAAAATAAGTTTGAAGTTGTATATGAATGTATATCATGGTCTTAATTAGGATAAATTTGCTTCAGTGGCCTTTTGCATTTTGACACAACTCCATATCTCATAGCCATGGTAATGATCTCAAACACAATGGTCTTTTAAAAGGAGTATTAAAAATCTATTCAAGTTTTACTGCACTAAAATTTCAATATGTTGTTTGATAAAACAATTGATTTCACTGTACTGCACCAAAAATGTTTTCATTTTTCAAAAATTTGTTTTGTCTACAAAATTCAGTTTTGTTCACATATTTTGTTTTTAACTAACCAAAGGTTGGTTATGTTACCATCAAGTGCATTTTCAAAATATAATCTATTCTTTTAAACTTTAACCTGTTGTTTTAAAATTGTTTTTGGAAAAACTGTTTTGATTTGATTCCTATAAAAGGATAGTTGTATCACAGTTCAAATCATCCCTTGCAATTACAAAGTGCTTACTGTTTACAAGAGTTTTTAGAGAAGTTCTCAAGTGAGTTTTGTTTTTTGGAATATTTGAAAGTTCTTGTGTTCTTTTTACATTGGCTGGGGATTTGAAGTTCCATCAAAGTGCTGCAATTGTGGAGATCCAGTTTTGAGTCTCTAAAGTCTTCATAACAAGGTGTTTCCTTTACTTAAACTTTTTTTTTCTATGTAAGGTGTATTCTTTTGCTTCTTGATAGTGGTTCTTGAAGTAGAAAGTTGCTGAAATAGTATTTTTCAGCTTGTATCCTTGGTTTTTGACAGGTTCAAGAACTGTCTTGTTTATAATTGTATTGACCAGTGTCCAGTTCTCGATAGTATTTTCAGATACTCGGTTCTTTTGCACCACGAGAGGCTTGCTCGGTTCCTTTGCACCGTGAGAGATCTGCTCGGTGTTTGGGCCTAAGTAAACATGGGCTAATGACCTTGGTCAGGTTGGGCCCAGAATGCATTATGGGTACACAAAGTAATTTCATTGATGCACCCGTTAAAAAATATATTTGTGTGGTAGATATAATCTTGTTATTATTATGTAGCAATATTCTCTCTGTTACGTATCTGTTGCATGTTTTTGTTGCATATCTGTTACACGTGGCTAATTGCTATTAACCCTATTAAGACAGGGAGATGCTTGAGTAACAGAAGGTGGGCCTGCGGATAGCAATCATTGCTGCCCGTGGCAGGCGGTTTTCTGTTACAAACAAAAGTTTAATATAATTATTTTCGATTAAGATTCGCTGATCTCCAGGGAGAATGGTGGCATGTTGCATGAGCAGTGATAAAAGGAGAATAGGTCTCCAGGTAAGGGTACGCTGTTTTTGCACACTTGACTAAATTGCTATTTTTTGGTGACACCTAATTGACTTGATCGTCGGAGTATAATCAACAGGTAGGGTGCCCTATGTCTGATGTGATTCCACTAGCACAATTAGAATGATTCTTGACATTCTTAGGAATCATCTTGAGTTGGTTATGAGATAGGCACTTTATCATAGAATTGGATCAAGGTTCTATGAACAAGAACTCACCAAAACTAGTGCAAAAACACAAACTCATATGGCAGTTCCAATTATTGTCAAATTGAACCGATTAAAATGAGAGGAAAAGCAATTGCACCGAATAGAATGGCTTAGAATTGAAATGTACCGAACAAAAGATAAGAAAACTGAATTAGAAGTGCTGGAAATTAAAAGGCACCGAACCAAAATCAAAATAGAAGAAGAACAGCAGCTGGAAAATGAAAATGCCGAACCAAAAGACAAGGAACACAAGCTAATACATGAATATAGAAAGAGAAGGAAGGAAGGAGAAGAGAAAGCTCATGAAGATGGAGGAATGGTTGGATGATCACGCCACTAGGAGGATGGAGACTCCAAGATAAGTGTGCAAGCCGCCACTTGAGGTAACCATGGAACCATCAAGATAAGACTAGTGAAGAAGGCACAAAGCTCTCCAATTCTCTCTCAAAAATTGAGTATAGTTTCTTTAGTCTAAATTCAAATCTGAAATGTACAAGGGCAACACCTTAATTTATAGCCTAGAGGTGCTGAAATGCAAACTACACAAATTCAAAAATTCCCCCTAAATTCAAATGAAAGTGGCGCCTAATCCAAGTCATAAGGAAGGTGTGATCTCTTCTCTCACTTTGGCACCTCCTTATTTACTCCTACACCTATCTACTAACGCACCCCCCCCCCCTAAGACTCCTAACTAAAGACTAAAAGATGCTTTAACAATAGAGGTTTCTAATGTTTCCCTCTAAGCACCTTTCTAAACAAAATTCTTTATTATTTAATACTTGGCCTTGCCCTTCATGAGATGGACTTGGGCTTTTTGGGCTTTGGCCTTCTTGGGCTTGGGCTTGGGCTTTTGGTCTCATCTTTTGCAAAGATTAATAAGAAGAACTTTAAGTGTGAGGGCGAATGATCTTGTCCTTCATTATTAAAGGCCCCCTTTATTTGATTCTCATCAATGTCCCAACAAAGCCTTATTCTAGCGCAACAAGGAGACATGATTCTAGTTCCAAAGGAGACAAATCTAGGAGGCAGTGTCCAACTTAAGGTCAACCTGCGACGCGATCAACCGAGGAGAACAGTAATGTTTTGTAAACATTGTTGTGTTTTTAGTGGAATTCATCTTGGTGTGGGATGAGACTGGATGTAGCTCAAGATTGAGTGAACCATTATAAATCCTTGTGTGTGATTCTTCTTTCATAAATTTCTGCCTCTAAAACTGAGAAATTTGCATAACCATAATAATTGAATATGTTGTTTTTAAATTGAATCTATTGTTTTATTGTAGTATTGGTCTAGTTTATATTCTGATTTCAAGATTTTGGAAATAATTTAAAATTGCAAGGTAAACTTAATCTTTGATAGATTTATACTTAGAAACTAGTCATTGAAAATCAAGTCTCTTATCAAAACAGTATATAGAAGAACTGATTTGTATCTAGCATTTAAAAAGAAAACTAATTCTAGAAGAACTGATTTGTATCTAGCATTTAAAAAGAAAACTAATTCTTTTAAGTACATTGTGGAAGCACTATCCAATTAGAGTTCAGTTTTGAATGCTTCTGTTTTGAATCAGAAATTAAGAACCTGGACTTACATGATTCTTTTTTCAAGATCTTGCTTTCAAATGGAATTTGAATCTTTGATAACTCACTGTGTTTTAGAGATATTTAAGCTTTTATCTTTTGATACTAATTTCAATATTCATTTTGTATAAATATAAGAACAACTTAAAATAGAATTCATAAGTTAGGAATATAATTTGTTAATTCTAAAATTAATTTATTGTTATTCTGGTTTGCACCCTCAACAAGAAAATCAATTTATTTTCCTTCAAATAAATCTATTCTTTTACTGACAGAATTTCTTAAAACTTACATTTTCAAAAATTATTCTAAGTACAATTCACCTCCTCTTAAACTTAGACGCTCATAGACTCAACGGTAAGGTGCAAGCCATGTTATCATATTAACGTTTGATAACCAAGAGATGTTATTATAAGAAATGGGTGTTATGCTTAGTAAATTTTGATCTCCGAAAATAAGTCAGGCTTAGTAAACTTCAACCTTTTTTGTTGCACCTATTTACTTAACAGACTATAAACACTTAAACAGATTTACTTTAAGGTTTTAAGTAATTTCAATATATTAACTCAATAGTCCACTCAATTAATATATTCATTGTAGTCTTTTAAGACTTCGATTATTAACATTTTAATATATTTAATTATCATTTTAATCAATTAAAATTATCTCTTAATCGAAAATAAAATCTAACACTAGAAAAAGAAATCTTTATAAAACTAAGAATCAACTTAATCTCAAGAGGCAAAAGCTGACAACTAAAAAACACACACATATCGTAATAAAAAAAAAAACTATGCCTTGAATCATCATACAAATTGTATTCATCATATATAAGCTTGATATTCATCTTCATCAGTACTATCAACCCCTCTCATCTTTTAATATTGACTTTGTTCTTTATGTCTCTAATTATGTTTTTAATGTACTATTTTTTGCTCAATTATTTTATCTTCACACAATCCCATGATATTATCTTCACTTTCACTAAAAATATAAGAAAATGATAAAAAATGGTAAGAAGAAGAGATGTTTCTTATTCTCTTATGTGTATATTACATCACTCATGTATAGGAAATATATAGGGAGTTTCTCTCTCCCAAATTACAATCTAATTAGGTAGGATACTAATCATGAGATTCTATAATTATTAAATTAATTGCATATAATTGGGTACAATATCGTCAAATATTGCATACAATAATTGCATATAATTTGATAATTATTATTTCCTTAATACTCCCCTCAAGTTGGTAGGTGAAGATCAAGAACCCCCAACTTGTGTCGTAGCGTCAAAAATCGTTCCTTGCCCAATGCCTTCGTAAAAATATCTGCGAGCTGATACTGTGTCGGTACATATGAAGGACTGATTATCCCAGCTTGTAATTTTTCTCGCACAATGTGACAGTCTATCTCAATGTGTTTTGTGCGTTCATGAAATACTGGGTTTGCTGCTATATGTAATGCCGCTTGATTAGTTGAGCTGGCAAGTTACATGGCACCTTTAAATCCTGCAACAGATATCGCAACCAAACTATCTCCAAACAAGTATTGGAAATTGCGCGGTATTCTGCTTCTGCTGATGATCTTGATACGTTTGTCTGTTTTTTTTACTTCCATGAGATAATAGAGGAACCAAGAAAAATGCAATATCCAGATACTCATCTCCGAGTTGTCTGACAACCTCCCCAGTCAGAGTCGCAATAAGCTGTCAATGTCAGATTGTTTTCGGATGGCAATAGCAATCCTTGTCCTGGTGATCCTTTGATGTACTTTAGGACTCGAATTGCGGCATCCCAATGAGGTTTCCGTGGATCCTGTATATATTGACTTAGGGTCCGAACCGAAAATGCTATGTCAGGCCGAGTAACCGTGAGGTATATCAGTCGTCCCACGAGTCGCCTGTATTTTACTGGATCCTTTAATAACTCTCCATCGTCTGGTGTGAGTTTTAGGTATTGTTCCATTGGAAATTTGTCTGGACGAGCACCTGTGAGTCCCGTATCCTGCAAAATATCAAGCGCATATTTTCTTTGGGACATGTAAATACCAGCTTTGGAACGGGAAAATTCAATCCCTAGAAAATATTTTAGGTCTCCAAGATCTTTAATGCGAAATTGTTGTAATAAACAATCTTTAACACGCTGAATTTCTGTCAAATCATTTCGTCAAAAGAATATCATCCACATAAATCAAAAGGGCAGTAAATGATGAGTTATTATGTCTTGTGAATAGAGAGTAATCTGTCTTGGACTGTTGAAATCCTACAGATTTAATCACATGAGAAAATGTTGAAAACCATGTTCGAGATGCTTGTTTGAGACCATAAAGGGATTTGTTGAGTCGACATACAATGTTCTCTCCCTGTCGATGATGTCCGGGTGGCAAGTCCATGTAAATAATTTCATGCAATGTGCCATGTAAGAAGGCATTTTGCACTTCTAGCTGGTGAGTAAACCAATTTCTGGCTGCTGCAATGGTGAGGAGACACCTCAAAGTTGTTAATTTTGCTGTTGGTGAAAAAGTTTCAGAATAGTCGACACCTTCAATTTGAGTGTACCCTTTTGCGACAAGGCGCGCCTTATATCTGTCGACGCTACCATCTGAGTTGTACTTTATTTTATAGACCCATTTGCATCTGATGGGTTTCTGTCCAGCGGGTAACGGTGTCAAGGTCCACGTTTGATTTAGCTGCAAGGCGGAAAGCTCTTCGTCCATTGCTTTTTGCCAATTTTGATCAAGGATAGCTTGAGCATAAGTGTGAGGTTCTTTGGTGGTTGTGATGTTAGCAAGATATGCACTATGTGTAGAAGAAAATCGTGAATTAGAAAGAAAATGATGCATATGATACCTGGTTCCATTCGGTCGGTCTTGGGCAGTGGTCGAATGATTGGCTTAGGATCCCGTTACGTAGTCTTGAAGCCAGGAAGGTTGGGTTGATGTGCGACTGGATCGTCGAACAGGAAGGTCGGTTAGAGAAGGTTTGGTAATGGGTGCTAAACTTCTTGGCATGGGAGAAGAAGGTTGGTCTACTGGAGGTTCAGGTGTATTATGACGAGTAGGAGAAGAATGTTGGTTTGATGGAGGTTCAGGTGCATTGTGACGAGTAGGAGAAGAGAGTTGGTTTGATGGAGGTTCAGGTGTATTGTGACGAGTAGGAGAAGAAGGTTGATCAAGTGAATGTTGGACATGAGTGGGTAAGTCAATGTCAATAGTGGGCAAAATACCTTGTAATGGAGGTGAGGATTGTGTCTGTGACTGTTGGCAGAATGGGAAAACACTTTCATGGAAGATGACATCCCGACTTGTAAAAAAAGTGCTTGCATCTATATCAAATAATTTGTATGCTTTTTGACTGTGAGGATAACCAATGAAGATGCATTGTCGGGCACGCGGATCAAATTTTTGCTTAGGTGAAACAACAGTTGCGTAACAAAGGCAACCAAAAGTTTTTAGGTGAGAAAGTGAAGGTGGTTGATTATATAGTAGCTCAAAAGGTGATTTATTTTTTAGTAAAGGTGATGGCAAGCGATTAATGATATATGTGGCAGTTAAAACACATTCTCCCCAAAATTCTAATGGTAAATTGGATTGAAATAGGAGGGCTCGTGCTGTGTTTAAAACATGTCTATGTTTGCGTTCTACTACTCCATTTTGTTGAGGAGTGTAAATGCAAGTGCGTTGACATTCAATACCTTTTTTGAGAAAAAAATCATACATTGAAATAAATTCCAGTCCGTTGTCAACGCGGATGGTTTTAATAGATGCCTGAAATTGATTTTGTGCAAATGTAATGAATGACTCTAAGAGATGTTGGGTTTCAGATTTGTGATTCATAAGAAATAGCCAAGTGCATCTAGTATAGTCATCGACTATAATGAGAAAAAAACGTTTTCCAAAATGAGTTGGGGTTTTATGAGGACCCCAAATGTCACAATGCAATAGATTAGATGGAGAATGAGATTTTATTGTGCTTAAAGGAAAGGGTAGCCTTGTATGTTTAGCTTTGGGACAAATACTACAATGATTATGAATGGGAATGAGATTTTTACTGATAGGGATAGGTAGTAGGGAAGATACAAGTTGTAGACACGCTGGAGAATGATGTCCAAGGCGCTTGTGCCATAAATCAGGATCGGTCGATATTTGAGATGCGTGGGCTTGGTTTGGAAGAGGGGACATGTAGTATAAGCCTGCGTGTTGTTTACCCGAGCCAATCATCCTCCCCATAGCCAAGTCCTGTAAAACGCAATCATGTAGAGTAAAAACGACACAACAATTTAGTGAACTGGTTATCTTACTAATGGACATGAGATTTAAATTAAAAGAAGGAACACAAAGAACATCTTTGAGAGTGATTTTGTCATTGAATTTAATTGTGCCTGTAGATGAGATGGGCGCAGTTGAGCCTGTGGGCAGATTAACATTTGAAATAAATGATGATGAAGTGTGTGTGAAAAATTGTGAATCAGATGCAATGTGATGGGTTGCTCCGCTATCCAAAATCCATGGTTTCGTAAAAGCAGAATGAGAAGAGGAGTTATGGGCAAGCAGACCTGCAGAGCTAACAAACGTGTCACTTTTACCGTTATTGTTGAGCGAGTAAATAGCCCTTGCCAATTGCTGAATTTGCTCGGCACTGAAGCGTTGTACGTGGTTTCTATCGGACTCGTTACTGGTGCCATCTTTGCCAGACATGATTTTTATTTAGGGGATAAAAATGGAGAGGCTGTCAGGGCACCAAGATCGGTGCTCTGATACCATATAAGAAAATGATAAAAAATGGTAAGAAGAAGAGATGTTTCTTATTCTCTTATATGTATATTACATCACTCATGTATAGAAAATATATAGGGAGTTTCTCTCTCCCAAATTACAATCTAATTAGGTAGGATACTAATCATGAGATTCTATAATTATTAAATTAATTGCATATAATTGGGTACAATATCGTCAAATATTGCATACAATAATTGCATATAATTTGATAATTATTATTTCCTTAATAAAAAATAATGTTACCTTGCAAGATTGCATATCAGGTTGGACGATTGGCATCAGATGTGAGTGACATAAATTTTACTATTTCTATCCATCATCGTTAGTATGTTCATCAATCTCTCAAATTATGATTCATGATATTAATTAGAACATGTCGGGTTAAAACAGTTGAAGATGGTGTCAAGTTTAAAACATTTATATGCTTTGGATTGTGAGTCATGTTAATTAGAAAACATGTTTGTCACTCTTTTTTAGATGTTTTAACAAATGAGTTTTGTCTCCTTTTTTTTATTTCACTCTGATATTTGAGGTCATTCATATTGTTACTCCTTTGGTTTTAAATATCGTATCACATTTATTAATGATTATCCGAGTTGTATTTAGATTTCGTTGATGAAGAGTCTATTAGAAATGTTTTCTATAAATTAAACATTTTTTAATCAAATCAAAACATAATTTGGTATATCCACGTTTGTTTTTTGTAGTGACAATGCTCGTGAATATTTCTCTAGCCAATTGAAATCCAATGATATCCTTCATCAAAATTTGTGTCTTTATTCTCCTCCACTATGGAGTGGTTGAACATGGTTGAGAAAAAGAAAACATTTTATTGAAACTACTTGAACATTCCTTCTTCACAATCGGCTTCCTCGCCATTTTTTTGGGGATGTTGTCCTTACACCATGTTATTGATGACTGTATACAGCAAGTGCATCGTGTTTTTAGAAGTAATAATGTGTCCCTAAGGACGGATATCGAACCCACAAGGAACAGTTGAATAATCAAGTAAAATATTCGCTAAATAAATAACAAAACAATAAAAGTTTGTTGAGAGTTGTTATGATAGAAGGAATTAACAAGAAAACAAGTCAAATAGTTTGTTGCTTCAAATGGAAAAATAGGGATTGGATTTCATCTTTCTCACTCTTTTGTATTTTGATTAGCATGAAAATATTGCGCCCTTTGATTGATATTGATGCCCGTGTAAAAATCATTTATTGATTCTTCACAAATAAAATTATTAAAATGCTACCTAAATATTGATTCCTCGCATACTTATAAAAAAAACTTATCTTTTAAGATTATATGTTGATAGCAATTAACATTTAAAGTCTATTCCTAGCACTCAAATATGTTAAGTATTATTGTTTAGGTCAAAACCCTAAAAATACTTTCCAGGCTAATTTAAGATTCTAGATCAAGAATTAGAAGCAAAACAATAATACCAATAATCAATCAATAACATAATATTATGTTAATATATCACCTCAATACATAAGAGTTTGAACAGATTACTCCCAATCCCAAAGGGTAGAAATAGCCACACGTCTTCTAACACATTCTATTCTAAATTGGATTACAATTCACTCAATGGTGTTTTCCTCTCCATCTTCCACACTAGGGTTGTGCCTCAAGTCCCCTACTTAACCTAATTTTCTAAGGTTAGGTGACTTTTTGCATCGCGCTAATGGGTTGATTGTGAGATTTCATAACAGCTTTTTGAAAACCTATTAATTTGTTTTGGATGTGAATCAAAACTGTTTTGGCTAATAAATGCTGCCTAAAATGGCTAGTTTTGTGTGCTATAAATATAGTCTTTCTTTCAAAACAAAATACAAAATATTTATATCAAACATAGTGAGATTGAGATTGATTTGAAAGAAGTTTTTCAAAAGTTTTGCAAGATTGTTGTTTAGCTCTGTACTAGTTCAAGGTCTGATCATAGGAGCTTTCTGATTCCAGTAAACTCAGGTGTATTATGTTCCTTTCTTGATTCTTGTCCCGACCAGTCCTCATTCATCGACCCAGAGACTGACCTCAGAGATCGCGCACCGATGTTTGGTGATGGAAGGGGGCCACATGAGATGGGCCCCAGATGCACCTACCAGGGAATTGGTTATTCTTCAATATTTGTATCCCAAACCCCGATGTTGGAGATCAATATCGAACCTCACCAGTAGAGGGAGAAGATCAGACATCGGTTGTATGGACGTTGCAGAGAGCCACGTAAGATGGGCCCTAGAGTTTTCTTAAGATAACAGCCAATGAAAAGAGATGTGTGGGGAAGCCTAAGTCATGAGGGATCCATGCACGTGGGGTGTATGACGCATGAAGGCGCAGCACGTGCAGATAATCCTAAGAGGCGTTAAAGCCCATTGGGGTTAGGGTTTCCAGAGAAAGCTGCATGCATGGCACGTGAATACTAAGGGCACCCACGAAGCAGATGGCGCAAGAGATTAGGTGTACAGGTTAGTACCCAAGCGGCCACTTTGTTATTCGTCGCACTCCAGTTAAGGGAAGTTCATGTGCCAGATACGCTAAAATTCTATGAATAGCGGCGCAAGGACATTCCCCAAGGAACCCTAGTCAAGGGTAACAACGCAAAGGTAAACCTTAGTTTCAGCCTATATAAAGGGTGTCAAAACCCTAGTAAGGTACGCAGTTTCTAAGACTGAAGCTAATATACACACTTGGTGTTTCTTTGCCCTAATACTGACTTGAGCATCGGAATGCAAACGACCGCTAGGGCGCCCCTTTGTCTTTGCAGGTCAGAGGTTTCTTGATCAAGAAGGCACGTTTCTCAGGCAAGATTGAAGGGTGGCAGCGATTGTTAGAGTCAACCAGCAAAGTAAGTCAATCGGCAGGAACATTTGGTGCCCACCGTGGGGCCCGTTAAAACAAGGTCCCACTCACAGTCACGTTAAGAGTCTTTACCAACAAAATAAGGAGTACGAGGCAAGAAGTTGTTGGATCCGTAGGAAGGCTACCCTCCGTGGAGGACAATGTTACCACGCAACAAATCTTGGATACGATGCGTGCCCTCCAATTAGAAGTAGCGGCTTCCCGAACGGACAACGCAGAATTGCACAGAGCCAATGAAGAACTACGTAGGGATTTGCAACAGGTGGGGGAACGCGCGACAAACGAACGTGCTCCGCCGGCACCACCTAGGGCACGTCCTATGTCGTTCTCACGAGCAATCATGAATACGGCGTTACCAACAATGACCCTGGGCCCGAAGGTCTCCTTCACAGGAGTAGAGGACCCTGAGGCCCATCTCACTGTGTTCCACACCCAGATGATGCTCACTGGAGGGTCTGACGCCGTGTACTGCAAAATGTTGATGAGCACACTATCGAGCGCGACAATGGAGTGGTTCGTTAGCCTTCCCGACAGACACATCACCAACTTCGACCAGTTTGCTACCCTATTCAGGGAGCAGTACCTCGTGAACAAGGCCCCCACTCGGCTTTCTTATGATGTTTTCGATGTCAAACAGTACCAGGGGGAGTCCATAAAGGACTACTTGAACAGGTTCGGTGTTCAAGTGGTAAGGTTGAAGCCCACAAATGAAGCCATAATAGTACATGCCTTTGTCAAGGGAATGCTGTCGGGACCTTTTAGTGAGTCACTACTAAGGTTCTACCCGAAGACGTTCACAGAGATTAGACATCGTGCATTAGTACACATCACGACAGATGATCGAGTAACGCAAAAACAAGGTCTTGTTGGCCCTGCCGGACCTCGAGCGGCAACACAACCTCCACCAATGAGGGTGCATGAGGCAACCACGGAGAATAAAGGGAGTGGGAAAGCCCTATGAACGGACCCACACACGCACGCGAAAGGACCCACCCCCGAAGCATAACTTTCGTGTGGAACTCAAGGAGTTGATCGCCATCCCGAACATAGCAGCGAAATTGAAGGTACCAACGAAGACAGATAGGAAGATAGGGCCCAAAAAAAACGCTTGGTGTGAGTTTCACTAGGCAAGTGGCCACTGCATACGAAATTGTTTGGCCTTGGCGCATCAACTAGATGAACTGGTGAAGATTGGTTTCTTGAAGAACTATCTTCAAAAGGCACAAGACGACCAAGCGTTGGTAGTTGCGGGAGCGGATCAAGGGCACGAGATGCCTATCCACGGAGAGGTAAACACTATCTCAAGAGGATTCTCATGAGGAGGATGCACTGCCTCCCAGCGAAAGAAGTACGCACGAGAGGTGATGGCAGTAGAAGTACTACAAACAGACCTGATCCCCGACGTCGACCTCACCTTAACGAAAGCCAACCTCCAGGATGTCATACCTCATGATAATGATCTGGTGGTAATCTCGCTGGTCACAGCCGGGAGGAGGGTGCGCCTTGTCCTTGTAGACCAAGGAAATTCGACGGATGTTATGTTCCTGACAACCTTCAACCGGTTGCAGTTGTCCACGGACCAACTAAAGCCCTACACCAGATGTTTGTATGATTTTACAGGGGACGAGGTAGAGATTCGCGCGCACATCGAGTTGAGGACAACATTCACAAATGGCACGTCTTCACACACCACAAGCATCAGATACCTCGTCGTTAACGCTCCCTCGGCTTATAACATATTGTTGGGGAGACCGGATGACTAATGGACAAAGTACTAGCGCCCATGTTGGGGCGGAATGTCCAAGCGTACGTAGATGACATGGTGGTCACCTCCCAGCAGAGGGAGCAACACATAGCTGACCTGGAAGAGCTATTCACTACGATAGCAAAGTACAGGCTAAAGTTGAATTTGGAGAAGTGCGTGTTCGGAGTGGAGGTAGGAAAGTTCTTGGGTTTCCTACTCACTGAAGTGTGCTGCCATAATAGCTATGAGAAGCCCAATCTCAGTGAAAGAAGTGCAGCAGTTGACGGGGCGCATGACCGCTCTGTCCAGATTCGTATCGGCAGGAGGAGATAAGGGACACCCTTATTTCAAGTGCTTGAAGAGGAACAACAGGTTCGTCTGGACCCGTGAGTGTGAGGAGGCGTTCGCCAAACTGAAGGAGTACCTGGCCAACCCCCCGGTGCTGTGCAAGCCAGAGTTAGGTATCCCACTCCGTTTATACTTCGCAGTAACGGAAAGGGCGATCAGCTCGGTCCTATTGCAGGAGCAAGACCAGGTACAGAGGCCAATCTATTTTATCAACAAGGTATTACAGGGGCCGGAGGTGAGATACCAGGCCTTAGAAAAAGCAGCCTTAGCGGTGGTATTCTCAGCAAGAAGACTCTGCCACTACTTCCATAGCTTCACCGTGATAGTGATGACAGACCTTCCAATCTGCAAGGTTTTGCAAAAACCGGATGTGGCGGGAAGAATGGCACGATGGGCGGTGGAACTGTCTGAATTCGACATACACTACGAGCCTAAAGGCCCCATCAAGGGCCAGATCTATGTTGATTTTGTAGTGGAACTCTCCTCGGCGGTCACACACCAGGAAGGGGTAGATTTCATATGGGTACTCTTTGTAGATGGTTCCTCAAACCAGCAAGGTAGTGGAGCAGGTGTTATCTTGGAGGGACCAGATGGGTTGCTGATTGAGCAGACCCTACGGTTCGCCTTCAAGGCCAGCAACAACCAGGCAGAGTATGAGGCCCTGATCGCGGGGATGTTGTTGGCTAAGGAGATGGGAGCAAAGGGGTTGTTAGCAAAGAGCGATTCCTTGTTAGTTAGAGGCCAGGTCACAGGAGAATACCAAGCTAAAGACCCTCAGATGGTCGCATACCTAGAATACGTTTAGGTCCTGAAGGAGTCGTTCTAAGTGTTCGAGTTAGTCCACGTACCCAGAGAACAAAATGCCCGAGCTGACTTGCTTGCAAAACTCTCCAGTTCGGGCAAGGGGGGCAGACAGAGGACGGTGATTTAGGAGTCCCTGAAGACACCCCGAACGACCACGGGCGATACGACAGAAATCCACCAGATTAGCACATTGGAAGGGACGAGAAGGAGTCATCGTTCGTTTATACAAGAGACAGTGAAAACACCCAGAATAAGCATGTACCCAGTTGTTGGAGAAATAGTGCCTCAAGTTTGCCAGGTTGAGTTAGGAGAAACCTGGATGACGGCCTACCAGCGCTACTTAGCCGATGAGATACTCCCGTTAGAGCCCGCAGAAGCTCGAAAAATCAAGAAAAATTCGACCAAGTACACCCTGATCGATGGGAAATTATTCAGGCACGGATTCACCCATCCTATACTGGTATGCGTGGATGGTGAGCAATGCACGCGCATCATGGCAGAACTACACGAAGGGATATGCAGTAGCCACATCGGTGGTCGATCTCTCTCGTCAAAAGCCATTCGTGCAGGATATTACTAGCCAACCATGAGGGAGGATTGCACAAGATATGCCCAACGGTGCAAACAGTGACAACAACACGCTGATTGGCACAAAGCGCCCCCAGAGAAGTTGAGATCGATATACAGCCCGTGGCCATTTCATACCTGGGGAATCGATATTCTGGGGCCTTTCCCTTTAGCGGTACAGCAGATGAAGTACCTCGTGGTTGCCATAGAATATTTCACGAAGTGGATCGAGGCCGAACCAGTGGCACTGGCTTGGTGTATGGTTCGGACGCTATGATCCCAGTAGAAATCCAGGAGAACTCACCATATTTCCAGAACTTCATGGTCGAGGAGTCGAACAAGGAAAGAAAGCTGAACTTGGACCTACTGGATGAAGTGAGGGAAGAAGCAAGGATTAAAGCTGAAGCCTTGAAAAGGAGGGTAGAGTACAAGTACAACTCCAAGCTGAGACCTCGGCAGTTCCAGGTCGCCGACCTGGTGATGAGGAAGGCTCATCCGTACCAGTTAGAAAACAAGTCATGTCCCAAGTTGACCAGTCCTTTCAAAATAACAGAGGCCCTCGGGAATTGAGCATACGGGCTCGAGACATTAAAAGGCGGTGTGATCCCTCGCACTTGGAACGCGACCAACCTGAAGTTTTATTTTAGTTAACCTTGAATTGTACATGTTTAAGGGGACACTCTTTTTCCCTTGAGAGGGTTTTTTAACGAGGTCACCCGAATAAAGTTTATTCAATTAAGAAATGTGCATTGCAAATAAACGAAGTAGTATGGTCCCCCGAGTGGACCTCCCTGTTGTGTAAGTTCACCAAGCCCGAGAATAGTATGGCTCGCCGAAATAAACGAACCTCTCCCTTGTAGTGAAAAGTCAAGAGTGGAAGTAGTATGGTCCCCCAAGTGGACCTCCCTCTTGCGTAAGTTCACCAAGCCCGAGAATAGTATGGTTCGCTGAAATAAAGGAACCTCTTCCCTTGAAGTGATACACAAAGAAGCAGAGGTAGTTTGGTCTTCCCAATAAACCCCTCTCGTGTAAGTTCACCTAGGCGAATAATAGTATGGTTCGTCGAAACTAAAGGAACCTCCTTCCTTGAAGTGACATGCGGAGAACAGAGGTTGTTCAGCCTCCCCAGTATGTTGAACCAAGTGGTGTTCAAGCTTTGAAGAATCCAAACCCTTTGAAGGATGTTGAAGCCTTGGCTGAGCTTGCTGTTGCTGTGCTGTTTTAGTTTAGTTCTGGGGTAGTTTGAGTGTTGTAATCCACCCGTTGATTAAATCTAAAGCATAGGCATTCTCAATCTTTTTGAAAGTAAAATGTTTTTCAAACTAAGTTAAAACAACCGATTGTTTTGTCGAAACGATTGTTTATACTTAGATGTTTTGAGAAAAGATTGAAAACTGTTTTTCAAATAGTTGAACTGTTAGAACCAAAACAACCGATTGATTCGAGGAAACAACCGATTGTTTGTTTTGGGACCATAACAGAAAAACTGTTTTATCTTTGACTGAGCTTTAAATGATTTAACTGCTTACGCTCCAGTCATTAAATGCTTTGACCAATCTTTAAATGCAATTTAAGAGTTTGTTAAGATTTCATAAAAACAACACCTTTGAATAAATTCAGAAAAACAGATTTGAGTAACAAGATTTTGAAAAGAGTTTTTGAGTTTTTCAAAGAGCTGAGATTGCTTAGAGTTTGTGATTGATCAAAGTGTGTGGAATAGGATTCTGCTTGTATTGATTTCAGATTATCTTCTGTAACAAGTGTAATCCTTGTAGTCTGCTAAACAAGTTTTGTGTTTGTGTTTGCTGAGATTGGTTGTGTTCTTGAGGGGATCAAGATCAACAATCTTAGTGTTGGTGTGTTGGCCAAGAAGAGTGTGTGTCTTGAGGTGTTCAAGGTCACTTTCTTGGTTGTGGTGTAAGTGATCAAGTTGTGGTTGCATAGTGGATTTCCTCAGGGTTTCTGAGAAGACTGAATGTAGCTCTGGATTTGGAGTGAACCAGTATAAACATCTGTGTGCAATCTTTCTATCCCTAACTCTTTAAATTCAGTTTTGTTTGTTGTTTGCTGGTATAAACAACCGATTGTTTCTGTGAAACAACCGATTGTTTTTTTGGTACTACTGTTTTTTATTGCTGTTTTGGCAAACTGAATTTCTTATCAATTGTTTCTTGAGATAATTTCATTCTTGTTTTAAAAGTTTGCGAAAACTCTCTTTAAACAATTCACCCCCCCCCCCCTCTAGTTTAAAGTCATCCATTCTAACACAGTAAACCCCTCTCGCGTAAGCACACCAAGGCGAAAGGAAGTACGGTTCGAGTACCAAAGTCTCGTCCCTTGACTTTTGTAGCAAGGGCGAGGTCAGCTATCCCCTGACTTTATACAGCAAGGGTGAAATCGAGAAAGTGTCGTTCCCTTGGGGTAGGAACATCAAGGAGGGAGGGGCAGACATACGTCCCCTCTTGCGTAGTAACTCCAAGGTCGAACAAGCATACAAAGTGAATGGAGGCCATAGTTAAAAGGAATAAAATACTAATAAAGTATACATACAAGAAAGCTTGATTGTCAACAAAAACAGAATTACAAAGGGGAGTCATTCTCGTGGCACGATCTAGCCATCCACAACGCATTTAGACTCACCAAAGAGGGTAAGATCCACCTCGGGATGCGCACAGGCAAACTGAGCGACGACGTCTTAAAACCCCTCTCACCGTAAGCCTCAGCGGCATCGTTAGTGAGCTCCTCCTCTGTCCTTCTGAAGGATTCAGTCGTCCTAGCCAAGGACTCAGTTTTCTCGGCCAACTCACCTTCAACCCACCCCAGAAGGATTTCGCGCTACGTGGCCCTCTCTTCCAGATTGGCCACTTTTCCTTTCAGTTTGGCCACAAGATCTTCAGGCTCGACCGCACGATTACGAAGAGGCAAGATCCTCGCTTCTAGTTCGACCGCCTCTAGGCCCTTGTCATGGAGGGCCTTTTAGGCGTCCTTCTCAGATTGGCGAAGGCTTGCCAACTCTAGGTACAAGGCAGTTTCGCGATTGGTAAAGATTTTGGTCCTAGTGGCCAAGTCCTCCTCGAGCTTTTCCACCCTAACCTTGAGGTCCTCGGACTCTTGGGTCCTGTTAAGCGCAAGGTTGGAGACAAACAGGAGGTCCCCAAGAACATCGGCCACTCGCTCTTGAAGGAGATTGTCGCTTAAGCCCTCCACCTCTTGGCTTTGGAAACGACTGAGTGCTTTTTTGAGCAGCAAGGGAAGTGGCGAGGAGGAGGGTGTTTCTTGGCCTCCGGGGGCACTCCGAGAGCAACAACTTGAAGCGGGAAGGAGGCGCTAGGGGGATGATCCATGAAGGTCGGGGTACCGGTAGAGGCGGAGGCAGAAGGTGCCACGGTCACGCCCACCCTCGGTCGTTTGAAAACAAGACCGGTGCACGTATTTTCGTCATCAGACTCGACCGCCACTCCACCTCTTAGCTCAACAGCGGCAGGGGCCGGATTGGTGGGTTAGGAAGCAAGCGCAGCCGAAGATGAAGGGGTTAGGGGCGTTGAAAGGCTCGCCCCAGTAGGAGCCGCCCTTCGCTTGGCCAAGAGGTTGGCCAGCTTCTTCTTCTTGTCTTTGTTGAAACCCATATCTGTGTAAAAGCAACAAGTCAATGCGGAAGTAAGTAAACAAGACAAGTATGCAGGCAAAAATGGGATAAAATAAGAGGCATAAGAACAAAGGAGTACCAATATAGGTTTCGAGATCTTCGGGGCTAAACTCACGCTTGAGTAGCTCCAAAGTGTTCAAAGGGGCAAAGAGCCAAAAGAGAAGCTCGCATACACCTCGCTTCTGAGGGGAAAGATCCTCAAGACTCCGGGCTCTCTGAAGGTTTGGCTTCTCCGTCCAATATAAGGGAAACCCATCTAGAAGAGAAGGGTCCCTCCGATTACTGCGATCTTTGAAGAAGTTCTTCTTGAACCCCTAGTATAATTGCTAGAAGAGTGTTAAGAGCACCTTCCCAGCCACACCATTGAAGCTGACCCACAACTTTTTCCCTGGGTCTTTGACCTCGAAGAAATAAAGGAAGATGTCTACGGACGACGTGAGGTCGAGGCTGCAACAAAGGATGGCAAAGGCCCTCATGAACGCCTAACTATTAGGGCGTAGTTGGGCGAGGGCAACATTCACCTCGGCCAGCAGCGTGCGCTCGAAAGGGGTAAAGGGTAACCGAAACCCCAGTCTTCGGAAGAGGGTGGAATAAATGAAGCAGAAAGGGCCTTCGGGGTCAGAAGCTTCGTCAAAACATACTGGCTCCCCCTCGCGACAAGCCACCATCCGCACATACTTATCGTGGTCTTTGCCAAAGACACGCTATGGATGGCAAGATTGCTTCTTCCTATAGGTTGTTATGCCCTTAAGGGTAGTAAAGGTGGACATTTCCTCTAAAAGGTCCACCGGTGCCCGGTGGTATAAAGATTTATAGAACGAGGCAGGAGGGGGAGGGACTGGTGAAGAAGGTGGAACAGGGGACGACGACAAAGTCGAAGTGGAATTAGAGTCTGAGAGAGAAGCCGGTTGGGGAACTCGTTTGGTCATCTCGAATAGGAAAGCTAAAAAGAAGAAGAAAAAGAGAAACTTTAGAAGGTTGAAAGTGGCCCAACTCGACAGAATCAGAGAAGCCCAGGAAACAGAGACTCGAAGCATGAATAGTAGAAATGAATGTGCAGAGAAATGCCGAAATCATAAACAGTCCCAGGCATATATGAGCATGTTACAAGCAGTGAAATCATAAATGGTGAAATGACCGGGAAATAAAAATCATACCTTTCGGGTGATGAGGTTCGAGGGTTTGAAGTTTGGGGAGAGAGAGAAGAGAGCATTCTTTCACAAAGGCCAAGTGAAGGTTCGCATAATCAAAAGTGATGAAACAGTGGTAAGAGCGTAAGTGTTAAAGTGTTTAAACAGTACACGAAGAAGTTCGACCGCCAACAAGGCTCAGCCATTGATCCCAACACGTGTACGTTCACCAACAAAGAAATGATGAGATGTCACTTCAGTGCACTATTCACACCCGTCACCCAGTGCCACGTAGGTCGCCCAGCGCGATCACTTAGTCTCTTCACTGAAACCAGTTACAGATCGAGACTGGGGGACTTGTGTCCCAACCAGTCCTCGGTCATCGACCCAGAGACTGACCTCAGACATCGCGCACTGATGCTTGGTGATGGAAGGGGGCCACGTGACATGGGCCCCAGACGCACCTACCAGAGAATTGGTTAGTCTTTGATATTTGTATCCCAAACCCCGATGTTGGAGATCGATACGGACCTCACTAGTAGACGGAGAAGATCGGACATCTTTTGTATGGACGTTGTAGAGGGCCACGTAAGATGGGCCCTAGAGTTTTGTTAAGATAACAGCCAATGACAAGAGATGTGTGGGGAAGCCGATGTCACGAGGGATCCATGCACGTGGGGTGTATAACGCATGAAGGCGCAGCACGTGTGGATAATCCTAGGAGGCGTTAAGGCCCATTAGGGTTAGGGTTTCCAGAGAAAGTTGCATGCATGGCACGTGAATACTTAGGGCACCCACGAACCAGATGGCGCTAGAGATTAGGTGCACAAGTTGGTACCCAAGCGGCCGCTCTGTTATTCGTCGTACTCCAGTTAAGGGAAGTTCATGTGCGAGATACGCTAAGATTCTATGAATAGCGGCGCAAGGACATTCCCCAAGGAACCCTACTCAAGGGTAACAACGCAAAGGCAAACCCTAGTTCCGCCTCGCTATTGGCCCACACGGGCTGCGGGTTATGCGAGGCAGGCTAAAATGGGTCAGAGGATTGAAAAATTGAGCCCGCCCTGCGTTTTTTCCTAGCAGGTCGCGGGTCGGCTTGCATGGCCATCCTGTTTTGTCATCCCTACATAAAATAACCCTTAATTATGAATTTATATTGTTTTACATATTTTGTGATTTTAATTTAAACAAGAACGATTTATTCCCAAATTTGTGTTAATTTTAGGATTCTAAGGAAGAATGGAGATGCTTGGGAAAAAAGAGAATATACAAAGCTAAAAAGGGAAAGTTGGAATGCACCAGCACTCACCAAAGCTCACCCAAACTCGCCTAATCCAGGAACCCCAGAGGATCTCGTTCAAGCGAGCTCAATCTTTCCCAAGCGAGATTGCTCCAAAAGCGTTGGCCTTTTTTTGTGAAACTTGCTCAGGCGAGCCCAATAACGCCCAAGCGAGAAGTCACTTAGCCCAAGCCAATTAGGTTAAATAGGAGGCTTGAGGCACAACCCTAGACAGTCAATGGTTGAGAAGAAAACACCATTAAGTGAATTGTACTCCAATTGTGAGAATAGGAGGCGTTAGAAAATCTATAGGAGGCAGTCGTAAAGGAGAAACATCTGGAATCTTCTTTTCTTGTTCTCCCTATTTATAACAGCCAACATGTGTTGTTAATTCTACCCTTTGGGATTGAGAGTAATATGTTCAAGGTGATATCTAAACATAATATTATGTTCTTGATTGATGATTGGTATTTTCGTTTTGTTTGTAATGCTTGGTTTACCATGATCTCAAAATTTAGATTTGACTGAAAAGTACTTCTAAGTTTTTTACCCAAATGATAATTCTTAACATATTTGAATGCTAGGAATAGATTTGAAATGTTAGTGGCTATCAACGTTTTATCTTAATGCTAAGTTTTTATAAATATGCGAGGAATCGATATTTAGGAGACATCTTAATAACTTTATATGCGAGGAATTAATATAAATTATTTTGATACAGGAATCTATATCAATCAAAGGATACAATATTGTCATCTTAATCAAAATACAAAAGAGTGAGAAAGATGAACTTCAATCCCTATTTTTCCAATTGAAGCAACAAACTCATTGACTTGTTTTCTTATTAATCATTGCACTCATAATAAAACCCCAATAAACTTTGTTATGCCATAAAAAGTCATAAGTGGTTTAGTAGAGTCCCGGGTGGCTACATAACATCCTTCCAAGAGTTCTTTAGAATCTTCAAAGAGCAATTCTCAACTAACAAAGTTGATCATCCTCAGCTGCCCGATCTCTTTAACGTTAGACAAAGGGAAGGCGAATCCGTGAAAGATTATCTGAATCGCTTTTGTGTCGTCTCAGTAAGACTTTAAACCCCGAATGAAGAGATGGTGGTTGTTGCCTTCGTAAAAGGGCCCTTCAGTGACTCATTACTTCGGAATAGGGCATAATTAATGGTCAAGGTAAGAGAACTAGTAGCAGCCCAAATCGGAACAGAATAAGCCATACAAAGAAAGAATGGGAATGCACAGTCGAGGCAGGGAAAGTACAAGGACAGAGGACGAGAGCACCGCCCAAAGAACGTCGAGGTATTCACAAGTCGGGGGGCAGACCAGCGATACATTCCATATGTTGCAAAGAAAGATGATACTAAAGGGCGATCCGACGATGAATCGCCTAGACCGAGGTTTCGAACATCATATAAGTCACTCGTAACAAAGGACAACATGGTGGACAAGTTGCACTTCCCGAAGAAAATGGATCGGATACTAGGAGAACGAAAGGACAATTGGTGCAAGTTCCACCGATCTCGAGGCCATGATATCGAGCGATGTCTTACGTTATCCTATCAACTAGTAAAGTTGGTGAAGGAAGGTTTTCTGACCAGATATCTTAAGAATGATCAAGAAAAATAACAAAAAAGAGGAGTCAAGGCACAATAATTAAACCATGAAGCTACAATTTTGGGAGATTTCAATTCCATCGCATGAGGATTTTTTAAGGGAGGGGCCTCGACATCTAGTCGAAAACATTACTCCCGAGCTGAAATGACCTTAGACATTCAAAATTCTGAGTAGCACTCAGTTCTGTCTCTCTGCTTCACAACAACAGATTTCGAGGATATCTTCCCCTATGAAAACGATCCTGTAGTCTTATTAGTCATCATTATGGGGCGAAATGTGCATAGAGTCCTAGTATATCAAGGAGTTCGACTGACATTATGTTTTGGGGAACGTTCTTAGGTCTACAAATTACCCTCGACCAGTTGAGGCTTTTTTATGGTTATCTCGTCGATTTCACGGGTGACCAAGTAGAAGTTCGAGGGTATGTCGAGCTTAGAACAATTTCTCCAAAGAAAATGCAACAAGGACCATAACGATCAAGTACATTGTGGTAAATACTCCTTTTGTTTATAATTTACTTTAGGGACGACCATCCCCGAATAGATTATTTATTTATTTATCATATTTATTATTAAAGAATATTAAATCCCTTTTGCTAAGTTTATTTCTTTCTTTTTTTTTCAATCTAAACAAAGAATTTGCACTGCCTTAAAAACATAACGATTTATTTTTAACGTTTTTTTTCTGGAGTTTAATAGTATAGATTAAAAATTATAGGCATCACAATTTTATGATTTTAATTTTTTTCAAAAAGAAGATTTTAGTTGTCAAAACCCATCATTACAAATCTTACACAAACAAATTTATACTAAAAGAAAAATTAAAATCTTATAATACTTAAAATGTTATTTTGACAAAATTGAAGCTCAAAAACTAAATATATATACATGAGGAATCAACTATAGTTAAATCCTGACAAAATTAAATTTATACAACTTTTGCTAGTGAGACATCGAAACCTACATAACTAAAATAACATTGTGGGAATACCTAACAGACAATTAAGGTTGTATTTTATCACTGTATTTTTTCCACTAAGTCTTCTTTTTTTAGAAAAAAAAATAATTAAATTTGAATGACATTGTATTGTTCGGTCATGATCGGGTCATGAATAGGTTAGGTGTGGTGGCCTCCACTTCCAATATGAAGTTAATGTTGCCCTCGCCCGAAGGCAAAGTGATTGATAAGTGTCTAATTTCAGTAATATTTCATATTAAAATATATGCACTTATGAGTATTAATTGCTAAAATATATACAAAATAATCCCTAATTTATGAATTTATACCTTTTTACATTTTTATGATCTTTATTTGAATAAGAACGTTTTATTTCCAAATTTGGTGCTATTTTCGAGTTTTTAGGGAAAATGGAGATCACTGGGCTAAAGAAGAATAATATAAGCTAAAAGGAGAAAGTTGGAAAGTCACAAAACGCACAAAAGCACAGAAAGCCCAAATCAACAACAGAGCATCTCGCTTGAGCGAGAGAACACCAAAAACATTGGGTCATTTTATGTTTTAATCAACAAGCACATTAGCGTGACGCAAAAAGTTACCTAACCCTAGCAAATTAGGTTAAATAGGGGGCTTGAGGCACAACCCTAGTGTGAAAGATTGAGAGGAAAACACCATTGAGTGAATTGTAATCCAATTTAGAATAGAAGGTGTTAGAAGATGCGTGGCTAATTCTACCCTTTAGGATTGGGAGTATATGTTCAAACTCTTATGTATTGAGGTGATCTCTGAACATAATATTTTGTTCTTGATTGATTAATAGTATTATTGTTTTGCTTTTAATTCTTGATCTAGAATCTTAAATATGACTGGAAACACTACAAAAAAACGTGTATATAGTGGCGGTTATAATATGGCGGTTATTAAAAACCGCCACAATTAGCTGTATAATACGACAGGTTCGTAGACGCCATAATGTTCAATCAAAATGTGGCATTTAGAACCGCCATAACTAGCTTCTGAAATAAAATTTCTCCCGCTTTTCGTTCCCTCCATGAGCTTCATCTTTCACAAAGTTTTTTTTTGTTTCCCCCTCTTTTGGTCTTCTTCAAAAATATACCTCTATCACTCTTGGAAAGATACCTCTTTCACTCTTCATATTCTTCATTCACTCAACCTCTAAACCCTCACTCTCACCCTCATCTTTTTTCAATCTTCACATTCCTCATTCACCGAACCTCTAAACCCTCACTCTGACCCTCACCGTAGTCTTCCCTTCTCAGCCCCATTTTGAAAACCCTCGCCCTCACTCTCACCGCAATCGTTCCCTTCCCAATTGTATTTTGTAAACCCTCTCTCACCTCCCCATTTCGTATTCCCCTTCTCTCACCGCAATCGTTCCCTTCTCTATCGATTTAGGGTTTTCAATCGCATTCGTTCTCCCCGCAGTCGTTCTCGTCGGAAACGTTCGCGCAGAGGCAATGCTGTCGAGGGAGGTGCCAAGAATAAAACGATGAGCGAGCAGAACCATGCCACTCGCAGGATCATACGCTCTCAGTTCCTCAAACTCAAGACTCTCATCATCGGTACATAACGTTACCACTCACTCTTCAATTTATTTACAACGCTAAATTCAATTTTTATCCCTAATTAGCTAACCCTAAACAAACCTAGCAGAGAAAAGATATGATTTGTTGAACATGGAGTCCGACAACTTCGACACCATTTTGGACCAAGGTAGGTAGTTGTACTTATTCCTTTGCTTTTGTTCTTGTTCTCGTTCTCGTTGTTATAATCTTAAGTTCTCCGCTGGACATCTGATTTAAATTTCTAGTGATTGGTCTGGTTGGATGGAATTTTGCAGTTGAGAAGCCCAGAGAGCAGGTTGCAGATGCATAGGCATTGTTGGATCTGACACAAGTGTAAAAGTATTGAAGCATCTAACGGGTCACTGGATAAAATGAACCCAAAATTATCTGATGTAGATGCAAAGGTTTCTAATCGACCTACAAGTGATAAGTTTCTTAAGTACACATTCTGTAGAAAGCGTAAGAAGGAGGCAGTTAGTTGTGATGAAGATTGCTCTCAAGATAATATCAATTCAAAGAAAAAGTGTGGAGAGAAGCAAGATCATAATGTTGATCCTATGAAGTCTTGCACGATGACTGAATCATCTCGGGACAGCCGACGACTAGCACAGGTTGCTCGTCAGGTTGGTGATTTGTGAATGTTACTTTCCATCTTTCACTGTTTTTAGCATGCATATGTGTGCACATACTATGTGATTCTGTACCAGTGTTAAATAAACTACTCTTTTTTTCAAACATGGTCATAACATTATAGGAGATATGTTGTTAGCTGCTGACAACGGTTCACTTTGACTAATATTTAGCTAATTTTAAACATACCTAATTAGAAATGGGCAAATTGTTTTAACTAAGTGGTAATTTTGTTATACTCTTATCATACTTTCTTGTTTGGTGAAGAAAACACTAGAGCTGATGATTGATGATCTTCACTTTATTTAAGTTCTAACTGAACTTCTTTTGAAATCCTCAATTATTCCTCAAGTCCTTTCCATTCCCCCTTTCACTAGCCACTGATCTCATTTTTTACAATTACTATGGCATTCCAATGCACAGTCAAAGAATTTTCTTATGAAAAACCTGTACTTATGATGGCATGTATAGTTCCAAATGCTTATGAAATTTGATCATTGAATCATTTGAACCTGGCTGTAGACAAATCTCATACAGAGATTCTTTCTTGACTCCAGGGTTATGGTTTGGTAATAGAGACAACCAAAAACATTTGCCTCCCTTTGGTTTGAGGTTCAAAAACTGTCCAGTGTCCAATCAAACCCCTTTTACCAGAGCAATTTTCTAGCCAAGCTTGTCTGCATTAAGAGTCTTTAATCCTCCTCCATTTTTTTGTGTTGTCTACTTCACAGCTCAATATTTTATTTTTCTGCTACAAGATATTGCTATTTTTCTATTGATTTCATAGCACCATCTTCCTTTTGTTTTGACTTCTTTCCTCTGTTATCGTTGCTCTTTCTCAGCCATGGCATCATTTTGGAGATGATGATTCCAATTAAGGTAAGCCTATTGAAAAGTTGAGTTACTTTAAGCTTATAGAGGCTTGTGTAGGACTCAGTGCTTAACTTTTTTTTTTAATTCATGTTCCTTGACTTTTGTTGTTATTGTTTTGTCAACTATGCCTTAGATTGGTGGGGGTGATTGCGTGTCTAGAGTCTCTCTGGACTATGACTTTTAATTGCTAATGTTGAATGTCTTTACTTTTTTTCTATGTACGTATAAGTATTTTTATTGTACCGGTAACCATAACCATATCTGGGATTGACGTATGTCTCTGGTTATTGAAAAGCACTTCCTCTTTATGGAAATCCAGTTCTCTGGACTATGATTATTTATTCTGGTGATGTTTCCTCTAATTGTATTTGTTTCTATACATGCTAAATACTGAGTGTTGCAATAGATAAACTATTTTTGCTTCCTTTGACAAGTACAGTTTCAAACACATTAGTGGGGTCATTAACAATTTATTTTATCATTATTTTCTGTCAATTTAACTCTTGAGTGGGATGCTTCCTTGTGTTTATTTGAAAATAAATGTTTAATAGTATCCAACCGTGCATTACACAAAAATTATACAAAAGGTCAAGATGGATTTCAAGTGGGAAAAAGTAATTTCAACCTCTAAGTGATATGCTTTGTAGTTTATGAATGTCTTCTTCTTCTTTTCCCTTCTAATATATAACTTATTAACATTTTTTTTCGGTAATAATACAATGATAGTAACATCTAAAAACATCAATAATATTTTAAAGAGTAATTAAGTTGTTGTTTAACTAATATTGATGATCAATAAAAAACTTATAAGATTCCTTGAAAAATATTTTAGAAAAATTATTTTACTAATATGTTACTTTTTCTTGTGCAGGGATGTGGACTGGCAAGACAATGATGGAGCACTAAACACAATAACCATGACTCATCTTCTCCTGCCAATTGAACACCCCAACTGCTTGGTTGAAAAGGAATCAGATTACAAACCTTTATATCCTGGCATCTGGTCCGTAAAACTAGCACCCTATATACTTTTTTCCCATAATAATTGATAACATAGTCAACCTTGTAGCCTTTGGCTTAGCTTTGCATTATTTTCTTATATCTAAAGCTATATGGTCTACTAAATTGGTTCCCCGGATATCAGTATAGTGTAATGACCTCTTTTTATAAGTTGCATCAAGAACATCTTTAATAGGAATTTTTTATGAATAAAAATATTATTTTATTGTGGGTCTCAACTATATGAGTTTTTTAAAATTAAAGAGAATGCATGCATGTGAGACTCGCATTAAAATAACAACTTTTGTAAGTGTATTCCATTGAAGATGTTACTAAACCATCTAATTTCTAATATGATATTTTGGAAATTCTTAATACGGGCGCATGAAATTTGTCCACGAAATTAAGCACTTTTTTTGTTCTGAGAAGATGTTTTGTATTGATAAATTTATGGTATTTTGATGAAACAGGTACTACAAATATGTGGAAGTGATCACATACTATTCATTATTAATAGGGAGAGAGCAGGAGCAGTTTGACATAATTTATGACAAATTAGGATTGGGAGTTTACTTCAAATATAAACAATTTATATTTTTACAATGTAATTTACTTGTTTGGATTAGTTTGACATTATCAATTTTTTTTTTCTTAATGAAATTATTTTTTATTATTATATTTATCCATTTTAATTATATTATGAAGTTATATTATGAAATTAGTTTATGTTATAACTTAATTATATTATGAAACATTACTGTGTAGTGAAATTTAATTATGATATTAAATTAATTAATATTATAAAATTAAATTATAAAATAGAATTAAATAAATTATTAAAAATGTTAAAAATAAAAATAAAGTTTAATTATAATATGAAATTAAATAATATTATGAAATTAAATTATAAAATAGAATTAAATAAATTATTATAAATATTAAAAATAAAATTAAATATTTAATATTTGAATTATGACAGTTATAAAGTGGATTATAAATGTCATACTATATTGTATTAAGTGGCGGTTAAAACTGTCACAATTTACGTTAAAATTTGTTTACTCAGTTTTAAAATTACGACATTTATAACTGACGTCAATTACACGTTTAAAACCGCCACTTTATACAATGCATAATATGGCGTCTGCTACAACGGTTCTTAATTGACCGCCACATTAAACTTTGTGGCGGCAAGAATTCTGGCGGTACGCTGTACCGCCACAGACGTATAAGGCGGCGGTTAAAAATGTCAGTTTTTACGAAAATAACCGCCGCATTATACACGTTTTTTTGTAGTGAAAGTAATTTTAGGGTTCTGATCTAATCAATAATACATGACATATTTGAGTGCTAAGAATAGACTTGAAGTTAATTGCTATCAACATTTGATCTTAATACTGAGTTGTTTTTATAAATATGCGAGAAATCAATATTTAGGAAGCATCTTAAGAATTTTATATGTAAGGAATCGATATAAATGATTTTTTTACGAGCATCAATATCAATCAAAGAACATAATATTATCTGGCTAATCTAAATACAAAAGAGTGAGAAAGATTAAAAACAATCCTTATTTTCCAATTGAAGCAATGAATTCTTTGACTGTTTTCTGATTAATCATTGCCAACGCAATCACTTTCAACACACTTTTTATTGTTTTGTTTTATATTTAGCGAACATTTTACTTGATTATTCAGTTGTTCCTTATGGGATAGATATTCGCCCTTAGGGACACATTATTATTCTGACAACGCGGTGCACTTGTCGTAAAATGTCATTAGTAATCGCCATGAGAGTGGATCAAAAGATAGCACGTAAATGCTATGAAAATAGTTTGAGAAATCAAAGGAGCATGTATACGATCACCACCCAACTAGGAGGGTCGGACGTGGAGGTAGAGTCGTCCCATTGTGAGGAAAGGCAACCTAGACCCGTGGGAGAAGTTCGAGAGGTGGAGATAAACAGTAAGAAGTTCAAGCTCGGTACCTCATTACAGAAAGAGTTGGAGGAAATTGTCGAGGTCATCTCAAAAAACATGAATGCCTTTGCATGGTCATTCGCTGACCTTCTAAAAATTGACCCAGATTTCTTGTGCTATTGTCTTATGATGGACGAGAAAGCCAAGCCCGTCGTCTAGAGACAAAGAAAATTCAACAAAGAAAAGCGTCTTACCATAAATATTGATTCTCAAAAACTCTTAACAGTTGGCCATGTGAGGGAAATCCAATACTCTTAATGGCTAGCAAATGTGGTGATGGTGAAAAAGTCAAGTGGAAAGTGCAGGATGTGCGTCAATTTCACTAATCTCAACAATACCTGTCCCAAGGATCCTTACCCCCAGCCCAACATAGATTCCTTGGTGGACAGCGCATCAGGATGTGGCTTACTGAGTTTCATGGATGCTTTTTCAGGGTACAACCAAATCTGCATGCACCCAAGAGACAAAAATAAAACATCATTTATGGCCGAAGCAACCAACTATTGTTACAAAGTCATGTCGTTGGTGTTAGAATGTATGGCTTTAAACTAGATGGGGGGTGAATGGTAAGGGGGTTTTCGCAAACATTTTAAGATAGAATGAAATTCTTTGCAAGAAACCAAATTTAGGAATTCAATTTGCCAAGAACAAAGCTCAAAATAGAAAAGCACCAGAAAAACAATCGGTTGTTTATACCAGTAATATAACAACAACTGAAATTAAAGAGTTTAAGGAAGAGAGAAATGCACAAACAGTTTATAGTGGTTCACTCTTAACCCAAGAGCTACATCCAGTTTCCCAGAAACCACTAGGGAATCCACTAGGTAATCAAATCCAGATTACATACACACACCACCAAAGAAGTGACCTTGATCCCCTCAAGACACACACTTCCTTTGGCTCAGCACATACACCACCAAGAATGTTGATCTTGACAACCTCAAGAGCACACAACCCTTCTTGGCTTTACAACACCATAATGTACACAAATCACAGAACGCATTACACTATTACAGAATCAACTGAAATCAATACAGAGTAATCCTATTCCACTTCTCCCTTGAATAACCAAAGCTCAAGTTCAAACTCAAAATGCTTCAAAACTCTTTGAAAAACTCAAATATGTTTTTCTTTTCTTGTTGTTTGTTATAAAATATTAACAAACTATTTATAGTATTCAAATCTTGGTCAAAGCATTTAAAGCAGGAGCGTATTCAGTTATGAAATCAATTAAAGCTCTTTTAACAAACAAAATTGTTTTCTGTTAGGATTCCAAACAAACAATCGGTTGAAATAGCGAATCAATCAGTTGTTTGGGTTTGACAGCAAGTCAACCATCCAAAACAGTTTTCAAACTTTTTCAAAAACACCTAAGTATAAAACAATCGATTGTTTCAACAAAGCAACAGATTGTTTTTCACTTAGTTTGAAAAACACTTTAATCTTAAAATATTTGAAAACACTTAAGCTTTAGATTCAACAAATAGTGGATTACAAATATAATCTACCCCAGATCCTATTCTAAAGCACCTCAGCAACAGCAAGCACATCCAGCCTTCCATCAAACACAAAGGATTTGGATTCTTCAAAGCTTGAACACACTTGATTCAACAGCTGGGGCTAAAGAACACAAGCGCCACCTATCAAAGGCTTATAGATCGGATCCTACTACCCTCTCTCAGACGTAATGTTTAAGCATACGTAGATGACATGGTTGTGACATCGAAAAGGTTGAAGGTACATGTGTCCGACCTAGAGGAACTTTTTGCAACCATAGGGAAGCACAATTTGAAGTTTTCATTACAAGGTGCAGAAACTCATTACCAGACCATTAAAAAAGTTGCCCTAACAGTAGTTTTCATAGCCCGAAAATTGTGACACTACTTCCAAAGTTTCATCGTAGTAGTAATGACCGACCTACCTATTTAGAAAGTCCTTCAGAAACCCAATATGGCGGGTAGGATGGTTCGTTGGGTCATAGAACTATCGAAATTTGACATTCGTTATAGACCATGAAGGTCCATCTAGGGATAGGTGTATGCAGATTCAATGACGAAACTCACCCCTAAAGACTCTAAACCTGACCGCGACGATTTCATATGGATCCTCTCCGTGGACGGATCCTCCAACCTTCGGGGAGATGGGGCGGGCATCAAATTGGAAGGACCAAATGGCCTTATGCTCGAGCAGTTACTCAAATTTTCATTCAAGGCCAGCAACAACCAGGTTGAGTACGAGGCATTAATAGTTGGGATGTTGTTGGCAAAAGAACTAGGAGCACATTGATTGCTAGCAAAAAGTGACTCACTGCTCATAACAGGGCAAATATCTGGATATTATCAAGCTAAGGACCCACAATTAGCTTCCTATCTCGGGTATGTCAAGGATTTAAGGGAAACTTTCTCTATTTTTTACCTTGTCCATGTCCAAAGAGAACAAAACACTCGAGCATATCTGCTATCCAAGCTCTCCAACTCGGGAAAGGTAGGGGGCCACACCGATCTATAATTCAGGAAATCCTAAAGACACCAAGAGTGACCATCCAAGAGTTGCACGAGGAAAACAATCTTGAAGTCATGCAAATCACCTCGGGGGACACTTGGATGACGCCATATGTTCGATACCTGGTGGATAGACTGCTCACCTCTGAGCCCACAAAGGCCAAGATTGTCAAGAAGAATGCAAGTCGGTACACCTTGGTGGACGGTCATCTCCTCCGATATGGCAATCAAGATCTGGTCACTTAAAGCATGTCTCTTCAGCCCACTAAGCTCGGGCCCAATAGACATGGTTCGGCCCAAGTAAGGGGAGGCCCAATGGTCCCAAAGAAGTCTGCTTTGACAGATGGCAAAAACATTAACGTTATGCACTGAAGTAAACAAGAAACAAAAAATAACTTAAATCTACAATTGAATCAGTTAATTATATTTTTTATTGTCACGAGTGTTAGAATTTCAGGGCTAAAACAAGAGGGGTGATGATTTTTTTATGCAAGATTTTCGCAAACTTTGAAGGTTTAATGAAAGTCAAAAGTAGAATCAAAGATACATAACAAGTTCAGCCAAAATCAAACATGTTTTTAAATGATTCCAGAAAATCAATCGATTGTTTCTTCAATTCAACCGATTGTTTTTATCAGCAGTGTATAAAAACAAGGACTAAACAGATTTAAATGAGATAAGGGGAAGAGAAATCAACACAGTAGGTTTATACTGGTTCACTCTTAACTAAGAGTTACATCCAGTCCCCAGAAACACCTGGGAATTTCACTAACAAATCAAACTCCTTTGATTTACAACACACAACAAAGAGATGTTTTGTATCCCTTCAAGAACACAACCTTCTCTTTGCAAACATTACACAGATCAAAATACCCTCTTAATCTATACCACACAACCTTACAGAAATACAAAGATTAAAGGAAGAGGAAAGAGTACATCTGGATCAATTCACGAAATTGGAAAAAATGACTTAACACACAACAGTCTTATTCCTCTTGAAGAAAAGTCCAAAGCCTTAGGCAATCTTGGAAAACTGATTTCAAATTTGCAATTTGAATCTCTTGTAATCATATTTCTAGCTAGGAGTATAAAACCTTTTTTATAAACTCCAAGTAGTCGTTAAAATCAAAAGTTAAAGTAGTTTTGTAAACCAGCCAAAACAGTTTTAACAGACTTAACAAAACTTTGTTAAGAAATTTCAAATATCAATCGGTTGATTTATCGAAACAACCGATTGAATTGGTTTGATAGCAAAGTCAACCAAAGTCAAATTGTTTCAAACACTTTCAAAAACTTCTAAGTGTAAAACAACTGATTAAAACGATAAATCAACTGATTGATTTTTCACTCATCTTTATAAAAGGTTTCAAGATCAAATGGCCTTGGATCAATTCTTGAACTGGATCACAAATTTAAACACTACAAAATACTCAACTAAATAAGCAGCAACAGAACTTCACACAATTCTTCAAGATTTGGAGTCATCAAAGTCTTTGTTCAACAACGAGGTCAACAAAAACAAACAATCAAAGACGATACTCTTTGCATCAACATCCCTAAAATAAAGGGGAATATATTGACAATTTATGAGGTTGTTATTAACTCCTGAAAAAGGATCTACGAGTGTTATAAAAGGGCCTTGAGACCCTGGACAAATGTAAGTGTTATTTTATGCAATAGATATAACACACTCATATTTAATGTTCTCACTTATTTGATCATCGGAGTCTGTTGCTTTCCTCATTACACACTAATCTCTCCAAATATCTGAAGGCTACAATAACAAAGGATTGAACTGGAGACCACCTCATAACCCATAACTATTGGCCAGACACATTTCTATATCTTTCCTAAATGTATTATTGTACTAACATTTTTTAAATACATAGTTTGGTATGGAGTGTTATTCCACTGTTATACATTTTACATTATGAAAGCCGGATTATTATGAGGAAACAAAAGTACACTTATACTATTATTATCAATTATCAATTATCAATTATCAATTTGTTTCGTCTTAATTGAAATTTAATTGTCTGAGGTAATTTAAGTTCTCTCTGTTTATTTCGTTTAATCTCTTAAAAATTAGGAAAAAAAATGGGTTGACCTCTTAAAAACTTCTTATATTTCCCTGCTTATTTCTTTTAATCTCTTAGAATAACATCATTTATATTTAAATATTTGAATGCTTAACTCAAAATCATTTTTTTAATATAAAAACTAAACATGGGACATCTATGTAAAATCACATGCTTGATTATGACAAAAGCGTTATCGACTAAAGCCTTCAAGAATGAATACGGAGAAAGTAAATTATATTAGAGTAGACGGTTATTTTTGTTCTAAAAGTACAATAACTTATCCCATTAGATTCTGAAACTAGCAATTTTAAGTTTGAGTTTTTTTTTATTCTTCTGTTAAATTGAGCATTTAATGATATTTATACTTTTATATCTTCATTTTAACGGTTTTAAATTATTTTTCTATTTATAAAATTTTTTTATTAAATAAGCAGTTTTTTAACTTTTTAACAGTTTTAAATTATTTTTTATTTATATTTTTTTTAGGTGACTGATAAGTTAATTGTTTTTACTTGTGATCACTTAAGTGTCAGGAGAGATTGATTCTCCTATTTAAAATAGTTATTAGAAAATAGTTTTGCGTGTAAAACAATTTTTTAATTTTTTTTCTCTTATTTTATCTCTTTTCTTACTCAAATATCAAATATCTTGAAATTCAATAACATATTTTTCATACACACAAATATACACATAAATTTATATTTAATATATATATATATATATATAATAATAATAGTAAAAATAAATATATATATATATAATACCCACATTATCACTTAAATTACATGTTTTTATTTTATTTTTTAATCTTAAAAAATCATTAATCATCAAACTAATTGTCTGTTAAAGGTTTAGTTTAAAAAATGTATGTACACGTGTGCCTAGTCAAATAATAACGTAGTTTCTTTCTTGAAACCAAAAACACAATTCCGAAATTCACCCAATAAGTGAAAGAAATATATATATATATATATATATATATATATATATTAACGATTTTGCAAAATCATCATAAAAAGAAAATTATAAAATTATCATTATCCAAAATCGAGTTTACAAGCAATGTCTCAAACACACACTTTGAACTATAAATTCAGTCATGCATGACATGGGATCCGCTCATAAATTAAAAGGTGGGCATATATTATTAAGTTTCTAAGAAAGGTCTCAACCTTACACATTTGGTCAACAACCCCCATTGAAGCCCAGCTCTGTATTCTCAGCTACAATTTTAAGCTTGCTACTTTAAATATGTTATTATGTACAAAACTGGAGCCAGTTTCTTTCCTTCCTTCCCAGTTCCCACATACTTTCGTTACAAAACTAAAACTCAGGTTAGATGGTTCAGCTCTATCAAAACATTTCACCGAAGGAAGGATGGATTCTCATACATATGCAGCCACCAAATGGGGAGAAGCACGAGGCAGACCGCAAGAGTAAGTGACATACTTGACACTATCAATTAGCACAACCACGAATATTCGAGAGAGTGACTTTGGTCTCATCATGCCATCGACATCAACATCACCATCACCAGCCTCTTTGGGATCAACAAGGACTGAAACCACCATAGAAGATTCATTACCATGGAGGTGGTCTTTCTGCAAGTTTTTTACATGTTCTTCTGTTATGTTCAGACTCGATCCAGTAAGAGAATCTGGAAGCCCATGAAGGGTTCTTCTATTCCTGGTCTTTTTGACCGAGGTAGCATTCTGACGCTTTTCGGTTGACAAATTGGCAACTGATGTCGCAGGAACTATAGCTCCAGGACTAGGAGAAACATCAAACTGGAAAACTTCAGTGCACATGCCAGAACTTAACATTGGCCCTGTATCAGAAAACCAGAAAACTCAGCATACTTTCAATTGTCAGGAAGAAACAAAATAGGTCAACAGTTTCTTTATTTTGGCATAGTTTAGACGACCAGCAAAAAACTGTCCAAGCATGACTGAGAGGTGGACATCTCGAAGACATTCTTTTCAGCTCTTATATTCAGAAGAGATGCCATATATAATGAGTGTAAATCATGGCCTAAGAAAAGCTACTCTACAACTACAACAATGAAGAGATGAGCCAAAATTGCGAAAAGTACTGGGCGGATATTTTTATAAGCAATCTCTTCACATTAGTTTGAGACCCCGAAGGAAAAAAAGGAGAAAACATCTAATCAATTTGGAAGTTATCAGAATTTGCTGCAGAAATATTTAATCATAAATTTATAATAAAAAAACAGCATCATGATTTCTTATCTTATCAGGGGAAACCAAGGACGACCAGCGAAAACAAAAAACATGTTATGTTAGCAAAGATAGCAATAGCATCCTTAAGACTTATTAATCATCACCAAAATTAGAAACCTTAAACCTAACGTGCTAGAGTATTCACAGATTAAGATTAGAAAATAACCAAGACATCACATAAATTAGTAGAGGAGTAATGTATCATATTAATTCCTATCAAGCAGTCTATACAGAATAAAATTAACAATGAAATCCACAATATTGGATAATCACCTGCAAGACCTTCACGGAACCACTGTTGCATTTTACCATCAGTTGCAGAGGACTTCATATGGTCCTTCAAAGCTTTGGTTGAACCAGAGCCAAGAGCCTTCCTCTGTTCCGCAGGAACCCTATACACATGTGGATGTTGACCTCTTAGTCTTCCAACTTCAGGAATAGCCAATGCAGAATCCGAATCCTTAGGAATGGCCAAACCTGTTTCTTTCTTCTCCTTTGCCTCTGCAGTTTGAGATGCCATAGCTTTTTCACTAGCCATAATGGAATGGATAATTAAGTTTCCATCAATCTTCACCATCTTATCATTCCTGGGAACATACAAAGAAGCAACAAGAGGTTCGCTGGCATTTCCCTGGCGACCAAAATCATCAGGGCCCTGCCGTTCACCCCTTTCTTCTCCTAAATGCCGGCCTCTCTCGTAATTCATTTTGTCTTTAACACTAAACCTCTCATTAGAAAACCCTACTTCCTCATCTCTTTCAGACCCATTCCTAGGACCATTCACAGACCAAACCTTACCTCCACCATGACCATGCACCCTATCACTAACATAGCTAGATAGACCAGTATCAGGAACATTGTCCACTAAACCGCCAAACTTAAAATCCACAAGAGGAACAAGCCCACCAAAAAGCATGATAAAGAAAAACAAACCTAAGAAACTAATACTAGCAACCTTCTTAGTTTTCCCCTCACTCTTCTTACTCTCGGACTTTTTACCTTTGGGTGCTGAAGTATGCTGCTGAGGCTTCAACCTAGGAATGGGTACCAAAGGAACCTGAGATCCTTGAGGCTTGACAACATAGGGAGCACAAGGCATCCAAGGATAAGGCATGGGTGCCATTGGAGGATGAGGGTAAATCCCAGGAGCAGGTGGTGGAGGAGCACACATCACACCAGCACCCACTTGCTGTCTAAGTGTAGCATTCTCAGCCACCATGTATGAAATCTTGCTACTCAGATCAGCAATGATGGAATTCATTGATCTCACTTTCTCCTCAAGCTCCTCCACATAATGCTTCTTCCTCTGCCTAGAAAGCTGTGCACTTTCCCTATTCCTCATCAACCTTGCCTTCCTTTTCTCATCATCATCATCAATTGCATTCACATCAGACGGAGTCTGTTTCTCGGTCTTAGTATCCACCGAGGAGGAAGAGAACCTTCTGTGCTTGGTAGCACTTCCTTCACAACTCTCTTTCTTCCTCTTCAGATCACACCCTGAAATTTCCTCCAATTTCACACCCTTGTCCATAACTTCATGTGCATGAGACGATGTTATGTCCCTCTCGAAAGATACAGAATCAGGCGAGGGCGAGTTTATGGCCTCATACACACCCGATCCAGCATTTCCTGAACCCTGAGACGAAACCGGTCCACTAGAAGACTCCTCCCGGTCGCAAAATTCAGACTCCGGCGAGGGAATGTTCGAAACCCTAACATCAACCGCGTCAAGCGAACCTTCTTTGCACGAATTACCCTCAGAAACAGAATCCGACGCTTGCGAATTGAAAAACCTTGAAACGCCGGAGCTCCGATCTCCAGAAACCACAGATGCGTCAGAACGCGGAGAATCGGAATTCTTCGCGGAAGATTCCTCAATCGGCCCCAAAACGGAGGTGTTGTCGGGGTTACATGCGTCAGTAAGAAGGAAGTCCTCGGCGTCGGAGGGAATGCAGATGTCGTCGAGATCGTCGAAGGTGATTTCGAACTCCCCATTGTTGTCATCAAAATCCATGCCGAATTCAAGATCTGAGGCGAAGGGAAGCGTGTCGGAGTTGAAGAGCGAGTCCATGGACAGAAAGGGGAGGGAACCAAACTCGGCAGAGAACTCGTCGAACAAGGGATCGGAGGCCAGCAGCTCCGCCGCCTCTGACGACGGTTCCACGGCATGCATTGACTCGGTCATAGGTGAGGGTTTCCGCGAACGGAGAAGGAAAAGTTTGGGTTTTAAGAAATTTTGGGGTTTCGTTCCTTATTAGAAGACGAGAGCGTGAGTCACGCGCTATGAACCCGTCCACTGAATACGATAAATACTTCTACAGTTCTCTTGAGTCACTCACTCGTATGTGCCACGCGTTAATTTTGTTCAATGAGAGAGAAAAAAAATAAGAAAAGCGTGTCTAGAAACTTGTGGCTAATGTCAGAAGGGATAATGGGGAGAAAGTGGGAAGCAAAATCCAGTGAGCAAGAATTGCGTTTCCGCTACGTTCGGTTGCTTTCAACGACCACGACGGAGGGTGTCATTTTTAAACGACTTTTGGACTTTCTTTTCAAAAGTTTAACCTAAAATTATAATGTAAGCAACTTACTACTCATGTATATATGTGTTATTTAATTAATGGCTTAATTACTTTTTTATTTTTATTATAAGGTTCGAATATTACTTTCTTGTTGATTTTTAAAAAGTTTAAAATAGTCTCAACATTTTTTAAAGTAATTCATTTTGATGTTTTCTTTTAAACTTATTTTAATAGCGTTAACTAGATAATGATATGGGACATGAAGTGGTCCATTATGGTATATAAGGCTGATAATTTATAACACGTGTATAGTATAAAAGGTGAAGGTGAAGTAATCGGAACTCCAAATGGAAATTATGAAAGTGAAGTAACTCCAATTTAGAACATCATGAATTTTTATGTCCTTTGAGGAAATTATGCTATTGTGTATTTACTATTGAAAGTTGTGAGAATGGAATGTATATATATTCTCCTATTTACATAATAATAACAGTTTATTCAATATTATATTTAATACACATAAATTATATCATAAATCCATTATAAATCCGTTATAGGTTATTATAATATTAATTATAGGTTATTATTATAAAATTTATTTATATCTCATAATAATTATTTAATATAATTTTTAATAGTTTGAGTCCCAACAATACCTATAAATAGGTGATGATTCTTATTTTCGCCGGTTGACTCAGTCGTCGTTGACTTCAGAGGCAGGTGGTGGCTCCTCCTACTTTCAGGGATTTTTGTGCTCCCTTCAGGTGATGGAGAGTGGCTCCGTTGAAACAGATGGGGTCTTACCTGTTGATTGCACTCTAATGATCAAGTTAATACTGGGCTAAAGAACAATGAATGAGTAAAACAGTTTCAGTCTTAGAAACGGCGTACATTTACCAGGGATCTCAACTCCCTTTTATAGGTTGTTTTAGGTCAACTTCCCTGTCCCACTAGAACTTCTATTCAAGTGAAATTAGGGTTACTAGGAAGACATTTTGCACGCGTTATTATGCAATCTTAACACAACAGCGGCGCTGAACCTTCCTCTTCTGGAGTGTAAAGACTATAGTATGTCCGCCAGGGTACCAACGTTGCGCGCTCATTTGTCTTGTAGGTGCCCTAATTCTTCATGTGCCCTGCATGCAGCTTTCCTTGGAAACCCTAGTGCTTGTGGGCTTAGGCGCCTTCAAGGAATACTTGCTTGTGTTAGGCCTAGAATGTACTATACATACCACATGCATGGACCCTCCCGAGATTTAAGTATTTCTGATATCTAGGTTTCAATACATACTATTTATGGGGGCCCGCTTACGTGGCTCAACATCGCGACCAGACCACCGATGTCCGACGTTAATGTCTGATGCCGATGTCTGAGGTCTGGCCGGTACAATTCTCTCATTAAAGGGACACCTAAACTCTATTATATACTCTTAACTCTCATACTGTTAAGAACTTATCATTATCTTCTTTATGCTCATATTGGCGTACTGTTAAGAACTTATCATCTTTGTGCTCCTACTGACTTACGCATCGGAGGTCTTTTTCAAGTGGACATCCATCTTTCATCGAAGACCAACTGAAAGTTTGTTCCCTAAGGAACACGTAGTCCTCACTGAGATACCCTCAAAGTACATTTCTGGTAGGAACATAATGGTTTCTAAAAAAAATGGAGTTTTCTCTCCTTATTGGAAAGCAAAACATTAATCGAATCAATTAATTTGGCAGCTAAATCGCAATTTTTTCTCCATCTTTTTTTAATTTTTGCACCCCTCTCACATTGCTTGTAATTTCCCCCACTTTCCATGATCGATATATAGGATTCCACTCTATGTTCATCCCTCATTCTTCCCTTCAAGAATAACCCATTGTTGAACACGATGGAGAAAAGGGTGAAGAGAATAACCCTTGTTGAAGCTTGTTCTTACAAGTTACAAGGCTGAATATTCCCTATCAAGCTCTTCAACCTCCAGGTCATTCAATCTTCTATCTCGGTCTCTCCTCTTGTATGGTGTGGGGGGATACTTGCAAATGCACTCTAACACTCAAGTTAGTCGCAGTTATACTCAGATTTGTAAGTTCAGGATTAAAACAGTCATTATCTTTACCTTGGGAATCCCCTCTTATTTATAGTTTTTTGGTGGGTTGTTCTCTGTGCGAGGATTAACACAGGCTCCATACTTGCTTAATCATGTTTTTAGTGTTTAATTAGATTTTACTTCCTAACTATGTGGTTAAGTCGTGTCTAACTTTGGTCGAGAAGTCGAACTACTGATATTCGGTTAATCAGCTTGATTTATCGGAACCTGGGAAGTACAAACCTGTTATTCTCGATGTGGAAAATAAAGTTGGAGAAGTGAGGGTCTTTGGAGAAATTGGTGATGGAATAGAATGTTTTCTTGACTTCTACAAGATTTGGGAATTTGAAGATAGGGTTTGGTTGTGGGATGGGTTTTGGAGATTTTGTTTTTCTTGAGAGCGGGGAATGGTTTGGAGGGAGGAGAAGATGGTTGAGGGTAGTACAAAGAAACTTTTGATTGTAGAGCAGAATGAATGAGAAATTTTCCCATGGTTGCTTTCTCTCTTCGTTTTCTTCTACAACACTAGTGAGAAATCAAATTTTCAAGATTGTGAAAGAGAGAGGTTAATAAATGTAAATGATAATAGCATAAGAGGGGCACATCTCATTCCATTTTAGGGAGACCTCAAGGGGTCATCAACACCATCGCGAGAGGATTTGTAGGGGTGAGGCATCGTCTTCGACACATAAGAGGCATCTTTAAATCGTGCAATTTGTCCACTCACTTACTAAGAAGCAGAGTATACTAGTTATAACCTTCATTGATGACTTCCAAGCAATTAATCTCAACCAAAATGATCCTATGATCATCACGAATTGGCAAACTTCGCAATGATGAAAACTTTAGTGGATCAGGGTAACTCGGTCGATTTATTGCATTGGAAGACATTCCAACAGATCGAGAGAGTGAAAGATAAGATCTAGCCAAATAATGAGCAGATCGTGGGATTTTTCAGAGAGAGAATGGACACTAGAGGATATGTAGACCTTTACACCAAGTTTAGTGAAGATAGGCAAAACAAAAAAAACATCAAGATCTGATATATCATCTTCAATGCGAGCACCTTGTACAATATCCTTAGTGCAATAGCTAAATGCTCTCAGTGCAATAGTATCCATCCTACATCTGAACATGAAATTACCTTTTGAGCATGAGGAGATTGTAACCATCTACATTGATCAAAGGACGACTAGGAAATGTTACATGGCTAGTCTAAAGATAACACATACTCTTGATAGACAACCCCAATCGTAAAGTGAGGTCGACAAGTTGGTGGCCATGGATGGTGCCAAGAGAAGAAACAAATCAATGCATGCTAAGGATCAAGCATCAGAACACCCATCTATGGAGCAACTTAATGAATGATCAAGCAAAGGTGCTAGCATATGTCCTTATAAGAAATCAAGACCTATTCGCTTGGACTGATTTTCGATATATTGAAAAATCATCAGAGCATAATCTCACATAAGTTGTCGGTATGCAAAGAAGCACGATCACTCACCCAAACGAGACTTTGACTCAAAGAAGAGAAGAGAATGACCTCCATAGAAGAGATAAATAAATTATTGCAAGCCAGATTTATCCAAAAAGTTTAGTATACTACATGGTTTCCCAATATCGTCTTAGTACAAAAATGAAACTGGCAATGGCGGATGTGTACAAATTATACCAACATAAATAAATCTTTTTCCAATTACATTATCAACTGTTGAGCATTGATCGGATTATCGATGAGGCATTGTGACACAAAATGTTGAGCTTCTTAGATGCCTATTCTTGATACAACCATATATTGATGTTTGGCCTAAATGTGGAGAAGACCACATTCAACACTGAGTCGAAAATTATTGTTACAAGGTCATGCATTTCAGCCTTAAGAACGCAGAGACCACCTATTAACGGTTGATGGATAGGATTTTCCATGACCAAATTAGAAGAAACATGGATGTGTATGTAAACCGAAAAGATCTCAACTCGTCAACAATACCGAAAGAAATGGATTTTTCTTTCAAACAACTTTGCATGCTCATTGAACATTCAAGCTTAAGGGATCAGTGTACCGTCTAGTGTCTCGGCCTCTAGAAAGGGGTACCCAAACGGAAAAACCTTAATATAATACATATTTTTGGCCTTAAAGACCTTAATCATGGATCAGGTCGCTAAACAAGTCATAAGCATGGATTAATAAGAGGATTGAGCCTGAACATGACACATAACAATAAAGGTTCATCACAAAACAATATAAATAGAGGGTTAAGGGACATATAATAGTTAGATTTAATAACATTTATGACTCATTAATACATCATTCTAACTTTAGCGTCAGAGTGTCTTTGAAGATATCATATCTCCCCCTCATGCTAAACATTACAAAATAGAGAAGACCAAAACTGAGAAAACCAAGACCTAGAGGACCGAGAGGAGGAGATTGAGAGTGACAGGAACAACACGTCACTAAATCTTCTCCTTGCAAGCTTCGTGAATTGGCTCCAAAGGAATGAGAGAGCTCCACATGTAGAAGATACTATGACACTCAAGTCAATAAGAGCATGAAATTTAGTGTATAAAGTGAGTTTATTGTCAAATATGAGTTGAGTTTACTCCCTAATGCTTTGTTTGGATTAGAGGTTGTGGGTAAGTGGAAAGTTGAGGGTGTGGGGGAGTGGAAGTGTGAAGAAAGTTGAGGGTATTTGTATTGGGGGATGTTAGAGTGGATGTGTGAAGAAAGTTTATTGGAAAGTGTGAATGATGTGATAGTTGTGAAAGTATTTTAATATATTTTAAATAGTGTAAATTGTAAGATTACAAATTTACCCTTGTATATAAATAAATAGGAAAATGAAATATTCATTAGTTTAAAGGATATTTAAGTTAATTAAAATAATTAGTATTATATTATTTAATTTCTATTACATTATGTTATATATAATAATAAAGTATACTTTTGTCCATGTGTGTAAAAAAATAAAAAAAAATGATTATTAATTTTGTACATAATTTTGATAATTAAAATAATTGTAAGTTTCAATTATAACTTAAAAAATAATATAAAATTGAAATGAATTAAAAAATAGAATATAGAAATGAAGTATGATTTCTTCATTTTTAATTTTATTAATTGAAAAAAATTGTATGAGTTAAATTTTTGTTTGTAGATAATTTTAATATTATTAATGATTATTTAATAAATGTTATGTTATATAAATATATAATTGTTATTAATTATGATTTTGATTACTATTAATAATAACATTAATATAATTTAAGAAAAGATGTCATGAACATTAATTAGTTGCAAAAATATATAAAGTTATTACATTTGATGTAGAAAGAGATAAATACATGTTAATTTGAAATTATGCAAAACTTAAAAACACATAATAATGTTAATTAGAAAAAGAAAAGACATCCTCAGTAATAACATTTTAACCCTTCTTGTGGAAACCTTCAACGTGATTGCATTTTTGTCATCGGCAACGCCTCCATTGTACCATTTGAAAAATTATAGCCTAGAACAATGTCACTTGTAATCTGTTTTGAAGAAAAGAATAACATTCAACAATTAAAAAATTTAAATAACAATAGTTAAGTTTGCAGGAAACCGAATTGAATTAAATTTACCTTGTACTTGGGACAACCCCAAAATCGTTTTCCGACATTTTTTTCAATTGTTGTTCTCAAAACAGCAAAGTGTCCACAATCACAAATAGGAGCAACGAACGCACTTCTGCTCTCAGCAACAAGGGTAAAAGTATCACGTGATTCTGCACCACAACCAGTGCAACTAGAGGATGATGTCATGTCATGCGCAAATATTGAAAGCTACGTAATGAATGTTATTCATTTTCCAATTTAGATAATGGACCCAAAATATTTACTTTAATCATAATAGAATTCAAATATTAAAGAACTTGCATTTAAAATAATATGAAGCTTAATGTTAAATATCAATTTCTCAATGTTCAAGGTGAAAAATAACAAAAACAATAAAAATAGCAATAATAATGTTCAACATGAAAAATAGAAATAAAATAAATGACAATAACATAATGCAAATAGACAATCAATGGCCTTGATGACGATAGATCTGATTCAGAGTATCCTTCATTTTGTTCATCATTTGATCATTCCGCTCCATCCTTTCATCAAGTTTGTCAAAACGAATGTTAACGTTCCTCATGCTTTATTTCATGTCTTGCATCCTCGCCCAAATTTGGGTTAACATTTCAGTTTGACTGGGGATGAGTTAACAGTACTAACATTCCAAATTTCTATTTCTATTATGTAAAAATAATAATTTCAAATAAATAAATCTATTTTTTATAAACAATTTGATGTTAAAAAATTATTAGTAAAAATTTTAATTTATTACGTAACCTTTTTCTGTTTTTTTTTTAATTATTACAATATTTGATTTAAATTTTAAATAATAATATTAACAACTTAAGTAAATTATGAGAAATAAATTATATATATTTTCATAACATTATGGTATGTTTATGTAAAATTAAAAAAAAATTATAAACATATCATTCAAAATTTTTGTATTTCCATTCTATAAAAATAATCATTTCAAATAAATAAATGATTTTTTTATAAAGCATTTAATGTTAAAAAAATATTAACTATCTACACATATTATTAAAAAATTGAATTTATTATGTAATGTTTTTCTGTTCTTTTTAATTATTACAATATTTATTTTAATTATAACAACATTAACAAATTTATGTAACTATGTACACATATTATTAAAAATTCTAATTTATTAGGTCATCTTTTTATGTTTTTTTAATTAATACAATATTTGTTTTAAAAAAATAACATTAAAAATTATATTTACACTGTAAAAATAATAATTTCTAAAATATAATCTATTCTGTAAATTTAAATAAAAAAAATATTTATTAACAGCTTCAAAGTTAAAAAAAAAAAAAATTACTATCCACATTCATAAATTTATTTATTAACGTTGTAAATTGTTAAAAATCTTCTTTATATTTGATTTTTCTGTTTTTAAATTACTGCAACAATTTTTATAATTTTTTAATAACAATATTAAAAAATAACAGATTTAGATCTCTAATTTCAATTTATAAATTCAATTCAATTCATGTCACAAAAATAACATATTCAAATTTCATGAAATTTTTACATTAACAATATACAATCTTAAATAATCAATTTTCCTAAACATTCACATCTAAAATTAAAAACTAATTAACAACTACTTTAAAATAATTTAAACAAATTAAATTCAAAATAAAACTAAACATTCAAACACAATTTAAAAAAAAACACATACCTCAAGTGAGTCGAACAAAACCACAACACAATGCAAGTCTAAGATTTATCGAACTATGCCTGAAAAAAAAAAATCATTGAAAAATTAGTTCAAAAAACATAAAATCATAAATCTGGAAGATTAGAACCATAATCGATTATCACCCCAGTGTAAAATAGCACATAATCGATTATGCTTCCAGTGCAAAAACGACCATAATCGATTATCTCACGAAAATTTTTACATAATCGATTATGTTCATGACATAACCGATTATCAACAATTTTTTTCCACATAATCGATTATGGCATACGTTCATTTTCAATGATAATCGATTAAGAATGAAACTAAACTCATACGCAGCTCACCAGAGGTCACAAACGAAGAACCAAGCGCACTCACGACCCTCTCCAAGCTCTCTATGTAAAGAACCGAATTGCCTCTGCTTTGTGAGGTTTGTGAGCTTGGGAACCACATATATATTGTTGCACCTCTTTATCACTTTCATCCACCCTCTCACCAACTTGCTTATGCATTCATTGAGCTTTGAACTTGGTCAAACAGGAATTCCTGAACAATGGTCAAAAATCTCATATGCTTGCTGCTGAAAAGCTTCTCTTCACAGATGTGCATGCATGCTTCACATCCAATGCCCACATATGTCCAAAAATCTAGTGAGGGCACAAATGATATTTCACTCATCCTACTTGGCACTCACTCCCTCACCCTCTCCTTTCTCTTCACTTCTGAATGCTCTCTCATTTGGCCCAACTTTCCCCTCACTCACACCCTCAACCATGACCGGGTCCAAACAGGGGTGGCACCCCACATCCGTTTGCGGCTACTGTGCCACCCCCCAATCCAAACAGGGGCTAAGAGTGGTGGTCTATTTATAAATTTGTCATGGACCTAGACCATTGATATTGGTTTTTCCATGTTTTAATTAGGAATATTTAGCCATAATGATAGTATCTTGTCATAAAACCCGAATATAGGGGAACAAAATCAAAGTATTATGTAATATAATTAGGGGTGGCAATGCGGGCTGGTCCCACATTTGGCCCGCAAAAAAGCGAGTCGGGTTGGCTCGCTCCACGCAAGAAGTGTGGGCTCATTTCACTAGCTTGCCTCACATAAGAGGTAACCCACGAGCATGCGGGTCAGCCTACATAAAAAAATTCAAAAATTAAATTTCATTAATTATAAAGAAAAACTTATACCTACTAGTGGAAAATTAAAATTGTATCCCTGTTTCAATTCATTCAACTAAGATAAAATATATGAATTCAAGTATAAGGGTTGTTAGAATGCTTTAAAAATAATTTTAAAAAAAATTGCATCTATAATTTTCTATATATGTATGTAAATGTATAAGAGTATCTTATCAAAGTTTTGCTACAAAATATTTTAATGAAGATGACTAATTTTTTAATTATCTTATTGAAATCTCTTCATTATATTATTATTTTTTTCAATAAAATTTAAACATAAGACTTAACTTAAAACTAAATCTACTTCCATCTTAATATTAATTACTTTAGATGATTAAAATAAAACATTCGTTTTTGTAGTACATTAAATTCAACTTTTTTAAAATAAAATAAAATAAAATAAAGATCACACTACAATAATGGGTGTGTGAGGTATGATTTTTTATTTTTTTTGCAGAATACAATTTTATTTTTTTATTTATGTGGGCCAGCGAGCCAACCCGTCCCACCCTGTTGTTTGTCCGTGCGGGTTGTGGGTTATGCGGGACGAACCTAAGTGAGTCAGCAAACTAAGTTAGTGAACCCGCCCTGCGCTTTCTGATAGTGGCCTGTGGACAGGCCCGCGTGACCTGTCCTGCGTTGTCATCCCTAAATATAATAAAGAACATTTTATGATAAAATCAGTGCCTTTAATGATATTGGGATATTGTGTATAAAGATATTATATCAATTTGTGTTGATAAGCTTGATTAATAGAATATATTTGTCCAAATTTACATGATTACAATTTTGTAGGAATTTTTAGTTTAAGATGTCTTGTTAATTTTACTTCTTCATGCACCTCAATGATTTGGGTCGAATTTGGAACAAATCTAATTTAGGCCTAACTGGTATATGTCATGATGTTACGCACTACATTATCTTATAATCTTATTTATGTTATAATTTATAATAAAAATGAAAAAGTATTTTACATTCTCATTTAATATATTTTAATAAATTTGTTGAATTTTACAATAATTATCTTAAAAGTTATATCAATAAGAATTCATAATTTGAAGATAAAGAAAAATTGTTATATACTGTTAATGATAGTAAAATTTTTGGCAACCTAGTTCATAACATAGTAACATTGTTATATACGGTTATATACTAGTAGGATTTGTTTGATTAAATGTCTCGGCCAGCATGACAACAATGTTCTTCTCCAGAGTGAAGAGCTCGTCCTCCAAAGATGTCTTATTGGCTTGCAGGGCCGAGTTGTCCAACTTCAACTCTTTCATGGCCTTCTCCAGCTCGATCGACCTCTTCTTCTCATCCTTCTGCCAGGCCATTGACATACCGAGCTTTGCTTAGCTCAAGCTCAGCTTTATCCTGAACCACCCTCAACTCATTAGCCGACACTTGATTCAGTGTCGACTTCAAAGAAGAGGAAGCCTCGGACAGTTCATGCTCGAGCCGAGATATCTCTTCAAATTTGCGATTGCGGGAGTAAGCAGCCAACCGCACCAACACCATTCCTCGACAATGAAGCTCTATCGATGTCGAGAGAAGCTCGTCTTCTATAACCGAAGAGAAAAGGTTCTCCTCATTCGGTGTCAAACCAATCCGAACACCCCTCGAGAACTTGGAATCTCCACCAAGTAGCGCCAAGGGGTGATCGAATACAGCATCGTCGATGGGACCCTGACAAGTGAGAGGCTCTTGAGCCAAATGGGAGAAGGGTGAGGAGGTCATCGTGGAGTGCCATTTGGCTACCAGGTAGTTGTGGCGATGTCCCTCCTCTTTCTTTTCTTTTCTTTGGGGGCGATGGAGGGACCGACCTTGGAGTGGACGGGTTGTCGGCAACAACCGTCTTAAAGCTTCCCATGGCCATATCGGCCGACTTCTTTCAAAAAGCAGTAAAGTCGACCACTTGAGGAGCTTCTTTTGCCATGATATCTACAACAAAGAAAATATATTAACCAACAGTGTATGTCAAACGAGTTTTAAAACAATAAAGAATACAAGCATACCCTGAAAATCAGTCCACCTCTGGGACGACTTATACACCGACAGGATCTTGCGGGTAGGAAGTCTCCTCGGGAGGCTATCAAACAAGTTACAAACCTCCCGCTCCTTGGCACTAGCGACCGGACGAGGCCATTGCTTGAAGCAAGTAGGGGTCTTGGTCCAATACAAAGGAAATTTGGACCGCCCGAGCTCGTAAAAAAAGAGTTGCCTACCCTTGGGCTCGATAAAATTTTTGAAGATTTTTCCCTTGAAATTTTTGTAAGAGGATGTGAAGGGGGCAGAGAGAAAATTACTCGGTCGGCTGATAAGGGATAACCAGCTAACCGGGTCGGACGAGTGCAATGTGTAGTAGAGTAGGAAGGTGGAAGGAATAGGAAGAAGACGAAGCATGTCACACATGAGCCGAAAGGCTTGGAGGGAGACCCATGTGTTGGGAGGGAGTTGTGAAGGGCAACGTTGAGCGTCGAAAGGACACCCATCGTGAAGTCATCGAAGGGCAGGGCGACATGGAGGTCAGAATAAAAAAGGAATATACAGAGAAAAAAGGACCATCAGAGGACGACCGACCCATACAAATGGTGTTGGTCGGACGTCAGTAATCAATGACCAACATATTGTCAGAAGCATCCAACTTTAACAAATGATACTTATCCATGAAGGAGTCAATGGAAGATGAGTCCTGATAGACAGAGATAAACTCGGTCAACTTTGGATCAAGCTAGTCAAATCTCGGACTATGGGATGACTCTTCAAGAGAATTCGACCGATCGAAAGCACCGTTCGGGTCGTAAGCCCTTATAGAATCCTCCACGGGGGGCAACGTTTAAATTGTCCCGACCGACAAAGGCTTGGTCATGGAGGAGCCAGAAGAAGAAGAGGATGACGTAGAGGAAGAAGAAGAGGACGAAGAGGAAGACATGACTAACCTTTCGGGTGTAGGGTAAGCAACGCACCAGGACGAATGAGTTTCAGATGTCAGAGCAAGTAAAACAGTACCTTGGAATTGTAGGGGACCACTATTTATAGCCTTTAAGGGACTCAAGAGACGAAGCGTCACTTTCATCTCAACCGTTGAATTTCCTTCAATCCAACGATCTTCATCGGGTTTTTGGGCGCATTAACGAATTAAACATTATCGAGCCTAGGGGCAAGTGTACTAGTAAGGTTCGCACGACCGAGACCATGACTTGACACCCGATCCAAGCCGACTGGCACCACAAAGACCATTATGCTTAAGTAGGATTGATGAGGCTAATCAACAATCAAGCACTAGGTAATGCATCTCCAAGCATGAACCAACTCCTTAATTCGGCCCAATAACAAAGGACACATGATAATAATACAAATAGACACATATTCCAAGAATCAGGTACGTCATTACACAATACTCAGAACACCGAGTGTCAAATACCGAATTTTTACTTGAGCGTCAGAGTGTATTTTACAGGTACCATCCAATCCAAATTTCGTGAAGACCCAGAGATAGAGTGACAAAAGAATAAAGAGGAGTTTGTTAAAGAGATAAAGTGTAAACCAACACACCAAAAGGTAACTCAAATCATTCTTTTGATTTCAATCCGTTCAAAAATAATCTTAAAATTAAATCAATAAAAATTTATAATTTGAAGATAAAGAAAAAAAATGTTATATACGGTTAATGTTTTAATTTATTTATCTTTAATCATTTATTATCTTTTAATATATAATGATGGATCAGCTCAATTGTTCCACGAACCGATAACACCACTGTACGGTCACAGCCAGTTGTCAGTAATCTATTTACATTCTTAGAATCAGAATTAATTCTAATAAAAGTACGATTATGTCGTGTCGTGACACACAATTTTTTTTTTTTATATTATACAAGTATATTTAACTTATATCAATTACATAATAAAGTACGACATCTACTTAAAATGAGAGTTTTTAAATTTGATTGAATATATCTAGAGATATAATTAAGATTAATAATAGAATACGAAATATGAAAAATATAATATTTGAAAGTAAAAAGTATTATTAAAATGATTAATTTGTAAATAAAACAATAGAAAAATTAAGTTAAAGTAAGATCGCAAATACTCTAAAATATATTTTATTAATAAAATTAAAATTTATATAAATTTTATATTAACGTGTTTGTTTCTTTTATTTCATATTTATCAGCTACTTTAATAAATAATTTTATCAAACATTTAAAATTTAATATGTTAGATTGACAATTTTAAACCAATAATTATTGACTTTCTTCCCTATCAACTAGTTTTCCAGTTTTTATATAATTTTTTAAATTTGAATTAACTTTTCAGTTAGTTTTCTTAAACATAACCTAAAACATTTTTTTTTTCAAATTACATATACTACAACAATTAATTTTTAGTTTAAATGAATAAAAACAAGCTGATTTTAAATTTGAAAGACTAAAGCGCATTAAATTAAAAGAAGTTGCAATAATAAATTTGTATCACAATATAATTGTTTATTATGAACTCAAAAATATAATTTAAATTATTAAAATGTTTATTTATTACTAATTTTAACTATAATATAATTTACAAATTAAACATCAGAGTTAAAATAAACATATATTGGGTGTATTGTAAAAAAAAACTAACTGGATAATATTATTTTTAAATGAATGAGAAAGTAAAACTTATTTGATTCGGTTTCTGTACAAAAAAAGTTATATGTATTATATATGATAAATTTAGTAATTTTTACAAATAAAAATTTATAATTAAATGATAATGGAAAAATGTTTTTGTGTAATGTTGTTGACAAATGAAATGTTTTTTGTTCTTACTTGTGGAAAGATTTAAACCTAACTACAACTAAAACAAACTTGGTGAAAAATATAAAAAAGCATTCAATATTCAACTTTGTTTTTAATAATTTAATTTAAGAAGAATGGGCCAAGTAAGATGGTGAGTCCAAAAGAGTTGTGGTCAAACACGGCCTAACCTGTGGCAAGTTGGTTTGTCCAAAATTAGTTGAACAAATAAATGTAGAAGCTAAGATATCATATCAATTGGTGAGAGAATAGGGTTTCATGGATATCATCATTTATGTTATGTTCCTACACTCCTCAAACTACACTCAAGTCAATACATCCATAAAACAAATAAATGTCCATACATTTTTACACTGTCATAATATTTTAAAGAGAAGCAATATAAATAGGATGTAAAATAGATAGATATAATTACTCTAATTTAGAGTTAATTGGTTGATGATTGTTGTCTTATTTTTATATCAAGAACAAAGATTATGATGTGATTGTTTTTATTTTCTTTTCAACTTTTTAAATCAATACTATTATTATAATGCACCTCATTCTTGAAAGAAAATAAAAGAAAAAATTGGAAACCGAAAAATATATGAATTATCAATCTTATTTAAGAATTTACTAATTGAAAAGATATTTATATATGAAATAAACATGAATATAAAGGTTTTGTTAGCATGTAAGTCACTTGGCATATCAAAAACTAGTAGTAAATGAAACAAATCTGTTTGAAGTTTTGTAAAATAAAAAATCAATCAATTTTTATATGTGTTTTCTTGTTAAATGTGAAATTCTTTGTTATATATATATATATATATATATATATATATATATGACAAATTTATTATTATAATATGTGATATATTTTCGTTTGCAAATCATTACACAATTGTTGAAACTATTGGAGCTCACAAAACCAGTAAAGTAAGAGATTAAAGAATATTGCAGTTTGCTTTTTTATTTTCCAAAAAAATAAATACAACTATCTCAAAGTTAATGGAAGTGTTCCATATTAAATAAGAAATTTTTTTGATGATAAGTTGATTATCCTTTTAAGTGTCTTAAAACATAATGAACTGCTTCCAATATGATGATCATGTGAAGCTGAAACAAATTAGTTTTATTTATCAATAATAAAACTAAGATCAAGTCTAGTGTGAGGATGAGATATAAATTCATCCAATTAACCTTTTATATTTAATAAGATTGGAAATAAGTGATTTTTTTTCATGAGACAAATGACAAAATGTAGAACTTGTAAGTTTGCAAGCTAATAATCTTCTATAAAAAAAAATAAGATTTAAGTAATGTTTTCGTTAATTAAGAACAAGTTCAAGTTTAAAAGATGAATGATTTATTTCAAAACCAATAAAACATATAAGACTACCTGATGTTAAATGAGTGATAAAGATGAGACTTAACACACCGAATTTCTTAAAGACCATTTTCAGCCAACACAATATCATCAACATGGACAAGTAAAATTGTAAAAGAATAAGTAATTTTGTTGACAAATAAAGAATGAACAACTAAACTTTGAACATAGCCAATATGAATCAAAGTTCGGATTATGTTCATGCTCCTTTAAAAAAAAAACAATAAAAAACAATTTACTTGATTTATGAACATTTTGAAAAAACTTCAAATAAGTATTCCATTTATTGAAAGTATGGAACAAATGTCTATGCCAAATTTACCATGGAATTTAAAAAAAAATAAAAAATAAGTACAATTGTAAGTCGTCGTGATATTATTATACACAAATTTTCAACCCAAAAATCTTTATAATTGTAAACACTATTGATATAATATTTGTAGACAAACTTTTACTTAATCTTGTAACTAACATTAATCTCATGCTCTCATTCATGTTTAAAAAAAATTAGAGATTTTGAAGTTAAACTAAATCAAATAATATTCCAATCAATTGACAAATCAATTAAATATCCATATAGTGTAAGAGATGATAATTTGGTAAAAGTTGATAATTTAAGACTTTAAAATAATAGGTAAAAAAAAAAGCAAAAGTTCCATTAATACCCATTTATAAAAACCACAAAAGTTATTATAGATTATATGAGGTCAAGAAAACTTTAATTTATTTGAAATTTGAAATAATGCAACATCCTAAAGATAAACAACATTTAAAGATAGATACTTTGTATAAATTACTTGTTTAAGTGCTCAGCAAAACTACAAGTCAATTCCATTAAAAAAAATCAGTAGATGAATCTAAAATTTAAAATGGTTAATTTCACTTAATAAATATCATTAATATTATTTTACTATTATTATTTCACTTAAAAATATCATTAATGCAAATATCAATAGTGTTTCACTTAACAAATATAATTAATTCCACATCATTAAATAATATAAACTTTAAAATAAATAACATGTGACCAACTCAACTAAATTTCTCAATCAATTCATTAAGGGGTTGGGAAGTCAACTTAAAAATGAAAATGCATAAAAGATATTAATATATTATAATTTTATTTAGTGAGATGAAACCGATTTTATCTAACAAAACGATTAAAGTGAATACGCCGAGGTCTTTCATTATCCATTACAAAAAAATATGCAAATCCTATTTACAAGTGTTAATCACCCAAATCTTAATTTTCAAGTTCCAAATATTTATTTTATATCTTTTCATTAATTTTGAAAGCAAAATTCATACACTTCGTTCACGATTGACACAAACAAAAAAAATCTTAAATATTTATTAGTTTAATGATATATTTGATAAAAACACCAATAATCAAATGAATGAAACTAGCATAATTAGTTTAATGAATAGGGATAAAAAGTCATAATCCGAGTAAACATCTTCTTAAAACTAAATTTACGTATTTTTGTAGTTTAAAAATTGAGCATATGCAAATTGAATTAAAAAATTGATTGTAGTGAAACAAATTTAGTTTTAAAAATGATTTGAAAGCTAAAAAAACCTTACTAATCCCTTGTTGTTGATAGTATTGTAAAGAAAAGCAGAAAAAAGAATTACAAAAATTATATTAATGATAATAATAGTTTTTATTAACTGATAAATAGAAAATTACACAAAATTAGACAAAAAGTAAATATAATTTAGAAGAAAAGTGAAAGAAAAAAAAAAAGAGTGTGGAACTAATGATTTGTGATGGATGGAATTGTAGAAAGTGAACCATGGAAAAGGAGATAATGTGGAGAGGGTTTTTGTGTGTTCACATTAAAGAAGGAAAAAAAAAGAAAAGGGATGAAAAGAAGAGTTGGAGAAGGAAGTGTTTATTATTTGTTGCGTGGAAGCAAGATAAGAATAATAATAATAAGAAGAAGAAGAAGAGAGAGAAGAAGTTGAAGGGTTGGGTTTTGTAATCCAATCTTCCTTTTTTCCTATGCTTTTAAGGCACAATTCCTTCTCCTTCTCCTCTACTTCTTTCTTCTCTTCCTGACCCTTATTATTCCTTTTCTTTACCTTTCTTCACCTTCTACCCAGGGGAAGAGAAAGGGAAGGAAAAAGGAACAAGTAATTATATTTTATTCTTATTATTATACTAATTATTCATATAATTATTTTTATTACTATTATCATTATTATTTGTTAAATTAAAGTTATTACTATCGTTATTATTATTCCTCATCCATGGATTCGGCTTGTCTCTCCAACGATTCGGTTTCTGGATTCAAAGACAAGGAGTCAATGGTTGACCCCTTTTTAGTCGAGGCTCTCCAGAACCCTCGTCACCGCCTTACCAGTTAGTGTCTTCTTAATTATCTTCCTCTTTCTCCTTTAATAATTGTTTTTTTTCGAAATTTTGTTTCTGGGGCGGGATTGTTTCTGCTATTTAGTGTTTCTGGGTCGTTCGTATGCTTCAAAATTGTTGCTTTAGGACCCCTTTGTTTTTTTATTGAATTTGTTCGTTTATGGGTTTTGCGTTTAGGTTTTTTATAAGAATGTTTATGCTTTTTTATTTTTTTGGTTATGGTTAGGTTAATTGAAGTCAGATCCGGGATGGCTTTGGTTATTCCCTGCTTAGTTGTGATAATTTGGGATTGAGTGTCTTATTTTGATGTGTGGGTGTTGAGGTTGCTCTTTGGTAATAATCAATGAATAGGATGGTCATTTGGGGGCTTTAATGAAAATTACGTTGTCGTAGAAATTGATGTGGTCGTTGTTGGCTGTGTAGGCATGTATGTTTCTGCGGAATTAAATTTTAATTTAGGATGAAATAAGGGGTACCTTAATTTCCAGAGTTCATAAATTGTATTGTTGTGTAGCATTTTTATGCGTTTAGTTCTTACTCTTTAGATGGAGTTGTTGAGCTATTGCTTGCTTTGATCAAAATTTATCTGTCAAAGTTTAAAGTAAATGAATGAGTTATTATTTGATGATTGTGCTCTGCCTGTAATTTCCCGTTACCAATGTTGTTTCTGATCACATTTTTTTCAATTTTTTCTTGATCGTTGTAAATCTTGATTTTTCTTATTATTTTGTACTTTGTTTTTGTCCTTAGTTTTGCGGATGGAGCTGGACATTCAGAGGTTTATGAATAATGCTGATCAACAGCATTTTGAGTTTCCACATTTCCCTTCTTCCTATCTCAGATTGGCTGCGCATCGTGTTGCTCAACATTACAGCTTGCAAACAATGGTTCAAGATAATGGCTTAGATGGTCAGGGAAGTAAAATTCTGGTGAGAAAGTTACCAGAGAGAAAGTATCCTGTGGTTCGGTTATCTGAAATACCTGCAAAGCAATTGGAAAATGATAAATCTGAGCAGAAAAAATTTGTTATTAGACCTAGGCCTAATAAAAATAGTTTGAATGATGCTAATGGAGTTGGGAAGAAAGGAAATCCTGTAAGAAGTGTGGAAGAGAGGAAGGAAGAATATGACCGAGCACGGGCACGTATCTTTAGTGGCTCTAGAATCTCTGACTCAGGTGATACCTTAACCATGGTTCCAATGGATGGGAGAAATTCTTCTTCTAGCAAGGATGTGAGTGAAACTAACAAGAACCCCGTGGCTGATTCAGAAAGATTTATCAGTGTTAGGGATATTTGTGCAAATCGAGTTGCCATATTCAGGGATAGGGAAAAGGATCGTAGTGATCCAGATTATGACCGTAGTTATGGAAGGTGAGTCATATCACTGTACCCTGTTAACTAATTGAGAGCTTTCCAGCAACTGAATGCTATAATTGCAGATGCATGATAATATAGTAATTTTTCTGCTCTACATTTAGAAATTTGAGTTGTATTTGCATTTGAAAATAAAAAATCAAGAGTTCCCTTTTTGTGAGAGAGACAGAGTGGGAGAGGGGTGAAGAGTGAAGACTGAATAATGACAATTTTGTTTTTTGGCCGCCACATTTGATGGCACTATGGATTTAGAATTTATATAACTTGTGATATGATGTTTAGAGATGGCTCTTGTGTCTTCAGGTTTTGCGTATGTGTACTGATTTAATTTTTAGTGTACATTTATCAGACTGAATTACGTTATTGGTGCAGGTATGCTAGGAGTATTCCAACCTCTGCTGTTAACTTGGTGCCATTTAACTTGCAAAAAGTTCAACCTTCATTTGCTCAATATGATGCTACATTTAATCAGTTGGGTCAGATGTCACAAACTCAGGCCACACATGGCTATGTACCTCCTTCTACCCCGATAATGAATCCTTTTTGCACCACAGGATTGAATCAGACACCTACAGACGGTGCTTACCTACAGTGGCCTAGTGCTGCTATGATGTATGCACATTCATATGACCAATTTAGACATGCTGTTTTCCAGGTGAGTGATTTCTGTATCAGCTTAAAAATTACGAAGACATGTTAGCAATAAGTGTAATAATTTTATTAATTAAGGATGTAGGTATTGTTAATGCTCTCAAGTCCTTAAAATGGTTTTCAGAAATCACTGTTTTTGTGTTGAAGTGTGTGTTGTTTTTATTCTTGTAACATAATGCATATAGATTCGGATCGGACTAAACTTGTGTGGGGAGGTAGATCTCTATAACCATTAAGTTGTGTTGATTTTCCTGATATATGATATCATGATTCATGGTTGTTGTGGTAGAGTTCCAGATTATGCTTTATTTAAGTTCTACTCTCGGACAAGGATGAAATAATATTTTTCCTTTTTATTCACTATATCTGCTTTTACTTATCATTATGCTTCTCGTACTTTTTACTGTTTTTGCAGGCTCCATTTGGTCAACAGCCTTTGAGCTTTGACTATTCGCAGAACTATTAGGTGACACTTAGGCGAGATTATTCAATTTGGATGCAAAAGTTATGTTAGCTTTTAGAATTTCATGTTAGGTCCATTTGTCAGTGCTGTCATAGACCCTTGTTGTAGTATTATGTCTTTTGTTTTCAGTTTTGATGGTTATAGTAAATCGTTGGGTTGGGTACTTCTTATGTGACAGTTTATAAATAGTGAGTTGTAGTGCATAACTGGATTTACGATTATATCATAAGGTTTCTGTGGTGCTTTTTAAACTACCTTTGTCAAATTCTGGGGGGTTACACAGAGGGGTTCTTCTTGTTTCATGGGTATGTTTGTTTTAAGATTTGCGAAAATTAATTTTGATCCGTTGAATATTATTGGTATGAGTATTTTTAAATTCAGTTCGTTAATAAATTTTAAATTAAAACGTGTTATGGGAAGAGAAATTAATTAGGAAGTTTTGACAATTGGACACTTTCACCAAATACTTTTTCAATCAGTTGGAAAAATTTCTACTAGTTGAAAACTTGTTTGTTGAACTAATTTTTTTAGTAGTGTTTTAGTTTCTTTATGAAAGTGTTTTTCTAGTTTCTTTCTACAGATTTTTTCGTAACACTTTTTAATTCATTGTTCTTTTTAAGTTTTTTTTGAAATATTGTTTATTTTAATTCATGTAATACCTGTTTTAATTTTTCTAAAATAGATTCTCCATTGATGAAAAGTTGAAATTGCAAAAAAGACAATTCAAAGAATTATACTTTAAATTAATGTTTTTTATTAAATTTTGGGAGTCAAGAAAAGACAGGCTTGTTGGGAATTGGTTGTGTTGTGTCCCACCCTGTAAGGATAAGAACACCAGTTGGATGGTGGCCATTTAAAAACTAAATTGGAAGATTAGTTTATTTTAAATACCAACCGAACATTCTGGATGTAAGTTATTATTTTTTTATTAAGATCCAATCCAACTCAATTATCAATTTAGTTTATGTTTCAAAAATTTATCACTATAAAAGGTTGATGTATGAAGTGATTTTTCAAAGTTGAATGCATGAATATTTTTAATATATAAATTATAATTAGTATGCATAATAGATAAATGTATATATTACTAATGTTTTAAATTGTGATATAATACCATATTTTTTTCACATTGGGTGTCCTTTTTTGTTTAAGGTTAATCATTAAATGTGAACATATACATTTGAACCTTTTATATGCTATTTTTTTATAATTATTAGCAGTTTTAAAAGTTAAATTTAAGTTAGAGATGTAAGGAATGAATAATTAAGAAAAACAAGTATATAAAAAAGCAAAAGAAAATTACTTAAGATTAAGATAAATTGTTGACTAATTATAGAAGAAGAATGGGAAAATATCAATATAAGAACTAAAACACTGAGAATTAAAAAAATCAAATGAGAAAATATGGAATAGGAGAAAAAAATATGTAACACCCCCACCTGAATTATATTTAAGATTAATGTAAGGTTGATTCATACAATAAAACTCACAACTTCACAATGAATTTAAATTTTTTCAAAAGTTGTGTTACAATGAAACAAGATTCTTTTATATAGAAAGGAAAACATCCCAAATCCAAAAAATTTAGAACATTCTTGTTTTTAGACGTTATTTTTTATGCAGAATAGAAGCATGTGAGTTCCTTAGGTAGAGAATCTCCATGGCTTCCGTTTTGAGGCAATTGCTTATGTACCCGATCAATTGTGACTGACACCCGACAAACTTTTTAAAATCCCATTATGTCCTTGTCTTGCGCAGAACAACAATAACACTACGAAAAAATTATCCGCAAGTCAAATGTCTCTTGCGAATAAAAATATCCGGAGGCCATTCTTCCACAACTGCAGATAAAAATATCCGGAGGCCATTCTTCCACAACTGCGGATAAAAAAATCCGGAAGTCAAGTGCTCACTACGGATAAAAATATCCGGAAGCCATTCTTCCACAACTGCGGATAAAAAAATCCGGAAGTCAAGTGCTCAATTGCGGATAAAAATATCCAGAAGCCATTCTTCCACAACTGCGGATAAAAAAATCTGGAAGTCAAGTGCTCAACTGCGGATAAAAATATCTGGAACCTAGTCCTGAACTGCGGATAAAAATATCTGAAATGTAATAGTAAATTACGGATAAAAACGTGCAGAACTCAATAATGAATTACGGATAAAAATATCCGGTAGGCATGACAGAGTACCTTTCTCTGACGATGGTTTCTTCTCCGACTTCAGAAGCTGACGGTGGCGGCTGCTGCTCTGCCTGCGATGATGAAGCTCACTGATGGTGAAGGAAACCAAGAGAGACGACGGTGGCTGAGGGTGGCTGCAGCTGCTGCTTCAAGCACAAATGAACAAGAAGAAGAATAGGGTTGGGTGCATAAGATTGGGTGCCTATCACATTTTAAGATTCATTAAGGGTAAATTGGACTTTTCCTATGATTTATTAAGGGTAGATTGGACTTTTACTATGTGTGATTGGGTGGGTGCTAGTTAAAAATGATATGGTACAGGGAGAATCTGCCCCGTTTTGATTTAACTGTGTTTAGTTTGCTAATAGTAAACCTTGAACTACAGTTACAATAAAAAAAGAATTAAAGAATCTAGATTTACAAACAAAGAAATTCTATATTATAACTACTAATACTAGGCTTGAAATAGATTCTTTTTATCCCTCCATTCATTGCATCACAAACTCTTCTTTGTTTCCCCCTTAAGATGCCTAACTAAAGATGCCAATTGATAGAAATAGTTTATATAAAAATCAATAACGAATGTGAAAATTTATATTTTTTCCTCATCATAAAAAAAATACGTGTCTTATATTAAATCTACTTATTTTTGTTTTCAATTATTTCATATTTTCCATTAATTATGCTAACAATTTATCATTAGAGTGATGTTATTGTTATGAAATGGAAAGAATAGTAAATGATATTATCATTATTTTAAAGCTTATCAATGTTAACATTATAATGTTAATATATTTTTATCTTTAATTACTAAATATTTAATTTATTTTTAAATAATTAAATATGGTCTAATATTAAGACTATATATGAAGTCATATTCAGTAGGCTTTTCATTTTTAATTTTACTTTTTGTAAATTTAATATTGAATTTTCAATATAAAAAAAATCACATGTGATGAAAAAAAATTTAAAATTTAAAAATTGAATTGATTTAATGAAATAAGTAGTTTAAATTCTCTAATTTTGTTTTATCCAAACACTAGATTCTATACCAAAATCCAACAAATAAAGCTGCAATACTAATATTTCTTATGTGTCACTTAATCTTCTTTATTGAGATTAAATTAAAATTAAACTAATTTCAATTATTTCTACAAAAGGATCAAAGTTTTATTCCCCAATAATGAAATTAATTTCGACAACTTTCAAGCCCTTGGTATGCTATATAAATCATATAAGTCATTTATTCTCCAATCAACGAAATTGGAATTGAACAAGATCAACGAAAAAGGTGATGAGTTGGATTGTTATTATTTTTTGTTTATGTGGATATCGATTATATTCTACATAATTTATAAAAGCATATTTTGTTTTTTATAAAGGAAAGAAGAATGCAGAGGATGATCTGGATTTTATTCCATTCCTTTGACCCATTGTGCTGGAATCCACAACATCATGTTCACGTCACACAGCCCAAATCTCAGCCACTGTGGCCCATGGGGCAAGATTTGGTTGACCCATTTACAAGTCAATTGTGTTCTTTGAATATGAAATATGTATTGGGCCACAAAAGATAGGGAAATTGATGTATTTTGCATCAAGAATATATAAATGACTCACTTTTAACTTTCTTTTTTTCAACACACAACTATTAATTAGTTTGTGTGAACTCTACTGAATGATGCAAATTTAACCCTAAATTTAATGAGCCTAGTTTATGATAGAACATTATGTTTAAATTTTATCTGAAAATAAAAAATGTGTCAAAAGTGTATAGAAAAGCATTACTAATATGCCTCCTGATCTGAAACAATCATCCATTCCATATAGGAGCAAAGATACAAAAGGTTTTTTTTTTGTTTCTTCTTACATATGACCCACCGAATCCATTCCCTTGCAATTGCAAATAATAAAGAAAAATATTTATTTTGAATGTTACGTTGTGTTCCTCTTATATGCATGTAGAAGCAAACAAAACAAAAAAGAATCAGAATTGAGTGTATCCACTTTTTTGATGATGCTATACTTTTTTCACTGTGATAGCTTAAGAGGATAGATCTGTCTTTGCCTTTGTGGTTATTATCTTATCTTTGTGATGGTTCTTGCTTTGAACATTTTTATATATAAAAGATGTACTTCATCTGCATTAGTCATAAGAGATTTGACAGGTACCTAGTGCACCATCCAGACAATTGATTAGTGGGAAATGGACAAATCACAAAAGCTCTGCGCACAAAGTTAGTGAGTTGTGAGTTGTGATGTGTGTACAAGCTCAGGTTTCTTCTAGGAACCAAACTTTTAACACAGACTTCAACTTCTTCTTTCCAGGGTAAAAATATCGATTACGTTGCACCAAATGTCAAACAAACGAAAATTTCATTCGGATATGTACTTTTACAGCCTACTGTACCTGTCGTAGCTGCTAAGAAAAGAAGACACAATAACGTGACCACTAAGAAAACAAGAGATAGTGATATGCCATTATTGTCAGCAAAGCATTTACAAACTAGTCAAGTATATCATACTAATTGACACTGCATTTTTTTTTCCTTTGACTTAAAGTTTATTTTATCTTTAACTTCTTTTTAGAAACAATATCTCCTCTAATTAATTTTGGCAAAAAACTTGTTTCCTTCTTCAAAAGAGGCAAAAATAACTATCAATAACTAGTGCCTTGGAGAAAAAGTTCCACCTGATAGTTATACATGGGCAGTGCAAGTCTGGATCAAGAGCATGCCACATAAATCTCTACAAGTTGTTTAACCCAACGGGGAAAACTGAACAGTAGTTATAGATGGCAAGGATATTTTTCACATGGAAGATTGAAAGAACTTCGTAAGGTTGCCACCTCTGAATGGATAAAAAGACATCGTTGTCGTGTGGGTGGTGCATTGTTTATGAAGTATGCATTACAATTTACAGCTCGTGTTCATCATAATGAATACGTGAGGTCATTTGTTAATCAAAACTGACATGTTGACGATAGACAACAACAGGAATTAAAACTCATGGGAGCCCTGAAGGACAGGCTACAAATTGTTTATAAGCTTTTGCAAAAATAATCTTGTCACGCCAAAGCCAAATCCATGTTTCTTTAAAAGCAATAAATTCAAGAAAAATGAATAGCACATGAAGAAACTTGGAAACTGAAGATACAATGAACAAGTTATTTGAGTAACTAAAAGGTGACGTAAACCCTACCAAATTACGTTGTTACGTTACCATTTTTTAATTTGATATTGAGCAACTGCAATTAAGATAAGAAACAGTTCCAAGTAACACAGAAAAGAAAAGTATTCACAGACAGAAGAAGATTCCAGAAGATGATGATCCAAAAATACACTGGACAGATGACTCTGGTTGTCAATTTTCAGACTTCTTGACCTTACTATCAGTCTTAACCATAATGCATGGCTATTTCTATTACATTTCAATTCATACTGCTCCTAATGATATATATATTAGTGCAAGCACATGATGTTAATCACTTTATCACATATAATATATCATATCCGGTAACACTCAAACAGAGTATATATTTCTCAGCAGAGAAAAGTTTCTTTAACACCATCAATAGTAAATGACATACATTTAACAATTACTTATAATAATATAATAATATTTTACCATGCCATCAAAACTAGAAAAAGGATGCCGATGTGAACAGTTGGAACATTATCCCTGGTGCCTCTAAAACATAGCTAAGATACTGGTCATTGGCAAATTGATCATCAAATTTCAAGACTCCGGAGGAGTCCCCGAACAAGAGGGAATCAGAGAATTCCAGTAAAAGAAGAATTACATGATTAAGTAAACATGAACTTATTGTTTCCGTAAGCAAGGTAAACCTAGAAATTATGGAAACTAATTTACTTGAGTTCATCTACCATATAGACCCCACGCGGGAGTAAGATTAGAATATTAAACGATTGCCTCACACCAGGCATTCAAGTCTTCTATAGAATAAAACAATGTACAACTCACCTCTACGCAGCACAACAAACTCAACACCAAGGAGACAAGTCTTTAGCAATAGAGGTTCCCGGATTTAGTCGAAGAATTCACAACCAAACACGCCAGTCAGATTCGCTTCCATTAGTTTCTACAAAGTGTAACCCTTGTTTATTACCACCTGCCGACACAAGTACCAAATTGACATCTTTTGCCAATCCTTCCATGAATACCAACACAAAACCACCCAATCAATGATCCTCCAGATTTCATCCAGCCAGAGACCAATTCCCAGAGAATCAGAGGAAGCCCCAACACCACGAAACCACTGATTGCCACCCTGAATTACTTGCAGTTGCATTACTATTGCCGCCCAAAAGTGACATCATGATGAATGTCAGTCACCAGAAGCCGACAGAGAAGTTAATCCAAGCAGAAGCGGATATTGGTACCCCCACAAGGTAATTAATTAATTAATTAATTATACCACACCCACCAGAAGCATCATGACTGCTGGAGCTTTTGAATCTCCAGACTTAAACTCTAGACTCCAATACCCCCAATTAGCAACACCAAACTAATTAACAATAACCCTAACACAAAAATACCAATTAAGACCTTAACCAAACATGAACTTCACATTCACAATACAACAAGGACACATTGACACATACCAGAAGACCAAAGATTACCATACTACTACCACCATCATCGTCATCATCACCATCATCATCATAATATATGACCAAAATTATTCAATCAATCATCTCCAGTTGGAAACAGGGTAAGAACCTTTCTACCTCCAGATGCAGCATTAGCAGATTCCATATCCTCCACATAGCCACTCACAGAGTGGTGGTTATGCACAGGACCACCCCCACCCCCACCTATCCTCTGAAGATTCGGCCTAGACATGAACGGGTTCTCGAAGTGCCCGTTCGGCGGCGACCCGAAATGCCCCACCTGCCTATGGTACTGCGCCGCCGCGACCATCTGCTGCTGCTGTTGCTGCTGGTGGTGGTGGAGCGCCGGCACCGGCACAAACGGAAGGAAGTGATCCGAATTTGGCCTCGTTGCGGGGTGCAGGAAATGCGCCGGCACCGGGGAGCTGGCGAAAAGGTGGTCAGTGGCAGGGTCGGCGACGGCGCCGGAGGCGCCGCCTCCGGGACCACCGGGTCCGGCGGCAGATATCCCCTGCATGCGTTTAAGATAGAGACGGTACTTCTGCAAGTGGCTGGCAACGTTTTCTCTGGTCAAACCATCGACGCTCATGAGCTGCATTATGGTCTTGGGAACGGCGTTTTTTATGCCGAGGTGGGCGACGGCATCGACGAAGCGCTTATGGAGTTGTGGGGTCCACACAAGGCGCGGGCGCTTGAGGGTTCGAGCGGGCTCCTCGCCGGCAGTGCCGGAGCCGAGCTCGCCGGAGTCGGCGAACTCAGCGGAGGTGGGTTGTTGGGGGTTGGGGAGCGAGGAAGGGTTGGAAGGTTGTTGCTGTTGTTGTTGCGGTGGTTGTTGTTGTTGTTGGTGTTGAAGCTGTTGGGCGGTGTTGAGGTTGGTGGTGTGGGGGTTTCTGATGTCGAAGGCCATGGCTAGATCGGGCGTGATTAGGGTTTGCGATAGGGGCATGAGATCCTCTGGCGGTGGGAGTTCCTCTTCCCATCGCGAAAACCAATTGGAATCCTCTTCCTTCATTCCTTCTTCAATTGGAGGAAATTGGTGTTCGTTTTTGTTGATTGCAATTTAACGGTCTAAGGAAAGGGGTGTGGATGTGATGGCGGGCGGAGATTGGGATTGGATTCGTTTTGGGAGGGGAATTTGATTTAGAGGGTGTGAGAGTGGTGGTGGTGGTGGTGACGAAGGGTGGAGTGTGGAGAGAGGTTCGAGGTGGATCTTGTTTTTCTCTCTCTTTTCAGCTTTTTATTGTGGGCACTGTTGTTGATGCTTTTTCTTATGGTTTTTATTTTTCCGGGATTTGGGGGTCTTCTTACTTGAGAGTGAGTGTTACAAGATCGCTCCAGTTTTTTTTTTTTTCATAATTTATTTCCGCAGTGGGGCGTGTGACAGACGCGCCTCCCTTATCCAGTAGGGAATTTTGAATGGGTAAATTTGATTTGAAAATGTAGTATTTAAAAATAGTAGATAATAAAAAATGTTTGAAGGTTTGTGGGTTGGGGCGGCAGAAAGATTGGCGCGTGCAGTGCAGGGAGGGAGGAGGGAGGTGGGCAATAAGGATGAAATGTACGATTTATGATGAGGAAGGAATGTGGAGAGAGATGGAAAGATTGTTGGGTTTGGGGAATTTATTTCCTGTTTGGTAGATAGATGATAGGGAATAAGTTGAGCTGGTGTTGGTTTGCCTCTCATGATGTCTCCGCTTTCAAAGTTAAAATTCGATTTGACTGAACCTGAATGAATTCGGGAATAGGGATATATGCAGAACACAAGGTTAGGGAAATTGACGGGTGAGGTTACTTAATTAATTGTTTAGATGAAATGAAGTGTATGCCAAAAATTGGAAAAGAAGAATGAGGTATAAAAATAAAATAAGGAGGAAAGGTTAGTGGTAGGGCCGTGGAGGAAAATAATAATGAAAGAAAAGTGAGAAAGTAGGTTTAGTTTGGAGTTGGAACAGAAAGCATGAAATGCCCAGAAGGGAAGTGGTGGAAGTGGGATACCTGTGTTGTTGCAGATATGGATTTATACCCAATCACACTCACTCACTCACACACACACACAAACAGAGGTTCTATTGTATTGCATTGCATTTGCAGGAGTACAGAAAAGAAGGTGAGAGGGAAACAGTAGAGGCATGAAGAGTTGGGGGGTTTTGTCTACCTATTATTAGCAAAAGGGGATGGTGCAATTATTGTCCCTAGAAAGGCATGTTTCCTCGTGCAGTATTGGCAGCAGTACTGACGGACCAATTGAATCAACGTAATATGATAAGGGTACCCCCATGTGATACCCATGTTTGATGTTTCAACAGACTACCAATATCATGACAGGTGTATCTCTTCTATCATTAATGTTTTGGCATTTATCACACACCATGCCCTCCTATACTATTCTTCTCTTCTAGTGCTACACTTGTTATCCCCCTTTTCTCTACCAGGAATATTCATCAAAAATACCCACATATCCAAAACTATTTACATATCTACAATTAGAAATATCCAACACCCTGTTTTCATACCCCCTCTTCCACTTTCCTTAATATAAAATTACCCACTTCAATAATTTCCTATTAACAATACCTAAATTTATCAATCTTTCAAATTTAAATAACAACTACGCACCCTATTTTATGGAAGCAATAATAGAAAAACGAACATTTTTTACATGCTGTTCTGTATATATTTTTTCTTTTTGAAGGTGATTTATGGGCTTGTAAAAATAAAAATTCCAATGATGCAAAATGAAAAGAAAAAGAACAACTTTACCGCAATCTTTTTTTTTCTTACAAATAAGCGACAAATTAAAAGTATAACTTTCGTTAGTTAAATAGTATTTTTCACGGCGACAGAAAAGTAACAAGCTGACAAATTTTGTGGCGTCGTTATTGCTAAACTGTATAAAAATCACATGGAAATTTGACAGCCTAAGAAACTACCAAATGGTAAGAATCTTAAATTCGTGATGTTTATCCAATCATATCAGACAAATTATTCAGATCTAACTCCGTTGGCGGGCTGAATCATATAGACAAACTGTGCTTGCAGTTTATAAATTTAAATCTCGCTGAAGACACGTGGCTAAAGATAAATCACCCATACACCAAAAAAACTCTCATGACCAAAAAAACCCATTGACCAAAAAAAGATCTCATAACCAAAAAGTATGCATCATTCATGACTGAAGAGATACGGGGTAGAGATGTAATTTTGAGTGGAGAAATAGATTCTTATAAAAAACGTACGAAAAAAAAAATCACTTGTACATTTCAATGAATGAGTAGATTCAGCGAGCCCGATGCAACCATCCAAGAAAGGAAGACTAATAATAACAATAATAATAATCTAATGATGTGTCAATAATGCAGCATCTACAAAAGTTAACAAAATCAACTTTTCAGCTAAGAAACTTTTGACCAATTCGCTAAAGAAATTCCTAGTAAAAAATTTCATCTACAACTGTTATTACGCATTGAATAGGCCAAAACAAGGCTAATCTGTATATGCGTTGCTCTCAGCTAATATACAACATATTCCTCAACCTATTTAAGTTTTATCAGCAAACTCGATAATTTATTATTTTGTGTGCAAACTTATGTGGTGACACCTTTAGAAAATTGGCCTGCTGAAAATGACGCACAGATCTGAATGACCGTTCCCTACAACATCGTTGCTTCTCTCACCTTCAAAAGTAATTAACATTGAAGCAAGCAAAACTTCCAAGCTAGACCACGTTAGTAATCATTCTCAAAATATATTCATCTTCTAGCGGAAAGGCTGACGACCATGATTGGTCAGCCAAGGGGGTTTTCAGCACAAATTTGAGCAATTACACCTTTTTTGTTGGTGTACACATTGATTCTCATGATTGTGCTCCATAAGCAAATAAACCCAGCCTCAGGAACATGACAAACATGATACTGCGCTCATACTTAATAAAGGCTCAATCTAGAGTTTGCAGTGCAGATGATCTTCACGTGATGAACCTGAACCCAGTCGTGGGATGGAATATGACCAACATAATAGTTCTCTGAGGACTGTGGTTAACTACTTCGAGCAGTTCTTAAATTGAAGATGGCAACTGGAGTCTGATAGAGGAACAACGTGCAAGATTTTATGAACTTCCTGCTTATTCAGAGAAATTAAAATGAAAAACAAGATAATTTAATAACTACTGAAGGTGTAAATAAAATCAGTTTTCAGCTGAGTTTAGCAAAACCATTTTGAATTTCTAATTCCACCTTTCTGGACCCCAAAAAAACAAATGAATTCTAATTATCACAGGATGGAACAAGACATGTTTACCAAACGTTGAACTGGATAGGTTTAGTGTCGCACTGCATGTCATTCAATTCATCCTTTATATAACAGCTGTGGACGGCCCTTTGAAATTTTGTTGACAGCTTTTGGTAGGAGTGAACATCTGATCGCTGGATCCGTTCGATTGCCATCTTTAAATGCTTCATTGTTATAACTGAAGCATCAAGGCTCTCCTGGTAACATAACATCAAAACAAATTTTACTTTGATAAAAGTGACAACACAGATATCAAAAAGTCATGTTGATTGACACACCTCAATTGTTGCAACAGCTGCCTCCCGACATATCAATGATATGTCAGCCCCAGTACAACCATCTGTGAGTAGAGCTAGTTCTCTAAGGCTGACATCAGAACCGCATGGGATTTTACGCAGATGAATGCGAAATATCTCTTCCCTATCCACCTCATTCGGAGGTCCAACATATAGCAGACGGTCAAAGCGCCCTGTAAATGTTAAAAATCAATCATTTAGCAACTTAAGCTGTTAATACAACTCATCCACCATCATGTATCTGAATGGGCATAGAAGACTTGGAGAACAACAAAAGAGAGAGGATACCTGGCCTTAAAAGGGCCGGGTCAATCTTGTCTGGCCTATTTGTAGCAGCTATGACAGTGACATTAACTCTTTGATGTAGACCTGACACAAATAAAGATTTTGTCAAAAGAAAAATACGATCCCAGTCCAAAGTTCAAAACTAACTGATTTAAAAAAAAATCATTTTCTGGCTAACAGACATCAATCAACATGTTGGAGCCACACACAAGCTGAATGAGCCCCAAGTAAAGTTATCTTACATCTTAAGCAATATGTATATAAGCAATAATTCACATTCCACTGCCCAAGATTCATCACTAACCATCCATCTCAACAAGAAGTTGACTCATGACCCTATCTGACACTGAAACACCATCACTTTCCTTCCCACGAGTTACAGCAAGACTGTCTATTTCATCAAAAAATACTATTGATGGGGCATTGGCCCTTGCTTTTGCAAATAACGATCTGACGGCCTTCTCAGATTCACCAACCCATTTGCTGAAGAGTTCAGGACCCTTGACTGCTAGAAAGTTCAACCCTGCTTCAGAAGCAACTGCACGTGCCATGAGGGTCTTACTACAACCTGGAGGCCCAAACATCAATACACCGGTAGGAGGGCGAGTTCCAATTCGGTCAAATGCATCATGGTGTTTCTGTGGCCATTCAACTGCTTCCATCAATTGAGCTTTGACCTCCCTTTGACCGCCAACATCTTCCCAATTAACCTTTGGAACCTCAAGGATTACCTAAGCATTCAAAAATTTGACAACGAAAGTATTATGCTTCACAATCCATTTTCATAAAATTTTGAGATAGAAAATTCTGATATTTATATATCTAATCATGTTATAAACAATTTTACATGAACAGAACATCAGATCTCATTATAGTGAAACGCATTGTGGTCACAGGTTCCTCAACTTCAATAGTTTGTATCAAATAAAGTGTAGATGAAAGAAAATACAAAAAGAAAATCATTTTATTTGACAGAAATTCCATAAATGTGAGAGACTAAACTCATTACAGCCAATAACAAATCACAGTTGAATGGGGGTGTTGACAAGAGATGGCATTCCTTGTACAAGTAATTTTAATGAGCCAAGATATGCCTGCTAGCAACACACTAAGGTAATTCATTCTATGATGAAACTTGAAAGGGATTTGCGAAAAAATAGGGAATACCAAAATAAGCCCAAATAAATAAGACAGATCTTGGGTCAGAGATAATATATTTTAGTAAAAACTGGTTCGCAAAAATCCCACTTTGACATCAATCATACCTCTCTCATGGCACTAGGTCTTATTTTCATCCTGGCCTTCTGAAAATCTTCAAAGCTTACTTTCAAAATCTGCTCTTCTTCAACACTCTCAGGAATTATTTCTGTAGTTTCATAAGTTGTTCTTATCCTGCAAGGACGTAATACAGGACTGGTAGCCGACATATCTGAAACAGATGAAGTTGCCTCATCCAAATGATCTATTGAGTTTGTTACACCATTCATCAGAACAGGTTTATCGGTTATATAATTAGAAAAAGAATCATAAGTCTTCTTAAAGCTGGCATAATGTCGCAGACAATTCAAGGCTGCCTCATTGCAAAGTGCAGCTAGATCAGCACCCACAAAACCATGAGTGACTGTGGCAAGGTGTTGAACTTGTACCTCGGAGAGACAATGATCCATTTCGTTGAGAAGAGTGAGCAAAATATCTGAACGTTGTTTGGGGGATGGAACACCTGCGTATGGATTTGACGTGTGCAGTAAATGAGTTATTCTGTGAATCCATTGAAGTATTTTGAACAGAAAAATTGATCTGTATCCTAAAATGCTTGCTTCAGACTAACATTATTTTGCAAGTCAAAGTCACTCAATCAACCACTAAACAATAGTGGCATTGGTAATTTTTAAGAATCAAGGATCAAAATGGAATCTAATTTTCCCTTTCTTGACTCATAGAATACAAAGCATGTGGTGATTATACCCCGACCCTAAAAAAAAGCACATACTGCATTTGTCTCTTTCAATAAATAAAAGGATAACAATATGCAACTTTACAAATTTTTATTATGTCATTTCATAAAATAATGCAGAGTCAATTTAGATAATGTAACTACCCATGGCAGTAAGTGCTAAAAAGCCTCAATTTAAAATAACACATTGTAGAAAAATATTTAACTCAAAGAAAGACCATGATAATTTATGTTATGTGCTCTTCTAATAAAGCACTTCTAAAAATACATAGTTCTGATAAACTTCATACTGTTCAGAGTAGTAAGTTTTTTTTATTCAACGTTGTACTCTAAAACTCAAATACTATGTATATGTTAACATAGGGAGAGAAAAATTTGCAAGGAAACACAAACTCAATTGTTCGGCTCCTGTGTATATACACACTGTAAGTACGGGTATATGCAATACAAGCTTATAAATCCAAAACCCAACATGTATAAAGAAGCACAATTTTATTATCAAGTCATCAGTGAATAGCAAATCTGGAAATCTCCCCATTGCAAAATGGCAGTCTTATAACAGAATATAATCAACTAATAGGGTATTTATAGTAGTAAAATAATAGAAGTTTAGATATTAGAATGAAAAGGAGCAGCAATACATATGAACCGTTTTTTCTATTTTTGATAAAAAATACCCATATGCCTGATGCAGAAATTGCACTGTTTACATATCAAACCAGATCGTGCTTACAAAGAAGTAACATGTGGAGGCAGAAGTTAACATAGAGTTAGGCATGTAAGCATTTATTTTAAGATAATAGCATACTATTCATGGGGAGGTATCAGCTTAGGTCATACCAATTTCAATTTCCTTGTCAAATCGTCCAGGTCGTCTGAGAGCTGGCTCAATATGGTCAGGGCGGTTAGTGGCAGCGATTACAAGTAACCCTTCAGTTCTACTAATTCCATCCATCATATTCAATAAAGTCGCAACCAATCTTTGAGATAGCTCTTCACCTCCTTCTTTCCTTGCAGGGGCAATTGCATCTAATTCATCAATGAATACCTAACAGAAATCAAATATTCAGTCAATCAGGAGAACTTTGAATATAAAACATCAGTTTTGAAATAAGTGGAACTATTCTCATTGAACCTTAAAAATACAAAACTAGAGTAATAAAAGTTTGGACTAAAGTGTCAAGATTGTCCAAACATTGAACAAGAGCAGGCTTCCATGGGCAAAGTATGATTGGAATGTTTCAACAAATCTAAGAATATTGAAGAGAAAGTGTATTAATTTAAATATTGCTTTGGCGGTGTAACTCACCTGAATATTTTGTGGTGAATCTCACACCAGAGAAATTATAGATACAAGAATAATTTCCAATATAAGACAGTCTTTTTACATCATTAAATAACACGATTGGAGGCTACCATCAATAACTTCCTGAAGTTGTACGGAACAAGAACTATTCATGAATTTATAATAATTCAGGAAACTTTTAAGGATTTTTAAATCATAGAAGAGAATTAAAAAAAAATAGAATCATCCATAATTTTTTTCACCAGAATTTAAAATAAAAATCAGGGCATTAAATGAAAAAATAAATCTTAAAATTTTAATTTTATATATTTTATAATCCTATTGCCTTCAAATCTCACCGATACCCATTAACAACATTTTGTAATTGAATGATGCATCAGAAGATTCAGAAATCTTTGTATTGTACCTACGTCAAATTTCACTTGATTTATTTTGACCACAATTCTGGCAGCAAAATTCGTATATACTTCAAGAAGCCTCAAAATGTTGGGTGTATTACTGGTTACACAAATCAGCACCATATGCCATATTAGAGATATTGCGCCAGAATGCTTTTAAGGAAAGGGTCTCTTCTTAAATGCATTAGTTGTATCACAAACTGGAAAGGGAAATCACAATGAGAAAATCCCCACTACCTACATGCATGATTGCAGTATTGCACATGGTAAGAGTTACCGCTAAAGTTCTAAACCTATAATGTTAAACTTCAACAACTTCATGTAATATGTAGCTAGTAGAAACATTATTTAGTTCAAACACAATGGAAGGAAATAACTGAAACACAATCTTGACAAAAAATCTAACCACAGCAGGTGCAGCTTCAATGGCTGAATCAAAAACTTTATGTAATGCTTGCTCACTTTCCCCATAATATTGGGTAACAATTTCAGGTCCATTTATTGGGAAAAAATTGACTCCCACGTCATGAGTACATAGTTGAGCCAGGGAAGTCTTTCCTGTACCAGTTGGACCATGAAGAAGGACACCTCTTGTAGTTCTTAGACCAAAACTACAGGTTGGAAAAACAAGAAGCATGAGCATTTAGAAGTGCATGTCCCAATGCATATAAATATGTGAGAACACATAACCATAATCATGGAGGTCAGTACTTTGAACTATAAATTTAATCATTGACAATTATAAACTGATATAAATGAACAGCAAGAAATTGTCAAAATCCATGTTTCTAATAAATTGACTATCAAAGAATTAACTGAATCGTATAAAGTTAAAAAATGATAATATATGCAAATTAAATCCATTAAGAACAAAGAGATAACCACTTGAACTATCTTGTTCACAAACTAATCACCAAAAAAGGGTATCTGGAGAAAATCTATCAGTAACTGACTTTTATGACGGACACGCCGTTCTCTTAGGAATAAAATTTCAATGGTTATCCATTAATTAAAAAATAATAATGCTCTCCACACACAGTTAAGTGTACAAGAAAGATGAATTAAATGATAATTAACAATTACAGCTTGTAACAAATACGGGAGAAGACAAATACTAAATAACGAACATGTTGCTTAATAAAGAATTACGAGAAAATTTCAAATATTTAATCTGAAGGTATATAATATCTAAATGCACAACCATATGTTCCGAAACCCTTTCGGTTCTGAGCAGAATATTTTTTATATAAAGAACAAATTCATTAGAAAAGAGAAACAAAGTACAAGAGCAGAGGATGCTCCAAATCTGCTTCTGAAGCAGAAGGGCAAAGAGGGCCCTCTTCCACAGGAATATGAAAAAGTGATATCATATCAGTGTTGCCTAAGAAGCCAAAAGGTGCAATGCAGCTATGGTACTGCTGGGGTAATATGCTAAATGGGTAAAATAGTGAGACTAAAAAATATCAAGTAGTCTTTAGGACTCTCTGAAAAAATTTTAATCTTTTATTCTGTCCTGTCCTGAATGCTATGCTTGAGATATTATATTATATGGAGATTTAGTGCAAAATAATTAAATATTTAACTGGTTCTCCCATAGCTAACTTTAAAACCTTTCTTCAGCAAGGGGTTAACTTTTTTGCAATCCATGAAAAATCCATGAGCAGTTTCACCCTGGACTACCTTGATATACACTATGTTAAGACCATGGATGGACAACACAATTCTGGTTTTGTAGAGTCCTATGATAGCACTGTGTCTATTACATTAAAAATTCACAAACAATAATGAAAAATCAGACAGCAAGAAATCGATGTTTCAGGGAACTTCAAATGACAAGACACAAAAAAGAAAAGGGGCATGAACACGGTAAAAGGGATTTGGTATACTGGGACAGGGCATGGTAAAGAGGAGGCTGTTGGACCTTTGAGTAACCTGATTCACATGAATAAAGATATGACATTCTGTGTGCTCTGACACTATAAGTAAGACTCTTCTACCACTAGAGAAGAATGTATAATCAAACTATTAACCATTTTTCCATTTTCTTATGAAACTATAATGAAGATATCTTATAGAGACATATATAACATAAAATTCAAATAAAGAAATATCAAACCTTCGTCCCAAATATAATATGAATGCACCTAATATTATGAGTTTGTGGCAGGAACCTTAATTAACAGTAAGCACTACTTGAATCCACCAAACATAAATTATGCATAGAACAACACACAATCTACAGCAAGGAGATAAATAAATAAATAGTAGAAGTGTTCAATATTATATGTCACACCCACATGCGAAAATATGCATCAGACAAGACCTACCTTGATAAAGCATCATTCAGTGACGAAGAAATTATGTCCTTTAGAAGTGTATATTCTTTGGATAGACCACCCAATTTAGAGATTCTATCTGGTAAGCTAGCATTACCAACTTTGTGATCTAGTTTCACACAATGTATGTCCCTTTGAATTGGCTCTTCAGATGCTGTATTTGATGGCAGAGATAAAAATACCTTTGTTTCGTAATTAACAGTGAAAGCCTGATTTACACTATCTGCTATATCAGAATCCTCAGGATATAAATCACTGCTTCCATTTGATGGATACTGATCAGATTTGGTAACTGACTGCTTTTTAGCTCCTAACACTTGGAAAAAGCACTCTGAAAACATTGGAACACTGACAAGATTTCCTAGAAGTAAAGATCGAGAATATAACCATGACGTTGCCCATGTCTCAAGTGATTGTTTAGAATTTTCATCCCTTAATGCTAAGCTGACATCAGATGAAATCAGAGATTGACCCTTATGATTTGGCACACTAGATGCTGAATCGTCAAATTGTGGAGAAGACAGACCACTAGCATTAGAAAACTTTGATCCATAAGAAGGTGTTGCAGGAGAAGCAACAGTGTCATTCTCAAATTGGACATGAGATTTCACCTTAGACACGTCCAATGAGGGAAAACTATTAAACTTCAACGGTAGCCCCTTTTTAGAAGGAACCAACTGAAGATACAATTCCTTGCAATTATTAATAGGTAGACGATTATTTTCCATATAATGATGTTCATTGCTCTCACTGGCAGGAGTAGGCAAGAGTTGTTTCTGTAATGCACAAACAAACACACTTGTTCCCATAGGAGGACATCCCATGGTATAATAAAGGTTGGAAGACAGTCGTACTCCATTCTTCAAAACCTATGTAAATGTAATAAAATATAAAATTCTGGTAAAGATAGATGCACGGTTATAAATACACACATACACTTACATATGAAAAGGGTCTCTTTAAATACAGCTCATAAGAATTTTATAAAAGAAATAGTAACAGGACAAACCTTACTAGCAGGAAACACCGTTGCAAGCACAAAGTAGTTCCCCGCAACATCATCATCAACTGCCTTCCCAACTTCCAGTCCATTGCATTTGGCACATTCATTAGCTAATGACACTAGGGGGAAACTATGTAATTGTGAATTTTTCTCGTCTGAAGATGGAATAGACACCTAAAAATCAATCAAAATGGTGAAAGAAGAATAGCAGCATCACAAAGAATCCAATAATAAACTGATACGACAACATGAAACTATGACGGCCAAAACAAACCGATATTGACATTCATTAGCTAAAACATAATTTTCACTCCGGCAACTTTAATTTTGTTAAACCAATCTTTTCCTTTTTTATAATTTATATAACTAATTTGGTAATACATGTCAAACAGTGAGAAGTGAAAAATCACCCAAAATTGACACAGTTGGTGTCAAAACTGCCATAAAGACCACCAATTTGATATAAACAGAATACTATAAGAACTAAAGTGAAACTTTTTAAACTTGAGGGAATGAACTGTATCAATTCGAACACTGTTTGAGACTAGATTCGATATCTAACTCATTGAACTTAGTTACGAACCAAACAAGTAGTTAGCTCGACTTCATTTACAAATTTCACACCAAAATAAAATTAATAATATAAGTTCAGTAATACAAAATATATGATCAACCAAAGGATTGGAACTACTACAGCACAAGTGCAGTCTAAAAAGGGGGCCAAAATGCAACCTTAGGCACATTAATTTATAAAAAAAGGTAATTGTGATGATGATTATAAATGTGTTAGTGACGGTGATGGTGATTACCGAGACAATGGAACCGGGGGAGAGAGAGGAGGAGAGCATGGAAGGTTCGGATAGCCAAATTCTGAAGCCCTTGAAAAGGGGAACGATGTCGTCGACATGGATGATTTCGGCGACGAACGCGGATTCAGCGATGAGAGAAGGGAACTTTCGAGAAGCTTCTACGCACAAAGAGGCATGCTCTTGTGGTTGTTGTGGCTGCGTTCTAGAAGGCGTTGTTGTGGTATTCGACGACAATGGTGAGTTTTGCAGCTGCGCCTTCGATTGCTTCTTTTTCTGCTTCGAATTCGAGCTCGAAGGCATTATTTCACCCTGCGCTGTACTGTGAGGGAAAAACTGAATCTTTATGCAAAACCCCCTTCAGCAGAGAGGGTTTTACCGTTTTAGTATAAATAGCATACCATGCTTCTGCACCGACCAAATACATTGGAAATTTAGATAAATTACATAATTTTTCTTTTGTAAAAGATAAAATCATATAATTCATGCTTACTTTTTTCAAATATTCAAATAAAGTTTTTTATAAATGTTTTTAAGAGAGAATAAATACACTTCTTCAGTTAAGCTAAACTAAAATAAATTGTATGTTAAAAAAATAGGCAATAATAAAGCTATTAAATTAATATATAATCATAAAAAAAATTATGGTAAATTATGGTTAACACTCACTGATTTACAAAATGACTGACAATAATAATAATTAAAAAACATATTTAATTGTTAGCTAAAAAGGTGTGGTTTCTTTCTAAAATATATTAAATTAGAGTTTATTTCTAAAACATATTAAGAATAATCCTTAGCACTTTTAATTAGAGTTATTATATATTTACTAAAAAGGAATAATAATAATAATAATAATAATAATTAATGGTTGAAGTATTGGAAAATAAAAATAAACATATTTAATTGTTAGCTAATGGTGTGTTTCTAAAATATGTTAAATTAGAGTTTCTTTCTAAAACATATTTAGAATCCTTAGCAATATTTAGAAGTATTGGAAAATAAAAATAAATATATTAGAAGTAAAATTCATTACATTTAAACAAATTTGTGTGTGTTCCATTACTTTTAAACAAATTTGTGTGAAACCCTAAACCCTAAATAATATATTAGAAGTATTCATTACTTTTAAACAAATTTGTGTGTGTTCCATTACTTTAACCAAATTTTAAAATTTGTGTGCGTGACAAAAGCAGAAAGAAAAATAAGAGGAAAAAATAATTTTAAAATAAGTTATATTATAAATTTGATTAAAATGAAAGATATATTGCATATTTACTGGAAATGAATAGGTACATAATAATAATTAATTGCTGATTAGTATTGGAAAATAGATATAAATATATTTTTAGGATTTAAGATTTATGATTTATGATTTATATAATTATTATTAATACATATGTTTACATTGTGTATGCGTATATAATTTAAAAAATAAAAAATATTCAAAAAAATTTATAATTGGACATAATTTTGAAAACCCTAACAATTTGGGTTTAGGGTATATAAAAAAATAATTATTTGAAAACCCTAACAATAAAAAATATAAAAAACCCTAAACCCTAAAAGTTATTGGACATAATTTTGAAATGACAAAAATAATAATTAAAAATATGAATTGAATGTGATCTCAAATAATAAAGCTATATATAAATTAGATATAAAAAATGTAATGTGATAAAATAAAATGTAACTATATCATTCTTCATTTTTACTTGTAACCAAAACTCCCTTCCCCATTTACATATTTATGCAACATTACTGTTTTAAAAATGCTATTTTTTTTAGTGCGTGTTAGCATTATGACATTGTTAGCAGAAACAACATCCTGGTTGCACCAGTTTGAGTTAGATAATCCGAAGAAGTTTTAAGAAACAATATGTTTTTGCAAAAACTAACAAAATTTCAAAAAATGCTGTAAAAATGTTACTTTGGCAGCAATAACACAATATTTTTTAACCTGTGTAGGGAATTTGCAAGTGCAAAACTTGCAAGTAATATTATAAAATCAGATTTTGTAGTAAGCCAGTACAATAATCAAAGAAATAAAACTACTACGGATTATTTTATGAAATCCGCGTAAAAAACAACTCTATAACAACAGCTTCTTCTTCCTTTGCTTCTTTTTTAACTCTCTACTCCATTATTGGGAGGCAGAACCTTCAGGCAGAAGATATTTAGCTGGTGGGCGCACAGCAACAGCTCCCTTCTGAGGATCAGAATACTTTCTGTACACAACCTTCAGCTTTCCATTTCCAACAGAGGAGTGGAAGCTCGCCAATAGTCTAGCACAATCCCTGTTTGCAACAATGCCAAATAGAATTAAAATTTAAGAAACACCACTTGAATGATAAAAATCCAAATAATATTAGCAAGACCCAATCTATTTTGCGTACATAAGTTGTTCTTGTGAGTAACCCGTGTGCAACTTAAGTGTCTCATTCCAAAGGGGAGTCTTGTTCAGAGTGCATCTAGCTGCAAAGACTGCTGAGGCAGCAAGCATTGATGGGCAATACCTTAAGGTCGCGTAATTCATCATTCCCAACTCAGATAGAAAATGGGACATGATTTCCAACTGAAAAATGCAGATATCCATAAACACATTCAGACAAGAACACATCAAATGAAAACAAGGTAAGAAAATCATATTTTACTTGGACTTGAAAAAAAGAAGAAGTTCACACTCACTCACCTCCAGATCTGGGACTGAGGCCTTGATAAAACGCACTAGGAAAACAAAAGTTGTGGGAACAGTCAAAGTCCATTCCAACTTTCCTAGTATAATTTTCTCCATAACAAGTATCTGTTCATGAGTATAAGCCCTATCTGAGAGGTGTACAAAGTCATTAACCTGCAAAGCAAGACAAAGTGTAATGTTATTCCCCTGTTTTTTATTATCATGACATTCATCATCAAGGCAGCAACGAAAATATTACCTCAGGTGGCCAGATTTCTTCATACTTGGATGCCATTAGCATGGCACTGACACCTACCAATTGCAGATCCCTTCTTGGAACAGTCTTAACTGCTAGGAATCGATCGATTATATTGATAGTCAGGTAAAGGGTCTCAGGTGAAAGTTCAAACTTGCTGTGGACATCAATCAGCCAATCAATCAAAATAGCTCTCATCCTCTCATTTATCTCAGGTTGAGAGTCTATGTAGTCACGGGGGCGACTTTCGTGCTTCATGCATCAAATGTTCATTCACAATATTAGAATGTCATCACATCAGACTAATACAAAAAACCCACAACAGAAACCATGTTTGATACCTCAACAAGTTTATAGAACTTGTAAATGTCATCAATATACTCCACAGCAGCAAGTTCGTTGTCAACATCACTGGCATCGATGTCAATAATATTCTCCTTTGGTTTGTTAGTTATGCCACATGCTGCCTATAACATCAAAAGGAGGAAAGATGGCATGGCATATTAGTTGTATAACATTGGTTCAAAGAAATTTCTTTTTCATTTTATTTCTATTAACTGTGTATCTACCTTGCTTCTAGCGGTGAGAACTGAAGTAAAAGCTTGTGAATTCTTCTTGTCTTTCTGGACCTCTTTGTCTGGACTATCTTCAATGTCAATGACTTCCTCAGGCTTTGGTTTGACCGTAACTTTCTTCTGAGCCGGCTTGGGGACTCTCTTGGCCGCAGCAACAGGAGCAGGACCAGCCACATTAGCACAGGCTTGTTTCTACAACTCCAAAACCAAATACAGTCATGACATGATAACATAACTATATTGAACAATACAATCCACCTTAAGGTAAAATGAAACAAAGTAGCATAAAGAGTAGGTCACCTTGTTATTCTCTACAACTGCTGCGGCTTGTGCGTTGGCAAGTAGTTGGGCACCAAAACTCCTAAAAGAATCATAATAATATCACATCAATATTGAGTGATTCAGAGAAAGAAAGAGAGAGATAAAGAAAGAAAGAGAGAGGGAGGAAGAGATAGGAAACCTTGTGATGGGGCGATGAGGCTTGACTTCAACTCCTCTTACATTTGCCAAATTCCCAATATCACCCAACGCCTTGCGATTCTTTCCATCCGCTGCACCGTTCTTCTTCTGTTGCTTTCCTCCTCCTATTACCGCTTCACCTAGGAAATCACAACCAAACCACCCATTCAAAAAAGGTAACAGACAGATTGCTTCTTATCTAAACAAACAGATTTACAAGATAACTCCAACAACAACAAAAAAGTCTACACTAGAGAACTTTTTTGGTCTGAAAAGATTGATGAGTTACACAAAGAGATTTGTGTACAAAGATCCGGGAAAACTGAAACTTGTCCGTTATACAAAGGGTTTTGATTCCAAACAGTGCTTTTCATATTTCCATCCGATACAATAGAAACCAACCCAGAAACAAAATCCCAACTTAAAGACAAAACTTGAACCATCTTCCCAAGGGGAATCAGAAAATAAAGACTCGTTCACACAAGAAACAGACATTAAAAGAAAATACAAAGTTGAAAAGGACACTACCTCTGGCTTGTTGTTGAATTATTGCTCTTGACGCCATTTGGGATTCTTTTGGTTTTGAAATGAAATCAAAATATGAAAGAATACAAATCTGGGTAGAAGCGTGGGTTACTTTCCCCTTCCCTCTCTTCTCTCTCTCTCTCTCTCTTTCTCTGGGCGACGAATGAGCTTGGATGAAAATGAGGGCGAGAGGGACAGTGAAATAGCCTTCACATTTGAAGCTGAGAGACACAACGCTTCTCCTCCCTTTAACGGTCAATTTCTGTAGTCGAATTTGGACCTTTGGATTTACATTCATCGACGATTGAGGTTCGACAATAATATAGCCGTTGGAAATTCAAAAACTAGAACGTGCCTGTACAGAAAGTATTATAATGGAATGGAAAAAAAAGGAAAATAATAAGTAAATAAATAAAAATGTCACGGGTAATAAAATGTCTTCTTAATTTTTATATCTGGCAAATTAATTTTATTTATAATTTAATTATTATTTTATTATGACTTAATGATGCCGTGAACTCTCTAATTCCTTTTTTTTTTAATTTCTGATATAATTTTTTTATATTTTGTACAGCCAGAAAAGAATAGTAAAATGCTAAAAATTCTTAAACATAGTATTTATTTAATATATGAAAACAATAATACACATTCTAAACAAAGGTTAAATACTTTATAATTATCTATATTCACTAACAATTTTTAATAATGAAATTATAACTCAATTCCATCACATCATTATCATTTACATTATCATATAAACAAAATTATTTTAAATTTAAAGTTTACTTTAAACTTGTATATCAATAAGTCTCTATACAAACTAGAAAAAAAAAGTAATTAAGACACATTCACATATCAAAATTTAGTATGAGGAGTCAGATCCCACATAATATTGAATTCATGATAATTTGTTTTGAATCCTAATTAAAATTGAGGAGACTTGATAACCAGTGTCACGATAAACTTAAATCTCGAATAAGATAATGACTTTGATACAAAATTAAGATAATAAAATTTAAATGTAAATCAATCTCACGAAAAATTGGTTTAATAAGGTGGATTGGTCTCCACTTATATAATATAAGTTAGTTGGTTTAATAAGGTGGATTGGTCTCCACTTATATAATATAAGTTAGTTTGATCTCTAGTTGATGTAGAATCTTTAATATAAATTCTCATGTCAAGAACATTGTAAATTCATGTAAAAAAACATATGTATAAAAATTGAGAAAGACAACTCAACTTAATTTTTCTTTTAAATCTGATATAAAATTTATCTATATATAATATAATTAAGTTAATATTTAATGAAAACTCTACATTTAGAGGAATAACATATCTAACATTCTCCTCATCTTTGAGAACTTCATCCATATTGAGTTAAGAAAACTATTTGATGGGTACTGTAACTTGACTTCCCTTTGGTGAGGAGCAAATGTAGGTCTAACAAAAAAATGTGTGCACCAAATGAAAAAGCGTGAATTTCAAGCTTGGTCCCTTATTCCTGATTATCCAAATGCATAAAGATTGGGGATAAAATGTTGTTATTATTCCTATTATTATTATTATTACTATTATTATTTTAATATATTAGTATTATTTTTAAGTTAGATTAAATTTTTAGTCCTTTTTAGTTTTTTATTCCAAGATTTTGGTCTCTCTCTCTTATTTTTAGGCGATTTTAATTCTTATATGTTAGAAAACTCATAATTTAGGTTTAATTTCACTTTTATGTGCATTTATTTAAATTTTATTAGTGTAATACTTTTTGGGACAGTCAGTGATTTTTCTCTTTTAAGGAGTTTTCACGTTAAATCTAGTGCAATTTCTTAATTGTCTATTCGTGTAAATAATGACAAGCAAATCTTCTCAAATTTGCCATTCTTCTTCTCCGCAGATTTTTTTTTTATAAATCAGAATTTCTTCTTCAAAAAATTTAAATATTCTTTCTCGCTCGCGTTCATAAAGCTGATTGATTTAATTGGACGGATACTTGATAAATTAGATAATTGAACACAGAGTTTTATATTGATGATTGTACTATTGAAATTTGAGTTTATTTTAGAAATTTTTCACTTATAGTTTTACTATAATCAATTTCTAATTTATTTAAATTTTTTTATATTTAAATTTATTTTCTTATCATTATTATTTTTATTTTCTATTTAAAAAAAAATATTCTTTTTCTTTCTCTTCCTCTATTTATCCACATACCATCTTTTCATAATTGGTAAACTTAATCAATATTCATTAGAACATCTAACTAGTCCAAATAAGATGACTTTGTTCAAATAAAAAAAATATGTATACAACTTAAAAATAAATAAATATAAACACTACATTTTTTAATAATAATTTAATTATTTACAAAATATTATAATCAATTAATATTATAATTTTGTTTAAGAAACAAACTTTATTTGTATAATAAACTTATATAGTTATTTTGAACTTTCCAAAACAACTACAATTATCTAATATATTTTAATATTACAAAATTAGTTTGTAACATGAGATTCCCACCTTATTTACATATTATAAGTTGACATTATTTTTAGTCGATATGAGATTTTTAACACATCTCCTTGAGTCAAGGAATGAACATGTAACATTGTGTTTGTTTCTAAGGTTCCACTATAGACGACGACAAAAGTGCACTAACAAGCTGTGTTTGTTTCCACTGATTGAAGCGAAATTGCGAGCGTGTAAAAGCGGGTAAAGTTCCGAAAAGGTTTCTCATGTATGAAAGGAAAAATGTGAAGAAAGTCACATAGACTATGCCAAAGTTACGTTCTTACCATTCAATTAGTGTTGAATCCACGTGAGTGCACAATGCATATTCATTTGAGAAAAGCTACATGGCCATGCATGCAAAGGTCTTTCGTTGGTGTATTTAGGTAAGATTTCATGAATCCAAAGCAATGTAATCCAATTTGTATGAGTTGGAAATTGATTTTGTGATCACAAGTACACGCATAATCAATTATCACTGTTTCACGAATGGTCCATAATACATTTTGAACTATTTTTTCAAGGATAATCGATGTTTGATTTGCAATAGTCGATTGACTTAAATTTGTATGGATAATTGATATTTCCTTTGTATGGATAATCAATATTGTCTTTATTAATCAATATTGTTTTTTTCATGGTGAGAAGAGAATTGATTATGGACAATGTAATACGCTTATCAGAAGCTAATTGATTTTTATATATTTCAGATTTTTATTTAAATATGATATTAAATAATTTAGGGTTTGTATTTATTTAATATTTTGAATACTTTAAAATTTTTATTTATTTCATATTTTTTATTTATTTAAGTAGGACATTAAATAATTTTTTATTTGTATTTATTTAGGATTTTGAATATTTTAAAATTTTTATATATTTCATATTTATGTTAAACATGATATAAATAATTTAGAATTTTTATTTATTTAAGATTTTAAATAGTTTAGGAATTTTATTTATTTCATATTTTTTATTTAAGTACATATTAAATAATTTAGGATTTTTATTTCTTTTGGATTTTGAATATTTTAGGAATTTTATAGATTTTATATTTTTATTTAAATATTACATTAAATAATTTAAGATTTATAACTATTTAGGATTTTGAATATTTTATGAATTTTTTATATTTCAATTTTTTTATTTAAATAGGACATTAAATAATTTAGGATTAGTATTTATTTAAGATTTTGAATAATTTAAGAAATTTTTTTATTTTTTTATTTAAGTAGTATATTAAATAATTTAGGATTTGTATTTATTTAGAATTTTTAATATTTTAGGAATTTTATATAATTCACATCTTTATTTATATATGACATTAACTAATTTAGGATTTGTATTTATTTAAGATTTTGAATAATTTAGTAATTTTATTTATTTCATATTTTTATAAATAGAACATGAAATTTAAGATTTTGAATATTTTAACAATTTTAGATTTTTATTTAAATAAAACATTACCTAATTATGGATTTATATTTATTTTGAATTTAGAATATTTTAAGATTTTTATATATTTTAGATTTTTATTTAAGTAGAATATTAAATATATTTTTTTTTCACAATTGGAAATATGTTATGACAATTTCACATAATTCGTATATTTTCCAAAATTAATTCTTACACATTACCATAAATAAATTTTTAATTAAAAGCAATTATAACCTACAAATAGATCAATCAAATTAGTTTTTCAAAAAAAAAAAAATAGAAGGGTAAATTTGTAATCTTTCATATTTATCAATTAAAAAATTACAAATCCAATTACACTCATCACATTACTCACAAACATTCATGAATTTTTCCTACACTTTCCACTCTATTTACCTTAACCTAAACAAACTCACTTTCTTCACACATTCCTTTCAAATAATCTCAAATCCACTTCCTAATCCAAAAATAACATTATATGTAACACACACATACATACACACACATAAACACTTTAATTCCAAACAATTCAATTCCCTCTTTATAAATATTTAAATATATCACCAAAAATTAAATAAAAACATATAACATAGCATTTTCTTCTCATCCATCACCTCATCCTTTCACCCACCACATCATTTATTCTAGTGTAGGAACACGATCATCACTATCAAATCAAAACAAAAACCACACAATAAAGGGTAAGATAGTAATTAAACACTTTCATAAAAAAAATAACAATAATTTTATCATTGAGCCTACACCAAAAACATGTTCACCAAACATGATCAACTCAACTGTTTATCCATCTCATGGGACATCACATGCTACATTCCATAAGTATAACACTTGCATGTCATTAAACCCATCACACAGACACTTCGCTTCGGAAAGATATACAAATGTGTTGAATTTAGATTGCAGATATTTTGCACCTCACACTATTGTCCTCTTTGGCACTCGAAAAAGGGAAGAAACTATATCTACTCACATGACATGGTAAATTCCTATGACTTATAAGACACAATTCTTTTTCAAACTGCAAACTAAGTTATAGAAACCTCTATCAACTTTCATCACTTGATACATTTCTCTATGTGAGTCAAGTAAACAATAAAGTTAGAATAATTTTTTACAAACATTCTAAATTCAATACATTTACCACTATGCAACACAATGTTATCTTTTTGGTTACATCATGTCCACATTAGAATTATCAATCTTAAATCACATCCCTTTGCATTTCACTACTCACATTCACCATTACATTTTTTATATAACATAATTTCATAAAATAAAAATCAAACAATTCAATTAAAACATATAATTGAATATTTTATCTACAACTATAAATGTAACAATCATATTTATTTTAGTATTGAAACATCTTTTTAAAAGCTCTAAATATTTATTTTAGGACTAACTTGAGCTAAATGTCTAGCGAATTTTTTTATTGTGAAAATTGAGTTGTATCAAATGATAAGTGTAATAATAACTTTTTTTCTCATGTAAATTGGACCTCTTGATTTGTATTTATACTATCAACTTTGTTTATTTGATATTGGAATTTATGGTTTAAATATTTTTTTGGAGATAGAAATGATTACCATTTGTCTCATCATTTTTTCTAGAGATGTGAAAGCTTGAAGCTAAAAAGAGAAAGTCATTTCTAGATCTTCTTGCCCAACCATGACATTTGTCAAACGAGAAGACCATTGTACTCGCTAGGATAGTAGCACTTTCGCTCAGCAAATGCAAAAAGTTTGCACTATTTAAAAGGTTGTCTCTCGTCCAACGAGAAGTCACCTTTTTGGAGTGGCTTAAAAGGTGAAATCTGAATGTGTTGAATGAGATTTTTGGAGGGAGAACGAAATCAAGTTCTTGGAAGAGCTATTGCGAGGGGAAAAACTCCAAAAGGACTTCCCACTTCAATCTTGTCATTCTCTTGACCATTTTTTGTACTCTTGTGTTCTTTCTTGACACTTCATGTGCATGATTTGATTATCTATGCTTTTAGTGTATCTAAACATTGAAAAATGCTTTTACTTTGTATCTAAACATTGAACTTAGTTTTCAAGATTGAATAACTTAGATATGATTCTAGAAATAATTTTATACCTCTTAGTCATTTTAAGCATTTACCCTTCATGAAATTCTTGTGCAGAAAGAATTAAATGATTAACATTTTTGCATTGTTTAGAATTTTTCTTTAAGGAATTAAGACTAGTGAACTTGTTGTGTAAATGTTGGAATTATGTTAGAGATATATTGGTTAGAAAAATTTATTGAGTCTAGTTCACGAAATTCAACCTCAATAAACTTTGCCACGATCTAGTAATATAATTTTAAGTTGGTAGCATTAAATATTTTAAATTGAGAATTATCATAACTCTTTAAATTTGTATGAACCAATGATTTTAAATCTTTAGTTCAAATTAGTAAGAATTCACATTGACTAAACACACACAAATCTCTTGGAAAGTGACATTTGTTAGAATATATGGCTTTAAACTAGAGGGGGTGAATGGTTTAAAGAGGGATTTCAAAAACTTTTAAGCCTTGAATGAAATTACTTCGAGAATATCTTGATTAAGAAATCAGTTTTTCAAAACACAAAGCTAAAAGCACAGCACCAACAAAACAATCGGTTGTTTCGCAGAAACAATCGGTTGTTTATACCAGTTTACAAATATCAAAACTGAATTTAAAGAGTTAAGGGATAGAGAAAATGCACACAGAGATTTATACTGGTTCACTCTAAACCCAGAGCTACATCCAGTCTTCTCAGAAACCACTGAGGAACACCACTAAGCAATCAAACCTAGATCACTTACAACACAACCAAGAAAGTGACCTTGATCCCCTCAAGACACACACTTCTCTTGGCCAACACACCAACACTAAGAATGTTGATCTTAATCCCCTCAAGAACACACAACACTTCTTAGCAAACACACAAAGATTCTTGTTCAACAGATACAAGGACTACACTTGTTACAAAAGCAAATCTGAAATCAATACAAGTAGAAATCCTATCTCACACACTTTGATCAATCTCAATCTCTAAGCAATCTCAACTCTTTGAAAAACTCTAAAACTTGTGTTAATTGTTCTTTTTCAAATTTGTTTTTCTGAAGATATTCAAAGATGTTGTTTGTTACCAAATCTTAACAAACTATTCATTGCATTTAAAGATTGGTCAAAGCATTAAAGACTGGAACGTAATCAGTTAAAATCATTTAAAGCTTAGTGAAAACAAAAACCATTTTTCTGTTATGGTACCAAAACAAACAATCGGTTGTTTCCTCGAATCAATCGGTTGTTTTGGTTTTAACAGCTCAACCATTTGAAAAATAATTTTCAATCTTTTCTAAAATCACCTAAGTATAAAACAATCGGTTGTTTCGACAAAACAACATGTTGTTTTTCACTTAGCTTGAAAAATACTTTTTCTTTTAAAAAAGATTGAGAATGCGTATGCCTTGGATTCAATCAAGAGTGGATTACAAAACTCAATCTACCCTAGATCCTATCTAAGACAACTCAACAACAGCAAGCACAACCTAGCCTTCAACATCCTTCAAAGTGTTTTGGATTCTTCAAAGCTTGAACACCACTTGGTTCAACAATCTCCCCCTATTTGATGAAGACAAATCCCTGATGCTTGTGTTGTACCTGATTGAATCTGAAGTAGTTCCTGCAAAGCACAATTTTAAGCAAAACACATAACTTCTGATATTTGGTTAACACAGAAACAAATATAGAAATTTAGAACATAATATCAGAGCAAACAATCAAACAAAATATAGGAGCAAAAACCTATAAGGTTTTACTCATCCAAACTGTTTTTGAAAGAAAAAAAACTGAAATCAAAACACAGCATATATCTCCCCCTATTTGTCTTCACAAATAGACAAAAAAGAAGAGATGAGAAAGATAATTGTTCTTAGTATAGTAGATTTAAAACAACAAAAGCAGAAAGAATAGAAAACTGATACAACCACAAAAAACAATCGGTTGTTTCGATACATCAACCGGTTGTTTTTCTTCATTCATCATCATCAGCATATTGAAGATCAAAAATTTGGTTATGTACTGCTTCAATTTGTTCATCTAGAGTCATGAAACGTGCATCCATACTGTCAAACCTGTTATCAATCCTCTAGAAATTGCTGACACAAAGATCATGGAGATTCCTTTGATTCTCCGCAAAGCTATCAAGCCTATTCATCATGAGTTCTTCAAAAGAAGACATGGATTGCATTCTTTCTTCTTGATTTCCAGCACCAACACTAGGTCCAACATCTTGATGTGCTTCAGGTAGATCTTCATGTTGAAAATCCATATCAGCAGGTTCATCTTGTTCATGATCAGCAGCAGTACTAGATGAGGCTCCAAAGTCACCATCTTTGCTAATCCATTTGCCACCTACTTTGGTGAAACCCATTTTGCTGAGAGATCCATTGTTCAACTCTTGAGTTGACTTGACTAACTCAGATGTTTCATCATCCTCTAGGTTCACTTCAAAATAATGCAGAAATTTAGAAATCAAAACAGCATATGGATAACTATAGTCACTTAACCTCATTGCCTTTTGCATGTGCTCTTTGATGATGTGTATCCAATTAATTCTGATCTTCTTCATAATGCAGAAGATGTACACCAGATCTTCCTCAGTGAGAACAGAATGATTGCTTCCCCTTGGAGTTAGAATCCAAGTCACAATGAAAGCTAGCAATCTTTCATCAAGTCTTAAGCCACCAACCGAACAAGTACTAACTTGTGCATTTTGGTTCTTCAAGCAACTCTTGTAGTATTGAACTTTGTTGAAGTCCTCCACTACACCAAGGTTCCCTTTGTTAATTCTGAGGCCTGAGTACTTTAGACCAGCTACAACAGTCCACACTTCATGTGTAATCTCCATATCTACACCTTTTACATGAGAAACAAGGTTGTTTCCCTCAAATTTGAGATTTGTGTAGAAAACTCTTATCAAATCTGGATAGATATTCCCTTTCGTCTCCAAGAACTTTCTAAGGGACTGATCTTTGAGGAGCTTTCTTACAGCTTTTGACTTTTCAGCCAATCAAAGCAAACAACTTTAGGGTTGTTTATCACTTTGGTGCTAGTTTCAAATCTATATCTCTTAATTAGATCATTATCACTAGAAAACCATCCTTCAAGCCTTCTTCCAGACCTTACAGTTCTGGATTTGACTCTTCTTGAGGTGGGAGGAGTTGAATCCATGATGGTAGAGATGAACAGCAGAGAAAAGCTCACTCACCAATTTTGCAAGAGATGTTGCAAGAGATATTGCAATGGGTTGTTCTTGTGGAAGAGATAAGCTGCAACAGATTTTATAGCAATAACAGAATTATAAGATATTCAATGACAGGAGTGGGTACCAGATTTTCAGAGAGAGAGGACTTGACCATGCCCTGCACAAAAAACATCAGAAAAAATAGAAAATCACATGGTCTTCACATGTGATCTTTGACTAGTCATTAAGACTCTTGAATTTCCAAGATTTTGGAATATATTCCTTTATGATTGTTGTAACTTCTTTCTGAGCGTGATCAGCTTTCAACTCAGGTTCATTGACCAAGGATTCTCTCTTTAATTTGATCTGCAACGGATAGAAAATCAAAATAGAAATTAAATTGGTTTCTTCACAGTGCTGTCAGACTCAAAACAATCAGTTGTTTCGAGAAAACAATCGGTTGTTTTTCTGCAACAGTAAACTCATTTTGAATTTTTAAGCATGAGCAGAAATAGATCAAAGCAAATGAAATTTAACATTTTAAGAAGATTATTCAAACATGTAAAAGAACTTAAAAACAGAAATTAATAACATAGATAAGGAATATCTTATCCTTTGTGTTGTTCTTTCAATGAGCCATGTGCTTTGAGATCAAGAAGCCTCATTTTGACTGTTGAGGGTTTTTGGATATATACAGACATTGATTCAGCTTCAATGTTGGTCTCTTTCTTCAAAAGGCTTGATCAGATGACCCAGTCCTTCACACTTCTTTTAGATTTCCTGCACAAGCATGAGTTCAAGCAACAAGATTTGACCCCTTCGCAAATGTGGATCCAATTTATTTCTTTTTCTCATTTGGAACCTCACATTCTTTAGGAATCCATTTCATGTAGCCTCTAGAAACAGAAAACTTTCTTATTTTGCAGAATCTAACCGAATGACCTCTTTTCATGCAATAGAAGCATGTAACAATCAGTTGTTTCGATGGTCCAATCGGTTGTTTTTCTGGCATTTTCGAAAATGATTTTGAAAATCTATCTTGTTTGTTTTGTGGGTTAAAACCCAATCCAGCTTTTCCAAAAGCACAGTTTTGAGATGCCAAGACACTCTCAAAGTTGGATTGATCTTTAGAAAGCTTATCCACAGTTTTAACAAGATAGTGAACCTTATTTTCAAGATTTTAGCAATTTTCACAAACAAGAGTATTACACTTGCAAGAGGAGTTTCTGTAAATGATTTCAATGTTTTCAAAATCTGTTTTTGAATTTTCTAATTCCTCTTCCAGTGATTTTACTCTGTTTTCAAGTCAGCTTTTCTTTTCTTTTAACCGATTGTTCAAGAGGGTCAATCGGCTGGCTTCTTCATGCGTTTCTTGAAAAGCTTGAAGTAATTGACCATAATTTTCAGAGTTTGAGGAGTTAGATGAACTTACACTACTTGAGTCATCCTCCTTTCTGGCCATGAAGCAGAGGTTGAGACTTTTCTTGTTTTGCCTTCTTTTCCTTCTTGCTTCACTCTTTGACCTTGCCTCCTTTGGTTCATTATTTCCATGAGCAGCCTTGAGTGTGTCCCACATCTCTTTAGCAGTTTTGCATCTTGATATCCTGAAAAACTCATTAGTATCTAGTGCAGAAGCTATTATGTTTTGAGAGCACAATCAAGCTTGGCCATTTTACATTCATCATTGGTCTATTGAGACAAAGGTTTTGCAATGAAAGAACCATTCTTTTTAAACTTTGGAATGTAAGGACCATTCTCAATTGAATCCCAAATTCCTTGATCAATAGATTCCACAAAGATTTTCATTTTGGCTTCCCAATACTTGTAATTCAATCCACAAAATAAAGGTGGTTTTTAGATTGAAGCACCTTCCTCAAAAGATTGTTTTCCAGCCATAGAAATTTTTTTTTGGATCAACTTGAATAACTTTCAAGAACCAAGCTCTTGATGCTAATTGTTAGAATATATGACTTTAAACTAGAAGGGGGGTAATGGTTTAAAGAGGGATTTCGAAAACTTTTAAGCCTTGAATGAAATTACTTCGAGAATATCTTGATTAAGAAATCAGTTTTTCAAAACACAAAGCTAAAAGCACAACACTAGCAAAACAATCGGTTGTTTCGCAGAAACAATCGGTTGTTTATACCAGTTTACAAATATCAAAACTGAATTTAAAGAGTTAAGGGATAGAGAAAATGCACACAGAGATTTATACTGGTTCACTCTAAACCCAAAGCTACATCTAGTCTTCTTAGAAACCACTAAGGAACACCATTAAGTAATCAAACCTAGATCACTTACAACACAACCAAGAAAGTGACCTTGATCCCCTCAAGACAAACTTCTCTTGGCCAACACACCAACACTAAGAATGTTGATCTTGATCCCCTCAAGAACACACAACACTTCTTAGCAAACACACAAAGATTCTTGTTCAACAGATACAAGGACTACACTTGTTACAGAAGCAAATCTGAAATCAATACAAGTAGAAATCCTATCTCACACACTTTGATCAATCTCAATCTCTAAGCAATCTCAACTCTTTGAAAAACTCTAAAACTTGTGTTAATTGTTCTTTTTCAAATCTGTTTTTCTGAAGATATTCAAAGATGTTGTTTGTTACCAAATCTTAACAAACTATTCATTGCATTTAAAGATTGGAGCGTAATCAGTTAAAATCATTTAAAGCTTAGTGAAAACAAAAACCATTTTTCTGTTATGGTACCAAAACAAACAATCGGTTGTTTCCTCGAATCAATCGGTTGTTTTGGTTTTAACAGCTCAACCATTTGAAAAACAATTTTCAATCTTTTCTAAAAACACCTAAGTATAAAATAATCGGTTGTTTCGACAAAACAACAGGTTGTTTTTCACTTACCTTGAAAAACACTTTTTCTTTTAAAAAAATTGAGAATGCCTATGCTTTGGATTCAATCAAGAGTGGATTACAAAACTCAATCTACCCTAGATCCTATCTAAGACAACTCAGCAACAACAAGCACAACCTAACCTTCAACATCCTTCAAAGGGTTTTGGATTCTTCAAAGCTTGAACACCACTTGGTTCAACAATATTTGAACTTCTCATTTCACTAATAGTACGACTTGGACACTTGCTAAGGGGATAACATCAAATTTTTCTCTTTTATGATATTTTCGCTTAAGTGAAGATCGCTCGAGTTATGTTCCTCCTCTTAGTTTCACTTTCGCTTGAGTGATCAAAGTGTCGCTTGAGAAAAAAATGTAAACTAGATACCTACAATCAATTATAAGACCTATACCAAATTGATTAAAAAAACTAATATATTTTAACTTTTAAAATAAAGTAAAGTTCAACACTTATTCAACTAAGTAAAGATCAAATTTGATGAAGTTTACAACATTCAACTCCAATTCCAAATGCATATCCTCCAACAAACGTGAATATTAATATCTCCAATTATAATGTTTTTCATTTATAAGTTCTAATTTTCATTCCAAAACTTCTAACCATTTAAGCCTATATCTTAAATCCTATAGCTCTAACCATTTCCATCAAGTGTTCAAATACATTTATATATCAAATTATAACACATAGCTCACTCACATTAACCTAAAATGATAAAAAAAAATTAATATACACTTAATTTCACTAAATATTCAAATAAAAACTTAATCTCATTGAATAGAGCTACAAATTTAAATTAGTTTATTAAATTTTCTAATAACACTACAAGAAAATGATTAAATGGTAACTAATTTAGAAATAAAAAAATAGTTTCTATAGTAACTAATTTAGATACCATTTTATAAACTAAAAATTATTGGATACTAAAATAGTATCTATTATTAATAAAAATTATAATATATTTAGATACTATATTTTTGGTAGCTAATAATAATAAAAAAAAAATTTAGAGATATTTTTTTTAGTCTCTTGTTAAGATGTAATTGGAAACCATTTTTTAAGTCACTTTTAATCTATAATTGGAAACCATTTTTTAAGTCACTTTTAATCTATTTTAGAGACTACTTTTTTGTCTATAAAAATAATAAAATTAGAAACTAATTTTTTAGTTTATTAGATACTTAAATTTTTAGTCACTTTTATTTAAATTTAGATACTAATTTTAGAGTAATTAAATTTTATAAATTAATTATTAATTATTAATTTATAAATATTTTTAATTTATATGAATAAATTTACTAATTTATTAATTTTAGTGTAATATTAAAATAATTAATATCAATTTAAAAATTATATTTAAAATGGTATTTTATTCTTTTAATTTTATTTAAATATATAATTAAATTAATAATAAATTAAAAATATTATTTAAATTAAAAATTTAATAAATTAATTTAAATAAAATGCATATTTTCAAAAACATATTTTATTTTTTAAAATCTTTTCAAAGTTTATCTGCCGATCTCACTCTGATCAACGCACTCTGCAACTAGACGACAATCCAACGACGCGACAACACCCTGCAACTGCAACGTACCCGCGACGACAACGCATCTTGCAAGGGCAACGCACCTGCGGCGGCAACAACGGACCTGCGATGACAATGCACACTGCGACAATGACGCTTCTCTACTTTGAAGGAGGCCAACCTCGCTTATCATCGTAAGTTTCATTCTCGCTCCATTAAATCGTGCTCCATTCTCAAGCTTCACAACTTTACTCATTATGTATCTTTTTCATCTTAAAACCCTAGATTCTCTCAATAGAGAATGACCTTCGTTCAAGAATAATTAGGAATTATGATGGTTCAAATGTCTAGTTTCATACGCCTGGCATTTGATTTCAAATCATTTTTTCCTTTTATCTCGTCATACAATATTGTTATTCACTCTGGTCCACTGTTCCTATATGTAATTATTTTATTTATGCTATTTCAGCATAATATATTTATACTTTGTTTCTATTGATTATTCTTTCTACATCATAGGATATTACCTTACAAGCCATCCTCTAATCCTGGAGCTGGTGATATTTTAATGAGATTTTTGTGATCTGTCATTCTTTTATTTTCCTTCTCTATGTTCAAGCAAAGAAAGGTAACCATCAAAGTTTCTCAGTAAATAAATCATACACTAATGTCAAAAAAAATAAGCGGATGAATACAATGTGTATATTGTCAAATGGTTATGGTATTTCACAATGTTTGACAAATTGCAATCAAACTTATACCCAGGCTATGTTTGATATGTTATTTCTGAGTAGCTAATGATATAGAGTAATAGTTCTAATAATATACATTAATAGCTCAACAAGTGAGAATACTTTATGCCAATTTTATTTGAACATTTAACCCTTGCCAGCCTCCTCAAGATTAAAAGTGTGGATTGGTGATTTCATTTTGAATAATTTGAGTAGCATTCATTGAATTTGAGTAAAAGTACATAATTAATGTTGTATTATCATATTGCAGTGATGTTAAGCCACCAGGGATGGGCTAATGAAGAGGGTTTTGGATAGTTTGCAAAAGGTTATAAGTATCCATGGTAAATCCTCTCCAAAGATGTCTAGATGGTAATTTTTTTTTTTTTGTTTTTTGCCTGGATATGTAATTTAACATGGTTATACTACTATAAGCCTACCTATTATATATATATATATATATATATATATATATATATTTCTTTTTTTTTCAATTTCTTTCTAAAGTAGCTAAGACCTTTGAAAGGTGAATGGAATAATCATTGGCTTATATGGAGTTTGATTTTATGTGAATATATGAATTTAATAGAGCTACGAGCTAAGAACATATCATATACTCTTGTACGCATAATGTTTCACTTAACCGTCATTAGCATGATTTATACCCAAATACCAAACTTGCTTCGTAACATTGTTTTGACATCACAAACATGTGATAGATGAATCATTTTATCATTGGTTACTCCTTTTTCCATCATTTTCAACTTGTGAAAAGACATGCAACTGAGATTTTCACCTCTGTTATCATCTCAACAGTATTCTCACTGTAATAAACTACCTTAGAATAAGACGTCCCACTATATTAGAATTGTTTCGTCGCACGCACCAACAACGACGTAAAGACAACTCTTAGGTGGATCAAAAATCACATAAAAAATCACCAACGACGTAAAGACAACTCTTGGGTGGATAAAAAATCAGAACAAGTAAACGTAATGAACTTTCACAATACCAAAATATAACCATCAAACAATTTCGCATAAATATATATCACTGGAGCACAAAAACATATTGTGACCAAGCCACATTTATACCGTGCAAATTTTCTACCATAAGGTGCTATCAAAGTTTCACTAGCTTTCCTCATCTAAAAAGTATAGTTATTCCAATCAAAGTTCCAACTTAAAGCTATCACAGGAAATTATGATAATCAAAGCTTCATTTTTATCCATCAAATCTCACATAGTAATACATATTCATAGGCATGTAATCAACTCCACATGCAATCATTTCAAGAAAAAAAGGATAAAGAGAAACACAGTTTTAAAAAAATTATGATCAATAATCTTTTGTGCTAGCATCACTAACGATGTGTTTGCTTTTGGGGGTGGTACTATAGTCACAGATGGATTAGAGGTGTCACCCTCGTTTGCTTCAAGGGGGAGGGGGGGGGGGGTAGAAAGGGAAAGTTGGGTGAGTTTTTGTACCTCTCATTGGTGAAGAGAAAGTTGAAGGGGAGAAGAGAAAGCCACATGGACTTCTACAACTTACATTTTTACCCTCAATATATAATAAAAGATAATTAAAATCATTTTTTTAATTCTATTTCAAATTAATGGTACAAACCCAAGTAAATAATAATAATAATAATAATATAAACTATTATTAATACTAATAATATAAATATTAAAATAATAATAGTATTTAAAATTAATTTATAAAATAATAATAAAACTATAAATAATAATATTAACTAAAATAATTTTTTAAAATAATGATAATAAATGTAAATCAAACAAATTTAATAAATTATTATAATATTATTACTATTTTTTTATATTAAATATAAATAATGTTATTAATAATAATAAAAATAAAAATAATTATTTATATAAAAATAAATTTATATAATAATAGATAATATTAATAATCTAAAATACTTAATTAATTTTTATATATTAAATGAATTTTTAAATTTTAATTTTTTTTCAATCACACTCATCATATTATGTATAATTTTTTTATGACAAAATTTTATGTTCTAAAAGGGACTTGTATTTTTTTATATTTCATATTTTATTATTTAAATATTTTAAAGACTAGGGTAAATTTGTAAACTTATATTTTTACATATTTAAAAAAATTTAAAATTTTATCACAACCATCACATCACTCACAAACTTCAATAAATTTTGCTCACATATCCCAATCCAAACATTCTCAACTTTCTTCTCAAATCCTCACACTCCCACACCCTCAACTTTCCATTCCCCCACACCCTCTAATCCAAACATAGCATAAGACATAATTTTATCTTGAAAAAGCTTAATGACTTATTTATAAACTTAGAGAGAATATAGAGAAAATATATTTTAGAGAGATGATAATTTTTAAGAAATAAAGTTAAAAAAAATATTTGTTTTCTATTTATAAACTTTTTAACTTAACTAATAAATAAAATATACATACATTTAAACACTTTTGATCTTTCACAAATTTAACTTGATCTATACATTATGTTCTCTTCAGTTATTTTATATTTACTAACTAATTTATAAGTTAGTTTCTAACACTTTTAAGGCTGATAAACACTTTTATTGGCTCATAACTTATAAGTTAACAATTTATTAGTTATAAATTTCCTAGTTAGAAATTTATACCTATAAACGAGTTTATCAACTAGTTTTGCCAAACACAATATATAATAAAATCAACTTTATTTGTTGGAAATAAAAATTTGTAATTTGTCAATTTTTTTTGAAAAGTATTCTATATATATATATATAAAGCATAAATAAACAATTTAAGAAAAAAAAATTATTTGTTGGAAATAAAAGATTGTAATTTGTTAATTTTTTTTTGAAAAGTATTCGCAAAGGAAAATATATGTTTTAAATAGTTGCGAATTAACCTCTCTTAATTAAAATACTATTTTAACCTGTTTTATTCTCTAGAAAGTTATCACAATACCCTGACCTGGGCAGATGCATCCCCAATTTTATAAAATTATAAGGAAATATACGGTTTTTTTAAAGTTTGCACCCCGCAAAGTTATATATTCACCCAATAATTAAGTGATGGACTCAATGTTAAACAAGCGTGCACAGTTATTTAGATTTATTTTTTGTTTCTCCCTCATTAATTTGATTGGGTTGTCGTGGCCAGAAAACTTTAATATGGAATAGTAGAGCAAAAAGTCAAACAAGGCATTATTTCAATTTTTAAATCAAAGAGATTAGAATTAAATGAAATATAAATTACTTAAAATGATTTCTCGTTACTAAATACGTTATAGCAATCTGAAAAAGTCTTACCAGCATGTTGGTAAAAGCACTCATGCAAGTTAAACAAATATTGTGTTGGCTTGGCAGAGAGATATACGATTGCAATACGTTTTCACGGCATATTTTTTACAGTGAACAATTGCACTACTCATTGACATAGAAAGCACACTATGCAATTTCAAAAGATGTTGTTTTAACATTATGTTGGCTGAAGCCTGTTCTATTAGCAATAACAGTTAGCAGTTAAGTTTTTTTAACAAAGAAACTGTCAAATGGCACCTGGTTGCACTTAGTGAACTTTTCATAAGGCGATGAAGGAATTGGATTGTGCAAAATTGCTATAAAATCAGTTTTGTTAAATTGTGCTTATGAAAAAAACCAAGGGATTTTTTTGCCTGCTTTTCATTAACTCTATTGAGGGACAAAACCTTCAGGCAGAAGATTTTTAGCTGGTGGGAGCATAGCAACAGCTCCTTTCTGAGGATCAGAATACTTTCTGTACACTACCTTCAGCTCTTCATTCCCAACCATGGAGTGGAAACTCACCAATAATCTAGCACATTCCCTGTTTGCAACCAACAAAGCTAAATATAATTAAAATTAAAGAAACAATGATCATGATGAATAACACAATCCAAACAAAATTGGCATGTCCAATTTATGTTCACATACATAAGTTGTTCTAGTGAATAACCCGTGTGCAGCTCAAGTGTCTCGTTCCAAAGGGGAATCTTATTCAGAGTGCATCTAGCTGCAAAGACTGCTGAGGCAGCAACCATTGATGGGCAATACATTACGGTGGCATAGTGCACCAATCCCAACTCAGACAGAAAATGAGCCATGTTTTCCAACTAAAAATTCAGACATTGAGAAAGAAATTCAAACAAGATAGAAATTCAATAATTTAAGAGATTTAAAAAAAGATAAGTTCGCCTTGGATTCTAAATCCTAAACTCTAAAGAAAGAATCAATTTAAGAGATTTGATAAATTTAAAAGGCCAGACACACACACACACTCACTCACCTCCTGATCTGGGACTGTTGCCTTGATAAAACGAATCAGAAAAACAAGAGATGTTGGGACTGTCAAAGTCCATTCCAGATTACCTAGTATTGTTTTCTCCATGACCAGTATCTGTTCATGAGTGTAAGTTGTAAGGCAGACAAAATCCTCAACCTGCAGTTGAAGAAAAATGTTATTCCCTTTACATTTATGGAAAAGGTCAATACATCAAAATGTAGTAACAAATGTATACGTACACACACATACAAACATATACCTGAGGGGGCCAGATTTCTTCATACTTGGATGACATCAGCATGGCACTGATGCCAACCAATTGCAGTTCCCTACAACTTGGAATACTCTTAACTGACAGGAACCGATCAATTATATTGATTGTCAAGTAAAGGGTCTCAAGTGAAAGGTAAAATTTGGTGTTGACATCTATCAGCCAATTAACTAATATAGCTCTCGACCTCTCCTTTATCTCAGGTTGTGAGTCTATGTAGTCATGAGGGCGGTTCTCATTCTTCATGTATCAAATGCACGTTTACATATTAGAATGATCACACATCAAACAGAGCATGCAAAATGGATCAAGGAAATCACGTTTGTTACCTCAAAAAGCTTATAGAACCTGTAAAGGTCATCAATATACTCCACAGCAGCAAGCTCATTGTCGACATCACCAGCATCAATGTCAATAATCTGCTCCTTCGGTTTGTTAGTTATGCCGCACGCTGCCTGTTATAGTTTCACAAAAGCTTCTTGTAAAAAAAAAAAAGAGGTATAGTGGCCTTCTTGTACATATAGCAAGGTTCTTATTTTATGTTCATTTTCTGAACCTACCTTGCTTCGAGCTGTGAGCACTGAAGTAAAAGCGTGTGTTTTCTTGGAGTTGTCATCTCCTTCCCTTTTCTTTTCTTTCTGGATCTCCTCATCTGGGATAGCTTCCTTGTCAATGGCCTTCTTAGGTTTTGGTTTTACAGCGACTTTCTTCTGACACCGTTTATGGACCACTCTTTTGGTCACTGCAACTGCATTAGAAACAGGTGGAGGTCCAGCCACATTGGCAGAAACCTGTTTCTGCAATTCCAAAACAAAACTTAGTCATGACCGTATAGGATAATTAAACAAGTAATATAAAGAGTACTTCACCTTGTTTTTCTTATTCTTATCAGCAGCTGCTGCTGCTTCTGCTTGTGCGTTGGCAAGTAGCAGAGCTCCAAAACTCCTACAAGAATCAATAACAATGTCACCTTAATAGTGAGTAAGAGAGAAGAGAGAGAGAAGAAAAAAATCACCTTGTGATGGGGCGATTAGGCTTGACTTCAACTTCTCCTACATTGGCCAAATTCCCAATATCACCTAATGCCTTGCGGTTCCTTCCATTCGCTACACCTTTCTTCTTCTGCTGTTTCCCTCCCTCCACTACTGCTTCGTCTATGAATTGCAAAAGAACCCACTCATTCAAAAAAACTTATATATCTTTGCATCTAAACACACAGATTCACATGCAACACCTAAGATAATTCCAAGAACAAAAAGAGAGACCCTTTCGTGTTTTCATCCAACAGGAAATAAACCAACCCTGAAACCCCAAGAGCCCAGAGGAATAAGACAAGAAAGATTCAGTCAATCTTATTTTGACAAGAACAAGAAATGATAGTCACTCAAAGAAACAAACAAGGCAGCATCATCGTAAGATCAAAGAGTATAGTATACATGCAATGATTCAAAAAAGACAATACAAAAATACCTGTGCCCTGTTGTTTAACGGTGATTCTTGATGCCATATGAAAAACTCTTTTCTTGTCTTGAATTGAGACAAAGTATGATCTCCTTGGGTAGAAAATTTGCCCCTCTCTCTATGATCAGTGAGAATGAGAATGAGGATGAGATGAGAGGGGACACTTTGCCCTCAACGGTCAATTTTTTTAACCACTCCTGAAGGTTTAATTTTGCATTCATATGACTGTGGAGAGTAACATATATAGCCGTTGGATATTTAAAAACAATCAATAGTAATTAATGGGAAATGAGGAGAAAAGGGGTAATGAATTTCAAAGGAAAAAAAATAATATGGGGTTGAAAGGAAATTCCAACTTTGCGTGAATCAAAGCATGAGATACATTAGAGGATATTAATGCTGAGAAAGTGAAATACAAAGGCATAACGTTCAAATGCATACGTGAGTGATCACACGTGTTTGGAGGGGGATGAACAAAATGTAAACTTCACTTGTGATAGAAAAGTGAAAACCATGGGCAAGAGTCACAGAAAATGCACATATAAAACCATTATTTTATTTAACAAAACATTAAACCATTAAATTAGTTATGAAAGTATGAGAGTTTTTAGTGTCTTTATTTATATTATGTGATACCTCAAAGTTTCACTCTCTGGGAAATCAAATTTTCCAAGAGAAAACTTAGATACTTTAGAAGTATAAATTAACGAGGTTTAATGAAATTCTTTACTAGTGTGTGTAATTATTGTCGTATAGTTCTTTACTAGTGCGTTTCAAAATATGGTTGACATAAATTAGTTTTAAGATACATATATGTTCAAGAATTATAAAAATAATTTAACATATCATGTTACCTCTTGCCAATCACTTTTAAGGCCTACTCTTACAATGGTAATCATCCATTGCATAACGTAATAACCACACTCATGGCTTCTTTGTTGTTTATTACACTATAATTCAATAAAAAGTAAAAGTTAGTATATTGATAAATAATGAAAAGAGAAAGAAAAAAAATTACAAACCTTTAGTCTTATCAATTTGAAAATTTGAAAATTTGAATTGGATCGACCTTTTAGAATGTTATATCCACGCCATGAACTGGTTAATACAAAAAACCTCGTTAGTAGATGATTAATTAGTAACATACAGAGTTAAGTTTATAATGTACTTACCTATCAATGATATTCTTAAGACTTGGGGATATCTTCTTGTGTAGGGAACATAACCACACAACAGTCTTATCAACCATTGATAAAACAAGTAACTGTCAATGACCCTTATATCATCCATGAAAAGAGTTGGTAAATATTTAAAACATGAAATAGTAATAATTGACGACATATAATTAAACTACTCATTAATATAAGGGCATAAATAAATTTGTTTTCCCTCTTTTTCCAGGGTGTTAGTGATTTATGATTGAGTCTCATTTGCCTTTGCTCCAGTGGGATTAGTATATGTGGGATCTAAGAATCCATACACATTTTCCTTCTCCTCAGTGATAGAGACACCATTAAAAAACCTACAAGTAATTAGTTAAAGCATAATGAATGCTAATTTAACATAAATTAAATTGTAATATAGGTAAAGATACTTACATCATAAAAAATTGAATTATATTTATATTGAGCTCCTGATCCCCAACTACAAATTCTAACAAATCTGACATGTATATGTACAATGGCAGCTCAGTCTTTGTTTCAAAAAACGTATCATCCCATGGAACTTCCAGAGGGTCTCGTCCAATCTGTTTAGCAACTACAGCTAAGGAAGCTATAGGATTGTCAATCAGAACCTCATGCTTCCTTTTCAGACTTGGTTTCCGACGAGGTTTCTACAAAATAAAGAACATTAATATTAAATTAGATGTAATATATACATATAAATTAGTATAATGAAATGAAATTATTACCGGAGGTTCTGGCATAATTTGAATGAGGTGTCTGGGCCAGGCAACGAATGTTTGAAATGCTTCGGCCACAATGGTTACCTCATCTGAGGGTAGTGGAACACGAGCATCAGGTACTCGTACTCTTTCAACTGTTACCTTCGTCACATCAAGGGAGAGAGGAACGTTATGTAAGGTAGTGGTCTCTTCATAGACTTTTCCAACGGCCACCACCTAAGGAAGCATGCCGCCCTCTATCAGTAGCCCACATTGCCTAGTCTGGCCAATGATATCCTCCCCTGATGTTGTAGGAGACGCACAACTCCCCTTTGTGCTCTTGGGAGCGGGACTAACAAGGGGTTGAATCGGCTCAACACAAACTTGTTGCGATAGAAACTCTTGTCGCAACTCTAACCGTATTCGATCAATCTCCTTTCTCATCTCCTCCATTAATTCTTCACGTATCTTACTCGTCATTTTTGCTTTGGTCTCTTGGGGGGAGAAGGATGAGTGTCATTGTGAAACTCCAAAATATAGTTTAATTCCAACCCCCTGTCCAGCTGCACGAACATGACCATAATGCTCAGGTTGTCCAATTACTTCAACCAAGATATCGTGACGACCTTCAGGAACAAAATTACCTTGGGAGCTCTAGGAATCCTGCAAGAGACAAAAATCATATTAGTTTTTAATATAATTAATGCTTTAAAATAAATGAAAAAAGACTAAAAATAACTTACAATTTTTTCGATGATAACCCCTGATTGCTCAAAAGTTGGTGCACCTGACTTTTTAATTTGGGTCCTCTTCCATTTTACATGGCGAAAAGGTGGTGATGAAAGAGAAGTGACCCATGTTTCCACATTCTCAAAGCATGTTCTGATCGACCTCTAACAGATCATCTCATGAATTAATCAAAATGGAGAGCCTCTCACGAGAAACAACTCCAAGATAGCTATTAAACTCATCTACATTAGAACCAAAAGCCACTCTAGTGTTGACGTCAATGTCAACATGTGTCGTCTCACCAGCAACATGTTTCAATGCGAGACGCTTCAATCTAGTAGGTCCTCTATTGCCTCGTTCAGATCGGGATCTCTTGAAGTCTGATCGTCATCCATATTTGTGTTAAAAAAATTACATAACAAACATTAGTTAATCTGCATCAAATTAAAATCATATAAAACAAATACATAAAATTCTAAATGCGTATTATAAAAAATATTTATAAATTTACTACCATAGTGGGTTGAATATGCATATGTAAATTCCTTCACTGTGGTCTTTACGGGTTGCATGTACATCGTCATCTTTATTAATTATCATTGGTGTGAATGAACGGGGGTCACCATTTTCAATATCATCTATGTCCTCCCCTTGTTTTTTCCCGTGTAAAATGACATACCAATGTTTTGACGTAGGATCTTTCACGTAGAAAACCTGAGATGCTTATTGAACCATTATAAATGGCTCATCTCGATACCCTATCTTTCGAAAGTCCACTAGTGTGAATCCTGATTCATCAATTTTAACTCCACTTTTATTGTCAACCCATTTACACTTGAAAACTGGAACATAAAACTTAGTGTAGTCAACCTCCCATATCTCTTCTATAAACCCATAATATGTCATTAATCCAAGTATTGGATTTCTATCTTTCGAAGTCGAAAAATGCATTGACTCGACTTCAAGAGTAAGACAAGAATTTTGAACTGTACTTTTTTCATCCATAGACTTTGTGTAAAATATACAACTATTCACTTCATACGCTTTACAAGAAATGATATCAAACTTCAATCCAGCAGCCAACCAGGTCAAGGTTTCTGATGCCGTTGAATCCTTTAACACCTCGTCTTTAAACCAAGGCATGAAAGTTCTATTATGTTCCATCAAGACCCATTTCTCTGCTTGTCTTGGGTTATTTTCCTTCACATTGGCTTTATGAGCTTCTATGTAAGGTATAACATAATTTGTATTATTCAATATATACAAATGTGCTTGCAAGACTTCTGATTGAGATTTGCTTGAAATATTCACACCACGTAAACATTTACTTGTAGAACGCCTGTGGTGCCATGAATTAGCTGGAAGACCTATTGGATTTGCTTTTGACATGTACTCTGAACAAAATTCAATACTTTCTTCAACTATGTATATTTCAATCATTGAACCTTATGGACGATAATGATTTTTCACATAACCTTTCAAAATTTTCATATACCGCTCAATAGGATACATCCATCTTAAGTACACTGGTCCACACAATCTAACCTCTCTTACCAGATGCACCACTAGATGAACCATGATGTCAAAAAGAGATGGAGAAAAAAACATCTCCAATTCACACAAGATAACAACAATTTCATCTTGAAGTTCATCTAGTTTTAATGGATCAATGACTTTACAACAGATGGAAGAGAAGAATGAGCCAAACGGATTATGGTATGTCTAACAGTTTTTGGTAAGATCCCACGAATAGCTATCGGCCGAAACTGTTGCATCAAGATGTGGCAATCATGAGACTTCAACCCAATTAACTTTAAATCTTGCATTGACACTAGGCTCTTCACATTTGGGGAATGTCCTTGTGGCACTTTCACACCCTTTAGACATTGACAAAAACTATTTTTTTCATCTTTTGACTTGGTGTAACAGGTTGGGGGCAAATATGTACGCTTACCCATTTCTATGGGTGCCAACTCGGCTCGTATGTTGATCTCAATCAAATCTAAACGAGCATTTAGACCATCCTTTGTCTTCCCGTTAATGTTAAGAAGTGTACCAATTAAGTTATCACACACATTCTTCTCAACATGCATTACATCTCTACAATGTCTGACTTCTAGCCTCGTCCAGTACGGAAGATCAAAGAAGATTGATTTTTTCTTCCAAATGTTTGTCACAAATGACTTTTTTTTTACTTACCGAAGGTGTGGTATATGTTATTTACCTTTTCTTAAACCTCAACATCAGTTAATGGAGTTGGTGGACCACTAGTCTCTTGGTGTCCATTAAAGGCTTTTTTCAACCTCTAGTACGGATGATGACTTCTAAGAAACCTTCGATACTGAAGATATATTGTCTTCCTTCCATGTTTCAATTGTTGAGAAGCAATGTCTTCTTCGCATATTGGACATGCTTTATGACCCTTAACATCATAACCTCATAAGTTACCATATGCCGGAAAGTAATTGATGGTGCAAAATAACATGTCATGCAGCTTGAAAGATTCATTAGCAAATTCGTCAAATACTTCAACACCCTGGTCCCACATTAACTTCAAATCTTGAATTAAAGGACTTAGATAAACATCTATGTCATTCCCTGGCTGTTTTAGACCGAATATCATCATAAACAACATCATGTATTTTCGCTTCATGCACAATCCAGGAGGTAAGTTGTAAATAACTAGTAAAACATGTCATGGACTGTGATTTATACTCATATTACCAAACAGATTCATTCCGTCTTTAGCTAAACCAAGTCAGATATTTCTTGATTCTTTACCAAACTCTAGAAACTCATCATCAAATTTCTTTCACTTAATAGAATCAGCTGGATGTGGTACATGCCATCACATTTCCTCTCATCTGGATGTAATATAGGATTCTTAGCATCGTTTAGGTTTGTAAACAAACGCTTCATCCTTGGAATGATGGGAAGATACCACATAACCTTCATTGGGGGTCCATGCTTTTCTATATCTTCAATAGTATCATCATCTTTTTGTTTCAACTTATAATGTGATAACCCACACCTCAGACAACTTTTCAACAATTCAAAATCTTTTCGGTATAATATACAATCATTAGGACATGCATGTATCTGTTCCGGCCGGTTGACCAGGGACGTCTTTGCGCGTGGCCTATCCCCGCGGGCTAGGGCACCTTCGTTCTGCACCGCCTGTGTGTACCTGAAAAAGAAGTGAACAAAAGGGTGCCCTCGCGGCCGTTTGCACTCCGACGATCAAGTCAGCTGGCGAGAAACATCAAAGTGACGCACCCCGTATCGAAGCACCGCAAATGAATGCTCTGAAGGTGGTCTAATCACTGAGTAATTAATGCTTTTTCTCCCTAATTGCCTGTGCGTCCAGTGGGTGCACGAGCAAGCAACTAGAGTGTATCTGTGTGTGTTCTCCCAAAAAAAAAACTCCCGATCCCTGTCTCCCACGTCTAAAGCCCCCTTTAAACGTCTCTAGCATTTAAAGCGTCTTAAAGCGCATTTAAGGATAAAACGTTCAGCGCCTTTAAGACGTTCAAAACGCCCAAGGTGTTTAAAGTACTTTTAAAGCGTTTGAAACGTAAACTTAATTACTTTGAAATAATCTTAATTACCTCATACCTGACAAACTATCTGGAAAACATTGATGTTTCTATTCTTCCCGCCACGTGTCCTCCTGACTTGACCGTTATTCTACGTGGAGGGCCTCACAACACTGTAACCCAACTTAGGGATATTTCATCGTGTGAGTCCTCATTCCTTGGAGTGCATCTGGCGCAAGGGGTGACTTTTTGGGTGCCAACTCATGCGCCCCAACCTCTAGTCATTCGCCCTGGGAGTGTATCCACCTTCCTCTCGCACCCTGCACCTGGTTTCCCTTGGGCATGACCTTCTCTTGAGTCGTATCTATCCCAAGGGTCTCCCTGAGGTGGCATGGATACTTCACGAGTCAGGCGACTCCCTACTGGCGCTAGTACTATGGCCTTGAAGCCACCTTACTCTTCTCTTTATCACTGTTCTGAGCTGTCGAGGTCTGAGGCCTTCCCGTGGTGTCACTCCCTCCATGGTCTTTCCTACCCATGGGTATCGGGGAGTAACACCGTCAACGCCTTGCTTGGCGACGCCCTATCTTGGCGACGCCTTATTTTGGCGACGCCTGATGCATCCAATATGTTGACTTTGGCCTTGACTTTGACTTTGACTTTGACTTTGACTTTGGTCAACGCCCGGGGACGGGACGGCACAGTATCCTTTTATACTCCATACCCATTGGACAAAGAATCTTTTTAGCCTCATAATTACGATTAGGTAGAGTATGTCCCTTTGGAAGCATATCCTTCAACAACTGAAGCAATTCCGTGAAGCTTTTATCAGTCCATCCATTTATTGCCTTCAAATTCATCAATCTTAACAGTGCCGACAATCGTGTGAAGTTAGTTGCTCCAGGATACAATGGAGTCTCTGTATTGCTTGACATACTTCCATATACATGCGCCTTTGCAAAAGACTGAGCTCCCACATCACGAATCATGTCCTCCAATCGATCATCATCTACATCATTATGTACTGCATCATCCATGGTGGACCCCACATATTCTTCAGTTACGGAAACACGTGGTAAATTTAACAATTCACCATGCCATGTCCAAGTTTTATAGGATCGAAGAAACCCATCACATAGCAGTTGCTATCTCATTATCTTAACATCCAGTATCTTTCCATTTAAACAGTTAACACACAGACACTTGATCTTTGATCCATCATGACCTTTATTAATCGTGTTACATTGTGCAAATTGTATAAATTCTTCTACTCCTCTTTCGTACACATCACTTATGTGAAGAGAATTAATCCAATTTTGATCCATTATATTCTGAAATAGTCATTCTGGTGTTTTCTAATCAGTGTTCTATCTCACGCGTTTACCGAGGGTCGAACACCCACAGACTCAATACCAGCACGTATCAATTGCCAAGGGTAAACACCCTCAGACTCAATAAAAACACGATAATTTTATTCTAAACTAACAACTAACATAATATAAATTGCAAATTATAATAAAAACTAAATAATATAAATTTTAATAAATGAAAATTATAATAATAAAAAAAAACAAATTCATAACATTAAAAAAAAATCAAAATATTTAAAACATCACCAACCTTGTGTGTGAAGGCAACGTTGGTCAAGAGTGGCACGACGGCGACAGCGGACGCAAAAGCAACAACGAAGCAAATCAGAAACCACAGAAGAACCCACGAAGGCAATGCAATAGTACCTCGAGTGCAAGAAACCAAACAAAGTAAGATAAAGGAAAAGGATTTATATACATTGGTGAAAAAGAAAGAGAGCTCGAAGAAACTTACAAAGGCAATGAAGTTGCAGAAGAAGAGATGAACACTAAGTGAAAATGCGAGCAAGAGTGCAAACGCGAAACGCAAAGAGGAGAAAGAAAATAAGAAAGCGTAAGTGGTGCGCTTCAGAAATTAGGGTAAAAGATGATTTAAGAATGCAACTATTTGTAAAAGCCGCATTCATAAATCAAGCATTTTCATTACAAGTGCGACTATATGTAAAACCGCACTTGTAAATCAAAGTGCTTGACTTATGAATGCGGCTATTTCAATTAGCCGCATTTGTAAATGAACTTAATTTAAAAAATGCCACCGCGTTTTTAAAGACTGCGTCTGACCATAAATCCGCACTTAATAAACAATAGTTATTTCTACATTTTGCACTAGTGTCAAATGTTTCAAACGTAAGTGCATAACATGATTAGCAACAATGAGAACAACACTCAATTTATTTGAATAAATGGTTGGAACGTCCACACAAACATGATGTTTTGTAAGAGGGACAATCCACGTGATTTCAAAGAGCACAACAACTTTGCTTCTATATTTTGCATTTGTGTTGCTGCGATAAACAACACGCTGCTCATGTGATCCCACGAAATACTGTTTTTTTACAATATAGACACAATTTTTTTTGTTGACTTACGACCATCTAGGTCTGAGCCCCAATCAACATAAAAAAACTAACAATTGAGAAATGAGGAAAAGTTTGAAGGAGGAAACCACAATGCACAATTCTAGCGAGATAGCAAAGAATGATTTGAGAGCTTTCCATTGATGTTCTTGCGGCCGATGCATATATTAACAAACCTTATTAATAGAGTAGGTGAGTTATGGACGAGTAATGGTAACATATTGTTGGACACCAACAATAGATGTGTACAAAGTGGGATCATGAAAGGCAGTGAAGCAATTTTAAGTGGGTCGCAACAACATTATCATTGGTGCAGGTTGAGCTTTAGCTTTATGCATGTTAGCTTTGATAGAAGTTGATTAATATATTTAGTTTGAGACAAAGGAAGTGTAGCATTCTTATTCTAGACAACGTTTATGCCAAGAAAATAATATAAAGTTCTAAGATCTAAAAGCAAAATGTGTGTGTAGTGAAGAGATAATTGAAAAAAACCCCATAAGAAGAACTACCCGTTATAATAATGTCATCAATGTAAACAAGAAGAAACATAGTTGAAGCATCAGTAAACTTTTTGAAGATAGATTAATCACTTTGTGTTCAGGAAAAACCCATATTAAGAAGAGTTTGACTGAGTTTGTGAAACCAAGATCTTGGTGGTTGTTTAAGATCATAAATAAGCTTATTTATCTTACAAACGTGTTTTAGATTTGAGGAAGAAAAACCTAGAGGTTGATTCATGTACACAATGATTTTCTACAATTTCTTTTAAGTCCCCATGTAGAAAATCATTCTTGATATCCACTTGGTAAATTGGCCATCTAGAACATAGAGTATGATAAAGAATAATACGAATTGTGGTAGGCTTAAGCACGGGTCTGAAGGTGTTAGTGTAGTCGAGACCAAGTGTTTAATGAAAGCCTTTTTCAACTAAACGACCTTTGTGGCATTGAAACGTGTCATCTACATTGTACTTATTTTGTACACTCATTTACAACCAATATCATTGGAACCAAATGGGAGATCAATAAGAGTCCAGGTATTATTATTAACAACAGCAATATACTCAAGTTACATGGCATTAAACCAAGCGGGGTCAGTTATAACTTGTTTGAAAATAGTAGGTTCAATGTAATTAATAGAAGCATAAACAATGTAGATTTTTAGTTTGAATGTACCTGCCTTGGCACATGTAACCATAGGATGATGATTATTAATCAGTGAGGATGAAACAATAATGTTCTCTGCAGATAATTATGTTGTATGTAGAACAATAAAATCATGTACAAATTGAGATAAAAGTTTATTATTAATAGGTAGAATAAAGCGACTATTGTTAGAAAAAAAAGTTGAATAAATATCAAAGGAAGTAGGTTGAGAAAGTAACGGAGTGTTGGAATTATCCTACTGAAGAAAGTTAGCATAAGGAAAAATGTGTTCAATGAAAACAACATGTCGAAATATATAGGTTATTCTAGATGGGGACAAAAAATATAGTCTTTATTTTGATTACTATAGCCCATAAAAAGACAGAGAAGATTTAAAATAAAGTTTGTGCTTATTATATGGACATAACAAAGGACAACAAATACACTCAAACACTTTAAAGAGATTGTAGTCAGGTTGTTTGTGAAATAAAACAGTATAAATAGAAATTCCATGAAGAAACACATAAGATAAAGTACTGATAATGTTTACAACAACTAAAAGTTTCACACCAAAACTTATGTGGCATGGATGCACGAAAAGGGCTAATTTTTTTTCAATGATATATCTTTGCTTGCGTTCAACAAATCCATTTTATTCATGTGTAAGAAGGCAAGTAAGACGATATCGTATGCCATGAATACAAAGAAAAGAAGCAAGATTAAGAAAATCCTTCACATTATCAATTTGAATTGATTTTAGTTTGTAATTAGTTTGAGTTTCAACAAAACTTTTGAATTGAACAAACACATAAGAAATTTGCATTTTGATTGCAACATATATAACAATGCAAATCTTGAATAAGTATCTAAAAAGACAACATGATATTTTGCACCATTCGTAACATTAGCATGTGCAGGTTCCTAAATATCTAAAAATACCAATTCTAAAGAAGTAAAATAAACAATATTAGATTTAGAAAATGGTAGTTGATATGATTTGGCTTTTACACAAGAATCACAAAACATAGGAGTAATATTATTGTAAGGTATTTTACATAATTGGAAAACTTTCTTAACAATATCGATTGCAACATGACTAAGCTTGGAGTGTCATAGTTGTAAAGAAGAAAGCAAAGACACAAGAGGAATAGTATTAGCAAAAAAACATAGGAAGCAGAGGAAAATGTGGAAAAACTTATAGACTATCTTTGATAATTCCTTTAAGAATGATCTCCTTTGTATCATAATTTTTCACATAACATGAGTCATCATATAATCTAAAGTAAACATTGTTATCTTTAGCAAATTTAGAAACACTCATAAGATTCTTGGTTATACGAGGAACATACAAGAGTTGATTTAAAAATAATGGGGTAGAAGTGTGTAGGACAAAACATGTTGTAGTACCTATATGATGAGTGTTCATGCCTACACTATTGCCTAGTTTTACAATATTGTTACCAGTGTAAGGAGTCTATGTAGAGAAGTCATTTTCATAATTGGTTATGTGATGAGAAGCATCACTATGAAGATACCACAAAGGGTCATTAACAGTTAAAGGTGTACGAAGAATAAAAGGTGTAGTGTCTCTAACATCTACAAGGAAAAACTAAGAGTGATGTGCATAAATATTGGACTAATATCATTATCATACCAATGTCCACAATTAACTACAATATGACCAATCCTGCAACAATTTTAACATTATGATTTTTTACCTTGCCAAGGATCGATATTAGATGCACAACTTCTATTTAGAGATCTTTGTGTTGAATATCTAGTAAACTTGTTGAAAGAAGAATTTCTATATTGATTACGATTGGCCTTTTGGTAATGATGCATGAAACCTGGGTTTATTTATTTTTAATTCCTAGAGGACCACAAACATGAGACTAGATTGTATTACAGTAAATTAAGATGAATATTCCTTGCCTGATGTGATGCTTTAATGTAGCGTACGTAATTGCACGTAATCGTAATGGAGAAAAAAAAGGTTTTGATAAACCCTAATTGTAGAGAAAACTAAATATAAAATAAACTTTTATTCACTAGTATATTAAAGAGTAAAATACATGGTGTATATATAAGAGAAAGATTAAGACCTAGCTGAAACAGAAAAGGAAAGTTGGGCCAAACAAACAAAACCCAATAATTTAAAATGGAAAATTAAATATGTTAACACCCCCTCAAGCTGGGGAGTAGATATTTGTCAGGCCCAGCTTGGATTTGAGAGTAGAGAACTGTGCGGAAGCAAGGGGCTTGGTGAATATGTCAGCAACTTGCATTGCAGAAGTAATGGGCAGTAGTTTGAGGAGACCAGAGTTAAGTTTTTCACGAACTAGGTGACAATCAATTTCGATGTGCTTGGTTTGTTCATGAAAAACTTGATTGGAAGCTATTTGAAGGGCAGATTTGTTGTCACAATACAGGTTTGCAGGCTGGGAGAGAGGAAGATGTAAATCCTGAAGGAGGTAAGACAACCATTGTAGCTCACATGTGGTGGTGGCAAGTGCTCTATACTCGGCTTCAGAGGAGCTGTGGGAGATAGTTGGCTGCTTTTTTGATTTCCATGATTTAGGGAGTCTCCTAAGTAGATGGAATATCCAGTGACAGATTTGCGTGCGGTAGGGCATGTTGCCCAGTCAGAGTCACTAAAACCACAAAGGTGAAGTGAACTAGTGTGAGAAAAATATAGTCCTTCACCAGGGGTGCCCTTGAGGTAACGCAAAAGACGGGAGACAGCTTGTTGATGATGAGTTGTGGGTGCATATATGAATTGGCTTAAATTGTGGACAGCGAAGGCGATGTCTGGTCGCGTGTTGGTTAAGTAAATTAGACGTCCAAGGAGTCTTCTGTATTGGGAAGTGGCATCAACATCGAGAGGTGAACCTTGGTCGGGAGAGAGACGGGAGGTGTGAGTCATAGGAGTGGCCACAGGTGCAGAGTCAAGCATGCCAGTTTCTTGAAGGAGATCAAGAGTATACTTGCGTTGACTTAAATGAAGACCAGTACTGTTGCGAGCAATTTCTAGTCCCAAAAAGTAAGTGAGATTACCTAAATTTTTTATCTTGAAGTGATGGTGAAGGGATGCAGTAATTGTATTGATTTCCTCCGTGTCATCACCAGTTAAGACCAAGTCATCAACATAAACAAAAATAACAGTGAGCTTATCATTATTATATTTAAGAAAAAAAGAGTGGTCAGCAACAGAGATAGAGTAATTATTTGATAAAAGAAAAGTAGAAAGTTTTGCGTACCTTTGACGACAAGCTTGACGAAGACCATACAAAGACCGTTGAAGCTTGCAGACATGCTGGGGAGAAGGAAGAGAGAGACCAGGTGAGGGGGGGGGGGGGGGGGGTCATGTATACCTCTTCATGGAGATCACCGTGAAGAAAGACATTATTTTTTTTTTATCAGCAAAGAATTAAGTAAATTAAAGGGATACTTTAGGGGTATCCCGACCCTTATACAAACACCAGCAGCTAGTCTAATAAACAATACCCTGCATAGTAACTAGCCAAACCTAAGCTTTTATCCTACACTTGGTCTCAAAACAAAACATATAAGTGCAAGGGTCGAGGTCCCCTTCCTCAGCATAGCAGAGTAATTCAGCCCCACAATTGCATAGAAGAAAGACATTATTGACATCAAGTTATTTTAAAACCCAATTTTTGGTAGTGGCAACAACAAGGAGAAGGCGGACGGTAGTGAGTTTAGCAATAGGTGCAAAAGTGTCTAAGAAATCAAGTCCTTCAAGTTGGGTGAACCCTTTGGCAACAACTCTAGCTTTGTGGCGCTTAACAGTGCCATCAGAATGATATTTGATTTTATATACCCATTTACAATCAATAGTTTTCTTTCCTGGAGGGAAAGGGGTAAGGTGCCAAGTATTGTTAGCAGCAAGAGCTTGAAGCTCAGCTTGCATGGCAGATTGCCAAGAAGCATGTTTGGAGGCTTCGGTATAGGTGCGAGGTTCAGGATGAGAATTGATAGAGGAAATAATATTTCTAAAATTAGAAGATAAGGAATTGTAAGACAAGTAATTATGAATAGGATATCTACTACTTACAGTGTTGGTTGCTGTGTGGAAATCGACAAGATAGGCAGGTTGTCGGTGAGGACGAGTTGATCTTCTTGGAAATTGGGGTGAGGTGCTTCCTGGAGGTGCAGTGTTGGATGCAGGAGCAGAGACATTATTTGCTGGAAGATCAGAGGATAATAAGGCTGGTGGAGGGGCAGTATTGGGTGCAGGAGTAAAGGCACACGGCTCGGCAGAAGGTGCAGAAGTAGAGGCACACGGCTCGGCAGAAGGTGCAGTATCAGAAAAAAAATCAAGAGCAGAATTATATGCATTAGAAATAGGGAGAGATAAGGTGTTGGGGTCCCTAGGCAAGCCACTATCCAATTTATATGGAAAATGGGTTTCATGAAAGATTACATGTCTTGATATCTCTATGCGATGAAACTTTAAATTTAAGACAATATAACCTTTTGTATTTTGCGGGAAACCAAGAAAAATACCTTTGATAGATCTATCATCTAATTTCTTCCTATGTGCAGTAATGGTACTAGCATAACATAGGCAACCAAACACTTTTAAAAAAGAAATGTCATACGGTTTTCCAAACAATTGTTCATGAGGAGTGATGTTATTAAGTAATGGAGTAGGAATAGAATTTATTAAGAAAACAACATGATTTACAGCAAATTCCCAAAAGATAGGAGGAAGATTTGCTTGAAAAAGTAAGACCCTGGTTACATTTAGTATGTGTTGATGTTTACGTTCCACAATGCCATTTTGTTGTGGTGTTTCAACACAAGATGTTTGATGTATAATTCCCTTTGAAGCATAAAAACTTGACATAGCAAACTCAACACCATTGTCAGTACGAATCGTTTTGATATTAGTTTGGAAATGATTTTGAACAAAAACAGTGAAGTTAATGATGTGCGGACGCACTTCAGATTTATTATGCAACAAAATAACCCAAGTATAGCGCGAGTAATCATCAACAATAGTTAAGAAATAACGAAAACCTTGCATAGAAGTTATGGAACAGGGTCCCCAAATATCAAAGTGTACAAGATCAAAAATAGCAGAGGTAGCAGTAGTACTTAAAGTGAAAGGAAGTTTTTTCTGTTTTGCACGACTACAAGTGTCACATACATGATGAGTATCAATAGTAATAAAAGAGTATTGTTTGCGTAAGACATGTAATCTTTCATGTGAAGGGTGCACCAGTCTATAGTGCCACAGTGTTTTGTCCGTGATATTACAATTAATAAGAGGAGCAAAATTATGTGGTTTAGAGCGACTAGAAGCAGGCAAGGTAGTGACAAGGTACAAGCCACCAGTGGCTTCAACTGTACCAATCCTCTCTTGGGTGAGATTGTCCTGTATAATGTAGTGAGTTAAAGTGCATTTAAGTTGGTGTGTGAGTTTAGAAACAGATATTAAGTTTAATTGAAAATGAGGCACATATAACACATCAGACAAATAAAACTTGGCCGAAAAGTGTACTAAACCAGAATATGTGGCATAAACAGTTTGACCATTTGGGAGACTAATTAAGACAGATTTGATTTTAGTCCAAGTAGTAAAAGCGCTCAGATTGTGGCAAACATGATCAGTGGCACCAGAATCAACAAGCCAAGATTCTTTTATAGCAGATAGTGAAGAGAAAAACGTACCCGTTGAAGATTGCTCGGTATTGGTGATTTTACCGCCGAGAAGGTTCCGACTTGATTAATTTGAGCGTGAGGGGCAGGATCCTCAAGGTTTTGCTGACGCAAAATGTTGGTCAGGAATTGACACTGCTGTGATGTAAGTTGAATCCCCTTTACATCCTGTTCTTTAGAAAAAGACTTAAAAGAAGGGTTAGTAGTAAACATATTGTTGGCTTGGGATGTCCTATTGATGGATTTGTAGCCAGGAGGAAACCCATGTTTTTTATAACAGGTGTCGACAGTGTGGCCAAGACGATTACAAAAAGTGAAAATTTTTCTAGTAGAAGAAAACTTTGAGGTTTTAACATCACCAGAAGGAAAACCCACTTTTCGAAAACAAACAGCTTCAGTATGACCGTATTTACCACAAAAATTGCATGTAGTAGTGCGACTACTGTTAAGACTATGAAGACTAGGGGCAGGAACAAGAGTGGATAATTGTCTCTCTTGTTGAACAACCAAGGAAATTTTTTTGGATATGGTAGGAATGGGATCCATAAGCAAAACATGAGAACAGATATTTTTATATTGATCATTTAATCCTCTTAAAAATTGCATAACACGATCCTCACACTTTCTTTGATTTATAATAGAAATGACAGAACAAGAACATTTTACTGGGCATGTGCACACATGATTAGGTCTAAAATTCTCTAATTCGTCCCAAATAATACGCAATTTTGTAAAATACTCTGTGACAGACATATCCCCCTGGTTTAAAGAAATAGCCTCAAATTGCAAATCAGAAATGCGAGATAAATCCCCTTGTGAATATCTAACTTTTAAATCATTCCAGATGTCAAAGGCTATGTCCATCCAAACAATGTTTTGCCTAATAGGGATTGAAACATAGTGTACTAACCAAGAGACAACCATGTTGTTACAATGTGTCCAAGACGAGAAAGTGGGATCATCCCTTTGTGGGCATGGGTGTGAGCCAAGTATGAATTCCACTTTGTTCTTGGCACTAAGAGCAGTGATGAAGGACCGACTCCACGAATGGTAGTTTGTTGAATCAAGAACAGGCGACACCAACGAGGCTGCGGGATTCTCGCTTGGGTGTAAGTATAGGAAGTTGTTCATCGGCTGTTCCAAAAGGGGCATCGGTGTAGGGTTTCCATTTGAAGAAGAAGTCGGTGTAGGGTTTCCATTTGAAGAGGAAGCCGGTGTGGGATTTTCATCAGCCATCGCCTACAAGGTTTTAAAGAAAGAAAGAAAGAAAAAAACAAGAACAGCAAAGAGGGAAATAAAAATTAGAGAAAAGCGCAGCAGAGCTCTTCATTCGAAGAGCTCTGATACCATATTACACTAAATTAAGATGAATATTCCTTGCCTGATGTGATGCTTTAATGTAGCGTACGTAATCACACGTAATCGTAATGGAGAAAAAAAAAGGTTTTGATAAACCCTAATTGTAGAGAAAACTAAATATAAAATAAACTTTTATTCACTAGTATATTAAAGAGTAAAATACATGGTGTATATATAAGAGAAAGATTAAGACATAGCTGAAACAGAAAAGGAAAGTTGGGCCAAACAAACAAAATCCAATAATTTAAAATGGAAAATTAAATATGTTAACAAATTGCCTTGGAGAAGATAATGTTCAATAACTTTGTGTTTTTTAAAACGTTATTCTTAAGATAAAAGCAAGACCTCTATTTCTTCAACCGTGTAAGGATCAAGTCATGATAAAACTAAGGTGACAAAACTATCATAATCTTCAGGTAATCCATCTAAAATTACTTTGACGTGATCATCAATTGTAAGAGGAAAGCCAATAGCAACCAGAGTGTCAACGCTTTCCTTGATGTTAAGAAGGTAATCAATGATGGATTGATCTTTCATGGAAGAACACAACTAGATTTTAGGTTTCTTTGTCTTGGCTCTATTTTGAGATGCATAATACACACATAGCTTTGTCAAAATCTGACAAGAAGAATCGAGACCAACTATTTTGTTAGAATAGGAGTAGACATGGATGTAAGAATCCAAGAAATAAGAAGTTAATCTTGTTGTTCATAATGAAAAATGTCTTGATTGATGACATTGCTGTGAGCATATTCAAGGGAGGTAAGTTTGAGAGGAGCATCATGACCATCCAATAATTTAGTGAGTTTGAGGTCTTTAACAGTATCTAACACCTATTGTTATCATATAAAAAAGTTGTCATTATCTAACTTGAGAGATATATGAGTATTGAAAGTGTGAGGAAGAAATGAAGAAGGAGTTGAATTTGTTTAGAATGCCTGATGGAGGAAAGTGGAGTGAACGTCGTGGCCAAAATTAATGAGCTTTGGATTCCATGTTAGAAAGAAGAGAGAGAAAGAGAAAAATAAATATATTATTCATGTATGTGTAAAAATGGTTTACATCAAAGAATATATATAAATATATCAAAATAACTACTGCTATATCAGGAAAACAGAAAAACACAATAAAAAACCTTTTATTTCAATTATTCTATCATGACTAATCTAATTGGAAGAATTAGTTTTTTCAATTATGTTTTAATGTGAACAAAGCTTCAATGTATACAAATGGAGAATCCATTATATTGCAAACACCTATGCTATTTCTTAATATAGTTGAGAAAATTACGCTAATTCAATTAATAATAATAGTGGAATGTGTATCAATATAAGTTTTTATGATAAAAATATATTTAGAGACAATTTTTTTATAAAATTTATTTAAAATAAATACAAATAAGTATTTTATTTAAAATTTACAAAAAATTTAATGCAATAGACACTCATTTTAAAAAATAATTACTTAAAACAAAAAATTATCATATAGTTATGTACCGCCCAGGTAGTCGGAAGTGATGACGTGGCAGCAAGCGATAATATAGGCGTGTTGAACGGAACACCTGGTTGACAAAAGGGAAGGAAGTCGGGTAGCTCGTGTAGTCGCCAATCGTTAAGTTGGCGTGCTCCGATCTCTAGCATATCTAAACCGGCGGTCACCAGGTTTGTTTCGTAGTCGCCGGATGCGAACCCAGGCGACCAAGTGATTAGAGATCGCCGAGAGGAGGACATTGCCGAAAGATCAGGAAAGCTTGTTCAAGGCTTTCAAAGGGCACGAGTGCGAAGGATGAAGTTATCAGATGATCATTCCCTAGCTAGCCAGAGGTTGAGGCCAGGGAACAGCTTACCAGGACATGCACGGTGAAGCAAGTGAAGCAGATCATGATGGCGGCCGGCGAGACCACAGGGAAGGTGTGCATGGTGACACCCCGTACTCGCCACACAGAAGAGATCACGCTCCAAGGCAGCTATACACCGAGTTACTCCTTGCATGGGTAACTTAGTCGAACAGCCTGAAGAGTAAGAAGTGACGCTCAAGCAGAGGACGCTCCAGATGGTGACACGTGTACAACTGGATGCGAGCCACGTGTTCAGATGTGTAACCGTCAGGAGAGAGAAAGTGCACAGGTATATAAGAGATTCTAACGAACTTCTGAGGTACGCACATTTAGAACACTTCTTTACGCTTGGAGAATACTTGAGTGACTGAGAGAGTGTTTGCACGGTTCCTTGAGTTCTTAGTTTTCTCTCTTAGAGTTTTGGTGGTTCCGTCACTGACTTGAGCGCCGGAGCGCGATCGGCCGCAGCGGCGCCACTCTGTCTTTTGCAGGTTCTTGAGGTGAATCGAGGTGTGAAGGAAGGAAGCTAGCGTGGTGCAAAGCCGATCCAGAGGAAGAATACCTTTGACGAGGCGAGGCTCTTGCGTTCTGGTCAACCGGCAAGATCATCAGGCGCCCACCGTGGGCCGTGTAAAATCTGTCCCCATCCACAGCGCGAGTTCTTGAAGTTTCTGTGTGGTTGTGTGCTGGTGCAACCATTTTCCACCGTTCATTCAAGCTTTTGTTCGGTGATTTCAAGTTTTCCGCCATTCGTTTGGGTTTTAATCGGTAGTTTCGAGTTTTCCACCGTTCGTTCGAGCTTTCGATCGGATTCTTGGAGTTTCTTGCTGTTTGCGCGGTTTTCAATCGGTTGTTCGGTGCTTTTTCCGTTCGTTTGTGTTTCTGGTTGGTGAATCGGGAGTTTGCTGGAGGAGCGGTAGGTTCGTGGTGAAAGTGCAAGTTTTTGTGAAGGTTTCGACGTCCGAATCTATCGGCGTGCTGTTGTGGTTGTGTTTTTGGAAGTTCTTGGGAGTTTGGGAGTTTCTGACCGATTGATTGTTGGATCGATCGTTTGCTGGAGAAGGTTTTGTTCGTTGAAGTTTGGTCTGCTGAGTTTTCATGAGAAAGATGAGAAGCAACCGTTCAAGTCCCGTTGTGCCAGTTGCTGCAGAAGGCGCCCTGACCATGGCACAGATGATGGAGATCATGCGTGCGCTGCAGACGAATGTGGAGGCATCGCGCATAGAGCAAGCGAAGATGCATGAAGACCTGGTCGCCTCTCAGGCCAGGAATGAAGAGCTCAGCAAAGTGACTGAGGAGTTGCGCCAAGCTCTTCAGGAGCAGAGAGGACGCCCAGTTGTTGAAGAGGTCGCGCCGTCGTAGCCGCCGCGCGTTTTCCCTATGCCGTTTGCTCAGGCGATCACAGACACGCCCATCCCTGCGAGCGTAGTACCTGTGAAAGCTTCTTTCACCGGCGTGGAGAACCCTGAGGCACATCTCACCACGTTCCACATGCAGATGATGCTGTCAGGGGGCTCGGATGCTGTATATTGCAAGATGTTTGTGAGCACGCTCCAGGGAACAACGCTGGAATGGTTTGTGAGCTTGCCTACAGGTCACATAACCAATTTCCAGCAGTTTTCGAAGCTTTTCGTCGAGCAGTACATTGTGAACAAGGCGCCACCTAGGGTGTCTTATGACCTGTACGACATAAGGCAGTACCAGGGAGAGTCCCTCAGGGACTACTTGAATCGCTTTGGAGCACAGATGGTCCGCTCGCCTGCCAAAGACGAGGAGATGCTGGTATACGCCTTCAAAAAAGGGCGTGTTGACGGGACCTTTCTGTGAGGCGCTGATTAGGGCTCACCCCGCCACGTTTGCTGAAGTTAGGTGATTTGCGGTGGCCCACATCGCCGACGAGAGTGAGGTCGCCGAGAAGAGAGGAAGCGTGGCCCCTGCTAGGCCACGTGCCCAGACTAGAATCCAGCCGCAGAGGGTGCTGGAGACGATGGCGGCCAGGAAGGATCAAAGGACTCGCCATCCTTATGATCCGAGGAAGAACAAGGGAAGGGGCTCAGGGCGCCCCAGGGAGTACAATCGCCCACCAAAGCACAAGTTTGTCATGGGGTTGGCGGATCTGATCGCCATTCCCAACATAGCAGCCAGGCTTAAGGCACCTGAGAAAGTGGGCGACAAGGTGTTGGGACCAAAACCAGACGCCTGGTGTGAGTTCCACCAGAGTTTTGGTCACACCGTTGATTCGTGTTTGGCCCTGGGATACCAGCTCGACGACCTGGTCAAGAGCGGTTTCTTGAATGATTACCTGTTGGACAGGAGGACGGGAGATGCGTCGAGCTCCCAGCCGGCGAGTGGCGAGATTCAGCAGCACGAGATGCCTACTCATTGTGAGATCCACACCATCGTTGGAGGATTCTCGGGTGGTGGATGCACTGCGTCACAGAGGAAGAAATACGCAAGGTCTGTGATGACGGTGGATATGTTCGAGGATCACTCGCCAGATGTGGACATCACGTTCACAAAAGAAGATCTCAGGGACGTTGTGCCTCACGACAACGATCCCATAGTTATCTCGCTCGTCACAGCGGGAAGGAAAGTCCACCGGGTGCTAGTGGACCAAGGAAGCTCGGCAGATGTGATGTTCTGGCTGACTACCCCTTAACCAGCTGAGGCCCTATGGAGGATGCTTATATGGGTTCGCTGGCGATCAGGTGGAGGTCAGGGGGTACATTGAGCTGAGAACAACGTTCACGAATGAGGTGGCCTCGAGAACGGAGAAAATCAAGTACCTCGTTGTGAACGCCCCCTCAGCCTACAACATTCTGTTGGGGAGACCAACCCTCAACAGAATAGGAGCTGTGCCCTCAACTAGGCACATGAAGGTTAAGTTACCGTCAATGGAGGGGGTGGTGATCACCATCAAATCTGACCAGAAGGAAGCGAAGAAATGCTATGAGAATAGCCTAAAAAATAGGAGGTCAGTAAGTTACATCACCACGACGCCGCCTCCTGGTGTGAAGCCCAAGCCGACAGAATGGCGAGTTGTTGATGCGGCGATGGAGGTGGCCGCCGGAGGCGATGTCACCATGCTGGATGCTGAGGTTGAGGGAGAGAGCGGCGGACGGGAGGAAGAGGCGAGGAACCGCCCAGAGGAAGCGAGGGAATTGGGAATCGCCAGGGCGGTGATCGCCAGGGAAGCCAGACCCAAACCCGTCGAGGAGTGGCTCGAAAGGGAGATCGGGGGAAAGGTCTTCAAGCTGGGAAGATCTTTGGAGACTGAGCTCCAAAACCAGATCGCCAAGGTGATAGAACGACATCTGGATGCTTTTGCATGGTCTGCTTCAGACATGCCGGGAATTGACCCCGATTTCTTGTGTCACCACTTGGCAATGGACACACAAGTTAGACCAGTGCGACAGAGAAGAAGGAAATTTAACGAGGAGAGGAGGCAGGCGATCAGGGATGAAACACAGAAGCTCCTCGCCGCAGGCCATATCAGGGAGGTCCAGTACCCTGAGTGGTTGGCTAATGTCGTACTGGTGAAGAAGAGCAATGGGAAGTGGCGCATGTGCGTCAACTTCACTGACCTGAACAAGGCTTGCCCAAAGGATTCGTATCCTTTGCCAAGCATAGACGCCCTGGTTGATAGTGCAGCAGGGTGCAAGTTGCTGAGTTTTCTGGACGCCTTCTCGGGGTATAATTAGATAAAGATGCATCCTATGGATGAAGAGAAAACTGCCTTCATGACTGAGAGGTCGTGCTACTGTTACAAGGTGATGCCCTTTGGGCAGAAGAATGCGGGGGCCACGTACCAAAGATTGATGGATAAGGTACTTGCACCAATGCTGGGAAGGAATGTGCAAGCGTACGTAGATGATATGGTCGTGACCTCGCCAGAAAAAAGCAAGCACATTGCGGATCTGGAGGAGTTGTTCACCACAATCGCCAAGTTCAGATTAAAGCTGAACCCCGAGAAGTGCATTTTTGGCGTGGAGGCAGGGAAGTTCTTGGGATTCCTCTTAACGGAAAGAGGAATAGAGGCAAATCTTGATAAGTGTGCTGCCATATTGGCAATGAGGAGCCCGGCTACCATGAAGGAGGTGCAGCAACTTACAGGTCGGATGGCCGCCCTGTCTCGTTTCGTATCGGCTAGCGAAGAGAAAGGCTATTTGTACTTCCAATGTTTAAGGCGAAACAACAAGTTTGTCTGGACGAAGGAGTGTGAAGAGGCCTTTGTGAAGCTTAAAGAGTACTTGGCGAGCCCGCCGGTTTTGTGTAAACCCTTGGTAGGAACCCCTCTCAGGTTGTATTTTGCTGTGACTGAGAGGGCGGTGAGTGCGGTGCTCGCCCAAGATCAAGACCAGGCTCAGAAGCCTATTTATTTCGTCAGCAAGGTGTTGCAAGGCCCGGAGGTGAGGTATCAGGCCTTGGAGAAAGCTGCACTGGCTGTAGTATTTTCGACGAGGAGGTTGCGCCACTATTTTCACAGTTTTACAGTGCTGGTGATGACCGACTTGCCCATCCAGAAAGTCCTGAAGAAGGCTGACGTAGCTGGGAGAATGGTGAAGTGGGCGGTGGAGCTGTCGGAGTTCGACATCAAGTATGAGCCCCGAGGTCCGATCAAGGGGCAGATTTTCTTCGATTTTGTGGTCGAGCTCTCGTCGGAAACAACACGAGTTGAAGGGGATGATTTTCGTTGGGTGCTCTCGGTGGACGGATCGTCAAACCAGTAGGGTAGCGGTGCTGGAGTCATTCTAGAAGGGCCCAACGGCGTGCTGATAGAACAGTCCCTGAGGTTTGCCTTCAAAGCCAGCAGCAATGAAGCAGAGTATGAGGCGTTGATCGCCGGAATCTTGCTGGCCAAGGAGATGGGAGCTAGGGTGCTGATGGCTAAGAGTGACTCGTTATTAGTCACGGGACAAGTAACAGGCGAGTTCCAGGCCAAGGATCCACAAATGGCGGCTTACTTGGAGTATGTGCAGGAGTTGAAGAGTTCCTTTGTCTCGTTTGAAGTGGTGCATGTGCCTAGAGAGCAGAATGCCCGAGCAGACTTGCTAGCTAAGCTCGCCAGTTCGGGAAAGGGGGGGTAGGCAGAGGACAGTGATCCAAGAAACTCTAAAGACGCCTAGAGCATTTGTGGCAGACCACCTGGTTCTTCAGATAAGCAAGTCGACAAAGAAAGCGGCGAGGAGTCACAGGTCCTTGACTCAGGAGACCTTAAGGTCGCCGAGAATAAGAGCATGTCGGGGGGAGAGGGTGAACATGACGCAAGTCTATGCCACGCATGAGCCAGACACATGGATAACCCAGTACCAGCGCTGCCTGGCAGATGGCCTTCTCCCGCTGGATCCGACGGAGGCTAGAAAGATAAAGAAGAACTCCAGCAAGTTCACCATGATTGATGGCGAGTTGTACAGGTTTGGGTTCACACACCCACTCCTGGAATGTGTGCACGGAGAAAAATGTACAAGAATTATGGCCGAGCTCCATGAAGGGATATGTGGAAGTCACGTCGGGGATCGAGCTCTGGCTGCAAGAACTCTCCGTGCGGGTTATTACTGGCCAACAATGAGGGAGGACTGCAAGAAGTATGCACAGTGCTGCAAGCAATGTCAGCAGCACGCCGATTGGCACAAGGCGCCTCCAGAAGAGTTAAAGTCAATTTACAGCCCTTGGCCGTTTCATACGTGGGGAATTGACATTCTGGGACCTTTCCCATTGGCGATCAGGCAGATGAAATACTTGGTGGTGGCGATTGAATACTTCACCAAGTGGATCGAAGCAGAACCAGTAGCCCAGATCACCGCACACAAGATCGAGAGTTTTGTTTGGAAGAACATCGTGTGCCGGTTTGGTGTGCCTAAGCGCCTGGTGTCAAACAATGGGACTCAGTTTGCAAGTCACCTACTGAAGAAGCTGTGCGAAGAGGTAAGAATTCAGCAGGTGTTTGCATCCGTCGAGCACCCTCAGACAAATGGCCAAGTAGAGTCCGCCAATCGGGTGTTGCTAAGAGGCTTGAGGAGAAGGCTAGAGAAAGCCAAGGGATCGTGGGCTGAGGAGGTACCCGCATAGTTTGGGCGTACCATACCACCGAGCAGTCAGGAACCCATGAGACCCCGTTCAGCTTGGTCTATGGATGTGATGCAATGATTCCAGTGGAAATCCAGGAGAGCTCGCCGAGATTCCAGAACTTTGTGGCGGAAGACTCGAACGAAGAGAGAAGGTTGAATCTAGATTTACTGGATGAGGTTAGGGAGGAGGCAAGGGTAAAGGCTAAGGCAGTGAAAAGGAGGATTGAACGAAGGTATAACTCGAAGGTGATGCCAAGGCAGTTTAGAGAAGGCAACCTGGTGATGAGGAAGGCCCACCAGTACGAGATGGAAAACAAGTTATCGCCTAAGTGGACAGGACCGTTCAGAATAACCGAGGCGATCGGGAACGGCGCCTACCGCTTAGAAACATTGGAAGGAGGGGCGATTCCTCGCACTTGGAACGCCACACACCTCAAGTTATATTACAGTTAAAGCTTTGTAAGTAAAAACGAACATGAAGAGATTTGCAAGCTTTCTGTTAAAACAGTTTGAAGGGGGCACCCTTTTTTCCCTAAGGAGGGTTTTTAATGAGGCCACCCAATAAAAAAGAGTTTTCAAAGTTTAAAGTTTCTAAGAATGCATGCTTGTTGTTTCGAAAGTTTTAGAAAAAAGACCTTATCACTCGTACGTGATTCAAGGCAAGTTTAAAGTTATGTTGCATGCTTTCTAAGAAAAAGTTTTAAAGTCCCCATCGCTTTTCGGCGATTGGTGGCATCAGTTAAAGTTTTAAAGTCCTCATCGTCTTTCGGCGATCAGAGGCACCAGCAATGACTAAAGACCTCAGCGCTCTCGTGCGTTTGGAGGCAAGAAGAGAAAAGACCTCCTCGCCCTCGAGCGAGTGCAGGCGAGAAAGAGAAAAAGTCCTCAGTGCATCCAGGGGGGAGGAGATGTACACCCTGGGCAAGTTGAGGCACCAGATAAAGTCCTTCTCGCCGTCGAGCGAGTTCAGGCCAGATAAAGTCCTTCTTGCCGTCGAGCGAGTTCAGGCAAGATAAAGTCCTTCTCGCCGTCGAGCGAGTTCAGGCGAGAAAAAGTCCTTCTCACCTCAGAGTGAGTTTAGGCTAGATGAACTGAAAAGTCAAGGGTGTTCGTGACCTTAAACGGCGGGAAAGGAAGGAAAACGCCTTTCCCCCTTTAAGTGAAACATCAATATTGACTTAGTAAGACCAGAGAAGACTTCCACGCTTGTAGGCGGTGTGAAGGCAGATAAAATCCTTCTCGTCTTGAACGAGTTCAGGTATGGCGTGAAGGGTGAAAGAAGTTTAAAGGATAGCTAAGGTAGGTTCAAAGAGAACACCTCGCTATCTGGCTTATTGTTCTGAAACTCAGGGAGGTAGAGAAGGAACCGAAAGGCGCCTTTACCCCCCAGATGAGGGAACAATAGCCAAGTTATGAAGGCAAAGAAAGCTTACATCGCCAGACCTCTATGGCGATCAGAGGAATTCCAGGCGATGACAGGAGTAAAGGCTAACCTTGTCAGGCTGATCAGGTAAAATGTATTGTGATACCAGTTTAAGTTAAAACCTGCTGCCTAGTAAGTAGCTAATTGCCTTAAGTTTGCAAGTTACGTTAAATGTCATCGCTTGAACGTTAATAAGTTGCTCAAGTTTTACTTTGAGTTAACAGTTGATCAATTGTTATAAGATTGATAGTTTGCTCGAGTTCAAAGCAGTGAGTAAACGGTTAAGCCCGAGGAATCGCTAAGTTAATTTGTTTAAAGCGAGTTCTACCAGATAAGTTGATCAACCATACAGCGAGTGAGAAAGCAGATGAAGGTTAAAGAATGCGAAGTAAACATAAAGATGAGGTGCAAAAAGCAGAAGAAGTTATATAAAAGCAGTGTCAGTTCAAATACATAAGAAGAAAAATTACATGTAAAGTTTTACAAAACAGAAATAAGCGCCAAGTTTTCAAAGAGCAAAGTGATGGAGGGAGACAATTAATCTTCAAAGGGCACGATCTTCCCATCCACCACTTCGTTGCAGATGGACACCATGGTCAGATCAAGCTCGGGGTATTGGCAAGCGACTTGCTCCAGGGCGGCGTCGAACCCGGCGGCAAGGACTTGGGCGGAGCTTTGCTCGAGCTCTTCGGTTTGTTGCTTCAGCTCGTCGGTTCGTTTCTTCAGCTCTTCAGTTTCCCCGCGAGCTTGAGCAAGGTCTTCAGCAACCTTTTTGCCTTCGTCCCGCGCCTGGGCCAGCTCTGCAGCAATCTTCTTGTTTTCCTCTTGAGCCTTGGCGAGCTCAACCATGGCATCGTCCCTCTCCTTCTCGACCCTCCCGAGGAGCACCTCCCGATCAACTGACCTTTTTTCAAGGTTTTCCACCTTGGCCGCATCTGCTTTCATTGATGCCTCCAAGCTGGAGGAAGCTTCTTCCCTACCAAGACTTGATGTGTGTTTGATGAAGAAAATGGCTTGAGTGCTTTGAAGATTGTAATAGGTTTTTAGATTCATTTGTAATTAGGCTTGTAAGTGTGTATGATTGCCTTTTGCTGTGTAACCTATCCTAGATGCCTAACCAAGTCTAGATCAAGCACATGATGTGGTTAAATGGTTTTTGAAAAGCTTTTGAAATGTTTTTAACAGTTTTAAAACAGTACACAAATAAATCTATTTTATGGAGAAAGAATCTGTTTATTTCTTCTCTGTTAAAAAGGCTTTCGTTAAATGGTTTTTGAAAAGCTTTTTAAAATGGTTTTAACAGTTTTAAAACAGTACACAAATAAATCTGTTTTATGGAGAAAGAATCTGTTTATTTCTTCTCTGTTAAAAGGCTTTTCTAAATTTCTGTTAAGGCACCAAGGGAAAGCTCAGTTCGTTATTTCAGTTAAGATGAGCTGGCTTGTGTGTTATACTTTAATCTGTTTTACTGTGAAAGAACAGGTTTATTCTTTGGTCTGCTGAAAGGTTTTTTTTTCACAAGTTAGTTAGGGCACCAAAGGTACCACTCAGACAGTTATTTCTGTTAAGCTGAGTTGACAGTTTTTACAAAATAAATCTGTTAAGTTCAAAACTGAATCTGTTGTTTTCTTAACTGCTTTTCAACTGTTTTTTTGAAAAGAAGTTAGAAACTGTTTTCTATATAAACAATGTCTCTCTCACATGAATAAGTGCTGAGGAATTACGCTTTTGACAGAGATCAAACAATTTCCATGTGAGAAGAAGGATTGAAAGGGTTTTTGAAAGGTTTTCCAAAGAGATTTTCAAGTGTGCTTGTTCTAGGAAACCTTGAATCTTGGTGAAGGTGCTGGTGCAGTTCTGCAGCAAATTGAACTACTGGTTTTGAGTTCTTGCATCTTCTTTTCAGGTGTAATCTTTCCTTTATTCTGTGTTGTAAAGGTGTAAGTGTTAGTCACTCCTTGATAGGGTTTCTTGGAGTGCAAGGTGTGCTGAAATAGGGTTTTTCAGCATTGTGTGTGTTGTTCTTGTAGTGTTCAAGAACTGCTGGTTTTGTAAGTGATTGGTACTGTTTTTAGTGAATTCCACCTTGGGGTAAGGTGAGACTGGATGTAGCTCTGTATGAGTGAACCAGTATAAAAACGTGTGTATCTTGTATTCTCATCCCTGCACTCTTTTCTGGTTTTTTGCTTAATTCTGTCAAGAACTAAATCTGTTCTTTTTAAATTGAATCTGTTAATTCTGGGTTAAGTGAAAACTGTTCTTCCTGATTTGTTGAAGTTTTCTGATCATAAACAAGGTTGCTGCATATAATGGCTTAAGTGAATTGTGAACAAACTGATCATTCATTAAAACCTGAGAAAGGACCATACTTCTTGAAATCTTGTGTTGTGTAGCTTTTGATTGATTTCTAAGCATAGCTGTATCCTTCATCCTCACAATATTAAGCTGATCTGGTTCTGTTATATTTCTTGTTGAACACAACTTTACATTGAACAAAATTCAAATTGTGCCAAGACTGCTCTGAAGAATCAATCTGTTTCATGTAAGAACAATCTGTTCTTTTTGCCTCTGGAATACTGAAAAATTGTGTGTTCTTGCGAAAATTTTATAAGCTCAATTCACCCCTCCCCTCTTGAACTTAGACACTAATAGACCCAACAATTGGTATCAAGAGCTAGGGCTTGTATTTTGCTCAAGTGTGTGTATGATGTTTGAGTTTAAAATGCCTTTTGCTGAAGGTGCATCTATTAATAGACCTCCTATGTTTGGTGGTGTTAACTATGCTTTCTGGAAAATCAGGATGAAGATCTTTATGGAATCTATTGACATGGGAATCTGGGATGCAGTGGTCAGTGGACCTTTTATACCTATGCAGGTTGTCAAAGATGAAACAATAAAGAAGCCTTGGTCTGAATGGAGTGAAACTGAGAAGAAAAAGGCCCAATATGACTCTTTAGCCAAGAATATCATCACATCTGCACTGAATATGGATGAGTTCTTTAGAGTCTCTCAATGTAACTCAGCAAAGGAGATGTGGGATGTACTAGAGGTGACTCATGAAGGAACTGATGATGTGAAACGAGCAAGGAAGCACTCACTCATTCAGGAGTATGAGCTGTTCAGAATGCAATCTGAAGAAAGTATTGCAGATGTGCATAAACGATTTACACACATTGTAAATCACCTCACTGGCCTTGGTAAAGTCTTTGACAAGGAAGAGCTTAACATTAAGGTATTGAAATGTCTTGATAGGAGCTGGCAGCCTAAGGTAACAACAATCTCAGAATCCAGAGATTTATCCAAGATGTCCACTGCAGCACTTTTTGGAAAGCTGATAGAACATGAAATTGAGCTGAAAAGATTGAAAGAACAAGAAACAGTGGAAAAGAAGGCCAAAGGAATTGCTCTGAAAACTACCATAGAACATGATACAAGTGAGGAAGAAGGTGATCCAGAACATGATGAGACTGTGAGTCTGCTCACCAGGAAATTCAGCAGATTTCTTAGAAAGAAAAACCGTGACAGAACTTAGCAGAGAAAGAGGTATTCCAAACAACCTATTGATTCAAATTCTTCCAATTACACGTGTTTTGGATGTGGTAAACCAGGTCATATAAAAGCTGATTGTCCAAACAATCAAAGTAAAGAAAAATCAGCAAGCAAGAGGAGTGACAAAGGGAAAGGTAGAAGAGCATATATCTCATGGGAAGAAAATGATGTATCCTCATCTAGTGATTCTTCAACTGAAAGTGAAAAAGCAAATCTTTGCTTCATGGTGAATGATGAGGGATCCAACTCTGACTCAGTAAGTAATTTCTCCACTGATTTTAAAAACTATGATCAACTGCTATTAGCCTTTAAGGAAACACATGATGAAGCAAACAGGTTGGCTGTAATGTGCAACAGATTGAATAGAGTAAATAGGGTACTTGAACCAAAGGTTAAAACTCTTGAAGAAGAACTGCACAAAGCTAAAACTGAATTAATTAGTCTTGAATTGACATGTTTGCATGCATCAATTAAAACTTGTGATAATTGCAAAAAGCTGGAAAAACAGGTTGAGTATTTGTTAAAAACACTTTCAAATTTCACTAAGGGAAGAGAAAATCTTGAAACATTATTAGGTTCACAGAATGCTGTTTTCAATAAAAATGGTTTAGGATATAATCCTGGAATGAAAGGTAATGTGAAAAAGCTGTCAAGTTTCTTTGTTCCTTCCAAAACAGGTTTTTCCTCTTTTAGTAATTCAAAACCAATGCATACTGCAACATGTTTTTATTGTATGAAATTTGGTCATGTATCTAGAACATGTAAGGCTAGGAAATATCTTGTTCCTAAAGGATTGGCCAAATGGCTTCCTAAGGAAAGGTGTTAATCATGCTGGACCCTAGACTAAAGGGGTACCATATATGCTAAATCTGTTTTGTTGCAGAAAAACAGCAGGAGAAACCAGTGGTACCTAGACAGTGGCTGCTCAAAGCACATGACTGGTGATGTGACTCAGTTTATAAATCTGAAACTCAAAGCTGAAGGGCATGTCACATATGGAGATAACAATAGAGGAAAAATTCTTGGAAGAGGAGATGTTGGTACTAAAGACTCAACTACAATTGAGAATGTTCTATATGTTGAAGGGCTAAAACATAGTCTTCTAAGCATTAGCCAGCTGTGTGACAAGGGATACAAGGTCAATTTCGAAGCAAATACTTGTACAATTTCAAATGAAAATTCTGGTAAGGTGCTGTTCACTGGAAAAAGGGTAAACAACATTTATCTCCTAGACATTATAAAGAGTTGTTCTGAAAATGAGTGTTTGCTATCTAAAAATGATGAGTCATGGCTGTGGCATAGGAGACTAGCTCACATTCACACAAATCACTTGAACAAGCTAAAATCTAAGGAACTTGTTTCTGGCTTACCAAACATAAAGTTTCAAAATAACAGATTGTGTGATGCCTGTGTAAAGGGAAAACAGATTAGAACTTCTTTTAAATCAAAAGATATGGTTTCTTCAAATAAAGCTTTGGATGTTTTGCATATGGACTTGTTTGGACCATCTAGGACTGCTAGCTTAGCTGGAAATTACTATGCTTTGGTGATTGTTGATGACTTTTCAAGATATACATGGACCTTGTTTCTTGCTTCTAAAAATGATGCATATAAAGCCTTTAAGAAACTTGCTAAGGTTCTGCATAATGAGAATGAAAATAGGATAAAACAGATTCGTAGTGATCATGGGGGAGAATTTCAAAATGCAAAGTTTGATAAATATTGTGAAAAACAAGGATCATACATAGTTATTCTGCTCCTAGGACACCCCAACAAAATGGTGTTGTTGAAAGAAAGAATAGATCACTAGAAGAGTTAGCTAGGACTATGCTAAATGAATCTGGTTTACCTAAATATTTTTGGGCTGATGCTGTATATACTGCTTCTTATGTGCTTAACAGAACATTGATTAGATCAATTCTTAAGAAAACTCCCTATGAATTGTATAAAGGTAGGAAGCCTAGCATTAGTCATCTTAGGGTGTTTGGCTGCAAATGCTTTGTTTTAAATAATGGTAAAGATAATCTGGGGAAGTTTGATCCTAAATCAGATGAAGGAATACATATTGGTTATGCTATAAATGGTCATGCTTATAGAGTATATAACAAAAGATTGCTTGCTGTTGAAGAATCTATACATGTTGTGTTTGATGAAACAGATTTTTCTGTGCCCAAATCTGTTATGGATGAATCTGGTATGGATGATTTAAGAACAATTATGCAACAGAATCAATCTAGTGAGCTTGATGCTACTAATCCAAATTCTGTCAAAGAATCTACTGTGAATGCAGGACTGCCTAAGGAATGGAAAACTCCAAGGGATCTCACTCTTGACAATGTAATTGGTAAAATTGAGAAAGGAGTCTCAACAAGGAATTCACTCAATAACTTCTGCAGAACAGTAGCTTTTGTGTCACAGATTGAGCCTAAAAGCCTGGAAGAAGCACTGCAAGACAGCAATTGGATAACAGCAATGCAGGAAGAGCTGAACCAGTTTGAATACAATGAAGTGTGGACTTTGGTTCCAAGGAAGCATGAGATGAACATCATAGGAACCAAGTGGGTGTACAGGAACAAGATGGATGAACATGGAGCTATCACTAGAAATAAAGCAAGACTGGTTGCTAAAGGGTATAACCAAGAAGAAGGTATTGACTTTGGTGAAACCTATGCACCAGTAGCACGTCTTGAAGCTGTCAGACTTCTTCTAGCATTTTCCAGCATAAAAGGTTTCAAGCTGTTTCAAATGGATGTCAAGAGTGCATTTCTAAATGGCTACATCAATGAAGAGGTGTTTGTATCTCAGCCTCCAGGGTTTGAAGATCACAAGAATCCAGAACATGTGTTCATGCTTAAGAAAGCCTTATATGGATTAAAGCAAGCACCTAGGCAATGGTATGAAAGGCTAAGTGAATTTCTGCTGTCTCAAGGTTATAGCCGTGGCAATTAAGATAAAACTCTCTTTCTAAAGAAGAAAAGTGAAGATGTCATACTTGTGCAAGTCTATGTAGATGATATTATCTTTGGATCCACAAATGAAGAGATGTGTGAAGACTTTGTGAAAACCATGAAAAGTGAGTTTGAGATGTCAATGTTAGGAGAAATGAATTTCTTTCTTGGTCTACAAGTTAAGCAACTCAAGGATGGGATTTTCATAAGTCAAGAAAAATACTGCAAGGAACTGCTCAAGAAGTTTGATATGAATCAATGCAAAGCAATCAGCACTCCTATTTCAACAAGTTGTCAGCTGGATCAAGATTCTGCAGGAAAATCAGTGGATCAAACGAAGTACAGGGGTTTAATTGGTTCCCTATTATATCTAATTGCCAGCAGGCCTGACATTATGTTTGTTGTATGTCTATGTGCTAGATATCAATCTGATCCAAAGGAATCACACTACAATGCAGCAAAGAGAATTCTGAAATATTTGCAAGGATCTAAAGATGTTGGATTGTGGTATCCTAACAAGGTATCTCTGAATTTGATTGGTTTTTCAGATTTTGATTTTGCAGGTTGCAAAGTTGATAGGAAGAGCACAAGTGGGACTTGTCACATGCTTGGATCAAGTCTAATCTCTTGGCATTGCAAGAAGCAAGCTTGTGTTGCTCTCTCCACAGCAGAAGCAGAATACATAGCTGCTGGAAGTTGTTGTGCTCAAACCTTATGGCTAAGGCAGCAGCTAAGTGATTTTGGTATTCTGTTAAATAACATACCTATAAATTGTGATAATACAAGTGCCATAAATCTATCTAAGAATCCTGTCATGCACTCAAGAACTAAACATATTGAAATTAGACATCACTTTCTAAGAGAACATATAGCTAATGGAACATGTGATATACAATTCATTGGTACTGAATTTCAATTAGCTGATCTATTCACTAAACCACTTGCTAAAGACAGGTTTCACTTTCTTTTAAATGAATTGGGCATTAGTAGCTTGAATTGTCCTCTGCAGTGAAAATTTCAATCTGTTGTTTTATGTTTTAACATGTTTCGTTCCCTGTTTCAGAAATCACAGTTGTGACTAGGAAAGAGAAAGATTTATTTTTCTCTCTCTCACTTTATTGTTGACTGCTTTTACGGTTATTAACCAGCAGGCCTATCCCAATTAGCTTGTGGGTATCCCAACTGATTGGATTGTGTGTAAGTGCAACAGATTTGATTTATCAAATTAAAATCTGGTTCCAATATATTCTTGTGCAAATCAATATCTGAATCTGCTGCACCACAGGAATAAAATCTGAAGCATATCAAATTGATTTTCTTTTTAATCCATAATTGCTGAAATCTGATTTAAGTGATTTTCTTTTACAATTGGTGATTTCTAAAATCTGGTTTAAGCTCTATAAAAACCTAGCTCAAATCAGTTCTTTCTCACACTTTCTCATTTGTGCTATAAGCTGTCCAGGTTCACACTTGCTTCACCACAGGTTTCGTTTCTGTTCTGAGTAATAATCTGTGCTGTTTTTCTCTAGAATTGTATGTTAATAAACTGATGCAGGAAAACACAGATTAAGCATGGCATCCTCATTACACAGAAGGAAGAAATCCAAAGAGCAATCCAGCAGCAACCAAGGCATTCTGGAGAAATGGTTTGCTGGAGATTCTGAAGCAATGACAAGATACATTCATGAGACAAGCAGGAAGCAAGTCAATGCACCCAAAGTGCTGGAATTTTCCTGGCTGAGAGAAGAAAATCTTACTGAAGCAAAAACCTTGCTCAAGCATCAAAAGCTGAAGAACTTTCTAGAGATGACTGGAAATGTATATCCAGATTTGGTGAAAGTTTTCTACAGCAACTTGGTTCAAGATGGCAAAAATCTGGTCTCCCATGTGAAAGGTGTGAAGCTGAAGATTACAAGGGAAATATGGAGCAATGTGGGAGGAATCAAATATTCTGGAATGAAGGTAAGCAAAGGGAACACTGCTGGAATCCAGGGATTCAACAAGATGCAGTTTTACAGAAGTTGTGTGAGGAATCCTGCTGAACCAGTGGCTAGATTTCATGCTGGAAATCTCACAATCATTCCAAGACTCCTTGCCTACATCATTGCTTGGCAGCTTACTCCAAGAGGAAGTAATCATGCAACTCTCCATGAAGAGGACTTGATTTTGCTATACTGCATCATGAATCAACTCAAGGTAAATTGGGTAAGTACTATGGTGGAGCATATGCTCAAATCCACAAGGTTACCAGACTATCGCTTTCCATATGCAATTTTTGTGTCAAAGCTAATTGATTACTTTGAAGTTGACACTACAAATGAAAGAAATGACACAATTAAGGCAGCAAGTGAGATAGACAACTCCACTCTCCTCAAGATGGGATTTCAAAAGGAAGATGATAGCTGGATATTCAGACGGAATGCTGCAAATAGAGCTGAAAATGAAGTTGCTGATCCTGAAAATGAAGAAGAAAATGCTGATGGAGTGCAGAACATGGATGCATCACCAGTACACTCTGCTGGACATGAGGATATTGCTGCTACAAACCAAAATGCAATGGTTGCATATGAGGCACCTGAATACAGAGGTGAACCTCTGTCTATGTTTGAAAGACAAGTGCTAAGCAGGCTGGACACACTCACATATGAGCAGAAAGCACACTATGAAATGACCTACGCCAGGTTTCAACACTTGGATGACCAACTTGAAGGAGTTCAAGTGCAGCTAGCTGAACTTTATTACAACAACAAGTGATCCTATTTCTAAGTCTTTATCTTTTATATGTTGTTGAGCAATTTGGAATTAATCTGTACTGTTTCGTTCCTGCACTGGTTTTTAGTTGTTTTGTGATTTGTAATGAACCATCTATGGTTTATTGGTTTTATTTGAACTGTTATGTATGGCTATTATTGTTTCTATGGTATTTTGTGCTCCCATTCTGTTTGATGAATCCAAAGGGGGAGAAGAATAGCCTAGAGAACAGCCTAAGAATAGCCTGGTACAGGTTCTGCAGATGATATTCACAGTGGCTGCTGATATGATTCAGATGTTAAATCTGCAGGTATATCATTTCTAAATCTGTTGTTCTGCTTTAACACCTGTTTTCTGTGTATATGGTTCTGTACAAATTTGGTCATGATCTTTCTTCAAAGCTGTGCAAAGCAAAGGGAATTTGTCTCCATCAAACAGGGGGAGATTGTTGAAGCTGGAGGAAGCTTCTTCCCTACCAAGACTTGATGTGTGTTTGATGAAGAAAATGGCTTGAGTGCTTTGAAGATTGTAATAGGTTTTTAGATTCATTTGTAATTAGGCTTGTAAGTGTGTATGATTGCCTTTTGCTGTGTAACCTATCCTAGATGCCTAACCAAGTCTAGATCAAGCACATGATGTGGTTAAATGGTTTTTGAAAAGCTTTTGAAATGTTTTTAACAGTTTTAAAACAGTACACAAATAAATCTGTTTTATGGAGAAAGAATCTGTTTATTTCTTCTCTGTTAAAAAGGCTTTCGTTAAATGGTTTTTGAAAAGCTTTTTAAAATGGTTTTAACAGTTTTAAAACAGTACACAAATAAATCTGTTTTATGGAGAAAGAATCTGTTTATTTCTTCTCTGTTAAAAGGCTTTTCTAAATTTCTGTTAAGGCACCAAGGGAAAGCTCAGTTCGTTATTTCAGTTAAGATGAGCTGGCTTGTGTGTTATACTTTAATTTGTTTTACTGTGAAAGAACAGGTTTATTCTTTGGTCTGCTGAAAGGTTTGTTTTTCACAAGTTAGTTAGGGCACCAAAGGTACCACTCAGACAGTTATTTCTGTTAAGCTGAGTTGGCAGTTTTTACAAAATAAATCTGTTAAGTTCAAAACTGAATCTGTTGTTTTCTTAACTGCTTTTCAACTGTTTTTTGAAAAGAAGTTAGAAACTGTTTTCTATATAAACAATGTCTCTCTCACATGAATAAGTGCTGAGGAATTACGCTTTTGACAGAGATCAAACAATTTCCATGTGAGAAGAAGGATTGAAAGGGTTTTTGAAAGGTTTTCCAAAGAGATTTTCAAGTGTGCTTGTTCTAGGAAACCTTGAATCTTGGTGAAGGTGCTGGTGCAGTTCTGCAGCAAATTGAACTACTGGTTTTGAGTTCTTGCATCTTCTTTTCAGGTGTAATCTTTCCTTTATTCTGTGTTGTAAAGGTGTAAGTGTTAGTCACTCCTTGATAGGGTTTCTTGGAGTGCAAGGTGTGCTGAAATAGGGTTTTTCAGCATTGTGTGTGTTGTTCTTGTAGTGTTCAAGAACTGCTGGTTTTGTAAGTGATTGGTACTGTTTTTAGTGAATTCCACCTTGGGGTAAGGTGAGACTGGATGTAGCTCTGTATGAGTGAACCAGTATAAAAACGTGTGTATCTTGTATTCTCATCCCTGCACTCTTTTCTGGTTTTTGCTTAATTCTGTCAAGAACTAAATCTGTTCTTTTTAAATTGAATCTGTTAATTCTGGGTTAAGTGAAAACTGTTCTTCCTGATTTGTTGAAGTTTTCTGATCATAAACAAGGTTGCTGCATATAATGGCTTAAGTGAATTGTGAACAAACTGATCATTCATTAAAACCTGAGAAAGGATCATACTTCTTGAAATCTTGTGTTGTGTAGCTTTTGATTGATTTCTAAGCATAGCTGTATCCTTCATCCTCACAATATTAAGCTGATCTGGTTCTGTTATATTTCTTGTTGAACACAACTTTACATTGAACAAAATTCAAATTGTGCCAAGACTGCTCTGAAGAATCAATCTGTTTCATGTAAAAACAATCTGTTCTTTTTGCCTCTGGAATACTGAAAAATTGTGTGTTCTTGCGAAAATTTTATAAGCTCAATTCACCCCTCCCCTCTTGAACTTAGACACTAATAGACCCAACAGGGGACTCTGTTATGAGGATTGGCGAGTTGTGGGCACCTTCATCTCCACCTGGTGCGGCCCCAGCAATAGAGGCGGTTGAAGGAGGACCCTCTCCAGCAGATACGAATGGCATGGAGGCGCTTGGAGGGTTCTCTATGAAATTAGGCTCGCTGCCTTCAACCACAGGGAGCGCAATAGCCAAGGGTGTTGCTTGAACTGGCGATGTTGGAGCTGGAGGAGAGGGTGGTGTTGGTGTTGGAAGGGCGGGTGGTGAAGAGGGTGCCACCCTTGTTCTTTTGGTGACAAGGTCGTCCTCAGTTGCCTCGTCATCCTCTTCTTCCTGTACCACTTGAGGAGTTTTCCTCTTTGGTTTCCTCAAGACAAGTTTTTTTCTTTGGGGGGCGGGCAGTGTCTCCGGAGGAGTTGGACCTTGGGGAGGAGATCTACCCTGAGCAGCGGCGATCTCCACCACCGAGTTGGGCACGGTTTGGGAACCCGTCGCCAACTTGTGGGATCGGGCGATCGCCCTCAGTTCAGCTAGTTTGCCTTTGCCCAACATGAAGTCTGCACAGGGTAAAAAATAGATGAGTAAGCACAAAAGCAAAGGCAAAATATACGAGTATATGCACGAATAACGTAAACGAGTGGCACATGAATTAAAAACCAAGACCAGTACGCAACAAACAGGGCGCCCAATGATAGATGGTAGAAATGCGAAGTCAGTCCCACACGAAACGAAAACCTTGGTGTCGAGGTAAGGGCTAACCTATGTGAGCTTCAAGTTGGCCCTCGAGGAACTCGAAGGAGATTATTGAAGCGGTGGGGAAGGTGATGTTGGCGGCTGCTACTCTCTTCCAGAAAAGGCAGAGATCTTTGTCTAGCTCGCCCATGGTGTCGGGACTTCTGGGCCTCCTAAAGCTTTCTTTGGCGTCTTTGTTCCCCTTGTGTACCCAGTACAAGGGGAAACCGTCGAGCAGGGAGGGATCTTGGTCGTTGGCGCACACCTTCACGAATTTTCCCTTCCAATCTTTGTAAGATTGCTGGAAGATTGAGAGGATTGACCTCCCAGCAATCCCATTCAGGCTAATCCAGAGGCGGTCTCCTGGATTCTTAGCTTCGAACAGGAAGAGGAAAACGTCAACTGAAGCTGGTAGTCCCAAGTGTGCGCACATAATTTGGAACGCCCTTACGAACGCCCAGCTGTTGGGATGAAGCTGGGCGGGGGCGATATCGAGCTCGGTTAATAACTCTCTCTCGAAGCGAGTGAAGGGAAGTCTGAGCTTCACCTTCTTGAAGAACGTCGCGTAGATGAAGCAGAACAGCTCGCCGTTGTTCGCTTTATCGTCCGCGCAGATCGGCTCACCCGGGAAGCAGGGCAGCACGATCATTTTGCTGTCGTGCTCCTTATGGAATGTGAGCTCGGATTGGTCCCCTTTCCTTAGTCGGTGCATGCCCAACTCTGTGTTTATTGAGGAAGTCTCTTTTAACAAAGTTGAGGTGGCCCAAGGGTAGAGTGCCTTGTAGTCCTTTGGAGGTAGGGGGCGCCTCCGGCGACTGGCGGAGTTGCCTGAGCGGGATTGGCGTGAGAAGTTGCAGGCCTCTCAGCCTGGGAAGAAGGAGCGCCAGATGCTCGTGGTGGGTTACGCGCTGGTGGAGGATTTGCCCCAGGAGCAACCCTACGCGCTTGGGGTGGAGGGTTTCGCGACGAAGAAGGAGGGTTCGCAGTGGATTTTGTATGAGCCATCGCAGGAACTGCAAAGGAAAATGAAAGGGATGAACAAAGGTTACAGAGAACGACTCGATTGAGGACGAAGAAAGGAGAAGGAACGAACGGGAGTTCGTTGGGACGAACGTGATAGAAGACGAAGCCCTAAGTTACGAGAGGGGAGAAAAGGAGAAAACAGCCCACAACGTATGCACCAGACAGATAATGGATGATGCGAATCGGTTAAAATGCAGCAAACATCAACAAAAGAAGTAAAAGGGGTACCTTTTGATGATCGGATGAGCGTTGAAGAGAGTTGGAGATTGAGAGAGTTGAGGAGCGTCGTGGGATGCAGAGAAAATACTTAGAACTTTTGAGAATGCAGAAAGATGATGGAACAGTAGGAAGTGCAAAGGGTTTTAGGGGTTTTTCGAACGTTTTCGGAAGCGCAAACGACAGTTGAAGATGACCGTTGATGAAGCCACGTGTCGAGCGATTGGAAAAAGGGGTTTGGTGGAGCGTCAGAAAAGCAGAGGGTACGAACGTTTGGAATTCCGTGTCAGCGCCACGTAGATCGCCAGTGATGTGACCTTTTAGTCTTTTCGCTGGACAAGTCTTCGCTTAAGACTGGGGGGCTTGTGTACCGCCCAGGTAGTCGGAAGTGATGACGTGGCAGCAAACGATAATATAGGCGTGTTGAACGGAACACCTGGCTGACAAAAGGGAAGGAAGTCGGGTAGCTCGTGTAGTCGCCAATCGTTAAGTTGGCGTGCTCCGATCTCTAGCATATCTAAACCGGCGGTCACCAGGTTTGTGTCGTAGTCGCCGGATGCGAACCCAGGCGACCAAGTGATCAGAGATTGCCGAGAGGAGGACATCGCCGAAAGATCAGGAAAGCTTGTTCAAGGCTTTCAAAGGGCACGAGTGCGAAGGATGAAGTTATCAGATGATCATTCCCTAGCTAGCTAGAGGTTGAGGCCAGGGAACAACTTACCAGGACATGCACGGTGAAGCAAGTGAAGCAGATTATGATGGCGGCCGGCGAGACCACAGGGAAGGTGTGCATGGTGACACCCCGTACTCGCCACACAGAAGAGATCGCGCTCCAAGGCAGCTATACACCGAGTTACTCCTTGTATGGGTAACTTAGTCGAACAGCCTGAAGAGTAAGAAGTGACGCTCAAGCAGAGGACGCTCCAGATGGTGACACGTGTACAGCTGGATGCGAGCCACGTGTTCATATGTGTAACCGTCAGGAGAGAGAAAGTGCACAGGTATATAAGAGATTCTAACGAACTTCTGAGGTACGCGCGTTTAGAACACTTCTTTACGCTTGGAGAATACTTGAGTGACTGAGAGAGTGTTTGCACGGTTCCTTGAGTTCTTAGTTTTCTCTCTTAGAGTTTTGGTGGTTCCATCACTGACTTGAGCGTCGGAGCGCGATCGGCCGCAGCGGCGCCACTCTGTCTTTTGCAGGTTCTTGAGGTGAATCGAGGTGTGAAGGACGGAAGCTAGCGTGGTGCAAAGCCGATCCAGAGGAAGAATACCTTTGATGAGGCGAGGCGATTGCGTTCTGGTCAACCGGCAGGATCAAGTTAATACTTAAAACTTATTTAATTAAGTGGGTGAGGTTTGTACCCATTTATATATTATGAATTGGCTTTATCATTTGTGGATGTGGAATCTCCAACACTTTTTTGTTTTAAATTTGTAAATGTTTAGCAGTTCTGATAATTTGAGTTATAGAAAAAAAGTACGACATGACAAGTTTAGTTATTCGAATTACAATAACAAGTTTGGCTAATATAAAAATTATGAGTCTAAATCAGAGAAAATTGTGGAACAAGTATTTGAAAATTTGTATTAAAAATCAATTAGGTCAATTTACAATGATTTGTGTGAAATTTTACATGACCTTATCCATGATAAATTTATCACAATGGGAAATTTCCCATGAAAACAATAATCCATAAAAAAATGATTTCTAGAAACATATTATCCACAAATTCTGGATTGTAGGAAAACTTATGTTTCTCATGAAGTTTGAGCATTATTATAAATTTTGGCTATGAAATTATTTAGTTTTTTTGTTGTTGTGTTTGTTATCATAAGAACATAAATTATGCCACCAGTAAGAAAATTTTACAATGACCATCTTCTATACAAATATCTCAAACGATAACGGATAAACCTGAAGGTAGATGAAAAGAGTAAATGAAGAAATCACATAGAGAACTAATATGACTCAATTGAAGTGTTAAGTAATTTCATCCTACATTCATGGACATAAATTCACTAAGTATAAAACTGAGTTACAACATTAAATATATCTCACAGTGAACTCTCAACTCAAGGCTAATTCAATTGTTCATTACAAGGTCCTATTTATATAGATAAAATTGTCTAACAAACTTTTTTAAGATGTGCCAATGCGGTTGGAGAAGTCACATGCATAATGCTTTAAATTGGGAGCTAAAAAAGGATAATGAATATTTGAGATAAAGAAGAAACACTACAAAACCCTGGTTTATATGATAAAGAGACTAATCAATAGTTTTTATGATGTCTTTGAGAGTGAACTTGGTACCCTTCTCCTTATCAGTAGCAACGCAACCCTTTGCCTTACGATCAAGAATGGCCTTGTGATCCTTGTCCAGTTTCAGCTTCATCGCCACAACCTTGGAAGGGTGGATTCCTATATTGAATTTGTTAACCTTCTCTCGAGTGATGTGCTTTATGTGGATGACCCACTTGCGACGGTACACTTGCGTCACCTTCCCCTCACATTCCTTGTACGTTCCACACATCACTTGCACCACATCCTCTTTCCTCACTAGAATCTAGCACACATTGTACTTGGACTGGAGCTATGCTGAGAAAGGAGTGATAATTTACACTCCACTGTTCATTCACCATACTACGCCTTCTTCTACATGACTCTCAACTGCTCATCCACATTCTACCCTACCGGACTCCACCGTGTTCCTAAATCTTCATTAGGAAGCACATTTGTTTGGCCCTCCATTCACCATCGCATGATTGTGTGACTGTTCAAATCGAAATAGGTTAGGATTTTCATTATGAAAATTGAGGATTTAAATTCCTTTAGGGTTTAGGGGTGACCTTCCTTTGATTTTGTTTCTGATTTTTGTTTTTTGGATTTGATTCTAAAATGTTTGGGTTGGTTTGTTCGGCAACTAAGAACTCATTGAGTAGCATTCTTAGGACAGTCGAAAAAGTCGTTGATTGTAACTAGTTTAGAAACTATTATAACTTGCCTCAACAATTTTATTTTTTTTATCGGCAATAGCCTAAAGAATCCTTGAATTGGTGATTACTTGGTTTTTATTTTTAGGTTAGGTTTCAAATGCAAGCCCAAATTTTCTATTTCCTATTGTTATGTTTTAAATTTAAGCTTTCAACCACAATATTTTGTTTATGTTTTTTTGTCATTTAGTTAATTCAGTTTCTGGTTTACTTGATTTTGAATATCTATTTTCTTCATTCTTGTTATTAAATGCAATTTCTGCACGGTTTCTTAGTTATTGCTATTAGATGCAAGTCTTCATCATTTTACAAAAGACTGATTATTGGTTATTTAAACGTAATTTTTTTATAAACGCGTATTGAAAAATAATGGTTGAGATTTAATCAAGAATTGAAAGAATGAAGAAAGTCAATATCATTCAATCTTATATAAAATTGGTATAAATGTAGTAGCCTTGTCAAAAGGTAAACATAAAATAGTAGATATTATCTTATCACTTTCCATTACGAAGTTGTTGAGTTTCAGTAGTAACATGATTATTCATTAGTAACACGGTTATTCATGATAAGATTAACTAATTTTATTTATTGTATAATAAAATAACCACTTTGTAATACACAACTTTTTTATTCACAGAGTGAACAACTTCCGTACTAATAATAAGAATAAAACATTCAAATTCATTATTATTACTATTATTACTTTTGTTTTTGTCTGTTCCTATATTATATTCATGGAATATTGACAATGACAAATCATCATGAAAAATTGGCTAACATAAAGGTAACAATTCTTGAATATTGTTTTATTTTGAGTAATTGAGAATTTTCATGTTGCTCCTCATTCAGAAATTAATGTTTTTCGCCAAACACAACAATTTGGTGGTTTTGAATCATAGTATAATTAACTTCTTCTATTACACCTTACCACATATATTCCTATTTTGTACGCGAAAAACTAATTGAATCCTTATATTACATCTCTTTTCAGGAATATATTTTTTTCTCATTCAATCTATAGCATTTAAATATAGTTTTTGTGTGTGTTTTAAATGGACATGATACATTATCTTATATTAGAACCAAACTAAGAATATCTTATATTAGAACCAAATTAAGAACATATTAAGACTAAATTAAGAACATCTTATTTTTGGACCAAATTTTGCACTTTGAGACCATTAACTTTTTTTTAAGCAGAGACATCTAAAACCTTATATTGTGAAGGGAAATATATTATTGAAATAAACCTGTTTATAACATTTAATTATGAATATATTATCCTAATCAGACACACAACTTTAAGATTCACTGGTTACTTCCATTCAGAAATCAAGGTACAACTACTATATCCTTTTCATTTTAGTTGTTGTAGTTGTTTTGAAAACTTGAGAGGTTGTAACCACTTTTTGATTATTTAATTATTATTATTTTTATCCTAAATGTACTTAAAAAAATTGATAAAAAATATGTTATTGTTTGTCTGGATGCAAAATATGTCTAAATATGAACAACAAAGATACAAAAATTACAGAAAACAAAGCAAAAAATTAGAGGCTTTGGGATTATCACATATAATGTTTAGTGTTGTGTTTGTTATTATTTGTTTGCCTCCTGTTATGTCTTTATTTTGATTTATTATGCATGATTTTTTGTAGTTAGCTAATCTAACTTATTACGAAGTGGACTTTAAGCCTAACTCAACTCCATAAAACCGGTTCATGAGGTTGAGGTTTGCACCCACTTATATACAATGAATCGTCCTCATCTCTAGTTGATGTGGAATCTCCAACATAGCTAGTCTAACAATGAATATGTTCATAGACGTGTCAGACAACTGGTCTTGGAGGACATCTCTTCTCTTATGCACATTTTGCTGCACAATTTAGATTTTTTAAGGACAAAGGGGTGTAGGGGAGTTGAAGGAACATCTAATGCAGTTCTAGAGGTCCTTGCTGTTTTGGATTCTTGTATCACCTTTTTGGGTGGAATTTTGTTTGTGTGTGTAAGTTGCATCTCATTTAATGAACATAGATTACTTGTAGTCTTTTTAGTTAGGAATGGGAGAATTATGGGTTGCACATTTTTTTTTCCAGGTTTTTGGGTTTTTAATGTCCAATTGGGATATTTGTAATCATCTTCCTTTTTCTTTTTTTGTCCTTTTGCTTTTGTACATGGGTTGGGTATTTAATATTTTTTTTTTTATAAAAAACACTATCGTAATTTTTAATAATTATGATGAAATAATTGTCACATAAAATTTATCAGGTTGTCTTATATATTTGTGATAACTCATTATTATTACTATTACATAAAATATAATCCTGACAATTATACATTTGTGATATTTTATTGTTGTCATTATTATATATAATTATATAATAATTATTAGTGATAACTATTTTTGTTATAATAGAATTTAATTTTTTTAACATTTAAAATTATTATAAAAAATGAAATAATAACAAGAATACTAGTTATAATTTAATTATTATCATAAAATATTTAATATTTAGTGAATAATATTTATGTAATAATTTTTTTTATAGTGATAGAATTCCTTTAACTCATCAAACATTTCGATTAAGTTCTTTCTCAAGTAAAACACATCGTCTTTATTGAGAATTACTCATTTTTCATATAGTAACCATAACTTTAAACATTTCACCCCTTTGAGGTAAGTCATAGACACTTTCATCTTGACGATTCATCAACACAATAATAAGTTCGACACTAAATACCTTAAAAAATTATTAATACATTCCAAGTTTTAAAATTAGTTCAAAACCTTTCAAATTTCAAAACTATTTTGAATTTTACTTTAATTCGTAATAAGATATTTAAGGTTTAAAACTATATATTTGTTTTTGGCGGTTTCTTCTTCCACCCTAACAAATGTATTTTTGCACTCTATTATTAAACACCTTTTAAAAATGACTTTTGGATTGTTTTTTTTAGAATATTTCTAGAACATATCCAGAACATATTTTATTAATTCTGGATTTACTAATCTGAAAATAAAAAAAATGTGTTCCGGAAAAGATATTTTATTCTAGAAACACCTTTATTTAAGGAATCCCTATTCCGAAAACACTTACAGAATCCCTATCCAGAATCACCAAAACTGTGAAAGGGTACTTTCGATATTTCAAAGAATAGAGGGCTGTAGGAAGAAAAATGTAGGAGTGCAGAAAGAAACTCCTTTGTTTTTAAAATAGCTCACACAATTCGATTAATAACTAAACCGTTTAAAATATTTAGTCCAGTTTTTTTTTTTAATTTAACTTTGCACACAGCAACAAACTACTTATTTTAAAGTGTCATAAAATTTTAAAAATATTATTCAATTTAACGAATACAAATAAATTACTCAAAAGGGTTGTTTTATTTTTAATTAAGGACCTCGTGATGAAAATTATGTTTTCTGTTAATATTCTTTTTTTATATTTTTAGTTAGTAAATAATTGGTTAATAATAGTCTTTTAGAGTGCTAAAATGAGTTAAAGTCACTTTGTTAACCCTCCTAATCATAATTTTCTTTTTGACAATTAATTTGAACACATTCATGTTAATATGTGCTATAATTTATTCAGGGCGTGATTTGAAATTTGTTAAAAGCTATTTCCAAGGAAGGTCCACCATTAAAAGGTTGAACTTAAAATTGTAATAAAATAAATGAATCTTGTAATTATCTATACTATCTTTTGGAAATAATATTAACAGGCAAAAGTTTATAGGTCCTTTCATACTGAGAAAAAAGAAAAAAAGAGAAATAATAAGACTATAATCTCTGTCTCTCTCTCTGTCTTTCTCATACACATTATATATAACTTTTCTAATATTTTTTATTAAATGAAGCAGATTTTAGCTTCGTTTAATCCGTTTATTTTTTTAAAAAGTTAATTTTCTATATTTTATGTACTTTTTACATAAGTAATTATTTATAAAAATAGTGTAGAAAGAATACTTTCATTGTCTTTGTTTAATTGAAGTAGTAAAATATTAACCAAGGATTGTCCCATCATGTTTTTTTTATTATGGAGGTTTTTCACCTTAATTTATATGTGTATTTTCTTTATTATCAATAATGTAAATAATGATAGAAAAAAATCTTGTTGGAAAGGTAATATTCATATTTTCTAATTTTTTTATCCTTCTTCAATTTTTTTAAATATAATTTCATTTTTTATTTTTTTATCGTTGAAAGTTAGTACTTTTTATCTTTCTACCAATGTTATCACATCATCATTATTTTTATGATAATCAACGTGTTTATTTATGATAATCACGTTAACGATGATAATCTGTATCATCTCATCAACAAAAATATCAATAACATGAACCTCAAACAAAATATGCAAAAACTTAAATACCTAATAAAATATTTTTTTAAGAAAAATTAATTAAAATATATAAATTTATAAGATTTTAGACTAACTTAAATTTAAAACCTCATGTCAAGTATAAAATCTTTAGCCGCTAAACTAATAAACTCACATAAGTTATCTGATGTGACATTGGAAAAATTTGTTCTTTTTCTTTTCAAGTTTTGTATAAATTTAATTCTTATTCTTCACTGCATCCTATATTTCATGTCGTTGTTCTTGTTTTAAAAAAAATACTTTTTCTATTTGGTTTTTACTTTTAATTATTCTTTAAATATTTATTATTTAAAGAAATTGATTTACTAATATCAATATTGGTTTACACAAGAGAAAGCAACTTGTGTGATTTAAAAGTTGAACGAGTTAAAAGAAATTGACTTACTAATCTTTCATAATAAATTAAAAATTGAAAAAAATAAACAATAATAAAATTAAAAAGGTAATTTATTTTTTAAAATTATGGATTCAATGTTTATTTAGTGAAAATTTAGGTTGATTTACTAACTTCCCACCTTGATAATTAATTAAGATGACAGCACACATCTCTTTAAGAATGATACTCAATTCTCACTGTTTACAAAATTTCATTACTTACAACTACAATTTTTATTACTTTTAGCAACAATGGAACCATTAGATCAATGGATTTTAGTAATAAGAAAAGAATACATCTAAAGATAAAGTTTATTTTTATCCTTAAGCAATACTCACTTGGGTGTTAATCACTACTTTGTTCCCAATTTAAGGATGCATGGCAAATTTACTTGCCAATAATCTTTAAGAAATTTTGGTATATACCATGTTTGGGATGTGCTTTACATTACAAAACAACTAGCACATGCAAATTAGCCACAATGAACAAATGAACTAATAATTATAAAAGGTTGAGCTTGGAACAACATGATTAGGCAAATAAAAAAACATGCCTAAAACAATGCAACTCAATTAGTGGAAACCCAATCACAAATATGAAATCACATCTTTCTTTAACAATACCACACATGTATACTCACACCAAGAGTATGATAAACCTCACGTTTGTAGGAAGAACTCAGTTAATTTTGCTTCTACACTAGATCATCTGGCCCACCAAGCACAACCTGTCATTTAGAAAACAAATACCATTTTTAACTTGCATCAAAGTAAAGGATCCATTTCAAAAAGGAAATGTATGATTTTTCATCAAAGCATTATTTTTTTTATAACTAATTTGTCTCCGATGTCATTTATCGAGAAAATGATGTATTTTAATAAAATTGTTTAAACTACACTGATTGTGATAGAGGAAGTGCTACTTTTATCATTTATTGAAACAATTTTACTACAATACTTCACTCTTTCAGTAAATGCATTACTTTTATCTCCTACAAATATATAGAGAGCAAATTATTTGGGAGCAAAGTATGTATAAAAAAACTAATACTTGATTGAAATTGAGAATTTTAGTGAATTTAAATTAAAAATAAATAAAACTGCAGTCATGTTGGATAGAGGTAGGATCTAAAGAATGAGACAAGAAAGTCAACACATGAATCAGATGAGAAGGGTGCATACATTGCAATCAAGAGCATATTTCCTGGCAATCATGATGGCTACATTTCTTTCTCTCTCTGATTCAAAGGTTAATACAAATGAGAGACCTTTTCTAGCTTGCCAAAACAATGCCTTCGCTGCATTACTGACATCACTTCTAACTCCACATAGCTATAGTTGAATAAAAATGTTAGTTAAAGGGTATTCAAATAGAGCACTTAAGTAGATAATAAACCATAAAAAAAACAGTACACCAATGAACTATTGCAATTCGATAAAAACATTTTATTCTTTATCTAGGTTGTCTGTGTTAAATATAGAATAGCAAGGAGTAATTCTGTACTGGGAAGACATTGACACTGAAAGTGTTAATTCTTATGTGTGAATTTGGGGGCAGATGAAGAGCCTTTAACTTTCATGTTGTCAGACACAAGAACAAGGTCTGATTGCCAAAATAGTACCTGCATTGATGGGGAGTAAATCTCTCTAGCTTTTGTAATCCAACCTCTGCATAGCTTTATCCTCATCCTCCCCACATTAAATGAATGAGTAGAGTGGGATGAGTGATCTTTTCCATTCATTTGAGAAATAACTACCTGTGAAAGTCCAATACAAACTCAGAATTATTTTCCCACAAAATGTCCGCTACCAAAACCAAAACTTCCTGCTTTTTGCAGATAAAAGAAGTGTGTGAAAAGGCGGAAGTACATAGTTACACATACAAAAAATGAAACATTAAAGGGAGTTATAACACATGTACGAAATTTACTCATTAGACCAGAATGGTTCAAGGAATGCAAGGCTCTCTGGCTACAAAATATAGCATCCACCTTTATCAAACTCAGGAATGGCATATCAATAACTTATGGTTTATCACCAAATACTGAAAAACTTGCTTGCAAGTTTGCAACAATTATAATATAGGGTGTGTGGGAGCTATGAGAGAGTACATGAACGGAAATAGGAAAGGGGTGTTCCATCTGAGGGTCTGGAATCCCGCATCAAGAACTAACGAGCAAATTTCTCAACCTAGTAAGCAAGACTTATAATGTTTGTTGAATTATAGGACCAAACAGAATTTAAATCTGCTTTTAAATACCATCTTTAGAAATAACTGTGAGAAGACAAACAGATATTTTATAATATTTGTTGAATTAAATGACACTTTTTCCACAGCCTTTCCTGCCAGAAATAGTTAAACTACTGAATCTAGAAAGGATGTAGAAAACATACATTAAAATCAGCATTAGATTTTCGTAGAAGTGACTCCACATGGCTTCCGAGTCCTGAAACTGTTACACACAGATAGGTAGCTGTAAGCCTTTGTTTTCTACTTCTGGGTGCATTAATAAATATTGTCAGGTACAACATATCCCCAACTATGCACACTTGAAACAGAAATAATTTGCTGGGAAAAGCAAAAGGCCAGGCCATAAAATACTAACCAGCTTGAACGGGATTAGTTGTAAGTGTAAGTTTTTTCCCATTGGAGACAATATCTACTTGTAAGATTCTCCCTACATCAGAGGGGTCAGGAGCATATATTGACTTGATGGCACCTGAGAAATGAAGGGAAACCAACTTCAAACATCATAAAAAAACAAGATCAACTAGCTGGAGCCCAGTAAAAGAAACAGCAGCATAAACAGAGTCAATAAGATATGGCAAACATTATTCATTATAAAGGTTACAAATAAAAATAGATTCCACCGCCAGATTGGAGCCATATGTCATGTAAAATCAATGAACTAACTAATAGCAGCTAAACGTGGCAGAAGTAAATTTGAGAAGTTATATTTGTTGGATTGTAAAAATAGGATACATAACTGAAGAGGATTTACCGAATATAAAATTCCTCAAGCCACTTAATTGAATAGGATCGATACCATGTCAAAACGAAATCAACCCACAAGATTAAGCTAACATGTGGAGGCCAAGAAATTGATTTATATATGTCTTGCACACTCGTCCACTTTACCTTGTCCTTAAATTTAATTTAGTAAACTAAATTTGCAGTTAGGATAAATTGAATCCTCACTATTTGAGTTAAAGGGTTTGATACCATGTCAAGGACCAACCATCCTAAAAGCTAAAGCTTTTAGGCAAAGGCACATGAATGGTTTTTTTTCAGGAAATATTTTATCCCCTTAATTATATTAACCTATTCTCATAAGAATAAGCCAGACAAATCATGAATTGATTTGTTCTCTTCAATTATATATAATAATATTCCTAAACTGGGTACACAAATGATATTTGTACATTTATAATTATGAGTAATAATTTAATGTAGATGACATGACTCCAATTACCTGAAATAACTTCCCTCCAACTGCCTTCAGACGACAAGCGATACCACTGTAAGGAACATTTAGAAACATGTGGCACTTCATCTGAGCAAGGCTGGACTCGAAGATATGAACCCAAAGCTTCAGAACCATCTAACATGTATAAGCGAGATTTATTTTCCTCGTCCCTCTTGCTCATGGTTAGCTGGCATAGATGAATGAAGTTATTGCAAGAAAAGTATATTTATAACACGTATAAATTATAGTTTGCAAACCATAGTTTTATCAAATAGACAAGAAGCTTGTATTAGTTTCTATTCAAAACGTTGGTTTGAGAACCAAAATCATTCGAACATGACCAAATCAAGATTTTGCCAGACATGTTATTTGAGTTAAAATTTGGGTTTATTTTACTACAGTGGGGCTTTTTTTTTTTCTTTTTTACTAAATGTTAACGTGTCAAAGTCGTGCCAATTTGGCACGACTTCTGCATATGAAGTCGTGCCAAGTTGGCACGACTTGCTCCATTTTTGTAATTTTTTTTAAACGAACCTCATTTTGGTAAAAAAACAAAAAAAATAGCCTCACAATGGTAAAAGAACCTAAAATTTGGTTACTATAATCCAAGCAAACAATTAATGATTGATTCAAATTGAAAGAAAAAAGAGGGAGACAAGACAATAGAGGACAACTGAGTCAGTTTCTCCTTTGCAAATGAAATAACAGATGGACTTTACAGAAACTTACCATACAAAGACAGGGAACAGTCAAAGATTAGCATGTTCAAATTTAGATGATTAAAATTTGTATTTCTTCCCTGCTTATCACCATTTTCATCACATTCAAGAATTATATTTTTTGCTGGTACAATAATTATTTTTTCTCTTCAGCCAGTTTACCATAATTTTTTCCTTCCAATTCAATTTGGACACATCTATCCTTAATAAAAAAGAAACAAACTGAAATCTAGTCCATGCATTATAAGATTAATTCATAATTTACTAAAAAGTAAGAAAAAGTTGACAGTCATTTCATGGTTAGGGCATGCCAGAAGCCTCAGTCGGAAAGCATACTTTTGAGCTAACCCAGATAAATTACTATTGTCCTACCACGTGTTATGTATAAGACTGCCCAATCAAATCTAGTAAATTTGATAATAGATTTGATAGTTAATTTGAGCAGGTAAAACTAGTTATCAACAAACCTCTTTCTGAAGCTTAATTGAAAATATAGACTTCTCTCGAATTTGGTCCCTAAGAGCTCGTAATTCATATTCCATGGCCATAACCTGAAATCATACATTGTCATATTTCACCATTATGAAGAATATTTAAATTGTAACACAATCTAGTAATGATGTGCCTAATTGCACATGCATTGGTTCAAGTTATCCCAAATGATATGACGAATATAAATGGAAATTTAAATATATTTAGGATACAGGTATAGGCTATAGCAGAGTATATTAATTAACAGCACTGGTAATATCACACACACACACACACACGTAAAGAGTAGAAAGAATGAAACAAAGGATATGCATTGGCAGCGTAAAGTATGTTTACAATCATCTAATCACAAACTACCACATATACAGTTTTTTTTATCCTGATATATAATAAACTTGTTGACTTTGACAATAATCACCCTAGAAGTCACACTAAAGCTGATTTTTATTTGGTTGACAATATAAAAATTTTCACACTGAACATATATATCCGTTAAACTCAAAATGTTAAAATACCAGAATTCTTCAGATATGGTATGGTCAATTTTACACAATTCAAACCAAATTTCAGCATTTAATGACAATTATATGCATTTCATATATTTCAAAATCAAAATTTCCCATTTTGAAAGGTTTAATTAAGGTGAAAATGTAGTATCTAAGCATGGTGTAACTACAAAAGTATAGAAGAATTGGAGTTAATTCTTCTTGTCAACATCTGGATAATTTTATTACTATTATTATCATTATTATAAAATGAAGAGCAGTGAAGTTAAGCAAAAACTACCCACTAAAACAGTATTGAGGGGGAAAAAACCAATTCACCTTGCTTGGCTGATGTAACAGTTTGATTCTTCTAGCCTCTTGAACCTCTTCTATTAGTCCATCCACATCCTAACAATGAGGAAAATTAGATTATATACTTTACATACTAAACATAATAATAACTATATATCAATAATGCATCTTCAGAGATTTTCCACATTCATAAACATTACAAAATGAAGGATGATATAACATGATATGAAGATATTATGTAAATTACTAGCAAAGAACTACAAACAGGGTAGTCTGAAAACCCGACTTTATATTTTCTTTTTTACCGCTCCTACCTTAGTATTTTTAAGCATTGGATTTTTTCACATGTATAAAAGAATGATTTTTTCTAAGTCAAATTTGAATAGGTGATGAGGAAATTAAGTTCATAAGAATTCTTTAACGTATACAATCCCTATAGGAAATGTTATCTTCAAGATGTGCCCATCATACACAGAGAACAAACCCCTCTTTTCTGTCCTTAAATTGTATTATTTAGTATTTTTTGCCTACACCCAAACATATGATTGTCGTGTAAATTGAATATAATTATATTGTAAAGTAATGCTTGATTATGAATTCATTAATCCAAAATTGTACACAAATAAAATTGCCTAATCAAACAACACTTAGTACCTGTGGTTTAGAAGCTTGGGATGCTTTTTCTTGTTCTTCAAGAGCCTCCCCAATTCTGAGCACCACTGACCTTGCGCTTGCAATTTCGGCACAAGCAAAAGACTTCTCTTGATTAACTAACTTCTTAGCATCTTCAGAAGCCTACAAAACACAGATGGATTCCATTTTTCTTGTCAAAAGATATTTAATAAATCAAAGAACGGGAAAATCAAAACTATTTCAAAATGCCACGGAGAAGGAAATATAATTGCAATGCTTATGGTTGTCTAAATGAAAAACTAGTACTCTTAATGAATATTTATCACCATGGTTTCAAAACATTAGAATTATAATTAGAAGAGAATACATATCACAATTTTTTTTTGGAGTGACCAACTTCCTTTCCACTATCTTACAAAGTAGTTTAGGCTAATCTCAACCATACAAAACCAGCTTGTTAGGTAAGGATTGTCCCCACTTATATGTTGTATTTTGGCACCATCGCTAGTTGATGTGGGACTTGAGTTTTTCCCAATGCGCCCCTCACATCCAACACTTGGTACATGTATAACATAGTGAGTGTGACCCTTTTAATGGATTTATGATAGGCTGTGCTATCATCTTAGAAAGTGGTTTGGGCCTAATTCATAAAATGTCAAGGGAACAACAATGATCTTGTGAAGTTGACCTGAAAAGGAAGGAACCAATTTAATGCGTGAAGGGAACCCTTCTACGACATTGGAATGCCTCAACTAATTTATCCAATAAGATAATTGTGTTCTAACAACGACCATTGAACATATATTCTAATCTTTAGGACTTTATTGTTTAAAAAAAATTATCTTTTGCTTTATTCTTGTTAATTAATGGAGTAATCTTGATGGTTTGTTCAAAGTGAGACAAAGATGTTAAAAGAGAGAAGATTTAATTTAGCAACATTAGAAGATTTGCTTAAAGCAAGGATCTTTTCACTTAAGCAAGCTCAATCAGGCAAGAAGATTTAAAGAGAGACCTTCACTTAAAGCAAGGCTTTTGCTAACTTAAATGAGGAGATGAGAAGCCCATGAATATCTTTTCTTTCAGCACATTTGAACTCTTATAAATTAAGACCCGGTGAGAAGCTTTAGAGAACTTTTGGTGAGCAGAAAAGATCTTATATTCTCAAAGCAATGGCTGGAAAACATCTCTCCAAGCATTCATCATAAATCAACTTTAGATCATAAAAAAATACTCTTTAGTGAGTATGAGTGCCTACTTTCTCTTTTTGTTAGGATTGAACGTAATAAGATCCAAACTCATGTAAGCACTTGATTTTAAATTTATCAGAAGATTATTTCAATTATATTATTCTTCTCTATGCCTAGAGTTTGTATTAGTTTGGTCACCTTTTAATTGATTAATTGGGATTTGATTAACATTGGAAAATACTTTTAAACCTAGATTGTTGTGAAAAACACCTAATTGGAATTAATGCTAGAAATAGTCTGATTTGTAATTAGGCATCTTTGAAATTCTTGATCTATATTGTTGATTCATATGTTATAATTTGCAAGGGATTGAGATTATAGTCAATTAATTTAACTTCATTTTCTTAAGGACTTTTAAGATTTGAATATTTAAGAGAGTTAATGATATGATTGGGATTTACCAAGATATATTCATTTTGAAGTAATTTACATGAGAGGTGATTTTGTGAGACTCAACCCTAACATATTTACATCTTAGTTTATCACATCCTATCCTAACAATCTTTGTGTCAATTGGGCAACAACCTTTTCATTTCAAAGTTTGATTTTTTTATTCTTTATCTCTTTATTTTATCTATTTATATTTTACTGTTTATTTTTACTTTATTTAAAACAAAATATTTAATTTTGCAAAAGTAACAAACAAATTAAGTACTGCGATAGTCTCTTGGATTTCAAAACTTGGACTTAGAATCCACTTTACTTGTGGACTTGGTACACTAGCCAAAATCCTTACCACAATAAAGTTTGAAACAGTTTATTAGCAAATAATACACAAACACATGTCAAACCATGAATTGTATAATTATTGTTTTACAAAATGTAAAAAAACAGATCCAAATGAATTTTGGAATTTGATCAAAGCATTAATAGTGAAAATTCAGAAATTAGTCAAGTAAATTAAACTATGAAATAGCAGAAAGTTTTGAAGGAGATTGTATAACAAATTACAAAAAATTCAGATATCGAAGAAGACCTGTTTGAGAAAGTTTACTAGCTTCTTCACTTCAAACTTTTCTTGGATCAATTCTCCTTCATTTTGAGTCAACTTAACTGCTAAAGCTTCCACCTACGAGGAATATATTGTTAAGTATGAATGCTTAGCATCAGTAACATGAATTGAAGAGTTAAAGTAATTTTCCTCATGCATTTTGAAATAGCTTCCCAAACACGCTCCAAAAAAGTAAGTCAGAAAACTAAAAAAGACAGTGAAGACTTGATTTTTGTCTGGTCATCAAATGGAATGAGATAACATTTCCAACTTTGAACAATGTAGTGTACTCAAGATGAAATAAGATAAGATAACAAACCATTGAGATAGCTTTCTCCACATCCTCTTTGTTTCTTCCTGCAAAATGACCTCTTAAAGATTCTAGTGCATCTCTGAGTTTTTTCAAAAGAACATGTCCCTCCAAAGATGCAACGTCTCTCAGCTTTGCCTGAATTTTCACACAGAACGGAGGACGGGGAATCATAAGAAATTGAGAAAAGAAAAATGACTCATATTAACTACCAAAAAAGACACGGATGAACTATGATTTGAAGTCAAGAACAAACTTTATGTCAACAATGGCACTCCTGATTGCCTAAAATCTAAAAGAGATCTAACTTGAACCTGCAATTTTATTATATTTTTGCTTTGAACTAATGTGTATTTGACAGAACAGGGGAGTGTTGAAAATAAATTGGATATTTATATTTAGTAAAGGAAAATAATCAAATAGCAGACCATAAGCAAATAATAGAGACAGAAACCTCGTTAGACAACTTAGCAGCTGCAGCCAAGTTCTTGTCAAATTTACTGGCAAGGTCACGAACTGAGATACGCTTGTGTTGGTCTGACAAATTGGAAGCTTCTTGTTCAATAACATCCTTCAATGAAGGACCTTGGTTTTCCTCAACTGGATCATCCAGAATTTGATTATCAGCTCCCAGTTTGTACTTCGGAAAACTATCATAAATAAAGCTCACGTCAGCTGAAACTGGCGGAAAAGCCTCCATTGGCATCTTGATTTCAACTTCCGGACTTATCTTTGTCATGGTGAAAATTGGTGTAGTCTGGTAAAAAACATATTGCAATATAGTATGAGGCCTTCGATAGAGAATGTATAAGTAGTCAAAAGTTAACCAAAATTTAAGTTAAACAATAAATGTCTTCGTTTAGCTGAATCAGATTGAACAAGCTCTAGACATTCACTCTTCTTCTTCATGCATATGCACGAACTTTAAGAAGCACATCAAACACATTTGATTATGCGGGAAGGACATGCCAAATTCATGTTCATGCAAGTAGGTGATCAAACTACAATCAAAACATAAGCAGCATAAGTTCATCACGGTTGCCGATAATCTGCAACTGCCAATTATGAATGACATTGCAAATTAAACCATCCTCATTCTGATAAGAGAAAAGAAAGACTTAAAAAAGTGTTGTTACCAAAGATTAGACTTTGAATGAGGATAGAATCTTGAAATGTTATCACCAAATATTAGAGTTTGAGGCGAAGATAGTTAGATTTATAAAAGATGCAAGATGAGTTTAGACTAAAATGAACATCTCATTTGACTCAATTTAGTTTGAGCAGAAAAAGTGACTGAATACATCAATTGTCAATTAATTCATATAAAACTAGAAACGGGAAAAGTACGGGATTAATTAGAAGAAAAATGACGTAGCAGCAACCATTACTAGTAATAGTCAGAGGGAAAGATTAGAAGCAACAATAACATAAAGTAACAGTTATGTTGTGGTTGATTATTAATCTCAAAACGTTGAAGTGATTTATTTCCTATATTTAGTAAAAAGTTGAGAGATCAAGCGCAGTCACCGTGCCAACAAGCCTTCATCTTACCAAACTACATTATCAAATGAAGTTTCAAATTAGAGCAGCAGTTCCTCATATAGAAACAAAAATCAGATTAAAAAAAAAACAAGGTTTCTCCTACCCCCAACAAACACGCAAAACCATGAAACCACATAGATCTACACAACAAACATGAAAAATAAATAAAAAAATTAAGAAAAAAAAGGAGATAAACAAAGCCAAAGCATTGATAATTCGAGATCAAACAAAAGGATTGCCCGTCAATAACACCAACATCTAAAAATGCATTTCTGAACATCGTCAAACCAACCCACATTCCACAATTTCCGTTCTACTTCAATCACAAATCCAAGAATAAATAAAAAGGTAAAATCTTACTTTTTACTCGGCAACACTTGTAAGTAAGGCCACTGAAGCAAAGAATAGAAAGAAAAATGAAAAGCAAAGTGAGAGTGAATGGAGAGCAAAGAGTTGCATGCACCCAAATGGAAATGCCAGAGAGAGAGTACAACTAGAAAGAACCCACATAAAAATAAGAGCAACCCAACAAAGAGAGTGATTAAAAGAAAGAGTTACCACTGCTGAAGCCGGTTGCAGGTAAGCAAAAAGTGAAAGAGACAAAGCAGGATTGAAGTTGAAGAGTTACAAGAAGAACAGAAGAAGAACAGAAGGATAAGGAAATGGGTTGAGAAGAAGAAGAAGAAGAAGAATCTAAAGAGTGGCCATTAGCGTTGCTTTATGAAAAGGTTAAAAAAGAGAGAAAGAAGAAAGAAAAGAAGAGTGAAAGGAAAAGCTTGCAAACCTGACTCATTTGTCTCCCCTCCCAACGACTTGAAATCAATTTGTTTTTCGCTAACTGCATCATTGTTACGCCCTCCCCTCAGGTGGGGCCATCCTCGGTCTCCCCACGCGCCGTCCCCACCTCCGCCGTGCCCATCTATAGTGGGAGATGTGGACACGCGCGCATGCGCGCGCTTGGCCATATTATCCGACCGTACCGTAGTTTTTATTTTCTATCTTAACGTTGTTTTACAGCGGGGACTGCTGTTTGGCGGGTGTTGTTCTTTTGACTCCCTTTTACCTCATAATACCCTCTGTCTTTCTCCTATTGACGCATATGCCACCACCTGAGACAATAGATAAAACATGAAAACAAAAATTATAAAAGAATCTTCAAAACCGAACTATTTTTTAGTTTACATTTTGTTTCATAATTAGAAGCTTCGGATTTATATTTCTACATGAAAAATAAAAGTTACTCTTCTTATATGGCAGGAAGTAACTTTAATGTCCTTGAGAGCTTTCTTTATCATCAATATTGTGTTGTGATATGATCTATGAGGTTTGTAGAATGATAGTAAATATTGTTTAATATGTATTTTTCTCTTATAATGGATCTTTCTTTATTGTTGTTTATGGTTAAAATTAAAGTTAATTGATAAGTTAATATGAATGTTAAAGTAAAATTTTGTATTTCTAATGAAGTTAATTATATCTACAAATGATTAACTTGTTAGTTTTTTAAAGATTGATTTCGATCATATCTTAATGATATATCTAACTATATTATTGTGGAACACTCGATTATTATTATCGATGATATAATTACTTAAATCATTTTTAAAAATAAATTTAAATTTTATTTACCTCGATCTTTTTAAAAAAAATATTATATGTACGGAAAATGAATCTCAATGAAAATGTAAAATTCATATATCCTAATTTTTAATTAGTCAATAGTATCAAAAAATTATATAGATAAAAAAAATTACAACTTACCACTAAGTAAAAACAAAAGAAAAACATTAAATACCACTAATCTTTAAAAATATTGTTTCTCTTATATAAAAAAAATTAAATATTAGTAAAAAAAACACCAATATTATAATTACTAGTAAAGGTTTCCTCCCCGAGTATACATTGATAAAATCTCTTTAAAAAAGCTTTTAGATTGAGTTACTCAATCAAAGTGTAGAAAGATAATTACTTTACTTAATTTGAGTAAGATAATCCGAGAATGCGCATTTAGTTTTAGTTAATTTAAAGTGTATTGTGAGTTTAATCAATTTCTACACTCATTACCACACTCAGTTTCATTCACGGCGTGGTGATTTTTGGGTCAAAATATAGTTCGAAGTGGTCCTTAAAAAACACTATATGATGGCTACATGCATAAAAAAAAACATATACACTAAAAGAACAAAGACAAAGTGTTGGTTTGGTTTTTTAGTTAGCCAACTATCAAATTGAGATGTCTTAAGACTTTATCCATGTGTAACTTTTTTTCCTCTTATTATTAATTCTTAGTATGAACACCATTTTTTTATTTATAATTGAGCCTCCGATGTGGGGCCATTTCTGCCAAAGAAGCACACGTTAGAATGAAAAGGAATTTTAGTTTACGCATTTTTCGTGTAATAATTCGTTGCTTTAATAAAACTTGTGTTTAATATTTGGTATTTAAAATTGTTTTCCATTTTTCGTATTTAATATATTCGGAGTTTTTATATCAACTTTTGTGTGGAAGGAAATAGATATGAAAATCCTGCAGAGAATAAGATCTAATAATATAATTGTAGATTCACGTGCAATATCTTTGATGATTATGTCTTTTACATATACAAAAGAAAAGAAAAGAATATAGATAATTTCGTAAATATTCAGAAGTTTAATGTATGGGTGTAACTATCAAAACTGTCATTTTTTTTAAAAGTGATTATTATAAAATTAAAAACTCCATTATTCATTATAATTTATTATTAAATTATATTATGAATATGTTAGCTATTTATCTAAAACTAAAATGTGACTATTCCATACAACAAAAAAATCGTTATAATAATTAATTTTAAAAATAAAAGATAATTAATCATTATATTAATTAAATGATATATTATTTTATATATTAAAAAAATTAATAATATTTAAAGTAATTCCTATTATTAATAAATAATTTTTAATTTAATATTTAATTACCTACTAAAATTTTAATTAGCAATTAATTAGATTCTAAAATGGTAGTTAAAATTTTGATAACTAATTATGTATCAGTTTAAAAATTATTTATTAATAATATAAATTACATTAAATGTTAATATTTTTTTTAATCTTTAATCTAATATTTAATTTATTTAATTTAGTGATTAAATATTTGTTATTATTAAAATTAGTATGTATCTAATGATTTTTATTGTCTTCCTGTAGTGAATGAACCAGCATTTTGTAGGTGAGATTGCTGATAAAAAAAAAAAAAATTGTAGGTGAGATGAGTGTGCATGGAAATTAAAGAATGCATGTGAGATAAGAAGAAACTATGCAATCACGAACCCAGCTGGGCATATAAGTGTGTTTGGTTGCTTTGTCTATTTTCAACATTTTGTAACTTTTGTTATATATGCCCTTAAATTTTGGGATTAGCACTCATAATTGATAATATTATAAAAGGAAAGTTTTCTGTCTTTGTGACTTGTCTTGATGGTGAAAGAGCACCAAACAGTGTGTAAAAGGCTGGAGATATAGGTGTTATTTTAATGATAGATGCAATGACTAATACGTAATGTTACCAAGTTATGAGAAAAAGGGATTATGCTTATGGAATACTCTAATTCCAAATCCAGCTTCATCTAACTAATTTTCTCACTAGGATATTTCTTGTATTAAGACTGTATTTAGATTTTACACTACTTTACAATCTAGGCTTAATTTATTCATTTTTAGCTAAAACACAAATCATTTTTCATCTCTCTCTTAATTATTTATCTTATCTAGCAATTTCAGTATTAATAAAATTGAAATTTAATTACGAAATTAAAGTAAAATGTTTATTAATATTAATCACAAAGCTAGATTGTTTTTACAATTATTTTAATATGTTTTTTATACATTAAGAATAGAAATCTACAAAAAAAAAATTATAAAGGATATAACGCAAAATCACTTTTTTAAGAATAAATAAATAAATAAACAAGTATGATTGCTTTTAAACTTAATTTTGAAGGAGTAATTATTTCAAAAAAAAATATTAAGAATATGTAAAAATAACTTTTTAAATGGTGTTCATTTATTCCAAATATCTCTAGCACATCACTTAAAAATTGACGTTGAAATGAATAGGATAATAAAAAAAATACAAGGAGAAAGACAAGAAGGAATCAATGAACTCTTTTTTTAAATCTCCAAAAATAACATCCCTAAATAACATTTAGTAAAAACCATAAAACTAAAGTTAATAAAAATTGTTATCCTCTGTATATCATTATTTTGATGCATGTCCTTGGGTGTATTTTTCGCAATTAAAGTATAGTGAAAGAGTTCCTTAACTAAGACTAAAACTACTCCTGGTATGATAATTAAGTAGACAAACTAAAGGTATGAATAATGATGATATGATAAGAATAATAGCATAAAAAATGGCTTAGGGTTGAATGTTCTTCCATACCCCACATGCACTTTTGGCATCAAACTCACTGCACTTGGATTGTATATTTGCATTTCCTCCTAACTCTGCATTATTTTATGTGCATATATCTTTAACTGTATATTATTTATATGTAGGCGCGTCTAGATGAAGGAATCATGGAAATGATGGCAGTGTTAGATAAATGATAGTTTGGTTATGATAACAGCCACTTTTGCAAAATGCCATCTATTTTGTTTATGTTTGCTGGGTTTTGTGACCTACATTCTTTCATTTTCATTCTTTCATTTTCATTTAGTTGTGGTGGAGGAGGATTTGGTGGGCTACAATTAACTTAATTACTGCCTTTAATCATTGTCAGGGCCTTTAGCAACCAGCAACTGATGGCACCGAGCCACTTACCTTTATCCCCCACCAAAGATCAATTAATATGGTTGTTATGCTTCTAACCAATCAACTCAATAACAAATAATATCACTCTATAATTTAATACAAAAAAAGGATTTCATTATCCAAATTAATTTCAAATTCAGTACATTGGAAGACTCCTTCATGACTCCGATCAATGGCTGCGTAATTCATGAGATAATTGGATCGGATCAAGCAACACACAAAAATTCATATTTACCAAGACTACAATTTTAAATCTTTCCATCACTATCTTATATTATCTAATTTTTCATTCTTGATGATTAAAGTCTTCTACAACAACATTACTCTAGTTAAGAATAACAAGATCCATAACAACAATAAAATAATTAGGAAGTGAAAAATCTAAATCAATTTGTTGACAAAAAATTTCATCAATAAGGTTAATCTTGATGGGTTATCTAAATTCAGTTAGAGACAAATTGATTTGTTAGTAAATTCATGATGTGAGTTATTTGAATTCACTTATCAAAGAATGAATTCTTCAGTAATTATTAACGACTAGATAAAAATATGTCAATAGTATTGACTTACAAACGTTTTACCGATAAAAAATTTACTATTGTTTTTCGTCATAATTGGTTCATTAGTAATAATGCATTTTTTTAAGTAAAAGTTTAATTAAGTTTTTATCATATTTGAATCTTTCATTTTTAATGCTTTTGAATTTTTTTTTTAACTTTTTCTTCAATAATGTTTCTTTTATGTAATTTTTCTCATGAATTTCAAAGTCTTTTATTAATTCTCAAGTCTTTTATCAAGTGGAAACTCAAAGATAAAATGTGTATGTTCATTTTTACCTAATTTTAATTTTGTGCTTACTAAGTTATTTCTTTCCTTTTATTTTAATATTTTATTGTGTTTAAATTTCTCATTTTTGTTTTTTTTTTCATTAACAAATATATTTGGAATATATTTCCAACTCATTCTTTTCATTCTCATTCACTATGTTTTTAACTACATCATCTTCTGCTCTCAAATGGTCACCAATTCCTTTTTCAATAACTTTGTCACTCGTAGTCATGATAACTTTATAGTATTCCTTATAATTGATCTTGTTGTGTGCAAAGAATCTACCACTTTGTTGCTTAGATAACTACTTTTTCAATTAACCCACTCGAGTCTCCAAACTTCTTACATAAGCTTCAATATATTTTTTTATTGGATGAAAAAGATTGAATGAATTTCTCCAAAGTATTAGTCAACTTGGAAGTCTCTTCATAATAGAAGGAAAGTCTCACTATTGCTAACATGGGAGTTGTTTCCTGGAAGAACATGTTTCTTTCTTCCATCCTTAATGATGACTGGTATTGACATTGTTTCTCCAACCCTACAAACATAAGAATTATTATTGAAATTACATATGATTTAGGCATTTTCCAAGCAATGACCTAAACCCCTCACATGCTTTGCAAAATGGTTCGTGTGTTCCTTTCCTACAAGTAGAAATGTCAGATTCAATGATGATATACATGAATGATGGAAATATTTCATAAAAAAATCTTACATTAAATAAAAAAAAGTTAAGAAAATACATGAATGGGATGAAATAACTTTACAAAAACAAAAACTTGAAATTGAATTCTAATAAGGAGAACTATTTTTTTTTAAAATCTAATTCAATTCATGACAACAACGCTAAAAACTTGTTACATTTTCTTATCAAGTGTTCTAATCTAAATAGTTACAATGATAAGTAGGATATCCACTACAAAAATGGCATTAATGGTGGTGATTTTGATATGATAGATCTATTTTTTTTTCATAATTATCTTTATAATATGAAAATTTTATAATTGTTATATTTAGTATTCAAAATATGACATTTACAAGTGTCATTTAACAAGTATATTCTATTTTTTTCTCCCGTGTTTTTCCATTCTCTCCATTTCAGTGTTTTTTCATTCCCTCCATCTCAGTTTTTTTCTGATTAAAAGAAAAACTTAAATTAAGGTTTTTTGTTTACTCTTCTAGATTCTCGTTTTCTAGAGAAAAAAAAAATCATTTTCCAAAAAGAAAATTAACCCTTAGTGTATTCTCTTATTGAAACCATCTCAAATATCACCATTATTGTCAACCTCAGAGCATTCACGCAAACTCTTTTCAAGGCTCACTCCCGCAAACCTCATTGTGGACCTTTGTAATCAACTATAACCGTAAACTTGATCGTTAACTAAATTTGTCTACCCTTACCCTTAACCCTCATCGTGGAACCCTCATCTTGAACACTCTGACGGTGGTTCTTCCTTAATAATCTTGACTGACCTCAACTTCCTTCATACACGTCATCAAGAGGAAGAAGAAAAGGGTAACCTTTATTCCTCTCTAATTTTTTGTGTAAATTTATTGTTGGTGCAAAACCCATATTAAACTTTTTCCCCAATTATATATATTTGAAGCCTTATTCTTGTCAATCTTGATTTCATTTTTTTTGTTATGTATTTCTTTAAATTGATAATGTTGGTTTGCTGCTAGTATTGAAAATCTGAGACAATGTAACTGTGGTAAGTACAAGAGTTTAGTTTTGAAAAATTCACGATTAAATTCATCTTCGTTTTATATTTTGGAAAAAAATTTGGAATGGCTGCAATTTACAGTCTTTAGATCATTAATAAGTTTGCTGGATTGATCTATTATAAGGCATGGTTGTCTTTACTTCTACTGCAACTAATTTTTGTTTGTTTTCTAATATATTTATTTTATACTCCTCTGAAATTGATGGCAGAAAACATTGTTATTATTGTTACATGTTTTTTTTCTAATGTAACAGAAAGCTAAAGTTATGACATTGTTATACTTTCTTTTGCATTGTTAATTAAGTCTTGTATTTCGATCAACTTGCATATTGAGCTACAACTTGTAAAATCAGTTAAAGAAATGACCAAGATACCTTTTACATTTCATCCCACTAGTTCCTCAGTATGTATGTCTGATATTTGGAGTTTTGTTTCTTTCTTAGAAGCTAGAATTGCCAATATGTTTATGAAGTATGTTGAATTTTACTAAAACGATGATAGTTTAGTTTTCTTTTCGACCTTTTTGTTTTAAAAAATCATTTTCAATATTTTAGTTAGAGTTTCAAAATTATGTTAATTCTTTAAGCTTATGGGTATTCTAGACGAATGGATACCAATGACAACTTGCGGGTGGCAAGTCTGTGGCACTCAATGAATGCTATCTCTCAACAGTTATCATCCGTATCAGGTTGTTTAGGAATTGAACTTCTCCAAGTAGATACATTTGATCTACATTGCTTTCAATTACTTTTTCTTTGACCATGTTGTAAATATTTATATTCTATTTTCGAAATTCAGTTGGAGATTTACATATTAATTATAATGTTGGCATATGCATGCCTCAAATAGCAATGATCATAATCTTTTGTCATAGATTATTTCTTCGAATCTCATGCAAAGAACGATAGAAGGGTGGGTTGTTGTACTTTCAAATATATATTATGTAGTAGGCATTTTACCTCTTTAGATCTCAAGTTTCAACTTAATGTAGTGTGTTATATTTGTGTAGATAAAAGTGATGATTAATAGCATAGATGAAAGTCATGATTAGTAGCATAGAAGAGAAACCTAGACTTTAAGAAATTAAAGTTATTTATGGGCCAACTGTGTTTTCGGTTATTTCAAAACATTTTGCAACATCGAAAGTTTATATGGGGGAACTAGTAACTAGAATAACAAAGAATGAAACGATGGAGAGATGGACATAAAAGAATGTATCATATATCTCAATTTACTATTCCATTCAACTTTTTTATCTTACATTTTATTTCAAATTCCAACTACTACCTAAACTTTTGTGTTTAGTGAACTGTCAAAATCTTTAAAACATCTATGCTTTATTATTTGAGTTCTATAATTATTTGATGTAAGGGCTTCTAGTTATGTTCCAAATTTATATTACGAGAATGGTAGATGTGAAAGTTATACTTTGAAAGATTACTTACCAACATCTCATAATTCACTTGATGAACTTTTTTTGCAGACCATTACAATGGTTTGCATGTTCCTTGCTATGAAGGTTGAAGAGACTCCTCGACCACTAAAAGATGTTATTCTTGTTTCTTATTAGATCATTTATAAGAAGGATTTTGTAGCTGCATAAAGGATAATAAAAGGTGTTTTATTGTTGATGATGGTTTGATCATTTCACTCATATACATCAACATTTTGACTTGGGATTTAGATGAAATTGCCACTTCATTTAACTCAAGTGACTTTTTCTTGTTGTTTGGTGTCTTTCACCAATTGGCTAGTGGACTAATTTTTTTCAATTAGCTTCAAGATTGTGCCTCCCTCCAACTTGTTTCTAGCCAAAACACCATATGTCTAGATATAATGTTAAGCATGGTAGATCACTACAAAAAAATTATTAAATAGAAACTAATCTTAGAGACCAAAATAATTGGTTACTATATTGACTAAATTAGACCATTTTATAATCTAAAAAATTATTGGTATCTAAAATAATTTCTATTATTAATATAAATTTATAAAATAGTTTCTAAATTGGTACCTAACCATTAACTACTAAGGTTTTAGCTACTAACTACTTCATATTCTAAATTAGTCTTTATTAGCTTTCTAAAGACTAATTTAAAATATAAAATATTAGTAGCTAAAACCTTGGTAGCTAATTTATATAGCAATTTAGAAACCATTTTATAAATTTTTATTAATAATAGAAATCACTTTAGATACCAATAATTTTTTAATCTCTAATTTAGTCAACATATGATGACTAATTATTTTTTTTGTCTCTTAAATTTTGTTACCATGTAATAATTTTCTTGTAGTGGATGTGTCCTAAATATTGAAATCCTCTAAAATGTCTACCTACCTTGTAAATTATGTATAATATCCAAGTTTTTTAAACTTGTGTGCTTAATAATTAATAAATTATAAGATTAGGTGGATAAATTATCAATAATTTAATATATTTGAATTACGACAGTTGAGTAACGTATTACAATTTAGAATTTACTGTAATAATAACATTTAGAAACACCATATTATAACATCAATAATGATGTCTATATGTACCCTTCTATACATTTAAAATGTTTTTCAACTAAAAATATTAAAGTAATTTTAATTAACACTATTTACAACATTAAAATATTATTTTATATCGTATGTTAAATAAAGGTGCGACAGTTAAAATACTAAGGTTAGGAGTCTTCAAATATTTACTTTTTAAAACTTGAGAAAGTAAATATTTCAAATACATGTTAAATAAAATTGACGCTTATTAGATATTTTTCCTTAATTCTGATATGTTTTTTTTAAGGAGAATAAAAACATTTATTTTCCTTTTAATAGAAAGAGAGAATGTGAGAACATAAGTGAAAAATATATTTTCTCCGACAAATATTTATATCCATTTAAAATATTTAATTTTAAAAATATTACGTTTACATTTCAATAACAAATATTAACACTTTTAAGATTGATAATATTATATTTTTTTTTTATTTGTAACATCCTTAATATCGAATCATGAAAAAATAAATTAAAAAATAATACTTTCTAAAAATTAACACTTTCTAAATTGTTTTTCCTCAACCTATTTAGAAAGTAGTTCTTTTTAAATTCGTGTTCCTTACCTAATAGATTTATTTTTAGATGTATTTTTTCTTCTTCACCTCGCATTCCATATAATTGTGGCACCTCTCACTCTTTTTCTCTCTTCCTCACTTTCACACTGGCACACCTCCATTGAAAAGTTCTACAACTCACTAATGTAGGAGATTAAAATAAACTTTCTATGCCAGTTCTAACACTGACATAGATAAACTCGATATAAAAAGTGTAATTTTTTTTATGAAAGTTGTAGTAGAAAATCCACTTTATATGTTTGTTTTAAGATCAATAATAAAAAACATTCAAGTTTTAATATCATATACATGTTTTTCACCTTACTTTCTATGACGATTAAAGTTATACCAATCATAGAAAGTCATTTTTTTTATGATAAATGGAGTTTTAACTATCATAGAATGTGTTACTTTCTATGATGATTATGACTACACTCGTCACAGAAAGTAACACTTTCTATTATACATTTAACTTTAAGTATCATAAAAAATGTGTTTTTTTTAAAGTAGTATGTATTCATTTTCCTAATTGCATAAGAAAGACCTTACATAATAAACACAATACCTATGTAGAAATTTTCAAATAAAATCTTAAAGATACTATATAAACAACTATAAATTTTACTAAAAGTTAATGTGTTTAACTACATACAAAATTGTTAATTATACAAAGTTGTTAGTTCTAACATTATCATTTATAGTAAATACTTAAAAGAAATTATGATCACTTCAGAGTCTTGTAACACTTCATCATTCAATGGAGATGGGTCATTGGATATCTATATATAATCAAATATTTAAGATGAAATTAACACGTAGATATTTCAATTGTCATAGTAAATTGTTAGAAAATCATATTTTCCACTAGTCATTGTACACTTCCTCCATCATGACTTTAGTATCCCTCTACACCATCGTTGCATAGTCATCCACCACCCTTCCTCTTTCCACGTGCCTCCATTCATCATGTTGACTTTCTCTATTGCATATCCCCTACATACTTGTGGAGGATACTCTCTCTCTTTCTCTTTGCCCAAATCCTATCTATAGCAATTGCTCTCACTAACAATGACAATTTTTTTTCTACTTTTAATTATAAATTTAAAAAAAAATATTTTTTCATTATATATAAAAATGTGCTTACCTTAGTTTCTTTATTTTGTATGCCTTTTCACTTACATTATTCAAGATTGTTCATAAATAGGTATTATGTATGTATTGATAATGTTGGCTCTATCACTCATTTATCTCATTCACATCTCATGAGCACTTCAAGCAAAGACATGGATGATGTTTCTCTTGAATGGAAAGAAAGTGTTTGTTTATTATAGATACAACCTATTATGGATATGTTTATTTACAAATGTCATACACAAAATGTCTACGATAGGAAAAAATTGCTCTAACACTAATTTTAACACTAATTTGATGTTGCTTTTTAAATAAAAAAATGAGCTTTATAGGTTATAACTGATCTATAAAGCGTAATTTTCATATTAGTTGTAACTTAATTAATATGAAAATTCTATAATTTGTACATTATCTTAATCAAGATTAACATCTGATCCAATATAAAAAGTCATTTTTAATCAATTTGAAAAGTCTTATAAATTACAAAAAAATAACATTTAGTCGTTGTTAAGAAGCAAAAATCGACATTAGTAGACACTATCAGATTTTTTGCATTGTACGTGTAATGAACTTTAAAATCATTGATGGTAATTCACTAGTGTCAATTTTTTAAGACCAACTTTATATAACGATGATTAAATCGACTCTATGTAGACGTTATGTAGAGTTGGCCAAATCAACTTTATGTACACTACACCATTTTTGATCTTAGACAACGCCTAAAAAGCGTTGCCTAAAGTAGGAAAAGCGTTGCCTTAACTTTAGGCAACACTTTGGCAACGCTTTTTCAGGCGTGGAGTATGCAGCCGTGGGCTTAGGTTTAGGCAACGCTTTTTTGTAGCCGTTGCTATATATTGGTAGAATAGGCAACGTTTTTTGAAAAAAAATAATTAGGCAACGCTTTTTCTCATAATGTTTAGGCAACACATTTTCAGTGTTGCCTATTGTTTAGGCAACGTTTTTTTAAATGTTGTTATTGGTAAAGGCAACGCTTATTTACATGTTGTTTGTCTTTTTAAGCAACACTTATTTACATGTTAGGCAACGCATTTTTACTATTGCATATTGATAGAATAAACAATACTTTTTTCATAATGTTTAGGCAACGGTTATTTACATGTTGTCAGTCTTTTTAGACAACATTTATTTACATGTTGTCTATATTTTTAGACAACATTTTTTTAACGTGAAAAATTATGAAATATATCTTAATTTATAAAATTACGCAATAGGCAAAATTTTCAAACTAATTTAAAATGTAATTACACATTTAGACCACATTTATAATTTTACATTTAGATCACATTTATAATTTAAGTAAGAAAAATGTATATAATATTAAATATTTCAAATGTGCCAAGTTACATACTCCATTGTATATCAAAACAGTAAAAATTGTAATTATTACAACTAATTAGAGTTAGAAATTAACAAAGAGAAATTAATAAAGAAAATCTCTTAAAATTTCTACATTTCTTCATGTTCAGTATTAGTATTATCTTGACGTCCAACCTGAAACAATTAAACAAAACGTACAAATCTTTTAAAATATTATCAAGTTTGTAAATAAAATAATATATAAATGCAAAATACCTAGCCTATAACATTGAATGCAAATGATATGTCCATACCTGAACCAAGTAAAGGAACATGAGTGGAAGTAGATGAACGTGGAGCAACTACAGTGTTTTCTTTCCCTAAAGCCCATGAGTATTAAGTTGCAAGAAAACTGTTATAACTAGATTTATAAGATGAAAGAGAAGCAATTAACACAAAACCAATTGAGCTCAAACTCTAACAAAGTTTATTGATCCCATTCAGTGCATATACTCTTGTTTTTTCCTATTCATAGCATTTTCTTTACTGACTCCTCAGTGCTGCAAAAATAAGTACGAGGGTCATGTATATTTCCTAAATTAAATATTTGATGACCTATTTATTGATTAAATCTATTTTGCAAAGGTAAGATTATTTCTCAGTAAATCTATAACTTTAAGTAGCTTAAACCAACACTTCCCTAGTGATATTATGTACTAAAATACCAGTATATAACTGCAACCCACAAATATAATGAACATGCAAATACCAGTTTACCTAAGAATAATCAACCTATCTCAAATGCTATAGAAAAACTAAGATAAGTTAGAGCAGAAGTTCACCTCTGAAATGGCTATAGTGGACCACCAATTGAAGAAGCAATGTTGATATATTTCGCAGGAAATTATTTGTCATACCATTCACTTCAATAACATACCCTTTATAAACAGGGACAATTTCCTGAAAACAGAACCAAAAATTAAAAACAAAAACTGAAAATAGAAATAGAAACATCAATTAAAAACAGAAAACAGAACCAAGTGCTCAAGGAAAAGGTGAGAAGGAGAATAAAAAGGCGTGGATCATTGTAGGGTCTGTTGTGGGGGGACTAGTATTGCTTGTGTTGTTCTCACTTCTTGTTTTGTGGATGAGAAAGTACAAACAGAAGAAGAAAATGCAGCAGATGGAAAGGACGACCGAGTTGGGAGAACCTCTTTAAATGGCTTCAATTGGTTATGTTTTATAGATCTTCATCTTGAAAGATCAGAAATATCCAACAAGGCTTCGAACGAACCGAGCCACCGAATCATGGTATTGGGAAACCACATGAAAAAGGTAAGGAGATATTTGGTGGTGGAGTTTTGATAGGGATGAAGAAAAGTTTGGTGTTTTACATGGGTAGAGCTCCCTGGGGTGAGAAAAATAACTGGGTCATGCACTGCAAAACAAGCAACCATATAGATCTTCTAAGGTTAGTAAATCAATGCATCATGCATTCACCACAGCTAGTTTCCTTAATTCAATTAAGTACTTGACATATACTATGAACAAATATCATATTTATTTTATAAATACAGGCAAAATGTCAACAAACATGAATTATTAAAAATATTTAAGAGTGATAAAAGAATGTTTCATTGATAATCAAAATATTAAATTATAGGTGTTGAAATTTTTTAATAATTTAATTAGTACGTATCAGTTTACCCATAATGCTCAAATATCTTATTGTACTGGATAGAGAAAAATAATTATTAATTAAATTCTTTTTTAAGGATATTAATTAAAAAGTTAGGAAAACTATATTCCTTTTTCTTTAAATAAGTAAATAAAGAAGAAATCGTTTTGCGAGTAATTCATAAGCCATATATTACAAAAAAAAAAACACAAACATATTTATATACAGCTATTTAAAATAAAAGTACATTTAGTTATTAAAAAAAATAAACACTCTAAAATTTATTATGTACATTAGATTTGATACCTATCAAGAGTATACCGTTTTCTTGGAATATTAGGGAAAAGCATTTAAATTTGGTATTTACACTTTTAAATATATGTCTTGGCAACTTTGTATTACAAGTCAACTACTCAATCTCTATATAATAAAAAACCAAACCAAATAAAGAAGAAAAATGCTTGTAGCTGCACAGATGAAATAAAATGACTTGCGAAAGAAGGTATCACATTAATAGTTCAACACCACCAACACCTAACCTAGTTTGAGTCATTGAAAAATCAGTAAGTTTTGTCTACTTGTAAGAATGTGTATCATTTTTTAACATATTATTTAACTCCATAGTTATAACGTTATGTGTATGCGTCAACATCAAAATTGTGTTCCATGTTTGAAAAGAAAAGGAACAAAACATAGGTCTTCTAGATAGTGGTTGGGTTGTGAGCCATAAGGCCTCGGTGCAGAGATTTTCAGAAACATGCAGCTAAGAGAAAACAACAACCTGTTGTTGCCATACATTTTCCATACAGACATCAGTGTACACATACACCACATTCAACATTCTTATCTAAAATTAGTATACTTGCTGACAGATAAGGCTTACAACATAATTAACAAAAGAACAATATTTGAAATTAGTTCTGAATGAACCAACTGAATCCAGTACTAGGATGTGTAAACTTACTTGCAACAAATAATCTTATCTTGGTTACACTTCTGGCCAATATCAAAGATGGCTTAATAATACCACCACGAAGCCTTAAAACAAGATGCAATGTTGACTCTGTAAAATAGAGAAATCAACCCAATGATAAGTCTCACACTTTACATTAAAGTCATTGAGCATAATTAACAATACCTGGGGTCTGCTGTTTCTCAGCCAAGCAGCACGAAAGTACTTGGAGTCGGACAAAATAAATCGGACAAAATAAAGTAAAAAGTGCCTAATTTTGAATTTCATAAAGATTGTTAGGTTAATTCTTATCAATTTAAAAACTACAGATTTCCACCTCAAACCCCTACACTCTTTCCATTCATACACATATATGACTAGCTACAATTCCTAAAATTCATATAAAAAAACAAAATCAATCAATCACTGCATTCAAACCAGTAGAGGAATTAACATCAAATCGAAATGAATCCGAACCACTTCAAGTCGAACTGAATCCGGTGCAAAGCAAATTCTAATTCAAAGGTTGTGAATGGAGATTTTGAAGAAATCGATTATGAACTAGAGCAAACAGTGAGACAGAAAAATCGAACGTTGTGAAGGAGTGTTTGAAGAAACGAACCTGAGCAAGGGCTTATCATACGGAGGAAGTTGTGAAAAATCGTTGGCCGCAAATGGAGTTTGAGCATGGTGGAGCGTGAGAGTGCATTTGGAATCGAGGGTTGAGTTTTGTGTAGCTTGGGGAAGTTAGTAGAATGTGTAAGTATAGTCTGTTATTTGAAATATCCATGTTTAAAACAATGTTTCTTAAAGCAACGCTTTTCCTGTAAGTTTCAATTCAAAGGTAAAAATCATTGCTTACTCTTCTTTTAAGATTTTAGGCAACGCTTTTTTAATTTTCTCCTATCAGCTCTAGTTAATAGGTAATAAACTTGAACTTAATTATCTATAATTTAAAATTTGTGTTCTAAATGTTATTTAACACATACACACTTTAAAAATTGTTGTTTAAAATATTAGTTAAAGCATAAGTGTTTTAAAAAATATTGTCTAAATTATTATTTAAAATACCTACAGTTTAAAAAGTGTTGTCTAAAATACTCACATTTTACTAATCATGTCCACGTTTTATAAAATGTTGCTTAGAATAAATAGACCACGTTTTTCCTAAATACTTTAATTCAAAAACAAAAAAAATCTTATTACATGGACAACAATAAAAAACCGTTGCTTATACCTCCTTTAGACAACACTTTTTTACATGTTGACATATTAGTGTGGCCTAAAGTGAAAAATGGTGTAGTGGTAGTGTCAATTAAGCCGACTCCAAATAGCGTCAAAGTTTGGATTCGGTATAACACACACTTTCATACTTTCATTTTGGTGAATATGTTATCATTTACAGTTTCGCCTCTTTCATCAAAAGGTCCATCAACTGGTTTCCAATGAAACTGACACCGTTGATGAGCAGGATCCACTTATTCTTTCTACCTTTAATTCCTATAGCTTCTTCTCATTGGCTCTTCCAATAGCGGTTTTATGACCATAAAGGGTTTTTTTTTTCTTTTAACCAAAATGGGGTCGCTTTTAAAAAGAATTACAAATTTGGGTGCCACCTCAATCTGAAGTCTGCCATGTCAACCTGAAGTCTGCCACCTCAATCATAATTTTTTAATTTTTTTAAATTTTTTTTTTCTTGTTTAAATACTGAGTAGTAAGTTATGTAATGTTTAAAATTAATTTGATACATAATTTTCTAAGGGTGTTAGTTTTAAGTGAAAAAAATTGGGTAATCGTGTATGGATCATGTTTGACGATAATGTAATATATTAATGTGGTTATTTGATTAATAAAAAATATGAATAGAATTGCTATTGCATTTGGAAATAAATAGAGAAATGAGAATTGTTATTGTATTTGGAAAATAAATATTTTTGTTGTGGATTTGGAAAATAAATATCTTGGGAAGTAATGATTTTATTGAACACGTGATGATGAGAAAAGGTTAATTATAACTAGACAAATTAGTAAGATTCATTACAAGATATAAAATAAAAATAAAAAGTTGCATTATTGGAAGTAAATTATTTATGAGAAGACGTGCCACAATGTGGTCTTCATATTTGTTGTCAAGGTCTTCGTGAGGGTGATGATCAGACGACAGTGGAGGTGAAAGAGGATCATCATGGATATGTTTGTCATCGTGATTATTGGCTTCATTATGAGATCCTGGTGAGGGCATTGTGGGTCGATAGTGCATGAACCATGTTGGATTATATGTAGAAGGAGGGGTGAATGCTGAAGTTCCAAAAATATTTGGTGGAGTGGAAAAAGTACCCAAAGGAGAAGGTAAAAAATTATACGTGCAAGGAATCTGATGGTGTGGAGAATGAAGTGAGAGGTGGCAAAGATGATCCATGTGTGTGGATGTGGATGGTTGTGGAAGACCCAAATGAATGGAATGACCAACATCAAAACCATGACCATAAGAAGGAAACCTCGAAGGGTGATAAGTCGGATGCGAAGGCGGTTGTGGTTGTGGTTGCGGTTTCGGTTCCATGGGCTCTTGTGACGTGTCATACTGTTCGAAAATAATTGTTAACTTCATTATAAACATGTTGATATTATTAAAAGTAAAAGGCATGAATATGAACTAACTTACATCATCGTCAGAAAACGATTCCTGAGTCGATATGTAACAAATAGTATGGTTAATGTACCATTGCTTGTATGTTGTGGAATCATGCAAATGAACATTACCATTAAACTGAATGTCTTTTATTAGACGATTATGTCTATCAGTCCACACTACTATCAACCACTAATGGTATTTAAGCCAATATCTGTCTGTTTTTCCCCTCATATCTTTTTTGTGCAACTCATCTAAGTTTTGTGGCTTTGATGGAATACCTTGTCAAAAACCGAATTGTCGCATAACCCGATCAGCTTGGTGAAATTCAATGGTGGCAAAAAAAAAAGGGGAACAACTACCCTACTAATTGGAGAAACCTCATCAGTGATCAATACAACGACGTCTGGCCTGTTGTATGGAGTCCACAAGAACTGCAAAATACTTGGCATTAGTATTGGATAAAATATATACTTAAACATTGGATTGAGAATATAAATTGATGTTTTTACGAATCTTTTTTGGCTGTAAATTATCAATTGTCTTCCTTATCAAACTAATTGTCCTCGTAGGTGGGTGATACCTTTGTGACGGTGCACGAGACCACAAATTTGTTAACATTGGACATCAAAGTTTATTTGTATACGTGAGATATTAAATATCAAAATATACATTTTTGCTAGTGGGAAACCATGTTCCCCGACAATGTCCTTAGGAGTTAATGACTCAATTATTGGGGAAAGAGTTTTAATCAGTATGAGTTAGCAACACTTAGCTACAATGAAGAACTTTACAAATTGAATTGGAAGATTGATTCCTTCAATAAGGCACAAGTAGGTTAGAGGTGTAGTTGGTAATAAGATTTTTGATTTTTCCAACGTTGTTTGTCAACAACTTGGTTTGGCAAAGGAGTGTAGGTTCATTGGCAAAGGAATGTAGGTTGCTATTTAATTGCATTTGAGCCTTATTCACACCAACAAATGTGCTTCATTTTTTTCCTTCATTCAATGGGTCAAAATTGGTCAACAAAAGGACTATCTTACAACACTATTTTGAAGCACGCTTGTAAGTGAATATTAGATGTACTTTAAAGTTGTCATATGCGGTGCACTTTGGAAATTGAAGGTCTTCCCTTCACTGTACATGAATGAAGACAAAGGAAGAGAACCTGCCAACTCGTGACCATTGCATGTGAAAGAAGTGAATTTAGTGCATTGATTAAAGTGGGGGAGACAACCCCACTATAGTAAAAAAAAACCGAGAGTTTCAATAAGATGTGGGAGCAGATATCATATGAGTACAGAGACACCGTGCAACATAGATACTATGTTGTCACTAGAGAGAACCCTGATCCCGAAACCATTGATCTCCTCATCTCTACATGTAACAAATAATCACATTTTCTCTTCTGAGACAATTTAATGCAGTTTTTTTTTATAGGTGCTTTAAGTGTTATTCTTTATTAGAATTCAAGCTTTTATTTGAAGAGGTTTCACAATACAAATTAACATAGATTATCAAGGTAAAATCTAATTGAGTGGAGGAATAATAACAAATATAAGTTTTGGTCTTTTACTAAATTAATATGTTAAAAAATGTTTTCCTTTTAAATGACTTTTCGTAATAGTTAAATTTTGTGAGTCTAACTACTATATATAATTTTATATTTCCATAAAAAATCTAGGTGTGATTTTATTTAATATTTAATGTCTTTAGAACCTGTAAAATTTCTCTAGATTCAATTCTTTTTTGTTATTTGATTACTCAACTTTTATGTGTGTTTTAACTCTCTTGGAGGCAAATGAATGTTGAATTCACGTGAACTAATTTTCTTGTCAATGATTGGGTTTCAATTTCATCCATGTTTTTTCCAATTAATTTTTTATTTTCTAAAGTTATTAAAAGTTTAAAAATTAAAAAATAGTTTTTGGCACATTATGTTGAGTTGTGCATGTCAATTCTTGATTTTGAAATGACATTGTATTTTTAATTCTACACTGCACACCTATGCTAGAAAATCATATAGGAAATAATGAATGAATCCCAAACTAAACATAGTTTGAAAGATATAACCAGGTAGCATTCCCTACATTCTTCCGTACACTACTATGATAGTGTCTCTAAGAATTCCTTTCCATATTTTATTCTTTTATATTTACGGTGTATATGGAAGTTCTTCGAACAATGAGAAAGAACCTATTATTAGAGATATGGTTCATGAATTCAGTGAAGATGATGAACAAGAGGAGTACATTTCAGAGGAGCAAACCTTCCCAACATCATCCAACCACAATGTTCAATCATTTAGTTGTGCAACCCGCAATTTATATTTTGACCTCTCAAAAGGCATGTCTTTCAATTCAAAGGAGTCAACTAATTATAGTGTCAGTGCAATATATTACTCGTACGTATGTTGTTGATGGTGTTGAAGACCAATATAATTACATCTTGGAACGTGTGTTTTGGTTGTTCAAGCCATGCATTGAAGGGTTCAAATATTGCAAGCCAATAGTTCAAGTTGATGGCACATTCTTGATTGGAAAATATCACGACACTTAGTTGACTACCAACAGTCAAGATGGGAATCAAAATATTTTTCCATTAGCTTTCGCCATTGTTGAGGGTGAAACAAAGGAAGCCTTTATATGGTTTTTCCAATTGTTACGAGCATATATGACACCTCAGTCAAATCTATGCATGATTAAGGATAGAGGAACAACAATATTATCAGTATTACAATCTCCAAAATTTGCTTCAGAAGAAGATGATTTAACCTCAGTGTATTGCCACCATATAACATCCAATTTCAACAAGAGGTTTAAAAATGTTGAGTTAAAGCGGAAACTAATCAACATGGGTAAACATTTCTTAACTTCAAACAATTCACAACCTTTTCATTAATAAGTTTTTTTGAAATTGTCACAAGTTATGAAAAGAAGTAGCCAACTCTACAAGCAAAGTTATCGGTTATGCAAGCAAGATTTCCACATGCAGTCTCTTGGATTGATCAAATACCATTGAAAAAATAGGCACATGCCTATGATGAGGGCAAGAGGTACAAGCACATAACAACAAATCTTGCTAAAAGCATCAACTCTATTTTCAAAGGGGCTCGATCCTTACCAATTTGTTCTTTGGTTAAGACCATATTTGAAAGAACAAATGATTGGTTTGTTGAATGAATGACTAAAATACAATGGATGTTGCGAGCCGAACATCAATTCCCAAAAGATATAGTCGCTCTGCTATGAAAGGATGAAACACAATCTACTATGTGTCTTGCAAAGATATGACCGAGAAAATTCAGTCTTTCATGTGGAAGACATGTTGACTATTGAACTTCGACGCTACCCAAATGATACAGACCAACAGATAACTAAATATACAAAAAGCATTTCCCAAAAGGGTCAGTCATCCCAAGATACAAAGTCAGGCTCTACCAAGCCTCGAGAAAGAATCAACAAAAGAAGAAGTTATAAACCTGAATATAAAAAATTCTTCCTTTTGGTCTTCTTAAAAATTAGAATATGTTTGTAAATAATTTGGGCTCACTTTAGGGGTCCAAATAACAAAGATAGGCTAGAATAAGGTGCCTTTACCATAATAGGGGGTGTATGTATCATTTTAGCTTGTTCCTAGCCCTTTAGGAAGACAATTTGACCTAGTTTCTAGAAGAACAAGCCTAGGGTGAGGGTTTGACTTAGTCAAACCCTAAGGCTGCCCATTTTTTCCATTTTCCCATCCTACCCCTCTTCCTTGTTTTCCAAGGCTCCTTCACCTATAAATAGGAGGTCTACCTATTGTATTTTACAAGTTGAATTTGAATGAAGTAAAGAAACTTTGCACAAATTGTGTGAGCTCTTAGTGAGGCTTATGTCCTTTTAGGTTTGAGGTCTTATCTTAAGTGATTTGGGAAGTTCTGAAGTTGCGGCCAACACATTCATCTTGGAGCACATCACCCTCCAAGTGGCGTGACATTTCTCACCCACCATCATAAGTTTTCTCATTCCATTTTCCTTCCATTTCTCCATTCCATTTATATTCTTATCTCTTTTTCTCTTAATTGTTGTTCTTGGGTTTCACTCATAATCATGAGTATGGTGCATCATTTGGGAGGCCATGACCACCATTGATGTTTACCTTGTGCCCATTTCAATTCCGCAATTGCATCTCATCCTCACTATATCTTGTTTTTCATCTTTGCCTCTGTGAAGTGAACCTTCACAGTTACTTAACCACTTGGTTAAGTTCCTGTCCAGTGGGATTCTTCCTTAGATCCTCACCCTTAATTGTTAAAATCTCAATCTTAAGTAAAAGTGTCACCATAAATGAAAACATCTAAAAATTAACTCACATCACCAATGACATACACAATTAAATTAAATGAATGGTGTGATTTTGGGGAGTTTCAAGTTCTATGTCTGCCTTGTTCAGACGTAATTGTTGTTTGTTCATTTTTTTCATTTATAACTAATGACATTTGTGGCTCCAGTGTACATTCTCCACAATATTTTCAAGGTTTATGAGATCCAATTTAATCCAGTTCGAAATCCGGATTATTGGTTTACTTAGACGGGACCAAATTTGTTACCTGACCCCATGATGCGTCGACATCAATCAGGAAGACCTAGCATTCAACGTAAATGTAGAGAAATGGATGATTCAATTCCAAATAAGCCAAAAAAATGTTCATATTGTAGAATTGAAGGTCATAATAGAAGCAATTATCCGCACAGACAAGCTTGATAATAAAATTCAATTTCAACTTTGATTATTAATTTCCTCATTTTCTTTACCTATGTATTTATGCCTTCATTTTCTTATTCAACTAAACCTAAATTAACCAACAACAAATATTCCTCCATAAAATAATTATTATCAAATTAATTTTAAATATTACATAATTTACAACTTTAATTATAATTAAATAATTATAATATATATTTATTTAAAAATAATAAATTAAAAAAATATGATGTAGATAAAGTCGTACCAACTTGACATGATTTCAGGTTGACAACAGAAATCGTGTCAAGTTGGCACGACTTCAGAATGAGATGACAAAAGTCATGCCAAGTTGACATGACTTTTTCACGTGAAGTTGTGTCAAATTGTTACAAGTTATCCAAATTTATATTTTTTTTAAAAGTAGCCCATTTTGATAGAAAAAAAATCCCTATGTGTTAAAAAAGACCTCCAATAGCACATGACGAGTTGACGCAATAAATCTATAATAAAGAACATGGAAGAAGAAAGTGGCACTTGCCACCCCACGAGAGGAACAGACACACTCACACAATATGTGATTGATTTGTTCGTTGATTTTAGTAGGGAATTGGAACTCGAATATGAGGTGTGATGTGTAGATTCTCGTGTGTTATGTGAATCAACTTAGAAGTGTAATAAAATATGGCTTCATTATTGTGCCAACATGCACCCAAAATCGGTACTTCTATGCCTTAGATTAAAATTTACCTATGACCCCTAAATTTTAAGTCACATAAATACATGAATTGTACTATTAACATCATTTTAACTAATGCAAACTTAAATAAATATTGAAAACTATAATAGTGTCGATTAGATAGATACTAATGAAAATAATATCAAAAGAATAATATTATAATTAATTTAGTCAGTGTTAATTTAAATAAATATAAATATTAAAATAAATAAAATTAATATCAATTATACTGACATTATATTTAGTAAATATTAGAAATAAATTATATTAGTAAACGTTAACTAAAACTAATATAAAAAAATCAATTAACGTTGAAGTTAGGCAAACGTGAATTTTTTATTTATTTTATTTAAAGTTTATTGGAATATACTGATCAAGTAGCCTTAACTACGAAGGAAAATGGAGTATGCAGTGCTATGTACTTGGGAACGATACGCGAGACAACTCCTTTTATTGAAATGTAGGGTGACATTGGCTTTCAGAAAGCATTTCTAAATCATTTTTATTTTTAATAAAAGATTATTTCATATCCTTTAAAATTTAATCATTTTATTTTTATATTTAGTCCTTTAAAAAAGATTAAAAAAACTACCTCCATCTGTGATGATTTTGGCTCTAATAACGTGATTCATTAATTGCTTGAAATTAAATTCCATTATCAGCTTTATAACTCTGACAAATAGAGTTAGGTGGGAATTGCTTAAACTCAATTAACGAGTATGAAAAGTATTAAATTGTAGATTATTTTTTTTATCAAAAACCATAAATAAATAAAAACTATAATAATTATATATACATGTTCCCTGGACACGCGTGATTGATTTAATTTATATAAATAAATATCGAATTTGCAAATACTTAAATAATTCCTTATCTTCTTCCTCTAGCTTTTCTACCTTTTTAGTTGTTACGTCTTTATTTTAATGCATGCGATAATGACACGAGTCTTTATATATTTTATCTTGACCAAAAGCTATCGATATACACGAGCTTGGGTCATGTTAATTCTCATAGCAACGTTGGAGGCATGCACATGGTAGGGTCCAATATTTTAGGGTTCATAGGGTAGGGGCCAATATTTTTGGATACCTTATGTACATCATACACACCATTCTCATTCACAAAACACAACCCATTTGTCCACTTTTGGTAGGGCTCACTTCGTCCTTCAATAATTTCTGCAACACACATGCGTAGAAGATTACAAGTATGACCAATATAACAATACCACAACATTTGTAATTCGTAGGAACATGTTTAACTTCATTGGCGAGTTCATTCAACAACTTGGATTTTATATCGGAATATAAAAATACTATATATGGGCTCTTAAGTATTCATTATCCACTATTTGTATTGTTTTGGTTATTAAGTAATTAGAATTGGAAAAAATAAAATATTTTCTTGCACTCAGTGATGGACCGATATAGAGATAAATGATTCAATAATTGCATCATAACTAAATTCCTAATTATTATCTTATTTTTAGAAAAGAATAAATAAATAAAATAAAAATGAACATTTTAGGGGTGTCTCAACTCTTATACAAAAAAGAGTAAATTTATCTTACTCCTAAGTCACAAACCAAAAGCATTACATGAAACGACAAATTAAGGTCTAACTTCTTGATCATTTCTTTCCTTTTTAACATAACTATCACAACGCTAACAATTGCATAAACCTATATTTCAAGACTACTTTCCAAAACTAGCAACATGGTTACAATGACTCTAGGTGAATTTTCCACATCTTCCAGAATTAACAGTGTTGACTCCACCAAGACATCACCCTCTCCACAAAGACAACACCTATATGTGGTTAAAGATGTTGATGTTGATGCTCATCTGTCATTCTTTATTGACAGCCTTTAAATCCCTCTGCATTAAACTCTTAAAATGCACAAACAACAACTATAAGACCTGGCTTCCTTTGCTTCAAACTTACCATGTACTTTGCACCATCATCTGTGTATAATCATCACCTGCACCAAAAAACTCAACCTTCCTCTCCTCTCATCCAGATCAAAGATATCAAAGCATAACAATTTAATTTGACAGCAATAGAACATGCAACATATTTAAATTCAATACCTTAGAGCAAGTGAGCAAGTAAAGCATTTGTGCTCACAAAATTATTTTGTTGCCATGTTAATGCAGATTAAGGGTGATAATATCCATGTCCTTGATTGGACTTGTGCCATTGTAAAAATTTCCTCAGCATATATCTTCGCTTGATTAAAAATAACTTTGTTTCTATACTTCCAAATACACCATATCACAGAAACCCATAAGCTTTTCCACTACTTATTGTCTTCATTATTAAAGCAAATGGTGGAAAATGTTCAAAATGTTTAACCACCCCATTATGAGCATACTTTCAAATCACTCTTTAACATTTTCAATTTCTCTTTTAACATCTGGAATTTATTTCCCATAACTGAGTAGACTTCCCATTTTCTTTTTACAAAGTTGCCAAACTCCTTATCTTCCTGCCATATATCAAGAAATCTGAATGGTTTTGGACCCCAATCCACCACATTTGATTTTAACAAGAAAGCACAGTGATATAATATTTGTCTATCAAGTATATATTGCTTACTACTCGGCCAATGTTGGAACCATTCAAAGGAATTTAAGAACCTATCAATCCTACTATTGGCCTTGCCATTAGGTCTATACCAAGTATATTTTCTTCCCACGGGATATCAATCACCTCCACACATTCGATAAAATTATTAAAGCCTTGCATTTCTATCTTACTTCTTCTATCATCATTTAACCCCCTTCATTCACCTTCATATCTGATAGAGTTGAAATCCCCCAAGATGCACCATGATTTACAGGCTTCCCCTTGTCTAACAACTTTTAAATCTTCCCACATTTGCATTTTCACTCAATTGCTTTCGTTCCTCCCTCATGTTGTGATATAGTAATGAAGCGGGGATGGTGAAGAACACCTAAAAAAATGAGGAAATAAAGATATGGGGAAGAGACCACCGAAAGAAAAGAAAAACAACTCTTAAGATAAAAGAAAAGGCAAGAGCCAAGAATACACCCATTGTCCTCTCCTAGTCTCGTGGGATATATAATATCCCTTCAAAAGTCATTTGTCCTAATAGACAATTGTGTTGATCATACCAAAAAAGTATAACAAAAAATCCTAACAGAAAAGGGAATTCAATCTTCACAAAAGACAAAAAGAAATAAAAGCTTCTATATGTAGACATTCAACCAAGTGGGCCTAGATACCCTTCTAATGGGCCTTGTAGTTGTGAGTCCAATATCAATAGTCGACCCCTGCAGAGTAACCTTGTCCTGAAGGTTTTGGATGGATGAAGTAGTCAGATAGGGGCTAGGGGTGTGGAAGGTAAAACAAGGTGGTGTGGTTATTGTTGGGTTATGATTGAAAAATGATATTGGGGTTTGTGGGGAAAAAGATTGGGCATGTTGGATTTATGGTGGGGAAATTTTTGGGGGAAAAGTGTTGTACCATTTGATGTGGGTGAAGGTTGGTAGGCCAAAGTAATTTTTGTGGTGTGAATAAATTTGGAGTGGGAATGTGTGTTGGGTTTGGTGTGGAATTTTGGGTCAAGTTGTGGGAGTGTGGTGTTGGCAAGGGGGATTGAGAGTGGGTTGCGGAATGGGATGGGAAGCCCAAAGGTAATTGTTTGGAATCGAAAGGGTTTTGGAACGTTGGTAGTGGGTGTTTGCCAACTACTTGTATTAAATGCTGCGCAGAGTCACGTGAAGGTGTTGCAGAGTGTGGGTGATGTGGCGCAGTATGGGTCATTGATGGAGGTGGTGTGGCAAGCTCTCATACATTGGGTAGCGGGTTAGGTGAATTTAATTGTGGAAGTAAATGGTTAGGTGAGGGTAGTTGGGGAAGTAAATGATCACGTGAAGTAGAGGTGGGTGGTAGGTGAAGGGGTTCAATGTGAGTTGTTGATGACATGTGGTTTTTGTAGGTGACTCTAGTGCAATGTTAGGTGAGTTTATTGGTGGAAGTGAAGTCTCACTTAGAGTTATGTTGTGGGTTGTTTTGGAAGAGTGCGAAAGGTGCGAGCTTCTTTCCTAGTTGTGAGGGTGGTAGGGTAGAGGGGGCTTTGGTCCATGATATGGTTTGAGGAGAGATATGTTAAATACTGGGTGAACCTTAGAATTTGGTGGGAGAGCTAGTTCATAAGCCACTTCAGTAATGCTTTTGGTAATAAGGTATGGGCCATAGAATTTTCGGGTAAGCTAGTGGTGAGGGGAGCCGATGAGGGATGTTTGGCGGTAAGCCTGTCGACGGAGGAGTACCCAATTGCTGATTGTGAAGACGTGATGACGTCGTCCGGTGTTCGCTGTCTTGGCCATGCGTTGTTGTGACAACGCCAAATTAGTCTTCAACTGGCGCAAAATTTGTGTTCGCTTTTGGAGGGTGGTGTCCAGATTGGGTTCCGATGCAGTGTCGGATACATAATCTAGGATGGATGGTGGTGGTCTTTCATAGAGCGCTTGGAACGGGGTTGTTTTGATGGCCGAATGGTAAGAAGAATTGTACCAAAACTTGGCGGGGTGCAAGTATTTGTACCAACATCGCAGATTGTCATTGGTGAAACAATGAAGGTATATCTCCAAACATCTATTAATAACCTCGGTTTGACCTTCGGTTTGAGGGTGATAAGTCGTACTAAACTTCAGTTTTGTTCCTTGTAGGTGAAAAAGCTCCTCCAAGAAGTTACTGAGGAAGAGCGGGTCTCGATCTGAGATTATGGATTTTGGAATGCCATGCAATCTGCAGAGCTCCACAGGGAAACGGTTGGCTAGTTGGGAGGTGGTGAAGGATGTGGAGAGGGCTATGAAATGAGCAGATTTTGAAAGTCGGTCATAGACCACCCAAATAATTGTATGGTCGAAAGATGATGGTAAGTGAGTGATAAAATCAGTTGTTAGTTCATCCCAGATTTTGGTTGAGAGGAGGGGGGGGGGGGGGTTGGGTTGTAATAATTCTAAGGGTTTTTTGTTAATGGGTTTATTCTGTTGGGAGGGAAGGCACTCTATGATGAAAGTTTTTGTGTCCTTGTACATACTTGGCCAATAGAAAGAGGCAGCTAAATGAGCTAGATTGGCTTTGAGACTGAAATACCCTACGAATGGGGTTGCATGAAACTCGTGAAGAATGGGTGGGCGAAGATTGGTTGTTGATGGAACGTAGAGTCTCTGGCCGTGGTACAGTAAGTCATTGTGAAAATTGAAATTTGAGTTGGAAATACCTATCAATTTGTTTTTTTCTTGTTGTCCAGTTGTTGTCTGATAATACTTTTTTAATTTTGTGATGATCTCTGGTACTGGGGTGGAGATGGCTAAGAAAAATGAGGACGGTGGCTTGGAGAGGAAATCAGCAGCTTGGTTGTGACGTCCATGCTAATAAAGGATATCAAAACTATACCCAATAAGTCGTGAAGCCCATTTTTGTTGCTTCGACGTATGCCAAACGCTGATAAGTAATCCCCTTAAACTTTGTTGGTATGTGATAATTTGAAAGTGATTGCCAATGAGATAGTGTCTCCATTTCTTAACAGATTCATTAATGTCTAGCATCTCTTTAACATAAACTGAACTGCTTTGTTTCCTGGACAGAGCTTCTTATTGAAGAAGGCAATAGGGTGCCTTGCTTGATATAAAACGAAGCATCCGTTTCCACTACAAAAGGGATGGTGAAATCAGGGAGGTGCAAGATAGAGGGTGTAGTTAGGATATTTTTGATCTGTAAGAAGGATGTGTTGGCATTGTGATTCCATGTAAAAACTTTCAATTTTAGTAAATTCGTGAGTGGAGAGGCAAGAGTGGCATAACCGCGGATGAACTTCCGGTAAAACCCCATAATGCCCAAAAACGCACGCACCGTAGTGAATGATTTGGGCTCGAGCTACTGTAGAATAGCTTGAATCTTTTCTGGATCCGGGGAAACCGTTCCCCGTTGAATGATATGCCCAATTAGGTAATTGTAGGGGCTGAAAAATTTAACTTTGATTCTTTAATAAAAAACTTATGAGTCTGAAGTAATTGGAGAACAATGTTGAGATGTTGAATGTGGTCTGTCATGGATGTATTGTAGATTAAGATGTCATTAAAGAAAACTAGTACAAAACGTCTTAGGTATGGTTGAAGGAGGTCATTCTTGCAGCTTGAAAGGTAGACGGAGCATTAGATAAGCCAAATGGCATAACTAAAAACTCATAATGACCATCAAAGGTCCGAAAAGTTGTCTTGTGGAAATCTGTGGGGTGTACACGTATTTGGTGATAGCCAGATCTTAGGTCAATCTTAGAGTTAATTCATCTAAGAGTTCCTCAATCGTGGGGACAAGAAATCTATCCTTCATCGTGATAACATTTAAGGCCCTGTAATCCACATAAAATCTCTATGATTCATCTCTCCTTTTTTTTATGAGTATGATTGCGGAGGAAAAGGGGCTAGTACTTGGGCGTATGATGCCCACATACAACATTTCTTGAATGAGAGAAGTCATAATGTGTTTATGGGTGTGGGGATAGTGGTAAGGTTTGATATTTATGTGGGTGGAGTTTGGGATCAAAGGAATGTGATGGTTCTGGGGGCAATGGGGAGGTAAACCGTGAGGAGGTGAGAAAAATGAATGGTATGTGTGGAGTAGGTTTTGAATCTCGGGGTGTATATCTGGTGGGGAAGGGTTGGAGCATGGTAAGGGATCCGGTTGAAAGGTGAGCAAATGAAGTGATGTTATGGCTTTGGTATGTAGGAGGTGACAAATATTGGTGACGAAAGCGTGTGTGTCCAAGAGTTTGTTGGTTCCAACTAGGGTTATGAGGGTGCTCTAATGATGGAAAAAAGAGTTGTGGTGTAGAGAAATCTACTTGTAGGGGTCCGAGGTAGCGCAACCAGTCCATTCTTAGGACTACATCTGCATCTTCAATTGGAATGAAGTAAAGTGAGATGGAAAAACAATGGTTTTGTATAGAAACAGTAATTGTAGGCTTGGGATGCATGCAATGAATTTTCTTGCCGTTTCCAACCATGATGGAAAATGGTTTAATTGGAAGGGTGCAAAGGTTGAGGTGATGAGCTAGGCGAGGTTGGAGGATATTATGTGAGCTCCCTGTGTCTATTAAAATGGTAACGAGTGTATGCTGAATAAACCCCTGAAGTTTGAAGGTGTGGGCCGAGGGGGTTCCAAATAAGGTATGGAGAGATAGGTGTACTGGATTAGGTTCCTCAGTGTCAAAGATAGTATCTAAGGTAGAGAAGGTTTCTGGGTGGGCTTCTGGTGTAGGTTCTTCATTGAGTAGCAATAAGAAACGTTTGTTGAGACATTTGTGACTAGGAAAAAAAAATCGTCACAATTGTAACATAAGTCGATTGCTCGATGTTCTTGTAACTGGGTGGATGAAAGTTTTGTTATAGGTAGATAAGTGGGTGTGGTGGTTGTTGTCTGAGGTTGGAAAGGAGGACGTGGTGGTGGTAATAGATGTGGGGATGTTTGTGGAATTATAGGGTTGCAGTTATACTTCCTTAAATCATGGATTTTAGATTCCAAGAGTTTCGCAAGGCCCATGGCTTGGGTGATTGAGGTAGGTTGAAGAATAATTATCTCTCTTTTTATTTTTGGGACCAAACCAGAAATGAAACAATTGAGGATCATCTTGGGTGTGAGGCCCAAGACTCGATTGCATAGTTTTCAAAAGATTTTTTTGTACTTAGTGACTGTGCTATTCTGGCAGAGTTTGAACAATTATGCTTGATGGTTGGCGTAAGTTGAGGGACCAAATCAAAGCTCTAAGGCACGACTGAATGAGAGTCAGTCACTTAGTTGATGATTTTGGTACATCCATTTAAATCAACTAAGAGCATCTTCGTGCATATAGAAAGTTGTCATGTGTAAGCGAGACTCCCAAGTAATATTGTAAAATTGGAAAAACTGGTCGTCCTGAAAAAGCCAATCGAGCGGATCAGACCCATCAAAGAAAGATAATTGGATTTTTGGGGGACGGGGTAGGGTAGGAACCATCGGAGGTGGAGCAGTGAGGGGGGGACAACAAATATTGTTGTGGTAAAGATGGATGAGGCAGTATGAGAATTTAGGGGTGAGGGTGAGACAGGGGGTATGTTTGGAACAGAGAATGGGGTAGAAGAGCTATTTGTTTCATTTGGGAAAACTAACGTGGGTGATATAGATGTTAAGATGTTATGGAGGGTGTGAGTGACGACCTCTTGTTTGGAGTCCAATCTTTTTAACGAGATTCTAGAGTGTGGTGTAAGGTATTATAACGGGTTTCGTGATGGTCATGGGTTTGTTGGATTTGGGTTTCGAGGTGGGTTAGTTTGTCTAAAATGGTTTGGAGGATTTCTTCTAAATCTTATTTTGATTTGGGAGGCATGAAGATAGGTTCCTCGTTATGGATCTAGTTCAGTGGATTCTGAGACTAAACTAGCAGATCGATATGGTACCTGCGAAGATGTTTTTTGGCACTGGAAATTTTCCGGTCACACTGCACATTGTTGGGCTTGCCTGAAGCACAGTGAGAAACTGTGGTATTGAGCTGGGTTGGACTGGTCAGATGTGGAAATAATATTGCGCTTTGGACTAGCGAGTGTTGGGCCGGGGCGGGTCTCCTTATTGTGTGAATGGTTGCACTTTGGCACAATAGGTTTAGCATATCTTTTCCTCTATGAACGAGAATCGTGTATCTTTTCCTCCATTTGCCTAATTACTACCGATTAATTATATCAGAGTTTATTATTAACAAAATTGTTTGTATTGGAGGTTACTGGTTCATTCGCCCTAGTTGATGAAATACATACATTACTAACTTTTTATTGAAATATTTACTTATTTTCAACACAACCATTTTTAAATAAAAATCAAATTATGTATGCATTATCTCATACTAAAACCTACAATAAATAAATAAGAATAAATGCGTATGAATTGCAATATGTCAAATAAATAACATAAATAGGAAAAGAAGTTAGAACAAACTTATTGTCAAAGCCAACTGTCATGACAAGGACTTAAAGGATTAAGGTTGTGTGCTAAGAATCCATGAATTGCTATATTCAAAGAATGTGACGGCCATGCCATTTTGAAGAGAAAGTAAGACGTAGAACAAAGTATTTAGAACGCCAGAATTACATGTTAATCATGTTTTAAGTATGCTCTCAAATATCTATTCGTTGAAGTTTAAAATTATATATATATATATATATATATATATAATTCAAATTAAATTATGGGAGGAGTAAATTAATAATTTTATAAATAATTTTGAAATTTTTTTTATTACTTTTCATAGACAACAAGCAAATTGTATAAGTTTTACAATTGAAACCAATGAGGTGATTGTTAAGAATGCATATAATACAAAGATTTTTTAAATTTTGAACTAGTGTAAAGTTTAAAATCAATTTATTTAAAAAAAATTTAATAGGTGTTGACAATGGAACAATTTAAAGATATACAATTGTAAACTATTGTCATTCACATTTACATATATATGTTCATTGGTTCAAACTCGAGAAGAATATAAGTTTTCTACTATAAGATTGTAAGGAAGCTAACCAAAATGAAAAATGAAAGTGTTGTGATTTGCTATAAGGGTTTGTCTTATAACATAGTATTTTTTTTATCATTATTTTCTTTTTAAAAATATGCGGTGATTGATATATTGTTAAAGTTATAGAAAAATTTCTTATGTGAGGCAAGTGAAGAAAAAGTATTTTAGGTGAGTTAAGAAATAATGTGTAAACTAAAGAGTTATGGAATATTAAGTGTTAATGATCGTGACATTTTTAATATTTTTTTTAGAATGGCAATGAAAATTGTTTCACCAATAAGAGAAATGAAATGATGTCAAATATTATACTCTAAGCATGTTGTATGGATACGAGTAGAAAGTGGGAGAGTGATTGAAATGTCTTCAATAAGGTGGAAAGGTACATAAGTATATGGAGGAATGAAAAAGTTGAAGTAGTTTTACATGAGAAGAGAAAGAAAAAAAAATGATTAAATTTTGGTACGATGAATAATGTAGGATGACAACCTAAGTAATAAGTTTCCTAAGTTAATATGCAATTTAGAATAACAGAATGGTAGTATAAAAGAAGTAGGAGAATAGAGGTATTGGATATGAAATTTTAAGTTAGAGGAAGAGTGATTTGAATGAGAGAGAATTATAGTGAAAATGATGATAAAAAGTTTTGAACAAGTTTCTATTAGGAGATAGAATAATGACAACTTGAGTTAACAAGGGAAGTATTTGGACAATTATCACTTAAATCATGAAGGTTTGCATAATGACATTAGAAGTATCCAAAAGGTCAAAATGAAACCAAAGATACGTTTTTTGGAGTGGAGAATAATACAAAATATTATACCTATGGCTAAAAGGAATTTAGACTAAACCAAGTGAAGTGATATGTCTATCATGTGTAAAAATGGTTGAAACTATATCTCATTTTTTTATGGACAAGTCTACTTTGAACATATATAAATATTTACAAAAATTACATAGAATTTTGCCAACATATTACATAACTAAGTCAAGTTCTTATACTAATAATGCTCAACCAAACTCCTTCAAATACATAACTCTATCTAGGATATATTACAAAAATTTTACCCTTTAACATATTGCATATGAAAAGTTTTGTTTGAAACTATCTTTTTTATGCACATAGACTTTTGACAATTACTTTTTATAATAAAATATTCTATTATAATAATAAAAATAAAAATAAATAGAATATTATAATAAAATAATAATTTAGAAGTTTGTAAGTTATATATTATTAAAAAAAAAGGAGTATCAAGCTATCAAGTTTCTATTGCATAACTTGAGGCTTTATAATTGCTTTTAAATCTTTTCGTCGTAGCAAGTTTGTGTCTCTACATCTTATATAGTTTTGAATGTCATGATGGTAAGGGCCAAATGTAGATACATGAAATTCACCATCTTTATCAAGCTCCTCTTCCAAGGTTTTACGAATTTAGATGATCCATTGGAGCTCATCAAAGTTAGACTTAGAATCTAGAAGCATAACACCCTCCTCCTCACTTTACCTCTTTGACTTAAAATCACAATAAATACACTTTCCTTCTCACTTCAATTTCTTCTCTCAAATCATTATGCATAACATAGAAATGAATGTGTAAATGATACACACTCTAAGATTTGTATCTTAGGTTCCTTTTCCATACGTTTTTTGTGCAACATGGTCTTCTCTCCTTTCATTGCATTTGAGTTATCCTTCCCCACCTGCATGACAAAAATCATAGAACTCACACTATCCACCTTCCCATGATTTTCTTTCCTACAACTTGCTTTGGACTCTCCACTACCAAACAACAATTAATACCAATGCTTAACATTATACCACATTACTTTTCAAGCAAAGTTTCAGTCATGACAATGTATAATCCCCACATATAACCACTTTTTTTGCCCATGCAAGAAAAAACTTGGTTATGCCATAGATGGATATAAATTGTAAAGAATATAGTGGAATTTTTACTTACCTCTCTCACTATATGAAATACTAGTGACAAATGTAGCTTGTGATACATTTTCATATCATATATCCCATCATTCCTAAATATGGTCTCGCTCATTGTAATATCATACTAAACAAGTTGTTTTACAGTTGGCTCATATAACTATAGTAGTCTAACTTTAGCCTCTGTTACATTCAATTTGTATCCATTCATTGGAATATTACTCCACTACCAATTTACTCACACTCATAAATACTTCATAATAAACATAAATACTAGTGCAAATTCTATACTTCCTCAACATTGAACCTCATTACCTTATTTTCATAACTCAAATCATACTAAGATAATTGTTGAATATAGGGTTTGATGTCTCTAAATCTAAGTGGATTGCTTGAAGACTCTGTTGTTGCTTGAATGTGTGTTTTGTGTAGTTTGAATTTGTTATTCCACTCATAGTTATGATCCAAGGTTGCTTGATTCAAGTTCTTTTGAAAAAATATATTTTTATAAAGAAAGTGAAAAATCAACCTGTTGAATTGTCGTTTCAACTGGTTGTTTTACACGTAATGTTTTTGAAAAGACTTGAAATTGGTTGACCTTGTTGTCAAGTCAATTCAACTGATTATTTTGTGTTTTCAATCGGTTGATTTTTGAAAATCCTTAATAGAATTTTGTTAAAGTGGTTTAATCTGTTTTAATTGTTTTAAAACTGATTTGGCCATTGCATTAAATGTTTTTAACAACTAGTTGGAGTTTAAATAATATGTTTTACGCTCTGGTTGTTAATGATTCAGATTATCTCTTTCAAATCATTTTTTCCAAGATTGCTTCAAGATTTGGATTCTTTCGAAGAGTGGAATAGGATTGCATTGTATTCTTTCTGTTCAATACGTAATTGTACCAGGTGTGATGTGATTCCAATAACATGATAGGGATATGATATGAACATGTTATGGATTCAACAAGAGTTGGAATATGATTATACACTTTTTAAGAATTGGATCAATGTTCTTAAACATTCAAGAACTCACCAAATCACAAGAACCAAGCCAAACTCACATAGAAACCCATTTTGAACAACAAACCCATGGATAGAAACTCAAGAACACAACATATAACATTTATACCCATGGAGGTCGTGACCAAAACAACAAGAACAACCAATTTGCACCGATTAAAATTGAATATAAGTGCAGCAAATGAAAGAGGACATCATAAGGAAGAGATTGCACTTATTGAAAGTGAAAACAAACAAGTAGAACAAAAATGGGTAATTTGGAAAGTGAAGGGGAAAATGGATTTATGTGTATGAAGCTCTTAGAATGTGCACGCCACTTGAAGGATGGTTGGCTTCAAGATGAGTGTTGTTGCCGCCACTTGAGAGCCCAAGAATTCACTCAAGATAAGACTTGAAGAGAAGAAGACACAAGTCTCTCTCACTCACTCACCAATTTGGTAGAGGTTCTTTACTCTCAAAATCAATCTTATTATTTCAAAGACCTAAGCCTCCCTTTTATAATGAGGAAGATCGGTCACAAGTACAAGAGAAGCTTACAAGAGAAGCTTTGAAAGGTGACCTTCTAACTCTTCCTATTTTAGCGCCTAAAGGAGTGTGAAGAGATACCTTTCTAGTTTCTTCCTAAAAAATAACGCCTAAGGTACTTACAAAAAAGGTGTCTTTTTGGTTTCCCTCTTAGTACCTTCCTGAACACTACTCCTATATGTTTTACAAATTTATTCAAAAGAAATTACAAAGAAAGATATTAATTGGAGCCCATTCTTAAATGCTTGTAGTCTTCTTGTTGGCTTTGGGCTTGATCCTCTCTTTATTTAATTCTTCTTTAATTTTTTAGAAGACTAGAAGGAAGAACTTTAAATGTTTGGGTGGATGGCCTCTTCCTCCATTAGTAAAATCCTCTTCTTTTTGCTCCATCAAGGTGTTGTCATTCATTTTCTCTCTTGACTATTGTATTTCTATAAGAATTGTTGTTGTGCATATCCAAAGGATGTTCTGTGATCTACGAGTGTTGTTTGTCAAAGGTGGTGTGTGTTCTTGAAGGGTTAAGATCACCACTTTGGTGTGTGTTGTGTAATCAAGGTGTTTGATTGCTTAGTGGATTTCTGAGAGATTTTTGAGGGTTGGATGTAGCTCTTGGTAAAGAGTGAACCAATATAAAACTTTTTGTGTTGATCTTTCTATCCCTTATCTCATTTAAATCTGTTCTGCTTTGGTTTTTAATAACAGCTGATAAAAACAACCGATTGTTTCGCAAAAACAACTGGTTGATTTTTTGGAATCATATTAAAAATATATTTGTCTTTGGTTGAACTGATTTCTCCTTCATTGATTTCTCATTGGATTTTAATCTACCTTCAAAACTTTCGAAAATCTTTCATAAACAATTCAGCCCCCCTCTTGTTTAAGACCTACAATTCTAATAATAATTATCAAGCATATGCTCCCTATAAGCTTCACACCCTGCCAACTATTATACCATTGCTTGTCTTGTGAGATTAGGTTATCTCATGTTGGTAGCCTTTAGTATCTGTCTAAAACTACTTCAATTTCAGTCAACGAATATATCTACAACATAGTTATATTTAAGAGATACTTAACAACATAATCTACTACAAAATAAAACATGTAGTCCTGACATAATAACCATACTTAATCCCATTTTTTTTCTAGGAATGATCTGATTCATCAGGCTTGGTAGAATATCAATATTGCATTCTTAATTATGCTTGTAACATACATCTTATTTCTTAATATTTTCTCTTGTTCCTCACCCTTTACATAGCTCTTCTCTCTCTTTGATTATTACTTTAATGATCTTATGCACTTTATTTTGGCATAGGTGACAATCATAATACGAGAATATCGTTTTTGAGAACACATCTCATATAAGCCCACACTTCCATTTCGGTCATACAAAACACTTATTTTGCATCAATCATTTCATTCCTAAATACAACCATATTCCTTTAATTTCATAAATTTCAAATAACATCTATCCACAAATCCCTCCAGACCATATCCCCTTTAACATTAAGTTCCATCAGACAACAATGTTGAAAATGGGCCACAACTTGGCTATGATATATCGTGCTTACCCTTGTACACCTATTAGACCTGTTCTGCACTCAACAACTATCCTACAATAAAGAAATAAATGATTGAGATTTTCCTCATTCTCTTCGCACATTGCACATAGATAATTTTCAATCATTATTCTTATACTTATTGGGTTTCCCCTTGCGACTCTGTTTAAGTGCAAAATGATGTGTGGATGAAAGGACCTTCACTTTTTAAAATAGATTGTACATATCATTATCTTTCACTCTATAAGTATTCTACAGCTTTGTATATGTCAATTTAACTATGTATGATTCTGCCTCATAATCTCTCCACACCTATACATCCTCCATTTCCCTAAGTAATAAATTTCATGTTACATCTTTTGAATGCTGATACTTGATATCTTTCTCACTCAAACTAGTCTCTCCTCCAATTCATATACTCCACTCCCAACTATTGTCCTTCCATCTCCCTAGCTTCCCAATTATTTATTCCTTCATATTTGTATTTACATATAATGTAGGAAATCTACACATGAGTGATATTTCTCCTACCAATCTATCCTCCTAAAATTTTGTCCTAATTCTTGATCCCATTTTCCAAGCGACATTCTCATCAAACCAATTTCTTTCTTCTTCTTCTTCCCCGCATACTTCACGCAAATCTCAATACCATTACGACTTATGCTGAATACTAATTTTCTCATTCAAACTTCTCCATGATCCATATTATTATTCTAAAATATTCTTTCATAAGTCCTATATTTCCATTTTTAGTCTCCACTTCCTCTTGTCCAATAAAGTTGTATGAATTAAATTTATATCTTAAATATTTAACACTCCGTCTTTTCTTGGTTTACATAGATTTTTGTATTTAATACAAGTTATTTTCCTACCTTTAGACTCCTAACCTCACAATAAGTTTCTTTATACTTTCCTAATTGCAAAGCATACACATGCGAGGCTTTTAAACAAGGACATATAGTACATAATAAAAAATTTATTAGGCATAATCAACCCATTGAAGACAAAATCTCACCTTTCCACCTTATCAATTTCTTCACAACATATTGCCAAAAGTTTTGTTTTCTTAAATTTCCCCCACAAACATTCCTGAGTAATTGAATGAGACTTTAATTAGGCTACAATTTAGGATCTTTAAAAACCTCTCTAGTTCATCCTCCTTTATACCTAAACCTCTCTAGTTCATCCTCCTTTATACCTAAACCTCCAATTTTACTTCTATCTAAATTTACTCTAAGACCTCACACAAGTTCAAAACATCTAAATATGTTTTTTATTACTTGAACATTTTAGATCTGTGTTACACATAAACAATGTGTCATTAACAAACTATAACATATTAATCACAATCTTTTTTTTTTCTAGTTTCACTCCTTCTAGTATATGTTTCCTAACAATTTTCCCTACAATCTCAAATAGAATTTTTGCCGCTAATAAGACAAAATATGAGGCCAATGGATCACCATATCATTGGCTTTTGTTGGCATGAATTCATGAACTGGGTTATCCCTTCATCCACATAAACATAATCTATTGTTCATGGAACGTATAAAATATTATCTAACCTAGTCATAAAAAATTTCATAATCCACCTTGACTATTATACTTTTCTTCTTTTTGCATCTAACCTTTTCCACCACTTCATTACCAACTAATACAATGTCCAACAATCATTTACTCTTAGCTAAGGCTGATTGGGAGCAATTTATGGTCTTAGGAAGAAAACTCTTCAATATATTTATGAAAACTTTGGATAATAACTTTTATCTCACAATAATTCTTAATGAAACAAAAATTGAAACCATTAGTGATGTAATTCTAGCTTTATTTGCGTTGTTTCTTTTGGTTTAGTTCTTTGTTACAAAAGGTGGGGAAAATTTGTGACTTCTAAGGATGAAGTTGAACCATGGAAGAAGGTGAAATGAAATAGGGACAATATGCTTCGAAGATGTGAGGCAAAATTCTAAGAGAATCATTGCTAGAACACTCACAAAAATGTTAACTAGGAGGGAGCTAGGAGACAATTGAGGCTGAATTTGTGCAGCAATTCATTAGTCAATCAAAGCTTGAAAATACATGTGTTGAGCACTTTTGTTTATAGCCTAAATCTGAAAATACTTTCCACTCATATCTTGACAAATGACACTTTATAATTGAAGTAAATGTTCTCCTTTCATGGAGTGACAAGTGATGGCTTGTGAGTGGAGAGGATTTCTCTCCATTGAGGTGCAGCCATGTGGCAATCATGCTTCCCATGTTGGTTGTCCAGCTGGCCCTTCACATTTCCCTTGCTACGTAGGTGCCCTCCATACCTCCTTAGAATCCTCTCCAAAAACCCTAAACGCTCTAGGGTTGCAAATGGGCTGAAAAAGGCCAAATTGTAACCCTAACTAGACTCTCTACTTCCTATTCTAATTGGCCCAATACATGGCCCAAAAATAAGCCCAAATAAGGCTCAAATACAAGCCCAAATATCTTTACAATTTTATAAGACTAGGAAATTTGGAAGAAAAGTTAAAAAATAATTCTCCATAAAAATAGAGTTTTTTGAACTTCTTCTTCTTCTTCCATTCTTCTAGCATTGGCCCTAGTTAAAGGTCTAATATGTGTCTTTTCAAATGGTCCTCCATCAATTAGGGCCATGAATTTTCGCTCTCACGTTGTCACATTGCTTAATTTTTTTATCTTTGTGATGTAGCATCTCAAGGTCATATTATCTTCAGGTGTTATAGGTGGGAATTTCAATATTTTTTTGCTTAAATTCAAGGCCTATTGTATCTCTCAATATTTTAAAAAAAATCTTTAACTATACCTTTGATGAATATTGTATCTTTCATTTTTTTTTAACTAAAACAATCTATTACAATTATTAACAACACTATCAGATATAAATTTACTAAATATATAGAAAACTAACCTCATTTTCTTTCTTTTTTGGGCTTGGCTTCTTATTGTGTGTTTAATTGCTCAATTACCTTCTACCTTCGTACTTGATTCCCTTAACTAGAATTATCTTTGTTTTCTCAAGGATTCAAGGTGCATATTTTTTTTTTTCCTTTATAAGCAGATTTGGTCTTTTTGTAAGTTGTCGCTTAACTCATCCTCAATCTCGACTCCCTTCTGCATCTTGCATTTTTCTCTAGGTGATGTCCATCCACTTTTCTTGATATAATGTTTGTTCTTTGTTCTTCTCTATTTCTTGATTATCCATTGTTGCCTTTAATCTGATCATCATGTGGATGCTCTAGCTCTGTGTCATCCTCCTCTTCTTCTCACTTGTGCCCTAACTCACCATCTCCACTTTACATCATAAGGTCTTCTCTAAACACCCATTCATGCTCACCAGCTTCTAATACACTATTCTCTATTGGTTTATCAGTTGTTATATTTGTTGATCAAGAGTGATCAAGTGCTTTGAAGAATCCAAATCCTTTGTGCTTGATGCAAGATTGTGTTGTTGCTGTGTTTTGAGAGGGATCTGGGTAGTTTTATATGTAATCCACTCCTTTGTTGAATCTAAAGCTAATGTGTTTTAAATCTCTTTTAAATAAAGTATTTTTCAAACTAAGTGAAAAAAACCTGTAGTTTTGTCGAATCAACCGGTTGTTTTACTCTTAGGAGTTTTTGAAAAGGTTGAAAACTGTTTAAGTTTGGTTGACTCAACTGCCAAACCAAACAATCGATTGTTTCGTGGTTTCAACCGATTGTTTCTTTGAAAATCCTAATAGAATTATGTTTTGGTGGTTGAATGTGCTTTAAATGATTTCCAACTGAATACGCACCTTCATTAAATGCTTTGACCAATCTTTGGAAAATATAAATAGTTTGTTTATGTTTTCAAACAAATAAGAGAAACATATTTGAGTTTTTCAGTTGTGAAAGAGTTGATTTAAGATTTGAACATTCACATCAAAGCTTTGGGTTTTCTAAGAGAGTGGAATAGGATTGCCTTTGTATTGATTTTAGATTATTCTGTAAACAAGTGTAATCTCTTCTCAACCTTCTATATTTATGGTGTTGTGTTGCCAAGGAGTGTTGTGTGCTCTTGAGGGGATCAAGATCAATACTCTTGGTGTGTGGATTGCCAAAGTGAGTGTGTTTCTTGAAGGGTTCAAGGTCACTGCTTTGGTGGATTGTGTGTTGTAATTTGGTTTGATTTACTTAGTGGATTACCCAGTGACTTTCTGGGGACTGAATGTAGCTCTTGGTTTAAGAGTGAACTAGTATAAATTGTTGGTGTATCTTTCTCTTACCCTTAAACCCATTTACATTATGTTTTTAGCTTTACTGGTATAAACAACCGATTGTTTTTTTTTTGTTGCTTTGTTGTTTTATTGATCTTGATCTTAGCTAACCTGATTTCGGTTCTGGATTCAATCAAAGAATTTTGTTAAACCTTAAAAAGATTTCAAAAACCTCTCTTAAACAATTCACCCCCCTCTCGTTTAAGGTCATATATTCTAACAATATTATGTTTTTAGCTCATGCTAATGTACACTTATTTGGGCCTTCAGTGCGACTCATTTCACGCCCTAACTTTTGATTGGGATTGTTTCATACTAAACATTATACTTGTAATTTTTGTCATATAGTCCATTCTCATTTTGGTGGTTCCTTGTCATCCTTTCTCTTTTCCATTGTGATTACCTTTGAAAATTTCATTATTTGTATCAAAATTATAACGTTAGGAAAACCTCTCTAAACATTTTTTATCGATAAAAAAGAATAGAATAAATAGGGGTATTTAAGGGATACCTAACCCTTGTATAAATAGTTAATACACATAGCCTCAACACCCCTTAGAACAAAGATGTTGCACCAAATCCCTCAAAACATAACATGATGGAGATATGATATGAACATGTTATGGATTCAACAAGAGTTGGAATATGATTAGGCACTTTTTAAGAATTGGATCAATGTTCTTAACATTCAAGAACTCACCAAAACACAAGCACCCCTTTTATAATCAATCTTCTTATTTTAAAGACCTAAGCACCCCTTTTATAATAGAGAGGGATGGTCACAAAGTATAAGAGAAGTTTTTAAAAGGTGACCTTCTAACTCCTTATATTCTAGCACCTAAAGGAGTGTGAAGAGACAACTTTCTAAAGTTTTCCTAAAACTAGCGCCTAAAGTGCTATACAATGGAGGTGTCTTTAAGGTTTCCCTCTTTAGCACATCCTAAATCTATTCTATATTATTTACAAATTTATATAAAAGAAACTATACAAAGAGATATTAGTTGGAGCCCATTCTTGAATGCTTGTAGTCTTCTTGTTGGCTTTAGGCTTGGTCCTCTCCTTATTTAATTCTTCTTTAATTTTTTAGAAGACTATAAGGAAGAACTTTAAATGCTTGGGTGGATGGCCTCTTCCTCCATTAGTGAAATCCTCTCTACCTTGATCTCCATCACCTTACAACAAAGATGTTGCACCAAATCCCTCAAAACAGTGAGTTTCCATTAAAATAACATCTACAAAGCTTGAAGATAGGACTTTGACCCATACACTAGAGAACTACTGGCTTTCAAAAGATGATACAAAAAATTAGAGGTATAGTTTTCCAACTAGCTATTGTACCTTTATAATATCTACAAGCCCAAGACAACCAACTCATGCCTAGCTAAATGTACATTGTGGGCTTCTGTGAAAGGTATTACCACTACCTTTGCTCCAAAACTTATGTTTATTAGCATTACATATACTCGCATTTACTACAGACCTTCCCCACCATGTCTGAAATACAATAAATGCATACTAAGCAAGATACATGAAAAATATACATCCTAAAGGCATAGATGGTAATTAGTCAGAAACAGAGCGCCAACTCCCGCAACAACCACTTCACGCTATAGTGCTAAGTCTTTCCAGAAGCTACTGTTTTTCTCTACGACTTCCTTCAAGCTCCCACCTTAAGGGCCTGTTTGGATTGGGGAGGGGATGTGTAGGGATTTGAGGGAGTGAATGTATGACGATGTGAGAGGAAACTGTGAAGAATGTGAGGGTGTTCGAATTGGGGTATGTTAGGGTGGATGTGTGAGGAAAGTTTATGAGAGTTTGTAAGTGATATGATGGTTGTGAGGGAATTTTAATTTTTTTAAAGGTGTAAAATGTTACTTTACATATTTACCCTTGCCTATTAAAAAAATTAATAATAAAATGAATTATTTTTGTTTAAAAATGAACAACTTTCACATATTTCATAGATTTAAAAATTATAATTAGAAAAAAAAATATGATAAATGTAAATATGTATAATATAAAAATTATAACTAGAAAAAAAAACATGTATTCAACAAATTAAATAAAAACAGAACTTCAAGTAATTTCTTTAAAATATTAAACATGTGCTATAAAATTGGAAAATAAATAAGATCTTATATAAATAAATAAATAAAAAATAATATTAAAAACCATGTAGTAATGAAAAATAAAAAATACTACAACAACAAAAATATAACGTAATTAACAATAGAAAAAATTTCATAAAAAATTATAATCAAATAAATTATAACTCATAAACATAATAACTATACATAGAAATATATTAATATAAACACAACAACAAATTAAATAAAAACAGAACTTCAAATAATTTCTTTAAATATTAAACATATACTATAAAATTAAAAAATAAATCACTTCTTATATAAATAGAAAATTACTATTTTCTAATATTAAAAAACCTCATAATAAAGCAATCTAAAAAATATTACAGCAACAAAAATATAACTTAATTAACCATAGAAAAGGATTTTATAAAAAAATATAATAAAAAATAAGGATAAAAACGTATTAATAGTATAATCCGATATAGTTCAATAATTAATTATTATTATTTAATTTTATTAAATATTTATGTAAGTTACATTTATTTAATAACTAATATTTATAATGAAGTGTAGTTTTTATTAATAAATTATGTAAAAATACGTGAAAAAATATATTAAAAGAAAAATGAAAATCATGTCTTGGAGTTTTATGCTTATGGATTTTCAGCCTCTTGGTGGATGAAGATGCCATAGATTATAAAGTTATAACTTATTATGAACAATTTTATAGCGTAGAGACCAAATTAATAAAATTTAAATACGAGTAAATAGAAGAAAATTGTGAATCATTTAAATAATTCGATAAACAACACAATGACTTAAAGACTTTGATAAACAACACAATTAAACAACAGACTTCGAAAAACAACACAATGATAAACAACCGAGTTCGATAAACAACATAATCAAAACTACAGAGTTCGATAAACAACACAATGATTTAAAGACTCAAATAAACAACACAACCAGACTAAAATGAAATGCAACCTTAAAATATAACTTAAACACCATTCAATTACGTCGAGTCATCATATTAAACAACTTTGTCATTCTTCGTTTGGCAGGTAATCCAAATAGTTGCTTGACCTTAGCTGGGTTTTCACACAAGAAGTCGTAGCATTGGTCTAAGATATTTTCATCACTAATGCTCATGTCAACCAACAAAGACCAGATATCAGATTTAGAGTACTGGTAGGATGTTATGCGACGTTGATGGTGTACATGCTCACCATAATAGTCGGTGCGTCTTCTAATGTCTGCAGCTACATCCTGTGTTGCGGTCGCCTGTATACGAGCAATCTCAACCAAATCAGTGGCCACTTCATTACCATGCTTCATGTAGGACCCAAAAACATCAAGGTTATTGTTTAACATGGAAAATTGATTTTCAATGACATCCACCATGGGTGCTTTTCTCTTTGATCCCTTTGATGAGGAGGTCCCACCCGTTGCCTTAGAGGGCGTAGATTGAGTATTGCTTGGACTATTAGTTGATTCGACATGTGGTTCAGGTAAGCAGGAAAGATCCTCATCAGGAGCATCTGGAGCATCAAACTCCGGCGACTCTGGTATAATCCATGTTATTATCACTTAGATTGACACATATTTTCCGTTGGGCCATGTCTGGTTTCCTGTCGAGGTGTCCTCCCCTTTCCGGTGGCTCTGTCATTCAACCACAACTCCTCCATAAGGTCATAATTGCGAATGGAATTGACACACCATTTACTAGTAGAAGCCTTTGCCTGTAACCAATAAAATGTCAATAAAAATATTAGTAATAGTCCTTTGTTTAAGGTTTAAAGAAATGTTGTCTACATTATTAATTATGGTACCTGGATCAAGCTATCCCAGACTTCGTCCTCTGCCTCAAATTTGTTACTGTTCTGGTTCCATGCAAAACCACTAAGACTAGAAAATAAATCGTGCACCTCCCTCCACCTGTTCTTCAAACTTTTTTGACGATATTTGACATGATTTTTTGTTATGGTATGCATTCCAACCTTGTGTAATGCCATAACAATGTTGTTATCGCCCTGTGTGTTTCAACTACCATCAACTCTTGAACCTCGTCGTGCCTCTTCCACCATTGAACTTAAAAGTGCTAAGTCCATATTCGCGATCCACTTAGTAAACTCTCTCAAATTGCCTGATGAAACTGCAACAACATTTTTAGCGCGATCTATCTAAAAATTGTAATCAAATTAGGGCCAAATAGAGTAAGAAAAATTCAAAATACAATTTATTGCATAAAATTAATTGTTTACATAATGTTGCCACATTTCATTTGCTATATTGTCTCTAATATGTGAACCTATCCTATAATCATCCTCACTAGGTTGAGCAGCTGAAACTTGTAAATCTTGTTCTAGCAAGTCACGATCAACTTCTTCAATGAAAGAATCATCATTGTCCACCACGCGAAGAAAGTTATGGATAATACAACAAGCACAAACTATATTTGTCATAATGTCCAAAGAGTAATGTGGGTCGGTCCCACTAGCTATAATTGGGTAACGCTTTTTCAAAACACTGAAAGTTCTTTCAATTACATTTCGCAGCAACGAATGTCGATGATTAAACAACTCTCGAGCATTTTGTGGACCTCTTCGAGAGTACTCTTTCAAATGGTATCTAACCCCCCGATAAGGTGTTAATATTTGCCCTTTTAACATAAAACTTGCATCGCCAAGATAGTATTTCCCTACAAACATTGTGCAAACCATAATTAGTCTTGAAACGTCTTCAATAAAAAATGTTATACAGACCGAAATACCTTCAACTGACCTTCCAGAACAATAAGAGGATCCTCTCGTATCAATGCATCCTATAGTATTCTTGAATCCGAGGCTGTTCCTTCCCACCTGACTAGAACGTATGTGAATTTCATGTCAAAATCGCACGTTGCGAAAACGTTTTGATTTGGCAAATCTTTTCTTCCTCGAAAACACAGTGCATCACCACGTGGACTTTCACGCGTACATGAGTGCCATTTATGGCACCTAAACAATCCTAATGAAAAAAAAATTGATATTTAAGAAAACAATTAAGAAAAAAATTACGATAAATATAAATGAAATTTGTCATAAATGAACCTTAAAATACGAATAGAATCGGTTGTTGTGTAAGATTTGGGGTTGCACAACACTGTCATCCGGTTGATTTAAGAATTCTCTCTCCAATAGCAAAATCGCATTCAATATGTTATGAAAGTGACGGGAAACTGTTTCTCCAGACCGATGAAAAAAGAATGAAACACTTCGATTCTTGACCTTATGTCCAATAATGTGGAGAAATTTAGCAAGTTGTTCTTCCATGGTTGATCGATATGCATCCTTAACAAGTTTGGTTTGCCTAATTCATTGACATAATTGAATGAATGCTTGTGGTTCCATGCGAATAATGTCACGAGAACGTTCAGTGTGCACCAAATACTCCATCATCTTTTGTCTGCGTCACTATTTTCGTGGTTCAAACTCGGTAATAGAGTTTGTTGTATCACTTAACATACACAACAAATGTAATCCAAAATCAACAATGCAAAGGATCATGTAGCTTTTGTGTTCTTTTGTATTTGCTCTTATAGTTGTGAAATTAATTTCATGTTCGCACTCGCAATATCGTTATAAATTGCAATTGTTTCATCAAAAATTTCATTCTCGTCATGAATTGTTGTCATTATCCATCCCAATAATGTTGACCTCCATAATACACAACCATGTAAGAAATTTTTTTTTCAAATGGTTATATGTAAGATTACAAATCTTACACATTAGTCATTATTGAGTTACCATACTAGTCACAATTTTAGAGTTAGGGTTAGGCTTCTACTATTAGGATAAGGGATAATGTTAGTATTATGGTTATGGTTACTATTTATGTAAGGGATTAGACAATAAATATAAAAATTGTAATTTAATTTTTTTTATTAAAATAAATAACAAATTATTTTTTTTACTAATTACAACAAAATTGTATTTTCTACAAGCCAAAAAAATTATATAATGTAATTAATTATTTTTCTCGTAATAAATACCTTAAAATTGTTTTAATTATTTTTTAAAATAGATCATAAAGAAAAAAAAAACACGCAGTACATTATTTAAATTAAAATTTAATTAAAATCATTAAAAAATATCTTGTGTAGAATTTTTGCACAAATAAAGAAAATATATAATTGTTTTATTTTTATATATTAAAATAAATTTATTTTTGATTTATTTAGTATATCAAATTCATATAAACATGATTTACATAAATATTTCAAGTGGATAGAGACTTTTTTCTTTTATTTTTGTGAATTAAGAGTATCACCTTTTCGAAGAGGTAACTAATTTATTGAAAAAATTATCGTCCCTTTAAAAGAATGACAGTTCTTATAAACACATTTCTAAAGGTAAAAATATCTCTCCATTTTTAAATTATAAGTTTTTAAACATTTTCCATTTGATTATTTTTATTGTTACTATAAAAGTGTAAGATTTAGAATCATATTCTCATATAAATTATATAAACTGAATATTAATTGAAATAAGAAATAATTAAACATATAGTCTTTGTTAATGTATAATAAAATTTTATATAAATTAATAATTTCTTTATTAGTTTTATATTGGACCCAATAGTGGAGAATTTGTTTTAGACCACAGCTATTTTTTTATTAGAGCTAATTTTTTAAGGAGGTAACTTTTTTAAGTACATATAATTTATTTAAAATAAATAACTTACACTACAAAAGTCTCAAATTTTACACATTTTATCTTTTATTTTGATCCAGTTCAAACAAAGTCACACCATTAATAAATAATTTAATTAATTAAAATCTTAGAAAAGGGAAAAATACGAATGGAACAAAATATTTATTAAAAAAAATCATACCACAAATTATTTAAATACACAATCAGGTCCTATTGACTAACACAAAACTGAATATAACATTAAAAAGATATATTAACTAACATAAAAGTGAATATAATATTAAAGACATATATTAACTAACAAAAACTGAATATAACATAAACAGATCCTTAATATTACAATTAAATTAAACATTTGATCATTTTACATCCATACATGTTAAACAACACAAATTTAACTTTTATTTGTACAGATTAAACAAATCCAACAAACTTGAAAGCTAAAAAAAATTAAGGAATAACCTAAAAGAAGAACATTAGGAAGCCTCTAATATTATGAAAGGTTATAATTTGATTCTCTGCACCCAACAACTAGAATCCCTAAACCCCACCTGCTATTAATAACACGTAAAACACACCGCAACCTACAAAGAAAGCACCAATGCATATTAAAACCACCAATGCACAAGCATAACATGCATTTTTTTTTAATTGAATAGAACAAAAAAAATAAAAAAGAACAAAACAAAACAACTTCAGTGCGAAAACAACATAAAACACAAAGGAGTGTGCCTAAACTTAGACTGGAAACAAGTATATATGAACTAGGATGGAGGGGGATTTTACTGGTAGCCGTTGCAGTTGAAGGTATCAGAGAGAGAAGCATCAATTCATCAAAATGGGTAAGGTTCACAAAAATCTTGCGCGTGTAGACAAAGTGTGAGGAAAAACTCCTAGGGTGGCCAAGCAAGACAAGAAGAAGAAGCCACGAGGACGCGCTCACAAGCGAATGCAATACAACCGCCGATTCGTCACCGCCGTGGTGGGATTCGGTAAAAAGCATGGACCAAACTCGTCAGAGAAGTGAGGGGCGTGTGGATGACGGGTTTTGGTAGTTTGCAAAATGTATCACTTGTTTTACTTTTATTTGATTGATGACTGAAAGTTTGATGGTTAAAAAAAAACTAGGATGGAGGCACAAGAACCTAGACTTGAGAAGGAGTAATTTTGTTGAGAAGAATGCTTATAAATAGACTTCACATGTTACACTTCACAAAAAAATATTCAACCTTCTTCTTTTTATATAAATATGGCACATATGATCGTTGTGATATTCACCCAATGTTGTGTAAATCACCATGGACCAAGCTCTTGGTCAAGAAAAACTTCATGGACCTTGCATGGGTTATATAAAAGGAAAATGATTTTTCAACACCCCCAATGTCGTTGCGCCAGATTACACCTGGCTGACATGGAAAGGGTGATTAGGTGGCATGGGCAGTTTGGTAAAATGAGAAAGGCAACGTGGCAGGGTCGTTTGGGTAAAATGAGAAAGGCATAGGAAATTTAAAAATTCCAGAACCGCAAGCAATTGAATACAACGTTGGTGGAGAGAGTACCACCGGGAAAGACGAACATTACGAAGGCGACGACAGAGACGTAGTGCGAAGGTGACAGTGGCGACGTATTGCGAAGGGTGACAACGTTGTAGTGCGAAAGGGGGGTGGTTAAAGGTTTAGGTTGCGGTGGTGTGCGATAGGTTACGGTGATGTGTGAAAAGTGTGCGAAGAACGGGGAGAGGGTAAGTGTGTTTATTTTGGGTTTTCTGGCATTTTAAGGTTTTTGAATAGAATGTTTGTGGTTTAGGGTTTATTTAGGGTTTTAGTACGTGAGTTTTTTTGTTGTGTGTTGTTCTCTTCTTTGATGATTGATATTATTCTTGGACTGAAACTTGGTCATTGTATATTTGTTTTCATTTGAAAGTTTGTAATATTGAAAAAGTATTAAACTTTTGTGATGAGTGATTTGTGTTGTAGTTTTTAGGTATTTAAAGTTTGAATTGATTTTGATTTCATTGTTTAGTGTTTTGTGCTCTGCCATTTTGGATATATTTGTGATTGTTGTGTATTGTTGAGATGTCTTTGTTAAAGTTTGTAGTGAATGTGATCAATTGAGTCGAATCCAGGTTATGCAATTCAACATTCCAGACTTGTGAAGTGGGAACCCATTTGATTTTAAGTGGGGACCTAAGTACAACTTTATGCACTTTCATGTCATCCTCCAACTTAATGTTTGGAAGTTTTTTTTTTTGTGAGGGTTCAAATGGGACTCCAGTGCTCAATTGAGGTTAGGGAATTGGATAGTGCAAGAATAGCTTTAGTTCTAGTGTGTCAATGTATTTGGGGACCCCTTTGATTTTAAATGGGGACCTGTGTACAACTTTATGCATTTTCATGTCATCATCCAACTTAATGTTTGCAAGTAATATTTTTTGGTGTTGTGAGTGTTCAGATGGGATTCCAGTGAGGTCATTGGAGGTTAGTGGAAGACTAGCTTCAGTTATGGTGTGTCAATGTATTAAGGGGATCCCTTTGATTTTAAGTGGGGACCTGTGTAGAACTTTATGCAGTGTCATGTCATCCTCCAACTTAATGTTTGCAAGTTATTCCTTTTGGTGTTGTGAGGGTTTAGATGGGACTCCAGTGAGCTCATTGGAGGTTAGGGAAATGGATAGTGCAAGACTAGCTTCACTTCTGGTGTGTAAATGTATGTAGGGACCTCTTTGATTTATGTGGGGACCTGTGTAGAACTTTATGCAATGTCATGTGATCCTCCAACTTAATGTTTGCAAATTTATTTATTTTTGGTGTTGTGAGGATTCAGATGGGACCCGAGTGAGCTCATTATAGGTTAGGAAATTGGATAGTGCAAGACTAGCTTCACTTCTAGTGTGTGAATGTATGTGGGGACCCCTTTGATTTTATGTGGTGACCTATGTAGAACTTTATGCAATGTCATGTCATCCTCCAACTTAATGTTTGCAAGGTTTTTTTCTTTTGGTGTTGTGAGGGTTCATATGGGACTCTAGTGAGCTCAATTGAGGTTAGGGAATTGGATAGTGCAAGACTAGCTTCACTTTTGGTGTGTCAATGTATTTGGAGACTCCTTTGCTTTTAAATGGGGACCCCTTTGATTTTAAGTGGGGACCTGTGTACAACTTTATGCACTGTCATGTCATCCTCCAACTTAATGTTTGCAAGTTATATTTTTTTTGGTGTTGTGAGGGTTCAGATGGTACTCTAGTGAGCTCAATTGAGGTTAGGGAATTGGATAATGCAATTAGCTTCACTTTTCGTGTGTCAATGTATTTGGGGTATGAATAAATTTATGGGGTGTCTTGTTGTGTTTGAAACAAATGTTTGCATGTCCTTTTTGTGTGATGTGAGATCATTGTAGGTTAGACAAATTGTAGTTGTAAGGACAACTTAAAATGTGTTGTGTGAATGCAAGAGGTTACCCATTGGTTTTTATTTGGTGACTTCTGAAACACTTTTTGCACTCTGATGTTATTTTACAAGTCAATATTTGCATGTCTTTTTTTTATTTTTTTAGGCTTCAAAAGGGAGTTGAGTGAGGTAATTGAATATGTTGAATAATTGATTATTTTAAAGGTAGTTTGAAATGTGATATTTGTACCTAAGTGGTCAACCCTTGTTTTTTATGTGGTTTAGGTACCTCTTTTTTTTATGTGATCTATGAAGCACCTTTTGCACTGTCTTGTTGTGTTAAAAGTTAATGTTTGGATGTATTTCTTTGGTTTTGTTTTTTATTAAATGAATTGTTTGTGAAGGTTTAGAGAATGAAAAGTTCATTGTCCAAGAATTTTGTGTCTCATGCAAAAGCTTAATTGAAGGTATTGTTTTTTAAATTGAGTTCATAGTAGTTAAATATGTTGTGAATTGACATTGTTTAATAAATTTTCATATCAAGGAATATCTTATTGTCATTTTGTAAGTTAATATTACTCATGTTTTGTGTGAAATTTGTTGTTGTTGGTTAGAATGGTCATGTTGACTGTCAGTTTGAATTTTGCATTGTTTTGTAGGTGTTTGTGCCAACCGTATTCAATGACCACTGGTGGGTGTACGCACTCAATTATCGGACTCAACAATTGCATGTATTGGACTCCATTGGTGATGGAATTGAAGATCGATAAAACATTGATATAGTAATGGTAAATAGTTGGATATTCTTCAATACTTAATGAATTGATTTGGTTTGGATTTGTTTATGATTCTTCTTAAATTGCATGTTGTAGGTTGATTGACTGCAACACCTATTCGAAATTCTTGACGACTTCTTTGAAATGAGTGATCCTCAAATTTCATTGATAAAAGAAAAGGTTCTCCTACAACCGAATAGGTTAGTATTGATAGTAATATTGTTATTTTTTTTTATTTTATATGTATTTTAATTTGTTTGGACTTATTATTTTGATTTTTTGTTTAGGGCTAAAAATGTATTCCTTCTATGCAGTTATGATTGTGGCATTTTAGTTGTCAAATATATCGAGTTGTGGGATGATTCAGAGCACTTGGATGGGAATACCTTTCCCCATTACACCATGGTAAGGGTTATTTTCATCAGTTAACATGTTTAATTTACAATTTCGTGATTGGAAACTGATTCCATGATTTATTATTCAGAAGGAGCTGCTACGGTTTTATCAAGAAATGCTTTTGTCTTCGGTGCTGGATGAGAGTAAGGTTGAACAACAAGCCGTCTTGAAAGATTTGGAAGTAGATTGTCCTTGATTTTTATTGAACGTATTTTTTATGTAATTGTACAGTTTCATTGTTATTGACAAAATGTTAGTTATTATGACCTGATGTGAACAATATAGATACATTTGTTTGATCAATGGAAGCAATTTAAATTTCATCTAAGTTATTTAGGTCATTTATTGTTATATACCATATTTTGGGCACAAATGCGTCATTAGAGGACAAAAATGTGAAGTTGTATGTGTTGAAGATGGATGAAGCTCATCTCTACCTAGCCTTAGTGTGTTTGATGTAGATGTGAGCTAGTTTGCTTTGTAGGTTGCTATATGTCTTAGATGATTTTGTTGTTTAAGCTTGTGTGTTGTCAAGGTTTCCTTTTGCTGCATGACCCATCCTAGATGCCAAATCAAGGTAGTAAGATCAAGCTCATGATGTGGTTAAATGGTTTTGGAAAAGCTTTTTAAAGTTTTCTTAAATGGTTTAATTTAGTACAAAAATAAATATGTTTTATTGAGAGGCAATCGGTTTATTTTGTCTCTGTTAAAGGCTTTTCGAAATTCTGTTAGGGCACCAAAGGTACAGCTCAGTCTGTTATTTCAGTTAAGCTGAGCTGACAGCTTTATCATCTTTTAACCTGTTGTTTTTAGAATCAATATGTTGTTTTGTAAACTGCTCTGTAACTGTTTTTTTAAAAGTGGTTAGAAATTGTTCTCCATAAAATAAAATGTCCTTCTCACGTGAAGGGATGCTGAACAATCACAGTTTTGACAGAGATACAACATTTCGTGTGTGAAAAAGAGAAATGAAAAGGTTTTTCAAAGGTTTCTCAAAAGAGAAATACATGTGAGCTTGTTCTTGAAGAACCTTGTGCTGGTTGAAGGTGATGGTACTGTTTTGGAGCAAATAGAACAACTGGTTTATGTTCTTACAACACAATTTCAGGTGTAATCTTTTCCTTATTCATTCTTGTTATAGGTTTAAGGGTTAGTCACTCCAAATAGGGTTTCTTGGAGTGCAAGGTATGCTAGAATAGTGTTTTTCAGCCTTGGTTGTTGAAGTTCTTGAAGAGTTCAAGAACTGTTGTGTGTGTGTAATTGATTGTATCTGTTTTTAGTGGATTCCACCTTGGAGTAAGGTGAACTGGACGTAGCTCTTGATGAGTGAACCAGTATAAAAATTCTCCGGTGTTTCTCTTCTCATCCCTGCACTTAATTCTGTGATTTTACATAATCTGTCAAGAAAGGAATCTGTTCTATTAAAACTAAATCTGTTAATTCTGGACCTGGTTAAATCTATTGTTCTTGCTTGTTAATCAATCTTCTAAATATAAATCTAGTTGTTGTATAAATCTGTAATATGGCAAAAGGGTGAACTGTTTTTTCTTGACTGAACTGTGACATGTGTTCATTAATCTAGATAATTTGTATTAGGTAAAATTGATTAATCTTGTGCTACAAATTGGAACATTATAAGCTGTGAAAGTTAATAGATTTGTTTCTGTTATTTCTACTGGTTGATCTAAATTGTGTTGATCAAGTTTTGTTTGTGCTGAATTCATTTGTAAAAACAATCTGTTTCAAATAAAATCAATCTGTTCTTTTCACCTCTGTTACACTGTAAATTAGCCTCTTATGCGAAAATTTGATAAGCTCAATTCACCCCTCCCCTCTTGAACTTAGACATTGTTTAACTCTAACAGTATGTTCATAAATTGAGTGATATTGACTGTTGTTTTCAGTGTATATTCATTATATGTTCATAGCAGACCTTTTAGTTTAAATGGGAATCCATGTGTTAATAAGTGGGGACCCATGACAAGGTTTATGCATGTTATTTTTATTCATACTGGTTATTGGGATTCTGCATTTGTCAATTCATCATGTGTATGAAAGCACCTCAGGTGTGTGAAAGGCATGTTGTGTGTGGTCATAGGAACCTCTGTACTGTAAGTGGAGATCCATTTGTAAATAAATGGGGACCCATGAAAAGGTTTGCATGTTCATTTCTTTGCATGCTGGTTTTTAGGAATCTGAACTTGGTAGAGCAGGATGTGTTTCAATGGACGTAGTTGTAAGATATGAACTTGAACTGGGTGGGTAAAGTCATGTTGTGGTGGTCATAGGAACCTCTGTACTGTAAGTGGGAACCCATGTGTTAATAAGTGAGGAGCCTTGACTAGGCTTTTGCATGATCATTTTTTTATCTTGGTTTTTGATCATGTGTGTGAATGGACATACTTCAAAGCTATGTGGTGCTCATAGGAACCTGAATTGGTTGAGTGAAGGCATGTGGTGCTCATAGGAACCCTTGAAGTGTAACTGGGGACCCGTGTGTTAATATGTGGGGATCCATGACAAGGTTTGTGCATGGTCATGGGGAAGTTCAAATAAAGCATATTTGTGAAGCCTGTGCTGTATTTGGGTTAATGAATGGTTGGATAATATGTTACAAGGGCACAGGGGAGGGGACTAATATTATTTCTTGACCAACCTAATTGTCATTCATTTCAATGCAATTGATTGGAAGAAATTATAAATGGTTGTATTTTGAACATATCCTGCACATCATTCAATTCAATTCCCAACATACAGCTAACTGCTGCAATAATGGTTTTTAGATAACAGTGTATTCAAACAAAGAAGACATGAAATTCATTTGTAAGTTAAACTTACACCACAATAATTATATTCAATACATATATAAATGTATCCCATGTAAGGATTTTACAGCAGTTAAGAGTTGTGATGCAGCAAAAATCATAAAGTTCTACACTGAAATCCCATATGAACCCTCACAACAACAAAAAAAACAAATGGAAACATTAAGTTGAAGGATGACATGACAATGCATAAAGTTTTACACAGGTCCCAACTTAAAATCAAAGGGGTCCCACATACATTCATACACCACAACTGAAGTTACTCTTGCACTATCCAATTCACTAACCTCTATTAATGTCACTGCAATCCCATCTGAACCCTTACAACAACAAAAAAAAAACAAATGGAAACATTAAGTCGGTGGATGACATGACAGTGCATAAAGTTTTAGAAATGTCCCCACTTAAAATCAAAGGGGTCTCCACATATATTCACACACCAAAACTGAAGATAGTCTTGCACTATCCAATTGATTAACCTCTATTGAGCTCAATAGAGTCTCATCTGAACCCTCACAACACCAAAAAAAAGAACTTGCAAACATTAAGTTGGAGGATGACATGATAGTTCATAAAGTTCTACACAAGTCCTCACTTAAAATCAAAGGGGTTCCCACATACATTCACACACCAGAAGTGGAGCTAGTCTTGCACTATCCAATTCCGTAACCTCCAATGAGCTAACTGGAGTCCCATCTGAACCCTCACAACACCAAAAAAAATAACTTGCAAACATTAAGTTGGAGGATGACATGACAGTGCATAAAGTTCTACACAAGTCCCCACTTAAAATCAAAGGGGTCCCCACATCACAAGTCTGGACTGTTGAATAGCATAACATGGATTCAACTCAATTGACCACATTCACTACAAACTTTAACAAAGACATCTCAACAATACACAACAATCACAAATATAGCTGCAAAGCTGACCAAGTCAATAATCAATTCTAAATGAATAACAAAATAAATCCACTCACACATTGATAGTTTCCACAATAAATTAATCTGAACAAAAATATTTGTTACAAGAATTTCATAACAACATAAATTGTACAATACCACAAATTACAATTGTTTGAACAATGTTAATAAACCATACATCAACTAACTTAAAACTACAAAAACCTAAAAACATATCCATTAATTAACTACTTAAGCATAAGTTTTTGGGTTTTTTCGCTTCTGTTTCCAAAGCAACAGTCTTGAAATGTTTCCTGGGTTCACGTTCCATTTTAGGAAAGATGTTGACTTCTTCATTTGGCCAATCTTCATTTCCATGTAAATCTTTCTCTTCATCTATATCTTGATGTCTACCTTCTAGCTTTTTGAAGTATGTGTGATCCACATTGCAAAAACTCCTTCATAGGTCCCCACATAAATACAAAGGGGTCCCCACTTAGCTAGACAAAAAACATTGCAAACATTCACATTAAATTCAAAACCAGCAACTCATAACACACAAAAAAAGTTGAAAACCAATCCCAAAATCACAGATCAAAAACGGTAAACAATGAAATCCAAATCAATTAAAACATCAAAACTCAAAATCCAAATCAACAAACAAAGAAATGCAGTTACACTACACTGAACGCTACACAACGGAAATCAAACCAAAAGCAAAACAATCAAACAAATAGCCATGTACAAAACGAACTAAAATACATATCTGATTCAAAATTCCACTCTTCAACCGAAACCCTAATGGCAACGCACCTTAATGAAGCTTCCTTCTCCCTTCACTAGTCGTCGCACACTTGATTACCGCCCAATCCAAAAACCCTAAACCGCCACGCCCAATCCATAACCCCACCAATAGAAAACACACACAAATTTGAACCTGTTTTTTCGCAATGAAGAGCCTCAAACGCAACGTTGTCACTTCGCAATCCACAACCCTACCTTTTAAACGCACAAATCAATGGAAGAAGAAACCCTTTTTTCACACACACTCCCTCTCCCTTTCAGAAACCCTTTTCTTGAACGCACATTCCAAATGTTATAATTTGGTTTTTTTTTCAACTCAGCAAGTGGAACCCACACACTCTTTCTTTAATATTAAAAATACCATGTCAGGTGGATGTATTCTGTAGCAACCTCAATAGTGGTGTCAAAATATCGGTACCCTATATAAAAAGCTCTGCGTGCATGGGTTATATAAAAAGCACTCTGCCCCTGAAACCAAATGAAGCATAACTTGATACATAAAAATCAATATTTTATCACCATGAACTAGGGGTGGCACAGCGAGCCAGCCCGCCCCGCACTGGCCCGCCCCGCGCTTGACCCGCAAAAATGCGGGATGGGTTGGCCCGCCCCGCAAAGTTATTGTGGGCTAGAATTCCCGACCCGTCCGCATAAGAGCTGGCCCACGGGTTTGCGGGCTAGCCCGCACAGCCCGCCCCGCTTTGCCATCCCTACCATGGACCTTGGTTAAGAAAAACTTCACGAACCTTGTATGCCTTTTCAGAGAATATGCTTTTGCATGCATGGGTCATCTAAAAAGTATTGTGCCCATTAAACCATATAAAACATAACATAATACATAAATACATATTTTAATATATCAATTATCTTTTCAGTTTCTAATGAATAATTTAAGTTATAATAAAATTATTTTAAGTGTTTAACTATCACTGCACTCTTTTGAGAGAAAAAAATACGAGACATTTTAAATTACCTGTAAACAGTGATTACTAATTTGAATATATTTGATTGACTGAATTCAAACAACATTATTTATATAATTTTAAACATTCAAACATGGAACCATAAAAAGTCTTCAGTTTAGGATTTTCTGAAACTCCCCTGCACTTATCTTCGTCCACCAAATGTCACAGGAACATGTGAGTTGGAAATATCAAATGTATTTCTCCAAAACTCCATCAGCATTCAAATTTGAATATAAAATAATATAAGATACAAAGATATAAATTTTGGATAAGTGATGGGTTGTTTTTAGGGATTTTTTGTATTAAATAAATTAAATATTTAGTATAAAATAAAATGAAAATGTTTAGTATAACCTTTTGGTGATGCCCATGATCCAACCCAAGTAACATTTTCAGTGTTAATTAGGTATAGTATATTCTTTTCTTTAAACAAAACTAAATCCAACCACATTTAATAAAATATCTGATTAGAACTTGAAAAATAGGTATCACTTGATTTACTCTAATAACTAATATATAAATGGAAGATTTTATTTAACTATATATTTTTACACTAGTTTATCATTATTTACATAATTTATATTTTATAAAATAATAAACAAACTTAAAATTTCCTTAAAATTTATGATGATTTGTTTCTTCATTTCAAATATTATATATATATATATATATTAAACATTGTACAATAAAAAAATTTAAATACTAATACATTCAAATGAAGCATTGTGATACATTCAAATGGGGATAAATTTGGAAATAAGGGATGTTGACATGGCTTTCCCTCTACATCTCTTCATTTTGAGGGGAGAGGATATTTATTGTCCATAGGTATATCCTCTCCTTCTCTTCCCCATACAACCCTAGATCCAAATAACTGATATTTCCTCACTTTTTTGCTTGTGAACAATACATCCATAGAAGCAAACATGGGGTAAGTGTACGGGGTTGACTCCAAATCACACATGATGCCCTCCAAAAAAGGAGAAGGGGAACCAATTGTTGATTAAAATGCATTGAGGGTTGTACTTTGCTACAACCCCTTGGTCATTCTACACGTCAATCTTCTCCTATTATCATGCACCTGCATAAATAGAAACTAACACCCTACCCATAACAAAACAAAGTGTCAACATAATTCCAATCAAGCAAAAATGGGGCCCCCCTACCAGGTTCTTTTCTTTGTAATGGATTTCAAACAGGTCATAGGTTTCATACACCATTGAGAGTAGGTAAAGTCTGTTACTCTTCCCTTACAACTAACCCATGTCCAAACCTTTAGATGTGTCATTGCATTACAGTGATTAATCGAGGCCTCCCCAATCCATTGGTTACACATACTCTATACGAACCAAGTTACCCTAAAAAATAGGTGATTGTTTGTCTCCTCTTCAACCCCGCACATTACACACAAATTACTTTCTGAGACTAATCATTTCCCCCCAAGTTATCCCTTGTTGCTAGTTTACTTTGTAACACCCACCAAGTTACAGCTTGCACTGAGGGTAACGCCTTGATCTTCCAAAAAATATTCGTACACGGATCAATCTTCACCACTCAATTCATTCCCGAGGATCCTATATGTGGATTTAACCGTATACACTAACGCATCTTCTTCCCTCCAGACCCATTTGTCCTTACCTTCCTTATTCACTTTCTTACCCTCCAACGGTTCCAACAATTGATGTACCTAACTCATTTCCCATTCGAACAAATTCCTCCTTCACTCTAACATCCAAGTCCACGAATTATTATTCCAATTCCCTACTTGGTATAAGTTTGTCTATTTACAAGAAATAGAAAACAATCTTGGAATTTAACTTTAAGTGCCTTCATTCTCAACCCACTTGTCTTCCCATAACATTATATTATTCCCATCTTCAATCTCCTAAGTGACTTTGTCCTTAGAAGTAAACCCCCACTCCTTTAGTATCCAAACTCTTTTTAAGTCCCTCCACCAGAGAGATTCCTTATTTCCTATTACTCTTTAAGTCTTTCCACCTTCCATACTTGGAGTCTAATATTTCTCTCCACATACCTGCCTTCACTGTTTTTAACCGCCAAATCCAATTTCCTAACAAAGCATTGTTGAACAACCTAATGTTTATAACCCCTAAATCGCCTTCCTCTATAGAGTCACACATATTTTCCCATGAAATCCATGCTATATTCCTCTCTCTCCCCCCTATCCCCACAAGAATTGTCTTTGTATTTTCTTGACTGTATTCATCACTGACACAAGCATCTTAAAGAAGGACAAGTAAAATAAAGGGATAGAGGTTATAATAGATTTAAGCATACATATCATTCCTGCCATTGATAAAAACTTTTCCATCCACCTATCCAATATTTTCCTAATCTTTCCTATCACGCCTAGTCAAGTTTCATAAACAAGCATTTTTCTTTCTTTCTCTCAACCTCCTCTAAAATCTCATTTGTGATTAGGATACTATCCAGAAGGTCCCTCCCCTCTAAGAAGATTGACTACCTATGATCTATTACTTTACTAAGCACTATTTTCAATCTTATAGAACCTTAGTCACAATTTTATATATGCAGTCAACCAGAAAGAGAGAAATGAGTCTAAATTCATTTAAATGTTGAAGATTATTTACCTTGGCACTAAAGATATAAAGGAAACATTTGATCCCTTAGGCCATCTCCAATTTTCTGTGAATTTGTGTATTACTCTAACAATATCCTCCTTTATACCTCCAACTGAATCTTATAAAATCAAAACTATATCCATATGGTCCTGGGTTTTTAAAAGTTTCGTTAGCTATTCCTATATTAGTGTCGTTTACTGTGTGCTCCGTGACTCCAAATATAACTCCTTTTCCGCACCTAGTTTTCCTTCACCAATTTGTTTCAATTAATAACATTCTAATTCTGATGATAGCTTATCTATATAATCCATTCATGAGTTTCCATCCAAAACCTTGCTACCCTAGTCATCATCGCACTTCCAAAAACATAAATATATGTATGTTTGAAGCTTATAGGTATGGAGTTATGAAATATTTATGTGTATTAATAACCATAGATTTTTAGTAACCTACCTGCCTTTAGATTATCTTTCTTCGTAAATGGAGTTGGTATCTCATGTACAAATTTTCTATTTTTTTAACTAAAAATAAAATTAAATATGTTTTTTATTATTTTCACGTGAAATTTGTTTTGTTTAAACGTTTAACCTAATTACTACTTGTGATAAGAAAACTATTACAATAAATTATTATTATTTTTTATGTTAAAATATTTTATGTTAATTATTATAAATTTTATAATATTATAAAATATTTGTTTGTTAGGTAAAAAAAAAAACAGTGATAATATTCATTGTAATATTTTTTTTACTATAAATATGTAAGAGATTTAAAATTTAGATGAAGAATAGAGTGATTAAAAATATATTTAAACTTAAAAATAATGATGACGAAACTCCTTATTAAAAAAAATCTTTACTTATATGTGCAAGTACATGTTCGGTTCTGATAAGATATCTTGGATATTAAAACATGATACTTCTATTCTATTTCAAATCTGTTAATTATACGAAGTCATATTTTCACTAAAAAAATAATTTTAATTATAATAGCATTTTTATAGCTTTCAATAGCAATATATTCTTATTATGATAATAAAATCACGTCTCCAAATATTTAAACAGATATATATCTAATCTTCAAATTTAAAATTATTAAAGTAAAAAGTCTACAAAATAGCAATCCGAGAATTTGATACCTCAGGTCTTGGTACTAATAACATATTTAAACGTTCTTATATGATATTATAATTTATTTTTACAATATTTATAATTATTTTTAAAATTAATAAGTAATATTTTTATTATAATTTGACTTTTTATATGTTACTAAATCCACAATTTTAATTTCATTTTTTTCTGTAATTTTAGTCAAAATTAATTTTAAAATTATCTAAAATTTTAGTCTTTAAATATTTGTGCGTAATTTTGATTTTTAGTTTTTAATTATCCATAATTTTAATCAACTTTTTATCTTAAAAAATATATTGATATCATAGTATATTTGATAGCAAATCTCTGGAGCACTTATTCTTGAGTATCATGTATTTTGTCCCATTTCACCTAGTAATAATGTCAAAATAACAACAGAAAACTACATAAAATTAAACTGAAAATTGAATAATATTACGTATAATTAAAATTAAGGGATTAGAAGGACCGAATTTAGAAAAAAAAATCTAATTTGAGGACTAATATTGTTGGAAAAAATTTAAGAATCAAAATTATAAAATTTGTAAAATATAGGTACCAAAATTACATTAAACCTAAAAAAGTATATCATTGAAATAAAAGCAACGTGTTATTAAATAATGTTACGAATTTTACAAAATAATATTTAGAACAATAATTGTAACAAAATATTAAAACTACAAAAGTTTATTAAAACCTCTTTTGTTCCCTTTAATTACACTTATTTGATAGAATAAAATTGTATCAATCTGAAGTTCGTATTGTTATTCTGTTTTATTTTCCAAATTAAATTAAACGCAACATAAAAGTCATAGGTAATTGCTTCCTGCACCATATCACTGCACCCAATCACAAGGAAAAAACCGAAAATATCCTTAAAAAAATGGAGTGTATATAAAATTTTATTCCGGAACACAATAATCTTTTTTGGATAAATTTTTTTGAAATGTATTATTTTCAGTTCTGGATTTTTTTATTCGGAATGGAATTTTAATTTATTTTTTTTTGGATTTTTATATCCAAAACACAAAAATCTCTTCCGGATTTATTTTTTCGGAATGCATTATTTTTAATTTTGGATTTTCATTTCCGGAATAAAAGGTATTTTTGGAATTTTTGAAATTATGTTGGGTGCAGGTTCAAAAGTGTTGGGTGCAGGGAGCATTTGCCAAAGTCATATACTATCTTGGGTCTCATTTAATTACGTCTCTCACAATGGAGGCAATTGCTTCCTACACCCGATCAATTGTGACTGGCACCCGACATATTTTTAAAAAACCTACAATGCCCTTGTCTTCTTCACTTATGAAAACATTGAATGGTGAGGAAGAGGAAGTTCATGGATGTGTGAAGCTTTACTTTGAGCTGCAAAAGAGGAGGTTACATTCATTGTTGTGCACGGACATTCAATGTAAGCTTCGTTTGCCAAGTTAATGAGGTAAGTCATCCATTTTTGGGCATTTTCGTTCAATTTCTGATTTTTGTTCGAGCTCAGCTGGTCTCGGATATCGAAATCCGGAAATCTGTTTTTTTGCTTACGGATATTATTATCCGAAAGTCAAAATTTTCAATACAGATATTAATATCCGGAACTATGGCTCGTTGCTTCCGGACGCTGATATCCGTAGTTCATCATTGCCTTACGGATAAAAATATCCGGAACTAGTTTATGCAATCTGGATATATATATCCGGAAGCTAACTGTTGATATTTTTTTGGTTATGGATTTATTTATCCGGAAGCTAAGTGTTCATTTTTTTGCAACAGCCGAATGGATACAACAGAGTCATACATGGGAGTTTTAGGGGAGATTGATGTGTAGGATGGATTAGATGATGTTGATCTAGAGCAGTCAATAAGTTATAACGCATTAGATAATGAACACAGGGTACATGAATGTAGTGAGGCATTTTCTACAAATGAGGTATGGTCAATGTTGGGTTGTGAATGTTTTTTTTTATGAATTATTTTTAAATTTGGCATATGTTATTGTAGGTATTTCGTGATCGAGATGAGCTGTTAGAGTGGGTGAGAAGTGTTGGCTATAGTTATGGGTTTGTCATTGTTATATTAAGGTCAGATACATGGACGGGCCAACGAGAAAGGATGACCTATGTATTGTTAGGTTGTGAGAGAGGAGGTAAATACAGACGGTATAAAAAAGAAGTAGATGTCAGTCGAACTGGAAGTAGGAAGTGTGAGTGTCCTTTCAGATTGCGAGGCAAACCAATCAAAGGTGGTCAAGGGTGGATGGTTGAATTAATTTGTGGTTCTCACAATCATGACTTGGCAGAGACAATGGTGGGTCATCCGTATGCTGGAAGGTTAAGTATAGAGAAAAAGGTTATGGTTGAGGATATGAGTAAAACTTCGATGAAGCCAAGAAATATTTTACTAACCATGAAAGAGAGAAATGAGAAGAATGTGACAACGATTAAGAAGGTTTATAATGCAATCACTGTTCACCGAAGATCACAACGAGGTCACAAAACAGAAATGCAACAACTGATGTTGTTACTGGAGCGAGACAGGTACATGCATTGGTGTAGGTGTGATGAGGTCTCTAATATTGTGCAAGATATATTTTGGACACACCCAGATTCAGTAAATGTCTACGGATGTCAATGTCCGGAAGTGAGTGAGGTGTCTACTAAAACAGAAGTAACATGAAGCAAAAACCGATAAGGTTCAATTATAAAATCCATATTGAAACATATAGATAAGGTTCAAATACATTGTCATGGATAAAAATATTACATAAAAAGAAATCCTAATACATTATCCTAATACATTGTCAATCATTACGTACATGTCTCCTGACATAAACAGCTCTTTCATTAGTCGCTCTTTGTGCTAACATAATGGTTGCTTGTATGCCTTCCCAAACAGGGCTGCCCTCCACGACATCGCCATGATCAAGTAATGGTTGCAATGTCTTTGTAATTCTACGATAAATACCCTACAAGCATGAATGACATACTATTAGAAAAAAAATAATACAAATTAATACGTTAACAAGGTTAGAAGCATACCAGAGCTGGATGTGACTCCTCAGGATGACTTGACACTGCTTCGTGATCACGTGCATCTGAGGGTACCGGTACAGGACGATCATCCTCATCCGTATTAATCACATATGGATGTGATACAGATCTAAACCAAGCCATGTACTCTTGAATGCAAGCGTCAGGATGAGGTGCTATGGCATAGTCATTTATGACATAATCATTGAAATATAACCATCGACGGTCCATTTCATTTGTATCTGGATGACCATGTCCAAATACAGATGGGTTGCGAGGGATGATCTGTGTATAGCCATAATGACGCAGAACACGTTCTGGCATGTGCAACTGTGTCCAATTTCCAAGCCTCAAATAACCACAAAATAAGGAAATCCACTCGAATGGACGTTCTTCCCTATGCTCGTTGTATGGACAAAACCGAATTGAAGCTGGTGTCAATGTATCCAACTTTGATCGAACAACAACAATTGAAGTACCTTTTCCAGCATCATACAACCTACACCGAGGTTGGTCTTCAGAATACAATGCTTGCATACGTCTCATCCCTATAGACGGGAAGTGCTCATAAATCCACCCCTGCAGCAATGTCGCATAACCAGCTAGTTGCTTAGTGTTTGCATAACTACAATCTCCTAGCTGCTCATACATGTGAGTTAGGGCAGCTGCTACCCAAGAATATCCCCTGGTAAGCCTCAAATCAACAAAAAATCCAAGATAAAAGACACTGACTGATGTAGCACTCTTGTCCGCAAAAATAGTGCAACCGACAAGGTAAAGTAAGTATGCTCTGGCAGCCACAGTCCACTGCCTCCTTGAGCATGCGTCTTCATACACATCTCTTAGCCAACTCAAGCGCACATGAGCTCCCCGGCAGTGTCTTGTTTCTTCAAATGCAAGTGTACGATCAACACGGAGGGATTCTACCAATAAATCATTCGCCGAATCTGAATCTAAGGTTTCCTGCGTGTAAAAATGACCGACAATGGGTAAATGCAACAAATTTGACACATCATCAAGAGTGATGGTCATCTCCCCAACCGGTAAGTGAAAACGGTTTGTCTCTGCATGCCACCTCTCTACAAAAGCACACAACAGTCCTCGGTCTAAACTCTCATAACTAGCATGAAGCAAACCACCTAAGCCAGACAATTCTACAGCAGCTTGTATGCGTTCATGAGGTTCTCCTAACTTATTTATCTTCCTCCCATGTGAAACCACCTTCAACTCACCACGATCTTACAATAATCAACATATATCATCAATAAATAAATACATACTAAATTCAAAAAATTATCTTTCATTACTTACCAAACCATTCCACAACTGTCTGGCTACATGATGTTCATAATTAACGAGTAAGGACTTATCCAATGGCCCTCCTGGATAGCCTTCATCATCCACTTCAACTTCTTCTTGTTCAATATAATCTTCAAAGTGTTCATTTAGAATTGACGTACTTGGCCACCCCGTTTTCTTTTCACCGATGCAGTTGGTCGCACAGGGTCCAAATTAGAACTTCCTCCACCTCTAGTCCTCACCATCTAACATTCAATCCAACATATATAAAAATTTATAACACATATAGTATAAAAGAACCTATAAATTAATCCATACAAGCAAAACAACAACACTAATACGGATATTAATATCCGCAGAACAACAACAAATTTCAGATAAAAATATCCGCAACACATAACTCTATTACGGATAAAAATATCCGCAAGTCAAAACTATATTCCAGATAAAAATATCTGTAAGTCACAACTCACTTACGGATAAAAATATCCACAACTCAAAACTCACTTACGGATAAAAATATCCGCAAGTCACAACTCACTTACGGATAAAAATATCCGCAAGTCACAACCTCACTTATGGATAAAAAAATTCGACAGCATGTCGTACCTTTGACTTCAGAAGCTCTGCTGCTCTGCCTGTGATAATGAAGGTCACGATGGTTGTAGAAGAATGGAGAAGAAGGTGGCTCACGGTGATTGGACAACAAGGTTGCTCACGGTGGCTGGACAACACGGTGGCTGCGGCACTGCTTCACGCACAATGGAATGGAAGAAGAGAAGAATAGGGTTGGTGCAGGAAATTGGGTGCATATCATAATTATACTATTCTGAAATTCATTAAGGGTATATTTGTCTTTTACTAATAGGTGATTGGGTGCCAGTTAAATTATGTTGGGTGCAAGGAGAATGTGCCCGCAATGGATAACAGCTCAAAAAGACTTTACCATTATTTCTTCTTTGGGTCGAAGACAGTAACCATGTAATGAAGCTTTCTTCTTCCTGCACCCTAATAATTTCTAACAGTACATCTATAAATTTTTAAAATGATCATTTTATCTTTCATTAAAATAATTTCTGGATTACATGTTTTGGAAACCTTCCAGAATAAGTTTTTAAAAATTTTAAAATAATTTTGGAATAGAATTTTCAAAACAATTTTTAAATAGAATTTCTGAAATAAACTTTCTCAAACACATAAATATATTTTAGAATAAAATGAGCTTTTTAAAACACATATGATACTTTTTAAAATGAGTTTTCCACAACGTATTATCCAGTATTTAAAATACATTCTGAAACAACTTTCCAAAACATACTGATAGCTTTCGAAACAAGTGCAGTGAACAATGGAGGTGCTGTAATGGAGGTACAATTAGTAATAATGGTAGTGCAAAAAATAAAAGCCTGTAATGGATTGGTACAAAACCAAATTGGCCCAAGAAGTTAAGTCCTTTAACATGGCTGCTTCTTCCTGCACTTTCATACATTCTTGCGGCACCCTGTCAAACGTTAAATACCTTTTTATTCTTTAATAAATAAATAAATTAACCTTTAAAATTTCACACACCTTTTTCAACCTTTTTCTTCTTCCATTTTATCTCACCCCACCACCCCTAAGGACCTCCACTTTTTTCTTCATTGGTTTGTCACATTGGAGTATTTCTCATTTTTTTCATTTTTAAAAAACATTTCGGATTACATCATCTCTTAAATATATTTTTATTTGTAAGCCTTTTTTGAATTTAAAATTAAGTCGTGGATTATGTAATATGGATATATTTTAGATTATTTCTTTCAGAAATTAATCTCATAAAGAAAAGACTTTCTGATTATATAATCTTAAAGTTAATTCGAATTATAAATTACATTACACGACAAATTTCATATATTTTAACTTATTTCATATATTTTAACTTTTTTATATAAATTTTTTTTTGAAATATAAAAATTTATGGGATGACAAAGAAGGTACGGAGGTGAAGAAAGAAGCCGCCTGTTAACATATGTACAATCCGGCCTATTAAGAGTAGAGTACTAGTTACAATGAATTAAATTTACCCTTTATTTTTTTTGCTTATTTTAGTTTTAGTTGGGGGTATCAATGAATAAAATTAGTCATTGAAACTAAAATCACTACTTGATACTTATAATTACTTTTTTAATTGATTTTGCACTGTTATATTAAAAAATTTAGTGGCATCAAATTTTATTATTTGTTTACATCCTATTTTTTAAAAATATATTTGCTGTTAAAATATATTGTATTATTAGGGTGTTTGATTTCATAACATATAACAAAAACATGTTTATGAGGATATTTTTCTTAAAAGGTTTTAAGGTGAACTTAACAAAAGTAGAATAAGAATAATAAGCCCAAAGTAAAAAGTAAAGGTAAATCTTAGTTTTAAGAAAATGTAATCCTGCACTTTCTGGTAGGGATTGGGTTATGTTTTTCTACACTTGGGCTTGCCAACCTATGTGCTCACAAATTGGTCTTATTTTCTTGAGAAATTATAGAAAAACTCGCCTAAAAAATACTCAAATAATTTTATTTATACAGAAAATGATTTTTGTATACATATATATATATATACATGTATATATATATATATGAAGCATTAACGAGTATTATTTATTGCATATTTGAACTTTTAAGGATAGACTTAGAAGTTGGAGCATTAGGCTACAAAGCCTTGGGTTGTTTTTTCTTTTCTTTCTCTTTTTTTAAAAAGAGCAACCAATGGTTCTTTTTTCCCCTTTTTAACAATAAAATAGTTTTCTGGCCAGTTAAAGATCGAAATAATGGGTCACGTGTCTTCAAAATGGGTTACCCTCTTTGTCATTTGAACAAAATAAAAACTTTGCACTTGTCATTTAAGAAAATAACAACTAAACTAGTTTGGCTATTGCTTCTTCCACCATACAATTGGGACCTACACCCAATCACGAAAAAATTAAATTACCTTCCATCATTTTAAAATTAAAATTAGGTTTTGGTTTTCCTTCTTCTACTTCTCTATTTCTGTGTACTCTTCATGGTTGAGTTTCTCATTTTTTTTTCTGGATCTATTGTATTTGGCTAATTATTTATACTTGTGTGTTATGATTTATGGTTTTTTTTAATAGTTTTTGGCATTCATTTCAGACACATTTCGTCGTTTGTAGAAGAATAAGATTTACTTTTTTAATTTATGGATTTAGAATTTCAGAATGTATGCTTGGATTATACTTTTCAGAATAAACATCAATTCATTATGGTGTGACCTTTTAAGAATAAATTTATGTTGATTTCAGAAAGTATAATCCAACAATACATTTCAAAATCTAAGTTTGGAAGTTAAGAACCATGACTCTAATTCCATCTTAAATTCAAATTTTGGCAATACTCTGAAATTCTAAATTCAATGAATATATTTCATATTAGTAATGTTGATTAAAATAAATGCTTGTTATTTTTATAAATATAAAGCCTTAAACTTTTTGGCTTGTGATTAACCAACTACCATTATGTGATTATTGATGGCTACCTTTGATCATTATCTTGAACAATTGTCATATTACATTCACTCTCTTTTGCAATCACTTATGGTAATTGAAATTAGTATTTTTTAATAAACGGGTTACAATTAGGTAATATGTTGCTTCATATCACCATAAATTTATTTAATATTTGGTTCTTTTATGTTATAAAAAATAATTTATCTTTTTTATATCTTTCTGAAAAAACTTATAAAATAAGTATTTGAAAGAGTCTTATCATAAGCAATGGTAGAGAGAGGGGAATGCTTCCACCAACTTCTTCTCTAACTTTATGCTTGAAAAAGTGGGTCCAACATGATACAAAAACAAGCAACAATATTCAAGATAAAGTTGGTCTTAATAGTAAGTGGTTTGTGACACTAATCTATGTTCTCACTTTCAGGATTCCAAAATTATTATTTTCCAAAATAATGCCACACAATGTCACCTTTGACATACTATTATTTCCCAATATTAATATTCTAAAAAACATTTTCATATTTTCTTTATTCTCTTTAGTGTCGAAAACACAAGCCTTAATGTGTTTGTGTATCTGAATTTGTATCTCACTATTTTATTCAGTTTAAATACAATTATTTTAACATCTTTTTATTGTTTGACATATTAATTTTATATTTTTAATACAAATTTATTTGATAATTTATTTATGTTTACATTGTTGTGTTTAGATTTGAGATATTAATTAAGAGATTTAAATTTAGGATTAAAAAAATTGAAATCAATGTGAGGGGTGAGAGAGAATTATTTTAACAATGATTTAATACAAGAAAATAAATAAAATAGTATTACATATAATAAAGAGTATATTGGAAAGTAAAATGTGAAGAAATGAATTTCTTTTATATATAGTTATATTATAAATAAGAAGTAGAATATTGTTTTTCTATGTCCTATGATAATTTTTTTATAAAAATTAATAATTATTTTTTATAAAAAACAATTAAATAAATATTTAAAGCTTGCAATTTTATTGTATAAATTAAGAAATCATGTTCGAGATTTAAAATTGTCTATCTCTAAATTAGTTGACATATAAAAATTTAAATGTATAAAAATTATAATTTTATTGTCTAACTGTCATAAAAATTATTTATTTTATTGGTGAAAAATATTTCTGGCTCCAATAGAAATATAATATAACAAATGTTTTAGTTACTATTACTTTATTTTAGAAACTATTTTTTTCAGTCTCAAAATGAAATAAGATTAACAACTGTTTATTTTGTTTCTAATACCACTATAATTAAATAATAAATTTTCAGTCTCTACAATCTCATTTTAAATACAGATTCTTTTATCCAAAGTAAGAAAATTAATTATATTCTACTTTTTTTTAGTTCTTTTGAACACCAAATAATCGATCTCCGTTTAAAATATTTTTTCAGCATAAATAAATGTAACTAAAATTCTTTTTATTAAATATAAATATTAGTAAATAATTTACAATTTTATCCATTAATTAATACTTTATTGCTCTTTATTGTGGATCTCTCTCTTAATCTTCTCGTTTTTATCTCTTAGTTACTCTCAAATATCTACCAAATTTTCATGATTTTCTCCTGAATCGTGCGACTCTAAACATTTTTCATGAGTATCATTTTTTTATTCTCGAATAGCATTTTGTGGTATAATTTTGATTATCATTCCCCTCTCTTCTTTATAATGTTATAAAATTTTGTTCATAAATAAACGGTTTTCGATTAATTTCTAGACATCGGAAAAATAATTAATTATGCAAAGGATTGATCTGATTTTGTAAATTACGAATCGTGATTGATTGATAACAGGTTTATTTATCTTCTATTCTGTTGTAGTTGCTACTGCTTAAGCATTCTCCTTACATTATGAGTTTCCTTGTTACTTTCATGGATTATTAGGTATTTGTATAAAGTGTAATAATATATATTTATATAAAATTTAAAGTAAATTTAATTATACTAATTAAAGTCTGTAAATGTGCGTAAGAAAAATATACATAATCATCTCTACACTACAAGAAAATCATGAAATAAAAATCAATTTCAAAGACAAAAAATAATTAGTTGATATAATGACTAAGTTATAGACAAAATTTTAGTTTCTAAATTAGTTTATATATCAATTTAGAAACTATTTAACAATAATAGAAACTAATTTAGAATTTTTTTTTTTAGTTTTTAAAATATCTCTAATTTAGTAACTAATTATTTTGTGTTTCTAAAATTAATTTCTATTTCATGATTTTCTTGTATAGTTGTTTGTGTTTTATGAGGAATTTGAAATAATCTGTTTTTATATTTATATAGTTATTTAAAAGCTACTATGCAAATTTATAGGTAAACAATATTCTATTTTTAAAAATACTTTAATCTTATTTCTAATTCAATTGAAGTCTTTTTTTATTGCACTGTATTTTAGATATTAAGTGAAAATAATAATTATTATTACAAGTTGATCTTGTAAGATTTAATTAAAGTTAAGTTATTTTTTAATATAATATCAAAGTTTATTATAACGAAATTTGTTAAGTTTATTGTCTCATCAGTTATCAAATTGTTATTAAATTATTAATAAATATATAGTTTCAGGTTCAATATGTATAAACTTTTGTATAAATTTAATGTATTAAAAATCTTCCATTCATATAAATAAAATCAATTTAAAAATATATAAATAAAACAATATTTCTATTAGTTTTGTGAGATTAACTTTTTAATAAGGGAAAAACCTAGAACTCTGGAAGTTGTAGAACCCAGTTGTAGCAGTTAAATATGTATAAGAAAAGTAATGATTATTCTAGAGGCAAAATGCTAGAAAGCTGTAAACAACAACAACAAAAAGGCCATTAACCAACATTATTTTCTATGAGCAGCTTATTACTGGACATCTAAGAAATCAATGGACTTCATTTTCTCCAAATCATACTGCAACACGACAACATTATCTTCTATACTTTTATATTATATTTGTGTCCCTAAATCCACGTTATTCTCCAATTAGTAGCTAACCCCTTTTTCTATTTCTCAAGATACTAACAATCTAAGCTTCCTATTTTTATACTAGAGATGATGATTGAAATGTTGATTACAGATATGCTGATGTTACTTCACACTCATAAATAGATCCAAACAAACTATATCTGCTTCTTCATTTAATCTCTCTGCAACACAAAAACCAATTCAAGGAAGAGTTCTATTCTATTTATGATTTTGCACCACACTGTTCCAGAACTTAAGACGGTGCTGATGTAACCTATTATTCTATCAATATGGTTATATATTATATATTATATATTTAGTATTTAGAGAAGGATTTAGTGACATGTTTTCCAGTCCCTAAATTATTTTCTATATAATTAATTATCGATATTATTTTTAAACTAATCTTAATATCAGTCTATATATCCGAGATTTTTCTTGTCATTAAATTTGTTTTCATAACATTATAATTATTATAAACTAAATTACAAAAAACATTCTTAAAAAAAATTACAAACAACATTCTAAAAAAAATTACAAAAAAATTCTTAAAAAAAATCTTTAGAGATGTTGGACCTTTTTCAACAAATAAACTAAGTCAAGTAATAATTTGTCTTGAAAGGACGGATGTCAAATTGAAAAATTGTTTAAAATCTTAATTGAAACGTTCACTAACTATACAAATATATTTTTTTAGCGTATAAATTAAATAAAAATAAAATAAATTGTTAAGATAATTCAATTGAGAAGATTGAGAATGAGGTTAATCATTCTCACTCGTGTGTATGTTAGATTCCTCGTATATAACATTATTAAGATTGTCTCCTAAATATTGATTCCTCACAATCTTATAAGAACATTCTTATCATTAAGAACAAATGTTATAAAGCAATTAACATTTCAAATCTATTCCTAGCATTCTAATATATCAAACATTATCATTTAAGTCAGATCCTCATAAGTATTTTCCAGTCAAATATAAGAATCAAGTTCATGAATAAAAATTCAAGTTTTAAGCACAAAATACAAGATCCAATAATCAAGTTAATGAATGTTCAACCTTTAAGCACATAATACAATAATCAACTTCATGAATTAAAAATTCAAGCTTTAAATATAAAATGAAAATACCAATATTAAAGAGGAACATGAATTCATATATAATTACCACCAAAATACATCAGAGAGTTTTGAACAAATTACTCTCAATCCTAAAGGAAAAATAGCCACACATGGTGGTCATTACATGCACCAAAGCCAAAGAAAAAGATCCTAAATGTTTCTCATTGTCTGCCTCTTTTAGGGTTTCCTTCCTTTGGTTCTCCTTCCGGATCACACCTTTCTCTTTGCCTTATGTCTTTATTTAACCTAATTGGATTTGACCTAACTGACATCTCTCTCAAAGCGAGGAATAAAAATAGAAATCCCTGTGGAGCAACCTCTAATCCTTTACTATATATTTCCTTAAATCCTTGAAAATAACACAAATTTTGGGATTAAATAATTCCATTAATCTCATAACTTCAAAATATATTACTAGATTCAAATTTCTCAAATTAAGGTTGAATTATAACTTTATCAACAATTAAAATCCATAAGTGCCTAACATTTTTTTGCATAAAATCTCACTAAATTATGACACTTATCAAAGATTTCACATTGAGTAGAGATAAAAATATTTCATAGTATATGAGTGGTTGGAAACCTTATAAGTGTTTTTATAAAGTTGAGTTAAGCTTAAAATTCACTTCCTAATAAAAAATACAATTTTGTTTCCACTGTTTCTCTTAATTTCAATTTTAATTTGTATATTTAAAAATGTTGGTTTTGTTTAAGTTGGCTAGGACATTCGTTTTTTTTATCGGCAATAAAAAATAAATATGAACCACTTTAGGGGTGATTAAACCCTTATACATGAACTCAATCATAACCTCTCTCACTAGACTTACTCTCATGTCTGCCTATACAAAACTCTCCTAGTTAACCATAAGGAAGACATTTGGGGCAAACAATCATACAACTTAAATGAATACATCATGAGATCATCCTCATACAAACCAACAGATCTATGCACCAATCAGAAAAGGAAAAATGCGCAGACTGTGACTTGGATGTAACCCATGACCAAGCCTTTAATTGAACCAAAGCAAAAGTTTCCAGTACATTTACTACTCCCCCATTAAAGATTACCATGTTGCTATGCTTCCAAATCTCGTTGACTATTGTCATCCAAATAACTCCCCAAACCTCATTCACCGAAGCAGGTGAATTGCTCATCCTAAACTGGGAAAAATTTAACAATGGGATGTTGTGAAACACACTATGCACGCCCAACCATGCACAATAATGGTTCCACAATAACCAAGCAACTTTGCACTCAAAGAACAAATAGGTTCTAGTCTCCTCCTCGACCCCACAAAGACTACACGTGGAGCTTGCAACTGTGATCTCGCGCCTTTTCAGGTTAGCCTTAGTACCTAACATGTTTTCCAACACCCTCTAAGCCGTAACTAAAGTAGTAGGTACAACTTTACTCCTCCAAAAAATTTTAAGCACCGTCCCATTCTCCCCTACTCCATCCCCCTTAGACGGAGGTATGCCGATTTAACCATATACCCGAGCTCCTCTCCTTCCTTCCACGCTCACCTGTCCTCCTTATCCAAGTCGAAATTCACACCTTGGACTTCCAGAAAAATTCGTTCGGTTATTTGCTTCTCCCATTCAAATATATTCCTTCTCCAAACGAAATTTCAGACCCATTTTCCGTTGTTCCATCCCCCGAATGCTGCCATCGCAAAAGCTTTTGACACACTTAGGAAATACAACCTCGGGCAAACCATATTCAAGGCCCTCTCCCCACCCAATTATCTTCCCAGAATAAAACTTCCTTCCCAATTTCCACCTTCCAGATAAAGGCTTCTTTGAAATTCTGGCCCCAACCCTCTAAGCTCTAGACCTCCCTCAAATCTTTCCACCAAAGAGAGTCCTTGTTGTCTTCCCCTCCCTCTCTAAGACTTCTCCACCCCCATACTTGGAATCAATAATCTCCTACCACAAACCACCCTTGTCTGACCCCAACCGCCATACCCATTTACCAAGTAACGGCAAATTGAAAGTCCTTAAGTCTATAATTCCAAGACCCTCGTCCTTCTGAGCTGCACACCTTTTTCCAGGAGGTCCAATCGATCTTTCTTTCATCGAATCCCCACCCCCATAGGAAATTCCTTTGGATTTTCACGAGCTCGTTTGCCACCACCATCGACATTTTGAATAAAGATAAGTAAAACAACGGAATAATAGAAAATGTTGACTATTCATGATGACTTAATTAGTTAAGTTTATACAAGATTATCATCCTCTCGTCTCAGTAATAGTTTAGTTGTGATATAGATTATTATATTCATTATCAATTTTAGACAACAAAGGAAGAAAAATGTGTTAGATAGCTTGAGAGAGACTAAAAATAACTAAAACCAAAACACAGTAATACATATTGTTAATTTTCTATTTTTAGACTGTTATTCAATTTATAATTTCTCGATATATCACTCTTCCTATAATATCACATGATAGCACCTATACTATTTATATTTGTTTTTACTAAGTGTTATCTAACATTTGGTGTTTGTAGAATTGTGTTTTTATGATGAAAAGATTTCGAAAACCAAGTCTTGTAGGACCAGTTTTATTACATGGGTTTAATAAAAATGAAGCAAAACATTTGTGGATCCATAATATATACCAAGAACCAACTTGTGGATGACTAAAAAGATGGTCAGATAACTTTATAAAGTTATTGACTACATAATTAAGAGAGAATCTTAAATAAGAAGTTTTAGATTTTTTGTAGTTATACTAAATTTTAATTAATAATACAGTTTAAGGTTTCTAATTATTGTTCACTAAAAGAAAAAAAAAAACTTTTGATACCCTACAATATGTTTCTACAAAAGGCATAATCAACACCAATCCACCTTTTTATATCGACAATAAAAATGAATAAATATAAACCATTTTATGGTTGATCCAACTCTTATACATAAAATGCAACCTTTAACCCCCCCCCCCCCCCCCCCTCTTATCTAAATTTGGAAAAAAAAATCACTTAAGGCTTTCACTCATACACCTAAAAAGGTACATCATGAGATCATTCCAATGCAAACCAAAGGATCAAGGCACCAATCAGAAAAGGAAAAATGCGCAGAATGTGACTTGGATGTAACCCAAGACCAAACCTTAAGTTGAGTCAAAGCAAACACTTCGAATACATCTACTAACCCCCACCCCCCTAAAAATTACATTGTTTTTATGTTTCCAAATCTCGTTGACAATTGCAATCCAAATCACTGCCAAAACCTCATTTACCGAAACAGACGCATTACATATCCTAAACTGAGAAAAATTTAGCAATGGATTGTTATGGAGTACATTTTGCATGCCCAACCATAACATTGACTCCACAATACCCAAGCAAATATGCACTCAAAGAACATATGGGTACTAGTCTCCTCCACCATCCCACAAAGACTACACATAGAACTTTCAACTCTGATCCCACGCTTTTCCAAGTTAGCCTTAGTGGTTAACTTATTTACCAACATCCTCCAAGCGGTAACTTGTGCAGAAGGTACAACTTTACTCTTCCATAGCTTCTTAAACACTGTATCATTCTCCCCTTCACTGCCCCCCCCCCCCCCCCCCCCCTTAGACGGAGATACCCAGATTTAACCGTATACCCTGACTCCTTCCCCCTTCCTTCCACACCCATTTATCCTCATTTTCAAAGTCAACACTCAAACCCTGGACTTCATGAAGAAATAGACACACTAAATATTTTTCCATTAAAAATATTTCTTTCTCCAAACAAAATTTCATTCCCAAATTTTATTGTTCCAAACCCTGAATTGTAGCACGCAGAATTCTAACACCAATCCACCTTAATATAATACATACCGCAAATGCTACAACAACAATAGTAGAAAAAGAATAATTTGTAATTTATCCAATTTCATTAATCAGATTTATACCATATTTGATTTGTAAATATATTTTTGCTTCACGCTTATATTTATATGAACTCCCCACAATTTCATTAACTATTGAATCTGAATCTAGAGTTTCACCTATTAAATGATAAATTAAATTTTAAAAACATTGATTTTAATTTATCATTTTTTTTCAGTTATACATTTTTTCTTATAGAGTAAATAAAATTAATCACTATTTGTCTGATTAATAGAAAGAGTGTTGTGAGGATAATATGAAATAAATTAAGCACATATTAAAAAAATATTTTAATTAATTTTCTTAATGTGTGTATAAATGACAAATAAAACAATGAAAGGAGCAACTGGTAGACATGATAATGTCTTTTGTCCTTAAGCTCTCCACTGATGTTAGTGTCTGTAATTGGACTGTCTTTTCAGAAGACTAAGTGCTTCCATGCTTAGGCCCACATGCAACCCACAAAGTCAAGATGTTGGATTTGTTTCCTCATTATAAGATAAATAATTTAATTCATTTTCATTAACCTAAACCATGTATAAAATAAACACTTTTAGAATTATTGATAAACATTTTCATTAAAATGTATCCATTAACTCAATTAAACTCATCGCATTATTAGCCAGGTTCAATTTAGACTAATAACATAAACTCAACCTGATTAAACTTAACTCAGACCACTTTATTCGAGTGAAGTAACAAATTTGATTGAATTTCAACTTGGAACAGCTTTGTTATAAACAAAGAATATAATTATTTCCGTTGTTAAATTAAATAAATAAATAATTTAGAAAGTATTGAGTATTTTAAAAAAAATATTTTTTTCAAATTTTTTTATAATTTTTTTTATATTATTATATAACTTGACATCTCAATTAAGCTGATATTTTAAATAACAACTTTCTTTACCTTTTAAATAACATATAATTCAAGATATCTAACATACAAAAAAATATATATTTTATCATAAAAATTAAAATCAGAACTTCTTTTAACGAATTTTAAAAATGAAATAATTAATAAATACATCTCTAATATCTAACTTGTGACAAACAAAAATAAGTTGGGAGTATTTAACTGTGAATCCTTATTTATATAATTTTGTAATTTGATTGTTAAGGAATTCTTTCAAATCATGTTTGACCAGACAGAAAGATGGTGGTTAGTAGCTATAGAGACACCTCAATCTCTTTTTTGTAGATTTCTCTACCTACCGATTATCTTCTATTTCGACAGAGACACTACAAAATGCAGATCAGTTATTTTTGTTAAGACATGTTCCTAGTTCCTAGCTAAGTGCCATTTCTGTCAACAAAAAAGAATAACTTGGTTCACTTTCAGAATTAAACTATCTAAAACTTCACTTTATAAATAAAAAAGAAATCAGTCGGGCAAGGCCCCAACCTAGCTTAATCTATGGACTTAGGTAATTATTAGTCCATTTACCTATTGCGTAAGCTCAACCCAACATTAGAATTCAATTATGAAACATTGAAGTTATCTCTCTAATATATATGATTTATAGTTTAAAGATTGTACCGACGATACTCGGATTCGGGCGTTGACCAAAGTCATGGTGGGACTCCGAAGGCTGGGTCTACTAGGAGGTCAGCAAGACAGGACTGAGTCACGTTAGGCTCACAGATAAGGGGAGCTGAGGAGGGGGCGGTATCGAGGCAGGGCGTGGAGGCCTCGGGCCTCGGTAACCCAACAGCAAAGGTGGACCGAAAAGGGTGGTTTTCAGGCTACACTCCAGTTACCAGTAAGGGAAAGCCTAGATCACGAGGGGTTCGTGCATGGGGGGTAGGGAACGCGGTAGTACGCACCACCTATGTAGCACAAATACGGATACGAACACTGACACGACACGGATACGGACACAGAGATACGTATAATCTCTAAAATGTAAGATACGGGGAAACAGATCTATATATTATATAATTTTGAATTATATAAATTGAAAATAAATATTTATGTACAAAAGTATGTTCCAAATTCTTTTGGGAGCAGGAAGATCTTTTTCATGACTGGTTCAAAAGAATTTGTTCTTATCAATAAATTTGAGTTTTTAGAAAGTTATTGTATTTATACCTTTTAAAATTGTGATAGAACCGTGCTAGAATTTTCAAAAATCCAACAAATATTTTTTTGAATTAAACACTTCATCGATAAGTATCCTACGAGTGTCGACACGGATACGTGTGTCTGACACGGATACACCATTTAAGAATAAATGTCTAAGCCTCATAGCACACCACCATCAAAGAGCCACTGGGAAAGAGACGACTCATTGTTGTTTTGATTGCAGATTGATGTCTACTATAACTATTTCTAATGAGTTAATGAAATGGAACCTTAAATTAAATTAATTTCACATACATAATGACATATTTCAATCATTTTCATACTACACGTGCATGTATGGTCTAAAGTTTGAATCAGGGATGAAAACAAATTTTATATTATAGTATAGGGAAAAAAACATATTTAACCCTATCATTTATAGTTCATTTATATTTGATTAGGAGTAGATGGGACGTGGACTTTGCTATATTGAAGGATGAGTAATTATATTGAGTGCACAGTATGAGATTAAAAAATGTTTTTAATTGACTGTTAATGCTTTTTTTTGTCTAATGAAAGGTAAGGTGTAATGTAAGTAAATATTTTTGTGTAGTAAAATAAATGTGTAAAATAATTTAAAACACTACAAAAAATTAATTAAATAGAAATTAATTTTATAGTATAAAAATAATTAGTTACTATGTCGATTAAGTTAGATACTATTTTATAAATTATAAAATTATTGGTATCTAAAGTAGTTTCTATTATTAATAAAAAAAATTAAACTAGTTTTTAAATTGATATCTAACATTAGTTATCAAGGTTTTAGCTACAAATTACTTTAGATTCAAAGCGGGTTCGAATTGACTCAGCTCAACATAGGTCTGGGCCGATTCGGCTCAACCGGGTTCGGGTTGACTCAATGTCCCCAAGGGAGCACTTAAAGGTGTTTGGGTCAATTACTTATGCTCATGTTCCCAAGGCAACAAGATCAAAGTTGGATGATAAGGTGGTGAAGACCATTTTCATTGGATATAAGCATGAGGGATACAAATTGTTCAATCCAATGACAAAGAAGGTTATTGTCAGTCGTGATGTTACATTTGCCGATGAGGAATGCAATGGAATGAAGCTGCTGAAATGGATTCGAAAAAACAATATATTTAAGTTTTGAACGATGATGTGGAAGATGGAGTCAATCTTGAAGCACCTGCAGTTCAACCTGAAGCTGTAATTCAACCTGAAGTTGCAACTCCAATTGCAACTATGATGGAGCAACCAAGAAGGCAACAACGAAAACATGTACACCTTCAAGATTGCGAAGTAAATCTTGATGATGAAGTTGATGACAATGGAGATTTGGTTCACTTTGCTTTTCTTGCAAAATTCAAAACCCATGAGACTTGCAGATGCCATTCAACATCCCAAATGACAAGAGGCTATGAATGAAGAATTGATGGCGATTGAGAAAAACAATACTTGGCAGCTCACTGATCTTCCAAAAGGACACAAAGCAATTGATGTGAAGTGGGTGCACAAGATTAAAGTGAAATAAAATGCTGAGATTGATAGATACAAGGCAAGGTTGGTGGCAAAGGGATTCGAGCAAAGAGAAGGCTATGATTACGAAGAAATATTTTCTCCTGTAGCTCGAATGGAAACAATGAGATTAATCATTGCTTTACCTGCACAAAATCAATGGAAAATTCACCAAATGGACGTCAAGTCTGCGTTTCTGATTTGATTCTCATCAGTTTCTAAATGACCCACTTGATGAAGAGGTTTATGCAAAGCATTCATCGGGTTTCATACAATCTGGAAAAGAGGAGAAGGTGTACAGACTAACTAAGGCTTTATACGGTCTTAAACAGGCACCAAGATCTTGGAACAAAAGGATTGATTCATTTCTTCATGCCACTGGATTTAGAAAATGTGCATTAGATCATGGTCTTTATGTAAAGACTAATGATTATGGAGATTTGCTAATTTTATGTCTTTATGTTGATGATGTGATTTTTACAGGAAGTAATCTCAAAATGATTGGTGGCTTCAAGCATATCATGATGAAGGAATTTGAGATGACTGATATCGGTCTTATGTCCTAATTTTTGGGCATTGAAGTCATCCAAGGAGACGATGTAATCTTCACTCATCAGAGGAAATTTGCTATTGAGTTTTTAAAGAAGTTTAAGATGGAGGATTCAAACCTAGTTAAGACTCCAATTGAAACTGGAATTGAGCTTACGAAGGAAGGTGATGGGCGAACTGTAGATGCAACATACTTTAAGTAGATTGTTGGCAACCTTAGATATCTCACGTGTACTAGACCCGACATGGAGTCACCTCGACAAGTTTATTTACAAGTTGTAAAGAAAATTATACGCTACATCAAAGGTACTACAACTTTTGGTCTATTTTACTCTTTATCTAAGAAGATTGAGATCGTCGGATACTTAGACAGTGATTGGGGTGGAGATTTAGACGAGAGGAAGAACATTAGTGGTAATTGTTTTATGATCGGAAAGATTTTTTACTTGTGGTTATCAAAGAAACAATCAATTGTTGCATTATCTACTTGTGCAGTTGAGTATGTAGCAGCAACAAGTACTTGTCAATCATCTTGGCTTAGCAATATCATGACTCAAATTGGTTTTAATCTAGATGTTCCAATTACGATTTATGTTGACAATGTCTCTGCAATTAATCTTGCAAAGAATCCGATTTTTCATCAAATAAGTAAACACATTGATATTCGATATCACTTTCTGCGAGACCAAGTTGGGAAGAACATGATCAAATTGGAATACTGCATATCAGAAGATCAGAAGATCAGATTGCAGATATTCTCACTAAGCCATTGAAGATCGATGCTTTCATCAAGTTAAGAGATATGTTGGGCATGAAGGTTGCTCCAAATCAGAATTAAGAGAGGATGTTGGTTATTAATTCTGATTTTATTACCCTTAAACTATTTTTCGTTATTATTGCATTAATGGTCGGTTTACAGGGCTGTTAGTATTCCTATTTTATAGCTTCCAGTAATTGTAATTTTATTATATATATTATTGAAGTAAATCAAAATGTATGAATCGGTTCAGCAATTTTGCAATTTCGTGCAATTACGTTCAATTAGTTTCTATAACCTTTTGTCTTTTGTTATTTCCTTCAGTTAGTTTCAACAGAAACAACTCGAACCGGGGCAGGGCCGATTCGGCTCTACCTAGGTTCAGGTTGACTCGACTCAACTTGGGAACGGGCTAACTCACACTTGGGTTCAAACTAACTTGGTCTGACCTAGGCTTTGGCCACCTCAGCTTGACCTGAGATTAGACTGAATCTGCTTGACCAAAGACTTGGCCAACTTTTTTGCTCAAACTAAGATAGGGTCGACTCAACTCAACTTATTTTTGGGCTAACTCGCGTTGAACTGGGCTTAGGACGACTCTACTCAACCTGGGTTTGAAGTAACTCAACTTAACTTGGGTCCTGGCTGATTGGGCTCAGGTTGACTTGATTTGTCTCTGCACAAGTCCACTTGGCTTGAGATTGGATTAGCCTGACTCGGTGCTTGATGAATCTTTTTACAACAAATGTACCAAGTTAAAAGTAATAATTTGTCTCTGAGGGCGGATATCGAACTCTCAAGGAGCAGTTGTTTAAATCCTAATAGTAACATTCACTAGGTATAAGAATATGTATAATTATTTGATTTGATATCGACAATAGTTTGCATGAAATTTAAATAAAAACAAAGTAAAGAGTTAGTTGATTCAATTGAGAAAATTGGGGTTCATCATTCTTACTCTTTTGTATTTTGAATAGCATGGTAATATTCTATCATTTGATTGATATTGATGTCTTTATAAAAACCATTTATATTGATTCATCACATATATAATTATTAAGAGTGTCTCCTAAATATTAATTTCTCGCATATTTATAAAAACATCTTATCATTACGATTAAACGTTGATAACAATTAACACTTCAAATATATATTCCTAGCATTCCGTGTATAATACATATGTAACTATGTTTTACATACGGATTTGGTCACTTACATAGGGATTGGTGTTGTATGTAATACTAAATTTTCTTGTAGTGAATAAAAAAAAAAATACAAATACAAAATGACAAAGTAAAAACTCACTTAAAATAAAAGAGTAAATAAATACTAAGAATAAAAAAAAAAACAGAAACAAAATAAAACAGAAACTTGTAATTGTAAAGAACTAATTAAAAACAACACAACGCAAACTAAAATAACTAAACACTAAAATAAAATAAATAAAAAACTAAAATTAAATAAAATAAATACACTAAATAAAATAAAATAATAAATACACTAAAAAATAAATAAAATAAATACACTAACCAAGATAAAAAAATAAAAAAACAAAAAACTTCAAGAAAAAATATTTACATATAAAAAAACAAAACATAAGAAAAAATATTCATATCTAAAAAAAACAAAAACTTTAAAAAAATTATTCACAACTAAAAAAAATTCACATAAAAAAAGCAAAAAAATTAAAAAATATTCATAATATGATGACGTAACTGGATCTTGGAATTTGTGTTATTTATATTATTTTAGTGTGTCTTTCTTAGTGAGTTAGATTAGGGAGGTGGACCATGTTTAGGAATACATTACCTAGCTCTTAATCATGGGTTAGCTTCACTGACTCTGCTTAAGCGTAACTGGATTTGTGTTGTCGGTCGGCCCATTGATGGGGACCCTGACATCGGTCGGCCCATTGATGGGGACCTTGACATCGGTTGGTCCAGTGTTGGGAACCGAGACATGTTATTAGTCGTACGACCTTCACCAGTAAAAATTATAATATTGTGTTCTTAATTGATGATTGGTATTGTCATTTTATTCATAGATTTGACTAAAAAGTTTGTTTACCATGATTTTGATCCTTAGATTTGACTAAAAAGTACATCTAAGTTTCTAATCTAAATGATAATGCTTAACATATTTGAATGCTAGGAATAAATTTGAAATGTTAAATTCTATCAAAATCTAATCGTAATGATAAATAGTTTTTATAAATATGCGAGGAATTAATATTTATGAGACTCTTTTAACAATTTTATATGCGAGAAATCGATATAAATGAATTTTATATGGGCATCAACATCAATCAAATGATAGAATATTATTATTCTTTTCAAAATAAAAAAATGTTAAGAAGGATGAACCCCAATCCCCATTTTTCCAATTGAATCAATAACTCTTTGCTTTTCTTTATTTACAATTCTTGCAATCATACCTAACAAACTTCCAACAAACTTTATTATTTTGTTTTCTATTTAATGAATATTATACTTGATAATTAAATTGTTTCTTGTTGGTTGGATATTTGTCCTTAGGAAAAAATTATTACTTCTGACACGGTACAATTGTTGTAAAAAAGTCATCATCAACTTAGGAGGTTTAAATAGTGGGATAGACCTTAGGAAATTTTATCATTTAGCCAGTTAGATTTGAAAAGTTGATTGTAGGACGGGTTATTTTTCATACTTGCTTTATTTATGTAGTTATCCTTTGTAATATCTTAACATGATTTATATTTATATACTAATTTTTATATTTAATATCATTTTAAAAAATCAAAAGTAGTCAACCCAATAGGACCAAAAATGTTTTCTCTCCAACGACTCGGTGCAGTGGCAGTGATTTTGGGAAGCAAATTATCCGATTAGATATGTTTCTCAAAGTCGCAAGCAAGGTTAGTAACACCCTTTTTTATATGTCATAAGGATATTTTTTAAATTGTTACTAGTATTGATTTCCTATATGTATCAGTTCTACAACTTTAGTTGTTGGAAGTATACTTTCGTTAACCATAAATAGTTTAATATATTCAATACTTTTTTTTTTCAATGTTCAAGGTATTTACATCACCTTCGCATTGAGAAAAAGAGTGTTTATATTTATGGATTTCTTGACCCTGTTGTCATTTAACATGTAGGAAATAGCGAGTGATATGCAAACAAACTCAATAGAGACATTTGATAATGCAGGTAAAGAAGTGTATTTAGCATCTTACTTGCATCAGTAAATATATAATTTTAAATTACAATTAATTAATTTAAAGACTACTTGTTATTAATATTATTACAACTTGAAGGGATTGTTGGTAGGGGTGGCAATGCGGGTCAGGCCATGTGGGTCGGCCCGCTACCAAAAAGTATGGGGCGAACTCACTAATCTATCTCACTGACTCGCTTTGGCCCGCCCAACATAACCCGCAGCCCTCATGGGCCAAGAGCGGGGCGGAACGGGACGAGTTGGCCTGCTAGCCCACATAAATAAAAAAAATTATTATTTAATTTTTTTTTGTAAAAAAAATCATACCTCATTCACCCATTATTGCAGTGTGATCTTTATTTTCTTTTATTTTTTATTTAAAAAAAGAATTTAATGTACTAAAAAAATAAATGTTTTATTTTAATCACCTAAAAGAGTTAATATCAAGAGTGACACTGAATTTAGTTTTAAGTAATGTCTTATATTTAAAATTTGTTAATAAAAAAAATAATATAAAGAAGAGATTTCAATAGAATAGTTAAAACAATTAGTCATCTTTATTAAAATATTTTGTATCAAAACTTTGATAAGATACTCTTATTCATTTACATTTACATACATATATAGGAAAAAAATATATGCAAAGCAAAATTTTAATTATTTTTAATGAAGCTTTCTAATAACCCTCATACTTGAATTTATATTTTTATCTTAATTAAATGAATTGAAACATGGATAAATTTTATTTTTTCAATAGTATAAATAAGTTTTTTTATAATTAATAAAATTTTAATTTTTGAGAAAAAAAAATCTTATGCGGGCTAGCCTGCAAGCCCGCAGGTTACTTCTTATGTGGGGCGGGCCAGTGAAATGAGTCTACACTCTTAGTGCGGGGCGGGGCAACCTGCATTGCCACCCCTAGCCGTTGGCAGTTGCTAGTCATTATTCCTCACCATTTTCTTGTGGTTTTCTTTGTTTATTGCATAAGGGAACTAACATATTGGTCATCAAACATATTCTAGATGTATAAGTTTTTTTATTTTGTTGTATTTCCTACCTTAATGATTAATATGATTTAATGGATGTCTACTTTTTATGGGACTATGGAAGCTCATTCGAGGTTGTGAGACCTTCCATCTGCAGTTAGGAAGAAGATACAATTAATTGCACCTAAAGTAAGTTGCTTGTCTCACTACTATTTAATTATAATATAAAATAAATTTTAATTATTTGTATTTAATTTGCAGTGTTCACATCAATCAAAGAACCATAAGTGTGGATAATGAAGCACATGCACAAAATCATATTACTGACTCGTGGAGAGAGGTAATAAAATTTTCACTCAAACACCTTAATTATTAATTGAGTTTCACTTTTTATTGATTAAGTCAACTTTTGTAGTTATTCAATCATTCATCTCATTGAAGGATAAAGATATAGAAGACATGAAGATGCAATGAACTTCATTCTTTTAAGTGTTTGTGATAAGTTGTAGAATTTTGTAATCTATTTAAATATAGTACTAAAATGTTATATTTTAACTTTTTTTTGTAATTTTTATTGGATAATGTCATTTAATTGATATTGAACTGGTTTATTTGGAAATTGTACATTGTTATATATAAGTGATGATATTATTATGAATGAAGGAAACCTAGTAAAACAAAATGATTCTAAAAGAATTATCAATTTATTATGATAATTATTGTAATAACCATCATAAAAGTTTGGTTTTCTATGAGAATGATAACATTTTCTGTGTCAATTCTAGAAAAATCCATCATAAAATGTGATATCTGATTACATGTGTTTAAGATACCATAATACTTATTATATCATAAGTGTCATTGTAAGTTGGATTTTCTATGATGGTTCTCATCTGAATCATCATAAAAAGTGAGATACAGAAATCAAAATTTATATTAATTTTGTATGGTCTATGACAATTTGTATACATCTAACATAATAAGTTGAATTTTCTATGACAGAATTTTAATTAACATAACAAATTTAGATTTTTTATATCGTCTGCATTTATGTTGATTCTAAAATCGACATAAAAAGTTATATATAACTGACATAAAAAATCTCTTCTATGGTAGTGTAGATCATCAATTGTCCCTTTATAACATCAAACCCTAACCAATAATTGGAAAAAAAAAATCTATATAACAAAAATTCAAAATCAAAATTAAAGGAAAAAAATAAATAAATACATATTACACTCTCAAAATCTAACAAAAAAAAAATCACCCTCTAAATAAAATATCATATCTTAAACCAACATTAGAAAAACTTTTAATGAAGATTATAGTAAAATATTTTAAACCCTCAACCCCTTACCTTACAAGAACTGAAAATACACTAGTAAAGAGAGATGAAGAGATGAGAAGAGAAGGTATGGGTATAGCTTTATGAGAAATGTTAAAAAAAAAAAAGGATAGCTATTATGCATATTTCTACTCTTTTCTTCTACGCACAAATCTTGAATAGTCCATCTTAAAAATAATCTTACTTTTAACCTGTGTCAAAAAAAGAGACAGAGTTAGTTTTGAAAATTTATTATAATGAAATTCTAAAATAGTCTTAGCTTATTCGTCTGTCAACAAAAAAGGCTGACTCACTTTTGTAAGTTACTTAACCCAAAAGTTGTATAGGTAAATATAAAACATATTTGAACTATTTTTGCATAAGTAACTTAGAAAAAGAAAAATATGACATTCACTTTTCCATAAATCTAAATTAACTTATGTGAAGCTATTTTTTTTTTATAAAATGCCGTATTAATATCTGCAAATGAACTTATCTATAAATTAATTTTAATATATTCCGAAGTTAATTTAGTTTTTTATTTTAAAAAAATGATAGAAATTTTTCTATAAAAAAACAAATACCAACAAACGATTTGTTTTGTACGGATTTTATTGTGGCAGCATTAACAACCTGAAACTCTCACTCTTCATTGAAAATATTTCACAACTGCACTTCATTCATATTCCGATTACCACTTTCACTGATTACATGCATCGTCCTTCTCTTTATGATCAGGTACGGTTCAATAAGGCTCTCTTGTCCATTTTCATTTTCTAAAAAACATATTCTCATTTATAAATTGTATATACTAAAATTACATTAACGAATATTCTTCCAAATTAAAAGAAAATAATTTTACAAACTAAAGAAGCATACTTCATGGAGAAAGTTATCAAATAATAGTTTGTAAGAAGAAAAGGTTTAAAACTTGGAAAAATTGTCTTTATTCTTTTTGTAAATCTTAGATTTGTATGTTTTAAAAGAATGAGAGTAGGAAAATAAAGAAAATGATACATTGCATTATATAAAATTATATTCTAAGACAGTGTCCTCATATAGGTCATTCGTTTACTTAATTTTGTCAGAGTATATGTGTGAATTATTCAACAAAGTACTTATTTTCAATAGCTCCACCAACTATCTTATAATATCATGGGGCATCTGGCAAACTTAGGAGGTCAACAGCTGAAAATTTGTACGAAATAGCAATCAAAACGAAAATGACCTAAGTACAACATTGTGGACAAAAACATTACCTCAATTTTTAGGTTGTATTCATCCTTCTTACGTTGTTAGTCTAATTCTGTTCTTATAAATTATAATGTCTAAGATGTAATTCTACTTTGGGAAATTGCTTATGGCACATAAATTACTACAAATAATATAACTCACTCACTTATCTATTGTTAGCATCTTTAATAGGGAATTTTATAAAAGTTTCGTAAATTAATTTATGTGATACACATGAAGTACTTTTATGGTGATTATTTGTTTTTTTTCTTGGTTTTCGAAGTTTAGGAAGTGGTTAAGACCTACTCCTGGTGCGTGGCTTCTTGGGTCACATAGGTGCCAAGTGTCGAATGCATTATAGTTAGTCAGAAGAGAAAGTGACTTTTCTATGTCTTTTTCATCGGTGCCAGTTCATACCTTGGGAAGTTAAAACACACGAGAAACTACTTTTTAATGTGAGTGGGAATCAGATAGGAAGGTGTGTAAGACCTCCATAATAATTCACCTAAGAAAGGCAGCTCCAGAAAAATAGCAAATATGCATTTTTAATTTTAATTTTTTTATTCCAATTATTAATATATAGTTCAAATTTACATTTAAATTATATGTGATAAGAAACAATATAACGTAGTATCACGCTTTTAATACAATTTTTTTATTGTTATTTATTGTCTTAAAATGAATTTTTATTTTCTTTATTTTTATTTTGAACAAAACATGTCTTTATTTGTTTTGTATTTAGAATTTGAAAAAAAAAATAAGCGATAAGAGATTGTAAAAAAAATGAAACGCTTTTTTTGAGAAATTGGTGGAGCCAGCTGATTTAGAAGCGTACATTTGGATGAAAACTTCAACATTGGGTTGCCATGCTACGTTGCAACTCTCAAGATGGAAAATAATATACTTTTTGTTAAAAAAAACTATATTATATGATCATTTCACATAACCATTATAATTAAAAACATTACTTAAATAAATGATAAAACAAAATTTCATCATGCACAGAAACTTAATAAAACTAAAAGTTATTATTTTATCTCTAAAAGTATCTCCACTTACAACATTTTATATTCTTATAATAAATATAATAATAATAATGTACAAAAAAATACACAATCGGAGAATTAACTTAAAATTAAACATAATTATATAAGTATAAAAGAATATATGTATATATGAGAGTATAATTATAACAAATTAATTCTGTTTTATTAAGTTCATCAATTTATTCACAATCATATAATTCTTATTAACACCTGATTTATGTCCAAACCTACTAAAAAAATATCAACAATAATTTAATGGTAAGATATTATCAATTACTTACGATAAATTATATCAAAATCTACTATTAATTCATTAATTCATTATACTTAAGATATATCAATCACACTATATTAATTACTTTACACATACTCGTATCAATCTTACATATCTAATTTTAATATCAAACCTATTAGAAATGTCAATAATAATATTTCAATATAATCAAATATCATCAATTACGCATACTTAATTCATATAAAATGATAACACTAATTCAATGCAATCAAACTATTTTCCTTATACTTACACTTTATTAAATTATATATTAAAAATATTTTTTTTTCCTAATGCATATAATTCACAATCTCAAATCACACTAAAGTCAAGATTGGTAATCATTATCGTATATCTTCAATCTCATTCATTCACATTTCAAACTCATTTAAGCATAACATATATATCATTATTAATTTCTTTAACCATTTCAATTCATTTATTTTATTAAATTCATCCAAACTTTACAAATATTTTTAAAACATCTTATATTAATTTGAATGAATTATATGATTTTTTTAAAATGTATAATGAGTTTTAGTCACAAATAACCCTTAAATGTTGTGTTCTCACTTGAATGCCATTTCTTTCATAGTAGATATTTGATTATGCTTCTTCTTCACTCAAGTGAGGAATCAATGTTTAGTCATTATGTCACATTAACGACACATTCCCTTTGGAGAGAGGGAGAAAATTTATATGATTCATCTTACTCAAACTCTTACTTGAATAATATTGAGTTACATCACTTGAACGACTAATTTAATGCTTTAACAATGAATTTCAAATGTCACCATTTCAATATTATTTGAACAACCAAAAGTATTATTTAAATTTCAAAAGACATGTTTCATTCAAATTGAACATTTTAATCTTTCAAAATATGTTAATGATTCTTACATCAAAATACCTATTTTGAATTTAATTTTTCATTACTCAAGTCCTTCCAACAACAAAATATTTAATATCAAATTATTCATTTAATAATTAAATTCTATATTTTTTTAATATAATCACTGAAACTGATTTCATAATACCTTAAAGAATAACCATGGTGACAAATCTTGCAGAATTATCCATGGTGGAAAACTACTTTTAGAGTTATTAACATATTGACCAGAAAAATCACCATATATTTTAAGAAAAATACTCAAATTTCTAAGAGACTTAATATCTCCCATACGGAAAACAAATATGTCATCAACATATAAAATATGAGAGGGAGTGAGATAACCTTGTGGACTAGCCATATGTAAAATTTTCTTATCATTCACAAGCTTAGAGATATCTCTATTAAGAACTTCATCTACAAGACAAAAAAGTAAAGGAGACAAAGGATCACCTTGTCAGACACCTCTATTGTAAGGAAAAAAACCCCACCAAACTACCATTTATTCTTATAGAAAGCATAGCTGAACGGAGAATTGTACTAATCCAACCGACAAACGAGAGGTGACAACCAAAGCGTGTCAAAACTAATAATAAGAACCTCCAACTCAGAGTGTCAAAGGCTTTATGAATATCAACTTTGTAAGTCACATTACCTCCTCTAACCTTTTTAGAAAGCATGTTAATAGTTTCAGAAGCAATAACAATGCAATCCTGAATCTATCTATCTTGCACAAACCCATATTGATTAGGAGAAATGATTCTAGCAGCCACAAGTACAAGCCTATCCGCCAATATCTTGGAAATAATCTTAAATTTGAAATTAGAAACAACAATTGGCCTGTAATCTTCAATGGAGTTAGCACCCTGAATCTTAGGAATAAGAGATACCATATTATTGTTCATTCATTCCAGGGAGAACCTAGTTTTGTTTAAAAATTGTTGAACAACATTGTAAACATTTGTCCCAATATGTCCCAGCAAGAGTGATAGAAAACACCACCAAACCCATCAGGACCAGGAGCAATATTACCATTAAGATTAAAAACAATAGTCTTGATTTCCAAAAAATTAGGACATTTAATCAACATCATATTCTCCTTAGAGGAAACTAGCTTAGGAATATAAGAACTAATAAAATCCTCCATATTACTTGTATCTGGAACATTAGAAATAGACTCAGCATAAAGATTTTTATAAAAGTCCAAAATATGATCTTCAATGAGTTTATGATCCTCAATAACCTCATTAGGAATCCGTAGACGATGAATCTCGCTAGAATTATTTCTCCTTTTGACCACAACATGGAAAAAAAGTTGTATTTCGATCTCCATCTTTGAATCATAACATCTTAGCCCTTTCTTTCCAAAACAAATATTGACAGTGTAAAATATGATCAAACTCTTCCTTAACAATATTTTCTTAACAAAGAAGCCCATCAATATCAAATAGTCACACAATATTGAATAAATCTAAAATAATTAAATGCAACTATTATTAATATGTTGTAGATAATGAGAATAAATTATATTTTTAACATTTTCCGTTTCTTTTCCTTTTGTTTTTCATCTAACCAAAAAAATGAAAATAAATCTTTATTTCACTTCTTATTAATTTTACATGTCTACATAATACACCATTTCAGTTAAAATCATTTTAATAGGATTCTTATTTTGTATTTTTTTTCTTTTAATAGTTTCTTTTTCCATTTTCCTTCCTGTTCAAACTAAGAGTAAGCAAAATTTAATAGTTAGAGCTGAAATGTTTAGTTAAGAATTTCCTTTTTGGGTGCAATTTTAAGAGAAGATTTAAATATAATAAAAGGACTTTTAAGTTGTTATAATAACTTCATATAAAATGAATTCATTCTAATTGGTTACGAAAAAACTTGGTAGAGAAAATGAACAATAATATATTTTCTATATGATTAACAAAGATTTTTTTTAATTGGGATTTAATTAAACTTTAAACTTTTATTTCTTTTCTAAATATTAAAGTTAACTTTCCATTCAAAGTATATTTTGAAACAACTGTGATAAGATAAACATCCCAAACTATAATACAAAATTTTATATCACTAAAAAAAATCATTAAATAACAATTAAATTAAGAAACAAAAAATAATTAGTCATATTGACTAAATTAGATATTATTTTAGAGACTAAAAATTTAATGGTATCTAAAGTGGTTTATATTATTAATAAAAAATTATAAAATGATTTCTAAATTAGCTACCTAGGTTTTAGCTACTAATATTTTATATTCTAAATTAGTCTCTAAGAAAATAATAGAGACTAATTTAGAATATTAAGTAGTAAGTAGCTATAATGGTTAAATACCAATTTAGAAACTAATTTATAAATTTTCATTAATAATATAAACTACTTTAGATACCAATAATTTTTTTAGTTTATCAAATTGTCTCTAATTTAGTCAAATAGTAACTAATTATTTTAGTTTCTAAAATTAGTTTCTATTTAACCTTTTTTTTAGTATATGTTGATTATATCGTGTAAATTTCCAACTTAAAGATAAGATTTTCACACAATTATGGGATACAACAACTTCAGCAAATGTAAAGCATTTCATATGAAGGCTTGACATAAATAGGATTGCTACTAAGATAAATCCGAAGAAAAAAAATGGTATTTTGTTAGATTCAACGTTATGTCAATGGTGTGAGCAAACATGAAGAGTCCACACAACATCTTCTATTGTGTAATAAATAGATAGGGGTTACAACAATCTCAAATAACTCTGCCATTGAGTATTTTTCACCAGTTCATCTTCTCAAGTTTAAATAAAAAGCAAAATATGATTTGGAGAACAGTGTGTGTAGCAATGATGAAAGAAATTTGGAATAACAGAAACAATGTTATATTTAAGAAGGTAGTCTATGATAGGAAAGAGAATTTTGGACTAACATAATTGAAAGAGTGGACATGGATTACAAACCTAAACAAAAAAAAAGCTAATTTCTCATATTCAAATTGGTGTATGTGTTCCAAATCTTACTTATTAATTGTATAAAACTAAACCATACATATATAAATATTGTTCATAAAAGGTTTGTGGCTAGTGACGTTTGAAACATATGCAATTGAATCTCAATATGTCCCCTTCCAAAATCACTAAGAGAATTTGAACAATATTTATATGATATAACATGAACCCAAACCTAAACCCTAAATCCTAATCACAATAACAAGACTGATTCAAACTCAAAACAACTAAGAATTTGGACATATGGACCTACCAAAGCACAACCTCGAAGAAGATAGGGAATCAAAATTAGACACGGATGAAGTTATAGGTCCAAATGATCAAGAGGTTATGTCATATCCATACTGCAAATGTTGTAGGATACTTAGTGAGAATCATGATATAATGTGCCTCCAAAATTCTTTATCAAGATATACATATTTAGGTAAAATGAGCTTATTGAAGGTATATCTTGTAGGATTCTTTGTATATATGATATAACATGTTTATGGGTTGGAGAACCCTAAATGTTCTATTTTAATTATTTTTTTATTACTAATTAAAAAATAATAAAATAAAAATATATTTATATTTATATTTTTAATTTTAACTTAAAACCACTTGTTAACCTTTTTTGATTTGTTTGTTTTTTTTTATCAACAAAATGAATTTGTTAAAGAAGGCAAAAAAAAAAACTAAAATCCAACACAAAAGTTTCATGAAACACAAATTTTATTTACCATTTTTATTTACATAAATTGAAAATTTTAAAATATAATTTAATTTACAAAATGATATTAGTTAAGAAACTGGTTGATAGTTTGGAGATTAGTAGGAAAAAAGTGAAGGTAAACATGTTGCAGTACGCTAATGATACTTTTTTTGTGTGAAACAAATGTCAAAAGTGTTTTCAATATAAAGGCGGCTTTGAATTGCTTTGAACTCTCTTCTGGGCTCAAGGTGAACTTTATGAAGAGCAAGATAGGTGGTTTGGGGATCGAGTAGATAATGATCTAGCGCTTTGCGACGATTCTTAATTGTGAAGTGATGGTAACCCCTTTTCTATACTTGGGTTTGTCGGTAGGAGTGAGCCATAAGAGAAGGGCATTTTGGGATGGAGTGGTTATTAGAATGAAGAAAAGATTAAGTAGGTGGAAAGGCAGATTCTTGTCTTTGGCAGGTAGGATTTGCTTGATAAAGTCAGTTTGTCTACTATTCCATTGTTTTACCTATCTTTATTCAAAATGTCGGTGGTGGCGGCAAAATACCTATCTTTAGCTCGTGAAAAATTTCCTATGGGGGTGAGGATCCGATGGAAGAAATGTCGCTTGGGCCCCCTGGAAAAAAGGTGTGTGCAGCTCGCGAGGACGGGGGTCTTGAGATTATAGACTTAAGGACTTTTAATTTGGCGTTACTCGATAAATGGGTATGGCGGTTGGGGTCATACAAGGGTGGTTTGTGGAAGGAGGTTATTGATTCCAAGTATGGGGGGTGGAGAAGTCTGAGAGAGGGAGGGAAAGACAACAAGGACTCTCTTTGGTGGAAAGATTTGAGAGAGGTTTGGAGCTTGGAGGGTTGGGGCTGGAATTTCGAAGAAGCCTTAATTTGGAAGGTGGGAATTGGGAAGGAAGTTTTGTTTTGGGAAGATAATTGGGTGGGGAGAGGGCCTTGAAGACGGTTTTCCCGAGGTTGTATTCCTTGAGTGTGTCAAAAGCTTTTGTGATGACAGCATTTGGGGGATGGAACAACAAAAAGTGGGTTTGGAAGGAATCTATTTGAATGGGAGAAGAAAATAGAGAAACAACTTTTTCAGGAAGTCCAAGGTGTGAATTTCGACTTGGATAAGGAGGACAGGTAGGTGTGGATGGAAAGAGAGGAGCTCGGGTACAAGGTTAAATTGGCATACCTCCATCTAAGGGAGGATGGAGTATGGGAGAATGGGACGGTGTTTAAAAGGTTTTGCAAGAGTAAAGTCTTACCTACTGCTTTAGTTACGACTTTGAAGGTGTTGGAAAACAAGTTAGCCACTAAGACTAACATGGAAAGGCGCGGGATCACAGTTGCAAGCTCCACGTGTTGTCTTTGTGGGGTCGAGGAGAAAACTAGTACCCATTTGTTCTTTGAGTGCAGAGTTGTTTGGTTATTGTGGAACCATTGTTGTGCATGTTGGGCGTGTAGAGCGTGTTTCACAACGTCCCATTGTTAATTTTTTCCCAGTTTAGGATGAGCAATGCGCCTAGTTCGGTGAATAAGGTTTGGGGAGTTTTTTGGATCGCAGTAGTCAATGAGATTTGGAAGCATAAAAATAGGGTAATCTTTAAAGGGGGAGTAGTAGGTGTACTGGAAGCTTTTGTTTTAGTTCAGTTAAAGGCTTGGTCATGGGTTACATCAAAGTCACCGTCTGTGCATTTTTCCTTTTCTGATTGGTGCATAGATTCATTGGTTTGTATGAGGATGATCTCATGATGTATTCATTTAAGTTGTATGATTGTTTGCCCTAGATGTTTTCCTCTGGGTTAGCTAGGAGAGTTATGTATAGACAAACTTGGGAGTAAGTCTAGTGAGAAAGGTTATGATTGAATTCATGTATAAGTGTTGGATTATCCCTAAAGTGATTCATATTTTTTATTTTTTATTGTCGATTAAAAAAAATTACTTTCTTAGAAAGGATCAGTTCAAAAAATGTAGCTAAGATCTATAAATCATAGTACATATAAATTTATCCCTATATTGAAATCTAACTCGTGAACTACAAGTTTGCCCATAAGCACGTTTGGTGAAGTTAAGAGTGGAAGTAGTACAATAATTGAGCAAGACCATACAATCTTAATAGTTTGTCTTCCACATATTTGAGTTGTTATATAGTAGTAACATGATAAATGATGACTTACTAATAGTTTTTCTATTTTTTTTTATAATTTATACTTATCGTTCTTAAATTTTCTGTTTATAAGAAATTGAATTATGAGCAGTGAAAACGATTAATGATAAGCATGAAAAGCCACACAAAAAAAAAAGAAGATAGCAAGCATCTGTCAACAGACATTGAACTAAAGTGCAATGTATGTGATATGCCAAATTGATGCAGCAAAAGTAGGTAGCACTACTGTATTTCAATTTAAATGTAATATTTTCTTAGTTTAGAAAAACAAATTGTTTTGCTTTGACGAGATAATTTTAATTAAGCAAGTTCATTTTGTTAACTCTTAAGATAATTTTTTTTCTGTGTTTATAAAAAAATTAAAGCTCCCTTTTGAATGTTTTCAAGATATAATTAACATCTCAATGTTCAGAATTTTCAGCTTTAATTTCAGAATTATTTGTGTGGTTCTGTTTACGTATTTATAGCATTGTTGTGGTTCTCAATTTTCAGGACCCTACATTTTAGAGAATATCTATTGCTAATTTCCTTTTATACATAAATAGTCAATAATTAAATATAAGCTAAAAACTTATTAAATTTTGAATGCAGGACCTACAGAGTGCAGGGAATCCTAATCCATGTTTGGTCGGGCATTATAATTAATAAACGTGCTTCTTTCTAAATCCTAATAATTCAAATGTAGTTGTTGTATATCATCTGAACACGTGTCCAAACACACTGCTCTATCTTTGAGTTAATTTTTAATTTATAAAAATCATACTATTTTAATATCTTTCTATTTCCTTTAATTTTATTGTGAATTGAGAAGGGTGAAAAAACCAAGCTTACCATAAAAAAAAAACTCAGTTAATACTGGTTAAATTATAAACAAATCTAGTAGTACAATGCAAAACGGATAATAGTTTGGAACTTAGCTAAGTTCATTATTTGCTCCAAATATTTATGGTTTTTGTTAACGTGTGTTTCTTTTACACATTAATGTATGTTTTAAGAATAGTTTAAAAATTGAAAAGTGAAATTATTTAATAATTTAAAATTCAGTTTAACTTGAAAATTTTGTTTTATAAAATGTTTAGTGAGTATCTTGAGCCTCAATATTAATTATACTTACTTTATCTAACTAAACAATATTAAAGCCCGTATCATTAATTGTCCGTTGAGTGCTTATGCACATGAAAGAGATCTCTGTTAATTTTATGCAAGTAATGGAACTTTACGTATCCAACCGTAATCAGTTTTTTTTTGGGTGTTGTTAAGAATCAATATATATAAATATATATATATATATATATATATAAAATAGGCTTAAATAAATTTGTTATTCTAGTAAATTTTGCAGACTTTGTATTTGTTCTTTAATGAATTATTTTTCTCATTTTAGTATCTGTAAGATTTTTATTTATGCTTTTATGTAAGTGATCATGTCACTAGGCTACTCGTCAAGAGACATTTGTTTTTGTTTAGATGAGTTTTGGATGTCTAATAAATGTGTAGGTTTTTTTAACCACAATGATTTTTTTACACGTTTTGGTTTACCATAAATTTTTTATTTATTTTGGTCTCTTAGTATTGTTTGTGTCATTCGTTAAGTGACCCCGTTGAATAAGATTGATACATGTTTTTTTTAAATTATTTTGTTTGTAGAAAAACATTAATTAATATAATGTAAAGCTTTGATTTTCTTTAGTTTGAATTTGGATAGCCTGTTTCTTTTAGTCTTCCTTCTTCCGCGGTGAATTATAAAGAAGACAAAAACTGAGAGATATATGAATTTTTCTGCAGAATCTTAAGATTGATTAATTTTTGTTTTTTAAATAAAATATATTTTAAAAAATATATCTTTCAGAATTGATGGGATCATCTAATGAAGAACTCGCCAGTTAAATAATATTAATAAACAATATAGATAAGAACAAAAAAAGAGTTTAGAAATTGATTTGAAACCAAAAGATTATTTAAGAAAAAAGAAAGTGTTCAATGTTTAAGTCATGACTACTTAACATTATAGAATTACTAAATAGTTTACGTATTTATTTAACATAAGGTAAGTATTAAATGAATGTTATTGATTTGATTAAATATTGCATAGAGAGGCATGTATTTAACGTGTGTTTACGTGGGGGATAGAAAAAGTTAGAAGAGAGAGAATAATGTTTGTGAGTGTGATTTATGAAGTTAAAATATTAGAAAAAAATGTTTTGATGCAGCAGTGGATGAGGCGGCGTGACAGAAAATTTAGCAGAGAATATTGGGGGAAAGAAAAACGAAGGAGAAAAAAAAAAGAAGGAAGAAAGGGAAAGGGTCAAAATTGACAGCTAGAAATGTAATGTGTTGTTGTGAGTGTGGCATTATGAGTTTAATTTGTGATACACGCAAATAGCAGAAGTGTGAAAAGGAATAGTAACAGGAAGAGGATTGATTGGTTACTACTAAAAACAAAGGAACAGAGAAAGGAAAGTCAAGCCGACAACCAAAAAAAAAAATCCTCTAACTTTTGCACGTTCTCTCTCTCTCTTTCTCTCTTTCTCAGGTCATGGTCATAATCATATTCATACCATCCATTTTTTTTTTTCATTTTTAAAATGTTGCAGACCGTGGAATATTTAACCCTGCCAAACCAAATTCTCCATTCTCTTATCTATGGCCAATGCCATTCATCAAGGGTCACTCTTCCATCCTTATGCCTAGTATTTTCTATTCTATTCTATTCTATCCTACTATCAAACCAAACCCACACAACAAAACAACGACACAAGTTCTCATTTGACTAGGACCAACTGTTTAGGAATTAGGATGGTTCGAACACAGTGTCATACAATAAATTTCACAATTAATTTAAGACCAATTTTTTGTTGCCATTAGTAACAATTGCAATAAAAATATATGCTACAATTTTCCATGCTAATGAAGATTGAAAGAAGGATTCAAAAAGTCAAAGGCATGAAAAAAATTATTCAATTGTTATTTCATATTAAAATTCTTATACACCTGCAACCATAATCACATCAAGGAGTTTCAAGACCTTTGAAGTAGCGACAAAGCACACTTTCAAATGGTGTATTATGTACTCTAACTTAGATATGATACCCTATAAGTCATATGTGACAAGAAAACTGTCCAGAAACAATTGAGATTTTTCTATAGACAATCATTATGGAAGCAAGTCAAAAGTAGAGGTGCCAAAGTTAGGGTCCTCTCTTCTAAGCTATGATTAACAAAAACTCCTATGTACCACCTTAGCTCCTAAACTCCTAAACTCCTATAACGCGGGAAATAAACAGTTTTAAGGTTTATTTCCCCCTCAACCGGAAAAGTTCTATGCAAAGACCAAATGGTGAATGGATGTTGTCATTTTCTCTACAGTCAAGGGGACCAATCTTCAATCCACAGAACAAACAGCTTTGACATGCTCTGCTAATTCTGCTGGTCCACCATATAGAATAATAGCTCTACCTTCGAGTAATAGCCCGGTTCCTATTGTGATAACCAGGCTTTGAATTTGGATTTCGGTAGTTAACATGCTTCGGGAGATCATTTATTTCCATAACTTGTATTGTTCTCTGCCTCTTGGCTGCATTTAAGAATTAAATGTCAGTTTCATCAATTAATTAACAACTAAGGATTCTAAAACTTGATCCACCAAATCCAAACACTTATGGCAAGAAAATTAACTTTTGTGAGAAGATAGGCTCTTAATGTAGAAACTAATGGACAAAATACAACTTTAATCACACAGGACATAGAATATAAGCATAGATTTTGGAAAAGGAATGACAAACCATTTTTAGCTTGTTGATAACTCTCCTGAAGTCTCCTCTTGGTGGCTTCTAGCTTCGCATCATCTGAATGCATGGGTTTCTGATAAAAAAAAAAATCAAGGTCAGAGAGAACAGAAACATACAAATTTGATTCACAGAGATATTTTTCCTTACATCTAGATGACCAATGGGAGGCCTCCTTGTGACTGAATTGTTCTCTACTTTTTGCTGAATCTTTGGCTCCACATTACTTTTTCTTTCCATATTGTATTGGAGGGGTCTGCCAGGGCCAGAATTAGAGGTTACTGGCTTATTTGGCCTCACGGGCACATCAGCATCATTTCTCTTGGCTTGTTGACTCTTGTCCTCCCTGTTAGGGATGGCTGGCTTTCTGCTATTACTGTCACGGTTCTTGTGGGATGGGCCACTTGGTCGAGGATCTGAAACAAAATTTGTCAATCATAATCATTAATATAAGACCTGGGGGACTAAAATACAAAATACAAAAGGATAAGAAATAATAAATTCAACTTACTTCCATCATCGTCCATGCCATCAAAGAACTTTGCAACATTGAGAGATTTGACAATCAACAGAGAAAAGTTCAAGTCAGTCTCTGTACATAAAAAAGCTCACAAAAAGAAAGGGAGGTAAAGCACAAGCAAATACCTGCGAAAGTTCTATGGAACCAGTTGGAGCAACAAAGAAGGCCCCTTCATCCATAGGAGGTGATGGAAGTCCTTCTTCTTCTTCATCATCAACAACAGATGGATTAACTGAATCGGGTGTGCCTTCATCTGAAGCTACAAAACATTTAATGAAGCCATTATCAAACATGAAATAATTTTAAAAATAGACAAAAGGCTGCAGGATGATTCTGATTGTAAGCAATGAAGACAGATAAAAATTTCTACCTGCAATAGCTGTAGTAGCAGTGGCCTTCACCCATTCATCAACCATTTGTTTCCAGCCACTACACAGTCAGGTGGAAAAGTTTAGAATGTAAGTTCTTCAGCACACAAGTGAACAAACTAAACAGCTTGCCTATCTAAACCAGTACATTGATATGAACCAAAACAACTTGGCTAACATAAGGAGATGAGACGTGCTAATATAAGTATGGTTTGCATGGAACCTTAATTGGCTATTCATCTATCTAAAGATCTTTATAGAAGCTAAAAAAGCACCCCTTGTGAGATTAACTAAGAAACAAAATAAGGCGAACTACATCTAACATCTGATGACTCTAATAATGGAATTTTTAGTTAGAAGCGCAGCAAAAGTGAATTGTATTGACCTTCACTCTCTCTCACAACAAGAATAACAAACCACTAATTGGAATCAAAGAAACCAATTAGAAGCCATTACACATTGATCCATGTAGTAGAAGATAAAAAGACTAAACTAGCCTATAAAACAAACCAATTAATCAAATGATACAAAGAGGACAAACAAACATCAACAGAAAAACTAATACATACTCGATAAGAGTCTTTGCAAGTTGACGAATATCCTTTGATCCGCGTTTCCTGAGAGGATTGACAGCCTTTCCAATCTCAGTTGCCTGGAAAAGTTAAGTAATAAGAGTTAGAAGAGTGGATAAGAGAGGAACAAAACAAATTGTCTAAATTTTCAAGTGAATGAGTAACAAGGAAAGAATCAAATTCGAACCTTAAGACAATCCACGGTGAGCTCCATCAGTTGAAGCCTCCTCAACGATTCAAATAACACGGACTCAGACTGTAACAACAAGAAACAAAGAAGACTCAGCAAAACTCAAACCTTCAAAGAACAACCAAAATGCCATCCTTCAAAACCCACATTTGTTTGGAACCACAAGGCACCACAGACATAAAAGATCAGAAAGAAGAAAAGAAAGTGAAGCGCGAGAGGGGGCGAGAGTAAGACAAACCTCTTCATCTCGGTTAAGCAGAACACCTTTGATCCTCAAAATCTCCCCTACATACTGAGTCTCTTCATCCATCTCATCAGTTAATGCCTCAGCCTCACCAAAACTATAGTTGCTAACACCGTTCACATCAATCTCTGCATCCTCATCACCACGTTCATTGACCTTGCTCTCTTTGCTTGCTCCAGCGAACTCACCCCCATCTCTTTCTACCGCATTCTTGCAACCCCCGTCATCACTTTCTTTACCAACTCCCCTCGCAGCCAACTGCACACGGTCACACCCGGCACAGCGAGTCAAGCTGGAACAGAACAGCCTCTCCGCAATCGTGTCCCTCCTCACTCTAAACTCCTTCGGACAATCCGAAGCCGCCACGATTATCGCGTTCTCAATTATCTCAAATATATCCGATTTAGAAGACACAAAGTACTCCCTCCACTCATCCACTGACCAAGACTTCATCCTCGCAGATCCAAAACTTGAACACGAAATCGACAGCTCAATTCCGCTTCTCATCAATGTGATCGTCACTCGAAAACTGCCGCCTCGATCCCTGCGCACACCAATCACGAACAAGGGTCAAAAGGGTAATAAAATATAATCCGTAATCAATGATTAAAGACTGTAACTTGTATATTGAAAATTGAAAATTCATTTCACTAAGTTGTTTTTTTCTTTTTTAATTTTGGGGTGTGACCCAGTTTGGCAAAATTCGATTGGATTAATGTTCGGCGGAAGGGGGGAAGTGGATAGACATGCTTTAACATTAACCAACAGAAACAGGCACGAGTGTGTAAATGACAAGAAACAAACAACGTTGTGTGTTGGCGTTGTTGTTGTGTTGTTGTTTAAGATTCCGGCACTTAAAAAACCTCAGGTGAAAATAAGAAGAGAAGAAGAAAGGCCCCTTCTTTCTCTAAAAAACAAAAACAACAGCAAAGGAAAAAAAAATGATGCCGGAAATCAATGAAAAGAAAGAGAAATGGAAGAAAACAAAACAAAAGAATTTGAAAAAATGTTTGTGTCTACCTATGACAGCAGTAGTGTTGTTGCACCGAGGAAAGATAGAGAAAAGAAGAAAAGAGAGAGAAAATACCGCGTGCTTAAGAAAGTAGTTGTGGAAAGGGAAAACCAGTTGTGTTGAGAGAGAAAGTTAGAATTAAAGGGTGTGCTGTGTATTGTTGTGGTCTTTCTGGGTGGGTTTTGACTTTGATCAGAGAGACACGATGGTTGAGTTATGGAGAGAAAGGTGTCGCTAACTCGCTCTTTTTCTCCTCAATAATTTTATTATTTTGTGGGATTTTGTTATTTATTTATATGAAAAGAAAATGATAAAAGATAAAAAGATAAAAAATGAAAAATGAAAGATAAATATAATGGAACATGAAGTGATTAAAAGTGGTAAGTAGGTAGCGAATGTGGCACGATATAGATAGGACCGAGGAAGCGCTTCTCACCGAGCCACTTTCCTGGGTCCGCCACTCAACCCTATCGGACTAATCACTTTTTCCATACCATTTCAATTTTATTGCTAACCATTTTTACAACAAATTTCAATTCAAATCTTCACAATTATTCTTGAATAAGTATTTTCAAAATATTTTCTTTTCTTCTCTATTTATTAATTATTCTTATCAAATCTCCCTCACATTCAATATTTATTTAAACACTTTCCCAAATTAAGATACATTATCAAACCAAATCTTTCCAGTAATTAATATTTTTAAATCTTTTGTTTCACTTTCAAATTTCTTTTTAAATTTCCGCTTCTACATTTGCACTCTATACAATATTAATATAAATATTTATTATTTTCTCTTTCTTATAATTGTTAGCACTGATGCTTTATAATTAATAATACAGAATTAATTAGTTCATATGCATCAGTAGTTTTGATAAAATGGTGATCCTAAAATTAAATAATTTAATAATTATTTTCAAAAAATAAAATTGAAAATATTTATTTATCAAAAATAATTATTTTATTAAAAAATTATAACAAATTAACCCTTGCTCTTCTCCAACTAAAAAATATGTTGCTATAATTTATTTTCCAGTACTTTAATATTCTATTCAGTATGACTAAAGTGAACCATTACCTATCATTTTTTTTTATAATATAATTATTATGATAGAAAACATGTTCACATCAGATATTTAATTTTGATTAAGAATTATTTTTACAAGATTAGAAGTTTCTTACTCTTGGATCTCGACTTCTTGATCTTTCGTTTCTCAGTTCTTGATTTTCACACGTTTGTTCTCAAGATGTATCTGCAAATATACTCTATAACACTCAGAGGTGAAGAATATATGTTTAAGATCAGTCTCAATGTTGAGAAGTTTAACTCTTATATATATATATATATTAATTATTTTGGACCTGCCAAAGGTAAATCAAATAAAGTCCAAGGTGCATATAATATCCTATTTTAAATAATTATTATTTTATTTGTATTTATTTTATTTTATTTTGATTTGATTTGATTTGTTTTGATTTGATTTTTATTTTATTTTTAGAAAAGTTAGAGGCATTTCATATATAGCTTTTTACTAGTAATAAAGTAAATATTCTATTTCAGTTTTTTTTATTTATTTACTCATTTCTGTTAACTAACTAAAAGGATTTCATTTTAAATTTATTACTTTTTTTCTGTCTCTTTCTTATTTTGACTTCACATTTATCAAAAGTGATGGTTGTAAATAATGCTTTATTTAATTTTTTTCTCAAATGTGTTTTTATGCATATCCTTACAAAATTACTTAAAAAGATAAAGATCATATGCATAGAGTCAAGTAAGTAACTATGTAGGAGCAAATTAATGATCATGATGTGAAGCAAGAAGGAAGAAGAAAGACGCCACGGAGCTGTCAGGCAGCAGAGGAAGGGGTTCTCCATGAGTAATTTGGTTGGTCTGAAGATGCAGCATGATATGTCTTTTTGGTTGGTCTTTTTGCTAAAGATCAAGTACTCCTTGGGTTGGGTCTCCTAAGGTTTAAGTTCTCTAGGTTAATCTTTTTACAGGTTGTTTTGGTGAGTACTTTATCTTGGAGTGTCTATGTATAAGGGTTGAGACACCCCTTAAGTGTCTCATTCTATTTTATTAATTTATTGCTGATCAAAAAAAAAAAAAAAAAATATGCATAGAGTCATCGCATGTTGCTAATATAGTATTATTTCTCTAAAAATATTGACATTTATGTTAAATATTTACTATTTTAAAACTAATTTTTATTCATTAAATTCATATTATTTTTTAAAAAAATGCACTTTAATTTCAAATATCAATTACTCTCTATTTACAAATATTAACTACTCTCTCTTTCATATTTAATTATTTACTTAGTTTGGTGTCAATGCAAATAAAGTAAGAGAGAAAAATAAAAAAGTTAAGTTTGAAATGATTAATTAGTATTAACAACATAATTTATTTACCACATCTTTTCATGTATGTGTTTTTATGAAGAAAAAAAAAAGCGTAAATGAATTATAAAGTGATAATTGCATTTAATGTGTTTGAACTTTAAACTTTTATTTAAGTTATATATATATATATATATATATATATATATATATATATATATATATATATATGACGATGTTTTTAAGTACAGGGTCAGAATAAAAATTAAGGGGTGGGTGTAATAAAAACAATTGGGGACTTGATTTTAGAGTGAAAGTGATTTTAGAGGTTTGTGAGGCACAAATAGAATAATTAAAGTTTAGAGTATCAAAGTGAAAGTTTCTCCAACAATCTACTCCCTTAGTTTCTATTATTTTCTCCATTTTGAGTTCATTTATTGATCAAAGTAGAAGGATTGTGTAGAAATTTGAGTTTTGAGTTTTATGTTAAATGTTAGATGATTATGTTTAATTTATTGGAGTGATTTAAACTATACTAAGTGTTGAGTGTTGTTCACTCATTCATCTCTTTCAAAACCTAAATAGTTTAAAGTATAAGAAAATTTAAGATAAATAAATATATAAATTTATCCTAAATTTTTAGTTTGGGTTATATTAAATGAATTTAGTTGTGCTTATCAAGTGGAAAATTTGCATGAAATTTAGTTTGTCTGATGTAAGTAAGTTAATGTAAGCTAAATATGAAATTCTTTGGAAGAATTAGGTTACTGACAATGAAGATAAATCTCAAGATCCAAAACAATTACTTTTAGAAATGGTAGAATTATTAATTATACAAATTTATGAGATTGTTACTGTTATAATATAATTAGATTTTATTTAAGAATATGAAATATTTAAGTTTGTGCTCCACTTAATTTTGGTAGCATAACTTCATTGATTTTGACCTTAATTAGTAATAGAATCTAACAAGTTTCTAAATTTTTGGGGCACAATTTCATATGTTCATCGTTTTCTATTTGTATGGTAAGATGTAATCATTTTTTTTTTTAATATTTGGTTATATATGAGGCATAAATGTATTTTTGGTGAAATATTAGTAGTTAAGAAAATATGGAGTAGAAAAAAAAAACATTATAATTTTATTATATTGACTTGTTTCTGAATGGTGGAGAATGACATGATTTTGATAATTTATTCATTTTGTTTTAAGAGTATTTTGATTTGCATATATCATTATAGTGACATATATCTCATTCAAGCGATATAGATTCAAGAATGTTAAAAATATTAAAAAATAATTATTATAAGAAAAAGAAGTTAATATAAAATTAGTATATTTATAAATTTATAAATAAGGATAATTTCTAAAATATTTAGACTATTTATAATAATTAATAAAATCAAGGTTTTAAATATTATTTGAGATTAGTTATAATAGAATAGAATCTTATCTATTTTTTTAAATGTGATTTTTTTTTAATTTGTAGGAGTAAATTAAAGAGAACTGATAATAAAAATAAAATAAAATATAATCTTCCATGTATAAAGCTATAATCAAATATAAAATATTTTCTAAAACAACATTAATATCTGGATGTACACTTTTGTTCAGTAACGGATTTTAAGTCAGGATAATGTCTAAATATTTATACTATTTTTTATAATAAATTCAAGATTCAGAAGTAGTTTTTTTATATTAACTAGGATTTTTTTAATTTCTATAAGTTAATTAAAAATAAATTATAATAAAAAAATAGGAGAAAATATAATATTTCATGTATAACGTTATAATATAATAAAATCATGTAAAAAACAGTAATATCTAGTTCTCAACTGTTCATATAAGTTCAATTAATAAATTTTAAATCTAGATAATTTTGAATTGATTATCAAACCTAGTTAGTTTTAATATTAACCAAAATTAGTTAATTTGCTGAAAAAAATTCTGTGTAGCAGAAAATCTTATCTAAAATCTAAACTAACTGTTCGAAGATCCAACCAGGGTTAGATACGTTGAATAGCGCACCGTTGAATTCAATTGGACGTGTCGGATTCTCTTCACTTCGCGCGTTTTTCTGTTTTTTTATCCCGCATTCTTTCTTTTTGTTTTTCTATTTTCTGAAAATAACATATAATACGAAGTTTACAAATTAATTATCTCATTAATAATTTAAATTTTGTAATGATTTGTAAACTATTTAAAGAAAATATTATTTTCTCTTTCTTTTGGTAAACTTGTTATATTTTAAAGGAAAATAAAAAATTATTTCGATAAACTGCAAAAACATTAAATTTTATTTTCATATTTTAATTTATTTATAGCTAAAGTTTTAAATTTAACTATTTGTAATTAATTATTTTAAAATTTTAGTAATATTTAACAATTCTGTATCATATGCAACTTACATCATCCACATTGCAGTCGTAGTATATTTTAATTTTGTGGCCAAATATCCTACACAAAAATTAATTTTAATATTAAAATTATTATTGTAATAGAATAGTGTCTCTGTAAAACAGATTTGTGGAGGTATTTCATTTTTATAGAAAATTTAAAACGTTTTAAGAAAAAATATTGAGTAGTTTTTTTTAAAAAAATTAAAATTTTAGAGTAAGAGATTTGAAGAATGTAATTATTTTTATATAAAATTTAAAATGTTTTAATATTTTAACAATGTGATTATTAATGAGTATTTATAAAATAAACTAAACATTTCTATTGAAATAAACAAAATAAATTGTATACACTAAAAAAATAGGAAAAGCAAAATAAGATAAATAAAAGAGATGAAATATAAAGTAAATTACCAATACACCAGTTTCAGAATCTCAAAATTAGAGTTTTTGAAGCATTGAGGAGGCAGAAGACACGGTAGAGTGGCGATGATGAAATGTGAAGAGGAACAGTAAAGTAATACACAGTTTCAGAATCTCAAAATTAAGATTTTGGAGGAATAGAGGAGGCGGAATGCACGACGGTAGTGGCAGCCAAGGAAGACTGTGTGCGCCTGTATTTAGACGTTGGGAGGGTCAACAATGAAGGCGTTTGCTCACGCAATGGTGTATCACAACTTTGAACATTTCAATTTCTTCCTCTCTCGTCTTCACTCACTTTGATTTTTGACTCACCGTTAGAGTTTCAGTTCTTCCTCGTGTGCTTGAGAAATATACCTTTGATTTTGAAAGAAGAGGCACCGAAATTGAATTTGCACGCACCTAGGGCTCTGCACAAAGAACAAAAATCAATGAGTGGAATAATCTATCTACGAAGAAGATGATGCAGATAGGGACGATCTTGTAGATGTAAGTTGTCTTTCTCTATGCAAAACTTGGATTGATACAGTTTGAATAATTTTTTGAATATCCCAAACAATATATCATTTTTGTACAACAATGTAGTGGTAGTGTTTCAATCCTTGGTTCCCATCAGATAACTCTAGTTTGTTTTGAGGTTTCTTACTGGAGGTTTTTGGTGGGTTCAACCATCTATAGAAAAAAAAAAAACGCACCAATTGATAAAAGGAGGACCTTCATAGGATTTTCTTAGTTTCTTTTCTTGTTGTAATTCTTTTGTTTTGCCTGCGCATGGAAAGGTTAAACCTTTTTGGTTGATTCATTTGTAATTTTTCATTGAGTTATGAGGTTTTGTTCAATAAAAGTTTCGAATTTTAATTCTCTATAGCAATTGTTTTTATTGTCTAATCTCCTGGAAAACTAGTTTTTGTGAGAGATTGTACTTGAACGCATGATTGAGAGTCTTCCTTGTCTTAAAATTTGGTTTCTTAGTTAGTTCGCATCATTCTAATTAATTAATTTCTTGGGCGCATGATTCAAGAGAGAGGAGATAAGCATTCAAATGGAGTATACAGATGGAACAAAGTGGGTATTGATTAAACAGTAGACGCAGGTTTTACTGGTGAGTTTTAGTTGAATCAGATTGGCGCATGTTCAATCTGGTTTAGCTCTATTGGAGGATTGATAAAGAATTAATCTCTAGAAACCCCGTGAAGAATTCAATGGTGGAAGAACTTGGGGATCAACCGCTCTTTATTTGTTATTTTAATCTCTTTTATATTTTCTGCACAACTATTTCAACTCTTTTTTATTATTATTGTTATTGCTAACTTTTATTGTTTGCAAATAGATTCTAAACACTGATTTTACTATTGGATTCATTGGAAGACGACTTGGGGTCATCTGACAACAATTATACTATCTCTAGTGTTAGATAAGTCTACGCTAGAATCATATTAATTTGATAGCAAAACGACAGTTATTAAATTTGGCGCCATTGCAGGAGAATCCAATTTGATTTTGGTTATCAGTTTTTTTTTTATCTGCATAATTTCTTTTTATTTTCCTAATTTTATTTTCTGCCTATTTAACTTGTGTTTTGTTCTTATTAATTTTTATTTATTTTTTATAGTCTAAAAAAACGAAAATTAAAATAAAAAAAATATAATATTCAATATATTCTTTTATGATATTTGATTTTATTTCTTTATATTATCCTTATCTTATCTTGATTTATCTTTATTTTATTTTCTTTATTTTAATTTTACTTTGATTTGATTTGTTTTTATTTTATTTCCTTATATATGTTATTTTTATTTGTCTTTATTTTATTGCCTTATATCTTTTATTTTATTTTATTTCCTTATATCTTATATTTTTATCTTATTTTGATTTGTGATATTCTATTTTATTTTCCTATATATTATCTTTATCTTATTTTAATTTGTTTTATTTTATTCTCTAATCTTAATCTTATTTTATTTGCTTTTATTTTATTTCTTTATATATTTTATTTTAATCTTATTTTGATTTTATTTTATTTTCTTATATTTGTTATCTTTATCTTGTTTTGATTTGCTTTTATTTTATTTATTTTATATCTTTTATTTTGATTTAGCTTTATTTTATTTTCTTATATATTTTATTTTGATTTGCATTTATTTTATTTTCTTATATCTTTTATTTTGATTTGCCTTTATTATATTTCCTTATATCTTTTATTTTGATTTGCCTTTATTATATTTTCTTATATCTTTTATTTTGATTTGCCTTTATTATATTTTCTTATATCTTTTATTTTGATTTGCCTTTATTTTATATCTTGTTTCTTGCATTTCTTTTCTATAACTATTTTTCTTTAGCATTAAGTGTAGAATTTGCATTAATTTTTTTTTTTAGGATTTTGCATTTAGGGTAGACACTTCAGTTGCTACTCTTTGATTTTTTAAATTGAAAGCAATTCAGGAAAGACTCTGGCTAGGAAAATACTTGGTTTTTAAGTTTGTCCACATGTGACTCACCTCTCTTTCATGTGAGTTTACTTGGTTTGCTTTTAAATTAAAAAAAAAAGTTTACTCTAAGGTGTCTAAAAGATGTTGGTGTCCATAATATATATCCCTTGTGTTCAATTCTAAAATGGAATGAAAATTAGCTGAAGAAATTTACAATTATGATATTCATTATGAGCCATATTTGTAGCAACCTTCACAGTTTTATGAGCAGTCTCTACAACAATGTGAACCATATTTTCAGCAACCTCAACATTTTAATCCATATTGTCAGCAGTCTTATGAGCAACCTCAACAACAACCATATTATTAGCAATACTATTTTGATGAAAGTGAAACTGATGAGAATCAACTAAAGGTGGCTTTTTATAATGAAGAACAAGATCAAGCCCAAGCCCAAGAAGGCCAAAGCCCACAAAAGCCCAAAGACCATCCCATGAAGGGCAAGGCCAAGTTTTAAATAAATATTGTTTAGAAAGGTGCTTAGAGGGAAACATTAGAAACCTCTATTGTTAAAGCATCTTTTAGTCTTTAGTTAAGAGTCTTAGGGGGGGGTGTTAGTAGATAGGTGTAGGAGTAAATAAGGAGGTGCCAAAGTGAGAGAAAGGATCACACCTTCCTCATGCTTTGTTTTAGGCGCAAATTCTAGAAGCTTTTTGGGAGGGAGTTTTTTGAATTTGTGTAGCTTACATTTCAGCACCTTAGGCTATAAATAGAGGTGCTCTCTTTGTAAATTGGAGATTGGAATTAATCTAAGAAAACTCTACTCAAATTTTGAGTGAACTTTGGAGAGCTTTTGGAGCCTTCTTCTCTAGTCTTATCTTGATGGATCAATGGAGTCCTCAAGTGGCGGCATCACTCTTATCTAAGAGCATTCCACACTTCTAGTGGCGAGATCATCCAACATCCTTCCATCTTCATGAGCACTCTCTTCTCCTTCCTTCCTTCTCTTTCAATTGTTCATGTTGTCTTGTGTTCTTGAGTTGTTTGGTTCGGCTTTTCTATTTTTTCCAGCACCTATGTTCTGTTCTTGCCTTTTAATTACACTTTTGTTCGGTTCAAATGTTTGCTTATTCAATTCTGTTCGGTTCCTTTAATTGTACCTCTCTTTGTTGATTCAATTTGACAATATGTGGAGCATCCAAATGAGTTTGGGATTTGGTACTAGTTTTTGGTGAGTTCTTGTCTTAGAACAATGATCCAACTCTAAGAAAAGTGCCTCTATAATGTCCAGCTCAAGGTGATTCCTAAGAATGTCAAGAATCATTCTCTATATGGCTAGTGGAATCACATCAGAAACACAGTTTCAACCATTTTTGCAAACTGATAATATTACCCATAATCTTGAAGAGCCATCTTTGGAGGAGCTGATGAGACAATTAATGGTAAATACAATGAAATCTCAGCAAAGCATAAATGCTAATTTATTAAAATTAGAAGAGAAAGTTGGAACTAACTAGACAAGTTGTCGATATTGCTAAGAATTTTGATGATACATGTGCCACATGTGTTGAGATGAACAAATGCATATCGTCTGATGATATGATTTGCACTGCAGATGTTGGTATTACTACACCAACATCGTCTAATAGAGTTCACAGATGCAACCATACCAATTTTTTTTTACGTTGACCCAGTTGATTTGCAGGTTGTTAAGATCTCTGAAGCATTACCAATTGATGTCCAACCTCCACTGATGGAGGAAAAATCATTGCTTAATCAAGAGGCATTAGACTCTATGACACATGCTGATAAAAATCATTTTGTGCATCATATAAACACTGAGGATGAAAATGTGCTTGAGTTTCAAAGAGATTTTAACTTCTCCAATCCAATTAAATGTACAAATGATGAGATAGATGAGTTTCTTTAGAATGCACTAACTTTTGTCATGCAGATCTTGATAGAGAAGTTGTTGATGTTGCTATACTTGTCGAATCTACTGAAAAAGATTGCGCACTAACATATGACTCTAACATAGTTTTGGAGGTAATATGGAAGAGGAAGAACAGATGTTACCCATCTTTCAAGTAGACACTGCTAGTGGAGAAGAATATGATATTATTCTTCCATCTTTAAAGCTTCAAAGAGTACAACCTCCACTATTTAAGGTGAGGCCCATATCACTCATTCCATCATCTCCACTGGCTACACCTCCTATCATAATTGGAACATTTGAAAGCAACCTCTACCAACCACCACCACCTCCTAACTTATATTTCATTCCATTTCCCACCCCAACTAGACCGTCTACCCTAGTTAGACTGTCTAGCCTTAGACCACCACACTTAGACGATCCCCAAATAGTTAACCATATTAGATCGTCTATATTGAATAAATTTACATCTTCCATTTATACGTTGGACAATATCATCATCCATCCAAGGAAGAAATTGTACCATTTCACACGCCCTCTAGACCCACCCCATTTTTCATCTATTAATTCAAGGCTTACTCGTCATAGCATGTTTGTTTCATATTTTAACAAGGTACTGCATGCCTTGGCAAGACCTTCCAGATATCATCATCTTTGTACTACACTATACGAAGGCCCTTGGCTTATATTATAGAGGAGATGGTTAATAACAGTCCTTTTGCTATCAAATTAATATGATTCTAGCGTAGACTTGTCTAACACTAGAGAGATGATAGTATAATTGTGGTCAAATAACCTCAAGTCGTCTCCCAATGAATCCAATAGTAAAATCAGTAAATCAGTGTTTAGAATCTATCTGCAAGCAATAAAGGTTAACAATAACAATAATAATAAAAAGGGGGTTAAGATAGTTATGTAGAAAATATAAAAGAGATTGAAATAACAAATAAAAAGTGGTTGATCCCCAAGTTCTTCCACCATTGAATTTTTCACAGGTTCTCTAAAGATTAATATTTTCTCAATCCTTCAACAGAGTTAAACCAGATTGAACATGCGCCAATCTAATTCAACTGAAACTCACCAGTAAAGCATGCGTCTACTGGTTTAATCAATACCCACTTTGTTCCATGCGTATACTCCATGAGAATGCTTATCTCCTCTCTCTTGAATCATGCGCCCAAGAAATTAATTAGAACAATGCGAACTAACTAAGAAACCAAAGTTTAAGACAATGAAGACTTTCTATCATGCGTTCTAGTACAACCTCTCACAAAAACTAGTTTTCCAAAAGATTAGACAATAAAAACAACTACTATAGAGAATTAAAAATTGAAACTTTTATTGAACAAAACCTCAGAACTCAATGGAAAATTACAAAAGAATCAACTAAAAAGGTTTAACCTTCCATGCGAAGGCAAAACAAAAAAATTACAAAGAAGAAAAGAAACTAAAGAAAACCCTATGAAGCTCTCCTTTCTCCTTGATGCTTGTGTCTTTTTATAGGCTTTTATGCTCCAAGGATCTTGGGAAAATATTGTAGTTTATATTTTGTTAATAGTTTCTAACTTTCCAGAATTCTTGTATTTTGTAGAAGATTTGCTTCCAATTCTGTTTAAGATATTGTAGATTTTATTTTCTCTTTCTTCTCCTCGAAATTTGTTTCTTATTTTGGTTCAAGAAGCAACTTGGACTTTTGCATAGTTGGCCCATTCACAAAGGTAGATGCTTCCTTCGGATAATTTACTCTAAAAACACAAAATTAACAAAAATAATAGTTAAGGCCCAAATAAATCCAATTATAAGAATATTAATTAAAAGAATGAATTTATTTATTATTATACTCCAATAATCTATGATTAAAGCTATTGAATGTGAACAAATATATGCTCATCAAATACCTCCACACTTATCCTTTTGCACTCCTGGGCAAAACACTCTAAGGTTTAATAAGAAAATGAAAACAATGTAAATAACAAATAGAAAATTCTAAGAATTCATAATGAAAGACATGATATAATTTCAAGAAATCAAGGAATCAAGAAAAATGTGAATGGAAATTCCTATATTTTAATATACAAGTAGGTAATTGAAATCGAAGGTTGAATCAAAATTGACAAAACTTTACTGGACACTCTCAAACTCTCAAGTGTTTAGGGTTTGTATTTACACTCAGCAGTCATGCAGACAAACACTACCATATGCTTAGCAAGACTCTAATATTCACAAAAATAGAAAAACATGCAATCAAAGATCAGGAGGACTTCATAAGGGATGTAATGAGGCTAAGGTAAAAGTAGATAAAGGGGGAAATTAGGCTTAAAAACCATACAAAAACAAATGAGAAAAAGAGGAAAGGTCTAAAAACAAGTGTAAGTATTATGACAATTCAACTCCTCTTTTTATTTCAAGATATCATTTTTTTCATATAATAGACTGTCCATCCAATGTATTAAAGGATCCACTCTTATTTTCTTTATTTTGCTTTGCCTTTTCTTTTTCTTGTTGTATTTCTTTTTTTTTTCTATCCATTTTTTTCTCTTTTTTTTAAACTGAAGAGGTAAACTATGAAAATGAGAGATACACCCCCACACTTATTCAAAAACCTATTCCCAAATAATTTCAAAGCTCCTTTATCTTCTAAGGTAGGGACAAACATGGTTTTTTTGTTTTGAGGCTTCTAATGGGGGTTTAAAATAAGAAAAAGGCTATAGGCTCAAGGGGCTAACAAAAGGATTATCATAAAGGTAAGCTAATATGGCTAGTGGGTTAATTTAAACAAAGAATGCCTCAATCATATCAATTCATGCATGTAAATCACAGTCGTAAAACAAAGAATCAAGCTAAGTTCTAGACTATAAGCAAACATGAGTGAAAACACACTAAAAAGAGTATTAAATGATATATCAATTAAGGCTAAAAAACTCACTAGGGATAGTCTATCAAAAGATTCAACCAAAAAGTTTCTCATAACCAACTTATTTATCAATTTTTAAGAAAATCCAAACAAAAAAGATCAAGAAACCAAGATTTGCTAGAATTATGAAACATGCCAGCCATTAGACGATCCTAAAGAGCTTATGTATTTTAACAGAAGCAAAAAGAAATTCAAACAAATAATAAAAAAAAAACAAAAGATAAATCCTAAACTATGATTCTCCTACCCCATACTTAAATCATACATTGTCCTCAATGTAAAATCAACAAATAAATGTGTATAATAAAAGTGAGAGAAGAAGTACTCCCTCATTCAGCTTGAGGGAAGTGGTAACTGCAACAAATATCTTCAACCATATCCTCTACAATATAAGCTAAGGGCCTTCGCATATTATAACACAAAGATGATGATTGCTAGAAAGTCTGGCCAAGGAATGCAGTACCTTGGTAAACTATGAAACAAACATGTTATGACGAATAAGCCTTAAATTAATAGATGAAAATGGGGTGGGTCTGGAGGGCGTGTGAAATGGTACAGTTTTTCCTTGGATGGATGATGATATTGTCCAACGTATAAATGGAAGATATAAATTTATTCAATATAGACTATCTAATATGGTTAACTGTTTGGGGATCATCTAAGGGTGGTGGTTTAAGGCTAGACAGTCTAGCTAAGGTAGACGGTCTAGTTAGGGTGGGAGATGGAATGAAATGTATATCAGGAGGTGGCGGTGGCTGGTAGAGGCTGCTTTCAAATGTTCCAGTTATGGTAGAAGGTGTAGCCAATGGAGATGATGGAATGAGTGATATGGGTTTCACCTTAAATAGTGGAGGTTGTATTCTTTGAAGCTTCAAGGATGGAATAATAATATCATATTTTTCTCTTCTAGTAGTGTGTACTTGAAATATGGGTAACATCTTCTCTTCCTCTTCTTTTATTACCTCCAAAACTATGTCAGAGCCATCTGCTAGTGAGCAATCTTTTTCAATAGATTCAGAAAGTATAACATCATCAACAATTTCTATATCAAGACCTGCATCACAAGGGTTAGTGCACTCTAAGAACTCATTTATCTATGCCTTTGTACATTCAATTGGACTGGAAAAGTTAAAATCTCCTAGAAACTCAAGCACATTTTCATCCTCAGTGTTTATGTGATGCACAAAATGATTTTTATGAGCATGTGTCATAAAGTCTAATGTCTCTTGATTAAGCAATGATTTTTCCTCCATCAGTGGAGGTTGGATATTAGTTGGTAATGGTTCAGAGATCCTAACAACCTGCAAATCAACTGGGTCAGCATAAAAAACAATTGGTATGGTTGCATCTATGCACTCTGACTCATTAGACAATGTTGGTGTAGTAATATAAGCGTATGTAGTGCAAATAATATCATCAGACGATATGCATTTGTTCATCTCAACACATGTTGCACATGTATCATCAAAATTCTTAGCAATATCGACAACTTGTCTAGTTAGTTCCAACTTTCTCTTCTAATTAGCAATATCGACAACTAGCATCTATGCTTTGTTGAGATTTCATTGTATTTACCATTAATTGTCTCATCAACTCCTCTAAAGAGGGCTCTTCAAGATTATGAGTAATATTATCAGTTTGCAAAAATGGTTGAAAAGGTGTTTCACTTTCATCAAAATAGTATTGTTGATAATATGGTTGTTGTTGAGGTTGCTCATAAGACTGCTGACAATATGGATTAAAATGTTGAGGTTGCTGAAAATATGGTTCACATTGTTGTAGAGGCTGGTCATAAAACTGTGAAGGTTGCTGCAAATATGGCTCATAATGAATATCATAATTTAAAATTTGTTCAGCTAATTTCTATTCCATTTTAGAATTGAAAATAGGGGATATGTACTATGGACACCAACACCTATTAGACGCCTCAAAGCAAAATTTTCTTTTTTTTCTAATTTAAAAGCAAACCAAGCAAACTCCGAGGAAAGAGAAGTGAGTCACATGTGGACAAACATAAAAACCAAGTCTTTCCTAGCTAGAGTCTTCCCTGAATTGCTTTTAATTAAAACAAAAAAATCAAAGAGTAGCAACTGAAGTGTCTACCCTAAATGCAAAATCCTAAAAAAAAAACTAATGCAAATGCTACACTTAATGTTTTTAAAAAAATATGAAAAAAATGCAAAAATAAATATAGAAAAAAACACATAAATAAATAAATAAAAATGGTAGAAAAAGAATAATAACTAAAAGCAGAGAAGATATAAAATAAAGTCAAAACAAAATAAGATAAAGATAAAAGATATAAAGGAATACAATAAAAACAAATAAAAACCAAATAAAGATAAGAGATATAGGAGATAAAATACAATCAAAATAAGATAAAGATAAAAGATATAAAGAAAGAAAATATAAAACAAATAAAAACAAAATAAAGATACAAGATATAAATAAAGAAAATATAAAACAAATCAAAACAAAACAAAGAGAGGAGATATAAGAGATAAAATAGAATAAAATAAAATAAAAAAGATATCCTGAATATTATATTTTTTAATTTTTAATTTTTCGTTTTTTTTTTCATTTATAAAAAAAATAAGAAAAAAAATGTTGAATAGTAGATTTTTTTAGTTTTTTTAATTTTTTTTTCGTTTTTTAGGGTATACTAAATAAATAAAAACTAATAAGAAGAAAACAAAATTTAAATATGCAAAAAAAAAATTAGGAAAAAAAAAATTATATAGATAAAAAGAAAAACCTGATAACCAAAGTCAAATTGGATTCCCCGGCAACAGCGCCAAATTTGATAGCAGTCGTTTTGTTGTCAAATTAATATGATTCTAACATAGACTTGTCTAACACTAGAGAGATGATAGTATAATTGTGGTTAAATAACCTCAAGTCGTCTCCCAATGAATCCAATAGTAAAATCAGTAAATCAATGTTTAGAATCTATCTGCAAGCAATAAAGGTTAACAATAAAAATAATAATAAAAAGGGTTAAGATAGTTATGCATAAAATATAAAAGAGATTGAAATAACAAATAAAAAGTGGTTGATCCCAAGTTCTTCCACCATTGAATTCTTCACAGGTTCTCTAAAGATTAATCTTTTCTCAATCCTCCAACAGAGCTAAACTAGATTGAACATGCGCCGATCTGATTCAACTTAAACTCACCAGTAAAGCATGCGTCTACTGGTTTAATCAATACCCACTTTGTTCGATGCGCATACTCCATGGGAATGCTTATCTCCTCTCTCTTGAATCATGTGCCCAAGAAATTAATTAGAATGATGCGAACTAACTAAGAAACCAAAGTTTAAGACAAAGAAGACTCTCAATCATGCGTTCAAGTACAACCTCTCACAAAAACTAGTTTTCCAAAAGATTAGACAATAAAAACAACTGCTATAGAGAATTAAAAATCAAAACTTTTATTGAACAAAACCTCAGAACTCAATGAGAAATTACAAAAGAATCAACCAAAAAGGTTTAAATTTCAATGCGGAGGCAAAACAAAAGAATTACAAAGAAGAAAAGAAACTAAGAAAATCCTATGAAGCTGTCCTTTCTCCTTGATGCTTGTGTCTTTTTATAGGTTTTTCTGCTCCAAGGATCTTGGGAAAATATTGTAGTTTATATTTTTTAATAGTTTCCAACTTTCCAATTTTGTTTAAGATATTGTAGATTTTATTTTCTCTTTCTTCTCCTCAAAATTTGTTTCCTGTTTTGGTTCAAGAAACAACTTGGACTTTTGCATATTTGGCCTATTCACAAAGGTAGATGTTTCCTTTGGATAATTTACTCTTAAAACACAAAATTAACAAAAATAATAGTTAAGGCCCAAATAAACCCAATTATAAGAATATTAATTAAAACATTGGATTTATTTATTATTATAGTCCAATAATATATGATTAAGTTTTTTGAATGTGAATAAATATATGCTCATCAATGGTTGAAGAGATTTATTGCAGTTGCCACTTTCCTCAAGCTGAATGAGGGAGTACTTTTTCTCTCACTTTTATTATACACATGTATTTGTTGATTTTACATTGAGGACAATGTATGATTTAAGTGTGGGGAGGAGAATCATAGTTTAGGATTTATCTTTTGTTGATTTATTTTGTGTTTTTTATTTTGTTTTATTTGTTTGAATTTCTTTTTTCTTCTGTTAAAATAAATAAGTTCTTTAGGATCGTCTAATGGCTGACATGTTTCATAATTCTAGCAAATCTTGGTTTCTTGATATTTGTTGTTTAGATTTTCTTAAAAGTTGATAAATAAGTTGGTTATGAGAAACTTTTTGGTTGAATCTTTTGATAGACTATCCCTAGTGAGTTTTTTAGCCTTAATTGATATATCATTTAATACTCTTTTTAGTGTGTTTTCACTCATGTTTGCTTATACTCTAGAACTTAGCTTGATTCTTTGTTTTACAACTGTGATTTACGTGCATGAACTGACATGATAGAGACATTCTTGTTTAAATTAACCCACTAGCCATATTAGCCTACCTTTATGATTATCCATTTGTTAGCCCCTTGAGCCTATATCCTTTTTCTTATTTTTAACCCTCATTACAAGCCTTAAAACAGAAAAACCATGTTTGTCCCTACCTTATAAGATAAAGGAGCTTTGATATTATTTGGGAATAGGCTTTTGAATAAGTGTGGAGGTGTATCTCATTTTTATAGTTTACGTCTTCAAATACAAAAAAAAAATAGAAAGAAAAAAGATACAACAAGAAAAAGAAAAGCAAATAAAAAATAAGAGTGGATCCTCTAATACATTGGATTGGTTGTCTACTATATGAAAAAAAAATGATATCTTGAAATAAAAAGAGGAGTTGAATTGTCATGATACTTACATTTGTTTTTAGATCTATCGTCTATTGTTCCTTTGTTTTTCTATGGTTTTTAAGCCTAATTTCCCCCTTTTACCTTAGCCTCATTACATCCCTTATGAAGTCCTCTTGATATTTGATTGCATGTTTTTCAATTGTTGTGAATATCAGAGTCGTGATAAGCATACAATAGTGTTTGTCTGCATGGGTGATGAGTGTAAATACAAACCCTAAACACTTGAGAGTTGGAGAGTGTCCAGTGAAGTTTTGTCAAATTTGATTTAACCTTTGATTTCAATTACCTACTTGTATATTAAAATATAGGAATTTCCATTCACATTTTTATTGATTCGTTGATTTCTTGAAATTATATTATGTTTGTCATTATGAATTCTTAGAATTTGCTATTTGTTATTTGCATTGTTTTTCTTTTCTTTTTAAACCTTAGAGTGTTTTGCCCAGGAGTGCAAAAGGATAAGTGTGGGGATATTTGATGAGCATATATTTATTCACACACAATAATCTTAATCATAGATTATTTGACTATAGTAATAAATAAATCCTTTGTTTTAATTAATATTCTTATAATTGGGTTTATTTGGCCCTTAACTCTTATTTTTGTTAATTTTTTGTTTTTAGAGTAAATTATCCGGAGGAAGCATCTACCTTTGTGAATGGGCAAATATGCAAAAGTCCAAGTTGCTTCTTGAACCAAAATAGGAAACAAATTCCGAGGAGAAGAAAGAGAAAATAAAATCTACAATATCTCAAAAACAAAATTGGAAGCATATCTTCTGCAAAATACAAGAATTATGGAAAGTTGAAAACTTGGAAACTGTTAACAAAATATAAACTACAATATTTTCCCAAGATCCTTGGAGCAGAAAAGCCTATAAAAAAACACAAGCATCAAGGATAAAAGGAGGAGCTTCATAGGGTTTTCTTAGTTTCTTTTCTACTTTGTAATTCTTTTGTTTTGCCTCAGCATGGAAGGTTAAACCTTTTTGGTTGATTTCTTTGTAATTTCCCATTGAGTTATGAAGTTTTGTTCAATAAAATTTTCGATTTTTAATTCTCTATAGCAGTTGTTTTTATTGTCTAATCTCCTGGAAAACTAGTTTTTGTGAGAGGTTGTACTTGAACGCATGATTGAGAGTCTTTCTTGTCTTAAACTTTTGTTTCTTAATTACTTCGCATCATTCTAATTAATTTATTGGGCACATAATTCAAGAGAGAGGAGATAAACATTCAAATGGAGTATACGCATTGAACAAAGTGGGTATTGATTAAACAGTAGACGCATGTTTTACTAGTGAGTTTCAGTTGAATCAGATCGACGCATGTTCAATCTGGTTTATGATTGATAAAGAATTAATCTTTAGAGACCCTGTGAAGAATTCAATGGTGGAAGAACTTGGGGATCAACCACTTTTTATTTGTTATTTTAATCTCTTTTATATTTTCTGCACAACTATTTCAACCCCTTTTTATTATTATTGTTATTGCTAACTTTTATTGCTTGCAGATAGATTCTAAACACTGATCTACTGATTTTATTATTGGATTTATTGGGAGACGACTTGAGGTCTTCTGACCACAATTATACTATCATCTCTCTAGTGTTAGACAAGTCTACGCTAGAATCATATTAATTTGACAGCATAACGACAACAAAAAGTTAATAAATTTAAATGGTCTTATCTAAATAAAATATTTGAATTTTTTTCAAAATAATTAAAAAGAAGATTTAAATTAAATATATTTGAATGTTTAAAATTAATTTTTTCAATTCCAATATATAAGTGATTAGTACTCAATATTTTGAGTGTTTGGTAGTTGAGTGTTATATTTAAGTTTAAGCAATTGGAATGAGTGGAATATTAAGTTTGTAAAAATATAGTAAATATATAATAAAAATTTTATAGTAATTTTATAATTTATTATATAGAAATAATATTTATGTGTGTTACAGGGATGGTTTATATCTTATGAAAATGAAGAAGTATTGCAAAATTTTGAAGTATTTTATTTGTTGAGAGGTGATGATATTTTTTTTTCTTTATTCAACTCAATTGGTAAATTTAGAAAAAAAATTTAAATCAATTAAGTTGAATTGAGTGAAATACTACATACATTTTAAATTAAATGAAACCACTTATATTTATATAAATACAAATGTTTAGTTGATCTTTTTATATCTTATTGTTATGATACATATTAATACTTTTAAAAAAGTTCAATTAATATTTATCTTCTATAACATTAAAAATTTTAAGCAATAATTGTTTACATAAATTGTACTAACTAAGGTCCTGACCGTATGAACGAGTACATTTTGGTCTCCTAAAGCAATTATCACCTAATCATTAGTTTAACACACTTAATTAGTACCTAATGTCAAACTTAATAGTGATATTCATGCTAATCAGATCTAGCAACTCATAGACTCAACTTGACTCTATAAATAGGTCGAGAAGATCCAATCCAAAGTATGCATTTAATAACATTTATTACTCACAATTACTAAATATTGACTTGAGTTTTGGAGGACCTTTTGCAGGTAACCCCCTCCCCCATCGAGACCTTTTCGAAGCCTAAAGCAAAGAGACACAGGTATACAAGACTCAAAGGATAGTCCATACAAGAACATAAGTAATTCCATGTCATATGATATAATAGTAAATTTTTATGACTATGTAATTTGGAACAACCTCTACTAAAAAATTCATGAAAATGACTTTATTAATTATCCACAAGAAGACACAAGCTATTTTGGATGAGTTATTATTCTTTCGTAAATAAATTATTTTAGAGTAAAATCTAGTTTTGATGTTTGCAATAGATGATTTTAAAAATAATAAAGGTTAAAAAAATTTATTTTAACTTTTTAGTTTCATTTTATCAATTTCAGTATTTCTTTACACTCTTTCTTATATTTTCTCTCTAAAATTCAAATTCCATTTTTCATCTTTTCTTTGATCAAAAGTTGCATTGTAAAAACAATAAAATTAGGATGTTTTAATTCTATCATATTTTGTTTTAGAGTAAGTTTTCTTTTCTCTCATATCTCAAAGTTCTATTTCTTTGTAAGGTTTACATGAAATGGATATAGGTCTTACATGTAACATCTAAGAAAATTAGAACAATATTTACTAATCTAGGTTAACAATGACATGTTTTGTTTGTGAATCAGGTTTCCTAAGGACAAGTTAGAGTTAGAATTAGGGGCCTAAACAAGAGGGGAGTGAATTTTTTTGAAAGATTTTCGCAAAGATTGAAGGTAGAGTGAAGAACTATGAAGAATGAATCAATTGATTTTTTGTTCAACTCAATAAAAGTTCATTTTTAAGTTTGTTTCCAGAAAATCAACCAGTTGTTTTCACGAAACAACCAGTTTCTTATACCAGCAAAATGCAAAACAATGTTAAAACAGTGTATGAATGTAGGGATAGAGAAAATCACACAAGATGTTTATACTGGTTCACTTTTAACCAAAAGTTACATCTAGTCTCATCTAACCACTGTGAATTCACTATGTAATCAAACCTAGATTACAAAACACACACCAAGGGTGATGATTTTGAACCCCTCAAGATCACACACCACTCTTTGGCACCACACAGTTTCCAGGAAACACCTTTCTTGAAACTGCCTTACACTCCAATACAAAAATACAATGTTTGAATAAGAAGAGGAATAAAATACACCTGGGTAAATCAAAGCTTAAATTTTTGTTAAGGTTCTCACAAAAAACAACTAGTTGATTTATCGAAACATCTGGTTGATGTTGTTTGATAGCAAAGCCAAAACAAAGCTAAGCTTTTCCAAACCATTTTAAAATCCACTAAGTGTCAACAACAGGTTGATTAGACAATTCAACAGGTTGAAATTTTACACCCTTTTAGAAAACTCATCTTTTCAAAAAAGTAAATATACAAATGAACTTGGATCATCTTAAGGAGTGAATAAACAAGTTAAAAACTACTAGACAACACACACCTAACAACAAGGTCTTCAAGATTTCCACATGGATTTGGAGACATCAAAGCATCCTATTCAACAGTTAGGACCTTCCTAACATAACCTAACTTTGAAATCTTTCTTTAAGGAGTCAAAATAGATTGAAGAAGGGTTGATATATTTACTTAATTTCAATTGAGTTGGAATTTTGATGATAATTAAAAATATGAGAGCTTAATATAATGTTAATTCTTGGATTTGAAATGGTATATGAATGAGTTGTTTTGAGGTTTTATGTTAACATGTTTCAAAAGTGAAGGAAATCAGTTTTTGAAAGTAGGTAATTGAAAAAATGAGTCTTTGAATTTGATGTTGAGATTGAAATAGAATTTGATGGAGTTAAATATTTTTTGAACCTTTGAATAAATTAGTATGCTATTCTGTTTTGCTTTTGAATTTAATTTTTAAGTAACCATATGGTATTAGAGATAGTCTTTTAAGTTATAACCATCTTATTGATGATAAATGCAATTTGGACTTGGGATATGTATTTGGGAATATAAACATTTATTTATGATATGAAATATAAAACAAATGTATGTTGATATTTTATTATGTTGGAAAGCTTAAGAGATATTTTAGATTATTTTCATGACAAACAAGTTTTACATTTTTGTATAAATTTATATTTCAGGTGTTTTTATCCAAATGACACATTCTTACTCAAGTGAAAATAAGGGCAAGACTAAGTTCTCTTTCCAATGTGCATTACAAGAAAATCATGAAATAGAAATCAATTTTAGAGACAAAAAATAATTAGTTGCTATAATGACTAAATAAGAGACCATTTTAGAGACTAATAAAAATTTTGGTTTCTAAATTAGTTTCTATTATTTTTAAATGGTTTCTAAATTGGTATCTAATTAGAAACAAAGGTTTTTGCTACCAAATTTAGAATCTAAATAATTGGTAGTTAAAACATTGGTAGCTAATTAGATACTAATTTAGAAACTATTTAACAATAATAGAAACTAATTTAGAAACCAAATTGTTTCTAGTCTCTAAAATGGTCTCTAATTTAATTACTATAGCAATTAATTATTTTTTATCTCTAAAATTGGTTTCTAATTGATGATTTTCTTGTACTTGTGGTTTTTCTTGAAGTGAAATTTTCGTGCTCAAGCGAATATAAAAGTGATACAAATATCATTTTTTGGGAAGAATTGTTCCTTAATCCATAATATTTCGCTCAAATGACACTATATATGATAATTTGTATATAATTGAAGGATTTGTGATTTGTGTTTATATAGTGAAAAATGAAGTGAATTATATTTACGATGTATTTTTAAGTTGTATATACTTGATCATATTATAAACAAAATGTTGAAATATATAATTGGATGGATATTGATATGCAATTAATTATATATATATATATATATATATATATTTATTGATTTATGATTTTATAGTTACACATTGAGGTATTACATTCCTTTCTAGGTGTTGTGATGAGAAGAAATATTTGAGATGATATCGTAATCTTTAAAAGTTAAGTATTAAGCACAAGACTCATTAAAAAAAAAGAAATATCCTAGTTGCACTAGTAGTATGAGAAACAATCGAAGTATATTATCAATGTAGATCCAACATCAAACTGATGCATTATTTCACCCTCAAATAAAGGAGTTGAGGACATATTCCAATATACTTTTAATCTCTACTAGAATATGCTTAATATTAATATTAGTCTTTCAAAATTATGAAGAGAAAAATATTATTAAATTATTTTATGGATGTATTTATAAAATATGTGTATCTTTTATAAGTATTGAATTTTATAATACTATCTGACTGTGTGTTATTACTACAAGGGCCCTATCATCATCCAGTGTTAAGAAAAATAATAAATAAGTTAATTAATTGAAATTTACTACAATACCTTACATTGATATTCTTCTCTTCATAATTGTTGTGCATTAAATAGTTACTCTTCCACCTAAGTATACGTATAAAACAAAAGGGTTTAACAACATTCTCTCACCTAATTAATTTGTGATTAATAATAAAATAATTTAAATAAGGTGAGCATTTATTTCAAATAGTATTTTCTCACCTAATTAATTTGTAACTAATAATAAAATAATTTAAATTAATGGAAGGATTTATTTCTTATAATATTGGAACGAAAGTGTAATTATTATAGTGAAATAAGCAATTAACAAGTTGATTTGGAAAACGAGTTAAAAAAAAGCTTAAAAAACACATAATTGAAAATGAGAAAGTACACCGTATGAAAAATAAATAAAAATGAAAATTATTAAAATATTAAAATACTTTTCCATAAATAAAATATTATAAGACTTCAAAAACAATTAAAAATAAAATTACAAATACCTTCAAAATATATTTGAGTAGTAAAAAGAGAAAATTTATATGAAAAGTATTAATAAACATGTCTTATTTTATCACTTGTTAGATTCAAATGATTTACTCTCATAAAATCTAGGCACATTGAATGACACTTATATTAAGTTTTAACGACAACAAATAAAAGTTTTGAAGTGCTAATGATATATTCAGGTAAAAAAAAAATATAGGAATTCACTCCTTCAATAAAATACCAACAAAACTTCTAGCAAACTATACATAGACAAAGTATGAAATCTGTAGGATGAGTGTACATGCCTAAGAGTTATAAAAGAGTACAACCTATAAAAATATTTAACATTTTTTTTCATTTTTTTCACATTAAATCTAACATCTTGTAAGTTATAATTTGAAGGGTTGTGTTCTGCATTTACTTTTCTTGGTGTTTATAATAGACATAATCAAATTAGAGACTAACAAAGCTAAATATCAATTGTCATTAGTAAATGGATATTACTGAATTTGTTATATCGTGGTCTAATAAAGCCAACAAACTCTTGAGCTCTACATAACTCTGATATCATATTAAAAAGTATATTTAAATTTAATTCAACCTTATAAAACCGACTTAGAATGTGATGTTTGTGGTCACTTATATACTATGAAATGTTCTTATCTCTAGTCGATGTGAGATCTCCAGCAACTGAGACTCTATTAATCAATATTGAAGAAAAAAATAATTCGTTACTTCCTATTAGTGTATGATGTGTTTGTTTTTTTTTACATTGTATATAAAAATTTATGTTAAAGTTAAGATTGATAAAATGAATGAATTTGTAATGACCTAACTATTGAGACCCAAAAATTCTTGTCTAGAACCATTAGAATATCACTCGGTGGATAAAATTTTAAATGATAACAAATATGAAGATATATTAGATATTTTTGTAGCTATTATAACATCAACTTCTGATGTGCGTTCTATATGATTATTTGCACTTTAAATCGTAATTATAAATGTTTTCTTTTACATAAAGAAAATATAAAGAGTGAAGTTTATATTTGAACATATGTGGTATTATTTTACATATAAGGAAACTAATTATTACGAAGTGGACTTTAAGCCTAACTCAACTCCATAAAACCGGCTTATTGGGTTGAGGTTTGCACCCACTTATATACAATGAAAGGCTCTAATCTCTAGTCGATGTGGGATCTCCAACACACCCCCCTCACGCCGAGACTGCCAACTCATGCGTGGGACTATATATTTTGGGTGGTCCGATAGCGGCCCGATAGTGGGTGGCACGATAGGCCCAACACAAACACTCGCTAGAATAGGCTTGAAATGGCTCTGATACCATATTACGAAGTGGACTTTAAGCTTAACTCAACCCCATAAAACCGGCTCGATAAGGTGAGGTTTGCACCCACTTATATACTATGAAAGGCTCTAATCTCTAGTCGATGTGGGATCTCCAACACTAATGATTTCAAAAGGAAGTGCAACATTCCATTCTTAATGTTAGACAAAATAAAATAAAAAATAAATAAATATATATATATATATATATATATATATATCAAGTCATATCAACACAAAATATTTGTGTTTACATTATCAAACATAAAGAGATTTCATTGTTAAAAATTACACCAATAAATTGTTACATATATTGAGTATTAATGTCACTTCACCCTTTATTACCCTTTATTAGATAGTATAAATCTTCACCAACACTCATAATCTAATATCTCTCATCTATAGAATTAACTTGAACTATCACTAGAGTTTAATTATTTTGTTGAATTCCTTAACTTAATATTCACATTATATTTCATCAACTTAGTAGCATCTCCTTTGTAACTACTAGCTTTTCACATCATACTATAAATAGTTTATTGAAATCCATCACATTTAGTCATAATCACATTTCAACACATTAAGTAAACGAAAATTATATAAAGCATTAAAACTATTTTAATACACCATACATTATCTTTTAGAAACTAATTAAAATAGTGAAATTAAACTTTTGACGGCTAAGGAATATCTCTTGAGTGATATTTTTTTAGTAGGAAAGAGAATTTATATTGAATTGTCCTCGTTCAAATGATTTATCACTCCTTGAGCAATGATACTCATCACTAGGGGAGAGAGAATTGCTACAACGATATTCGTACTCTAATGATCAAATATCGCTTGAGTGACTTGTAGGTGTTGTAGCGACATTCTACCTAAAAGATAGAAAATTAGTACTACTTTCTCATTTAAATGATAAGTTATCACTTTGAATGATAAGACTCTTTGCTTGAGTGAGTAAATTTCAAAACATAGCTCAATTTTGAATATCATATATCACTTGAGCGACCAAAGTACTCCTTGAGTGATACACTATAATGTTTTTATAAAAAACCAAAATTTAAACATTTTATTTTAAAACTCTGTACAATTTTATTCAAAATTAAACATATATTCATCCAAATAGTATAAGATGTCAAATTTATCCAAAACATTAAATCCAATTCAAAACTAGCTTTTATGTTCTCAAAACTATAAACTTAACTAGAACCAGTTTTCTAAACATTCATTATCGTGACAAACATTCAATCCAAATCATAAAATAAAATTTCAATTTTATCAGCTCAACATATCTACAATTCACTAAAACAAATTATAATAAAACAATTTAACTAATTCTCATTCAGGTTTACAATCCAAACAATTTTTTAAAATAACTACATCATTAACATTTTGGTTCCAAAATATACATAAACTCCTTAAACTAATAATAAAATTCTAAATCTAAGTTAACTTTCTTTACTTAGAAATTTCTTACTCTCCAAAATATCTAAATCTAGAAACAAAAGATAAATTGAGATATCCCTTAAATTGGTATAAGGAAATCAAATTTAACAATGTTACATACCCGTGTCAACTCAAATACCACATGTATGAGAACAAATATAATAAAGACTTCAAAGATGATTTTTTTTTAATTATATTCAAATTTCTTTTTAATCAATTTGGACTTGTTTTTGAGTTATATCTACCTTATTAGTTCGGAAAGAGTACGTTTAAAATTTCTAAATATAAGATAGAGAAAAATTAATATTAAGAAATGAATTTCAAGTTAAACTTTTCAATTTTACAAAGTGAGTAAAATTTACACACCACTAGTATATTATATTAAGTAATGTCCTTATTTCTAGCCGACGTGAGATTTTCAATAGAAAAAGAAATTACACAATTCATATTTAAGAGAAGTTATAAATAAATAAAATAAAATAATTTAATTTCTATTTATAACTTAAAACACGATTATCATTTTACATGAACTTCAAACCGTCCATTTTAATGCTCATAGAAAAATATTCTTGCATAATTGAAATTATGTTAATACTTAAAATATTTATTCGTTTATTTTTTTTAATTTAAATCGTCATTTTGCATAATTGAACTTATATTAATACTTAAAATATTTCTTTATTTTTCTAATTTAAATAAATTTTTTAATGTTAATGATAATAAACATCAATATAAGTAATATCAGGAAATTTGATTCTATCATTCGGACTTACATTTGTGCTAGAAGTATTCCACTACGTTACACCAAATATCACTTTCCATCAATTGGGTAAGCCTATCCTAAATGGATCGGGTATTTAAGTTCAATTTTCAAGTTAATAAATATTTTAAAAATAATGGCTTAATTATTATGTATAAGTATTAATAACTATATAATTAATTAATAAAAACATCTCTTCCACATGAACTATCAATAATTGAATTTATATTTTATAAAAATAAATATTATTTTAAATAAAAGCAATATAAACATATTTATTTCAATAGATTAAAAATGATTTTTACTAAATAAACTGTTTCCACTAAATTGTATTTTACCTTTTCAAACTTTATTGATCAAAGTGTTTATAGACCTCTTCAGTCAGGTTAAGAAACACGTTAAATTCTCCCAAACAATGTTTAATAAAAGCGTAAAAGTTATCTATATATAAGTTGAAATATTTTATACATGAAACATGTAATGATGTGAAAATTCATGTTATTAAAAAGTTTATTATATATACACTGTAAGAAAATAATGAAATAAAAATTAATTTTAAAGACAAAAAATAATTAGTTGCTATAAGAACTATAAATTAGAGACCATTTTAAAAATTAAAAAAAAATGGTTTTTAAATTAGTTTTTATTACTATTAAATAGTTTCTAAATTGTAGTTAAAACCTTAATAGCTAATTAGATACCGATTTAGAAATTATTTAATAATAATATAAATTAATTTAGAAACCATTTTTTTTTTCAATTTTTAAAATTGTTCATGATTTTAATTTTGTTGTAGTGATATATTTGACAAACTCAACTCATATTTAAAATCATAATAAAATACTAATATCTGAACTAACAACACTATAACTCCATAGTTCAATTTCCAAAACATCATCATGGTAAGTAGTAATTAATATATAAAAAAAAGTTACTAATAGCAAAATAAGAACATGATCAAACAGTAAATAAATAAAAAAATCCATAAACAAGTTTTAAGAAAAAAAAGAAGAATCATAGATTTCTTAAAAAAATATACTATTCTTAAAAAGGAAAAAATATTTTAAAAACATAAACTCTTATTAGGTTATTGGTTTCTATGATCTTATTGAACCAACCTATATCAATCTGAATAAACCAAGTTAAATGTATTTAGAATTTGATCTCATTTTAAATGTATTTATAATTTGATCTCACAGATTCATTCAATCGAGTTAACAACGCACTACAAGAAAATTGATAATAGATAATTAATAATTAATTAAATACTAACTAAAAACTAATTTATAAATTTTATTAATAATACAAATTATTTTAGATGTAAAATTTAAGAAGGAATAGTTTGATGGTTTTAAATGGTAAAAATTTTAAATTTTTTATAAATAATTTAAAGTTTTATAATTTCTCTTTTCTAAACTTCTCGTATCTTCTTTCTCCTTCTTCATTCTTTTTTATTTTATTTTTTTAATGGTTTTGTTTTTATTTCACCACTCTTTACTCTCTCTCATTTCTTTCTTCTCTTTTATTAATTTTCTTCCATGTCTCCCTCCCATCCTTTCCCTTCAATCTTTATTCTCTCTATTCATATTCATTCATGTAAATGATCAATATTTTTATTTTAAAACTATTAATTGTTAATGATTAATCACTGTAGTTTACTGATTAATGACTATTTAAAAATGGAATATGGCATTCCTTTTGGTGTTTGATGATAGGTCATTCATTCCCTCACAATCAGAAATCGTAATCCTATCCAAGACGAATGGTGGCTTAAGAAAATGCATGAGCATATATATATTATTCATCCAACAACAATAACATTCACTTATTCTATGGCTGACAATATGCAAGGCATCAAATCTTTTGTTCTAAAATACATAACATGGAATAGTTAGATTCGCATGACGTATTTTTGGGGTCAATGAGTTATGGTAAGGGTAGGAAAAAAAATATAACTTTTTCAATTCTATTCATAGTTATCTAAATTAATATTATTTTTAATTTATTTAAATGAGTTTATCTTAAATCTAAATTCATATTCATATTTTTGAACTTTAAGTTTAGCCCATTTAATTAGATATGGATTAAATATAAATTAGATATATTTTTTATTATCTAAAATGGATTTTGGCTTAGATTTTGACTTGACCTGGACTCAGGTTGAACGAGTCAATCTCGGCCTATGTTTAGCTAAGTCAGTCCAAGCCCATGTTAATCTAAGTCGGTCCGATGTCAAGTTGGTCCGGACCGATATAGACCAGAGTCGGTCCGGGTCGATGTTGAGCCAACTCGGCCCGGGCCAAATTTGAGTCGAGTCAGTCGGGCCCATGTCAAGCATAATCAGTCTGAGCCGATATCAATCCGAGTTGGCCAGGGCCGATGTCGAGCCGTGTCTGCTCAGGCCGATGTTGAGACAAGTCGGCCTGGGACCATTCCGAGCCGAGGTTGAATCGTGTCCACCCGGGCCGATGTGGAGCCAAGTCAGCCCGAATCGATGTCAAGCCGAGTCAACCTGTGCCGATGTCGAGCTGAGTCAGCCCGTATCGATGTCAACCCAAGTCGACCCGGGCCCATTTCGAGCCTATGTCGAGCTGAGTCAGCTCGGGTCGATGTCGAACCGAGTCGACTCGGACCGATATTGAGCTGAGTCGGTCCAGGCCCATTCGAGTGGATGTCAAGCCCAGGTTGTTGTTGGTTTGGGATGATGTTGACCCAATATCGAACCGAGTCAACCTAGGTCGATGTCGAGCTGAGTTGGCCCAGGCCGATGTTGAACCGAGTCAACCAGGACCGACGTCGAGCTGAGTCGGCTCGGGTCCATTCAAGTCGATGTTGAGCCCGAGGTGATGTTGGCCCGAGGCAACCCGAGGTGACACTAGCGCAGAAATGCTAAACAAGTGCGGTTATTTTACATTTACAAATGCGACTATAGAGCCGCATTTGATCAGCACACATTCGTAATTCAGAGAGATACAAATGCGACTTTGGTAAATAACCGCACTTGTAAATAATGTTTTTTTTTTAGTGCAATTTGTTTTGTCCCAAAACCATATAAATTAACATGTATATTGATCAAGATGTACCCAGCTAGACAAATACATAAATATAGAGATAAATTCAGAGAATCAAAATGTACATTACAAACCTACACTATTGATCAGCTATCCTAGAGTTATAAAAATTTATTAAATATGTGAACCAAAAATGTCTCACATATGACATGACTTCTGAATTCATTGGTATTTCTTCCGTGAATAACTGCATTGCAAAATATAGTTAACATAAATTAGTTTTTAGATACATATATGTTCAAGAATTATAAAAATGATTTAACATATCATGTTACCTCTTTCCAACCAGTTTTAACACCTAGTCTTATAATGGTAATCATCCATTGCATAATGTAATAGTCACATTCATAGATTCATGGTTGTTTATTACACTATAATTCAATAAAAAGTAAAAGTTAGTATATTGATAAACAATGATAAGAAAAAGAAAGAAATTACAAACCTTTATTCTTATCCAGTTCAAATTATTTGAACTGGATCGACCTTTTAGGATGTTATATCCACGCCATGAACTGGTTAATACAAAAAACCTCGTTAGTAGATGGTTAATTAGTAACATACAAAGTAAAGTTTATAGTGTACTTACGTATCAATGATATTCTCAAAAATTGTGGGTATCTTCTTGTGTAGGGGACAAAAACACACAGCAGTCTTATCAACCATTGATAAGACAAGTAACTGCCAATGATGCCTATATCATCCATGAAAAGAGTTAGTAAATATTTAAAACATGAAATAGTAATAATTGATGACATATAATTAAACTTAGTCATTAATATAAGGGTATAAATAAATTTGTTTTCCCTCTTTTTCCAGGGTGTTAGTGATGTATGCTTGAGTCTCATATGACCTTGGTCCAACGAGATTAATATATGCATGATCTAAGAATCCATACACATTTTTCTTCCCCTCAGTGAGACAGACTCCATGCAAAAACATACAAGTTATTAGTTAAAGCATAATCAATAATAATTAAACATAAAGTAAATTGAAAAATAGGTAAAGATACTTACATCATAAAAAATTGAATTATATTTATATTGAGCTCCTGATTCCCAGATACAAATTCTAATAAATCTGTGTTGTACATCATCAGTGGCAGTTCAGTGTTTATTTGAAAAAACATATCATCCCACAGACTGCAAAAGGTTAATTACCAATCTGACTAGCAATTAGACCTAAGGAAGCTATAGGATCGTCAACTGGAACCTCACGCTTCTTCTCCGGACTTGGTTTGCGAAAAGGTTTTTACAAGATAAAGAACATTTGTATTAAATTATATGTAATATATAAATATAAATAAAAATTAATATAATGAAATGAAATTATTACATGAGGTTAGGGCATAAATCGAATGAGGTCTTTGGGCCAGACAACGAATGTCTGAAATGCATCGGCCACAGTGGTTACCTCATCTGAAGGTAGTGGAACACGAACATCAGGTACTCGTACTTTTTCAACTGTTACCTTCACCACATCAGGGGAGAGAGGAACGTTATGTAAGGTGGTGGCCTCTTCATAGACTTTTCCAAGGGCCACCACCCGAGGAAGCTTGTCGACCGCTACCAGTAGCTCACATTCCCTCGTTTGCCCAATGATATCATCCCCTGACGTTGTAGGAGCCGCACAACTCCCCTTTGTGCTCTTGGGAGTGGGACTAACAAGGGGTTGAATCGGCTCAGCACAAAGTTGTTCCGATAGAAACTCTTGTCGCATTCGATCATTCTCCTTTCTCATCTCTAGCCGCATCAGATTAATCTATTTTCTCATCTCCATTAATTCTTCACGTATCTTAGTCTTCATTTGAGTTTCGCTCTCTTTGCAGGAGGAGGATGACTGTCGTTCTGAAACTCCAAAATATAGTTTAATTCCAACCCCTTGTCCAACTGCACGAACACGACCACAGTGCTCAGGTCGTCCAATTGCTTCAACCAAGATATCGTGACGACCTTCAGAAACAAATTTACCGTCAGATTCCAAGGAATCCTGCAAGAGACAAAAATCATACAAGTTTTTAATATAATTAATGCTTTAAAATAAATGAAAATAACTAAAAATAACTTACAATTTTTTCGATGATAACCCCGGATTGCTCAGAACTTGGTGCACCCGACTTTTTAATTCGGGCTCTCTTCCATTTTACATGGCGAAAAGGTGGTGATGGAGGAGAAGTGACCCCTGTTTCCACATTCTCAGACGACGTCCCCTGTTTAGATTGCTCCTTTTCCACCATCAGTGCTTGCTCAAGTTTTTGATACTCTGAACGAGAGAGCTATCTCTTCAAAGCTATCTCTTGAGCTTTCTTCCGACGATCCTGTCATAATTGAAATAAACAAAGTGAAGTAAATAGGATAAACTTATTAATGTTATATAAATAAAAAAAAGTTAAGTTACTTCACTTACCATCCAAGCCTCATTTTCACGGCTTTCTTTAAAAAGACGTCATGTCTCTTCATCAATATGTTTGTACTTTAAACATGGATTTTCGTCTTTAAGGTCGCCAAAAACGTATCTCGAAGTCAGTCTTGACTTAAAGGTACGAAATTTAAGTCCGATATTGGATATAATCTTTGATCGAAGCGGTTCCACATCAGGAATTTCAAAGTTTACCTGGAAAATAACATCACCAAATTAGAATTAATCAATGAATATTAAAAACCATTATGTCAAAATGTAAAGCTTACCAGAACATCCTCTCAGATCATGTTCCGATCGACCTCTGACACCTCATCCCATGAATTAATCAAAATGGAGAGCCTCTCACGAGAAACAACTCCAAGATAGCTCATAAACTCATCTACTTTAGGACCAAAAGCCACTCCAGTGTTGACATCAATGTGTCAACACGTGTCTTCTCACCAGCAGCACGTCTCAATGCGAGACGCTTCAATCTAGTAGGTCCTCTGCTGCCTTATCCGGATCGAGGTCTGATTGGGGTCTGATAAGAACGCCTGTGGTGCCATGAATTAGCTGGAAGACCTATTGGATTTGTTTTTGTCATGTACTCTGAACAAAATTCAATACTTTCTTCAGCTATGTACCTTTCAATCATTGAAGCCTTTGGACGATAATGATTTTTCACATAACCTTTCAAAATTTTCATATACCGCTCAACAGGATACATCTATCTTAAGTACACTGGTCCACACAATCTAACCTCTCTTACCAGAGGCACCATGAGATGAACCATGATGTCAAAAAAATATGGAGGAAAAAACATCTCCAATTCACACAAGATAAAAACAATTTCATTTTGAAGTTCATCTAGTTTTGATGGATCAATGACTTTACAACAGATGGAAGAGAAGAATGAGCACAAACGGGTTATGGTATTCTAACATTTTTTGGTAAGATCCCACGGATAGCTACTGGCAACAACTGTTGCATCAAGATGTGGCAATCATGAGACTTCAACCCAATTAACTTCAAATCTTGCATTGACACTAGGCTCTTCATATTTGAGGAATGTCTTTGTGGCACTTTCACACCCTTTAGAGATTGACAAAAACTAATTTTTTTCATATTTTGACATTGTGTAACAGGCTGGGGGCAAATATGTACGCTTACCCATTTCTATGGGTGCATACTCGCCGCGTATGTTCATCTCAATCAAATCTAAACGAGCATTTAGACCATCCTTCGTCTTCCCGTTAATGTTAAGAAGTGTACCAATTAAGCTATCACACACATTCTTCTCAACATGCATTACATCTATACAATGTCTGACTTCTAACCTCGACCAGTACGAAAGATCAAAGAAGATTGATTTCTTCTTCCAAATGTTTGTCACAGATGACTTTTTTTTTACTTACCGAAGGTGTGGTCTATGTTATTTACCTTTTCGTAAACCTCAACACCGGTTAATGAAGTTGGTGGACCACTAGCCTTTTGGTGTCCATTAAAGGCTTTTTTCAACCTTCGATAAGGATGATGACTTCTAAGAAACCTCCGATGCCGAAGATATATTGTCTTCCTTCCATGTTTCAATTGTTGAGAAGCAGTGTCTTCTTCGCATATTGGACATGCTTTATGACCCTTAACACTATAACCTGATAAGTTACCATAAGCCCGAAAGTCATTGATGGTGGAAAATAACATGGCATGAAGCTTGAAATTTTCATTAGCAAATTCGTCAAATACTTCAACACCCTGGTCCCACATTAAGTTCAAATCTTTAATTAGAGGACTTGTATAAACATCAATATCATTCCCTGGCTGTTTCGGACCGGATATCATTATAGACAACATCATTTGTCAATCCAGGAGGTAAGTTGTAAATAACTAGTAAAACAAGCCATGAACTATGATTTATACTCATATTACCAATCAGATTCATTCTGTCTATAACTAAACCAAGTCGAATATTTCTTGATTCTTTACCAAACTCTGGAAACCCATCATCAAATTTCTTCCACTAAATAGAATTAGCTGGATGTCGGTACATGCCATCACATTTCCTCTCATCTACTTGCCATCTAAGATTCTTAGCATCATTTGGGTTTGCAAACAAACGCTTCATCCTTGGAATGATGGGAAGATACCACTTAACCTTCATTGGGGGTCCATGTTTTTCTATATCTCCAATAGTATCATCATCTTTTTGTTTCAACTTATAATGTGATAACCCACACCTCGAACAACTTTTCAACAATTCAAAATCTTTCCGGTATAATATACAATCATTAGGACATGCATGTATCTTTTTATACTTCATACCCATTGGACAAAGAATCTTTTTGGCCTCATAATTACGATTAGGTAGAGTATTTCCCTCTAGAAGCATATCCTTCAACAACTGAAGCAATTCCGTGAAGCTTTTATGAGTCCATCCATTTATTGCCTTCAAATTCATCAATCTTAACACCACCGACAACCGTGTGAAGTTAGTTGATCCAGGATACAATGGAGTCTCTGCATCACTTGACATACTTCCATATCCATGCGCTTTTGCAAAAGACTCAGCTCCTACATCACGAATCATGTCCTCCAATCGATCATCATTTACATCATCATGTACTACTTCATCCATGGTGGACCCCACAAATTCTTCGTTACAGAAACACGTGGTAAATTTAATAATTCACCATGCCATGTCCAAGTTGTATAAGATCGAAGAAACCCATCACATAACAGGTGCTTCCTCATTATATTAACATCCAGTATCCTTCCATTCAAACAATTAACGCACAAACACCTGATTTTTGCTCCATCATGACCACTATTAATCGCGTTACGTTGTGCAAATTGTATAAATTCTTCTACTCCTCTTTCGTACTCCTCACTTATACGAACAAAAATCATCCAATTTCAATCCATTATATATTCTGGAATGGTTAGGATTTTTATATTATTTTTCCTACTCACACGTTTGTTGAGGGTCGAACACCCCAGACTCAATTCTAGAACTTATTATTGCCAAAGATAACATATAAAGTAACAACTAACTACTAAATAATATAAATTTTAATATAAATTACATAATACATAAAAAGAACAAATTCAAAATATAATAAGTACTAATACTAAATAATATAAATTTTAAAAAATAAAAATTGTAATACATAAAAACCCATACAAATTCAAAATATAATAAATACTAAATAATATAAAATTTAAAATATACAAATTATAATACATCAAAAAAAATTCAAAAAATTTAAAACAGCACACCAACCTTGTGCGTGAACCAAGGTTGGTGGTGAAGAGTGGTACGGCAACGCGAGCAACAACGGCGACAGCGACGACACTGGAAGCGGTGGCGGAGTAGCGACGGAGCAACCAATGGAACAGTACCTTCGACCACCAATGCAAGGAAACGAAAGTGATTCAAAAAATAGACAATTGTGAAGATTGAGAGGAAGAAAGCGATTCAAAAGCTTACAAACTTATAATGAAGACTACGAAAGAGATGAACTTCTTAAACCAGCGCAAACGAGAGGCAAACGAAAAGGATGAACAATGAAAACGAGAGGCAAGAACAGAAAGAAACTACGAAAGTGGTGAGGCGCGTAAAAAAATTTAGGGTAAAAAGCATTTACAAATGCGGCTAAAAGTAAAAATCACATTTGTAAATCAAGCGCTTTTATTTACAAATGCGACTATACATACAGCCGCATTTGTAAATCAAAGCGTTTGATTTACAAATGCGGTTTTACAGATAGCCGCATTTGTTAATCAAAATAATTTCAAAAATGTCACCGCATTTTTTACGAATGCGTTTAAGCGCAAAGTCGCACTAAATAAAGAGTGCTCTTTTCTTCATCTTGCACTAGTGTGATGTCGACCCAAGTCGACCTGGACCGATGTCGAGCAGAGTCTTTCCATGCTCATGTCAAGCCCAGTAATCGAGCCAAGATTGAGTCGGCATCGGACCCATGTAGAGCCAAGTCGACCCAGGCCAAGTCGAACCGAGTTAGTCCGAGCTGATATCGAGCCGAGTTGGCCCAGGCCCATGTCAAGCTGAGTCGGTCAGGACCCAGATCTAGATGGAATTAATCTAATTGACAAAGTGGATTTAATCTATTTAAAATGGATTGAAAAAAATCCAAATAAATTTAATCTAATTAAAATGAATATGGATGTAATCCAAACCATTTTATTTGATCTAGATTTGATATATAACTACCCTAAGTTAAGTTATGAAGGCATATGCCATATACCTTCATTCTTCGGTTCTCTCAACATGCCTTGTTTCAATTCGTTATCACATAAGTTAATGTATAATAGTAGCCCTTAAATAAGATATATAAACTTTCGTAACCATTTATAAGAAAATAAATATTGAGAAGTTCATCTCATATGTTGAAATCAATTTATACATAGCAACTCTTTTATTAAAAACCTAATTATTTTAATGTTTTTTTATAAATACTTGTTGTAAGAACTAAAGTTTTCAGAGATAAATTTTAAACAGATAATACAGAAAAAGTCTATAAATAAGTTCTAAATATTTATTTTTCATTTTTTATCAATTATTTAAAAAAATATCATGAAAAAATGATTAAATGATTTTAATAATGATTTATATTTGATTAAGAACATTTATTTAACATGATAAGTTATTTTCTAAAACGCAACATTTATATTTTCTGTTAATTCGAAAAGTTTATCTTAAATAACATTTAGCTATTGTTGAAACGTCAATGACCGAGAGTTTTTGGATTATAAAGATTCGTTTAGTTTGAAAAAATTTACGTGTATTTTTCTTTGTAAAAGATTTACTTGGAATGAGAATTTCTTTGGCTGAGATATTCGATTTAAAAGAAATGTTTGGGAGGGATTCAATTGGAGTAAGAATTGTTCTTGGCTGAGAGACTTGATTTAGGAAAAACACATTCTTGGGAGAGATTCACACGAAGTGGAAATATCCTAGGTCGAGAGTTTTGAATTAGATGAAATGCAGTCTCGGGAGGCTCTCACCTAGAGTGAAAGCTTCCTATGCCGAGAGGTTTGACTTATATTAAATACACTATTGGGAATGATTCACCTGAAGTGAAGACATCCTTGGCCGAGAGGTTTTACTTGGACGAAATCAAGGTTGTCAAACTCGCGAGTCTACGTAGACTCGTGTGAGCTCCATAGACTCGTATTGAAAGCTAGGGTTCTTAAATCAAAATACGAGTTTTGAATGGTTTATAGATCCTCATCTCTTTGGCCTGGAATTAAGCAGTTTTATTCTACTATACTTTATTATACTTCTTGGACTATTGGTACAGGTTATTTTATTCATTTCTGGAATGATAAATGGTGTGGTATTACTTCTTTAGCGAATATTGTAGTATTATCTGATGGTGCTAGTATTCCAGATATAGTCTCTCAGTTTTGGACAGGTAGTGATTGTAATATTCTAATGTCTTTACAATAGATGCCTCATCTTTTTAGTCACATCATGGTTGGACGGAACAGGATATTCCTAATTGGATTCTAGATGACTCTGGTCGTTTCACTCTTGAATCGGCTAGGACTTTTTTTCTTGGTTCTAGGAATTCCCTGTGGTTGGGGTAAATTTATTTAGTTTTCATATATTTCGCATTCCAAAACTCTTGCTCTTTGGAAAGTTTTTCATGGGCAGCTTCCTACAGATCAACATATCAAAATAGAGGTCTGCATATTTTGTCTATGTGTATGCTTTGTGAAAAGTACGAGGAATTTATTCAGCATTTATTTTTTGAATGTTCTAATGCTTTGCGTATTTGGATATAGGTTCGGCAGATTTTTCCTACTTCTCATTTCTCTAATAAGGATGATTTTCTCTCTTTTATTAAGAGTGATGGTAGTCCTTTGGTTAAATTGATTAAGCTTGCTGTGATAACTTTTTCTATTTCTCATTTCTCTAATGAGGAGTTATGCTTGTTTTCAAGATAAGATTGAGGTTTGTAGAGCTATTTCGGTTATTAAAGATTTAACTTGTGTAGTGGGAAATTCGTCTAAAGTTTCAATGAAGAATGAAATGTTGGATTTCAACATGATTAAGTTTTTTGGTATTAATACTCGTACTGGTAAAGTTCTTCATACTCTTCCTGTTAGATGGGAGTTTCCTTCACCAAGCCGGGTTAAAATTAACACTGATGGGCCTGCTAGGGGATATCTTGGTCTTGGTACTTGTTGAGGTATTTTTCGTGGGAGTATGGGGGAATTTATTAGAGCTTTCTCTGCATTTCTTGAAGTTCAAACTGCTCTGGTTGCTGAGTTTTATGGGGTTATACATGCTATGGAGGAAGCTCAAAAGATGGGGTTTACTAATGTCTGGCTGGAATGTGATTATGCTTTGGTTTGTGTTGCATTTACTGCTGTGACTAATGTTCCTTGGATGCTTCGTAATCGATGTAATACTTTTCTTAATTATTGTGGGAAAATCAGGTTTAGGGTTACTCATATTTTTCGTGAAGGAAATGCATGTGTTGATAAGTTGACTAATTTAGGATTTATTCATAAAGAATCTTTTCATTGGTACAATAGGCAGTTTGTTTTTAGAATTCTTTATGAATAGATATAGTCTACCTATATATCGTTTTGTTAACATGAGTTTTGGTCTAGTCCTCCATATTTTTGTATTTTTTTTTCTTTTTTAATAATATATTTTTTTTCATTTGATGACAAATGATTGTTATTACTTGAAGTGTCAACCTAGCAGAGATGTCAAGTTGCATAATGATGTGTAACATGAAAACTTTTATTTTAAAAAAAATCTTAAGCTTTTTTTTGTATCTTATTTTGGTATTTGTTACTAAGTGACAAACTATCCACATGGCATGAGGCTATCCATTATCCACCACCACCACGAGGATCATGCAATGCAATGCTATTCATTTTTCTACTAAAAAATTATAATGTCATCTATCATGCAAGAAAAAGGGTAGTGTAGGTTTCAATTCCAAAACCCCACACACTTTTTTTTTATTTGTAAGTAGTTAGGCAGACAAGTGTTAAGCACATAATTGGTTTTTATTTTCTTTGCAATCATGCAATTAGTGTTAACGAAATTTTATCAATTTTATCTTAAAGAAACACCATTGCTTTTAGTGCCAAATATCTACACGTTATTGGTGTTAACGCATTCCTTTTATTTTCACGCGTAAATGAAAATATTAATTATTATTATTATTATTGGGAAATAAAAGTAGTGACGGATTACTAGGCTTGCGTAATTAAATTAGTTTTATTTAGTGGAGTATTTTTAAATGAAAAAATATCCAAATTATAGAGTAGTTAGGACAAAACAAAGAATAAGAAATAAAGAAAAACGATTGAAACGTGCGTGGCAATGTAAAAACAAAGTAGTGTTGACGTTACTTGGGACAGACAGAAAAGAACACGTGATCTAGCATGTGTAAAGTGGGACCCATGGGGGATCAGAAGAAGACTGCACCCAAAATGTGATGAATTTTCAACAGTTCTTACGTTGTCAAATGTCAACTCAGGAAATCGACGGCGGAGCTTTCAAAACGGGACCCACCTCTGGATAAAAACACTCGTCATCTAACTTTCACTCTATTAATTTTTTACTTCACAAAATCAAGACTATAGTGTAAAAGGAAGTATTTACTCTTATAATCCATATATATAGCATAGATACTATATGACATAGATATAAAAATACATAATTTTTAAAATATAAAATATGAAAATATAGATTTATATATTATATATTTATAAATTATGTAAATTAATAATAAAAGTTTATACACACAAATATATTTTAGTTGTTTTTTTCACATAAAAATGTTTCTTATGTTTAGGTTCAAAAAGGATTTGTTTTTTTATTTATTTTTATAATCACAATAAATTTTATACCATAAGTTTGAATTTTTTTAAAATTAATATTTTTTTTTAAAAAAAAAATATGTTAGAATTGTATTAGAATTATAAAAAATTTAATAAATATTTTTTAAATTTGAGACTTCACTGATACATGTCTTACAAGTGTTATACGAGTGTCGATGTCACATATGTGTACCACACGGATACACAATTTAATAAGAGTGTCTGAATCTCATGAATTACTAGATTTTAAACATACAAAACACATGGGTACATTTAAATTATATATTTTATATTCATTATTATTTAAAATTAAATCTAACTAAAATCGAATTTAAAATATTTATAACATTAAAAATAATATTTAAATTTAGAAAAAACAAATTATATTTTAATCAAATATATTTTGCCTTTAAAAATATTAAATATAATTTTATTATATTTTTCATTCATTGAGTACTAATAACGGTATAATAGTTATACCAAATGTATACATTGAAAATTATAATAAATTAAATTTATAGTTATTTAAATTTGAGTATATCCTTTTTTGTTATTGTAAATTCGATGTTTATATGAAGTTGAATTTTATGTTTTTGCACTGAATAGTTTTAAAATATATTTAACGTAAGAGCTTATTTAAATTTTTAAATGATTTTTCATAATTTAAAATTATGAACTAATTATCATTAACATAATTGTTTTTATTTATTAAAGAATGTATTAAATTTATTTTAAAAAATAAAATTCAAGTAAAAGATTATATATATATATATAACCTATTTTCTTTATTTTCATTCATTTATAGCAAGTAGACTTTTTTTTCATTTTTTTTCTAAAGTTTTCTTTTCGTCATTTCAGTATTTTCATTTGTTCAATTTTTTTTTTCTTTCAAAATTTGATTGCATTTACATAAGTTGGAAGATCAATGATCATTTTCAAATAATCGATACTTCTGTTTGAGTTTTAAAGTGGTGAGCGATCTAAATGAATTAGAAGTTTTTCAGAGAAGAAGAAAAATTCAGAGAAAGAAAACTACTGTAAATAAGCTTAGTCAGCAAGTTTAAAATAAAGTTTTTTCCTTTGCAAATATTTTAGTAGTTCGGTTTTTCTATGCATGCAAAATTTGAAGTTATTAGGTCTCTCTCTAGTAAAACTTAAAGAACATTCATTACATTTGTGTTATGTGTCCTCCAATTTTATATACAAAGTAAAGAACATTTGTAGCGTTTGCATCTAATGTTATCGAGTTGTATGTAGAATCTGACTAACATCAGTTGCTTGTGCATCTAGAAGTCTCCAACTACCTATATGGAATCCAAAGAATTTCTTATGTATGTTATATATGTCTCACATTTTGTAATTGCATATAGAATTTGAAGTTCATCTGTCTTGTAAAACCTTGAGGTTCTTCTGTTATAGGCATTGTTCAAAGTTTATAGGTAACATGTGTGACTGATATTCTTTAGATACTCGTTGAGTTTGAAGGATAGACTAGAGTTTTTCTTCCTTATCTAAATGGGTCTTCTTTTCCTTTAAGTCTTAAAAGTTGGATAAATTATTATTGTATGTTGGAAGAAAAAATCTTATGAAATGAGATGAGAATGTCGTTTGAAGCACAAAGGAAATAGTTTCGTTTCTAGAAATGTTGTAAGAGGCTTCATTTGAGCCGCCAAGTGAAAGTATCACCTAGGTCACTCAAATGAGTGGTTCATCTAATACCCTCGCACGTGAAGGAAAATGTGCTCAAGCAAATGTATCATTTGAGTCTCTACGTAAGAGTATCTGTACCGTCCCGTTCCGGGCGTTGACCAAAGTCAAAGTCAAAGTCAACATATGGTGGGACCTTTCAAGGGGAGGAAGTCAACAGGTTGACCGCTTAAGGCGTCGCCAAGACGAGGCGTCACCAAGATGAGGCGTCGCCAAGATAAGGCGTTGCCAAGATGAGGCGTCGCCAGGTTAAGGCATCGCCGGTGCCACCCCCCGATACCCATGGGAAGGAAAAACCGTGGAGGGGGCGACACCGTGAGAGGGCTCAGTACCTCAGAACAGTAATGAAGAGAAGAGAAAGGTGGCTTCAAGGCCATAGTTTTAGTACCAGTGGGGGTAACCTGACTCGTGAAGTACCCACGCCACCGCTGGGAGACCCTGGGACAGATACGACCCATGAGAGGGCCACGCCCAAGGGAGAACCACGTGCATGGTATGAGAGAAAGGTAGATACGCTCCCAGGGCGAGTGACTAGAGATTGGGGCGCATGAGTTGGCACCTAGAAAGTCACCCCCTTGCGCCAGATGCACTCCAAGGAGGAGGATTTACACGATGGATTATCCCTAAGTTGGGTTACGATGTTGTAAGGCCCTCCACGAAGAGTAGCGATCAAGTCAGAAGAACATATAGCAGAAAGCATTGAAACATCATGGTATATCAGTTTCCCTGAAAGTTTGCTAAGGTACACATTAATTTAGTTTACGTTTCGAACACGTTAAAGCACTTTAAATGCTTTAAATGCTTTAAACGTTTTAAGCGCGTTGAATGTTTTTATACGCTTTAAATGAGCTTTAAGACGCTTTAAATGCTAGAGGTGTTTAAAAGGGGTTTTAGACGTTTGAGACGGGTAGGCGAGTTTTGGACCTAATTCTCACAGTTTTACACACACAGAGAAACCCTAGTTGTCTGGTTGGCGCACCCACTGTACGCACAGGCAGTTAGGGTCGAAAGCACTAGATTCAGTTACTCAGTTTTTTGGACCACCTTCAGAGTGTCCGTTCATGGTGTTTCGATACAGAGGTGTGTCCCTTTGATGTTTCTCGCTAGCTGACTTGATCGTCGGAGTGCAAACGGCCGCGAGGGCGCCCCTTTGTCCACTTCTTTTCAGGTACTCATAGACGGAGCAGAACAAAGGTGCCCTAGTTCGCGAGGACAAGCCACGCACAAAGACGCATCTGGTCAACCGGCGGGAACATTTGGCGCCCACCGTGGGGCCGATTTAAAACATTAGTCTCATCACAAGTATAGTCCACCAGTTCCAGTTCTCAAATTGCACAATAGTCGATAAGGTTTCCATAAACCACAAAAATGAGGTCTGCACGCGCTAGGAGTGAAGAGATGACCATGTAGCAACTCATGGGTATGATGCAGGGATTACAAGAAGCAATGGCAGCGTCAAAAGTGGAGCAAGAGCGCATGCAAGCGGAGCTCGCGGCATCTCAAACGAGAAATGAAGAGCTCCACCGCATAAATGAGGAGTTGCGCCGCGGATGTCGGACATAGACGAGCCTAAGCTTGTCACTCCACAAAGAGAATTCTCGACGCCGTTCTCACAGACGATTCTGGAGACGGTGATCCCCAACACATTCACGGGGCCCAAGGTAACGTTCACAGGGATGGAGGACCCTGAGGCGCATCTTACTGCGTTCCACACGCAGATGATGCTGGTTGGCGGCTCCGATGCCGTAAGGTGCAAGCTCTTCATGAGCACCTTGACAGGGATGGCCATGGACTGATTCATCAGCCTCCCAGAAGGCCATATCACGTCTTTCGCAGTTCTTCAGAGAACAGTATCTAACCAATAGGGTTCCACCGCCTGTTTCGTACGACCTGTTTGACGTGAAGCAATATCAAGGTGAGACTTTGAAGGAGTACATAAACCGTTTAGGGGCGCAGGTGGTGAAGGTTGGCACCCAGAGGAGCCAATGATCGTGTATGCATTCAGAAAGGGGGTGTTCCCTGGGCCTTTCTACGAGTCAATCATCCGCAACCGCTCCAAGTTTTTTGCTGAAATAAGGCGTCGTGCGGTAGAACACATTGCCTCTGAGGGTGAGGTATACGAGAAGCGCTCAACTGTCGCGCCCACATGCCCGAGAGCACATACGCGTGTGCAACCCGTTAGGGTCAACGAGGCCACGACGGGGAGTAGAGACCAGGAAAGGAAATGCCCCTACGAGGCAAGGAGGCCCAGTCTAGGGGTCGAGTGGAAGGGAACAAGCCAGCAAGGGAAGGGAATAGACCGCTGAGGCACAATTTTGTGGTGGAGCTAAAAGACCTAATTGTTGTGCCTAACATAGCTAACAGGCTGAAGCCACCAGTGAAGTCTGATAAGGTGTTGGGACATCACAAAGAGTCGTGGTGCGAGTTCCATGAGGCGTTTGGGCACCACATTAACAACTGTTTGGCGCTGGGCTATCAATTGGATGAACTCGTTAAGAACGGGTTCCTAAAAGATTACCTTGCTGGGTCTACTGAGACCACGACCCTAACAGTGCCTGAGGAGAATCAAGCACACGAGATACCGATCCATGGAGAAGTGCACACCATTTCTGGTGGCTTTTCTGGAGGAGGGCCCACTGCCTCCCAGCGTAAGAGATATGTGAGGTCAGTGAGTTTGGACGCTGAGTAATTTTCGAATGACCCATGGGAGTCAGACCTCGTTTTCACAAGGGCTGACCTACGGGATGTTGTCCCACATGACAATGACCCCGTGGTCATTTCGGTCGTCACAGCTAGAAGAAAAGTACATAAGGTTCTCGTTGACCAGGGCAGTTCCGCTGATGTCATGTTTTGGTCGACCTACAACAAGCTACAGTTATCCCCTGATTTATTGAGACCTTACACCGGATGCCAGTATGGATTCACAGACAACCCAGTTGAGGTACGTGGCTATTTACAATTGAGGACAACGTTTACCAATGGAGCGGCGTCACGTACCGAGAGCATTCGATACTTAGTTGTAAACGCCAATTCAGCCTACAACGTCTTGTTGGGCAGACCAACATTGAATAGGCTAAGGGCAGTATCCTCCACTCGCCATATGAAGATGAAGTTGCCAGATTTGAGCGGCAAGGTGATTGTGATCAAGTCTGATCAGGAAGAAGCCCGAAGATGCTATGAGAATAGTTTAAAGACGAAGAGGGGGGTGTTTAGGGTATGGAGCGCCCCTCTAGTACAAAGGGCGATGCCTAGGGAAGCGCGTGTAGTTTAGAGCTCTCTTTAGTTACAAGTCAGTATGAAATACACAGTTGTAAAGGGGGCGCTCTTTTTCCCTCTCGGGATGAGGTCACCCAAGTAAAAAAGAAAGTTCAAGTAAAGCTTTGTTTCAGTTTTTCCCTCCCACACGATACAAGAGCAAAGATTAAGAAACAAAAACAAGGAGTCGCCGAGAGGAGGCGTCGCCAAGATAAGGCGTGCCCAGACAAGGAGTCGCCAAGAAGAGGCATCGCCAAAATAAGTCGTCGTCCAGACAAGCATCCGCCAAGAGAAGGCGTAGCCAAGGTGAGGCGTCGCCAAATATAAGGTGTCGCCCAGACAAGCATTCGCCAAGAAGTGGCGTCGCCAAGTTAAGACGTCGCCCGGTGTAGGCACCGCCAGGAAAGGGAACTAGCGGCAAAATCAGAGCAAGTAAAGGGAGCACATACTCGTGTGCAGAGATCAAAGATAATAGGTATGTTTAGTATAAGTTAAAATTCGGGAGCCTCGTCCTTAAGCAGGGGTTAAGAGATTCCTTCGGGACGCTCCCTCCTCAGGTATGAATAACTAGCCCCGGTGGCAGATGTTTGATGAAAGTTGAAATCCGAGAGCCTAGTCCTTGAGCAAGGGTTAAGGGATTCCTTTCGGACACCCCCTCCTCATGTATGAATAGTTAGCCCTGATGTCAGATGTTTGATAGAAGTTAAAATCCGGGTATCTAGTCCCTGAGCAGGAGTTAAGGGATTCCTTCGAGACGCCCCCTCCTCAGGTATGAATAGCTAGCCCCGGTGCCTACCGTTTAGACATTTCGCCTTGGTGTTTTTAGAAACCCTGAGAACGATACGACGCTGCTGTAGTAGGCCTCTCCTCAGGCGTGGGCACCAAGCGCGAAGAGATAAGGGCCAAGTTGCCTTAGTGTTTTAGACACTCCATGGACGATACGACGCTGTGGTATAGGCCTCTCCATGGGCGTGGGCACCGGGGCGCGACTTTTGTCCCCAGTGTTTAAGACACGCTGAGGACACCCAGAGCAGGTCTCTCCTCGAGCGTGGAAACTCAGTACAGGTGGGATAAACCCTCCACGCCCTCGAGCGACGTCGAAGAGATCAAGTCCTCCCTCGCCCTTGAGTGACGTCGAGGACAGAGAAGAGATGAGACCCCATTTTTTCACCTTGAAGTGATGGAAAAGCCAACAATACCTTTGGCAGTAAGTGCCAGAGGGCTCAAAACAAGTAAGTACAAAGCAAGTTGAATACTTTTACGAGTTCAGAAGGCAAGTAAAAACCGATGAGCAAGAAGAAGAAGGGGGATGGAAGCAAGAGTTACCAAGAATAAAAGAGTAAGAGAAATTAAAAGACTCGTGAGAAGGCAAAGACAAAGTTCGAATAGGCATTTAAGAAAAATCAAGAGTTATAATTACAGATAGGTACAAATAACGTTTGCTGCTATTACAGAAAGAGGCTATTCTTCAGAGGCCTCCTAAAGGTACAATTTTTCCATCAACCACTTCATTCAGAGGGTTGCACCCAGAGACGTCGATGTCAGGGTTGGCCCAGGCTGCTTGGACAAGAGCCTCTGCGAACCCATCGGCGAACCCAGTGGCAGCCTCCTCGTTCAGCTTTTCCTCAGCAGCCTTGAAGTTTGCTGCCTGAGTAGTCATCTCTTGTTCTTTGAAGGCCAAAGCAGTCATCAACTTTTGGACTTTTGCGTGAAGGGTGGCGTTCTCGACGGCTAGCTTGAAGCACTCACTAGTCTTGTCTTCGAGCGCGACCTCAGTTTTCCCCAGTGTCTGCTCCCAATCCACGCACTGGTCCTCGAGCTTCTTTTGCTGTGCCTTTAAGGTCTCCGCCTCTGCTTCAAGATCAGCGACTCGTACGCGGAGGGGCACCACCTGATTAAGGAGCTCAGCATTGGCTTGCGACACCTCGTGCAGCCGCTTATTAGCCTCCTCCTTCGCCTTCTGCGCCACCCTTAGAGAAGTCTTGTAAGCGTCCTCTTGACGCCCCAGTGAGTGGCCAACCTCTCCTTCTCCTCTTTCAGAGAGGCGACCTCTTTCTCCAGCGTTTGGAAGGCGGAGGCTTTGACGCCTTTGGCCCTGGCCTGCGCATGCCAGGTGTGGGCACAAGACATGAAGGCGCCCATGTAATAGTAAAGGCTTTCCTTTTGGGGCCCTTCAGCCTGACCGTGCGGGGAGATCCTACCCAGGAAACCCCTCAGCGAATCTTGCATTGGGAGGGGGAGTTCTGGGGCAGATGGTGGAACAGAAGTGGGCCCGGGCTCGGTCCCACCCTCCAAGGCCATTGGTTGAGGAGGTGAGTTGGCACTTGGGGGGTTCTCCCTAAGAGATTCAACCCCATGTGAGGAGGAAGTGGCAGAGGTGACTGTCTGAGGGGCATGCTGGGTTGTCCTTTGTCGCTTGAAGACTTGCCCCTCAGCGGAGTCTTCATCGTCGTCGGAAGTCACCTCCACTACCCTCTTCCCTTTGTCAAGGGGGGCTGATGAAGTAGCAGTTTCGACTAGCGCAAGGGGCATGGTCGCAGTGGGAACGGGTGAGTTTGGAGGTTGATCAGGAGAGAGTTGTGTTGATGGTGTTGGAAGGTGTTGAGGGCAAGAGTTGGGAGAAGCAGGGGCGGTCGCAAAGTTGGAGGTGTGGAATCTCCAACCCCTTGTGAGGAAGCCCCGCCCTTGGACTTCAGAATTTGAGCAAGCCTCAACCTTCGTTGCTTGTCCATCTTTGAACCTGCACCAAGAAGATAAATACAGTAGGGGTTAGGCACAAGTTAAGAATTATACAAAGAAAGCAGATAAGTCATACACAAAGTAAGAACAAGAAAGGGCAGTGAATAGAAGGCTATGAGGGAGGCTCTTATACTTATGTATTTCGCAAGGGCCTCGGCGTTGTGTTAAGACTTATTAAGGTGGAGGTGTTGAAGGCCCCCACGCTAGCCAGAATTTGGCAAGCCTCTCAATCAGTCGAAGGCAGCTCATCAAGGGACTTAGGCTTCGTGTGCTTCACCTCCTTCACCCAGTACAAGGGGAAGCCGTTGAGGGCGGAGGGGTCGAAATCAGAACAGCAAACTTTGAAGAATTTTCCCTTCCACCCCTTGAAGGACTGTTGGAATAAGGTCAGGAGGACCCTTCCAGATATGCCGCTAAGTGATGGTCGTGCGATCAAGCCACGTGTCAAGAGATTAAAGCATAACTTAAAGTGTCACATCCTCAACACAAAGAATGTCGCGTCAGACGCTCAGAGAGCGTCACGTTCACTGATCAAGGGAATGTCACGTCAGCAGGAATGCCACGTAGATGCGAGGGCGAGGCCTTAGTCTTTTTGCTAAAACAAGTGTCAGCTCAAGATTGGGGGGCTTGTGTACCGTCCCGTCCCCGGGCGTTGACCAAAGTCAAAGTCAACATACACGATGGATTATCCCTAAGTTGGGTTACGATGTTGTAAGGCCCTCCACGAAGAGTAGCGATCAAGTCAGAAGAACACATAGCAGAAAGCATTGAAACCTCATGGTATATCAGTTTCCCTTAAAGTTTGCTAAGGTACGCATTAATTTAGTTTACGTTTTGAACGCGTTAAAACACTTTAAATGCTTTAAACGTTTTAAGCGCTTTAAGACGCTTTAAATGCTGAAGGTGTTTAAAAGTGGTTTTAGACGTTTGAGACAGGGAGGCGAGTTTTGGACCTAATTCTCACAGTTTTACACACACACAGAAACCCTAGTTGTCTGGTTGGCGCACCCACTGTACGCACAGGCAGTCAGGGTCGAAAGCACTAAATTCAAATAAACAAGATATTTGACACCAAGCTGAAGAGCTCCAAATAACCAAGTGCCTACATCAACAAATCAGTCCTGCGAGGAGGATACATAAACCAAAAGACATGCATAAAACACTTTACCACTTCATAATCTGGATAGAACATTAGCCATAACACCACACATCAATCTATCAAAACTCATGCACCATATATATCGAACGTCAAACCGAATATAATAAGTCAAATACACTTTCCTTTATCGCAACCCAAGAGCAAAACCATCAACCCGAACGTGCCAGATAAAAAAACCAAGAAACCTGCAAAACACACCACAACTTCCAAACCTGGACTTAAATATAAACCAAAACCATTAACCATGGAACACCAAAAATTAATCTTTCAAATACCTCATACAGCATTGAGGTTCCAAACACCAAATTTGAGTAAGAGAAATCAACCAATTTTTCCTTTACCGTGGCCCAAGACCAAGTCTTCCTTTGTACCACCGTAAAAACCTCCACTAAATCTACACGCCCATTCTAAAAAACAACGTTATTCCTGTGGTTCCAAATTTCACTTACAATACCTACCTAAATGCCCCCTAGCACCTAATAATAACATGTTTCAAACCTATATAGGTTTAAACATCTTAAAATGAATTTGTGCATCAAAATGTAGAGCCAAAGAAGATCCCAACCACTCAAGACACATTCCTCAAATTCTCCAAGAGACCCTACACTCAAAAAAATAGATGCCTTACTGTCTCTTCTTTCACCCCACAAAGGGGACAACGAACACACGCCATAGGTATACCACGTCTCAAGAGATTGTCCTTAGTGGCAAAATGTGAAGAAGGTAGAGTCTTTAGTGTCCAGAACTCCGCAAAAGGCTTTCCAGACTCTACAACCTCCTCCCCAAAAACTATGTTGTTTGGATAAGAAAATTTAAAAGAAATTGAAATTCTAAAATTTTATGTAAATAATTAGATTACTAATAGATAGTTTCAAACTTCACCAAAAAGTAAGAATTTAAATTTTTTCATATTCTCGAATTCATTTTTTTTCTATATTATTTTTTCAACTCAATTTCTTCATAGCAATGATATTTCACACTCAATATTAGGTAGGATTTTTCCAGTTAATGTCGAGAGAATATATTTTGGCATATGTGAATTAGATTTTTTTTATTGACATTCGTGATTATTCATGTTTATAGTGATTATCTTTTATATTGAGTACCAATGTTGATAAACTTATAATATTTTAATTCTGCTTTGTATCTTATTCTGTCATTCTTCTGTACCTTGGGCTTGTATTGGGCCGACTGGGCCGCTTCCCTTCTTCTAGATAGCACCTCACCGCTTGACCCTTTACTGTTTTTATATACAGTAGATACTCTTTGTAATTACACAATCTGATATAATAATACTTCAATATCCTTTTTCTCTTTTCACTATTCCTCTTTCACTTTATCCCCTTTCTCCCTTCACTGTGTTGGGTTCCTCTGTTTTCTTGTTTCTTTCTTTTGCATCACAGGGTTTTCTCCTTGCTTCCACAGAATCAGTAATTCAACATCAAGAGCTTGCATCTACTTTGTTATGGTATCAGAGCTCTTCCTTTGAAGAGCTCTGCTGCGCGCTCTGTCCTCTTTTTCTTTCTATCTTCATCTTTATGTTTTCATCAGTTCTTACTTTCTGATTCTTGGTTCTTTCTTTCAGCAAGATGGCGGAGGAACGAACAACAAGGTCGGTTGTGTTGGAACCATCCTCAAACAACTATCTCTATCTTCACCCTGGTGAGAACCCCGCGACATCTTTGGTCTCACCGGTACTCGATTCGACGAACTACCATTCTTGGAGTAGGTCCGTCATGACAGCGCTGAGTGCGAAGAATAAAGTAGAATTTGTCTTGGGCACCCATCCGTGTCCACCGACGAGTGATCCTACCCATTCGACATGGGTCAGGTGCAACAACATGGTTGTGTCATGGTTAGTGCATTCGGTCTCTCTTTCTATTAGACAAAGCGTGATCTGGATGGATATAACAGTTGATATTTGGATCGATTTAAAAACTAGATATTCCCAAGGTGATCTTTCTAGGTTTTCCGATTTGCAATTAGAAGCATCCTCTTTATGTCAGAATGATCTATTCGTAACTGACTATTTTACGAAACTAAGAATAATTTGGGACGAGCTAGACAATTTTCGACCTAATCCTATTTGTGTTTGTCAGCACAAGTGCTCATGTTCTGTGGCTTCTGTTATTACTAAAAGGAAATGTGAGGATCAGACCATGCAGTTTCTTAGAGGACTCAACGATCAATACAACAACATTCGGTCTCATGTGCTTCTCATGGAATCGGTACCACCTATTTCGAAAATCTTCTCTCTTGTGGCTCAACAAGAACGTCAATTGACAAGTAATTTCTGGGTTACGAACATTAACCATGCTGGTACAAATCGTAATTCTGCTGTCACATGTTCTTTCTGTGGAAAATTGGGTCATACTGAAAACATTTGTTTTAGGAAAGTGGGTTTTCCGAATCAAGAACATAAGATTTTTAGGTTTAATGGTAATAGAAAAGCTTGCACCCACTGTGGTAAGAATGGTCATACAATTGATACATGTTACAGGAAGCATGGGTTTCCCCCCGGCCATAATTTTCCCAATAGTAGGATTGGCCCTTTACTTAATGATGTTTTAGCTGACGATGTTTCCTCTGAGAATTTTGTGCAAGAACAGGGAAATGGAGACATGCGTTCTGTTTTCACAGCACAACAATGTCAAGTTCTATCTACTCTTATCAAGCAGAACGTAGCAAATAATGTTGCAAATCAGCCCCCAGTGCAAGTTAATCAAGTGGGTTCTTTCACTGTTGATGACAATCATAAGGATTCTCCAAACGGTAACGCTAATGTTTTAAATTTTTATACTACCATTAAAGGCTCCTGGATCTTAGATTCGGGAGCAACTGATCATGTTTGCACCTGTTTATCTGAATTTACCTCATATAAAAGTAGCAAACCTGTTCTCATCAGTTTACCAAATGGGCATAGTTTTTATACTAGTTATTCTGGAACTGTTGCCTTCAGTAATAGATTTTACTTAACAAATGTCTTATATGTACCTGAATTCACCTTCAATCTGATTTCTGCTTCTAAACTTGCCTCAAATTTGAACTGTCATTTGATTTTCTCATCTAAGAATTGTGTGATACAGGACAATCTAACGAAAGACAAGATTGGTACAGTTGAGGCCAAAAATGGCCTGTATGTTTTTCATGCTTCTATTTTTCAAAGACCCATAAGAGAAAGATCTGATCCTTCTTTTCATTGTGTTTCGAAAGATATCAATGTATGACATAATAGACTGGGACATCTTTCTAATGAAAGATTGGATGTATTGAGATCTCGATACTCTTTTGTTTCTGCTAAAAACCATATCTGTGTGATACTTGTCATAGAGCAAAACAAAGAAAACCCCCTTTTGTTTTGAGTAATTCTAATACTTATAAAATTTTTGAGATTTTGCATATAGATATTTGGGGTCCTTGTTCTATTGTATCTATGCATGGTTTTCGATATTTGTTAACTATTGTGGATGATTTTTCTCGTTATACTTGGATCATTCCTATGTGTACAAAATCTGAAGTTAGAACTCATATAGCTACCTTCTTATCCTATATTGAAAATCATTTTCAAACCACTGTTAAAATTATACGTTCTGACAATGGGGTTGAATTTGCCATGACAACTTTTTTCTCTTCAAAAGGTATTATCCATAAAAAAACTTGCATAAAAACACCTGAACAGAACGGTATTGTAGAACGCAAGCATCAACATATTCTTAATGTAACACGTGCTCTTCTTTTTCAAGCTCATTTACCTCCTATCTTTTGGCACTTTGCTGTTTTACACGTTGTTCTCCTAATTAATTGTATTCCCACTCCCTTATTACACAATATGACTCCTTATGAAAAATTGCATGGTTCTTTATATGATATTTCATCTTTGCGTGTTTTTGGTTGTCTTTGCTATTCTAGCACCATTACTTCACACAGGAAGAAGCTTGATGATAGGTATGTTTTTGGAATCTTTCTAGGTTTTCAACCTCATACTAAAGGATATCTTTTTCTTAATCTTCAAAATCATAAAATTGAGATCTCAAGACACACAATTTTTTATGAAAATCATTTTCCATATAAATTGAAAGATGATAATACAAAGAGTCCCAACAATTTATCTTTGCCCATTCCTCAGTCTTATAATTTCAGCTATGATTTTCTGTCTGATAACCCCAATACTACTGCTGAAATTATGTCTGATAACCCCAATACAGCTGCTAAAATTATTGTTCCAACTGAAAATATGGATCACGAGCAACCAAGAAGGTCCACACGGATTCGAAGAACTCCAGCCTACCTTGAAGAATTCCATACAAATCTACCATCTGCACATGCGGTAAGTTCTAAGTATCCAATTCATAAATTTGTTTCATATCATAAATTATCCTCTAAATTTAAAAACACTATTTCTTCTTTTTCTTCTTCCACTGAACCCCATAATTACGAGGATGTCGCTGAACATGAATGCTGGAAAAAGGCAATGGCAGATGAACTAGCTGCTCTACACGCCAATAACACATGGATACTGTACCTCTTCCCTCAGGCAAAAAGGCCATTGAATGTCGTTGGGTGTACAAGGTGAAGAACAAATCAGACGATACCATTGATCGCTACAAAGCGCGCCTCGTTGCAAAAGGCTACGCACAACTTGAAGGCTTAGATTTTTTTGACACCTTCGCTCCTGTTGCAAAGCTGACTACCTTGCGTCTTCTTCTTGCTCTTGCTGCTTCAAACAACTGGGCCCTCAAACAACTGGATGTTAACAATGCCTTTCTACATGGAGACCTTCTTGAAGAAGTCTACATGAAACCACCTCCTGGAGTTGCCGTCCCCAATTCAAACATTGTCTGCAAATTACAACGTTCCCTCTATGGCTTACGTCAAGCCGGCCGACAATGGTACGCAAAATTATCCCAGTTTTTACTTACTAATGGTTATGTCTTATCCTCTACTGATCATTCACTGTTTATAAAATCGCATGACACTCACATAACTATTATTCTTGTGTATGTTGATGATACCGTACTCATTGGAAATGACACTGAGGAAATCACTCACATAACAACACTACAGAATCAACACTTTAAGATCAAAAATATGGGTGATCTTACCTTTTTTCTGGGTCTGGAAGTTGCCCGTAGCCATGCTGGAATACACCTTTCACAACGCAAATACACTTTGGATTTGTTACACGAGACAGGAATGATGGATTGTGCTCCAATCCCAACACCTATGGTTCATTCTTCAACCTTTTCCAGTAATGAAGGTGTTCCTCTCACTGATACAGCATCATCCTCATATCGTAGACTTCTGGGAAGGCTCATCTATTTAACAAACTCTAGACCAGATATCACCTTCAGTGTGAACAAACTCAGCCAATTTGTCTCAGCACCTACATCAACTCATCACCAAGCTGCCTTTCGAATTCTTAGGTACCTTAAGAATGCTCCTGGACATGGCATTTTTCTGCCAGCTACCAGCACACATCAACTCAAGGCATACAGCGACTCTGATTGGGCTTCTTGTTCTGAGACAAGGAAATCTGTCACCGACTTCTCCATATATCTTGGTGAATCACTCATTTCTTGGAAATCCAAGAAACAACAAACCATCTCCAGAAGTTCTTCGGAGGCTGAATATAGAGTGTTGGCTACCACCACATGTGAGATCCAGTGGCTCACTTACCTATTACAAGATCTCAAAGTGCACTTCACCCAGCCTGCTATTATCTACTGTGACAATCAATCCGCAATACAAATTGCGTCTAATCAAGTGTTTCATGAACGGACGAAGCATATTGAGATCGATTGTCATCTTGTTCGGGAAAAACTCAATACTGGATTGATAAAATTACTCCCTGTCACTTCCTCCATGCAGACTGCAGACATCTTCACCAAGCCTTTACCTCCATCCACCTTCAAAGGTCTCCAATTCAAGCTGGGAATGAAGAACTTATACTCCCAGCTTGAGGGGGGGGGGGGGGGGGGGGGGGTGATAAACTTATAATATTTTAATTCTGCTTTGTATCTTATTATGTCATTCTTCTGTACCTTGGGCTTGTATTGGGCCGACTGGGCCGCTTCCCTTCTTCTAGATAGCACCGCACTGCTTGACCCTTTACTGTTTTTATATACAGTAGATACTCTTTGTAATTACACAATCTGATATAATAATACTTCAATATCCTTTTTCTCTTTTCACTATTCCTCTTTCACTTTATCCCCTTTCTCCCTTCATTGTGTTGGGTTCCTCTGTTTTCTTGTTTCTTTCTTTTGCATCACAGGGTTTTCTCCTTGCTTCCGCAGAATCAGTAATTCAACATCAAGAGCTTGCATCTACTTTGTTAAATGTTATTCTTTATAAATAGTTTGTTAGGATTATATTTCTAATGGTAACTAGGAAAACTTTAAGTCAACATTAGGATTTTTTTTCTAATGGTAACTAGGAAAACTTTAAGCCAATATTAATTAAGATTTTTAAGCCAATATTAGTTAGATTTTTTTTTTTGTCAATGTTGAATGGGAGAATTTTTTAACCAACATTAATAAAAAATTGAAAAAAAAATTCCAACCAACAACTTCGTAAAAATAATCCTAATGATGTAAACGTAAATAATTGTGATCAACATTAACATAAAATAATTTTGACCGACATGTATCAAGATTTTCGTCCATATCAATTAAAAAATATTGACGAACTTTGATAGAAAAAATAACATCAAACGATATTGACTAAAATAATCATAAAATATTAGTATGTTTTAATCATTTATCAAATTTCTACAGTTGGTGATATTTAAAATATTTTATCTAAATAAAAAAATTAATAATTTAAGTTGTCTTATCTAAACAAAATTAAAATAGTATTAATTTAAATTTAATATATTTAAAGGCTTCAGAAATTTCATGTCCAACTCGGAGAAGAATTTCTTATATATATATATATATATATATATATAAAATCTTAAAATTGTGATGATATTATTTTGAGATTAAAAATATCCGAACATCTTCATAGATATTTGTTATGGAATGAGAAATTTTCATAAAAGAATTATGTTAGATTTATACATGTTTTTATCAGAAAAATAACAATAAAATAAAAAAAATATTCTAGGATGTTCTAATTCTATTACAAATATCACCGTGTAATTAAATAAAGCAGGTATATCCAAGGCACCATCAATAACAGTACCTAAATCAGAAAAAAGAGAGGATAATACTCCTATATAGGCTTCTAATTACTCTAGCAGCCCAAAGAAAAGAGGTGGAACATGACTAAAACAGCAAAACAAAAACCAGATTTTGATCCCAACCTATACATGATTACCTTATATTAAAAAATTGAGGATGAAAGAAAAATCAACATAGATGTTAATTTTAATTTTTCACTTGCTTAAATTATTTAATTTTGATCTCAATCATAGAGAACAAATAATATATAAAAATCCTTAGTAATATTTTCCACGTGTAAACATTTGGTCCGCTTCTTCACCTTATACGCCACCTACTTATATCAGCAATCACGGCATATTTATGTGCAATTCCACATGTTGAGTGAAGAACTTCTTTTGTGGGTTTCCTATCTTCTCACAATCTTCTTCTAAATCACCTACTTTTTTTTCTCTCCCATTTTATTTATCTTTAACTTACTTAAAGTGAGAGTTAAAGGTATTTGATGGAAGAAATAAAACAAAAGATAAATTATGAAAGTTAGAGAGTAAATAATTTAACTAGTTACAGTGATACTAAAATGAGTTTAAAAAACAATGGAAATGAAAAAAAAAAGGAAAATATTGGGTGAAAATAGTAGCCCATGTGGAAAATGGATGTTTGTGATTTATGATGGGGCGTAAGAGACAAATGGCAGAGGGCCACGTGTAGGTCAGAAGATTCCTTATGGGACAAAATACACCGTCCATATTTATGATCCATCTATAGTGTGATGATTGGTGGTGTGATAGGTGTTGGAAATAACATTAAGGATAAGTACCTAAAAGGACACGTGTTCTGAAACAGACACACCGAAAAACATGGTTATGAACCCTGCACATTTCCCTGATTTAGATAATGTATATTGCTAGCACCACCACCCCTCACTCCTGCACTTTATTTTATACTGTGTTTGGATCATATAATTTACTCTAACTGCATAAATGAGAGCAGAGAAAGTTGAAGTAATATAATCTTTGAATCCATTGATTTAAGTAAAAAAAAGGAAGTAGAGAAAGAGGAGAAGGTGCCCTAGACCTCAGGGAAGGAAAAAAGTCAATTTATTTTGTGTTTAGAAAATTACTTTTTACTTCCATAATATACACATGAAGAAGAAAGAAAGAAAATTTACACTGTATTTGGAGAATGATATAATGTGTGGTTTCATGGTTGTATGAAGACATAATTTCCAACACATACTCCATTATATATAAAGTATGATTTCAGTCATACTTGTAGTGTGTAGGCCGAAAGTTCAACGAAAGATTACATCGAAATATAGGTTGAAAAGTTGTATGGAAAGATCGGGTAGAAAAGTTAAATAAAAAAATTAAACTAAATTAGTTACTGTAACAACAGATTCAAATATATATACATGTGTGTGTTTAAAAATATTATATGCAAAAAAGGAAAGATCTAAATAGTCTCTAAGCCCAATAAGATAGTCTTATAAATAGATGTTCAACCTAAAAGGTATGTATAGTGAATTCATCTCATAATGAATTAGTATTAATTACAACTTTGGCATCGTAACACCTTTCAGGTACACACACCTATCCGTGAAAGGAAACCGAGACCAAGAATCGAGAGATTCAGTTGACCTAACCTAGCCCATAAAAGTGAGAGTCTACAAATCATATTTAGGTTCAAGCCGAAAGTCCAGACCAAGAGGTCAAAGCCGAAAGCTTAGACTGAGGTCCAAACCGAAAACCCAAACCGAGAGGTTCAAGCCAAAAGTCTAAACTGAGAGCTCACACCGATAAGTCAACAACCTTAAAAGAAAGAAGATTATTTCTAGACTCTTACAAGAACAATACTTAATTATGTCTTTCTTCAATAAATATAAGTTTTATTTTGTTTTAAATTTTGATTTGTCAGAAAACCATACATGTTTTTTTCATTTGTCACATTATTTTTTAAATATAAAAAATATTTAAAAGTATAATTTATTATTTATTTTAATTTAAAATTTAAAAAGTTAAATAGCTTAATAATAATAATATTTTATATGATTAAAAATTTGTAATTAAATTTAAATATTTATTTAATATTATATGAATATATTTTCAATTTTATTAGTTCAAAAAATAATGATAACTTTACTCTTAATGCTGATAAAAAAACTCTAAATAATCAAATATTTATCTAAATAAGGAACTAATGTGAATAATTTTAAAAGATATATAGGTATTAGTATTTTTTAAAAATTTCTTTTAGTAATTAGCAGTAAAATAAAATTAATGTCATTATTTATTTAGTTATATCATTAATAAAAAAACAAATGTGACAATATGACTATTTTTCATCCAAACTCGATTTATTAACAGGAATTAAATTTTAAAAAATAAATAAATAATAAAGAATTTTTTTTTCTTTATTCCTTATTAATTAATCACTATTCAAATACAATTTACACACATTTAAAAACATAATTCTATGACATAATAGTAATTTTTATTATATTACAATTTTTATAATTTTTTTCCTTAACATCAATATCCAGTATAAATTTTCAATCACTTTCCATTTAAATCTTCAAACTTTCTTTATATTCAAATAATCTCAATTTTCATCCACTTTCCATCATCTTCCAACCCCACCTTCATCAAACAAAGTATTAATGTACCTCAATATTATTTTATATTTAAGTCATAGGATAATATCACATCAAAATTTAATATATAAAATCTTAAACAAGATTTTATTCTTACTAATTACAAGTTGTTAAGTATAATGAATTTGTTTTCATAATTATTTAATTTGTTCAAAAACAACTTCAAAAGTCATATTCATTATTAATTCGTTTGCATAAACTCATAAAATCACTTATGAAAAAAGAAAGCAAACAAAATAATAATACACGAGTCTCTAGAAATTAAAATTAAATTATATATAGAGACGAATTTATTTAAAATTCATTATATAATTTATTTAATAACTTATTTTTAAGTTGACAATAAATAAATTTATTAATTCGTTTGCATAAACTCATAAAATCACTTATGAAAAAAGAAAGCAAACAAAATAATAATACACGAGTCTCTAGAAATTAAAATTAAATTATATATAGAGACGAATTTATTTAAAATTCATTATATAATTTATTTAATAACTTATTTTTAAGTTAACGATAAATAAACTTATACTTAAAATTTAAATTTATTAAAAGTGTATCTTTTTATAAGTGGTTATAGACCATTTTATTTAAACATACTTGTCATTTTTAATTGGTTGATCATCTCAATATTATTGAAGTTTTTGTGTATTTCAAAAGATACAAAATTTAACATGATATATATATATATAAATAAAAAATTACTCTCATGAATATATTCAATGCTGATTCTTACATTGATCAATAATTGAAAGAAGGTAATTTTTTTTATTGGAGTATCATTTTTTATCTTTTCTTATTTCAATACGTGAAACTTGTTCTAGTAGCAAAAATGATAAAACTTAATCAACATTTAAACCAAAAATTTCATAAATAAAACGAAAATAAGTGGGAGTTCCAAAAAAAAATAAGAATAGTAAAATTTTTAATATTAAGTGGGAGTTCCTGCTCTATTGCATTCTATTTCAGTGAAGTGTCATCAAAAGGGAAATAATAATGCTCTAAAGAGTGAAAACCACCAAGACTTCATATGAACTTAACTTGCATATTAGTTAAACGGGATATATTTAATAAATATTATATTATATTATATTAATGTTTATATATAATATCTATATATTACATATAAATTAATTTGTAATTTACTATAAGAAAATATTAAATAAGTTTTCAAAATATTAGGATTGATGAAATCGACGACATTAGAGTTAACTTAATTGATTATAATAGAACATAAAAGATTTAAAAAAAAAAATATTTTTAAATAATTTAGCTACTAATGGAATCAGTTTAGTTAATTCTAAGCTTACGTTAATTATTTTTAACATTTTTAATAAATAAATATTTGCATAAGTGTCAAGATAGAGTTCGCTTAAAATTTGATTTGATTTTAATAAAATTCACTTAACCAACTTAAAATTACACAAACTATTTTTACTTTTTTTAATAAGTAATTATATTTATGATAGTCGTTTTAGTCAACGTAAATATTAAAAATAAATAAAGATAGTGATATTAATTTTATTTATTTATATTTATTTAAGTTAAGGTTGATTAAGTAATTAATATAAAAAAATAATATTTTATGAAAACAAATAGGAATAATAAATTATTTTTATCCAAAGGCTTAAAGATGATACAATTTTTCTTTTTCACTTTTTATATAAATCTCCTTACATTCACCTTATTCTTTCACACCTATTATAAGAAAATCATTAAATATAAACCAATTATAGAGATAAAAAAATTAGTTACTATCTTGACTAAATTAGATACTATATTTTAGAGACTAAAATAATTATTGGTATCTAAAATAGTTTCTATTATTAATAAAATTTATAAACTAGTTTCTAAATTGATATATAATTAACTATCAATATTTTTTTGTCTCTAAATTTGGTTTTTATTTAATGATTTTATTACAGTGACTCATCTGCTTTACTTGCATATATGTCATTAATCTACGTTTATCTCTTCCATCCACATTCATCTGCTTCATCCACATATATCTTTTTAAATATTAATCGTATTCATCCACACCCATCATCTCCTTTATCTATTGTTTCAGGTTTCCGATGATAAATCAAATAAATTTTAAAATAAAAATGCATTAATAATAACTTGATGGTCACTTAACTGCTTTACTTAAAATTTTATTTAAAAATTAATAAGAAAATAGTTTCAATAAATTCAATACTACTTAGGTCAACTTTCAAAAGTCAACACCAATAAATTAAAGTCTACTCCACAAACAATCCAAATTTAATATTATTTACCAATTAGCATGGACTTTTGTTAGCATCAACATTTAATCAATATTAAATATATATTTTCTTGTAGTAATTATTAATGTTTCATAATTAAATACAAATATTACTAATATTACAAATCTTTAAAACATAATGATGTGGCAGATTAATTTCTCACAATTTCTGAAAAAATTTATTTCATGAAAGATATTTCATTCACAATTAATAAAGGAAAAACATATTAAGTAATTTTATATTTCATAATTTATGAATGAATAATTAAAAGTTTTGTGACAAAGAATATTTCAGTCTTGTTTGCGACAAAAATTAAAAAATTCCTCAAAAAAATGTTTGTTACGCTTAAATTTGTTGACAATATTGATTTCATTACTGATTATTTTGTAATAAAATTAGTAATATTGAACCTGATTCAATTAGCGATACACTTCGGAATATAGAATATAGGTCAAAATATTTTTGCTTAAATTTAAAATAAAATTTGGCTTAATTAATTTTTAAGTTTGTTGAAAATTGAAGTAATTTTCCGTTAAGCACTACTGTGCCCAGCTCCACGGTCAACTTTGGCTTTGTGAATGAAATCATGAGTGCTAAACGGAGCATGGTTGAGCTTGTTGACAGAAAGTTTTATATATTTTATCTTTTGTCGTTACATAAATTTAGGTAATTAGCATCATATAATAAAATATGTATGCATCATCTCTTAAAATATTTGTTATTAATTAAAATATTTTTTATATTTTTAAAATGAAAATTTAAAAATAAAATGTATACATATAAAATAATACCTTTTATGTTGACTAAATTAATGTTTTTAATTGTAAAAAAAATGTTTTTATATAATTATTAATATATTATGATATCTCATTTAAACAAAACTACTTTGAACTTAAAGCTGTTTTAAAACTAAAAAACGTCAAAAAAATACTAAAATGTATTTTGTTTCTAAAATTCATTTTAAACTAAAAACAAGGTCAAACATAATATAGAAGAGTCAAATTATTTTTTACTCTTATATTTTAAAAATAAGTATATTGATTATATTTACAGATTAAAGTGACTTATGCCTATCAAGGATCTAGGAACAAATTAGTCCTACAATGCTTTCAATTGATTTATGGTCTATAGATAAACCTTAACCCACTCATAAAATAAGCACCCTTTCATTGACATACAGAGTTGAAAAAACCCCAACCCTTAAAGTCTTAATATAAAGTGGGTTATGATCAAGATTAGAGTTCCACTACAATACTTCAATTAACTCTTAAATATAGTTAAATATTTTTCAGAATTGTATGAGTTCTTATAATATTTTAAATTATAAATTTATTCTTAGATAATTTATATTAGTTATAAATTTGTTTTTATTAATTTTTATTGTTTACAACTTCATTGAAAGGTTAAATCCAAATCCAACTTGACTAATTCAACTCAACTTGGACTCGACACGACTTGATCTATTATGAGTCTGTCTTAATATTTTTTGATGTGGATATGACCTTAGTCGATTTGTCTCAACCTAACCTAACATGACCCAATTTAAAATTGGTCAATATAGACCAAACTTGACTCATCTTTAAATGAACTCAACTTAACTCACTCCAACTCTACTAAACATGAGTTAGACTCTATTAAACTTGATATGAAATTGACTCTATTTGACTTGATTTGGGATCCAACACGATTTGGCGAGTTAGACTCTATTAAACTTGATATGAAATTGACTCTATTTGACTTGATTTGGGATCCAACACTGACTTGATCCTGACACAATTCTATCTAATATTAATTTAACTTAATTTAATCATATATAAATTTGACTTGACTTGATTCAACGTGAATTTGGACTTGACTCATTTGACATTAATTTAACTTAATTTGATTATATTTAAATTTAACTTGCCTCGGTTTAACAGTGGATTGAGTCGGTTTAAAGTGGATTCAGTTTATTTTGACTTAATCTCAAGTCCCACATCGGTGAGTTCATTGTTTGGAAGGAGGTCTGAGGGTTATAAATTAACCTCTCTTCGTTCGCTGTAGAATATCCCAATTTGTAATATTTTCTCCCACATAATAATAAAAGCGGTTGTTTCAGCTGTGCTCGAAGATTAGGCTAAATTGACCGAATTTCGTTAATAAGTTTCGAGTGTGTTTTTTCTCTTTATCTCTTTTATTATTCCACTTTGTTTATTGGTATTATGCTGCTTTCTTTTTTGTTATAGTATTCAATATTATTTGTCAGGTAACTCTATTTGTGTTCTATTTTAGTAAGAAAATTAACTGATTTTTTCAGCAGATTCGATTCGAGTAACTGAGTTTGGATGTGAGTTGATGGGATTAAAGTGGGAAAGGATCAGATTGAGGTTAGTATGTTACAGTTTGCGGATGATACTATATTTTTCTGTGAGGATAATGTGAAGAACATCACAACAATTAAATGTGCTCTGAGATGCTTTGAACTTGTATCTGGGTTGAAGGTGAATTTTAGAAAGAGTAAAATTGCAGGTATAGGTGTACAAAACACTGAAATTCTAAGATATTCTGCAATTTTAAATTGTAATCAAATGGATGTGCCCTTTAAATATCTCGGGGTTCCTGTGGGTGATAATCATAGGAAGAAAGTGTTTTGGAAAGACATGATTTTAAAAATAAAAAGCAAGCTTACATCTTGGAAAGGAAAACATTTATCTTTTGCTGGAAGAGTTGTTCTGCTAAAATCTGTAATTTTTGCTGTTCCCCTATATTACTTGTCTCTCTTCAGAATACCCAAAGTAGTTGCGAAGGAAATCACAAAGATACAAAGAGATTTTTTATGGGGATGGGGAAGTGACAGAAGGAAAATAGCTTGGGCCAAATGGGATCTCCTATGCCAATCCAAATCAGATGGAGGACTAGGAATTAAGGATATAAATTTATTTAATTTGGCTCTTCTTGGAAAATGGAAGTGGAGACTTGGGTGTGAAAAATCAGGACTTTGGAAACAGGTACTGGAATCTAAATATGGATCTTGGAGAGGGTTGGATGTCAGTGTTGTGAAAAAAACTGAATCTTGGTGGTGGAGAGATATCAAGAAGTTTTGTGGAGGTAATTCAGACTCCTGATTTGATAATCATAGAAAGTGGAAGGTAGGTGCAGGGAGTAATATTTTGTTTTGGACAGATTGTTGGGTAGGGAATGATACCCTTAAAAATAGATATCCCAGACTGTATTCAAACTCTGTACTTAAAGATGGATCTGTTGATAAATTTGGGATATGGCATGTGAACCAGTGGGTATGGCAAATAGAATGGAGAAGAGAGTGGTTCTCCTGGGAATATGAAATTATAAATACCTTTATGGATGAATTGAAAACTGTTAAAATAGATGCCTATAGAAATGATGAGTGGTTGTGGCTAGGTGATAACTCAAATTCATTCACTGTTAACTCTGCTTATAATGTTCTTTTGTGCTAAAATACCTTGTTGCCTCAACTCTCTCCTTCCTTTAATTTTGATTTCTTTTGGAGGTTAAAAGCTCTCCCATCAGCACACTATTTTGCTTGGCGTGTTCTAACTGGGAAAATTGCAACCTATGATAATTTATTACATAGAGGAATTCAGACTGGTGGGGGAATGTGTGTCATGTGTGGGATTGAGCTAGAAACAGTAAATCATCTTTTCTTTACATGCAAAGTAGCTTCTAAAGTGTGGTGTATGACTGATGTGTGGGTTGGTAGAGCTTTTGTACATTGTGATAATGCTACTCAACATTTTGAACAGTTTGGCTTTATGGACCTAAGTTATGTGGGTAATTGTGTTTGGAAATGTATGTGGATATCCATTATTTGGGGAATCTGGAATCATAGAAATAGGATTATTTTTAATAGTGGTGTGGTAGATCCTATTGAAATTTTTGCTATGGCACAAGTAAAGGGGTGGGCATGGGTAACTTATAAATTCCCAAAATCAAACTTCTCTTATTCTGATTGGTGTTTTGATGTATATGAATGTTTGAAATCAATGCATTGACGGTTAACAATCTCCCTTCTCTTTTATGGTGGATTCTATTTTGGATGAGAGCACATGTTGCTGAGTGTGATTCAACCTCAGATGTTGGTGGGGAGGAGCAAGGAACCAACATACCTTTGTGGAGATGTCATGCCTTATATCATTGACATGGGTTATGTTGTTGCTTTATTTTTTGTATTGTTGTTTATGTACAAACTTTGGCTAAGAACTAGGCTTTTTGTACATGGGTTGGAATACCCCAAGTATTCCCATTTATATTATTCTTTATTGCTGATTAAAAAAAAAAAAAGTTTGGATGTGAGTGTTATCCCAATCCAATGTGAGTGTTATGCCAATCCAAGAATGAAAGAACCGTCTACGCGTATTCTTCTTATTCTTCCTGCCGTTAATTTGTCAACATTATTTCGTTGACATATGTGAAAAAACGTTTTTGCTTCTTCTGGTCAAAGTCTGTCACGCGTATTATTTAAATTAGGATGCTGAAAAAGTCCAACTAGAGTTAAGTAATATTAACTAGTTGGGACCTCACATTCAAGACAAACAAAACTTTAATTATGTTTGGTAAACAAGAAAAACAAATAAATAGAAGTTTATGTTTGAACAACCCTAACATTACTGTAAATGCAAAAGGTTCCCTTCCGACAAACAGAAAATTAATGCCAGAACTGAGCATGAAAATTGTGTCTCTTTAACAAATATACTATTGACATTTATTATGAAGAATGTCATGTGTTAAAAAAATACTGTAAACATTAAGAATCGTATTTGGTAAATTGTTAAAACGACATTGCAAATCTACACAGATAAAATCCTGCTATATATATACTATTAATGTAGCTTGCAATATTTAGTAATACTTTATTTTCTTATAAATAAAATATATACTAATAGAAACAAGCTTGATCATTATTAACATAGGACATTTTTTAGTAATGATAAACCAAATTTAGAAGTTTTATAACTGTATATTTTTAGTTATACAAATAATTGTTTTTTTTTTCAAACTTAACCCTAAAAAACTGTATAACCAGTTGCATCTTGAACTTCTTCCGTGGTTATCTGATTAAAAAATAAATATTGAGTAAAATGAGAATAAATTTGGGTGATGAAAGTGACGGACACAAATAGTTCATCATTCGGTGAATTGATAAATTCAATTTAGAGTTATACGATACAGAGACTTCAATGAATTTAAAGAAAACAAAATTTAAAATACCCTAAAGACTGGAATTAGTACGTAGTACAAAATCAATGCTTATAAGTCCACTATTTGTAATAAAACCGATTTGTATGTGATACTTATAGACTGTGGTTTAAATAAGAACTTGTCATCTATTGATCCAGTAATTGAAATATACAGCAGTTTTATGAGAAACCACTAAACTAATGTGTATATATATGACGTTATAATAAACTTTTTTTTGCACTAGTGTACACTCATAAAAGACCTTATACTTAAGATGACCCACACTCATAAAAGACCTTATACTTAAGATGACCCAGAGTAATACATTTCACTATACTCAAAAGGCTAAATGATTAATATTGACCTTGGTTTAAAGTCACACATAATTAAAACAAATGTGGTAAAACTTTTGTAAATAATGAAAAACAATAGACCACATTTTTATTGATGACGATTTTAAAATTAACATCTAAATACCTAAAATGATTCATATTTATTTATTATTTTTTATTGATAAAAAAATTATAATCTAACTAATTTTTTTACACTTTTACACTTTGAGAGATGCACACGATATGTTTAATATTTGATTTGTTAACCATTTCAATCGGGAGGTTATTAATCATTTAGGAGAAATGATATAATTTTGGTTTAATTATCTTTTTCATTCATATATTTATAGTCAATAGTCAATTTGGTACAGTGGTTTTTAAAAAATTCAATTTGGTCCCTAAGTTTTTTAAAATGTATTCAAAATGGTCATTTCTGTTAAATATCACCAAACAACGTTAAGTGGTGCTTATGTGGCAGACACATGTAAGTTACGTGGATGGTGCTTACATTACTTTAGTGAATACTAAATTAGGGTTTAGGTTATTCAAATTGGGGATTTCAAATTTCTGATTTAGGGTTTCTAATACGAGGATTGCTTCCCTGGTTGGATTCTGTGGTGCGTTTTCCTGCTTCGATTTCATTCGGAGGTGTGCACCACAAAATCGAATGAGGGGAGCACACCTCCGAATGGAATCGAAGCAGGAAAGCGTACCACAGAATCCAACCAGGGGAGCAATCCTCGTATCAGAAACCCTAAATCAGAAATTCGAAATCCCCAATTTGAATAACCTAAACCCTAATTCAGTATTCACCAAAGTAATGTAAGCACAATCCACGTAACTTACACGTGTCTGCCACATAAGCACCACTTAACGCCGTTTGGTGATATTTAACAGAAAAGACCATTTTGAATACATTTTAAAAAACTTAGGGACCAAATTGAATTTTTTAAAAACCACGGTACCAAATTGACTATTAACTATAAATATAGGGACGAAAAAGGTAATTAAACCTATAATTTTCACTAAATCAATTCGTGTGTAGCTGCATGTGTAATAAAAATGAAAAAGTTTTGTTTCAGACTGCCTTTTTTATTTACATTCACTTGACAATTTTTTATAATAAAATATTATATTATAATAATAAAAATAAATAGAATATTATATAATAAAATAATAATTTATGAAGTAGTTAATTGGATCTAAGAGAATGACTGAAGTCTCTTATTATTATTATTATTCGATAAATAAAAATTTCAGCTTGAAATCGGGTAGGTAAAGAAATCAAGAATGCAGACTTGAACTTTCGCACCTTTAGTTTCAAAAACATATAAGACAAAATTTAGTAATGATACATACGAAGAGAGAATGGTAAATAGAAAGAAATTAATAAATGTGATAAATGATGGAGTGAAGAGAAAGTTAGGAAGAAAAATATAGTGGAATTAAGACGGAATATATATCTATATATATAAATGAAGGTTTTAAGATTGTACATGAATTGCTAAGATACAAGATCGTGTAACTCTATTAATTTTTTTAAGATTGCAGTTGAAGTAGTTACGATTTCTTATAAATTCTTCAAGTATATATAGTACTACTGACACACAAAAAATGGGGTAAGTTATGAATTTTGAACTACCTGTCTCTTATGTATAAACTGCCTCATTGGTTCAATAGTCTAAAGACTTAATAATATGTGCTCAAAAAAATTCTGTAAATTTTGCAACAAGCAAATCCAATCTAGTCTTGAGCATGTGCCTTTCTGCAAACGGAAATATAAAGGATGAACATTTGGATCTAAATGATATTAAAGACTTAATTACATTATCAAACCCAAGACTGAATCAAATAGATCATCTGTTTCTCCAACTTCTGTTGCTGCACTTCTGGCGTAAACTTCTGCAGCTATACTCGTCTTTTAGAAGATCATGCTTTTCGATGAACTTTGTGCTCCTTCTATCTGTTGGAATAGAAATTAACTTGTATAGTTATCAAAAGTAAGAGTTTGAAATTTGAAGCTACATAGCTAATGCTTAAGAAATAAATTATTGATGTATATATAGAACTTTCTACGACGGAACAAAACATTAGAGGTACAAACTGAAGGAGAGGCACAAACCCCTTTGATGTGCTCGGTATCCCTCTTGAAGTTTTTTCTTTGAGGTTTCAAGTTTCTCAGCCATTTTTTCAGCAGCATCTGATGTACCTTGTGACTACGGAAAAAAGTAGAAAAGTATAAAAGGTAGATACATGTTTGAAAATATCCTTTAGGAAACTTGTAAAGAAAAAGTGATTATTTCTCAAAAGTAAACTGAATCAAACAAGCATATATTCTTCTGTTTACATGTAGTGTTGGAGCAACATTTGATCTCTGATGATGAACTTCGTTCTCATCCTTCTTCACAACCTCTCTATTGTTGTTGTTAGAATGGGTATGCTTTCTTTGCTCTGCAGCAAACCTTTGTAAAGAAAATTGTGTATCTGATGGTCTACTATGATAAGACTTCCATTTCTGCTTCCTCACATATTTTTGGCCCTTTGTGCTTGGAGCTGGTTGTGAGTATTGTATAATTGGAGAATCTATTTGACTTCCATTAATTATTGCAAGTTTTTTGTGCGGAGTTGTATGAAGTTCTGGACAAGTTAACATGTTGATGAGCTTTAGCTTTTGCTTTTGGATGGAGGTGAGAGATGCACCAGTATGTTCTGTATTGTTTTCTGTTGAAGGATTTATCTGCGTTTCATCAAACTCTTTACTTTGATGATGATGATTTATTGAGTCTGCTTTGTATAAAGAATATAAAATTTAAGTAATAGAGTTTCAAATTAGTACGAAAATTCACTAAGAATATAAATTTTCCAGAAAGTAAGAGACTCACTTCCATTATCGTCTATATCCTCAAAAATCTTCACCAGGAAAAAAATTACGCAAATCACCATGCATGAAAATAAATAAATAAAAGGAAAGCATTCCATGACTTATATATCAATCATGAAGTACAAGAAAATGGTGAAGCTGGTGCACAAGTAAACATTTACCGTTGTGAAGTCTACATTAGGTATGTTAGCAAGTGAAAATCCTTCATCCATTGGAGGGTTAAGCAAAAGAGGTTCATCTAAATTGGTGGGAGGGTCTTGGCGTTTATTCCTTGCTGTATAAAATGTACGTTAATTAGTCATTGTTGGCATTCTATCTAGTTGAATATGGTAAATTGCGTGCTCCAATTCACTTACCTGAATGGTCAGCATTTTCATCAATATGATCCTCTATGATCCTCTTAAATTTCCTGCATTTAAGATATAAATGTTATTCTTTATCATATATATTATAAAACCAATATTTTGTTTAAAATAATATACCAGCATACACATTGAGAACTCCAGAAAACTCATCTTCTAAACAACTATCTACTCCACTTGGAAATATACAATATTAAACTGTGCATCTTAGATAGGGTTACTCAATTAGGAATTTAATTCAAGGAGTATCTAATAAATGGTACATAAATGGAGAGAAAGGGATGTTGAATTTGAATATATTGTGTCATGTTGTCAAACAATAATCCCTTTTTAATTTTGAAATTTTTAATTAATCTAAAAAATCTCCAACAGCAGCTATGATGAAGGCACTAAGGATTATGCAACTTATCCTAGTACTAATTTTTAGTTCCTATTCTTTTCTTTGCATGCTTTCTGAGAATCAAGTTCCACCGTAGATTTCAAGAATATACTTTCAAAATAAACGCATTGACGGAGTCTAAAAATTTAGATGATGGGAGAAAAATGATATCTATTATTTCTGTAGTACAGGAACAAAAATTTAATTATCATGGGCCCTTCCATTAAATTGATGTTCTAGCCACATAAATGTAAAACATGTACTCTGTCTAACTTAAAGCCTAAAGATTAAGATTCGAGAATAAAATGCTGAATAAACTGATTGATACAAATGCAGAAGATTCTGATAAATTTTCAGACTATGGAACATATTCTGGTCATTAATAATGTGCACCCATCTATTACTCTATTGAGGTTTTCAAACTACAAAACTTAAATCAAACATTTACTAGCAAAGGCACAGGATTCTTACTGAACAACCCGTTTTGCTTCTCGAGTAACCTTCTTCGACCAATGCAGTTGAAGACCGCTCACTATCGTTCCGATATCTGTAACCTGAAAGAGAGACAAAAGTTCCACGGCGAACTCATGGGATCGAAGATTCAACATAAACAAATGTTTGATATATGTATAAAAATGTGGCCTACATAAAGTAATTTCAGGATAAATTATGAGCTTTTGAGTTATGGTGCGGAAGGGAATAAAAGTTAAGGATTAATGAGGATCATTAGTTTTAATATAAGATGGGAGGGTGTTCCAAATAAAGAAAAATATTTTGAAAGACATTGTAGCTAAATAGGAGATTGATATGATGTTTACTCAAGAAAAAAAAATATAAAGTGGGTACATTACAGGTCAAATAATGGTGTTGGAGGTATTTTGTGTCTCAACAGAAATAATTTTTCTACGACTAAGCCAATAACTAATAAAGGTTTTATAATATATAGTAATAGAAAACAAGTTTGGGGATAAAAAACAACATGTAACTGTAGTAAATGTCTACTCCTCTGTTTAGAGAAAAGAAAACAACGTGGAAAGACTTAATCATAGGTAGGTTGAAGACATAAATAAGGTGTGGTGTATGCTAAGTGACTGTATGGTAAGTGACTTTAATACAGTAAGAAAACCACTTGAAAGGAAAGAGATAGCTCCAGTAGGATCAGACAGGAAATAAATAGAGGAATTTGATTCCTTCATAAAGAACATAGAAATGCTAGACATACCTATGATAGGGAGGTAATTTACATGGTATAGAACCTATGTGACTATAAAAAGTAGATTGGATAAAGCCTTAGTGTCAAAAGTTGTGGTCTGAAACAAAACAATATGTGCTAAACAGGTTAGTATCAGACTATTGTGCCTTAGTACTCGAACACTATTCTATAGACTAGGGAGTAAACCCTTTGGAACTAGATTTTTGGAAATAGTGAGAGATTTCTAGAAAAAGTATGATGTGAATGGAAAATAAATTTGGTTGATTAAGGAGAAGTAAAAAAAGATTAAAATAATATTTGAATCTTTAGAATAAGGAGGTGTTTGGTCATATTAATAGAAAGATAGTGAATAAGACAAAAGATATGAAGAGATTGGTCTAGCAAAGGAAAAAGTAGAGAAAAATCATTTGTTTGATGACGTAAAGAAGATAGATTTTAAACATGAGGCGATGCTAAAACAAAAATCAAGGACTAAATGGTTGACGACAGGGAATTTAAAACACAAAGTACTTTCATAGACAAATCAAGTGGAGGACATTTAAGAGCATGGTTAAGGGTGTCAAAATTGAAATCAATTGGTGTGAGGAACAAGAAAGGTTAAAAGAAGAGAATAAGAATTAATTTGAGAACATAGAAATCAGATGTTAAGATTAAGTTAGATAATATAAACTTCCCATGCATAAACGAGGAGGATAACGTCCTCCTAATAAGTAGATTTCTATAAGAGGAAGAGGAAGGTAGAGAAGCATTTTAGGATCGGACAAAAAGTCAAAGGTTAGATGGTTTTAATTTCAACTTTATACAACAATTCTATGACACAATAAAAGTAGATGTTATGAGGGTTCTTCATAGTTTTCATAGTTGTAGGAAGTTGGTTAAAGGGACCTAAGATTGACAATCCAATTGGAAGAATATAGGTAAATATCCTTAGTAGGAAGTGTATATAAGTTAATATAAATTTTTTTGTAAAAAAGAATGCAGAAAATGTTGCATAAGATAATAAACAATTTGCATATGTAAAGGGACGAGGCTTATTGGATAATGTGGTGGTTGTTAATGAAGGAAGGAGAAAAAAAAGATAAGTGCATTTTGCTAAAGAAAAATTTGGAGAAAGCATATGAATAGTGAATTGGGATTTTCTCATGTACATGATGTAAAGATTGGACTTTTGTTCCAAATGGATAAAATAAATTAGAGGAATCTTAGGATACATCATTAATTTTAGTCCTAGTTAATGATAACTCAGCAAACCAATTTGTTTCCACCAAAGGGCTAAGGCATGGGGATCCTTTAGCACTTTTCTTGTTTCTCATAGTTGTAGAAGGGTTAGTAAGAGTTGTTAGACAAACTGAGTATAAAGCGTAATTATAAATGAGGAAAACCTAAGAGAGGCTAGATTTTGGAATGGAGACCAATGGACTTGGAACTTACTATGGAGAAGGGAGTGGTATGAGTGGAAGAGGAGTATGGTGGCCAACTTTATGAGTGAGATATATGAGAAAATTCTGGATAGGGATAAGGATAAGGATAATGAGGATGAATGGATTTGGAACGATGAGAAAACACAAATGTATATGGTGAAATTAGTATATAAGAGGTTGAATTGTTCAATTAGAGATAAAGAAGGACTTATATATGACCTCTTTTGGAAAACCAAAGTCTTACCAATCACCCAACACTTTCAACGATGTCTGATAATTAATAAGGTTGCCACACGAGACATTTTATAGAGTAGTGGGCTGGAACATGGTAGTAGAACATGTGTTATGTGTTAAGTGATGCAAATGTTACACACTTACTATTTACTTGTAAGTTAGTTGCACAAATATGGAAAATATGTGAATTTTGGGAAAGAACATCTTTTGTATATCACAACGATGCATACATACATTTCTTCCAACTTGAATATCTAAGTATGAGTAAAGTGTAATATAGTGTGGAAATGTAAATGGATGACAATAGTTGGAAGTGTTTGGAAGCATAAAAACAATATCATTTTTAGAAATAAAAAAATAGATGCAAAGAAAAGTTTCACAATTGTACAACTTAAAATATGGACCTACATTATACATAAATATCCAAGAGTGAAGTTTATTTTTGTTATGACTTGTGATGAGTTTGTAAAAACTTGGTATAGGTCTGGTCATATGTATGTTATATAAGCTAGGTGAGAGTTGGGAACTGTTATGTGGCTATGTGAATTGTGTTACAGGTTTAACAATTGCATTAACCTAAGGATGTGGGTGAATAATTGGAAATATACCCACAGTGAAAGCCTTGTTGTGTCAAGAGAGGTGACTTTTAAGGGAGTATCAACCACAAGAAGGTGACTCTTAAGGTAGTACAACCATGACACGGATCCAACACTGAACATTTACAAAGCAAGCGATAGTTTTACTAGTCATATCACAAACGGATACTCAATGAAGATGCTACAAATTAAAATCACAAATATTTACTCAATGTTAGTGTTGTAGTTTTAGTTAGTCATATCATAACTAATGCAACGAGGGAGGCTTAACGAAAGAATGCAATTTTTTGTAGATGGAGCATGAGAGGATTTAAGGAAAAACAAAGAAGAAGCATATCTCGAATAGAGTAGTATTAGTTTTCTCATGTCCTCTAAATATGATTTATCTCTTCTTGTAGTGTTGTATGATGATGACCCTTGTATATAGGGATTAATTCATGGACTATTTTTTCAAGAGGAATGCAACCCCAAATATTTTCCATTATATATTATTTATTGTCAACAAAAAATAATTAGTATTTACGAAAAATAGAAACTACAATAGATTTGTCAAAGTATCTATAAAAAGGAATTTACTTACAAAATAATGGGTATACTTAATAGATAAAATAAAGTGTAACAAGAAGAGGTTAATTTATTAAAAAATGAATTTTAAGACTAACCCAACCTTATAAAACTGACTCATAAGGTGAGGTTGACACCTACTCATATACTATGAAATATCATTATCTCTATTCGATTCGATGTGAGATCTCCAACATAAACCTCTCACGCGGATATATAATGCATAGTCCGATAGCGGGTAACATGATAAGTTCAACAAACTATTGTTATGATAAACTCTAAAGGACTCTGATACCATATTATAAAAAAAAACATATAGATGAACAAAATGAACGTAAATGATATGAGAATGAATATGTCTTATGTTTTTTCTAGTGAAATCAAAGGAGATGACCTTAATATATACAAACAATACATTCATTCTAAGTATAACTAAAGAGAGAGAATAAAAAACAAAGAATCAATCAATAAAAAAACAAAATAAATGTTATACACACAAAGAGAAACAACTAAAAATAAATAAAAAAAATAATATATTAACTTGATTCTAGAAGCCTTAGTATACATTGATATAATTATAAAATATAAGTTTGACTTCTAAGTGAAAATCCTTCCAAATAAATATAATAGATAGAAAACTAGTATTCAATTGAAACTTCCTTCTAATACACAATAGAAAAAAACACAGTTAACTGAATTAGAATATGACAAAATTGAAGAAAATAACAAAAAAGTCAAACTCTTTTAGATGAGTAAGCATTATCTGCACCCTAAGCATTATCTGCACCCAAATCCATTCATTGTTATGTGGAAAAAAAGTCCATTCATTCTTACCATTAGATCCTCTAAGGAGACTACAATGAATGCCAGCATCTGCAGCCAAGCTGTTATTTCTGTCTCCGTCTATCAAAATAAATCCAAGCACAAACTGGTCAAAGTGAAAGCAAATGTTGGAGAAAGGTAAGCAAAGAGGTTGAAAAGCATAAACATGGATTAAAAGGTGAATCAAAATGTTATGCTATATACTTAATCAAGAATCATTGTTTATGCTAAAAATATAGAACCTCAACAAAATTGAATTAGTACTAACTAATGAGTTAATGAATCAAGTGAGTGAGACTGACCCCATTTTCATTGTTGAGAAGTAGCTCCTTGATCTCCAAAATGTGATTAATATTCTGGCGTTCCTCCTCGATCTTACCGTATACTTCCTCGATTTCCTCTATGCTGTAATTGCTTCTTTCTTCAAAACTAACTATCTCTTGATTAAACTCTTCAGCTGCACATTCATCATATTTCTTCTCCACGATCTTGGTGTTTTCAACTTTTGACTGATGGTAATCCATTTAAATTTCAACACGCTTCATGGTAAGTTTTTGGTACTGTTAAAATGGATGGAAAGAGGAAGGAAGAGAGTGAAAGTGGATGAACCAAAAGATTCTTTGATAAGAAAAAAGTTTTAACAAATTTATGCCACAAAATGTTTAACAAAGAAGAAATATGTGAAAGTTGATCTTAAAAATGCAACATAATTTATTATTCATAGGCAATTATGGGAAGTTTGTTTCTCTTACATTATTACTCCTATGACTTATTAAATTACACAAATATTTTTCACTCTTTTAACATTTGCAGGAACTTTCTTTATAGGAACACATATTTTAATGTTCTTTAAACACTTCCAGGGTCTGTATATGTAAAAAAGTGTGGGTCTAATATTTTTTAAATAATTTAGAAAAGTAACTGTAGGATTAGAAAAGAATGTAGAAGAGGTATTTGTGTAATTTCAACAATATCAAGTTAGTTAATATATACCACTTTTTTTCTTTTTATTTAAACCCCAGTTTTTGTATTATGATAACAATAAGTAATATTAATAATAGTAATAATAATAAATTAAAAATTAATAATGACAAATAAAATTAATAATAATAAATGATATTACTAAACTGATATTTATTTATTTCTTTTCTAAATTAAATAATCTCAAAAAGGAATTATTTTATACTTTGTCTCTTTGATCAACCCATCTTTATTATTATCCTTTTTTTTCCTTTTTTCCTATCAAACGTAATTACAATAATTAGAGTTTCGAAAATAACAACAAGTTCTGATATTACTGTTTCTGGTTATTGGAGATTCGCACATATAACAAGGAGAACATTAAAATTTTTCTATATATTCAAAATAAGCAGTTTAAGCCACACCAACCTAAGCACAAGTAAAAATAAGGCACACATATGATTGATGAAAAAACAGAAAATGAGAGTAAAAGCTGCTCTATAATATACTAAAATTTTAGGAGCAATGTCTCACCCTAAATTAAAAAGCTATTTATGAAAGCTCACATTTATATTTGAACATTTTTTTGTTATCTTCAGGAACGAACATTCTACACGTTCATTTTTGTTGGGAATTGAATTGATATCAATGAAGTATTACTCTATAGGGAATTTCTAACTCCACCCCATAATTCTTTAGATCCTAACAATATTCTTTTGAATCCGTGTTTTTTTTCAATTTTGGATTTAAAATCTAGAGACTTTCTGGATTATACAATCTTAAATATAAAATTTTGGATTTTATGCATTTTAAATTGTGTAATTTAAAATTTGGAATGAAATTTTGTATTTTGGATTGTACAATCTAAAAGTTTTTTAGATTTGGGAATACGTTTCGGATTGTACAATCCAAAAGATGTTTACAAAAAGCACATATTTTAGATTGTACAATTCGAAAACTAATTATAGATTTAAAATAACCTTCTAGTTTGTACGGTCTAGCATGATGCATTACAAACTATACAATTTGGAAGGTATTTCCTATTCCATAATTATCATTTGGTTGTAAAATACAGAATGCATCATGATAAACGGTACAATCCAAAAAAAAAAAATCCAAAATAGAATTTTACACTCTGGATTGCATAATCTAGATTACAATCGTTTAGGTTTTCCTTTTCCTTTTCCTTTTCCTTTTCCTGATCTAATTTGATTTATTGTGTGATCTAAGCTACAAGAGATGCATACCAATGTTATTCCTTACTTCGATTGTCATGAATGGTTTATTTTAGTTAACTGTGTTTATCAAATCAATGGACAAATTGGTATTGGTTAGAAACTCAATAAAATTTGAGCTTGTCTTTGCTTTGCCTTAAGCATATCATTCAAGGTGATACTAATGAGGTTGCATTCTCAATTTGTAGACTATATTATCTTTCTATCACTGTACTTCGTGGCCGGTGGGTGTTGGTGTTTGTGATGTTGCATTTGTTATGTTGAGGAATGTGTCACATATCTAGTTTTTCCTTTCATCTTTATTCTTTCGTGCTCCTCTCTCTTATGTGCATCTTCTCCTTGATGTAATCATAATTCGTTTAGGGTTATTTCTTCCTAGTGTAGGTGTTATTAGGAATCTTTCATGAGAAACCCTAAACACTTGGTAACTATCAAGTTGTCTCTACGAGACGGTCATCATTATTGGGTTTGACATTCACGTTAGACGTTGAACCTTGTCACATAGACGATCACGCTAGATGTTAGCGACAAACACTCTTCTTCCTCCTCCCCTCCTCATGATAGGTGATCCCTAACGCTCTTCTTCTTCCTCACAATAGATGTTTTCTCTTATTAGGATGTGTATATTGCTAATGAGGTTTTTCAAGATTTTTAGCATAAAAAGAGAAAGAAAATTGGGAAAAAATGTTACGGAGTTGCGGTTGCGATTGCAACAGAAGAACCATTGGAAGGTTGAGAGGGCTCATTGACTATTAACATTTTCTAGAAGAGAGTGGAAGTTGGAAAGATGAAGAAAATAAAAATAAGGTGCTCTTTAGTGACACGCAGAATTTAGCTCAATATTTTTTATATATTGTTGAAACAATTAAAAAAAAAAATTGAGTTACGATTAATTTACTATTTATTTAATTTTTAAATGAGACTTTCAAATCTACATTTATTAGTTAAACGTACACAGAAATCTCTATGATTTCATCTCAACAAAAATAATATACATGTTCAATTTCAATACTCATCTAATCGAAACTTAGATTTCTAAACAAGATTATAGATTTAAATTTAATAAAAGAATATAATTCAAAAAATTACAATAAAAATGATTAATCATGTTCTATATAAACTAAAATATTTTAACTTTGGTGTCCTTTAAAAGTGAAAATTGTCACCTTAAAAAGTCAAAAGCTATAGTAAATAATACAACGAAATCTTATAACTTTTTCTTAAAATCAATGATAATCAGATAAGGAATTAGTTAATGCAGTTAGTTATATTTTCTGATCAATATAAATAATTCATATACCATAAAAAATCAATAGATTTTATTTATAAAATTAATAATTTATTTTATTTATTTAAAAAAATACTTTAAAAGCATACTTATTATATATATATATATATATTATTCATTATCGTACATGAATCATCATCACTAAAATAAGAATAAATAAATAAACTATAAAATAATAATTTTTTCAGCAATAAATATAATAATATATTTGTATGCAAAAAATCCTAATAGCAACTTTTATTTTGCTAAATTCTTTCATAAATATTTATAATTTAAACAAATGAGAATAAAAACTAAAATAAATATATAAATTAATTTATAGAAACTGTATTAATTATTTCAAAACATAATTTTTAAAATGTGTATGGAATTTGGCTAAGACTCATTTTAGCATGAGAGAAGGGTAGATGAATAGATTTCAACTACTTTTCCAAGAGATAGAATTGCAAAAAGAGTGTGAAGGTTTCATGGGTCAATTTGAATGTTAGTGAAGATTATCTTGTATTTGATACTAGTTGAAACCTTCTCATTTAGACTTATTCATAATTATATGGAAAACAAAAGTACAATCAAATGTTATTGTTTTTGCTCGAAAGACTATTTTAAATAGAATTCAAATTATAATTTTTTTTGAAACATTTTATACCAAAATTTATGTTCTTTATGTGGAAATGTATCTAAGCTTTGTGGAAAATTAAAATTCTATCTAGCGCAAAATATTTTGTACAAAAATTCTTAATAAGGAAGGTAACCACTAAAGATAACTTGAGACAAAGAGGAATAACTCTTAATGATATATTATGTCCGATGTGTTCACATTAGTGTGAAACAATTAAGCATTTGTTCGTTGAGTGTAAGGTGGCAAGTTAGGTATGGTTTAATTGTGATAGTTGACTGAAAATCATCAGTGTAGGTCATTATCAACCTAGGGAACACTTTAGCCAGATTTGTATTGCACATTTCAGTTCTAAAAGTAACCTAACATGAAAAGGGATTGAGGTTGTAGTGATTTGGAAACTAACAAGATTGTATTCCAAAATGGAATAACATATGCAAAATAGGTGCTTTGTGAGGCACAACTTAAGATGTGTGTACATGAATTAGGAACATGTAACCCAAGTCAAACTTCTCATACTCATATTGATATTTTAATCCAGTGTTATGTGCAAGGATGTTGTGTTAGAAGAGTGCGATAGAAGGAAGTTAGCTTAGTAAGGAGGATTGTGGAAAATGATCTCTTTTATAATATTAACTTCTCCTTGGAACAAATAAGCTTGTTTGTGCTGGAAAGAGTGACTATCAGACATTCTAATGCTTTGCAACATACATTGCAGAATGGTGAAATAAAGCAATAGTATTATGAGAGTAAAGAGATATGAAAGCAACTTTAATCGCTTGAGACAAAGGAATGAGTAACAAAATGGAGGCAAATCATGAGCACCAAGTAATAGAAAGTTCACTAATAATACAAAACTTTATATTGGTTCATCCCAACATGTGTTATGTCTAGTTCTTCAATGTCAATGACAAATGGCTCCACTACTACATTACAGAGGGCAGATCTTGAGTATTGTTAGGAAAAAATTTTTATGAAGGACTTGTTTTTTACATTGACCTCTCACAAGTCAGGTTGATTATTTGCATAAGATAAAAGAGATCAATCAACATCGAATTTGAAGGAGCATAAACCAGGGAGCAATATTATGTATGATCACTTTTTGAACAATAACTAATAACAATATTATGCAACTTGAGATCTTTAAAATAACAATGTTTTATCAATTAAGTGTGGAGAGCAATGTAGGAAGATCAAAATCAAAGGAATATGTATTAGTGTGTGATTCAGGGAGTACATTTCAATTCTTGATAGGTGGATATCTCTCTATTGAACCACTTTGTTTCATGTAGCCCTTGCTTGGTATGCATTTTTTTTGCTGAATCACTTTGGTATTTTATATAGGTAGTCTAGTGGGTGTAATGAATTGTGTTTAGACTATAACTAGGGAGTTTGAGTTACCACCTTATCTGTTGTAGTAAGGTTAAAACATTGTTTAAATGCTCTAATTATATTTATTTTATTTTTTGCTTATAAAAAAGATGTGAAAAGACTCAATAATCAATTTCTTATTTATTGATTGTCGTAATTTTATTTATTATATTTGGTAAAGTTTCTACTCATAGATATAAATACAATTTATGTTCCCTAATAAGTACAACCATAATTTATGATAACATAAGATATGAGATGAAAGCCATAATATTTATAAGAAAGTATGGATAATGATTCATGACGAATATATATATATATATATATATATATATATATATATATATATGAAAATGTAATGTTAAGTGATTATTTAAAAAAAATATTTTTTAACTTAAATTTTTTATTTGATTATTTGTGATAAATTTATTCATTAATATTTATTATTATTGTAATTATTATTTAGTCTCTCTTCTTATTTTATTTTTCATCTTCACCAACAACAAATTTCTTTTTCTACATAATAATATGGGGCAGTCACTTTGTGTATTTTCTCTCTCCAAATTTTAGCATTATTATGAATATATGTTTTATGTGTTTATTTTCGTCACTACAAGTTTCCTTTTACAGTTTATTACATTTCAAACTTAGATATGTTTTTGTTCTTATGCAATTATATTGGTTTTTGCCTGTAGTTTGTGGGAAAAAATTATAGTATTCCTTTGTGTGAATTTTTAAGTTCTTTCATTCTTTATCATCAAGTTTAGTTAATTTTGTAAGGGAGAGTAATTTGCAAATACTAAAAATTATAAGTTTGAAAATTACAAAGACAAAAAAATTTGCATAGATAAACAAATAAAATGGGTACAATTATAAAATCTAAAACATATTTAAAGATTTTATTTTATTTTAATTTAATTTTTATATGATAGGAAAGAACTTGATATAAAATTATCATATGATGAGTTGTTTTAAAAATTTGCTTAAAATGTTAAAATTATAAATAAAGTTAGATATATTATGAAATATAAATAAATAAATATATGAAAAAAATTGAAATTTTTTCTCACTAGTTATTTCGATCAGGCTCCGCCACTTGTTATAATGATCAAGCTCCCCAATTATACATGTTTACGTTCACTTTTATCCTTTAAAATAATAATTATTTATCTTTCAATTTATTATTATTACATTATATTTGAATTCTATATTGCATTTGACATTTGTAAAACAAAGATTTAACTCATGCTAGTGATTTATTTAATTGCTAACCTGCATAATCCAAACTAATGCAATTTCTGGTGAATTACAAGTTAGATTAGGTTGTCTTGTTAAGTTTAGATTTATTTATTTCTCATTAATTTTAGAGTTAAATATGTTTTTAATTTATAATAAAGTATTAGATTTTGTTTGTGTTACCTTAAAAAATAAACAAATATTTATTAGGAATTGAAAGTTATAATTTTTTTAATATATATATATTAAAAAAATTATAACTTATTAGGAATAAAAAAAATTGAAATATTTAATGGTTTATTATATTATTAATCTGATTTATTTGTGTCTAGTTTATGGTTATAATAGCACTTTATATTTTTTATTTTCTATATTTGTATTTATTCTGTGAGTTATTATTGAATGATGAATTCAATTCAACGAGAAGGTTGACTTGGATATAGAGCTCAATAATAAAATAGGCTCACCAATCCAACCTTTGTTTTTTTTTTTTATATAAGTTGGTTTAATAAGGTGTTTTTTTCCACCTTTCATTAGTTTTAGAATGGACTTTCCGAAAAGTCATTCCAAAATAAATAGGAAATGTCACCATTTACAAAACAGCCCATATGAGTAAACAAAATTGAGTTAAAAGGCTGAGCTAGCCCAAGAATCATTAAGTGGGTTGAGCCCAATTTGGTAGCTACACAGGCTGCTTAGTCTAAAACAAACATAAAATAAAAAGAAAAGGTTTTTCTTCCTGCACCCCCATAACTTTAAAATACGTTTTACCCTTGGCATTTCATTTGAAAGTTGGTTCCTCCTTCGTTGATAGCTTAGTGGTGGTGATTTGTAGCTGGGTAAGGTACGTGAAAAAGGTGTGAAGTTTGATTTTGTTGTAGTGTATCGAAAGAAAAAAAAATGCTTTTCTGAGTAGGCGTTTGCATAAGATTATTTTTTACTTCTAAAATACACATTCTGAAATAGTAATACTAATATTTCAGAATGTCTAATAAAAAACTTTCTAGAACTACTTTTTGAAATATTTGTAGATAATTCCATAAAATATCTTTTCAAACAATATTGTTTTAAGTTTTGAAACACATAATCTAGAAAGTAAAATATGTATTCTAAATTGATCATTCCAAAAACCATATTTTCACCTTTTAGTTTACGTTCACGCTAAAGTTTTTTTTCTTTAGTTCTACTTTTTTTGAAAATTAAATTTGATTTTGTTAAATTTACTATGGATGACGACTTCTAACAAGGATATTAAAAAAAGTTGACATATTTTTGGTATAGATAATCTTCTAATACAATCTATAATAAATGTATGCAACAGCATAGCTCTTCTTTTAACTGATGCGCAGTTGATAATACACAATCGATTTCACAACTTCTTCATCTAGTTTTGATCATTTTCTTCTACATATACATCAATTCAATTAATAACACCATGAATCTATGAAATACAAAAATTCATTAAAAAAATAAAAACAAACACCTTTCTGGATTATGCTCTTCAAAACAGCTTTTTGAAATATGATTCTGGAACACAAAATCTAAAAATATTTTCTAAAAAGGCTAGTCAGGAAAATTGTTCCGAAAATATAATCTGAAAAGATTTTCTAGAATTCCAAATTCAAAATTGTATTTTGGAATATCAAATCCATAATACAATCTAAACCTAAATCCCTCAACTTCTATTCCGAATTCTATTTTCCACAATAACTCTGCAATTCAAAATTCAAAAGAAAAAAAAAACCCAAAAACTCTCTTTTTAAATAGGGCAGTTTTGTCATTTCATATAACTGATAGGATGCAGATTTAAATTTATTGGGTTCAGTAAGCAAAAGCTTTTTTATGAAGTAAATACATTAAACTCTCAAATTAATGTAGGAACTTTTTTATTAAATTTGGTAGCGTTGAGGAACTAGAAAAATGTCGATTTTGGCATCACTCATTGTTCAAATAGTTACTAGATATGGTAAAACTAATGAGCATGCCAACTTAACATTATTTGGTTTCCATTCTTTCTTGCTTCCCTTCCACCTGAATTCCAATGAGTTTGTTCCAAAAATCTCTTAAACCAAAAAAGAAAATCCTCCAGCAACTTTAGGTTTTTAAAGTCATTCAAAAAAGTTGAACTCGTTTGATCCAACGCGGCTTTACATTCACTAAATTTTGTACATCAAAAAGAAGACATCCTCTGTTCTTGAGGTCAAACAAAATTGTGGAGACAGACAAAAGTTTGAGAAACTCAAACTGACAAAAAAATCACATTCAGTGATCAATAAGCATCTCTAGGATTCTAGAAGGAATTTAATATCTTTTATGCCCACGCCCTTTGATCCCATCTCAGATGGTTCTTCCGTGGACAGTTCTTTCCTCCTTTCCTGCAACACCAATAGTTTCTCTTCAATGCTGTTTTTAGCAATGAATCGAACGATCTTCACGGGCTGTTTCTGTCCAATGCGGTGGACACGATCCATTGCCTGTTCCTCAACTGCATGGTTCCACCATGGCTCCATAAAGTAGAGTCTAGAGGCAGCTGTGAGATTTATACCTGCACTTGAAGCCCTGAGGCTTGCCAGCAGAACAGTTGGGCCATCACTTTTTCCCACTTGAAACTGCTCAATAACATTGGCTCTGTGTCTAGCATTCATTGACCCATCAAGACGCAAAGTCTTGAAACCAGCTGCATTCAGAGGCTCTTCAAGTAACAAAAGCAACTTTCGAAATTGTGAAAATACAACTGACTTTACAGCTGGATGCTGGTCCCTTGATTCATTCAGAAATTTCATCAGGGTAGAAACCTTGGACGATAATGGTGTTTCTGATGCTGAGCTCGGTTCAGCACTGTTTGTCTCTGGCTGGGGAGGGGGTGAGAACAAGTCAGATTCCAAGAGTTTTCGCCGGCAAAGAGGACAACCACTTCTCGTTTCTAGAGATCTCAGGATACAGTCACGGCAGAAAATGTGAGCACAACGTGTGATCACAATTTCCATTGGAGAAGATAAACAAATTGGACATTCAAAATCTTCACCTTCTTGCAGCTGCGCAAGTAATGTTTGCAGCAATTCAGGATTATAAGAAACAACTGCTTCTCCTGTTCGTAAAATAAAACCTTATGTCAGACATCCTTCATAACTCACCTCAATAAATATACATAAAATCAAGTTTCACTGAGTCTAAGCAAAGATCCATCTCTAGTGATTACAAAGATATGTTTTTAATGACATAATAAGAGTCCTTTCTTTTAGCAGGAATACTTCCTTTCCATTTGAATGAAGCTACAAGGGAGTCATTCATCATCTAGATCTCTCAGACACAAAGAGTAAAAGAAGGGACAAAATTTCCCAAGTTGGTCCACCATTCATCAAATAAATTACTGCCTTCCCATTAGTAATTTAGTATTATCCCCATTTCCCTAGGCAGCTTTCAGATCATAATACCAAATATTAATCCTAAACAATTCACAAAAACATTTATTTGGACATATGATTAACTAAATTCCAAACAATTTCACATATTTGGACATAGGATCACACTCAATTTGAGAAAATCAAATGGTGAAGAATGAAATAAACATAATCTTCCATTTCTGACTACGTGTAGGCCATTGCTTAAAATGAAATATCTTGCCAACAAGCATGTAACTCAATTGGCATTGGTACAAAGTCCTTTACGACTTGGAAGAGATGAGAGAATTGGAAGTTTGATCCTCCATCATGGTCCACATCCTTCTCCCCTCCCCAAGAACTTGCCTTTCCATTATGCAAATATTAAAAAGGATTTCAATTAAGCAGCTACACAATTGAAGTTGAGGAAGGTACTTTTCCACACCCCAATAAGACAATAACAAATCTTTACAAGAGAGGTACATAAATTATTTCACCACATAAAGCTGAAATATTTCATTCATATAATTGCTTGCAAACAATGCTTCGAGAATCAGAACTTCATACAGCTGCAATATTCCATTTACAGGAACAGCAATTTATAAATGTATTGTCAAAAGGCCGCAAAACACTCGACCTCCCAATTCCAACCCCGCAAAACTCCCAATTCTTTGAAATTGAATGAGAACAATATCTCATAAGTATAATGTTTTTTTAAAAAATTAAAAATTCAGGCTGAAGCAACTATGGCACTGAAAGAGAAAGCATGAGAAACCTAACTAAACCATTGATTGGGAAAATTATACCTTCATTATTTGTAATGCTGCGTTGTGAGTGAAATTTACACAATTTCAAATCAACACAGATTTGGCGAAGTCTTAGAATACTACTTAGCATCTCAGTATACTGGGAAAGTTGACTATCATCATAGATAAAACTTCTTCTCAACAATGCCTTTGTTTTCTCTTTCTCCCGATCATACAGCTGACGTTCTTCCATAGAAAGCTCAACATAACAAATCTCAACGGTTTTAGGTGGCAGACACACCAATGCCATATCTTTTGTTCTGCGCAAAGCAATTGCTTCCATCAAAACCTACAAAATAAACCAGAAAAAACGTAACCTTACACAAAAATATAAGACAGAAAAATAGAATAAGAATAATTATTAATCATCATTAAAATTAAGCACAATAAATTCAACTCCATTTCAGTATAACACGGCTGCAGATAAACTAAATAAAGACAACACTAATGTTACACTGCAGTTTATGCCCACTTGCAATGGCAACCCCCAATCATATTGTGAGAAAAACAACTAACCATACATTGTGTTATCGTGTTACCTGCAATCTGGTGAGCCCTTTATCTAAGCCCTGATTAAGAGGGCGTTGCACAAACGCTCTCCAATGTGCTCGTACCGAAAACGGACTAAACCGCAAAAAGAGCATGAAAGAAAACAAATCAATGCAACCAGTTTGAATCGGTGTCCCTGTGACTGCCCATCTGTACTTACCTTTTAAGTTGCAAACTGCCTTACTGAGTTTGGCCGTGAAATTCTTGATGGTGTGTGCTTCGTCCAATATAATTCTCCGCCACTCCATTTGCTTTGCCGGCATCTCCTCCGGTTCATTAGACAGAGTAGAGTAAGTAGTCAACACCAAATCATACTTCTTAAGCTCCTCAGTATCATGTGTCCTTTTTTCCCCGTAATACATGTAAGTCGTCAATCCACCAGGCACTGTGTGATCCTCCAATTGCGTTATCCATGCCGACATAACAGAAGGAGGACACACCACCAGCGTTGCATTTGTTCTCACTTCGCTTTCAAGGGAGCACTCACCTTCATTCCTGCGTCGCTTCTCTAAAGAAACCGACTTTCTGTCCGTTCTCCATTTTTTAGAGACACCCATTTGGCTCCTTTTATCAAAAGCAATCAGAGAAAGCAAAGTTAAGGTCTTTCCTAACCCCATCCCATCGGCGACGATGCCACCTCGCAAAGGGTCAGGCCTTCTATTGGTTTGATAACCGGTTAAGATATTTACGAATAAGCCATTGTTTTCTTCCCAAAAGGGTGGCAGGTCATCAGCTTTTTCTTTGCGAACGAGCCACGCGAGACCCTCCTTCTGGTGAGGGAGAAGCTCGGTTCTGATGATGCTCCTGGGAGGCTCCAAGATAAAGATGGCTCGGTTCTTGTTGGTGAGGTTGCTGTTCACAAGGTCAAAAATGGCGTCGACGGTCATGTACTTCTTCTCCGCCTTGGTAGCCTTAACGGCGGCGGAGTCAGAGAGGGTGAAGGAGGCTTCGGACTCGGTGATGAGTTTGCGGGAAGAACGGGAGACGGCGTCTTTGACGGCATCAAAGGCGGGGAGGCGGGCGAAGATGTGGATTTGGCAGAGAATTCGCCAGCTTTTGCGGGCGTCGGGTACGATGGCTTCGACGGTGATGATGTCGTCATCGATGAGAGGGGAGAGGATGGCGGCGACGGGGCGTTCAATGTAGCCGATGGTGTGACCGTAGATGTTGGTGACGATGATGGCGTTGGCGTCGTGAATGTTGTAGGGCTCACGGATAAGGAGGAAGACGGAGCGGCCGCAGACGGTGGCCGAATAGTTCTGTACGCCGACGATGTAAGCCTCCATGAAACCGAGAAGGAATTTGTCTGAATGCATTCTTGGGTTCTTGGGGTTTGCATTCACCCGTTGGGGTTTTCGTTTCTTGATTTTGAATTCAAGAGCTATTTAAACACCAACACACTTCTCCACATGTGTATGTGGCACTTTGCTGCTGTTGATGCACTAAGTTCAAGAATCATAGATCAAAATTCAGGAACCAAATCGACATAAACAATCATAAAAAAATTTAATTATCATAAAGATAAAGTGATATGTAATCACATAATTAATTATATGAATTTATTTTACTCAATAAAGAAATAGTTTTTTAATATTTATATGATATTTTTAAATTAATTTTAAAATATATTAAATTTATTATTATATATATATATAATATAAATAATTTTTATATAATCGAGTATATATTAAGTTTGTAACCAATATAATTGATTATATAATATAGAAAAATAAAATAATATTAAATAATATAAAAAATAAAAATATTAAATGTTAGATAAATTTATGCAATAAAATATTTAATAATATTATTAATAAAATTAATAATAATTACTAATATATGTTTACTTTAAAAAATATTTATAGAAAAAATTATTAAAAATACTCTTATATATTTTTTCTATTTTATATTATTACCAACATCCCAGTTAGCTTAGACAAGGTTGTGTCTCTTGCAATAAAGAACCGAAATGGGCCTTGTTTGTACATTTTGAAAAAAGAACCTCAAGGAATGGCCCATTTATATCTTACATATAGAGATTTCTTTTTGTACCCCATATTGTCCTTCTGCATCCCACTAAATATGAAAATTCTTATTTTATTTTTAAAAAATTACTTTCATATTTGACTTTCCATATTTTTTAGTAATCATATTATTAAAAAATTACTTTCTTTTTGACAATATAAAAGTTATTTGACTTTCAGATTTATTGTGTAATCTACAAACAATTTTATTTTTGGATTATAAAATTTAGATGTTTTATTTAATTTTTTGATTGTACAATCTCAAATTTTTTTGATTGTACAATCTAAAAACCTTTTTAGTTTTCAGATTACACAGTTTTTTTAACTTTTAAAAATTGTACCATCTATAATATTTTAGATAAATAAAGGCAATGGAGAAGGAAGTAGTGGGAAGAATGAGAGTGAGAAAGGATAATTTGATGCACATGGAAAGAAAGTATGAGAGTGTAGAAAGAAATGACTTTTACATCTAAGCTGCTTTTAATTGTTAATTAACATATGCTTTTGCTATACCTACACCCCTATGATTACTACTGCACCTCATATCAACTACAAAAAACTAAAATAACACACTCCACTACTTTTGTTACTATTTTTGTTACTTATCAATGTTGTTACCACTGTCTCTTCTTCTTCTCCATTGCACCCTAGTTATTTAATGCACTATTTAAGAGGAAGAAGAAGAAAAAGAGAGAGTAAAAGAGGAAGAAGAAGAGAAAGAGAGAGAGTAAAACGATGAGTTTAATATAATTTTTTTTTTAACAAATTTTTTATAATTATAAATATTTAAATACTAACTCTCTTCTTCTTCTCCATTGCACCCTCGTTATTTAGTGTACTATTTGAGAGGAAGAAGAAGAATAGAGAAAGAGTAAACTGATGAGTTTAATATAAAATTTATTTTTAACAAATTTTTTATAATTATAAATATTAATTATTTGTTGTCTAATAATTTTCATATATCAACAGTGTCAGATAATTTATATTTATTTTAACTGAGATATTCATAAAAAATATATTTTAATTCGGATAGGTTTTATGCACAAATAAACCATTTATATTTAATTTCAATTAATTTTTGTGAAAAAAACAAAATTTTACTCTTATATTTTTATCAATTAAATTGGTTAGGCACGCATTTATGAATTAATTTTCCTTTAATTTATTAAAATTTATTACATTTCCAAACTTCCAGTAAACATATTTTACAATTAAGAATATTAAAATTTTATTTTTTATTTAAATAAATTAAAATTTATTTTAATTGAAACATAAATTTTTCTAACTATTTTTCATGATTCTATAATTTAGAAACAATGTTGTAATTACCAACAAATAAAATGTAAAAATAAATAATTATATATATTTTTCAATTATTTTTAAACAGAAGGAAAAATTGTAATATTACTTTTCAATTAATTAAAAAGAATTAAAAAATTTACACATCACATCTCTAAAAAAACTTCCATCAATTTTTTCTCCACTTCTCACTCTAATTATCTTTATTCAAACAATTCTTCTCTCAATTTTCCTGTTAAATCAATCATTTCGCAAACTGTGAAATTATTCTCCAATTCAAACAAACCATTACTTTTTTTTCATGGTGACACTTTTTATTGAGGAAAGAAAAGTGTAAAGTAAAAAAGTAAAACATAAATAAGAAATAAAGTAGACATAAATATTATTCATACATATATAGAACAAAAGTTAATTATTTGATTGGATAAATAAAATAAGTAAAAACTAATTGTGATTATTTTATTTATTTTTCTTATAATTTATTTTATTATTTTTTTAATTTAATCATTATTATTTTATGAATAATTAAATAAACAAATTAATAAAATTTAAATAAATATATATACAATTTTATAAAATATAGTATTAAAGAAATTATTTAATTGTTAAAAAAGAAATTATTAAGTTATTTTAAAATAAAGAAATTTATTAAATTATTTATTTATTAAATTAATAAATAAATTAGTTTTTATTTATTAAAGAGTAAAGTTGTTCAATTAAAAGATTGCACCAAATAATTTTACCAAATGATGGATATCTTTATATAATGATTATATACATTACTATTACTACTACTACTACTATTATTATTATTATTATTATTGTTATTATTATTATTATTATTATTAAGTTTAATTAAATTTCATGTTCCTCATAATTTTGGTTACCCTTAATTAACCTTTCAAATTTCTTTGGTTAGAGTAATTAAAGCTTTTATAATTTTCAATTGATTTTTTTTCATTTAATTCTTTAGTTTACTTGGTAACATTATTGTTATCTCTTCATGTCATCTTACTTATCTATCTCCCCATATTAATTTTTTTTTGAAGTTTTGTAGTTAATATAAAACGATATTGTGGTTAATATAAAATGACAAGTGATTTTTATTTTTATTGTATTATCTTAAATTCGTACAGTCAGATAACTAGTATGTTGAGATAGATAGATGCTATTTGGGTGAACTCCTTGTTTGGTTATTAAGGAGATCGTTCTAACATATGACGTGGCTCGGTCTCCCTGACCGAGCTGACCGAGGCACACACTGACGTGGCTTGGCCTCTTCGACCGAGTTGGCCGAGACACCACGCACGACCATGCCGACCGACACATATAACCATTAACGCTCAAACCAAGGTCAGTGAAGCTAAACTACCATTAAGAATTAGGTAATGCAACCATAAGTGTGATCCATTCCACTAATCAGGCCCAATGAGGTAAGCCCATTAAAATAATATAAATAACACACATTCCAGGGAGCAATGTACGTCATTATTACTGTATACCTACCAGAGTATCGAACACCCTTTACTGACTTGAGCGTCAGAGTGCCTTCTGCAGGTACCTCCCCCATTTGGCATTCACCCGAGACCGAGAGCCGAAGGAGCAACACGAAGGCGAGAAGGATCCTAGTGAAGCCCTAGCAATCTGCCCGACCGAAGGAGGAAGACGAATACTTCAATAGTTCTTTAGGTCCCATCTGCCCAGTAGGAATAATTGGCGCCCACCGTGGGGCCGAGAGAAACTAGCTGAAGAGAGAAAGTAGATGGTCTCAACTAGAAGCATGGAAAGGATGAATGATGCCGACCAGGCAATGATGCTGCTGTCTTTGCAGAGAGATTGCCGAGAAGAAGAGGAGGACAGAGGAAGTTGTCCAGAAAAATGAACAAGAGACGCAAGCTCTCCGAAGGGAGAATAGAGAGATGATGAAGAAGGTGATGGAGGTAGGACCGTCCACTAGACTGACCAATGTTGTCGGCAGGTCCTTCGCCTCTCCTCCCAATCCTAGACCGGTGGAGGAGACAAGAGACAAGATTCTCACCCACGAGATGGAGGGAGATTCCTTTCTCAACAGGTCGGCTAGGACGACCATCACCACAGACTCAGCCCGCCGACACCTGTTCACCAACACTATCATTGAAGTCCCACTACCAGACAAGTGGAAGGGTTTCAACCGAGACCGGTATGACGGGTCTACCGACCCGGACGAGCATATTGATGCATACACCACCCATACGAGTCTCTACACCTCGGACGATGTAGTGTTGTGCCGAGTGTTTCTACATCGCTGAAGGGAGCAACCCTCAGCTGGTTTACCAAGCTCTCATCCAACTCCATTGATAGCTTTGCCACACTCGTGACAAAGTTCGAGACTCAGTTTGCCACTAGCAGACCACATCACCTGACCTCCATCGCCCTGGTAGGCATCCGCTAGGAGAAGGGAGAATCGCTGAGAACCTTTGCTGATAGGTTCAACAAAGTGGCAATGAGCATCCGGAACTTCAGCCCGGACGTTGTCATGCATCACATGCTGACAGGCCTACGCCCAGGGCCTTTTGCTGATAACTTGTGCATGCAGCCGACCGACAACCTGGACGAGCTGAGGAAGAGAGCTACTAAATATATGTAGCTGGAAGAACTCAAGGAGTTCCATAACCAAGCCCGTGCCGAGGCTACTGGAGAGAAGTGTAAGAAAGTATGGCTTTAAACTAGAGGGGGGGGGGGGGAGGTGAATGGTTTAAAGAGGGTTTTCACAAACTTTTAACTCTAGAATGAAATTACTTCGAGAAAACTTGATTCATAATTCAGTTTGCCAAAAACACAAAGCAATTTAGCACAGCACCAGAAAAACAATCGGTTGTTTATACCAGTTCACAAATATAAACTGAAAATAAAGAGTTCAAGGGATATAGAGATTGTACACATAGAGTTATACTGGAAGAAGAAGAAGAAGAAGAAGAAGAAGAAGAAGAAGAAGAAGAAGAAGAAGAAGAAGAAGAAGAAGAAGAAGAAGAAGAAGAAGAAGAAGAAGAAGTAGTAGGTCACTCAGTTATCAGAGCACTGGGCGAGATATCGTTCGATTATCAGACAACTCACACAAAGAAAGCACAGTGTGTCGACACTGTTGGGACCACTATTTATAGGGCCCAAGGACATCGGAACGCAAAACGTAAAAATGATCTCAACCGTTAGATCTCCCAGATCCAACGATCCACAATGACTCTCGCCCAAAAAACCCCTCATTAATGCAGGTCACGTCACGCCGCCTGAGGTCACATCACACCTCGGGAAGCCTAATAGTCACGCACCTAAGGGGAGACCGACCGACACCTACCATTAAAGACTCATCGGATGTGTCCATCCTCGAGCCTGGGGCAACTGTACTGGTATGGCCGACCAACACATATGACGTGGCTCGGTCTCCTTGACCGAGGCACACACTGACGTGGCTCGGCCTTCCTGACCGAGCTGGCCAAGACACCACGCACGGCCAGGCCGACCGACACATATAACCATTAACGCTCAAACCAAGGTCAGTGAAGCTAAACTACCATTAAGAATTAAGTAATGCAATAATAAGTGTGATCCATTCCACTAATCAGGCCCAATGAGGTAAGCCCATTAAAATAATATAAATAACACACATTCCAAGGAGCAAGATACGTCATTATTACTGTACACCTACCCGAGTACCGAACACCCTTTACTGACTTGAGCATCGGAGTGCCTTCTGCAAACCTTTCCCATTTGGCATTCACCCGAGACCGAGAGCCGAAGGAGCAACACGAAGGCAAGAAGGATTCCACTGAAGCCCTAACAATCTGCCCGACCGAAGGAGGAAGACGAAGACTTCAATAGTTCTCTTGGTCCCCTCTCCCTAGTAGGAACAGTAACCAACCTCACGATATTGGTGGGATTCTCATTATTGAAATAACAAATATACACTTATGGAAAGTTGCTAGAGCATTACATAACCCAAACGACATTTTTCGATAAGCAAATACTCCAAATGGGAAAATGAACATTGTCTGCTTTTGATCTTTTAGATCCACACAATCTGATTTTAACTTGAATAACCATTCAAAAAATAATAATATGCTTTCCCTGCCAATCTTTCCAACATTTGATCCATAAAAGGTAATGGAAAATTATCCTTCCTCGTAACTTGGTTCAACTTTCTATAACGAACACATTCTCCATCATGTGACCGTTCTTGTAGGAATTAACTCATTCTTCTCATTATGAATAACTGTCATACCTCATTTCTTAGGCACCACTTGCACAAGACTAACCTAAGTTGGATAAATCATCCCTACCTCTAAAAGCTTTTGAACTTCCTTCCTAACAACTTCCTTCATGGTAGGATTCAGGCGCCTTGGAGGTTGAGCTACAAGTTTAAAATCTTGCTCCATATGAATTTTACGCATGCAATATGATGGACTTATACCTTTCAAGTCTGTAGAAGTCCACCTTACAGCTCTTTCATTCACTTTCAACACCTCTATCACTTGTTTCTCCTCTTCCGTAGTTAAATAATTGCTAATAATAATTGGCTTCTCACCATTCTTTACAAGAAAGACAAACTTTCAGCTTTCCTTTATCAACATCAATCATAATCTTTGCAATATTCATAAATGGTCGTCCAAGAATAAAAGGAACTTCGACATCTTCTTCTATGTCCATGATTACAAAGTTGATTGGGAATAAGAATTTATCTACCTTCACCAAAAGATCTTTAACCACACCAAATGGATGCTTTATCGATCTGTCAGCTAACTACAATGTCATCCTAGTAGGCAGTATTTCAACTTCTCCAATTTTCTTCAACATGGATAAAGGCATGAGATTTATGATCGCTCCAACTATGAGATTGCCTATTGTGACTAGCAAAGTAAAAATCCCTGGGTCTCTAGATTTCTCTAGTAAAAACTTCTAAATGATCTACAACTATCTTCTAATTCCATTGTCTCTTGCTCCTTAAATTTTCTCTTTTTAGTCAATATCCTTCATAAACCTAACATAAGTTGGCATCTGCTCTAAAGCTTCAGTAAAAGGAATATTGATATGCAATCTCTTAAGGATATCAACAAATCTGGTAAATTTAGAATGTGAGCACTCTTCCTTGGATTCTCAATTTTTTTTCTCTTTTTTCTTTTTTATATGTACACTCTTTATTTTCTATTCCTCTTCTCCCTTACACTCAATTTTTCTTTCTTCATCTTTTCTCTCCTCACAAGCAACCAAATTGTCACCAATCCCCTCTCCTATAACTATTCCACTTCTAGTAGTAATTGAATTACAATGCTCCTTGATATTCGTTTGTGTGTTAGCTGAAAATGAACCACTTTGTGGATCCGCCAACTGCTTCACGTATGTCACTAAATTTTGAATTGAAGCTTTAATATTCTTCTGATTGGACAATGAAGCTTGCATGAATTGCTCCAAGGTATCCTCCAATTTACTCGTTCTCTCCTAAACTGAAGGATAAAATGGTTGTTATTGAAAATGAGGTTGTCTGTTGGATGGACTAGCATCTTGTTTCCACCCAAAATCTTCATTTCGATTGCCTCTCCAACCTTGATGCATATTATTATGATAATTGTTGTTGGAGAAACCACATTGTCTTCCTTTGTTGCTTATATAATTAACCTCTTCTTCAACTGAATTGTTCTGGTAAGAATAATGACCATTTGGATGATCACCTCCACAAAAATACACCTCATCGATTGATGTAGACTCTGACAAGAATGCACAATCTGTAATTGTTGTGGTAGCTTAGACATCTACTTGGTCAACGCTTCAATTGGTATGTCAATATTTTGTTTTGAGCCAAAAATGCATATGAAGTATTAAGGTCCAACATCCCTTTCTTTTGCTCGATCTGTCTATCATGATGGACTTGATAATTTGCTGATGTTAATGCATCAATATTTTTTGTCACCTTTTCAACATTGGCAACCATCATCGTATCACCAGCTGCAACATCCAGAGGTATCTTTATGTTAGATCTGAGGCCATTATGAAAGATGTTCAGTTGTGCAATATCTTAAAACCCATGATTTGGGCATCTTTTCAGTATCACTTTGAACCTTTCGCATGTTTCACAAAGGGCTTCATCTCGTCATTGTCTAAACATATAGATCTCAAACTTTGATTTGATGTAGTGGGAGAGTGGAAAAAATCTCTGTAAAAATTTCTCCTCTACATTTTTCCAACTGGTGAGGCTCTGATTTGGATGTGATTTTAGTCATTCCTTTTCTTTTCCTGCCAAAGAAAAAGGAAAAAAAACGCAAATAAGTAGATTCTATATCACCTAGTTGAAAGTTCATTGTTCACACCTACTCATAAAATGTAGACATATGGGTATATAGGTTCTCATGGTCCATGCTCATAAATTGATAGGTACTGATCAAACTGAGGAATACAGGTTTCATTTCTAAGGCCTTAGTGGTAGTAGGTATTGCTATACTAGAAAAATGTCTTGGCCCTTGCAGCATAGCATTGTCACTAAGTGTTCTTCTCGGTTGCGGTTGTTGAGCTTTGGTTTCTTCTTGAATAGTTTCAATAGGGTAGAAATGGTTGAGGACTCTTATCTAATTTCCCCTTGTTTTTCTTTTTTCCTTTTAATCTTGTTTTATTGATATGTCTTTTTAATTTCTGATTCAAATTGCAATTGATCATTAGAACTTTGTCCTCTTAATATCACATATATTACAATTGACGCACGAATTAACACAAGGAATAACTAGCAATAAAAATAATAAAAAAACTACAAAATAAATTTAAATAAAAAAATGTAAAAAAAAAATACTAAACAAATAAAAATATTCATAATATTTAGGAATTTTGTACTTTCAAATTTTAAAAAAATTGTTCCTCGGAAATGGCGTAAAAAACTTGACGACTTATTTCGCAAAGTGTACCCATTCAAAAGTAATAAGTTGTCCCTAAGGAGGGATATCGAACCCATAAGGAATAGTTCTTTAAAAATCTCAATGTATAACACTCACTAAATATGAAAAGATGTGAAAAAGTTTGATTGAAAAGTCATTGGCATTATAAATTTCCATGAGAAATTATTTGAACAAAAAGTAAATGATTTATGATATCTCAATTGAGAAAATTGGAAATGGGGTTAATCCTTATCACTCATCTGTACTTTGGAACAAAAACATACAATATTCTATCTTGATTGATATTGATGCACATATAAAAGTCATTTATATTGATTCCTCGCATATAAAATTATTAACATTGTCTCCTAAATATTGATTTCTCACATTTATAAAATCATTCTTATCATTAAGAACGAATGTTATACAAAAATTAATATTTAAAATATATTCCTAGCATTTAAATATGTCAAACATTACCATCTAGGTCAGATCCTCATAAGTATTTTCCAGTAAAATCCAAGAATCAAAATCATGAATAAAAATTCAAGCTTTAAGAATAAAATGGTAATACCAATATCAATCAAGAAAAAATGTTATAAATAAATATCACCTTAATACATAAGAGTTTGAACAAATTACTCCTAATCCTTAAGGGAAGACTTAGCCACTCATGGTGGCCATTACAAGCACTGAAAGCAAAAAAAGAATATCTAGAGTGTTTCTCCTTGACAATTGTATCCTTTAAGGTTTCCTATCTTTGATTTTCCTCTCAGTCTCCTTTTTCCTCTGCCTCATGCCCTTATTTACCATAATTGGACATAGGTTAAGTAACATCTCGCTTAAGCGAGATATTGTTTACTCAAGCGAGTTTAAAGAAAATAAAAACCAACTTCACTGGAACAAACTCGCTTAAGCAAGCCTGAGCGAGTCCTAGGCGAGTTATGGGCGAGTTCTTTGTGAGTTTGGTCTAGAGAGCAAGTTTTCCTCTAGAGTGATTTCACTTGGGCAAGATTGGTTTGAAGCTTGGGTGAGCTTTATTCCTCCTCTAGCCCTTTTTCTCTATCTTCCCTTAGATTTATGAAATTAGCCCAAACTTGGGAATAAATAGTTCCTATTCGTCTCATAATCCAAAATATGTTATTAGATTCAAATTTCTCAAATTAAGGTTGAATTATAACTTCATTAACAATTAAAATTCATAAGTGTCTAGTTTTTTTTGCATAAAATCTCACTAAATTATGGCACATATAAAAAATTGGATGAGATCTAAACCCCAGTTCAAGATCCAATTGATATGTTAGGTAAACTCTTTTAGAATCTCAAATGAACTAACATATTCACTACAAAAAATCATGTATAAAGTGGTGGTTTTAATATGACGGTTATTAATAACTGCCCCAAGTTTTCGTATAATATGACATTTTAGTAACCGCCATAATTATCCTTCAAAATATGTCATTTTTAACCGTCACAATTATCCTTTAGAATAAAAATCTAGCGTTTTCTTTCCCTCCCTACACCATTTCTAATTATTCTCAATTATTTTTGAAAACTTGTTTTCACTTGGAAACTTGAAAAGTTATTGGAAACTTGTTTTTTTTTTAAAAAAACTTGCTTTCACTTGGAAACCAAATTCACTCTTTTGGAAACCAAAATCTCTCTTCCCTCTCTTTCTTTGATAAACGTGATCTACTATTCCCTCTTTCTTCTTGCTCTCTCTGCTAACGAAACCCTAACGCATTGCTCAAATTAACGAAATCTAGCGTTGCCTCCCACGAAACCCTAATGCGGCCTTCACGAAACCCTCATCTGATCTTCACGAAACACTCACTCTTCCATCAATCCTTGTAGCCTTCCTAACACTCACTCTCACACCCTTCACTGTCCGTCATCGCCGCCTCCGCTCAAGGTTTGTTCAGGTTTGTGCTCGCACACCCTAAACTTCTGTCTTCGAAATCTATTGTTCGAAACCGTGTGCAATGTGTTGTGGTTTTTAGTTTGTGAAACAAATATTGTGTATGGCTTTGCTGTTGTAATAATTTGAATATGTAGTTTGTGATCTAATGCTATATGCGGATTGGGGCTGCCTCCACATACCATCATTCCTAAATTGGCATATAATGCCTTACAGTCATGGGTAAAGATATAAATTGCATTTTTTTGTCTGCGATATGAAGTATGTAATTACTTGGTTAGTAGCTTATGCAAAGTTTTTGGTAATTTAAATGTGTTATATCTTGCATTGCTATAAACAGTAGCATAATTTTTACTTAACTGCATTATGTCGGACAATTAGCAATCCTCTGATTATTATAAGTTGAAGTATATTTATAAGTTAATGTTATAGGTTAATTCGGTTTTGTTTGGATCATAGGATTCAACTACCTTAACCTTGTATGCTTCTACACTTCTAGCTTTTGTTTGTACACTTACCAATTCCTATTATTTATAATTTAAATAAATAAAAAAATATTAATAATATAAACATATAGTAATTATTTAACATTTATTTGAGTTAATAATTAAAATAAAATCATGCAATAAAAATAAAGTTATTAAGTAAATATTAAAATTAATTATTTAAGCTTATACATAAATAATATTAACTTCTGTAATTTATTTTTTATTAAATATGTTTAAGAGCACTTGTTTATATCCCATAATTATTGTAAATTTGAATTTTCTATCAATTATACCATTTTAAAAATGTATTGGTATGGGACGAGACCAAGATGATCGAGACGACCGAGACCTCTACGAACGGTTTGACCGACCGACACATTTAACCATTAACGCTTAAAACAATGTTAGTGAAGATAAATTACCATTAAGAATTAGGTAATGCAACGATAAGTGTGATCCATTCCACTAATCAGACCCAATAAGGTAAGCCCATTAAAATAATATAAATAGCACACATTCCAAGAAGAAAGGTACGTCATTATCACTGTACACACCTGAGTGTCGAATACCCTCTTTACTGACTTGAGCGTCAAAGTGCCTTCTACAGGTACCTCCCCCATTTGGCATTCACCTGAGACTGAGAGCCGAAGGAATAGCGTGAAGACCGGAAGGATCACAGTGAAACCCTAGCAACCTGCCCGAAGGAAGGAAGAAGACGAAGCCTTCAACAGTTTTCTAGGTCCCATCTCCCTAGCAGGAACAATTGGCGCCCACCGTGAGGCCGAGAGAAACTAGCTGAAGAAAGAATGTAGATGGTCTCAACCAGAAGCATGAAAAGGATGACTGAAGCCGACCAGGCAATGCTGCTGCTGTCTCTGTAGAGAGAGATGGTCGAGATGAAGAGGAAGACAAAAGAAGTTGTTCAGAAAAACGAACAAGAGATGCAAGCTCTCCGAAGGGAGAACGAGGAAATGAAAAAGAAGCTGATGGAGGGAGGACTGTCCACTGGACCGACCAATGTTGTTGGTAGGTCCTTCACCTCTCCTCCCAACCTGAGACCGTTGGAGGAGACAAGAGACAAGACTCCCACCTACGACATGGATGGAGAATCCTTTCTTAACAAGTCGGTCAGGACGACTATCACCATGGACTCGACCCGCCAACATCCTTTCACCAACACTATCGTTGAAGTTCCACTACCGGACAAGTGGAAAGGTTTAAACCGAGACCAATATGACGGGTCTACCGACCCGGACGAGCATATGGATGCCTACACCACCCATATGAGTCTCTACACCTCAGATGACGTAGTACTGTGCCGAGTGTTTTCTACGTCGCTGAAGGGAGCAACCCTTAGCTGGTTCAACAAGCTCCCACCCAATTCCATTGATAGCTTTACCACACTCGTGATGAAGTTCGAGACTCAGTTTGCCACCAGCAGGCCACATCACCTAACCTCCATCGCCCTGATAGGCATTCACCAGGAGAAGGGAGAGTCGCTGAGAACCTTTGTTGATAGGTTTAGCAAGGTGGCGATGAGCATCTAGAACCTCAGCCCGGATGTTACCATGCATCATATGCTGTCAGCCCTGCTGATAAGTGTCTAATTTTAGTAATATTTCATATTAAAATATAGGCACTTATGAGAATTTATTGCTAATTTACATATAAAATAATCCCTAATTTATGAATTTATACCTTTTTACATTTTTATGATCTTTATTTGAATAAGAGTATTTTATTCCCAAATTTGGTGTTAATTGCAGATTTCTAAGGAAGATTGGAGATTTGGATTAAAGATGAATGATTTGAGCTAAAAAGATAAAGATAGAAGGTCCCAGAATGGAAAAGATGCAAAGAAAGATTGGGCCTTTTTTATGTTTTATCATTTAGCCCATTAGCGCGACACAATAAACAACCTAACCCTAGAAAACTAGGATAAATAGAGGGCTAGAGGCTCAACCTTAGGGTGCGAGATTGAGAGGAAAACACCATAGAGTGAATTGTAACCCAATTGGGAGAATGGAAGGTGATAGAAGTATGCGTGGCTAATTCATCCCTTTGGGATTGGGAGTAATCTGCTCAAACTCTTATGTATTGAGGTGATATTTTATATATTAATATTCAGTTCTTGATTGATTATTGGTATTGTTGTTTTACTTTTAATTTTCCGTGACAAATTGAGAATCTTAAATCTGTCCGGGAGGTATTTTTAGGGTTCGGACCTAAACAACAATACTTAACATATTTGAGTGCTAGGAATAGACTTGAAATGTTAATTGCTATTAAACGTCTGAGCTTTGTTCTAAGTTGTTCTTATAATTATGCGAGGGATCGATAGTTAGGGAACATTCTTAAGGATTTTATATGCGAGGAATCGATATAAATGATTTTTATACGGGCATCAATTTCAATTAAAGAACTTAATATTGACATGTTAATCAAAATACATGAGAGTGAGAGAGATGAAACCTAATCCCTATTTTTCCAATTGAAACCATTAATTCTTTGTCTGTTTTCTTATTGATCATCGCCAACACAACCACTCTCAATACACTTTTAATTGTTTTGTTCTATATTTAGCGATTATTGTACTTGATAACTCACTGTTCCTTGTGGGATCGATATCCGTCCTTAGGGACAATTATTACTTCTGACAAACGCGGTGCACTTGCCGTAAAAAGTCATCAAGTTTTTGGCACCGTTGCCGGGGAACAGATTTGACTTGTTGAGTATAATTTCCTAAATATTGTAAATATTTTATTTTTTTTATTTGTTTTGATTTTGTTTATTTTATTAAAATTAGATTTGATTTGATTTTAGTATAGATTTGCTGTTTAAAAAAAAAAAAAAAAGTTGTTGATTTTATATTATTTTCTTTTCTTTTCTTTACGTTATTTAATTTAGTTAATTTTTATTTTATTTTGTTTTGATTTTGATTTTGTTTTATTATATTTTATTTTAGTTTTTTTTAGGATTAGTTTAGGTAGTTTTATTTATGTTTACGTAACTGTTATTTATTTATTTTAATTATATTTTATTATTAGTTTTAGTTTTTATTTCTACGTAAGCTAGTTAGTTAGAATATCAGTTGTTTACAATTATAGTTTTTAATTTTTTTTTTAACTTTATTTTATTTTATTTTATTTCTAGTATTTATTTTATTTTTTATTTTTTTTAGTACGTTATTTTTTGTTTTTAGAGTTTTCTTTTATTCTGTTTTTAGTTTTTATTTTATCTATATTTTTTTTTGAATATTTTTGTTAATTTTCTCTTAACGTCATTTTAGTGTTTTATTTTTGTTTTTTGTTTTATTTATTTATTTATTTTATTTTACATATTTTGTTTTTATTTTTATCTTCAAATTTATTCTATTTTATTTTATTTTATTCTTTTTAAAGAAAAAAAAAGTTCTCTGTTTTTTTCTCTCCACTAATATATTTTAGGAAGAAAGCAACATGACAGAACAGCAAGCACCACCTACTAAGAAGACACTTGGAGATTATGTCATGTACCAAGGACCAAGACATTTTTCTAGTATTGCAATACCTACTACTACCAAGGCCTTGGAAATAAATCCCGATTTTCTCACTCTCATCCGTGCCTATCAATTTACAGCAATAGAACATGAGGATCCATATTCACATTTGGATACATTTTATGAATTGGTAGGAACAATGGGTTTTCAATCAGGTGATCTTGAAAATGTTTATATGCGCTTTGTTTTCTTTTTCATTGGCAGGAAAGGCTAAGGAATGACTCAAATCACTTCCAAATCAGAGCCTCACTAGCTGGAAGGATGTAGAGGAAAATTTTTTGCAAAGATTTTTTCCAATTTCTCGCTACATCAAAGCAAAGTCTGAAATCTCTATGTTCAGACAAGGAGCAAATGAAGTCTTTTGTGATACATGGGAAAGATTTAAGATGATATTGAGAAAATGCCCAAATCATGGGTTTGAAGATATTTCTCAACTGAGCATATTCCTGAATGGTCTCAGATCTGACATAAAGATGCTCCTAGATGCTGCAGCTGGTGGCACAATGATGGCCCTTGATGTAGAACAAGCGACAATAATTATTGATGCATTGGCATCAACTGATTATAAAGCCCAACATGATGGACAAGATCTTCAGAATAAAGGGTTGTTAGAAAATGCACTCTTGGCTAAAAATAAGATTCTGACACAGCAGATTGAGCAACTAACTGCACAAATGGCTAAATTGCCCCAACAATTATATGTTGTTCATTCATCTCAAAGCCAAAGTCAGTCAATCAGGTGTGATTTTTGTGGAGGTGTTCATCCTAATGGTCACTGTTTTTATCAGCACAATTCACCTGAAGTTGAGGATCCATCCATGCTTGAAAGAATGAATAAAGTTGAAGACGCTCTGACAAAGATTGTGAGCGCGCAGGACAATATTGTGAGAGCGTAGGACAATAGCATGGCCATGATTAGGAGTATAGAGATCCAGATGGAACAGCTGACCAAACAAATTGCACAAATTACGGAGGAACAAAGTGGCCAGTTTTTAGTCAATAGGCAAACCAATTCAAAAGAGCATTGCGATAATGTAGTGGCTGAAAAAGAAGAAAAAGATGAGACAGAGGGGAAGAGAGATGAGAAAGAGAGAAGTGAGGAGGAAAAAATAAAGAAGAAAAGTGAAAATAAGGAGAGAGGAATTTTTGAAAAAGATTTGTCATATCCTCATTCTCCTTCAAAAAGAGAGAAGGAAAGAAAATTCTTTGATAAAATGCTCCCTAAAAATTATTTTGCAGGAAATTTGAAGCAAGATTCAACATTTGAAAGATTTCGAAAGAATAAGAGCTATATTGAAGAAAAAAATATAGAGCTGGAGGATAGATACAATGTCATTATTCAAAAAGGCTTGCCTAAAAAATTCAAGGACCCAGGGAGTTTTAACCTTCCCGTGTCTATAGGTGCTTTATTAGTAGCCAATGCTTTATTGGATTTGGGAGCAAGCGTAAATATAATTCCTTTGGCAATGCTGAAGAAAATAGGTGATTTGGAGATTAAACCCACCAAGATGACTTTAAAGTTAGCTGATCAAGTAACCAAGTATCCATATGGTGTGGTTGAAGATGTTCTCGTCAAGGTGGATAAATTCATATTTCCTGTGGATTTTGTTGTGATGGATATGAAAGAAGATGAGGAGGTTCCCTTGATACTTGGAAGACCCTTTATGAAGACTGCTAGAATCATAGTTGATGTCGACAAAGGAGAACTTCAAGTTAGAACTCAAGATGAGGAGGTAACTTTAAATCTTTTTAATGGTCTTAAAAATTTTAATGCAGGGGAAGAATGTGTACAGAAGGATGGATCACAGAGATATTCCACCTTGAAATAAACAGGCGTCAAGCTAGATGACGTTAAACGAGCGCTTACTGGGAGGCAACCCCGTCCACATTTTAGTTTTATGTTGTTACCTTTGTTTATTTTATTTTTCAAAAAAAAAAAAAAAAAAAATCTTGTATGCCTCCTAATCATTTTGCAGGTTATGTATTTTGACTTGAGGACAGGTTCTATTAGTCAAGGGGGCAGATCTAGCAAATGAAGCAAGACTATAGATAAAGATTTTTAAAAAAAAAGTTGGATGACTTATGAAGAAGAGAGGATTGGGCAAAAATATGGTTTTATCTTTTTAATTCTCTTTTCTTTTCAATTATTTGAATTTTATTTTCTGTTTAGTTTTTATTTTATTTTATTTTATTTTTCGGTTATTTTGTTTTCTGTTTATTTGCTTATTTGTTTAGTTTGTTTTTATTGCTTATTTTAAATAAATTTTCCTGTTTTGTTAGTTTGGTAGTTTAAGTTTTGAATTATCTTTCTTGACTAAATTTCAGTTTTAATTTGTTTGTTTTCTAGTTTATTTTTTTTTCAAATAAAAAAGAACTAGAATATTAATTTTGAATTGTGGAAAAAAGAATTTGTGTTTAAATATTAAATAGTGAGATGAATTAGACACAGGTTAGAAAAGAAAATATGATTGAATCCCTATTCAAATGTAGTTCAAATATGATACATGAAAATTTAACAGGATGATTGATTAGGACAGATAATGACAAGACAAAAAGGAATGAGACCATTTAAACCAAGTGAGTGTGTGAACCTTAAACAATTTTTTTGAGAGTTTTACTGATGAATTGACAGTTGTGGTTGCTTAATTTTTATTTTTGTTGCATCATAAAAGAGCATGAAGATGATTGAGGCATTTGTTTGTGTTAATTAGGAGCCAGGGCCAAAAAACCAACCTTTATATTAGAATTCCATTTTTTTTATATCCCCTTTGGGCCAAGAAAGTTAATATTGCACCTTAACCTTTATTGATATAATTTTCTACCCTTTAGCATGTCTAAGGAAGGAGAACATAGATGCAATACATATAGAAAAGGGAATGGTTGGTTCTGATTTTGAAAGTTCAAAAAGTTAAAAATAGGAAGAATCTTTTCCTATTATTGAAAACAAAACAAAAAAGTAAGAGAAACCGAAGAAGAAAAAGAAATAAAAAAAAAGAAAGATAGAAAAAAATTTCATGAAAATCATGAAAAGAAAGAAAATGAGGAAAAAGGTGACATCGAAAGAAAGTGGTAATTAGATAACATATATGTTCTCTATAATTGAATTGTAGGTATGTTCTTCTTCTTTAAGATGTGCATTTTGTTATCTAAGAAATACCAATATTTTTTGGAAGCCCAGCCTCATTACAACCCTGGAAAAGACCTCAAGATTCATGTTTCTAATATGTTTGTGATTTGAAGATGAAATGAAAAGCAACTGTGATTTGTTATGATTCAGTGAAATAGAGAGAAACACTTACCCGTGAGCATATGAGAAGATATTTCTTGATGAATTGTCATTTATTTGTTTTGATTTGATCTTGGAAATTGATTGTGTCTAAAATTTTCTATATTTGAATTTGGAAGCATCATAAGTTTCTAATTTGATCTGTTGTTTAGTGAATTAAGCTGTTTGATATTTAAATTCAAATATATTCATTTACTTTGCTTGAGGACAAGCAAGATTCTAAGTTGGGGAGAGTGATAAGTGTCTAATTTCAGTAATATTTCATATTAAAATATAGGCACTTATGAGGATTTATTGCTAATTTACATATAAAATAATCCCTAATTTATGAATTTATACCTTTTTACATTTTTTATGATCTTTATTTGAATAAGAGTATTTTATTCCCAAATTTGGTGTTAATTGCAGATTTCTAAGGAAGATTGGAGATTTGGATTAAAGATGAATGATTTGAGCTAAAAAGATAAAGATAGAAGGTCCCAGAATGGAAAAGATGCAAAGAAAGATTGGGCCTTTTTTATGTTTTATCATTTAGCCCATTAGCGCGACACAATAAACAACCTAACCCTAGAAAATTAGGATAAATAGAGGGCTAGAGGCTCAACCTTAGGGTGCGAGATTGAGAGGAAAACACCATAGAGTGAATTGTAACCCAATTGGGAGAATGGAAGGTGATAGAAGTATGCGTGGCTAATTCTACCCTTTGGGATTGGGAGTAATCTGCTCAAACTCTTATGTATTGAGGTGATATTTTATATATTAATATTCAGTTCTTGATTGATTATTGGTATTGTTGTTTTACTTTTAATTTTCCGTGACAACTTGAGAATCTTAAATCTGTCCGGGAGGTATTTTTAGGGTTCGGACCTAAACAACAATACTTAACATATTTGAGTGCTAGGAATAGACTTGAAATGTTAATTGCTATTAAACGTCTGAGCTTTGTTCTAAGTTGTTCTTATAATTATGCGAGGGATCGATAGTTAGGGAACATTCTTAAGGATTTTATATGCGAGGAATCGATATAAATGATTTTTATACGGGCATCAATTTCAATTAAAGAACTTAATATTGACATGTTAATCAAAATACATGAGAGTGAGAGAGATGAAACCTAATCCCTATTTTTCCAATTGAAACAATTAATTCTTTGTCTATTTTCTTATTGATCATCGCCAACACAACCACTCTCAATACACTTTTAATTGTTTTGTTCTATATTTAGCGATTATTGTACTTGATAATTCACTGTTCCTTGTGGGATCGTCCATCAACCGGCTGATGGAAATCGTGTCGATGCCTCGCCTAGCAATGAATTTCCCTTCGTCAGCGGAGGATATCCTTACAGTCCATGTGGACCAGAAGGAGGCACGAGAATGTTATGCTCAAAGCCTCCGAGTAGAGCCTTTGAGGAACGACATCTCTCCCAAGAGTAAATCCTCTCAGAAAGACAGCTCATCCTGGGAGGCCCGATCGATGTCAGTAGAACCAACTGTTGCATTGGTAGACCTGGATCCACGGGTGACCGAGGACAGGTTGGAGGCCAGGGAAGAGCTGAGGCGAGTACCGCTTCTACATGAAGAGCGCAGTACCGCTGTGGGGACAGCCTTGGCAGCAGCCGAGGCCGAGATAATGCACGCCACGCTTAAGAAGAATGTAGATCTGTTTGCGTGAACACCATCTGACATGCCAGGTGTAAGCCCAGACATCATCACCCACAAGCTGTCAGTGTTTAAGGAAGCACGACCGATCTCCTAGAAGAAGAGGGATTACGGCGATGAAAAGCGCCTAGAAGCGAAAGTAGAAGAAGAAAAGTTTCTATCGGCCGGATTCATACGGGACGCCTGATACACGACTTGGCTACCCAATGTCGTCATGGTCACCAAGTCGAACGGTAACTGGAGGATGTGTGTCGACTACAGAAACCTCAACAACGCATGTCCGAAGGACTCCTACCCTCTACTGAACATCGACTGCCTGCTAGATGGGGTGGCCGACCATAAAATTTTAAGCTTCCTGGATGCTTATTCTGGCTACAACCAGATAAGTATGCACCCCAAGGACAAAGAGAAGAAGACCTTCATGACGGTCGATGCCAACTACTACTATGAGGTCATGTCGTTCGGCCTCAAGAATTCAGGGGCGACCTACCAACGCCTTATGGACAAAATCTTCCAAGGGCTGATTGGCCGGTGTGTAGAGGTGTACGTGGACGACATCGTGGTGAAGTCCGACTCCTTTGACTAGCATGTGGAAGACCTCAAGAAGGTGTTCAAAGCCCTCAAAGGGGCCAATATGAAGTTCAACCCCGAGAAGTGCACATTCGGGGTTGAGGGAGTGAAGTTCCTAGGCTTCATGCTCACCCATAGGGGTATCGAGGCTAACCCCGAAAAATGCCAAATCATAGTCCGCATGAGGAGTCCAAAGAACATCAAGGAGGTGCAACAGCTCCTAGGGCGCTTGACAACCCTCTCAAGATTCGTCCCCCGACTGGCCGAGCAGACGAGATCGATTGTACAGCTACTTCAGAAGGCTGCCAAGTTCAGCTGGGACGACAGATGTGAGGAAATCTTCAAGCAGTTGAAGGATTTCCTAACATCTCCATCGGTCATACAGAAGCCGAGAATCGACCAACCCATCCTGGTTTACCTAACGGTCTCGGAGGAGGCAATCAGTGCTGCATTGGTGGAGGAGGTCGAGGACGAGGAACGACCAATATATTTTGTTAGCCGAACGCTTCATGAGGCCAAGACGAGATATTAGATGATCAAAAAGGTGGCGCTCGCCCTGGTCCTCACATCAAGGAAGATGTGCCCCTACTTCCAAAATCATTCAATCACTGTAAGGACCGACTACCCCATCTTTAAAATTTTGTCTAAACCCGACCTTGCAGGGAGGATGATAGGATGGTCGGTCGAGTTGTCTGAATTCGACATTCGGTACCAACCGAGAGGGGCTATCAAGTCCTAGTCCCTAGCCAACTTCTCAGCCAAACTTACACCGCTACCCACCCTGTCGGCCGGGTGGACGCTCTACGTGGATGGCTCATCCAACAAAACAACCTGTGGAGCAGGAGTCATCCTAGAAGGATTAGGCGATCTCCTCTTGGAGCAAGCACTCCAGTTTGGATTCAAGGCGACCATCAACCGGGCTGAGTACGAGGCCTTGCTCGCTGGACTAAACCTAGCCTATGACATGGGAGCACGCGAGGTTGTGTGCAAAAGCGACTCCCAGGTTATGGTCGACCAAGTCAAGGGAGAGTTCAAGGTGAAGGAACCCTTACTACAACGCTACTATCATGCTGCCCGAAACAGCATCGCCCGATTCAACAAGGGACCCTTAGAACACATACCGAGGGAGACAAACAAAAGGGTCAATGTCCTGTCTAGGCTGTTGGTCACAAAGAAGAAGAGCCACCAACGATCAGTCATACAAATATGGCTAAGACACCCTTGTGTGTTAGAAACTGAATGCCTGACAATAGCCGAGACCAAGACTGACAACTGGATGACCCTCATTGATATGAACCCAAAAACATGATATGGATATGATTTGAACATGTTATGGATTCAATAAGAGTTGGAATATGATTAAGCACTTTTTAAGAATTGGATCAATGTTCTTAATCGTTCAAGAACTCACCAAAACACAAGAACCAAGCCAAACTCACATAGAAACCCATTTTTGGACATATGAATCGAATGAAACAAAGAAAAACACAAATGCACCGATTAAAAGTTCAAGAAACACAATTAGAACCACAAGAACAACAACCCAAGGTAAACTACCGAACAAAAATAGAAACTACACAAGTTCTACCGATTGAAACAACAAGAAACAACAAAGACATGTTTTAGAGTTTGTTATGGGATGGAAATGGAAAAAGAAGATGAATAGGAATAGGAAACTTATGTTGTTGGAGCTCTTGGAAATATGCACGCCACTTGAAGGATAGTTGGCTTCAATATAAGTGTTGCGCCACTTGAGAGTCCAAGAATTCCCTAAAGATAAGACTAGAAGAGAAGAAGACACAAGTCTCTCTCACTCACTCACCAATTTGGTAGAGATTCTTTACTCTCAAAAATCAATCTTTTTCATTTCAAAGACCTAAGCCTCCCTTTTATAATGGGGAAAACCAGTCACAACGTACAAGAGAAGGAAGCTTGAAAGGTCACCTTCTAATGCCTTCTAAGATACTCTAGCGCCTAAAGAGAGAAAGAATGTGAAAAAGGCATTCTTCTAGTCCCTACCTACCAAAACTAGCACCTAAGGTGCTATACTAATGGAAGTGTCTTTTTGGTTTCCCTCTTAGAACATCCTAAGCTATTTCTATATTACTTTCAAATTTATACAAAAGAAATTACAAAGAGAGATATTAATTGGAGCCCATTCTTGAATGCTTGTAGTCTTCTTGTTGTTTTTGGGCTTGGTCCTCTCTTTATTTAATTTTTCTTTATTTTTGAGAAGACTAGAAGGAAGAACTTTAAATGCTTGGGTGAATGGCCTCTTCCTCCATTAGTGAAATCCTCTTCTACTTGATCTCCATCATGCTCCCCGAGTTGGAGAGAATTCGTCCACGAATTCAGAATTCCTGCATATAATAAAGTCAGTTTACTATCAAAATTAACAGTTGAATAAGAAAAAGACAAACATGACTTAGAATTTGTAAGAAGTGGGAATTCAGAAAAGGAGGTCCTATAGACAGACCAAGTTGGAAAACATTGTTTGGGGATGATGATATTTTTGGAAAAAATCCTCTTAAAAGGTGAAAACCATTAGAAGGTATGTAAAAATCATCCCTAACATTTTGTAACCAAGTTGGTGTTGAAATAGGAACCTTGGGTAGTGAAAAAGATAAAGAAGAAGAATACCTTCAAGGCTCAAGTTGAGGCATAGCACGAGTCAACATGATTGATTTAGTGGATAAAGGATGGTGACTCGGTTGATTATTGACTTCTTTTGCTTTCTCATTTTCTCTTTTAGTTTTCATTTTTATTTGGTCCTCATGAACCTCTTGGGGAGAGAGGGGTTTTAAGCTAACTTTGCGCCTTTGGAAGGAAAAAGACATTGTATTGGATAGGCCATCATGTAAAACATGTCTATCATATTGCCAAGGCCTTCCTAAAAGAACATGAGTTGCTTCCATGGGCACAACATCACATAAAACCTCATCTTTATACTTTCCTATTGCAAAGTTAATGAGGACTTGTTTGTTAACCATGATTTCACCTTCGGTACTAAGCCATTGTAATTTATAGGGCTTGGTATGAGAGATAGTGGGTAAGGCTAACTTCTCCATAACTCTTGTACTAGCCACATTAGTGCAACTACCCCCATCAATAATCAAGGAACATAACTTGTTGGTGATAAGACATCGGGTGTGGAAAATATTTTCTCTTTGGGTATCATCCAAAGGTTTTGGAATTGTTCCCAACATTCGCCTTATCATCAATAAGTCACCTTCACAAGGACTTTCGCTCTCAATCTCACTTGGGAATCTAGAAGGTGAGGAATGTCTAGAGGTTTCAGAGTCATGCTCATTAACCACTACCCTATCATGTATAAACATATTTCGTTTAGAAGGGCAATTAGAAGCTATGTGACCATATCTTAAGCATTTAAAACATTTCTTACTAGACGATTTTGTTGGGGATTTAGAAGTTGAAGGCTTAGAATCTCTAGTTTGGAAAGATGATTCTTTAGGAGGATACTTTGAAAAAAATTTGTTTTTATTCCTCCAAGAGTTGTTGTAGTAGTCATCATTATGAGTATTTTTTTAAAGCATTTTTCTTTGCAAGTTGGGTTTCAACCTTGATGGCAAGGTGAACCAAATTTCCCAAAGATGAATACTCATGAAGTTCAACAACATCTTGAATATCCCTTCTAAGACCACTCACAAATCTAGCCATCTTAGCTTCCTCACTTTCATGCATATCTACTTTGATTAAAAGCGTTTCTAACTCTTTAAAGTAAGCATCCACACTTAGCGTGCCTTGGTGAAGCCTTTGGAGCTTCAACAAAAGGTCTTTCCTAAAGTGTGGTGGAACAAATCTAATGCGTATACACTATTTCAAATCGTTACAAGAAACCACGGGAGGTTTCTTGTTTAGTCCAATGTCCATTATAAGTCTATGCCACCATTGCATTGCATAATCTAAAAATTCTAAAAAGGCTATTTTCACCTTTTGGTCATCTTTGACCTCATGTACATAAAAAATTTGTTCACATTTAGCCTCCCAATCTAAATATACACGAGGATCACGCTCACCACTAAAGCTAGGTACTTTTACAAAAGGTAAATAAGACTTGGCTTCATGGTGATGTCCTTCTTCACGGTGATGTCTATCTCCATGATGATGATGGTGATGTGTCCTCCTTCTATGATCTTCTTCATGGCCGTGAGCATTGGAAGAACCTCTTGAAGAATGTCTATGAGAATGGTGGCTTCCATGGAAGGAATTGGATGACCTATCTTGCTTCAATTCAACTATTTGTAATCTTTCCTCCAACTTTTTCATAGCTTCATTCTTTAGGGAAAGGGAGCGTTTTGCCTCTTTTAATTCATTAAGAATAAACGCTCTATGAGGAGAGTGTGGTTTGGAAGAGTCACCACTTGAATATGCAGCCATTAGAAAAAGAAAACAATAAACACAAGAACAAACAATTTCAAGAAAAACAAGGTTAGAAAATGAAAAAAGATAGTGCTGGAATGAAAATTAAAAGACACTCAAAGCACTCCAAGAAAGAATACTTCCCTCAACCAATCTGCTCTTGAGGTTTTGGTAACTCTCAAATGAAATATGTCAAAGAAAAGCACTCTCTCTTAAAGCCAATACACCACAAAACTTAAAGAACAATAAAAAGACAATCAAGAAAAGGTGTAAACAAGAAAAGGCTATAGCAAAAGGAATACAAGATATATGACAAAATCAAAGAATAGTGAAGAAAAGACAATCAAGAAAAATAAGGTAGTCAATTATGGGACACAAAAGAAACCTAGAGAAAAGCACTAGAGTAGATGAAAAAAACAAAAAAAACAAAACTACTAAAATTTTATGTAAACTGTGCGTGACTTTACAGATTTATCTGGAACAGAAGAAATCAAACTGGATTATGAAATTTAAACCAATGAAAGTTCAAGATCTTATCTCAACAATGGCACTAGAATCACACAAAAATAGTGCGCCAATTAATTGTGATAAATTTTTCAAAATTACTGCCACTTTACTGTATTTTTTGTGCCAGAATTACACACCGGACGTATTTCATTTATCATTTTTTCTGTATATTGAATTTTGATGTACTTATTTTTTCTACTTTTTTGTAACACTCTCAAAAACTCAAATCCAGAATTTTAGAATTTTCCAGTAATCACAAAAATTTTAATAAATCGAAACAGTCAACACATTTTCAAGAAAACAGAGGAAACCTAATTGGAATGAAAAACAGAATTGAGAACTTCAAAAGACATAATAGAATTGATGTTTCAAGAACTTGTATAGATATAAAATACAAGTAAGAACTCAAATCTAAAAAGAACCAAAGGATCAAGAAAACAAACATATAAAACTGTACTCAAGTAAAAAAAATCAAGAAACCAAAATTATCAACAAAATGACTACATAGAATTGATAACATTTTGGGAGAAACATGACTTTGACAAAACTTATAGGGATTCAAAAATCAAAATGACACAAACACAATGTATTAAGAACAAGAAAACAACAAGAAATACCCAAAAAACAGTAAAAACAGAATGCTAATGTAAAGTTCTTGAATTAAAAGTGCCAAAAACAACTCAAATACATAATAACACACCTAAGACTAATATTCTTGGGTTCATATCACCCATCATCCAATACCTCGAGGACGACACATGCAAGCCAGAGGAGGAAAAAGCAATGAAGCAATAGTGTGCCCGATACACTATGATTAACGAAGATTTATAGCGATGAAGCTACTCGGCCCCCCTGCTGAAATGCATCACCAACAAACAGGCCTAGTACGTCCTGACTGAAATCCACAAAGGAGTCTGCGGAAACCACTCGGGGGCACGAACGATGGCCTCTAAAGTCTTGAGAGCACGCTATTACTGGCCGACCGTCCAGGGGGATTGTGCCGAGTACGTGAAAAAATGTTCCAAATGCCAGGAGTTCGGCCCCCTCCACCATACTAAGCTAGAAGAACTACACAGTCTCATCTCCCCATAGTCGTTCGCCATCTGAGGGATGGACATCATCGGCCCCTTCGTGCCAGGAAAATGACAGACCAAGTTCCTCCTAGTTGGAGTTGACTACTTTACAAAATGGATCGAGGCCGAGGCACTCGCATCCATCTCGGCTAAAAACATCCAAAATTTCGTGTGCCGAAGCATCGTTTGTCGGTTCGGCGTTCCGAATACAATAATAACTGACAACGGCCGACAATTCATTGACTGAGGATTACAGTCATTTTATGACGACCTCAGCATCAAATCCATCACGACCTCAATCGAGCACCCACAAACCAACGGGTAGGCCGAGGCCGCAAACAAAGTCATACTGAACGAGCTGATAGAAGTACTCTGGGTGTACATATGCACCCCCAGACCACCACGCAGGTAACGCCATACAGCTTGACATACGGGACCGAGGCAATGATCTCAGTCGAAGTGGGCGAGCCCACCATACGAAGGCAAATGTTCGACCTCACCCTAAACAAGAAGAGCTTAGCGGTCAACCTTGACTTGGTAAGTGAGCTTCGTGACAAGAGCAAGATTCGGGAGACCGCATGCAAGCTTTGGGCGTCAAGACGCTACAACACATAAGTCCGACCGAGGAGCTTCCAAAAGGGAGACCTCGTCTGGAGGATGCGCAGCAATGCGAGAAGAAGTGAAGGGAAGTTCTCGTCCAACTGGGAGGGAAATTTCCAAGTTCGAGAAGTCGCAAAGGGGGTAGCTTATCACTTAGAATGGATTTCGGGCAAAATTGCACCAAGGAAGTAGAATGCCACTCATCTTAAGTTTTATTACAGTTGAAAGAAATAAAATCACGCACTCTTTCCTCACCCTACCAGGGAGGTTTTAATGAGGTGTTTTTCTCAAAGTATTAGCATTGCTCTCCTTTAAAGTCTCAGTTCGGTCTGGATGAAGCCTTAACCAGCATACCCTGCCGAATATCGATCAACTAGGTTTGGACTGGACGCAACCTTAACCAACATACCCTACCAACACCTCTCACTCGGTTCGGTCTGGATGAAGCCTTAACCGGCATATCCTGCCGACACCAATCAACTAGGTTTGGTCTGGACGCAGCCTTAACCGGCATACCCTGCCAACACCTCTCACTCGGTTCGATCTGGATGAAGCCTTAACCGGTATACCCTTCCGACACCGATCAACTAGGTTTTGTCTAGATGTAGCCTTAACCGGCATACCCTGCCAACTCCTCTCACTCGGCTCGGTCTGGATGAAGCCCTAACCGACACACCCTGCCGAAACGATCAACTAGGTTTGGTCTGGATGAAGCCCCAACCGGCATACCCTGCCAACACCTCTCACTTGGTTCGGTCTGGATGAAGCCCTAACTGGCATACCCCGCCGACACCGCTCAACTAGGTTTGGTCTGGATGAAGCCTTAACCAGCATACCCCGCCAACACCTTTTCACTCGGCTCGGTTTGGACGTAGCCTTAACCGGCATACCTTGCTGAGACCGAGTTAACCTTGTAACTTGGCACAAATAAACTTAAAATCAAGTAATGGATACACATTGAAGACCAATCGCCCATTCAATTTGTTCGATTAAATACTCACAATTGAAGGTCGATCGCCCATTTAACTTCAATTAAATATTCACAGTGAAGGTTGATCGCCCGTGTAACTTGCTCGATTAAATATTCGCAGTTAGGGGCCGACCGCTAATTCAACTTGTTCAAATTAAAGACTCGTATTGAAGGCCGACCGCCCAATCAAATGTAGACCGACATTTTTAACTTGTAAATTTTTTTCTCCAAATCATAAAGATTGAAGGCACAATATAACAAAAAGACCGATATATATTAAGAGTAAAAGGGGGAGGCCACACCCTAGCCTCGGAGGAGAGAAAGACTACAAAATAAAAGGCCACAGCCCAGCCGAAGGCAAATCTAATCTTCACGTTTTTCATCTTCCTTGCCCTCGGTCGACCCAGCCTGTTGACTCACCAAGGCCTTCATCTCGGCGATAGGCATGATCCGACTTTGGTACACTTCGTGGTCGAGGTCGAAGGCACCAGAGACTGGCGACCCCCCATAGAGCACGTGGGCCTGACGGAAAACGCGAAGGAAGCTCTGCTTCAATAACTCCTCGTCCCCAACAGCCTTGAGGGTGGCCAACTCAGTAGCCAAGGACGAGAGTTTCTCATCCCTCTCTTTGACCATTTTCTTCAGATGGGTGTTTTCAGCCACCACCCTCGCCATCTCGGCCTCCACCTCTGTCAGGCGACGTCCAGCCATAGCAGCCGCCTGCTCAACCTTCTCCTTCTCAGCCACCTACGAGTCCAACCTCTTCGAGAGATCAGAGTTGGCAGCTAATGATTGCTTCAGGTGGCCAGACGCCTCGGCCAACTGATGATCCAACCGGGATATCTCCTCGGCATGGCGATCTCGTTCTTGACAGCCTAGCTGGATCATTACAACCAAGCAGCTCAACATCTCTAGGCCGCCTCTCAACAAGTTTGATGAGGGGACGACCTGGATAACCTCCCGAGTGGGCTCGGGAAGCGCTAGGCACACCCCTCAGGTGAACTGCATATTGCCCCCCAGAAGGGCGAGGGGCGACATCGAGACCTCCACCGTGTGCTCGGTCTCGGTTGGGCCAGTTGCCTTCGCCGCATGCTTGGATGAGGGCGAGTCCACCTCAATCGCATCCCGACGAGGAGGCGACATCGGAAGGGTGCCAGGGGAGCGGGTGGTAGTAACAATGTTACCACCCTCCCTTGACCGTTTCATTGATTTGCTCGAAGGGTCAGCTGAGCCCTTATCAGCACGGGCATCCGAGCCCTTCGTGGCAGCCAGCGTGTCGATGCTACAATGCCCTTTTCGCTCGGCCGCCCGTTTCCTATAGGCATCCAAGACGTCAGCGCCGGTTGGTGATTCTTGCGCCATGACTTCTGCAAAAATATAACAAGTGTTAGAAGACTAGGGATAAAGACCAACCGATAACAGAAGTAAAGACTCATACCCTTAACGGATGTCCATCGTGCCAACTTGGTATAGGCACCGATCAGCCTCCTGGTGGGAAGCTTCCTCAGGAGTGCGTCAAAGAGCGAGAGAATCTCTACCTCGTCCGCACCCCCCATCAGCCTCAGCCACTCCTTAAAGTCACTCTTTAAATCTCTTGTAAGAGACAGCGAAGGAGTTGAAAAGAACACTCTCTGACTGACCGATCAGGGAGTGCCAAGAAACAGGTTGGGTGGGGTGAGAGGTATAATAGGAAAGAAAGGAAGAGGGAGAGGGGTGAAGACGCATGACATCGCACAACAGGCGAAAGGTCTGAATGAATGCCCAGGTGTTTGGATGAATTTGGGTGGGAGCCACGTTGAGCGCCCGAAGGACGCCCATTGTGAATTTGTCAAAGGGAAGAGAAACATGTAAGTTTGAAAAGAGACAAGTATACATGTAGAAGAAGGGGGGACCAATACCTGATCTCCCAAAGCAGACATTCTCGGTGGACGAGCAGGGCACAACGCTAAAGAAGCTTGAATGCCCGCTCGCCTTTAAAATTGGGCACTTATCCAAAATCCTAGCCACCTTAGAGTCTACCCAGCTATGGTCCACCAAAGGAATGCCCAGCGGGTGGGGGAAGTCCGACCGGTCAACAACATTGGCCGAATCATCCCTCCTGACTACCTCTACCTGAAGTGGCACCTCGACCACCCCGATCGATAAGGAATCAATGGTAGAGGACGAAGAAGAAGAAGAAGAAGGATGACCGAGAGGAGGGGAGGGACGATCAGAAGAAGATGTGGGTCGAGATAAGGTTGACATAACTAACCTTATGTAAAGCATAAGATTGAGGAAAAGTAGGAGGGCGATAAATCACTCGGTTATCAGAACACTGGACGAGATGTCACTCGGTTATCAGATCACTCACAAAGAGAAAGCACAATATCTCGACACTGTTGAGACCACTATTTATAGGGCCCAAGGACCTCAGGATGCGAAATGCCAAAATGATTTCAACCGTTAGATCTCCCAGATCCAACGTTCCATAACGCCCTGCGCCCGAAAAACTCCTCATTAATGCGGGTCATGTCACGCTGCCTGAGGTCACATCACACCTCGGGAAGCCCAACAGTCACACACCCAAGGGAACCAACCAACATCCACTATCAAAGACTCAGCGGATACATTCATCCTCGAGTCTGGGAGGCAAGTGTACTGGTATGGGACGAGACCGAGACTCGGTCTCCTTGACCAAGATGACTGAGACCCCCACGGACGGTCTGGCTGACCGACACATTTAACCATTAACTCTCAAACCAAGGTCAGTGAAGCAAAATTACCATTAAGAATTAGGTAATGCAACCATAAGTGTGATCCATTCCACTAATCAGGTCCAATAAGGTAAGCCCATTAAAATAATATAAATAGCGCACATTCCAAGAAGAAAGGTACATCATTATCACTATACACACTTGAGTGACTAACACCCTCTTTACTGACTTGAGCGTCAGAGTGCCTTCTGCAGGTACCTCCCCCATTTGGCATTCACCCGAGACTGAGAGCCGAAGGATTAGCGTGAAGACCAAAAGGATCATAGTGAAACCCTAGCAACCTGCCTGAAGGAAGGAAGAAGACGAAGCCTTCAACAGTTCTCTAGGTCCCATCTCCCTAGCAGGAACAAAAAACTTCAAATCTTCTTCTCACACATTATAGTATAGATACTAGATGAATAACATTTTAAATTTAATAAACGAACATAACAATTTCAATTTAGTATTAATAATATTATTAATAAAGAGAAAAAAAGAATAATATATTATGAATAACAACAAAATAAGTAGAGAAACAAAAAATTGATTTAATTTAATACGTTTTGTTGAACATAATTATTTCAATTGTAATATTTAATAATTATGTGACAACTCTCTCTCTCTCTTTCATTCCTTTCTCACCTTGACTGATGTCAACGAATTTTGCTTCCTACACTCGCTGGTTTCAAACATGGACCCAAAATCGGCTGGAGCTTGTGATTTGATTGCTCCCCTGGGTTGGTATTGAAATTGAAATTCTGATCATTCGACTGTACATCCTATCATTCGTCCGACCAAGTCTGGCTTTGCTAATATTTTCATGATGGGGTAGTTGGTCCTGACTATGACCCGATGGTTCTGAAAGTACATACGCATTCGACATTTGGTTATGACTAAGGCTAGTGCGACCTTCTCGGTCATTTGATATCGGATTTCCACACCATGTAAGACTCAACCAACAAAGTATACTGGTCGTTCTTCTTTTTCCACCTCATGTACCAAAACCGAGCTTACCGCCTCCTCCGAGATAGTGGGGTAAACAATTATGGGTTCCTTGGCGTTCGGGTTCCTTGGATGCGAAGAAAGCTTTTAATTGGATGAAGATTTGTTCGCATTCGTCCGTCCATTTGAACTTGGATGCTTTCCAGAGTGACTGAACAATAGGTTTAGTTTTCTCAATGAGTTTTGGCACAAACCGAGAGAGTGTCGTTAGCCATTTGAGCAGTCTTTGAATCTCCTTGAGGTTACTGGGACTTTGCATCTCGACAATCACTCTACATTTCCCTCCTTCTACGTTGAATGCACACTTGTCGGGGTTGAGACGCATGCGATATTTACGAAGAGCTCAGAAGACTTCTTGCAAATCTTTGACGTGCTGCTTGCATGAGTCTGATTTGACGACAATGTCGTCTACGTAAACTTCAACGTTTCTCCCAATCATGTCGTGGAAGACGTAATCCATTAATCGTTGATACATGGCTCCAACGTTGTTGAGGCCGAACGACATGACTTCATAGTAAAAGTTGTTGGAATTGGTCACAAAAGTTGTTTTTTCCTTGTCCTTCAGATGCATCTGGATTTGATTATACCCCGAGTATGCATCGAGGAAACTGAGGATATGATAACCTGCTGCTCCATTCACGAACCGATCGAAGGTTGGCAGGGGATAAGAGTCTTTGGGACATGCTTTGTTGAGATTGGTGTAATCTACACACATTCGCCACTTACCATTAGATTTCTAGACCATGACCATATTAACCAGCCATGTGGTGTTGTGTGCCTTACGGATGAAACCAGCCTTCATTAACTTCTCAATTTCTTCTCAAGCGACCTTACACCTTTCTACCCCTAACTTTCACTTTTTCTGAGCTATCAGTCTGGCCTCTTTATAAATAGAGAGGCGATGTATAATCACATCGGGACTTACTCCAGGCATGTACATGCAATAGGTCGACATTATTGACTAAGGTTGTACTTATTGACTTACAGTTGTCCGGATATATGTCTTATGCTCACCGTCACGGAGGGGTAGAGGCTGAAGGTCTTCACCTGCTTCCATACGGGCATCATCAAGTCGAGGGTCCAGATATATTAATGCGACCATGTGCTCTCTGGAGCGCCTGTCCCGAGAGTGTTTGTCTGGTGATCGTCCTCGCCTACTTGGGGACTGATCGCGCAGTGATGCCTTGTATAATCGTCTGGTAGGTTCAACCTTTAGGCTAGCAACGTAACATTCGCAAGCCGTTTTCTTATCTAAGTGAACCGTCACAATATCATCGGCCATAGATGGAAATTTCATTGCTAAGTGAGGAGTGGAAACAATCGCTTTTAAACGATTGATGGACAAACGTCCGAGCAATATGTTGTACGAGGTGTTCGCGTCCAATAAGTATTTAATGTTTATGGTTTTGCTGAGGCATCCTTCCTCACAGGTATATAAACTAATATACCCCCTGGTGTTGTTTATCATATGGCTGAATATTTGTTTCTAGGTTTCCCATCTTCTTGAAGGTTTTTCAATAAAGAATGTATAATGAGCTGCCCTGATCTACTAACACTTTGGTAATGTTGAATTTACCTATCTCTACGGTAATCATCATAGGATCGTCTTGTGCTGGATCTATTGTATTGAAATCGTCATTAGTGAATGTTATTGGGGATATCCATGGTCGTTTCTGATTTGATTTGGAATGAATTGACTAGATGACCCTGAGATGTTTCTTTCTAACCGAATTGGAGCATCCCCACTCGCGAAACCTCTAGCTAAATTATTCAAAGAAAACTAAACTTAATTGTTATACTTTAGTTTTTTAAAACTAAATTGTTCATAAATAGACCAATTTAAACTTAAACAAGTATAACTCGTGATATTTGAAAATATATTTAAAAAGAAAGATTTTCAGGTAACCAATTTAAATCAATTTAATTCAATGCAATTTACTCTAATTATAATACAGTTAAGTTTATTTAAACATTTATATAATTCAATTCAATTTTACAATAACAGTTATACGAAGTTCAATTTTACACAATTCATGCACACTCCTACAATTACATCAAATCTTTATGCAATTTAGTTGTTAAAAGATGAAAATATACGCAGAATGACGAGCTTTTTAATCTTTAAATAAAGGTGTTAAGCAATTTTCTAGCATCTATAACACAATATACTATCAAACCATAAAACACCATTTCGCATCGAGAAGTCTTACAGTCATATTCTTCACCTCCATCACGATGTTCTATAAGGATAAGTCTTTCCAATGAGATTTCTTAATTACTAGAGTAAACAATTCTTGCCCGTTCCCCATCTCCCTACAACTATTGACAAAAAAAACAAAACATAGTTTTGTGCAATTGCGATAACTTTTAAAAAGAAAATAAGTGTTCCCGATTAAGGGGACCATTAGCATTAGTGCTAAGGAAAAAGGTTGTTGAACTAACCTATGGCTATGCCTATCTTAATGGACTTAGATTTTCTTATTTCGCTTTAACCTGTCCAACAGGATCATAATTACTATAATTAACTTTCGTGATATGTTTCTGCTTATGCGTAAGCCTTAATCTACGGAGCAAAAAATGTATTTTATTACTATAAACAAGTGAAATATTTTATCAACATAACTGTATAATCACGTGGATGATTTTACAACATCTATGAGCAGTGAACTACATAATAGAGGGTACACGACGTTGGAGCGTACGACTATAATACTATTCCAAGAATAAAGAAAACATTATCATGAAATGTGGGTCTTATTATACAATGAAACATTCTTCTTCTTCTTCGTATCTTTGTCATTATTAAAGTGATTATTAGATAGATAGAAAATATCAAACTCAACTGCTTATTTGAGAGAGAAAATGGGAAAAAAATGACGTTATGGGCTCCAAATATAAAATTATTTTCCCCCCTAAATGAGACATGCAACAATAGAGAGGGGGAAAAAAGTGAAGGTTATGTTTTTTAAAATAGACAATAATTTATGTTAGTGAAAAATGGGTTCTTTAAGTTTAATTTACTTGTAATTTATAGATTGTGTATTTTTTTTCTTTTTGAGGATATATATATATATATATTCTTTTTTTTTCTATTTCTATTTATACAAATAAGAAGTATATTTTCTTTTTATTTATTTATACTTCCTTGTTTCTTTCCTTTCAATTCCCATCTTTAGTCTACTGTTAAGAAATCTCTTTCAAACAATGATTGTGTCCTACAAGACGAACAAACATTACTAAAAAAATCATTATCTTAAATTCATGTTACTTCACTTCTGTCTCAGACAAGACTAGACAAGACTAGACAAGAATAAGAAGAACCTTAAACACATAACATTGAGTTTAACTAAGAATAAATGTAATTTTAGTCGAGTATGTAATCTGTTTTTCTTTTTTGTGTATTCTTCTATATATACTAGAATTTTCCACCTATCTATTTTGTATTTGGTCTTGTTATTGACCTATTTCAACAATAAAGATTAATTATTCAATATCCCTTGATTTATGCTAATGTAGAAATTAATATCCTTCAATATCGGTATCAGAAATTAACACTTTTAAATGTCGATCTAATTATCCACCAAATAAGGCTCTATGGTACAATTTCTTACAAAGAAATAAAGTGTTATCTTAAACAATGACAAACTGTCGTTACTAATCGTGTTTATACTGAGAGTTTAAACTTTATCTAAGTCTATATTCTTTCAAGCTCAAACCTTCAAAACAACTTTTCCCGCTTCTTTTCACTTGGGTGTTAAATGCAATGGTTTCGTAGAGTTCATGTATGAGTAATTTTAGCTATAATGTTCCCATTATGGAAGAATCAAAATCAGCAAAGGACCTGCTAGTGAAAAGTTAAATGTGCCTCTTTTTCTTGATAATTATTTTACCGGCATTTATTGTTTCTTCATCGTTCATGGGGTTAGGTTCCTCTAGGGAACTATTTTCTCTGTTATTCAAGAATAAGGTAACTGACGTATGTCATGGTAATTAAGCATATATAATAAAATTATAAATTTATTTAGGAGGAGGAACTGAAACGGTCATTGACTCTTTTAGAGGCAGCTTGAACGACAAGAAAGTACAAGATGGAATCATGGGACACATGATTCTTATGACTAAAATAGCCTAAAAGGCCATTGCACTAGCAATTATGTGTGACATAGCACCACGTAGTACTACCAGGGATGCTGGAAACTGAAGATGTTGGTTGATGAATATTAGAAAATCAATTTGTTGTTGTTGATGGTAGTTGGGGGGTCACTGGAGGTTCAAATTCCTCAGCCTGACAAAAGGAAAATCAAATATTAGAATCAGGAAGATCGAATAAAGTTGTTGGTGTTGTTTGGTATAATTTTAACTTATTTCTTGATTGAAAGATTATTCTTTGCCCTCTTTGATGAGTGTTGTTGTGCAATCATTGTTTTTTCTTTCTCTTAACTAGATACTCATCTCCCTCGTGATAACTTGTTTATAAAACTGATAAGTAATACAAGTTTTTCTTAATTTATTAGATACATGTGATAATCGAAGTTAGTAACTAGTTATAATTGAAGGGAATGGTACCTTTTCTCCTCCTGATCAGAGGCTGCAGTTTTCTTGTAGTTTGGGAATGGCACTCGTCCTGACTCAATATGCTTAACATCCTGGACAAGGAGTTCGTAGTGTCTCTTGACTTCCTCTGGAGTTTTGCCACCAACAGCATGGGCAACATTGTACCAACGGTCAGGGGTGTCCTTGTCATAAACAGCTAGAGCCTTCTCAAAGGCCTTGTTGTCCTTAACACTCCATGAACCTGAGGCTGAGATTGAACTGGATGCCATTTGTTTCAGGAAGGAAAAGAAATGAAGTTGTGAAATGGTCACTGAGTTGGTAGCAAAGGTGTTGTGAAGGGTCAAGAGTTTGTAATGATCAGACTCAAGGAAGAGCTGATGTGTTGAGAGGTAGCAATGTGTGCTCCTTTTATAAGCACAAATGGAAGGTATTAGGTAGGGTAGTGCCAGTTGGCATCAAAATCTTGCTGAAATGAAATAGAATTATTATGATTTGTCTTCTTAGGAACCATGGAATTGAGCAGGCCCAAGAAATTGGGTAGCAGCGATGTGGGAGAATCAGTATCTTCATACAGTAAAAACCAGTGGATGTATTGAAAAGACTAGCCAAGAGCTTTTTATAACTTTTTTTTACTTGTTTATTTATGTCTACGTGTTATGAGTCAGCATTTTTGTTTTCTTTTAACCTTGAAAGATTTATGATATGCTGGACTAAACAATTTTATAGAACTTTTAGAGAAGAAATACATATTAGTTTTTAATCAAAAGAGAAATACAGTTTTTATAAACTATATTCCTGAAACTTTGTTGAAATAAGTCGAAAACAACTTATATATATATATCCTCTAAGATTACATTGGAAATTACCTCTTTTATATAATCATTTCTAAAGAGAATAAGAAAAAAAAACGATTTTTTATAAGTTAGTTTTAATTTATATAAAAATAAAAATAAAAATTATATGAAAATTTTAAAAATTATAATAAAAATTAGAATTAACTTTAATTATTGAAATTAATTACAATTTTTTTTTAAATTTTTATTTTAGAAGTCCTTTTTTAAATATTTTTATTGGTTCTCCCAGTATAGTTGCAGAGTGTTACGCAAGTTATTTTCAGCATAAAATTAGTCCAAAATATTGTAATTAAGCATTTTGATTTTGACAGCCTGTGAAAAGTATTTGTAAGCTAGTTTGGTGGATGGTAATTAGTTTTGTTATAGAAGATATGAAGAGTTTAGCAAAGGGACACAATGAGGGTCTTTGTTTTAGAGAACAAACTTGGGTTGTGGTTCAAAACATAAGAACGTATGCAGAACAACACTCTATTTGATAGGTCAGCTAATGCCTATCTTTATTTTATTCTCTTACTCGCAGGGTCTTCAGTGGGTCCAGCCTCAAATCCACTGAATCCAAAGCTGGTACAAAAGGGAAACAAACTATGTGAAATATGTGCATAATTTGGAACCCTTGAAAAAGAAAAAAAAAGAAAAAAAGTTAAAAGTAGGGCCAAGTGTTATCCAACGGCTTGCATGTGAGTATGTGAGGACAATGTAAGTCTGTGCATGACAATTAATAGGTGTAAAAACTTCCACGCATGCCACAAAGAAAACAACCACAATATCTTGTTCAGAACAGTTCGATTGCATATGAAAAGCTCTTGTGTTTTCATGTTGCTTGGTGGTGATCTTGTATCTGTACTTTGTCCTGAACAACATTCCAACACTCCTGCTTGGCCAGTTGTGTTCTACAATTATTGCTGTTTTTCCTTCTTTTTTTTTACTCCGAGGAAAGGTTATTAAATAGGTGACTCACTCTTTTTAGCTGTTGGGGTCCCTCTTTTCCTTTACTTGATTCATGATTTATGACGAAGATTTTGTTTGATTTTAGTTAGATGGACAGAATTTAAATGTCGGTTAATTATGCAAATTATTAATCTGTTTTTCTAAACACCAATTACGTAAGTTTCAGCTTAAGCATTTATGTCTTTTGATTTCGTAAGAGGCATACCTTGGAGCATTGTCATGGCCATGTAGGAAACAGATGAGCATATCATTATATGCAACATCCATTATAAGCAGTCTGAAAATCATGTAACGTGCAAGTGATCAAATAATTCCAATTATTACAACATTAAGAGGAAACCAGCATGTGATGAAGAAAAGAGGAAGCCGTTTGACCCGGAAATAAATTATAATTTTATTATTCTTCCATTGTTCTTATGTCAAAAAATAGTTTCGTAGATTATATCACTGCATCGAATACCAACAAATGCACTACTGTTATATGTATATGAAATATCTTTCATGATACTTTGCTTTGTCTTTTGCTGTTACCTTAGGCCAATGTCATGAAGCAAACTACATAGCTTCAGCAATTGCTCATATACCCTTAAGGCCAGTTATAGTATAGGGATAATAATCTTTAGCTTCTAAGTTATGCCAAGGCTCATACAAAACAACAGGAACACTTTGGAGTTTTACCCGTTCTGGATTAGCACGTGGGTTGAGTCTTGCAGGCCATTTCATTCGTATGGCTTTTACACTTCTAGAGTAAGAACATCCACAATCATATCTTTTTAACTCATTTATCGTATGGTATTGGGCAAGAGCAAGACAATAAGGTGACAGAAACCATCATTAACCTAGTTTCTATAAATGATTATAACTCTGCATTTCGAGATGACCAAACCAGAACCTTGTTCTTGAAAGGCTAATTAGTACGCCATGTTACAGGAGGAAAAATCGTCTGATTTATGGCCCACTTATTTGTTGAGTGGGGGATAACATAAAGATGTACCCTTTTGATGACAATAAAGATAAGAAAAAATGTACCATGATGGAGGAGTAAACATTCATTTTAGTACATGAAATATTGCAAGTGTCGGTTACAAAATCCCTACTTTTGTTCATGCATCACCCTGTAAAATCACTTGGTTTTTCCCTACTTAACTTTCTTAAACAAAATATAAAGTCAATGTTATTGTGTAAAGTGTGAAAAAGTTCTTCTGATATCACATGGAATTAGTCTTTGAGCTGGTAGGCAGAGAAAAACTCATGACAGAACGAAAAAAAAAATCAGAGAGCAAAATAAAAATCACAGCAATTATAAGTTTAATAGCCTAAAATTGAGCCAGGCATAATGTTGCACTAAATTTAATTATTTAGAGCTAATCATTCTCTCAAATTTAACTAATTAATTGTTGCATTTATTTATTTCTAGAACCAGCTTTTGCAGGTTCTTTTGCCAGCCTTATGGCATGTACTCATCATATTTCCAGTTTCTTTTCAGCTATTGTACAAGATACCATACCATTACTTTTTCCTGTTGTAATTGCTGGTTTCCAATTTCTCTTGAATTGAACTTTTTTCTTTTTGATTCATTTGTTATAATTTTCAATTTCTGACTACAGAGACATGGTGCGGAGAAGTGTTAAAAATCACAATCACTCCACACCACAAAGTGTTGAGTGTGCTACGTGCAATGAATGTGATTAGTAACGTTGTACACCACAATTTTGAGCATACTTGATTTAGGTTTATTATTGTTTAAATAAGAAGGTAATGCATATGTGTGTGTTTGATTCGAATGAAGAATTAAAATGACTGAATAATAGTGAAAGGGTTTGAATTTTGGAATTTGGAATAACAGTAAAGCATATAAAAGCACACCATATTTTGGTGAGGGCGGTGCAGTGATGGCATGGCTACAGGTATCAAATTGGTTTAGAGTGCCCCCTCCCTATGGAATTGTTTTGTTTGCAACATCTTGCAACTAGGCTTAGGCCTCATGAGTGTAGTATATTCGCAAGAAGAACCCAAGATTGATGCTCAATATATAGGAATTGCTTGCAATAATGGTTCATATAACAAATTTTGTACTTAACTTTATATAGTTCATAATTCTTTTCAAGATCTTTTCGATGCTGTAATGATAAGGATAGTTACCCCTTGAAAAGGATAACACATTTGTCTGTCCAACTCTTTGTAGGTGTATAATTTTGGGAAATGTTTTCATACTTTATATTTGGTTTTACATTCTTTTAAACTATTCTCTTCTTACACTATAAATTTAACTATTCATTTTAAAAATAAATTTTCTATTTTTTCGTGCTTTCTTAAATAATTAGTTTTTATATTTTATTTTCTCTTCTAGTTACACTAATCTTCATACACCACTTACAAGAATGAGATTGATTTCTTAAGAATTAATTTTTAAATTTAAATTATTTCTCAGTCTGAGTGTTTTATTATCTTTAAATGTTAATTAAATTGTATTTTATTTTAAGCTGGACTTTAATGTGTTTTTAATTCTTATTAAATTAGCAAGTTTTGCCTTTAGTATTTATGAAAAAAATCTTTAGTCTTCATTCCTAGAAAACTGATATATTTTGTTTTATTTTTATTTTTATCTTACTATCATGTGTCACTTTGATATCCAAATAATGTGTCACTTTGATATCCAAATAATATTCCTTAGTATCTATGGTCACTATGTCAACATGTATATATATATCTAATAAAAACTTTTACATTCCTAAAATAAATGTTGCTTATTTCTCTTAAATGAACTTTTAGAAACCAAGATAATTTATACCTCGAATGTATTTCAAAGAAAAATATTCTAAGAGATTTGTATTTAATAGGGGGTTAGATACTAGATGAAATTGGAATTGGAATTGTGAGTTTGTCGTTAATGTCTTAGTCGCTCTTTCTTACTCTTCTCGTACTCATTCTTTGTTACTCGATCGCTCCTCCTTACTCTTCTCGTACCCACTCTTTGTTTCTTGGTTGCTCCTCCTTGGTGCTCAGTCGGGAGTTAACCTGCAGAAGGTTCTCCGACGATCAAGTAAGTACTTTGTATTAAGAGTGTATCATGTAATTGATAAAAACATACCTTAGCATGGGTCGTATCTGACGCATATCTTCAATAAATCAGTGTTAGCTAATTTCTCAAGGTGTCACCCAGATTTGGTGGGGCGTGGCTCGAATTTGTATGAAGGTTACCCTTATTTATAGGATGTTTCCTTACTTGTCGTTTATTTTTAAATTTATTCTTTAATGTGGTTGATCACTCGGTCGGTCAATGATACCGAGTGGCGTGGCTCATTCGGCCCCGATCAGTACACTTGCCCTCAGGCTTGATGAATCCTTATTTTAAAGAGTTTAGATATGATTGTTGGGTGCTTCGAGGTATGAAGTGACTTTTTGTCCTTCTTTGATTGTTGACTGATCAACCTTATTGCTTTTGATCTTTTCAATAGTTGTTTGAATGCCTCTATTGACACTTGTATAGTTGTAACAATGTATGTCGAACGATCGTAAGGACTAAGATCATTTGGACACCACTCGGCCTTTTGAATTGCTTTACAATTTTGAATATCAAATGTATGCTTGAATCAATATAACTTAAATAAGATGAGTCTTTAACAGATTAAACGCTTACCTGTTACTTGAATCCATATGATTTAAATAAGTTGTGTCGAGCTTTAGATAGGTTGAACATCGTCCGGACGTTAAGGATTGTCGTTTTAAGACAGTTTCCTTAATCGAAAAAAACTTTACTTTAATCGTTCGGGAGGGATTGCCTCGGCGGATTTAGGATATCAGTTTGGATTGTCATTTTAAGGCAAAGCTTCCTTAATAGTATCAGCGCATTACGCGTTCGTTTGGGAAAGATTGCTAATTGTTATGCAACTACCTTGGCCGAAGAGTTCGTTTAGGAAGGGCTGCTAATTGTTAAGCAAGCTACCTTAGCCGAAGAGTTGCATGTAATGTCGTGTTCATTCGCTAAGGGTTGTTAATTGTTTAGTAAGCTTCGTTGGCCGAAAAGTTTCATGTAATATCGCGTTCGTTCGGCAAGGACTGCTAATTGTTAAGCAAAAAGCCTTGGCCAAAGAGTTGCATGTAGTGTTGCATTCGTTCGACAATGACTGCTAATTGTTAAGCAAGTTGCCTTGACCGATAGTTATAGATTTAGGATAATGATAGGATTGTCATTTTGAGGCAAAGCTTCCTTGATCGTATCAATGCATTATGCGTTCGGTTGGCAAGGGTTGCTAATTATTAAGAAAACTACCTCATGAGTATAGTGCTAACAAATGCGCCATAATTGAAACTATAAAAAATGTGTAATTTTAAAGTGCCTCGTTAAAAGCTTCTCGGTTGAAAACCCTTCTTAAGGGTAAAACAACCGAGCAAGCAAATAGTACATTATTCAACTTTATTAACAATAATTAAATTTGAGATGTGTGGCATTCCACGTCCTCGGTATAACTTTTCCTAAAAAATACTCTAAATAAGCTAAAGGTATGGTCTTGGGTTACATCTAAATCTGCTACTGGTTACTTTTCTTATGCTGAGTGGTGCATTGATCCTCTAGCTTGTATGTCTTTGATTAAATGACTTTGAAATTCAAGGCCTTTTGTTTGTGTAGGGAGGGTTTGAGGTGTTTTTATTATTTTATTTGTAAGGTGTTTTCTTTTGGTTGGGTTGTTTGTTATTTCGTAGTCTAGTAGGTTTTTGGTATGCTATAAGGGGAACAGTGGGTCTTGTTGTATCATGTCTTGTATAAGGGTTGGATCACCCCAGAAGTGGTTCATATTTATTCAATGTTTACTTGCTGATAAAAAAAAATACTCTAAATAATAAGCTCCACCGTCACCGTGTTTTTAACTCAAGACAGTCCTTCCTAGTTGCTTGAAAACTTTCCTTCATTCTTTCGAGCTTCGTTGTGCATTCGCCAAACCAAGTCTCCTTTTGGAAATCTTATAAGGGTCACTTTTGATTTATATCTTCTAGCCGCCCAAATCTTGCATGTTTCTTCTCTAATTCTACTCTTGTCTCTAAACTCATTGATTAAGTTTAGTTTGACCGACAGGCTTTCCTAATTTAGACTGACATCAAATAGTTGATGTTGTAGGGAAGGTTTCCCGACTTTTACTGGGCTAAGTCCAGCCATTAAGTCAGTTAGGGTTTGGGACTTGATTGCCCCTTTGGTTGATACTGGATTTGAAATTTAGATAACTCAGCTGCCCATCTAATCATTCGTCCAGCTAAGTCTGGTTTAGCTAGGATCTTCATAATGAGATAGTCAATCTTGACAATGATGTGGTGGTTTTGGAAGTAAATTCTCATTCTATAGGCATTGATAACAAGTGTCAAGGCTACCTTTTCAATCATCTGATACCTGACCTTGGCATCATGCAGGACTCGACTAATAAAATAGACTGTTGCTCTTCTTTCTCTACCTCTTGTACCAATGAACATTGATAACTTCTTCGAAGGCTGCAAGATACACTGTTATTGGTCGGTGAGTATCTAGTTTTTGTATAACCGAAGGTGTTCGCAAAAAAAACTAAGCATATATTGTATATGTCAAATAGATAAATCTAACTTAAATTTAAAATTTCTATTATAAGAAGTACTAATATATGAAATAAATAATAAAATTAAAACTAATATAATTTCAATTTAAATTTTAAAATTATCAATATCTAGAATAAAATTCTTAATAACAATACAAATGTTGGCGAAGAATTTAATATTGAACCATATGTTGGAATTGAGTTTGAGTCTATTGAAAATGTTAGAAAAATTTAATTTACAGTTCATTTGCCAAGAAGAATGGTTTTGTAATACATGTTTAATCAAGTAAAAGAAAGACAATTATCTTAGTATGTTGTAGTGAAGGTTAACATAAAATGAAAATTGTGAATGGAAGAAATCAGGATAACATTTGTAAGAGGAAAAAAATGCTCAACATTTTAGAAAGGTTGTCAAACTTCACTTATTGTTTCAAGAGACAACATGAAACGAAATTGGGTTATTAAATTATTCAACAGTGACCATAATCATGTCATGTTCAACTCTAAAAGTGTTTATATGAGGTGTCATAAGAAGATGAGTATTGCAGCATAAGCTTTGATGGAAAACATGGTCACAACAATAAAACTTATAAGAAAAAAGATTTAATTTCCTTTTTTATTTTTAGGTTTTACTATTTCACTTATATGGTTTATCTATGTAATATGTAAAGAAGATTATTTTTCTTAGTCATAATATATGTGGCTTACATGTGTAATTTGAGTTATTATTTAACACAATTTATGTCATGAACTAAAATTTATGTGGACGTTTATTACAAAAGTGTAACTCGTTGCTAAAGTGAGTTAAAATATTTATTAAATAATAGTAAGATAATATATTTAAAAAATTGTGAGATATGAATGAACGAAAAAAGGAATGAATGCAAGAAAAGAAAAAATTTGTAGAGGTAGGAAGAGGGAAAAGTATTTTATATGCTCTTTATAGCCTCACCTCCTATTTGTTTTTTTTTTATAAAAACTTTCATGTTAGGCATCATTATGCAACTTCACATCTCAGCTAGGCTAACACCTCAAGTAACAACAATCATCTGTCATCACATGAGAAAAGTATTATTAAAAAAGGAAAAAATACAAAAAATGGGGGGATTATACCAAAACCTATATGTTAATAAAAATGATACATAGGCAGAATATACCTATTCATTAAGAATTCTAAGAACAAACTAGATGGAAGCCTATTATACCAATGAAATGATTCTCTATGAATAAATCCTAAATTAGCCAACTTATCAGCACTTGCATTCTCTTCACGAAAAATATTGAGTAACCCCAAACCTGATTTTCCCACAATAATTAAGACAAATATTCCATTGATTACGAAACATTAGTCTTAGCAGTAAATACAACACAAACTGATGGAGTTGCCTTCATGACCGATTGAATTTTCTTGGATTTTTGTTAGAGTTGGTGGAAGCTTGATGAAGGAGATGGAACAAGGATGGTTCCAATGAAGCTATGGTTTCCTTGAAGGTGCATGAGAGGTAGGGATAGTGATTGGTTGGTCCATAACACTTGAAGAGGTGAAAGAGAAGATCAAGGTGTTCATCCTAGTGGGATGTTGGTTCCGTTGGAATAGATGGATCGTGGGCCTTGGAGGTATTAGATTATATTTGACCTTCTGGGTTTGAGATGTATTGAAAGTACATTCAGTTTTTTCATTCTTGTTCTACTATACGAATTCTGGAGCAAAGGTTACCCATGTATGTTTGTTGTGGCACCATGTGAAGGAAAGGGGGCCAATTTTCTTGCTACTTTATGAGGAAATGGACTTGGTTCACACTTGTTCTCTTGTGGCCAAGGTCTGAATAAAAGTTAGGATTGCTTAGTTAATTTACAGGTTCGTCTTTTTCTGTTTTCTCATGAACTCTAGGTTACCCCTGTTGGTTTTGTTTCTGTTGGTGTTGTATAAGGGTTGGGAAGTGTCCCTTTTTAATTTACTTAATTCTTTGCTGATAAAAAAAAAGGTGTCCATCCTAGAGAGTCTAGACAAGGGAGTGAGAAAGCTTGCAAACTTAGGTAGCAATTCACTCATATATTGATCTTAGAAAATGAGATTCAAGCACCTCAAATTATAGGAGAGGGTTGAACATTTTGGAGCCAAAATTTGAAAATTCAAAATAAAACTCTCCAATGAGAAGGTGTCATGTGGAGTCATACTTTCCATGTTTAGCTCACACCTTTCATGCTAAATCCTCTTCACTCCTAGGCTGCCATGTGGACGCCCATGTGCTCCATGCCAAGATAATTTTCGTCCTCTAACATATCCTAGATGTTTTAAGGTTACATTGGGCACAAAGAAGCCTAATTGTTACCCTAACTAGTCATTTTTAACCCTAACTAGACCTATTTTACTATTGGCCCAAATACAAGCTCAAAAACCTAGGCTACTTAGCCCAAATAATTTGGTCCAATTATTTTATGCTACCAGGCCCAATACACGACCCATGAAATCCTAAACAACTTTATACAATTTATTTAAGCTAAAGCTTGGCCCAAAAATAATGTTAACTAGTCAGCCGAAACTCAATCTTCTTGTGTTCTTTTGACCAAAGCTCTAGTTATGTTTTGATGAGTTGGAGGTCTTCTTGGATATGTTTGTACATTCCTTCATTCTAGAGTTGTCCTCTTGATTGGTCCTACAAAAATAAACAAAAGCCCAATTAGACCCATATTTGCATATAAATCCATAAACAACCTCTAGGTCTTCATCCTCCTTATTATGTGGTTGTAGGTGGTTGGGGGCTTTGCCATTACAAACCAAGGTAGAATCACATTCAAGCCATACATTAGTAAGCCCTATCTTTTTAACTTCCTTCATAGCATGTATAACTTCATAAAACTTAGCAACTATAGCAGTCTGAACTTCAAGAAACGCAGAGAAAACACCAATAAACTCCTCCATACTTCCACGAAAAATACCATCACAAGTAGCAAGATCAAGATAGCCCCTGACAGCCCCATCAATGTTAATTTTAACCCATCGTGATGAAGGGAACTCCCAACTAACAGGAAGAGGACGAAGAATTTTACCAGTACGAGTATTAAAAGTGCATTCTTTAGTGCGTTTTATTTTTGTTTTTATAATTGTTCAATATATCAAGGAGAACTGCGTTTAATTTTTGTTTTTATAATTGTTCAATATTTCAAGGAGAAGGATTGAAAATAACATGTTTTCAACTTGTTTATGCTATGTTATCTTTCATCTTTATTTTTAACATACATTATGTACTTATTAAGTAGGAGAAGAAAAAGAGAAGAGAGATGAAATTGAATTGTAATATATGTCACTAAATATGTTATTTCTTCTTCTACTAGATATAAACAAATTGAATACACCTCATTATTGTTAGTTAATCTAATTTTATAATTTGAAATTAAGTAAAAACTTAGATGAAGAGTAATTCTTTTAGTCACTCTTGGAGTAAATGAATCCCTTCTTGGAGTAAATGAATCCCTTCTCATATGTTTGGATACACATAATAGTTCATAAGTATATTTTTTTGTTTTTGTTTTATTTTTCTATTACAATGATAAACAATTATAAAAATAATAACAAAATATTTGTATCATTAGTTAGTCTTACCTCTTATTAAAAGAGAATGTAACTTATCTAAATAGTCAGAATCTATTAATCATTAATGAATATATTCAATAAAACTACCCACAACCATAACAATAAACAAGAAAATATATGCTTGTGGTACTTGAAATGATTGAGGAAAAAAAACTTTTAGCATTAAATAATATTAGTTAAGATCTAGAGGATAATGAACAACTATCTAGGGCTTTTAAAATACATCTCTTGCTATGAACAAAATGACTCAACTTGAATGCTCTGCTTTGAGATCATTTAAACTTTGAACCAGAACAATGGTGTCCACCATGAGGTCAGGTAAAATTTTTCTCACCTCCACAAGATAGAACAATATGAAATCATAACAAACACCCTCTCACAATATAAAAAAGAAAGCTACCACATATTCATTTGTGAATTATTTTTTCCCATTTTGGCCCTTTCTCCCCTATCTTTCCCAATCTTTCCCTCCCAACCTAAACCTTTAATCGCCACCAGCCAAACTTCAGCTCAATTCTGCTCTCTATAAAAGAAAAAGCCATAATCCAACTCCTTTTTTCCATTTTTCATTCTTTTTTAATTTTGCCACTTTTTTGTATTGATTATTTTGTGAAAAAAGGGGAAAGAGAAGTGCATTGTCTGACATTGGAAAATTCCGCATGCGAGCCAAGTTCCCTTTGGAGCCTTTTCATACAGTTTCTCCTCTCCAGTGATGACTCGTTCATTCAGTCAACAAATATGATGGAGTTTGCAATGAAGATCGATCAGACGTTGAATCTATGAGGGTTCACATTTTTTGTTTTTGCAACTCCTAAAGATACGTATGACTTAAATTTGGTTTTGGTGATTCAAATGGAAAATGTTATGTTCATAGTTATAAGCATGATTTGGTTAAGATTACTAAGCATTTGATTTCAAAGGGAGGTAAGAATTAGCATAAGAAGTGGAAGGTTGACCTTATTAGGCAGCATCGCCCCTAGCTTGACAGGAAACATTTATTGCAACTACCTCTACTGGAAACATTTATCACCACCGACTCGCCTGTAAAAATTTATCGCCATTGGCTTGTCTGGAAAGATTTATCGCTATAAGCTCGGCTGGAAACATTTATCGCCACTAGCTCGTTTGTAAGCATTTATCGCCACCGGTTCAAGTGGATACATTTATCGCCACCAACTCGAGTGGAAACATTTATCATCACCGACTCAAGTGGAAATATTTATCGCCACCGACTCGGCTGAAAACAATAAGGGAGAACAAGATCTTAAATTGATTAAGCACAACTTATGATATAATGAAAATGTGTGATCTAATGTTCTCGTTCATGACCATAAACCAATTAGACACAACTTTTATTGTAATTTATTTTCAGATTTTTCACTAGATAAACCTCTTCACCTACTTGGCTTGAAGGTTATGTACCATTAGTTAATCTTATTTCCTATTAAAATGGAAATAACTTATCCAAAGAGTTGGTAATAGGGTATATTAATCATTAACATAGAGATTTAATAAAACTACCTAGAATCTTAGAAAAAAATAAAGAAGTATTTGCTTGAGGTCCGTGAAATTGGTTGAGAAAAATACAACCTTTAAGAATTAGATAATATTTGTCAAGATTATGAGAATAACATACAATTACATAGGGTTTATAAAATATATCCAGTACAAAACATTGTCTAAGCAACGTCAATTTTAATATGACAATTATTAAAAAGCGTCATAATTATTCATATAATACGACACGTTAATAAGCGTCATATTTCCTCTTCAAAATATGTCATTTAGGTCTGTCATTTGTGACATACATCAGTCTCCTTCGTTTTTCATTCCCTTCATATAACTAACATAAATTACATGCTTAAAATCGCCACTTTATACAAGGCGTTATATGGCTAGTACTACGCGATTCGCAATAAATCGTCATATTATACTTTGTTGCGGCTAGATTTATGACGGTATGGGGAACCACCACATGTGTAAATAACGACGTTTATAAATGAAACTATATACAAAAATAACTATCACCACATATAAATATTTTGTATTGATCGCTCATTATAAACAAAGGGACTCAACTTGGTTTGAGTCCATTTAAATTTTGAACGAGAACAATATTAATATCAAATGAAATGATGTCATTTTTCATCCTTTTAATTTTTTTTATAAAAGTTTTCATGTTAGATATCACTATGCAACTTGACATCTCAGTTAGACTGACAAATCAACTAACAATAGTCATTTGCCAAAAAATATCCTTTTAAATTATTTAAATAACTTTAATTTTTTCATTTTTTCTTTTATTTTTTCAATTTTTTATGTTGTCCTAATAAATATTTAAAATCTTATAATGTGAATTTAAATGTTCCATTTAATTCCTCTAATTGTTTTTTCTGATAAAAAGAAGTTAGTGACAAAACCAACTTAAAAGAAATCTATTACTTTTGCAATGAATGAGTCTAATTTCAAGTAAATAGTTTATTTAGACACAATAAAGTAATTAGAATCTCAGTCATTACTTAAGCATTTGTTTTTTAAAAAAGATTTTTAAGAAGGAAATTAAAATTTGCATTGTTGTTTGGTAGAAAAAAAATAGAAGATACCATAAAATCTTTGAACCCATCATATTTTATTTCATTCCTCCGCTGCTGAGATTTTTGATGAAATGTCAAGCTTGCACTGGTTTAATAAAGTATCTCTTTCATTCTTCAACACGCTTTTCGTTACTCAACTACTATTGTTTTCTGAATATTACCATCTAAGTTTTTATTACTCAACTAGTATCTAATTTTTTTACTCATTTTATCTTAAGTTTTCAATTTTCACATATTTTACTACTCAAGTTTTTACACAGGTTTTTATTACGATATTTTTCAATTTTTACACACTGAATGATGAAATTTATGAAATAATAAACAAGATTTAATGAATAATGATGAGGTTTAAAAAAAAAGAATTACGTAGAGTTGTGGATGTGACATGAATGATGGTGAGATGGATAGTGGTGATGATTAGGTTAAAATGAGTGGATCCATTGAAAGAATGTTTGGGAAAAAAGATTGGGGAAGATCTGGGTCATCCGCAGTACAGTATATAGAATCCTTATCACCCATTCTATCTCTAGTTCACCCTAACATAAAGGACATTTCTACCATCACTGCACGATTCCTTCCCCACTTAAATAAAGTTCTGCAGGTCCAACCTATTTGTTCCTCCTCCTTCTTTTTACCATTTCTTTTTTTTTTTTATTATTATTATTATTATCTCTTCTTCAACCTAATATACATAATTAAATAATATATATAAAATAACATTAGAGAAATATAATATCATAATTTAATAACTATTGTATAACAAACCTTTATGACAGATGGAGTTTTTTGTTATAATTTTAAAATTGACATGAATACAAACTTTTTATGTAAGCTGTATAAGCATCACAAAAAGTTTATTTCTAGAAAAGTATTAAAAGATATCATGGACATTTTTTCACTGCACTTTCTTTGTCAATTAAATCTTCTATTATGGATGTAGCCTTGTATACAAAATATATTTTTCTAGAAAATATTTAATTATATAGTACAAAAATTTACTCAAATCAACAAAAATAATGCAAAATTTTACTTTCAAGTTCTTATTTTTTATAATTATTAAAAACACAAGTTAACTCTTATAATAGTCAAATGATTTAAATAATAATATTAATAAAATAGAAAAAGAGTATATTTGTAGTCTTTTACAACATGATTAAGCATGACACTGATTGAAAGTTATTAAATAAAGATTAATTTTAAAGATAAAAAATAATTAGTTATTATATTGATTAAGTTAGATACTATTTTATATATTAAAAAATTATTGGTATCTGAATTAATTTGTATTATTAATAAAAATTTATAATCTAGTTTCTAAACCGGTATCTAACATTAGCTACCAAGGTTTTAACTACTAATTTTTTAAAATTCTAAATTAATCACTATAAAAACTAATTTAGAATATAAAATATAGTTAGTAAAACCTTGGTAGCTAATGTTAAATACCAATTTAGAAACTAATTTATAAATTTTTATCAATAATAGAAATTGTTCTAGTACATCTAATAGTCTCACATCGCTTAGGAGTTAAAGTCAATGACACTTTAAATATACCATCATTTCTTAACCCACCGAGGTGCCTTCTAAGGGCAAAACCGTGACTGGGTTCTGAACTTCAAAGTGGACAATACCTCAAATGTGATGATTGACCCTAATGATGTCATCTCAACATTCTTGAGTTAGAACATTGACCTCATATGTGGGAATCAAAATGAGGTTCCAAAGATGAATCCCCATTCCCTAAGCCCTCGACTAGGGGCTTGTATAATTTATTTTTTTATGGTCATGCCTTTGACAAAAAGGCTTAATATCTTTTAAATGTTTATCTACAAAATTAAAAACTTCTTCCTTTTCTCTTTAGTTAAGAAAAAGACTCACCCCTACATTTTTTCATTTTTAGTATTTTGCATGTGCATGTAAATACCAAAACAACTAAAATCTCTTACAACATTAAATATTTGTCATTGGTCAAACTTTGTTTGATTGACAGAATGTGTGATAATTTGAATTTTTAACCATGTTTCATATTCATGGTGATTTTATTTGAATATTGTTTTAACTTGAATAAACTTATGACACACACTATAAATTGTTAGAATGGATGGCTTTAAACTAGAGGGGGGTGAATTGTTTAAAGAGAGCTTTCGCAAACTTTTAAGTCAAGAATGAAATTATCTCAAGAAACAATTGATAAGAAATTCAGTTTGCCAAATCAATAAGCAAAAACAGCAGTACCAGAAAAACAATCGGTTGTTTCGCAGAAACAATCGATTGTTTATACCAGTAAACAAATATTAAAACTGAATTTAAAGAGATGAAGGATAGAGAGATTGCACACAGATGTTTATATTGGTTCACTCTAAACCCAGAGCTACATCCAGTCTTCTCAGAAACCACTGAGTAATTCCACTAAGCAAACACACCTACATCACTTACACCACAACCAAGAAAGTGACCTTGATCCCCTCAAGACACACACTTCTCTTGGCCAACACACCAACACTAAGAATGCTGATCTTGATCCCCTCAAGAACACACAACAATCCTCAGCAAACACACAGAAGCAGATGTTTTATAGAATTCAAGAATTACACTTGTTACAAAAGTAAATCTGAAATCAATACAAGCAGAATTCCTATCTCACACACTATGATCAAACTCAATCTCTAAGCAATCTCAATTATTTGAAAAACTCAAAAACTTGTGTTCAAAAACTTGTTACTCAAATCTGTTTTTCTGAATTTATTCAAAGATGTTTGTTATCAAATCTTAACAAACTATTAATTGCATTTAAAGATTGGTCAAAGCATTTAAAACTGGAGCGTAATCAGTTAAAACATTTAATGCTCAGTCAAAGCTAAAACAGTTTTTTTGTTATGGTACCAAAACAAACAATCGGTTGTTTCCTCGAATCAATCGGTTGTTTTGGTTTTAACGGCTCAACCATTTGAAAAACAGTTTTCAATCTTTTCTAAAAACATCTAAATATAAAACAATCGGTTTCGAAAAAACAATCGGTTTCGACATAACAATCGGTTGTTTTTCACTTAGTTTGAAAAACAATTTTCTTTTAAAAAGATTGAGAATGCTTATGCTTTGGATTCAATCACAGAGTGGTTTACAAAACTCAATCTACCCCAGATCCTAACTAAGACAACTCAGCAACAACAAGCACAGTCAAGCCTTCAACATCCTTCAAAGGGTTTGGATTCTTCAAAGCTTGAACACCACTTGATTCAACAATCTCCCCCTATTTGATGAAGACAAATCCCTGATGCTTGTGTTGTACCTGATTGAATCTGAAGCAGTTCCTGGAAGATACAGTTTTAAGCAAAGCATAGAACTTCTGATATTTGGTTAGCACAGACACAAATACAGAAATTTAGAGCATAATATCAGAGTAATCAACAAACAAAATATAGGAGCAAAAACCTATAAGGTTTCACTCATCCAAACTGTTTTGCAGAGATAAAAACTGAAATTTAAACACACAAACAGCATAAATCTCCCCCTATTTGTCTTCACAAATAGACAAAAAGAAGAGATGAAAAAGATAATTGTTTTGATTACATCTGAATTAAAACAACAAAAGTAGAAAGAAAGAAAATTGAAAATTTGATATAACCACCAAAAACAATCGGTTGTTTCGATACAACAATCGGTTGTTTTTCTTCATTCATCATCATCAGCATATTGAAGATCAAAGATTTGGTTCTGTACAAATTCGATCTATTCATCTAGAGTCATGAAGCGTGCATCCATGCTGTCAAACCTGTTATCAATCCTCTGGAAATTGCTGACACAGAGATCATGGAGATTTCTTTGATTCTCCGCAAAGCTATCAAGCCTATTAACCATGAGTCTCTCAAAAGGAGACATGGTTTGCATCATTTCTTCTTGATTCCCAGCACCAGCACTTGGTCCAGCATCTTGATGTTCTTCAGGCAGATTTTCATGTTGAAAATCCATTCCAGCAGGTTCATCGTGTTCATGACCTGCAGCAGCACTAGATGAGGCTCCAAAGTCACCATCTTTACTAACCCATTTGCCACCTACTTTGGTAAAACCCATTTTGCTGAGTGATCCATTGTTCAACTCTTGAGTTGACTTGACCAACTCAGATGTTTCATCTTCTAGGTTCACTTCAAAATAGAGTAGAAATTTAGATACCAAAACAACATATGGATAGTGATAGTCACTTAACCTCATTGCCTTTTGCATGTGCTCTTTGATGATATGGATCCAATTTATTTTGATCTTCTTCATGATGCAGAAGATGTACACCAGATCTTCCTCAGTAAGCACGGAATGATTGCTCCCCCTTGGAGTTAGAATCCAAGTCACAATGAGGGCTAGCAACCTTTCATCAAGCTTTAGGCCTCCAACCGAGCAAGTCCCAACTTGAGCACTTTGGTTCCTCAAGCAACTCTTGTAGTATTGGATTTTATTAAAATCCTCCACTACTCCAAGGTTCCCCTTGTTGATTATGAGACCAGAGTACTTAAGACCAGCAACAGCAGCCCATACCTCATCAGTTATCTCCATATCTACACCTTTTACATGAGAAACTAGGTTGTTTCCCTCAAACTTGAGATTTGTGTAGAACACCCTTATTAAATCTGGGTAGATGTTTCCCTTCATCTCCAGGAACTTTCTGAGAGATTGATCTTTAAGCAGCCTCCTTACATTGTCCAACTTTTGACTTTTCAGCCAATCAAAGCACACAATCTTGGGGTTGTTTATCTTTTTTATGCTTGTTTCAAACCTATATCTCTCTATAAGATCATTGTCTCCAGAAAACCATCCTTCTAGCCTTCCTCCAGACCTTACAGCTCTGGTTTTGACTCTCTTTGAGGTGGGAGGAGTTGAGTCCATGATGGCAGAGAAGAAAACAGAGAAAAGCTCACTCACAGATTTTTCTAGAGATGTTGCAAGAGATGTTGCAATTGGTTGTTCTTGTGGAAGAGCTCAGCTGCAACAGATTTTATAGCTGTAATAGAATTAAAAAGCATTCAATGACATGGGTGGGTACCATATTTTCAGAGAGAGAGGACTTGACCCTGCCCTGCACAGAAAATGTCAGAAAAAGCTGAAAATCACATGGTCTTCACATGTGATCTTTGACTAGTCATTAAGGCTCTTGAATTTCCAAGATTTTGGAATATATTCCTTTATGACTGTTGTAACTTCCTCTGAACATGATCAGCTTTCAACACAGATTCATTGACCAAGGATTCTCTCTTTAAATTGATCTGCAACAGATAGAAATTCAAAAAAGAAATTAAATTGATTTCTTTATTATGCTGTCAGGCTCAAAATAATCGGTTGTTTCGAAGAAACAATCGGTTGTTTTTCTGCAACAGTTAAAATTGATTTTGAATTTTAACCATGAGCAGAAAGAGTTCAAAGCAAATTAAGTTAAGCATTTTAAAGAAGATATTTAACCATGAGAAAGAACTTTAAAACAAAAATTATGAACAGAGAAAGGACGGTTTTATCCTTTATATTGGTCTTTCAATGAGCCATGTGCTTTATGATCAAGAAGCCTCTTTTAACTATTGAGGGCCTTTGGGCAGATGCAGAGCATTGATTCAGCTTCAATGTTGGTCTTTTTCTTCCAAAAACTCGATCACATGACTTAGTCCTTCACACTTCTTTAGAATTCCTGTACAAGCATGAGTTCAAGCAACAAGATTTGGTCCTTTCACAAATGTGGGTCCAATTGATTTCTTTTTCTCATTTGGAACCTCATATCCTTTAGGAATCCATTTCATGAAGCCCCTGGGAACATAAAATTTTCTTATTTTGCAAAATCTAACCAAATGGCCATTTTTCATGCAATAAAAGCATGTAACAACCGGTTGTTTCGATTTAACAATCAGTTGTTTTACTGGCTTTCTTAAAAAAAATTTGAAAACTTATCTTGTTGATTCTGTGGATTGAACCCTAAACCAGCCTTTCCAAAAACACAGCTTTGAGATGCCAAAACATTCTCAAAGTTAGATTTCCTTTTTGAAAGCTTGTCCACAGTGTCAACAAGATAATGAACCTTTTTCTCAAGATTTTCACAATTTTAGCAAATGAGAGTGTCACACTTGCAAGAAGAATTTTTGAAATGATTTTCCAGATTTTTTAAATCATTTTTAGATTTTTCAATCTCATCTTCAAGTGATTTCACTCTCTTTTCCAGCCAGCTGTTAAGTTCTTTCAATCGGTTGTTTGAAAGAACCAATTGATTAGCTTCATCATGAGTTTCTTGAAAAACTTCAAGCAATTCACTATAATTTCATCCCAAGCTATGTAAGCTCTCTTTGTCTTGCCTTTCTTTTCCTTGTAGCTAGGCTTTTTCTCCTTGCTCTTTTTTGGACAATCTGCCTTTTATATGACCTTGTTCACCACAACCAAAACAAGTATAGTTATTGGAATTAAAATCATTTGATTTCTTGTTTCCATACCTATCTTTGTTGTTGTCCTTGTTGCGGTTCCTCTTCAAGAATTTGCTGAACTTTCTTGACAGCAAGCTAAGGTTTTCCTCATCATTATCATCACTGGATTCTTGTTTTCCTTTGTGCTAGGAAGCTTTTAAGGCTATGCTCCTTATGTGCTTGTCTTCGCTTTCTTGAACATTGAGTTGATTCATCTCTAACTCATGTTCCCTAAGCTTACCAAACAAAGAAGCCATACTCAAGGATGTTAGATCTTTAGATTCGGAAATAGCAGTTACATTGGGTTGCCATGCTCTATCAAGACATTTTAAGATCTTGATGTTCAGCTCTTCCTTTTCAAAGGTCTTGTCAAGGCTCATGAGATGATTGATGATGTGCGTAAATATTTTCTGCACTTCAGCAATTGTTTCACCTTTAAGCATTCTGAACATCTCATACTCTTGGATTAGAGTATGTTTCCTAGCTCTCTTCACCTCATTTGTACCTTCATGAGTTACTTCCAAAGTGTCCCACATTTCCTTTGATGATTTGCATTGAGAGACCCTGAAAAACTCATCAGAATTTAAAGTAGAGGTTATTATATTTTTGGCAATGCAATCGAATTTGGCCTTCTTGCTTTCCGAATCAATCCATTGAGACCAAGGCTTTTCAATGACAGATCCATCTTTTTCAAAATTTGGGACAAAAGGACCATTTTCAATTGCATCCCAAATTCCTTTGTCAAGTGATTCCATAAAGATTTTCATTCTTACTTTCCAAAATTGGTAGTTCAAACCACAAAACAGAGGTGGTCTGTTGATTGAAGCACCTTCCCCAAAAGGAAGTCTATCAGCCATTTAAAAAACAGTTTTAGGATCAACTTGAATAACTTTCAAGAACCAAGCTCTTGATGTCAATTGTTAGAATGGATGGCTTTAAACTAAAGGGGGGGGGGGTGAATTGTTTAAAAAGGGTTTTCGCAAACTTTTAAGTCAAGAATGAAATTATCTCAAGAAACAATTGATAAGAAATCCAGTTTGCCAAATCAATAAGCAAAAACAGTAGTACCAGAAAAATAATCGGTTGTTTATACCAGTAAACAAATATTAAAACTGAATTTAAAGAGATTAAGGATAGAGAGATTGCACACAGATGTTTATACTGGTTCACTCTAAACCTAGAGCTACATCCAGTCTTCTCAGAAACCACTGAGGAATTCCACTAAACAATCACACCTAGATCACTTACACCACAACCAAGAAAGTGACCTTGATCCCCTCAAGACACACACTTCTCTTGGCCAACACTAAGAATGTTGATCTTGATCCCCTCAAGAACACACAACAATCCTCAACAAACACACAGAAGCAGATGTTTTACAGAATTCAAGAATTACACTTGTTACAGAAGTAAATCTGAAATCAATACAAGCAGAATTCCTATCTCACACACTATGATCAAACTCAATCTCTAAGCAATCTCAATTCTTTGAAAAACTCAAAAACTTGTTACTCAAATCTGTTTTTCTGAATTTATTCAAAGATGTTTGTTATCAAATCTTAACAAACTATTAATTGCATTTAAAGATTGGTCAAAGCATTTAAAACTGAAGCGTAATTAGTTAAAACATTTAATGCTCAGTCAAAGCTAAAACAATTTTTCTGTTATTGTACCAAAACAAACAATCGGTTGTTTCCTCGAATCAATCGGTTGTTTTGGCTTTAACAGCTCAACCATTTGAAAAACAATTTTTAATCTTTTCTAAAAACATCTAAATGTAAAACAATCGGTTGTTTCGACAAAACAATCGGTTGTTTTTCACTTAGTTTGAAAAACACTTTTTTTTTTAAAAGATTGAGAATGCCTATGCTTTGGATTCAATCACAGAGTGGATTACAAAACTCAATCTACCCCAGATCCTAACTAAGACAACTCAGCAACAGCAAGCACAGCCAAGCCTTCAACATCCTTCAAAGGGTTTGGATTCTTCAAAGCTTGAACACCACTTGGTTCAACATAAATGTCCTTAAACATTTTATTAGGAAATCCCATTTGAACCTAATAAATTATGATAAAAGCTTTTTATCAATCAAGAAAAACACATGAAAATAACAATTGCAATTGTCTATGTGTTGTTAACATTGGTATGATATTGTGTTTATTACTTAATATTTACATCTATGTATATCTTTGTAAGTAGAAATATTCACATCGAATGTAAGTTATATAAAAAAATGCAAATTAAAGTTACTATGAACATGGATATATTTATCTTCAAAAAGTACAAAAAAAAACATATTGTTCTAGCTCTCGTCAAATAAGGAGAATCTTTCATATGATACATGACAAGCTCGACAGAAAAAACACCAAGTAGAAAAAGCACAACAGAAAAAACATAACATCAAGCGAAAATGCAGATATTATGATCCCCGTTAATTTAGATAAAATACTTTTTTTCCTTAGCTTGGTTTTTGTCCCTAAGGAGAATCTGTTTTTTTGGGTAAGGTTTTAATGATGCTAATTGTTTTGAAATACAAGTTCAAACACGAACATTAACAAAATTATACGATCAAGTACATATCCGAGTTCAAACATGAACATCGACAAAATTATATGATCAAGAACATATCTGAGTTTAAACACGAACATCGACAAAGTTATACGATCAAGTACATATCTGAGTTTAAACACAAACATCGACAAAGTTAAACGATGAAGTACATATTTGAGTTCAAACATGAACATTGACAAAGTTATACGATCAAGTACATATATGAGTTCGAAAACGAACATAGGAAAAGTTATACAACCAAGTACATATCCGAGTTCAAACACGAACATCGACAAAATTATACGATCAAGTACATATCACGGTTTAAACACGAACATCAACAAAGTTATATGTATATATCCAAGTTCAAATATGAACATCATCAAAGTTATACATACATATCCGAGTTCAAACACGAACATCAACAAAGTTATACGATCAAGTACATATCCAAGTTAAAAACAGAAACATCAATTGTGGATTCATGTGGATCTCAACCATAACATTTATTCAAAATCATTGGATTTTAATGTTTTATCATCACCATTCACGCCTATATAAAGTATTTCTTAGTCTTCGTTAGGTCCACACAATCTTAATTAATTCTTGTTTCCAAACATCTAATTTTATCTCTAAAACTTCTACTCATATTCTTTGTGGAAAAGAATGTGGGGCTAAGCTAAACCCAGAGGGGAGTGAATTAAGATTTATCCTTTCTCAAACTCTTTTGAAGAACAAGTCTTATTAGAAAAATGAATATAATTAGTTATGGAATCAAGATTGACAAAGATTGCACACATAAAAACAATACAACAATAATATGTAAAAGATAGGGAAAAGATTATACAAACTACATAAATATTTATATTAGTTCATACCACAAATATCTTACATCCATTCTTCGTTATTCAACTTTAGAACAATCGAAATACATTATCTTTACATGTCTATTACAAGCACTCAACACATGTAGAACATATACAAGCTAAGAAACACAACCAGATCAAATATTAAATACAATCATCACACCAAGAGAAACTAGTAAACAACTCTTGAAACTTTCTAGAGAACAACGATTCAACCTTTGAACAATAAAGACGAAACAAACTTGGATTAAACCAAACAACATAGTCATAAAAAATATTATTAGATGCAGACTAAGGGTAGTCATAAGAGAAATTCAATACCAATACACAACTTTTATAATTTTTTGACAAAATCAACAAAGTTGAAAGTATACTTGAAAATCTAGGATGCACTCTTGTAGCAAATAAAAACAGTTTGTATTGATCTCTCTAATGTTTTGTTTGGATTAGAAAATAAATTTGAAGGAGTAGATTTGAGAGGAAAGTGAGGATGTTTGTATAAGTTAAACATAATGGAGAGTGAAGGAAAAATTTATGAAAGTTTGTGAATAATGTGATGGGTGTGATTGAAATTTTTTTAATTGATAAAAAAAAGATAACAAATTTACCTTTGTGTTTAAAAATAATTAAAAAAATAATTAATTATTTATTTGTTTGTAATTAAAATATTGTTTCTGATACTCAGTAAGAACTAACTTCAACGAAAATACAAAATATTTAAAATTATCAAAACATAATTTATTTTATTTTAATTAAAAATAAAATTGATAAAAAATGTAAGATGAAAATGTTATTATTTTTATATTTACTTTTTATAATTAATATTATTATTATATACTCTTTTTATATAAATAGCTATATTTTCTATTATAATTTTATTTTTATTATTATTTGTTTTTATTAATAATATTATTAAGTATTTGTTTAAAAAAATATTATTATTAATATTTTTATTTAATAAATTCATTTAATCATTATTATTTTTTCTAATTTATATTTATTATTTTAAAATTTTATTTTAATTAATATTATTTTTTATAATTTTATTACTATTTTATAAATTAATTTTAAATATTATTATTATTTTAATATTTATATTACTAATATTAATAATATCTCTTTTATTATTATATGTACTGGGATGACCGACCGGGACTGTTAGCTCGGTCAACCTACGCCAGTAGACCCCACCTTAAGCTACGAGGTCGACCACGTGGCATATGTGGCCGACCGACATAAGATGCTCAAGTCAAAGGTTGACTCGATTAGCAAAGGCTAACCCTTGGTTAGGGAACGACCTAATCCAACCCTAATCGCTAAGCAACCACCTAATCTGGCCCAACAGCAAGGGCCCATCAAGGTAATATAAATATCACGCATTCCAAGGTGGTGGCTATAGACGAAGCTACCCTCTCTTGGAAGGTGTTGGAATTTGCCAGGGTGAAAATTAGAGTTCAGAACATTGGTTCCGTCAGATGGGCGAGAAGAATCTATATCAATGGCCATAGGTGTAGCGTTCTAGTTGAGGAGGAACCAATCGATTGCCTTGGATGGGGATGTAATGAAAATCTTTCTTGGGCTCTCTCATCCGACAGCGTTTCTTCCTCAGAAACGTACGTCGAAGAGACCGCCTTTTCCGAAAGGAGCGGCGGGAAGTGTTCCCGTGGTGTGCTGTATCCCCGTCAATGGTGCGATGAAGGCCGAGGGACAGTAAGGGATGAAGGCGGAGGAGACAAGGACGGTGAAGGCGAACGCCTATGGCTAAAGTCAACCTTGCCGTTTATGGAACCTGGAAAAGGCGATTTGGGGAAAGACTGGTTATCAGTTCCGTCTGGTGGTGGACAGGGACATAAGGGACAAGATGGTAGTCTGTCAGTCATATATCCTGATCAGGTCTATGGAGGTGATGTTTATAGTAAACCTTTTCTGCACGAGGTGGCTAGAACAGTCATTGAGGTTGAGTGTATTAGTAACCAAGAGTTTCCATCCAAGGCATTGGGCCAGGTTAATGAAGAGGCCCTGTCTAGCACGGGTGGACCTCCTTGTCCTACCCAGCGGGAAGTAGCGTTGTGGGGTGTTTGGACTTTTCAGTGCAAGAAGTTGCTGGGCCGCGGGGTGTTATTAGTAATGTATTACCTTTGAGTGGAACGAAGGCCTGTGCAGTTATGCTGAGGAGTGTGAGAAACAAAGCCGTAGCTGTCCCACAAGATAATAGCCTTGATGGAATCAGTTCGTCAAGTAAGGGCGTGGTTCCTAAGAAGATGGTGCACGTGAACCAACGTCATCGGAGTGCTGGCCTCTCTATTGCTGACGACGACATTGAAGGGGGGGAGTCTCCTCTGTTTTGTGACGTCGAAGGGACCAGGGAGAAAAGTAGATCAAACTCCCCGCCGCGTAGACGCAAGCAGAAAGGGCTGGCGGAATTGGGTGACTCATGCCCACAGCTAAGAAGATCGACAAGATTAAGTGCTAAATACCCTCAAGGTGGGTCGCTGCCGGCGTACCGAGTAAGTTCATCATCTATCTCAATCACAGACACGGCCATCAGAAATTGCAATATCCGCCAGAGTGATTCTGTTGATGAAGGGGAACCTGATAGGCTGTGGGCAGTCGGCAAGAAAGTAGGTTTATTGTGTAGAAGGGAAGAGGAGGAGGTCGTCGCGGAATATGGGAATATGGAGGTACGAGATTCTGAGGTATTGGTGTGTCCTAAGATGGGAGGTAAAAAAGTCTCCTTATGATAGTTGTCAATTTGAATATCAGGGGCATGGGGGGGACCATTAAATCTCGGTACCTCAGTCATATCATAGCAAGTGAAGGGGCAGATTTTGTGTGCTTACAAGAGACAAAGTCAAAGGTTATTACGGAGGCAAAATGTTTCTCATTATGGGGAAACAATAGAGTTGGATGGCTGCATAATGTAGGGGAAAACGGTTGTGGTAGTCTGCTCTCCATGTGGAACGAGGATGCGTTTCGGTATAGCAGTCATGTGATGGGAAAAGGTTTCATAGCTATTTTCGGAAGCCACCTTAAATCTAATGCTAGCTGTGTTCTGGTGAACGTTTATGCGGCCTGCTCTTTGAATGACAAAAAGATCCTCTGGGAGGATCTATCTAACATTAAATTGGCATCACAGGAGAAGGTATGGTGTTTTTGTGGTGATTTCAACGCGGTTAGAAGTTGTTCTGAAAGGAAGGGCATCAGGGAGGGGGCTGACCATTCCAGTGAGATTGTAGGCTTCAATAGGTTCATAGATACCAACCTTCTGCTGGATCTGCCTATTGTGGGTAAGAAGTATACATGGTTTAAGTCTAATGGGTCGGCAAAAAGTAGAATTGACAGAGTGTTAGTCTCGGAGGACTGGCTGGCTAGTTGGCCCATGAGTAAACAATATGTGAAGCGAAGAGAAGTTTCTGATCACTGTGCAATTGTGGTGAAGTCAGTGGAGAAGGATTGGGGGCCTAAACCGTTTTGCTCTGTTGATGCTTGGTTCTTGGAGAGGGGTTTCCGTGAAATGGTGAAGGAGAAATGGTCCTCTTACCCCGCCGAGGGGAATGCTTTTGTGTCTTTCAAGGAGAAGCTGAAGAGGTTGAAGGGAGATCTCAAAATTTGGAACAAGGAAGTGTTTGGTAACATTCAAACTCAAAAAAGCTTGATTCTGCAGGAAATAGAGGAGTTGGATTGTAAAGATTGTCTGGACGGACTGGGGGAAGATGATAGATTGAAAAGAGGCGAACTGGGGAGTCGGTTGATGGTTATAGATAAGAAGCTGGAGTCCCTTTTCTGTCAAAAGGCTAGAGCTAGCTGGCTCAAAAACGGGGACTCTTGTACTAAATTCTACCATTCGTCTCTGAGATGGAGAAGGCTTAGAAATGAAGTAAAAGGCGTGGAGGTAGTGGGCCAGTGGATTGAGGAACCTAGTACTGTCCGCTTTGAAGCGAAGAAGCTCTTCGATAGCAGGTTTAAGGCTACGAAAGATCTTGGTGTAAGACTAGACAAGATCGATTTCAAGTCTCTGTCTTATGAGGACAATCTCAGTCTGATTAAGGTCTTCTCAGTGGATGAAATAAGGGACGCTGTGTGGCTCTGTGATGGGTCTAAGAGCCCTGGACCAGACGGATTCAACTTGCTTTTTGTTAAAGAGTGTTGGGAGGTTTTCAAAGACGCGTTAGTAGAGGCGATGACTCTCTTCCATGAGACGGGGTGCATCCCCAAGGGTTGTAACACTTCTTTTGTTGCACTTATTCCAAAAGTCAGGGACCTGGCTAAGCTCGAGCAATATAGACCTATCTCTTTGGTGGGTGTTATGTACAAAGTAATCTCCAAGGTGTTGGCAGAGAGGATAAAGAAAGTGTTACCCTTTGTTATTGATGAGTGTCAATCAACTTTCCTTAAGGACAGAGGTATTCTAGACAGTGTCCTAACGGCCAACGAGGTCATTGAGGATCTAAGGAGGCGCCGAATGAGTGGGTTGTGTTTTAAGGTGGATTTTGAGAAAGCTTACGACTCAGTTAGCTGGGATTTCCTTTATGACATGTTACAAAGACTGGGATTCCATAGTAGATGGATCATGTGGATTAAAGGATGTCTGACCAGCGCATCTGTGTCAGTTCTGGTCAATGGAAGTCCCACAGAGGAATTCCACCCATCAAGGGGACTAAGGCAGGGAGACCCCCTCGCCCCTTTCCTCTTCTTGGTGGCAGCTGAAGGGCTTGCAGGACTAGTTAGGCAAGCCGTGAAGGCCAATCTTTATGCTGGTCTCCATGTTGGTAGAAGTGAGGTAGATCTTTGTATGCTACAGTTTGCTGATGACACGCTGTTTCTATGCCAGGATGCATTTTCCAATGTCTTCACCTTAAAGGCGATCCTCCGAGGGTTTGAGGTAGCATCTGGCCTGAAGATCAATTTCCATAAGTCTAAGCTAGCTGGCATAAACGTCTGTAAAAGCAATATGGATTGCTATACGAAGACTTTGAATTGTTTACAGCTGGAGGTTCCTTTTATCTATCTGGGTATTGAAGTGGGGGGTAATCCGAGGAAGAAGAAGTTTTGGGAGCCAGTCCTGAGAAAGCTAAAATCAAGGCTCAGTGTATGGAAAGGGAGATTCCTGTCCATGGCAGGTAGGCTATGTCTTATTAATTCTGTTCTGTCGGCCATTCTTCTCTACTATCTGTCCCTGTTCAAAGCTCCGGAGGTGGTCTGCAAGAGTATTATTAGTATCCAAAGGAGATTCTTGTGGGGATGGGGTAAGGAGAGCAGGCCTGTTGTCTGGATTAAGTGGGAAGACATATGCAAGTCGAAAGGGGAAGGTGGGCTGGGCATCAGAGATATTAGAAAGTTCAACCATGCGATGTTGGCTAAATGGAAATGGAGGTGCATATCTGATGATAAAGGAAGATGGAAGGAAGTTCTGGATTCTAAGTACGGCACGGACCCAAGCAGTGCCCGCGTCCCTGTGAAATACCAGTCTTGGTGGTGGAGAGACTTGATGAAGGTGTGTAGAGAAGGAGGAGGAGATGGATGGTTCCAGGAACAAGTTGGATGGAAAATAGGTGGTGGGGATAAAGCAAGGTTCTGGGAGGACGCATGGGCTGGTAATTCGAACTTAAAAACCCTGTATCCAAGATTATTTTCTCTTTCGTTGAACCAAGGACAGAAAGTGGAGGAGGTAGGCGAGTGGGATGACTTGGTGTGGAGGTGGTCTTTAACATGGAGAAGAAGCAGATTCGAGTGGGAATCGCTCTTGGAATCGGAGCTTGTTAATCATATCTCCAGGGTTAACCTCAGGAAGGATATGGAGGATACCCAGGTATGGAAAAGCGATGAATCTAGTCGCTTCTCGGTAAAATCAACTTACGAATTCTTAACCAAGCCTGAAAGGGGCCCCAAAAAGAGGTGTTTAGTATCCTATGGAAGACGAAGACTTTCCCTAATGTGTTGATTACGGCTTGGAGGGCGTTGCTGGGGAGACTCCCAACAAGGTTGGGCTTGAGTAGGAGAGGGATTGTGCTCAATACCACAAGGTGTGCTCTTTGTTTGGTAGAGGAGGAGTCTTGTCAACACCTCTTTGTGGAATGTAAATGTGCACGTAGAGTATGGAATAAGTGCTTTAAATGGTTTGGTATTCTGTCTGTCCAACATAATGACATTGCGATCCACTTTGAAGGTTTTTCCTTGTCTCATGGCAGTAAAATACAAAATATGGTATGGAGAGGGGTTTGGGCAGCTATAGTACGGAGCCTGTGGGAGCATAGAAATGACGTGGTCTTCAATCAATGTGTAGTGGACGAAGAAGAGGTGTTGCATAAGGCCCAACTTAAATCTTGGTTGTGGCTAAAACATAAGGGACATAACTTCTGTTATTCCTTCTCTGACTGGGTGATGAACCCTTGGTCCTGTATCAGTAGTTATAAGTAATTTGCTGCAGGTCTCACATGCAATGAATGGAAGAGGATATCCTAGAGGTTCCTTTTGACCCGAAGCTTGGATGTATCCTGTTTTGTGGCAGATTTTTATGGGTTGTGGCTGCGTACCACATGGATGACAAGTATGGATGTCTAGCAGGTTCCAAGAAGGGGCCATGATATGCTGTAGGTATTCACTGATGTGTGCATATTCAAATCCAGCAAGGTTTGTATGAGGCAAATTCCGCCATGTTCGCCGGAGTTATACAAGGTCAACATGATCGCCGGTCGATGAAAAGGCGATCTCCACGCAGGCGTAGTCGGTGCTCGTCGAAGGTATGCAAGGGCCAACATGATCGCCGGTCGATGAAACGGCGATCTCCATGCGTGCGTAGTCGGTGGTCGTCGATGATGAAATGGCGATCTCCATGCGTGCGTAGTCGGTGGTCGCCAAAGGTATGCAAAGGTCAACAAGATCGCCGGTTGATGAAGTGGCGTTCTGTCAACATGATCGCCGATCGAAGAAGCGGCGTTCTCCATATGTGTGTAGTCGGAGGTTGCTGAAGTTATACAAGGACAACATGATCGTCGGCGATGAAACGACGATCTCCATGTGTGTAGTCGGTGGTCGTCGTAGGTATGCAAAGATCAACATGATCGCCGGTTGATGAAGCGGCGTTCTCCATAGGTCAACATGATCGCCGATCGATGAAGCGGCGTTCACCATATGTGTAATCGGTGGTCGCCGATGTTGGTTATTTTTTGGGTAGGGTTTTCTCACTTTAAGGTTGGCTCCAACCATAAAGGAGAGTTTCGCTTGTGGATGATATAGGAAGTCCACTTCTGGTTACTGTATATAGGTTGGGATACCCCTGAAGTATCCCCTTTAATTTTATTTATTCATTGCTGATAAAAAAAAAAAAAAAAAAAATCACGCATTCCAAGGAAAAATGTACGTCATTATCAACAGTATTCTGACAACCGAATACGATACCCCACTGACTTGAGCGTTGGAGTGTCATCTGCAGGTACCCCACCAGCCTGAGGAGCCATTCGGCCAGGGAGTTGGAAGGAGAAGCGTTGGACGCGGCTAAACCGACCGAGTAGCATCTAAAGTCAATAGTTCTCCCAGTCCCCAAAACTAGTTTGAGAACAATTGGCGCCCACCGTGGGGCCGAGGAGAGCCAAAAGAAACCACAGCAGTAGATGGTATCAACCCGTAGCATGGCAAGCATGTCCGAGGCAGATCAGGCGGCAATGATGATAGCCCTCCAGAAGGAGTTGGCAAAGATGAAGAAGGCACATGAGGAGGCCGCTAAGAGGATCGAGGAGGAAATCAAAAACCTCCAAGAGGAGAATAAATGAATGAAGAAGTTGGTCGAAGAGGTGTCGTCCCTCGTCGTGACCAACCAGGCCGACTAGTCTTATGCCACGGGTGCCGGCCTCCAGAACGAGAAGGAGATGAAAAATGAATTCACCCTCGAGATGGATGGGGAGTCCCACCCTAACAAAACGACCAACACTACCAGCATGGCGGGCCCGGATCGGCACCATCCTTTTACTGACCACATTATGGATACCCCCCTCCCGGATAAGTGGAAAGGTTTCAACAGGGATCGGTATGATGGGACGACCGACCCCGACGAGCACGTGGACGTGTACACAACCCACATGAGCTTGTACACCACGGATGACGCGGTCTTGTGCCGAGTCTTCCCCACCTCCCCAAAGGGAGGAGCTCTGAGCTGGTTCACCAAGCTCCCTGCAAATTCGATAGATTGTTTCGATACCCTGATGGCAAAATTTGACGTTCAGTTTGCAACAAGCCGTCCCCACCACCTAACATCCATAGCACTAGTCGGCATTCGCCAAGAGAAGGGAGAATCCCTGAGAACGCTCATCAATCGGTTCAGCAAAACTGCCATGAGCATTTGCAACCTCAGCCCGGAGGTGACAATGCACCACATGCTGACCGCTCTGCATACTGGTTCGTTCGCCGATAGCCTGTGTATGCAGCCCGCGACCAGTCTCGACGATCTTAGACGCCGAGCGGTGAAATTCATGCAGCTCGAAGAACTCCGCGAGTTTAGAAACAACGCTCGGGCCGAGGCAAATGGAGAAAAGAAGGAGGATAGAAAACGACAAGGAAGGTCTCGGGCTGGCCGGGACCAAAAGAGGGACAACCGAGGATCCCGTTTCTCCTGCTACACACCTCTGAACGCTGATAGGAGCAAAATTCTGCAAGAGGCCCTAAGCGCCGAGTTGATACCACCACCCCGAAAGGGCCGTGAGCCCAGAGAATGCTGACCGCAATAAAAGGTGCCGGTACCATAAGAATACCGGCCACTCCACCGAGGAATGCCAAGCTCTAAAAGACAAGATAGAAGAACTCATTCAGGCCGGACACCTCAGACGCTTTGTGCGTAGTACCCGGGAAACACGTCGTTCCCCATGCAAAGAGCAAACTCCTAGGAGAAGGGACCGAACCCCCCCCCCCCCCCCCGGGGACCACGAGAGGGTGATAGACGTGGAGACCGACAGGGATGGAGAGACGACCCCCCACAGACCGACACCCGTAGAGGCCGAGAGGTCATCAACACCATTGCCGGAGGGTTCGCTGGGGGAGGCAGCTCCAACAGTGCACGCAAAAAACACCTGCAGGCCGTCCACCAGGTAAACCTCGTCTCTGCCCGACCGAGGATGCCACCGATTACGTTCACGGATAAAGATTTCAAAGGGATAGACCCTACACAGGACGACCCCATGGTAATATCGGTGGATATTGACAACTTTACGATCAAGAAAGCCCTCGTAGACCAAGGAAGTTCGATCGATATCTTATACTGGAAGACCTTCAAAGCCATGAGGATTTCGGTGGAGGAGATGATGCCCTACAACGATCACGTGATCGGTTTCTCTGGAGAACGTGTGGGCACGAAGGGATATATAGAACTATACACAACGTTCGGCCTGGAAGGGGCAAGCAAAACCCTTAGGATCAGGTATTTGGTCATAGACGCAAACACTTCCTACAACATCCTCCTTGGGCGGTCATCCCTCAACAAGCTTGGAGCGATCGTCTCAACGCCTCACTTGGCGATGAAATTTCCCTCCCTCTCAGGCGACATCTTGACGATCCACGTCGACCAAAAGATCGCCAGAGAATGCTACGCAGAAAGCCTGCGAATTGAGCCAACACGGCAAAAACCCACAGGCAGCCACTCGTCCAAACGGAAGATGGCCGGCCGAGGTAGAAGCCCTCGGAAACATTCCCCACAACCCAGGAATGTCGTCACAATGGCAGACCTGGACCCAAGAGAAATCGAATCGAGACTCGAGGCCAAGGACGAACTGCGTCGAGCAGCATTTGGCGAGGGGGAGCGACACACGAACATCGGCACCGCAATGGTCGCCGCTGACACAGAGTTCATCCACCGAACGCTAAAAAAGAACGCAGACCTCTTCGCCTGGACGACGGCCGATGTACCCAGCATTCACCTGGACATCATCACCCACCGCCTCTCCGTATACAAAGAAGCACGCCCAGTGGCCCAGAAGAAGAGGAACCATGGGGAGGACAAGAGGTTGGCAGCCAGAACCGAGGCCGAAAAGCTCCTAAAGGCCGGCTTCATCGCCGAAGCACGATACTCTACCTGGTTGGCCAATGTAGTGATGGTGAAAAAGGCAAGCGACAAATGGCGGATGTGCGTAGATTACAAAGACCTTAACAAAGCTTGCCCCAAAGACTCATACCCCCTACCCAACAACGACCGGCTGGTTGATGGAGCAGACAGTCATAAAGTCCTAAGTTTTCTGGACGCCTACTCAGGCTACAACCAGATAAGCATGCACCACAGTGACAGAGGCAAAACAGCTTTCACGACCGACGGCGCAAATTACTTCTACAAAGTAATGTCGTTGGCCTAAAGAACGCCGGAGCCACCTACCAAAGGCTCATGGACAAAATCTTTAAAGGGATGATCGGCAAAAGTGTGGAGGTCTACGTAGACGACATCGTGGTAAAATCCGACTCATGCGGTCAGCACATCAATGACCTACAAGAAGTCTTCGACGCCCTAAGAAGGGTCAACATGCGCCTCAATCCCGGAAAGTGTGTGTTCGGTGTGGAAGGCGGCAAGTTCCTTGGCTTCATGCTAACCCACAGGAGAATTGAGGCAAACCCCGACAAATGTAAGGCCATAACAGAGATGAGAAGCCCGAGCAATCTGAAAGAAATCCAACAGCTGCTCGGCCGGCTAACGGCACTATCTAGGTTCGTTCCTCGCCTCGCCGAACGAATCAGGCCCATAGCCCAGATGCTCCACAAAAGTTCGAAGTTCAGCTGGAACGAGGAGTGTGAGCAGATCTTCGGCCAACTCAAAACATTCCTATCGTCACCAGCCGTCATCAAAAAGCCAAGACTAGACCTGCCCATTGTAGTTTATCTAGCCGTGTCCGAAGAAGCGGTCAGCTCAGCCCTAGTCCAGGAGGTGGACCACGAAGAACATCCAGTGTACTTCGTCAGCCAGACGCTCCATGCGGCCGAAACCAGGTACCAAATGATAGAGAAAGTGGCATTAGCCCTGGTGCTGACCGCAAGGAGGATGCGCCCATACTTCCAAAACCATGAAGTTACGGTAAGGACCAATTATCCTATATACAAAATTTTATCTAAACCTGACCTTGCAGGACGAATGATAGGGTGGTCGGTCGAGCTTTCAGAGTTTGACATCAGGTACGAGCCAAGAGGCGCCATCAAGTCCCAATGCTTGGCAGATTTTGCTGCCGAGCTCCCCAAAAACTCAGAAACCTCGGCCAAGTGGGTACTTTACGTGGACGGCTCATCCAACAAAACAGCTTGTGGCGTCGAGGTCGTCCTCGAAGGCCCCAGGGACTTGTTGATTGAGCAAGCCCTCCAGTTCTCCTTCAAAGCAACGAACAATCAAGCAGAATACGAGGCCATACTGGCCGGCCTCAACCTAGCGAACGACCTAGGCGCACGAGAGGTCACATGCAAAAGCGACTCCCAGCTGGTCGTCGGCCAAATTAAAGGAGAATTCGAAGTCAAGGAACCCCTCCTCCAACGATACTACCACACGGTTAGCAATGTCATAGCCAAGTTCGACAAGGTCGTAGTCGAGCACATACCACGGCAGGAAAACGAGCGAGCCGACGCACTTTCACGCCTTGCGTCTTCTAAAAAACAAAGTCACCACCGATCTGTCGTCCAAATGCGACTGCCACAACCGAGCGTAGGTGACGCCGAGTGCATGGCAATCACCGAAACTCACACATGGATGACCCCGATCACCCAGTACCTAGAACACGGGACATGCCAACCGGGGGAAGAAAGAAGCATCCGACGACAGTGTGCACGATACACCATGATCGGCCAAGACCTATACCATAGAGGGTACTCAACACCAGTCCTAAAGTGCCTCACCAAAGAACAATCCCAATACGTGCTGCAAGAGATCCACAATGGAGCGTGCGGAAGCCACTCCGGGGCCCGGACAACGGCGGCCAAGGTCATCCGTGCAGGGTATTATTGGCCGACCGTGCATGGAGACAGCGCTGACTACGTCAAAAAATGCCAAAAATGCCAAGAATTCGACCCCCTCCATCATTGGAAGCCAGAGGAACTGTATAGCATGACATCACCCTGGTCGTTCGCCATGTCGGGGATTGACATCATCGGGTCGTTCTCACCGGGGAAAGGCCAAACGAAGCATTTGCTAGTCGCGGTAGACTACTTCACAAAGTGGATAGAGGTCGAACCCCTAGCCACCATAACTGCTCGAAATGTTCAAAACTTCGTGTGGAAGAACATAGTGTGCCGATTCGGCATACCGCACTCGATAGTCTCCGATAACGGCCGACAGTTCATCGACCAAGGCCTCATGACTTTCTACAACGACCTCGACATCAAATCCCTCACAAGCTTCGTCGAACACCCGCAAACGAATGGACAAGCCGAAACAGCCAACAAGGTCTTACTGAACGAACTAAGGAAGAGGCTCGGCACCGCAAAAGGGAGATGGACAGAAGAGTTGCCCGAGGTCCTGTGGGCATATCGCTGCACCCCGCAGTCCACCACACAAGAAACCCCCTACAACCTCACATACGGCACCGAGGCCATGATACCGGTGGAGGTCGGGGAGCCATCCATCAGACGCCAACTCTTCGACTTATCCCTCAACAAGGAAAGTCTGGCGGTCAGCCTCGACCTCTTGAACGAACTTCGAGACAAAAGCAAAATACGAGAGGCAGCATGCAAGCTCTGAGCGTCAAGAAGGTCGAAGGTCCAACCCAGAAGCTTCCACCAAGGCGACCTCGTCTGGAGAATGCGCAGCAACGCTAGGAAGTCGGACGACAAGTTCTCATCAAATTGGGAAGGACCGTTCCAAATCCGAGAAGTAGGAGAGGGACGGGCTTATCACTTGGAGCAGCTATCGGGAAAAATTGTACCTAGGACGTGGAATGCCACGCACCTAAAGTTTTATTTCAGCTAAACATGAATAAAATACACGCACTCTTTCCTCGCCCGGCCTATCCATCGATCGGAGAGGTTTTAACGAGGCGTTTTCTACATGGTGTACACAATGAATGACACACACGGTTCGGCCAGGATGTAGCCCTAACCGGCATACCCTCCCGAACTTAGCTCGGCCAGGATGTAGTCTTAACCGGCATACCCTCCCGAAGCACACATACCGTTCGGCAAGGACTTTAATTTACTTCAGTTACACATGACTTGTTCAATAAAAATTCGTTAAAATAACACCGACCGACGTCCTCGTTTAAATCAAATTCGCCGAAGAATGACCGGCTGATTCAATCAAGTTCGTTACAATCACTTGGCTGGTTTTAATTATCATAATCACTTAGTGGATTTTATAATCAGCTCATTACGAACGATCGGGTTGACTACGTTCGGCTAAGTTCGTCATTACAATCAGTTGATCCTACAATTAACACTTAATTCTTTTTACTTAATTAATTTTACCTCGGTTTAAGATTAATTATTCCAACCAACTCGGCTCGTCAAGGCTCGTTCGTCCAGAAACAGCGTAAAGCAATTGAAGGAAAAACACTTATATTAAACGCAAAGGTGGGGGCCACACCCCGGCCCCAAGGGAACAAAACCAAATTCCGACCGACCTAGTCTACAATATTCAAAATGGCAGTGGAGGGATCAGCTTCATCGGCAGGTTGGTCGGCTGCCGCAGGGACCAAATGGCCATCGACAACCTCCATGTCTTGTCAAATTGACAAGAAGGTGGGGAGCCGCCATAGAGCACCTCGGCTTGGCGGACGGCAAGGTCGAAGCTCTGGTTAATAAGAACCATGGTCTTCAAAATTTCAGCCTCGACCGCCTTCTTCCCTTCGCGCTCGGACGCGGCTTCCTCCTCCATCAAAGTAGCCCGACGATCAGCCGCCTCCAACGCCTTACGGAGAAGAACAACCTCCGCGGCTTTGTCGGTATCGGCCTTCTCCAACTCGGTTAGCCGAGTTTGACGCAACTCCAGCTCGGCAGCTTGTGCACACAACTATTTTTCATAAGTTGTGTTGGCCTCCACGGCCTCCTTCAGATTATGACCCGCCTCTTGTAGCTCGTGTTCGAGGCGGGAAATTTCTTCCATTCGGCCCTTCCGAGCGTCTGCACCTCGCCGAGCAAGCACCAACCCCCGACATATCATCTCAATGCCGCCATTGAGAAGGTCGTCCTCGGGGATCAACTTGATTTCCCCCTCAAGGCCAGGGGGCAACCGAAAAGAGACGGCCCGACTGAAGGATCGGTCTCCCCCCAGTAAGGCCAGCGCCGACCCACCAATAGCCGACACTGGTATCGCCACCGCCGTCGGGATCGAACGGTTGAAGTCGTTGGTGGGCGGAGAAGCATTCCTCGTCGACCGGCTAGGAGGAGGCGTCGGCATTTGTCTTGCTTCCCGCACGGTGCGGGCGATGTTGCCGCCCTCACGACCGCGTTTCTTTGAGGGCCCCGCCCGGGCGCCCTCCTCGGCTCGGGGCTTGGCGCTAGTGGCCCCCCTCTTCTCATTCAACTTGTTCTTGAAGGAGTGCAACATGTCGATGGCTTGTGGTATCTCTCTCTTGGCGATTTCTGCGAGTAAACAACAAAAAGTCGGTCAGACAAAGCGCAATACATAAAATAAGACAAGCGTTAAACAGCGTACCCTCAAAAGCCTCCTCGTGGTCGGTCTCATTGTATAGCGACATGAGCGGCCGAGCGGGGAGCTTCCTGGGAAGGCTATCGAACAAAGAAAAAATAAGGCGCTCATGCTCGTTCGGATAGGTTGGTCTCGGCCAATCCGTTATCTTTGTTGGACTCCTGGACCAAAACAGCGAGAAACGAGGCCGACCAACCTCGTCAAAAAAGTAACGCGTTCCAGCCGGCTCCATGTACACTTTAAAGAACTTTTCTTTAAAGTTCTTATAAGAAGCCGTGAAGGGCTTGAACAGCACGCTACCCGCCCGACTAACCAGAGATTGCCAACTGGTAAGCTTAGCCGGGTACGACGAATAGAAATGAAGAAAGCAAGAAGGAAGAGGACACAACCCAAACGTCCGGCAAACAATGCGAAACGCTTGCATGGACGCCCACGAATTGGGGTGAAGCTGGGTCGGAGCCACATTGAGCTCCCTAAGAACCCCGGCCGTAAAGGCATCAAAGGGAAGGGACACATGCAGGTCCGCGAAAAGACAACTATACATGAAGAAAAAGGAAGGCTCGGTGGATGACCGCTCCCTATACGCACGGTCCTCCAAAGAACAAGGACCGAAGGCCAACAAGGATTCCTCGGCCGAAGCCTTCAAAACAGGAACCTCGTTCAAAAACTCGGCCACGGAGGTGTCGGTATAAAAGAAGGAAGACACCTCACACACTCGGGGATCAACCCAAGCAGGCCCCACATGGGGCCGCGACCGCCCCAGAGGGGCCGATTGGTCTGACGCATTGCCAGCGTCTTCCCTCACCAACCCCGGAGGAGCACCCTCCACATCTCCGACCGGGATGGCCTGACCAGAAGAAGAAGAAGAAAACGACGAGCAAACGGGGGGAGACTTAGAGGGGGAGCTCGGACGCGAAAGAATAGACATGACTAACCTTTAGACGAGCGAGGAAGGCAGCTGAGATCGGTCGGATTGATTCGGAGTGTCGGAGCTCAAACAAAGATAACGCGTAAGACGCAATTGTTCCCAACACTTATTTATAGCCCGGAGGGATCTGGGAATCACAAATGCCACAAAACCACAACCGTTGGATTCGCTTGATCCAACGGTCCACGTCACTTGGCGCCCAAAAAACCCCTCATAAATGCGCGTCACGTCAATCGCTCAGGCGCCCCCAAAACATCACTTCACTCATCATTACACAAGCCGCCCGAGGCTCATTCTTCAGACTCTTCGGCTGTACCACCTCTCGAGTCTGGGAGGCAACTGTACTGGGATGACCGACCGGGACTGTTAGCCCGGTCAACCTACGCAACTAGACCCCACCTTAAGCTACGAGGTCGACCACGTGGCATATGTGGCCGACCGACATAAAATGCTCAAGTCAAAGGTTGACTCGATTAGCAAAGGCTAACCCATGGTTAGGGAACGACCTAATCCAACCCTAATCGCTAAGCAACCACCTAATCCGGCCCAACAGCAAGGGCCCATCAAGGTAATATAAATATCACGCATTCCAAGGAAAAAGGTACGTCATTATCAACAGTATTCTGACAGCCGAATACGATACCCCACTGACTTGAGCATTGGAGTGTCATCTGCAGGTACCCCACCAGCCTGAGGAGCCATTCGGCCAGGGAGTTGGAAGGAGGAGCGTTGGACGCGGCTAAACCGACCGAGTAGCATCTGAAGTCAATAGTTCTCCTAGTCCCCAAAACTAGTTCGAGAACATTATATAAATATATTTATATTATTATTTATTTATTAATTTTATTATTATATTATATTGTTATAATTAATTATATTATAAAATTTATATACACATAATAAGAATCATGTAATTAATTATTTCATTTTCATTTTTATTAGTATATATAATATTTTTATTTTATTATAGACATATGTAATATTTTTATCATCTAAAAAATGCATAATCTCTTAAGTTAGTATGCACATTAAAAAAATGGGTTAAAGAATGGCTAATTTCGACATTTGAGTTTGACCACATTAAAAAAATGGGTTAAAGAATGGCTAATTTCGACATTTGAGTTTGACCACATGGAATTTTTTGCATTTCATTGTGTGATGGTGAAGAAACTCTCCATACAAACCATCATACATCTCTTGATAGAAATATGAAGTGTACCTTCTTTTTCATCCGAGATCCGAGTGAAGAGTAATCACCTGGATCCAAACACTATGTAAATGTTTGAAGTCTTTTTTAAAGTATGATTAGATGTATTAAAAGAGTATACCAAAGGTTTTATTTATAGAATTTTGGAAACATCGTTTAAAATTATTCTAACATATTTAATTAATTGAAGTCATTAAACGATTATTATAAAAAAAAAGTGAATATTAGTGAAAAACGCTATTTGTTTTTAATTAATTATTTAATCATTTAATTGATTATTTTCATCTTCATTATTTTTAAAATAAATTAACAAAATATAATAGATTATTAAACATGTTAATCAATTATTCTCATAGATTACTGAAAAACTCATTTTTATGTTCTCTATTTTAATTCATTATCAAAAATAGATTAATTAATTACATAAAAACTTAATAAATTAAAACAAACTTAAAACATTTTTTAACATATTTTAATATTTCAAAAACATGTTTTATGGTTAAGGTTAAGATTATGTTGTGTTATAAACTAAAATTCTTGTAATATTTTTTTTATCAGCAAAGAATTATTTAAATTAAAAGGACCTCTTTAGGGGTGTTTCAACCTGTATACAAAACTAAGATCTTAAGCAGGTAAATGCTACAAGATCACTCCTACATTCCTAACAACAGAAACCAGACCAGCCAAGCTAACACTGAGCATTCAGCTCACAGTAGACCAAATGCTAGTCCAATTTTCCCCTAACAGGAATCACAATAAAAAATAAAACAGCAACCAAACTTGTAATTGCACCTGCATTAAACCAACAATCAACAAAACTCCAACAAAAACCAACCAAAGCTTCACTCAGATTGCCTTAGTATTGTAATAAGATAGGTAAAGTTCCGCCTGTTTTCACCTACCAACAGCTCCTTCTGGATGCACCAAGGGGGTTCCAATTTTAAGATAACAGCCATATCACTTGGTTTGGATCAACAATTCATGTTTACCATTTGTTCTATTCAGCCCATGGAACTACCCTAGATATGCACCCTGTAACTGTTAAACTAGATTCAACAAAGCTACTCCTCTTTGCTTCAGAAAAAACCAAATACTTAAGACTTGATCTCCACCTCAAAACCTGCAGTGTTGACAATAGATAAAAGATCACATCTTAGATCAGATAGTCCAACATACCTCCCCATAACAACACCGTACCACCACACCATAAACACCAGAAAAAGCATAACAGATGGAAGAGACAACAACCACACAGGCACCTAATTCGCAACCTGCAGAGGTGAAAACAAAACAAAAAACCTAGCAACAAGAAGATTGTCCAGCAGGCCTCTCCTTATCAGCTCCAAACCACTTCCCCTTAAAGCATCAATAGCAGACTATGTTCCACTGATGGATTCTGATATTATTTCTCCCAACAGAGTCTTATCATCCAAAACAACCTCTTAAATAGAGTCATTCTTTACCGTGTAAGACTATGATCTGTATCAACTATTTCTCATAAAACATCCTTCTTTTGCACCCTACCAGCACCTATACATACATCTTTAATAGCACCTGATGCAGATAGAGCATCCACAACTCAGCACGCGAAGCAGATAAACCACCCAGCTTTTATAGCACTAGCCACAAAATTTTGTTCTGAGTGTACTCATCATCTAGCAACCACAACCCAGTACGAAATCCCACCCCACAGCAACCTTCAGCAAAACTCACAACCGCACCTAGGTATCTTCCAACACAGATTCCAGCACCTGTTTATGGCCCTCTGCACCTACCAACATGATCAACTTCAATGCTCATATGACCTGTTCTACTGATATGGCAAGCAATTATACCTATCAGCACAACACCAAGCATCACAAAGCATATATGCCTTGCTAAAGCTGCCTAAAACCCCAACAAGCATATGGAAAACTTCCTTCCCTTCATTAGCTTGTTGGAAAGAAAGAATCCAAGAACCCTTCCAAGGTCCAGCACTATGACTCTCCCTCTATGCACACTCGTAGCAGACTGCTCCCAGTTCCCCTCACCTCCTTATACAGGTTCTCTAATCAGACCGCTACCTCAAAAACTACCTTTCTGGAATTCACACCCAACTACCTGATGTTATATATACAAATAGACGGATTAAGAACCCAATCCGCAAAAGAGTAAATGAGGAAGTACTCCCTATGTTTCATCCACAACCACGACTTGAGTTGAGCCATCTGCAGAATCTCTTCAGCATCAACTACTCCTTGCCTAAACAGAATAGAGTTTCTCTGATCCCAAATACACCTTACAATAGCAGCCCACACACCTTTCAAGACCGGATTTTTCTTACTACTGGCTTGTGCTATATGAAAACTCACAAAGTGGTCCTTTATGTCGTTGTGTTGAACAAACAGGATACCTAGCCATTTGAGGCATAAAGACCAAATTTGTTGAGCATATTTGCATTCTATAAATAGATGCTGGCAGGATTCCTCCTTAGCTTGACATAGCACACAGACTATTGAGTTCATCTGAACTCCTCTTCTACTCAGACCTTCCCTTGTTGGGATTCTATTTAAAAATGCCCTACAAGTTGTTGTCAACACATTGGGGAATGCTTTAGCTTTCCAAAGGTACTCAAAATCTTGTGATTACCTTGTGTGTAAGACTGATAAACACATGCAATGAAAGTTATAACAACAAATGCATCTTCAACAGCATATTCAAACATCATCATCAAAATAATTTCTCTAAGACTTGAATTTATTCTTCAAGTCCAACAATTCTGACAATGATTTCCTCTTCTCAACTAAAAAAAATAAAGCAAATTATTGTACAAACAAAGGCAAAGAGAAAGCCTCTACTCTCTTTGCAAATGTTAAAGGATTGACATATGATCCATAAGTTCATGATATATTCCAACAAGAATAGAAAGACAAGAAAATCGTTTCCCATAAATACTTTGAGATGAAGTGGTTCAAGATCAAGGATTTACCAAGAGTTTCTTCAAGATCAAGATCTGAAAATGTGTGGAGTTACAAGATTGATTTGCTCTTGACTTGGTGACTGCCTTTTTTACTAATACAATATTGAAGAATGAGTCATCCATTTAAAATTCTTAAAGTATGGATTATTCTTGAAGAATATATATGGATATAAATTGTTAGGTTCAAGTTGGAAGGCACAAGTTTATCAATGGAATACCTTTTTTTAGCACGCTATTGTTTACCAAAGTTGTCTTTGGGATTCTACCATCCAAATTTCTCTATGTTCAAGACTAATGGCATGAATATGAATAAGAGTCTAGTAGAAATTTTCATTGCATTGATTCTCATTCTTATGGTAAGGAACTATGCTTAAATGACCATTGATGACATGTTGATTATAAATGCTTTCAAGAATGACATTCAAATAGATTGAGTAGAGAATGTGGTAAATAACATCATGAGGGTAAGAAGACTTGTCCTCTACCCAATCTTTATTGTGTTTTCATTTCCAAGGTTTTGAAACATAATAAGGTAGACTTCACTAACGATGTCTTTATGTTCAATTCAATTAATATAAATAAATCTACTCTTCATCATAAGTGATTATCTTAACAAAGTTGTCAGTGAACTTACAAGGATGGAGTTCCAAACCTTGAAGTTCTATAAGTGGGAGAACTACCAGTAAAGCCATAAGAGAAGCCTTTCTCTCCATTAGAACACTTCGTACTGAATAAGTTGGACATCTTCTATAATTGGATATGCGTTTAAACAATATTGATGAAAAGCTCTTAAGCAGTCAAAGGCGTCTTTGCAAGTCTCTTATTGGAGGACGATCTTAGTCAGGGGAGGAGGAGTGACAAAGTTATCCAATTATCATGTATTTTCTCTTGTATTTTTTGTTTTTTATTTGGTTGTATGAATTTTTTTATCCTTCATGAAGGTAATGCACTAATATGAATGAAAATATATTTTTTTGTCTATTTTCTTCTTATTTCTCTTTTATTATATGCCAATTAGGGAGAAAATGTAAGCTTATGTGTCTTTTTTTTCTTCTTTTTCTCAAACCTTCCTCTCTGGCTTTTGTTTCTCTTTCTTTATCTTCTCTCTAGTTTTCTAGAGTTGTTTCTCATGTTTTTCCTTGAACAATTTTTTCTAATGGAATGATAGATGTGAAAAAAATCAATTTTCACCAATAAAAAATTGTTTAGATTCATTCCTCTTTGCTCTAAACTTTTTCTAGCTTGTTTACTCATGATCCTTCTTGAAAATGTTTTAAGATTTTATAGGTTGAACTAGCCGAGGAAGGTACTATCTCTAACATTTCAATCTTTGATTAGTGTTTTGGTTTATTAGGTAATATTAACTTATGTTTCTCGAAGTTATTATTGCACTTTCAGCTTTTTTTTTCTATCGTAGGATGGTTATTGCTTGGAAAACAACCAACCTCTTGGTTATGTAATCACCACAAAACCCTAACTCCTAAACCCTAAACGCAAACTTTAACTTGTGCCAAGGAAAAAACTTTAGAATGGTCTACGACTCCTCCGTTGAATAAAAATTTATTCCTATGTCTCCAAATCTCGCTTACCAACGCAATCCAAACATTACACAAAATAAGATTAACTGAAGTGGTCGCGTCAAGAATTTTAAATTGCTCAAAATGTGAACCAGGGGAGAGAAGATTAACTGAACTCACTCCTAACCAAGTGTAACAAAGATTCCAAGCTAGCCTAGCGACTCTACATCCAAAGAACAAATGACTTGTCGACTCCTCTGACACCCTGCACAAACAACAAAGATTGCTCTCAACCTGAACCCCTCGTCTCTCCATATTGACCTTAGTAGCAATCTTGTTTTCGATCACTCTCCAAGAAGTGACATGAGCTGAAGGAAGAGCCATAATCCTCCAAAAAAAATGTACATCCGTGAATTGTTTTATGCTTCCTATCCCCTTAATAAACCGTAAGCAGACTTGACAAAAAACTCCGCAAACTCGCAACCCTTCCAAACTCATTTGTCCTCAGTCTCCAAGGCGAGGCTCTTACTAGACACCACCTCAAACAGTTGGCAATACTCAGTATGTAGGTACCACACATATATTATGTTTTGCTTTCATAGGTGAGTTAATGTGAAAAATGCATTCATTTAACTTTTTCTTGGTTCATGCATGTTATGTTCATTCCATTGTCTTTGGAAAACTTAAAGCTTTTTCGAACTTACCTTGAAAAGAGTTTTAAAACATATTAATTGATATTACAAGAAAATCACTAAATAGAAATCAATTTTAGAGATAAAAAATAATTTGTTGTTATATTAACTAAATTATGTATTATTTAAAGACTCAAAATATTATTGGTATCTAAGATAGTTTTTATCATTAATAAATAGTTTCTAAATTGGAATCTAATTAGCTACCAAAATTTTAGCTACCAACTTTATAATCTAATTAGTTGATATCTAAAACTTTGATGGCTAATTATATCCAATTTAAAAACTATTTATTAATAATATAAATTACTTTAGATACCAATACTTTTTTAGTCTCTAAAATAATATCTAATTTAGTTAATATAGCGACTAATTATTTTTTATCTCTAAAATTAGTCATTATTTAAAGATTTTCTAGTAGTGAATTCTCACTTTTAAATATAATATCTTGTTCTTATTTTTTTAAAATATTCATCACATCAAATGATTTTTATATGCTTTTTATTTCTGAGTTTGTTTTTCAGTATTTCTAGGTTCGGTATTTCACGTAGTAAGTTTTGGTTTTGTATTTATTTCTTAATAAACTTTCAAAAAAAATTACATCATTGCATGATTTGCATATGAAATATGGTTGTACTATGAATTTTAAAATATTGAAACAAATATCATCAAAGATGTGGTGATTGAAATTGGATGCAGATTCATATAATCAAACCATTATAAAAATCTTAGTAACATTTATCTTTTCTTTTATATTTGTGTACTTTGTATTATTTTAAAGTGTAAATGACATTAATTTTTGTATTCTAGTTTTTTTTATCAAGTATTGAAAATAAAATTTTATGAGATTCTACTAATCAATCAAAAAGTTTTAAAAACACCAATTGAACCCTCTTTTAAATAGTGCACATCCTACTTTTCTTTAAACTAAAAACTTCTCCCTCAAATAAGAAATATATTACATTAACATTATTTTATAAAATAGTTACTTTTACTATAGTATTATATCCATACCACCAACCAAATCTTATAGTATAGCGTTGGGTAAAAAGAAAAGATTTTTTTTTTTGAAAAGGGAATTAGAAGAATTGATTTTTTTTTATAAAAGCTTTCATGTTAGGTATTACTATGCAACTTGACATCTCAGCTAGGTTGACACTTCAAGTAACAACAATCATTTGTTATCACATGAAAAAAGTATTATTAAAAACAAGAAAATACAAAAAAAATATAGGGTGCCTAGACCAAAACACATATGTTAACAAAAAGGATACATAGGTAGACTATACCTATTCATAAAGAATTCTAAGAACATACTAGATGGAAGACTATTATACCAATGAAATATTTCTCTATGAATAAATCCTAAATTAGCCAACTTATCAGCACACGCATTCCCTTCACGAAAAATATGAGTAATCCTAAACTTGATTTTCACACAGTAATTAAGACAAGTATTTTATCAATTACGAAGCATCCACGAAACATTAGTCCTAGCAATAAATGCATCACAAACCAAGGCAAAATCACATTCAAACAATACATTAGTAAGCCTCATCTTTTGAGATTCCTCCATAGCAGTATGAACCTCAAGAAACACAGAGAAAGCACCAATAAACTCCCCTATACTCCCACGAAAAATACCCCCACAAGTAGCAAGACCAGGATATCCCCTAGTAGCCCCATTAGTGTTAATTTTAACCCAGTCTTGTAAAGAAAACTCTCATCTAACAGGAAGAGGACAAAAAACTTTACCACTACGAGTATTAATACCAAAAAACTTAATCACGTTGAAATCCAACATATCATTCTTCATTGAAGCTTTAGACGATTTTTCCACTAGACAAGTTAATTCTTTGATTACCAAAATAGCCCTAAAAACATCAATCTTTTCCTGAAATCTAGCATAATTCCCCATACTACATATCATCCAAATAAAAAAAGTTATCACAACAAGCTTAATCAATTTAATCAAAGGACAACCATCACTCTTAATAAAAGAAAGAAGATCATCCTTATTAGAGAAATGAGAAGTAAGAAAAATTTGTCGAACCCAACTTCAAATATGCAAAGCATTAGAACATTCAAAAAAATAAATGTTAAATATATTACTCGTGCTTTTCACAAAGCGTACACATAGAACATGATGGATTGTGCCTTCATGACTGAATTCTTTGATTGAATTTTGGAGAGGATTGGCGGAAGCTTCAATGGAGGAAGCGTGCAAGGAGGCTCACATGGAGCTTGTGATTTCCTTGGAGGTGCATGCTAAGTATGGAGAGTGATAGGTGAGGCCTAATCACTTGAGCTAGGTGGAGAGTTGAAGACTAAAGTGTCTATCCTAAAGAGGCAAGACAATAGTGAGAATTGGGTCAATATTTTGGCAGCAATTTCACTCATTCATTAATCTTAGAAAATGAGAGTCAAGCACCTCAATTTATAGGAGAGAGGGTTGAACATTTTGGAGCCAAAATTTGAAAATTCAAAATAAAACTCTCCAATGAGAAGGGGCCATGTGGAGTCATGCTTTCCATGTTGAGCCCACACCTTCCATGCTAAATCCTTTCCACTCCTAGGTTGCCATGTGGACGTCCATGTGCTCCATGTCAAGGTGGTTTTTGTTCTCCAACATACTCTAGACGTTTTAGGGTTACATTCGGCTCAAAGAAGCCCAATTGTTACCCTAACTAGTCACTTTTAACCCTAACTGGACCTATTTTACTATTGGCCCAAATACAAGCCCAAAAATCTATGCTACTTGGCCCAAATATTTGGTCTAATTATTTTATGCTACTAGGCTCAATACATGGCCAATGAAATCCTAAACATCTTTATACAATTTATTTAACCTAAAGCTTGGCCCAAAAATAATGTTGACTAGTCAGCAAAAACTTTGTCTTCTTGTATTCTTCTGACCAAAGCTTTAGTTTATGTTTTGATGACTTGAAGGTCTTCTTAGATATGTTTGTACATTCCTTCACTCTAGGTTTGTCCTCTTGTTTTGACCTACAAAAAGAAACAAAAGCCCAATTATATCCATATTTGCAAATAAATCAATAAACAACCTCTAGGTCTTCATCATCCTTATTATGTGGTTGTGTGTGGCTAAGGGCTCTGCCATCAGAACATATGTGCAAACCTTTATCTGAATATGCTGATTTGTAGGAGGTTGCTCATGAAAAACTTTCCAGAGTACTAGAGTTTTGGAAGGCGGAATATATGATGACTAAATGAATTTACCCCAACCACAGGAAACTCCTGGTTCCAATAAAAAAGTCCTAGCCGATTTAAGAGTGAAACGATCAGACTCATCTAGAATCCAATAAGAGAGATCTTGTTCCTCCCTAACCATGATATGATTAAAAAAAATGTGGCATATGTTGTAAAGACCAGGAAATATTCCAATCACAACTAGTCCAAAACTGAGAGACTATATCCAAAATGCTAGCATCATCAAATAATCCTGCAATATTTGCCAAAGAAGTAGTATAACACCATTTATCATTCCAGAAATTAATAAAAGTACCTATACCAACATTCCAAGAAGTATTATCAAGTATAGTAGAATAAAACGGCTTAATTTCGAGCCAAAGAGATGAGGATCTATAAACCATTTTAAACTCATATTTTGATTTAAGAACCCTGACTTTTAAGAGAAAAGACCAAGGCCTGTTGTTATAAGCAAAGTTCCAAACAAGCTTAAGAAGATACGCATTATTTTCATGATGAAGGTTAATAATCTTCAAACCTCCATTCTCAAGAGGAGAACGAATTGTATTCCAATTAAAGGTAGCTATGCCTTTTTTCAGAATCTCACTAGTCCAAATAAAATTTTGACACCACTGCTCAACTTTCTTAAGAAGTGAAATAGGTCATTTATATATTATAAAGCTATAAGCTAGAAATCCAATAATCACCGTATTGACCAACTAAATCTGACTCATCATGCTAAGAGTTTTACATTTCCAAGATGTTGGCTTCAATTTGACTTTATTAGCAAAAGGTTGAAGAAATAGACACTTTGGAACACCAACAAAGATAGACACTCCTAAATAAGCGAAAGGAAAACAACCATGACTACAAGAAAGAATACATTGAATTTTGGTGACAAATCTTACATAATCATCCATGGTGAAAAAACTACTCTTAGAATTATTAACATATTGACCCGAAAAATCACCATATGAAAAATACTCAAATTTCTAAGAAACTTATTATCCGCCCTAAAAAAATAAATATGTCATCAGCATATAAAATATAAGAGGGAGTGAGATAACCTTGCGGAATAGTCATATGTAGAATTTGTTTATCATTCACAAGCTTAGAGTTACCTCTACTAAGAACTTCCTCTGCAAGACAAAAAAGTAAAGAAGACAAAGGATAATCTTGTCTGATACCTCTACTCCAAGGAAAAAAAACCCACCAAACTGCCATTTATTCTGATAAAAGCATAGTTAAATAGAGAATTGTACTAATCCAACCAACAAATAAAGGGTGAAAACCAAAGTGTGTCAAAACTAATAATAAGAACTTCCAACTTAGAGTGTCAAAGGCTTTATGAATATCAACTTTGTAAGTCACATTACCTCCTCTAACCTTTTTAGAAAGCATGTTAATAGCTTTATAAGCAATACCAATACAATCATGAATCTGTCTACCCTGCACAAACCCATATTGATTAGGAGAAATGATTCTAGCAACCACAAGTCCAAGCCTATCCATCAGTATCTTGGAAATAATCTTAAATTTGAAATTAGCAACAGCAATTGGCTTGTAACCTTTAATGGATTCAGGACCTTGAATCTTAGGAATAAGAGATACCATATTATTGTTCATTCCAGGGAGAACCCAATTTTGTTTAAAAAACTGTTTAACAACATTGCAAACATTTATCCCAATAATTTCCCAACAAGAATGATAAAAAACACCACCAAAACCATCAGGACCAGGAGAATTATTACCATTAAGATTAAAAACAACATTCTTGATTTCCAAAAAAAATCAAGACATTTAATCAACATCATATTCTCCTCAGAGGAAACCAGCTCAAGAATATAAGTACCAATAAAATCTTTCATATTGCTTGTATCCTGAACATTAGAGATAGACTCAACATACAATTTTTTTATAAAAGTTCAAAATATGATCCTCAATGAGTTTAGGATCCTCAATAACCTCATTATCAATTCGTAGACGATGAATCTCATTAGAATTATTTCTCATCTTGACCACATCATGAAAAAAGCAGTATTTCTTTTCCCATATTTAAACCAAAGCATCTTGGCACTTTCTTTCCAAAACAAATATTGACAGTGAAGAGCATGATCAAACTCCTCCTTAGCAATCTTTTCATGACAAAGAAGTTCATTAATATCATAGCAATCTCTATGGTTTGTTGAATACCAAGGAGAAGACCCTACTTAAGAAGAACTGCATTGTGAACATTACCAAAAGAATTTTTATTCCATTCTCGGAGATTAATTTTCAACCTTTTCAACTTATGTTGCAAAATAAACATAGAACAACAAACAACCTTATTAACCCAAGAATCATGAATAAGCTTCATACATGGAGTGTCCTGAAGCCACATAGAAAAGAAACAAAAATTGCTAACCTTCCTTAAAGAATTACTAGCAAGACTAGAAAGAATAGGGGAATGGTTAGAACAATTTTAAACAAGAACCTGATAAGTACAAGAATCACATTCATCCAAACACACTTCATTACATAAAGCCATATCCAGTCTTCTATGAATTATATGCAACCCTCTCATTCCATTACACCAAGTATAATAAGGTCCGGTAAAAGGCATACAAGAAAGATCATGAGTATTAATCTAATCAAGGAATTTATTACAATACACCTGATTAGGAGCCACCCCCCATTTGCAGTCATCTGCCGAGAGTACAACATTAAAATCTTCCAGAATACACCAAAACCCTTTAAAGAAACTAAGATCCCTCCACAAAAACCATCTAACCAGGTATGTGTTAGCACCATAAACACCTACAAAGCTAAAGCATTTATCATGAGAAAGGCAAGTTACAGAAATAAACTGATGATTAACCAAGAAATTTTGGACAAGATTTAGAACCGACAAACACCAAAGCTTAGCAGCTTTATTAACAATAAGAGACGTAGCCACAAAATGCATATTAACAGATTTGAAAAGGACATCGAAAGCATCACTGTATGGCATCATAGGTTCAGCAAGAAAAACAAGAAGGGGTTTATGTAGTTTAAGTAAACTAATCAACATCTCCACAATTTTGTGGTTTCCCAGTCCTCTAACATTCCAAAAAAATGAAGAGACCTTCATTGTGACATTTTAAAGAGAACTGTCTTAGCAGTTGTTTTGGATTTACCAGTCCCCTTAGGTGGTCTCCCTGATTTTGTTTTAGTGCAAACAATTTCCTCCCCAGTATCAATTACATGCTCCTCCATCTCATTAGGATCCGCCTAAAATTTGGAAATGACCTAATTTTCAACAGTTATATGTTCAGAATTAAATTCAACAATGGCAGTCGGAATAATTGGCGTACGAGTATGAGGGTCATCTCCTGTATTTGTAGTTTCCAAACCATCAATAGAGGAAAAGTGATTTTGCAGGATCAGCGTATCATTATCTAAGAGTAGTGCTTTAGCATCCCCAAGTGATTTAGCCTTTCGAGGAGAGGTATGACACGACGGAGATGGTACAACCACAGTAGCAGAGACCTTCACATGATGACTATCAATAGGAGTCGTAACTAGCATCCCCAAGTGATTTAGCCTTCCGAGGAGAGGTATGACGCGATGAAGATGGTACAACCACAGTAGCATAGACCTCCACATGATGACCATCAATAGGAGTTGTAACTTAATCTACTACAAGTTGTGACTCTGAGCCCTTGACTTGCAAAACAACTGATGACTTCCTTACCATCCCCAGTTTTGAAACCCTAATTGTATCAAAAGTGGGAGTGAACAACCCCTGCCTGGGTGAGGACCCATCATGATCTGAGGCATCCTTCATAGGAGGCATATCTGCAAAATCATCCTCCCCTTCATTTGTTTTATCAGAAGTAAGGTGACCTAAGAGTGACCCGGCTTTAGCGCCGCCAGGAGCATCAATTGTCAAATTACCAATAGGGCTTTCCACGAACTTCAGCTGCGGATCTTTCTTCTGACACTCTTTATGTTTTTTAGGAGCCACGACCTTCCCCTGTTACCAATCATTAGGAGTTGTCTTTTGAGAAGGCTTATGTTGAGGTCCAGGAACACGACCTTAATCATGAATCATGCGGCACTGAGCAACCTCATGCCTAATCATCTTAAAGTGGGAGCAAAATGAAGGAATCCATTCATATTCCACGTTAGCTACAAAAGCAAAGTTTGAACATTCAACCAAGAGCTGATCGGGAAGAGGGGACAACAGATCAATATCCATCAGCACTCTAGCAAATAAACCCATATTCTTTCTCATGGTATGATCATCCAAGACAAAGGAGTACCAATGCCTCTGGTGATGAAAAATATCGCCTTTGGTCTCCAATATTCCAAAGGCAAATTCTAACTCTGGTCTAGGTTTTAGTACTCTTCATAGTAGATGGAACAAAGTCTTTTGTCCAGACAAACAATATCAAGAAACCAGGAGATAACTGCAATGAACTCATCCCAAGAGTCCACCACATGTCTTCTAAAGAAGAGAACTCAAACTCATAAAAACTCTTCCCAAAAGGGATTGCTTTCCGCGGTTCAATAGTCTTCCATACAAGCTGAAACCTTTTAGTTAAATCAAGGTGAGTGAGAGGTTTATCCTAGAAGAATTAATCTTTAAAAAAAATAAAAATAACTTTTATACATTGTGTAAAGTTTTAATTTATCAAATAAAAAATATCATATGTAAGACTTTTAAATATTTACCTTATATAAAAGTGTTCTTATTAAATTTAAATAAAAATACAGCATGTGAATATTAATGAAGAAACTAGCATATGTTTTGATGTGGAGAGGGTAGTTTAACAAATAATCCATGATGTGAAAGTTTTAATAAAAAAAATATAATTAAAAATAAATTTGTAATTAAATAATGTAAAAAATGGTTAAAATAATAATAAAAGTGGATTATGAATTTATTATGGTTTAGCCGTAAATGATGAAAAAGGAGTTGTGACATTATTGCAGTTCAAGGAAGGGGGAATATTAGAGAGATAGATGGAAAAGGCCTGGCATCTATCGTCTGGTCCTAAAATGGCCGCAAAAGCATAAAGAGAAAGCTCCAATTAAATGGATGGAATATTTGGTCAATGAAGAAGGTTCTGCAATTAAAGTGGTACGTAGATCTTTTGTTTGCTTGCTTTTAATGCTAACCTTGTAAAGAACATGCACAAAATATGCTACTCCTAACAAAAAGGCATATATACCATACCATACCCTTCACTGCATCAATTTGCATGTGTTACTGCATGCACTCATATAGCACATTTTCATGGAACTCAGCCATTTGAGTTTCAGAGACTATTAATTTATATACAAACATGAATTTCAGTGTCCATGGTTGATTTCATTGAGGAAAACAAACAAAATAAAAAATTCTTTAATTCTTTCTATAGCACATGTTGGACCTTTTGATTCTCCTATGCTTGCACTTTTGTCGTTCTTACAAAAGTTGAAGATAACACTTAGATCCTGTCTTCTTGGCGATTCCTCATAAGGTGTTGCTCTCTCAAACTATTATGTGCTTCATTTTGTCCTCGTGGATTATATTTCTTGATTGCTATAACCGTTTCTGGTTAGTCAGAAGTTGAAGTTATACTTCATATTCATTTCACCAATCATGAGGTGATGAGGTAAGTTTTGGTTGCCCTTGTAGTCCATTTAACTGCAAGTAGTTTGAATATCTCCAACTCCATTAGTTGTACTGAGACTGGCCCTCCATTTATTCTTGGATCTATTTAGAGAAACTTTATAAGTTGTTATATGAAAATAAAATGAGGAACTAATAATATCTCATAACTAACTTGTTGAACATAAACTAACCTTCAATAGCCGTAGATGCCAAATATCAAGTTAATTATGTTGCATCTGATATCTTGTTTTTTGGTTATTAGTTTTCGAGGATTATTACTGTTCATGGATCTTGTGAAGCTATACCACAATGAAGAACATTTTTAATTGAATTCTTTTTCACCCTTCAAGCCTCTTTGAACACAATAATTTCGTTAAGGCTCATAATGTCACATTTATGTGTAGCCCCAAATTATATGTGTTGTACCTATTGATGCAAAGATACTTATTATAAAGGAGATATATAAGGATTCGAGAGAGTGGATGCGTGAAAATTTGATAAAGTTGTTTGAGGAAGTAGATATGTAAAGAAAATTTATTGATTTTTGTGAGTGATGTAATGGTTGTGAAAGATTTTTTGATTTTTTAAAAGGTGTAAAATGTAAGTTTATAAATTCACTCTTGTATTTAAAAATATTTGAATAATGAAATATGAAGTATTTTTGTATAAATTTAAGTTAATTAAAATTTTGTAAATTATTTTTGATACAGTTGAATAATTATTTTTGAAAAAAATACATTATTGATATAAAAAAATTATTAAATATATGTATAATTATAACAAGTTTAATCAACAAATAATTATTATATTAAATTTAAATAATATCTTTTGTATATTTATTTTTTAAATTAATATTATTATTATATAAAATTATTTTTATTAGAAATAATTATATTTATTTTTTTGTATTATAAGTATAATTTTATTATTGTTATTTATGGTAACCTTACTACTATAGTAGCTACTAATTATACCATCACCAAATACTAAGCACAACACCACATCTAAGCCATAATATTTTCACTTCAAAAGATGTTGGAATTGGATAAAAGGAATGCATAAACAATTATAAAGTAAAAAAAAAAAACGGTTATAATCCATTATAGATTTTTGGAACATCTATTATAAACTAAAAGAACAATTATCATGTTTTTGGAGAATCGATTATTCATGTCTCATTCATCATTATGCTTCGTTTTTGGAATTTCATGACTCTATCTTTGTAACACTCTTGAATAGTAACCAAGCACTACCATGCATGTCTACAGTGAACAAAGTGGAGTGTATTATGGTAAAACCAAACTGCCAACGTGGTTTTCCCTTATTTCTTAACACCCGCGAGGAAGCCTTCAACCACTATCTCTGCCTTTCCTCACTCTCATTTCTTTGCTGATTATTAAATCCAAACAAGTGTGAAATCCTCCTTTCCATTTGCGTAAACAGTGTCAGCAGTTAAAACAAAGATTGCGTAAGTGATCACGTTCTTCTCAATTATTTAAGCTTACACACTCGTGATATCTATCAATAGTGGAAAATCTTTGTTGTGTGTGTGATACCACAGAATCTTTTTTAGCGCATGTCAGAACTTCATCCACCACTTACTTGTTTGTACAAGAGAAATTATTTTAACTGGATCAAGACAGATATTGATCTATCAGTTGTGATGCAATGGATCAACTACAATAGTTCGTGAACTATTTGCTGAATCACCAGAAATTGTGGTCTTACCCTTGACGACAACAACAACATTCACAATCATGAACTAATGAAGTGGGTCTTATTATGTAACTATTTTAGTACTACAAAATATTCTCACTAAAAAACTCACTAGCAATCAGCAAGGGGTGTCCACATTGTCCACAAGTAAGAACATTACATTACATCAGTCAATTAATTTTGTGGGTCTGACTAATTTTGCGAGTCTACATCTGAGACCAAATCCATCACATGTACTGTCCCTACAAAAATAAACAATAATCTCCCACCAAATATAATGATGATATGATCACAGTGGTCTTTTGGATTCAGCTAATCAGAGAGAGACCCTAATCCCTTTGTAAATCTCACTAAATTTTGTCAATATATTCTTATAGCCAATGATTGTGTGTACTGATTGAGATAAGTTTTGTATGATCTACTTTCTTCGGGACAGTATTACCATAATGACTTCCTTCTCCTCAGGCATATATGCTATTTGAAAATTCATCGCATTTGGGTGGTTTTTGGATTGGTTATTGAAAATAAAATGGTAACTTTAGGATCAGGTTGGATAAAAAGAATCTTTAGGGTGACATGAAAGTTGGTTTGTGCTTCTCCAAAGTAAGGCACCTTGTCATTGGACTCAATGCCTTTCACCATCCTTACCAACTAAAGAAAATGAAACTAACTAAAAATTAAAAAGCCTTTCACTATCCCGAAGTAGATGCAAAGTTATATGTCACATTAGTTTCTGCTTTCAGTAAGCATGGATTCTACAATTAACAACTGTTATAAACTGAATTAACTAATCACTCTAAGAGATATTAATTAACACTGCATAAAAAATACTTATATTTTTTTATAATCGTATCAATGCGATTTGTCCCTTTATTTAGGCCAGGGTTGTTTAAAATGGTAAGTTTTTTGAGTTGGTGAAGGATATCAGAACAAAAACTTGACCCTACTTGTATAAGCTTGGGGCTTCATCTTTCGACATCTTAAAGTTTTACCTACAGTTTTCTCCACCTCCATAAAGAGAATGGCCCCAGTTACAATCATTGTGTCTCATCACAAAATAATGTCTTAAATTTTGGTGCAGTATGAAATTTGTCAAAGATCAATAAATTAAGTTTGTGCACAGTACTCTACTCATGTACCTAAATTTCGAAGATAAACCAAACTGCCACACCACAGTGTCTTGGTATTAACACCCAAGTCCCAATGGACAACATAAGCGGAATGTTATGGTCCAAATCCATTCAAGTATCCCATGTATAAATGAAAATTGAATTAGCTTAATGGAGTTTTATTAATTTCACCCCAAGAATAAACTACAGTTTTATTAGTAAATTCTAAAAGAAGTAAATGTCTTGGTTTCCAAAATATTAAAAGCAGGGGTGTTAATAATAGAACTGATAAAAAAATCGAAAATTAATCCAAATAATCGATAATGGAAAAAAAAAACTAAAATCTTTTGAAGATTTTTTTATTTTTTCTCTGAAAACTGAGAGTTTCAGTTCGATTTACAGTTTCAATATTCAAAATAATCCAAACAAAACTGAATCACAATATACATTTAATATATTTATTATCACAATATACATTTAATATATTTATTATTATTATTATTGTACAGTCCAATACCGAATAGATACTCCGTGTTCAACCATTCAATATATGAGGATAGATCACAAGTGATTAATTACTCACTAAACAAGATTAAGAAGGTAATTGGATCTTTGTGAACCTAGAACAATTCTCAAACCTATAAGAAAGCTATAAATAGAAGATAACGTCAAAGGAAAAAGATACTGATTCTATAATCACAATACCTATAAATTATACATACTCATACCTGACTTAAGCGTCGAAGTGTCTTTGCAGGTACTCACCCTGAGATACCGAGAGGATGAAGAGCTTAAAAATCATATAACTAAAAAGTTTGGAGACTTATTAGAAGAAATTCGATTTTGTTCAATCATGTAAGAATTATTATTATTATTATTATTATTATTATAAATTATACATTTTAACACAAATCTTTTAGTAAAGTTTTGTGATTTGCTTCACACATTTAATTAGTAGGTTTTTTATTCCTCTTCATAGTCGACTTGTCAACTCTTTTTGCAGGTGGTGTCATCAACTTCACTCTCTTGTTTTCACTTTGACATTGTATTACGTCTCACTTCACTCTATTATTGTCATTGATTTTAGCATACAAGAAATTCTTAAGGTAAGAAATTAAAAATCACAAAAATTATTCAAAATATTATTAAAAAACCATTAAATTCAAACCAATTTTAGAGAAAAAAAATATTTAGTTGTTATATTACAAAATTAATATTATTTTAGAGATTAAAAAAATTAATAATATCTAAATTAGTTTATATTATTGATAAATAATTTTTAAATAGATATCTAATTAGCTATCAAGATTTTAGCTACCAATTATTTAAATTTTAAAATTGTTAGTAATTAAATACCTATTTAAAAATTATTTATCAATAATATAAATTAATTTAGATATCAATAATTTTTTTAATCCCTAGAATAGTATTTAATATAATCAATATAGCAATTAATTATTTATATTTAAATTTTTTGTTTTTTGTGACCCATACGTAAAAATCGGTTTGGTTTGGTTCGACTTTATTTTGTCTTTCAAACTAACCTAAACCAAATGACATATATTTATTACGTTTAGTTTAAATGTATTTTTAATAACCCATTATTCAAAGATAACGAAATAACTAATGAATTAAAATGAAGATTAAACGATATTTTAACTTTAAAAAATCCTAACCCAATTAAAGTTGAGAGTTTTTTTTTTTAGAGGATTATTTTTAAATGTTCTTAAACAAGATCTCACTATACTCCTAAATATGATACAAATAAAACTATGACAATAAAGTATGACCATAATATGACTTTAAATATTTGAATATGATTAAAAGATTTTATATAATTAAATATGATTCAAACATATTTTAAATGATTTTGACAAAAACAAGTTTTAAATGAAGAGTTTCTTAATAAAAGAAAAAAAGAAAATGGTTTTGCAATACATTTTGAAAGAAAAAAAAAAGTGAGAAACCACTAATACTATGAATTATTAAATAAAAGGAACATTTCTTCCTTTATTTGGTCAAATAAGATTGTTTACATAAATTACATACATTAAAATCATTAAATATCAACTAATGTAGAATAAAAATTAATTAATTATTATATTCATTAAATTAGATAATATTTTATAAAATAAAAAATTATTGATATATAAAATAGTTTTTATTTTCAATAAAAAAAATTAAAATATTTTAAAATTAATATCTAATATTTAGCTATCAAAATATTAACTATCAAGATTTTAACTACTTTATATTATAAATTAGTCTTTAATTAAATTAGTGACTAATTTTATCATTTTAGATAAATAAATTAGTTTCTATAACCAATTTTTCTTTTAGTGGAATGTAATGAGATCAGAAGAAAAAAAAAATGTGGAAAACTTCAAATTGTAGGATTGTATTGTCAGTAGAAAAAATAAAGTTTGACCTAATATAGAGAATAAGAAAATAATTGTCCATTTTCCCACTAAAATGATAAAAAAAATTAAGGATATACAAAATATTCATTTCAAACTAAATTACACTAACAAATTCTTACATCAAATTGTCATCCCATAGAAAACTTTAGTTAAATATTCAAAAGAACAAATAATAAAATTAATTATGTAGGCTTTATTGGCACCCTGAAAGATGATAGAATAATTATTTAAACCTCCACCAATCAATATAAATATAAATATATATATATATATATATATATAAATTATCGATAAATAATAAATTGAATAAATTAAAATATTTAAGAGATGGTTTAAATTATTTAAATATTGTACAAAATCTCGTTCCAAGATTAAGTTGCCACAACACACCTGTTTTATAAAACAAAAAATATATTCATATACCTCAAAACTAGACTAAACAACCCATCATTATTTTTTTTTAATTGTTTTCACACACAAAAATGTATTCCTATACCCCAAAACTAGACTAAACAACCCATCATTATTTTTCGTTGAATTGTTTTTCAAAATCTGAGAAAGATATAATTACATATGTTTTTTTCATAATCATTGATTTGTATGAAAACATCTTTGCACCAAGTGTACATGACAGTGTGTAATAAGGTGCAGCCTTGTACCTACTATTGTGCACCCTGTTCTACCTACTTTGTGTTGTTTACTTTGGTGTGTGTTTTAACAAAGATCAAAGATGCTTGTTGTTCTTGTTTTTCATACACGAAATGTTACTGGCCCGCTCCACCTCCACCACACACCTTGTACAAGATTGAGTTGTATTTTGACCTGAGGGGCAACTATTTCATGACTTCCTACTGGTAGATGCAATGTTTGATCTCTTGTCGAGTCTCCTTGCTTCATTCCGTGATGTTAGTTGATTTTAAGATTACACATTTTATGGTGACACTTTGTTTATGATTTTTGGATTAACAATTATGGTAAGAAATCCAAAGAAGATTTCCACTAGACACGAACTTAACCAAGTGGTTATGTAAGTGTGAAGATTCACTTCTAGGGCAAATAGAAAAACACAGATATATGGTGTGGATGATAATGATTGCAGAAATAAATGAACAAAATAAAGCAAGGAATAAAGTGATGACCGAATAGTAAAGGAGGAATTAAAGAACATGAAGAAAAGGAAGGTGTAAATGCATGGAAAGAAAAGAGAAAGAGTGAAGGAAGCTTATGGAATGGAGGGGATGATTCACACCACTTGGAGGGTGGGAGGCTTCAAGATAAGTGGTGCAAAGCCGCCACTTGAAGTGCACTGCACTCGAGATAAGACCTAGATAAATGAAGTACTCATACTCATAAAACACACATGCAAAGTTTCTTTACTTAATTCAATTTCAATGTGAAAATACATGAGGTAATGCACCCTTTATATAGGAAGGAGTGACTTGGAGGGCAAGATGAGTGAAGGGTAAAATGGGAAGGGGAGAGGGGCAGCCTAGGGTGTTGATCATGGTTAAAACCGCCCCTTTAGACATAACTTCTAGAAGTTAGGTTAAAAACCCTATTTCTAGGTGCCTTATCTTGAAAAAGTGGGTTTGACACAAGCCATTTCGCTAAGTACACTCCTATTTATGCTATGTAAACCTACTATTGTCTATTCTTCTATTTGGACCCCCAAAGTGAGTCCAATTTATTTACATAACTTCTCTTGTGGAAAGACAAGAAGGAAGAACTTATATTCTGGTTTATATCTGGTTCTTCTTCTGTTGATGCTCTCCCAAGTTTTGGTGGGGCCTGGCTTTGTATACTTAGATGGGTGACCTTTTTGTGAAGTGCTTGAAGTGCCCTTAGTCATTTGCTAGTTGTTATGGTTTGTATCATTACCACCTGTAGCAAACTAAAATACTACAAAAAAAATTACCACCACCCCAACAAATTGTGCTAGGATCCAAGTTAGTGTTGATTAAAATAGCAAAAATAAGCATTATTTTACTTAATCTTCCACAATACCAAAATCCATAAAAAACAAATAACAATTGTTTGTTCTTTATGTTAGAATATATGGCCTTAAACAAGAGGGGGGTGAATTGTTTATAAAAAAATTTGAAAACTTTGAAGGTATAATGAAAGTCAATGAAGAATCACATAGAAAGAAACTAAGGAAAGCAAAACACAAAGTTGTTTTAGTTGATTTCCAGAAAATCAACCGGTTGTTTTTGCGATTCAACTGGTTGTTTTTATCAGCAGTTAATAAAAACAACTTATATATGTAGGATCAGGGAAAGAAAGAATCACACAAACAGATTTATACTGGTTCACTCTTACACCAAGAGCTACATCCAGTCCCCAGAAACCACTGGGTAATCCACTATGCAATCAAAACTAGATTACAAACACCACACACCAAAGTAGTGACCTTGAACCCCTCAAAAAACACATTACCTTTGGCAAACCACACCAAGAGTGTTGATCTTGAACACCTCAAGAACACACAACACTCCTTGGCAACACAAATACAAAAGATTGAGAAAGGATTACACCTGATCAAAGCACAACTGAAAAGTATATTATTGCAATCATATTTCACTCTCACTTGAAAATCCAAAGCTTGATGTGAATCTTGAAAACTTGAGATCAAATTTGCCAAACTGAATTCTCAAAACTGTTTCTTACCTTCCAGCAACGTATAACAAACTATATATACTTCCAAAGGTTGGTTAAAAACATTTCAAGTTGGAGCGTATTCAGTTAGAAATCATTTAAGACAGATTCATCAATCAAAATTGAATTCTGTTAGGATTTTCAAAGACACAATCGGTTGAAATCACGAAACAACTGATTGATTTGGTTTGGTAGAAAAATTCAACCAAGTCAAACAGCTTTCAACCTTTTTCAAAAACCTTTAAGAGCAAAACAATCGGTTGATTCGACAAAACAACAGGTTATTTTTCACTTGGTTAGAAAAACATCCATTTTCAAAAAGGTTTTAATTCACATCAGTTTTAGATTCAACAAGGGAGTGGATTACACTTTAATCTACCCAGATCCCACCCACACGCAGCAACAACTCCAGTCTTTCATCAAACACCTTGGATTTGGATTCTTCAAAGCTTTTGATCACTCTTGATCAACACTTTACCTATTATCCACGACCAAGCTTTTAATTGTGTTAGACTAAAGATTTTTGTTGTATTAGGCCTATAATTTTTTTAAACAATATTGTTCTTTGTCTCCAAAATTCTCCAATAATGGCCATCCACATGCACCCCTAAGCTATATTTTAAGCCCTGCTAACCTCAAGATCAAAAATTGCCTTAAGTGGTTTTTTGGTACATTATAGGCTATTGTCCTACCCAATCCAAATACTACATAAATTCCAAACTACCCTAAAGACATTGCAGGTTAAGAAAAGATAACGTGTTGACTCCTCTTTTTCACCGTACATTATGCACATAATATTGCCTAACATTATCCCTGTTATACACAAATTATCTTTCATTGCCACTCTATTTTGTAACACTCTCCATGCAGTAACTTATGTTGAGGGAAGGGTCTTAATCTTCCAAAAAATCTTAAATGTATTCCTTTTTTCCCACTTTATTCATTAAAAAGTTCATTGTAATCTGATTTGACCGTGTAGACTTTAGACTCTTATTCTTTCCATTGTCATTAATCTTCCCCTTCCTTACTTGAAGCTATGCCATTTATCTCTTGTATTAATGTGTTTATTTGATTAGCTTCCCATGAAACAACCTTCTTCCCCACTCAAAAATCCAATGCCATCTGTTATTTTCCCAGTTCCCTGCATCATCTAACCTTGCCTATTTAAAACTAGAGATAGCATATAGCCTTAGGTATTTATCTTTTAGGGGTTTGTTCCCTACCCATCTATCCTCCCACTCATTTATGCTTTTTTTTCCATATCCTATTTTTCATAAAAAAAATTGTCCTAAAAACTATTCTATCGCTCCTCCATAAAACTTATTTTCTTAATATCTATCCACCAAAGTGAATTTGATCTGACAACCCTTGTATTCAGTAAAATCCTCCAACCACCATATTTAGACTCTAAAATCTCCTTCCACAATCATTCCTCCAACTCATCTTTGAATTTTATTAATTCTTTTCATAACAGATGTAGGTATCTTAAAGAAAAATAGAAGAGAGGGAATAATGTAATAACTGATTTTAAGAGATAAATTTCCCTTGAAAAGGATAATATTTTTCCACATCCTGTATAACCACTCTTGCAAACCCCTTTTCAGACCGATTTGAATTCCTTAATTGGATTCTCATTCACTAAAATGGACAAAGTTGAGGACTTTGTACACTTTTTCATTCATCCAACCCATATTTCATAAAATCCCAACCTCCCTAGCTTCTAATATATAAAATTCCATCGGGCTGAGCCATTAATGAATATTTTACGACAAATGTACTAAGTAAGAAGTAATAAATTGTCCCTAAGGAAGAATATTGAACCCACAAGGAATAGCTCTAAAATATGAAATGTAATATTCACTAAATATAAAAAAAAAATGTGTAAAAGTTTGTTTGAAATATTGCTTGTATAATGAACTCGTAAGAAATTAAATAAAAATAAAGTAAATGATTTAGATGATTCAAGGGAAAAATGGGATTGAGGTTAATTCTTCTCACTCGTTTATATTTTCAATGAATAAAAACATATAACATTTCATCTTGATTGACATTGATGCACATATAAAAATCATTCTTATTGATTCTCATATACAAAATTATTAAGAATGTCTCCTAAATATCAATTCTCGCATATTTATAAAAACTTCTTATTATTACGAACAAATGTTATAAAGCAATTAATATTTAAAATTTATTCCTAACATTCAAATACGTTAAGCATTATATTTAGGTTAGATTCTTACAAGTACTTTCCAGTCAAATCTAAGGATCAAAATTAAGAATAAAAATACAAACTTTAAGAATAAAATGATAATATCAACCATCAATCAAGAACATAATATTATAAATAAATATCACCTCAATACATAAGAGTTTGAATAGATTACTCATAATCCCAAAGGGAAGAATTAGTCACTCATGTTGGTCATTATAAGCATGGAAAGCAAGAAAAGAAGATCCAATATGTTTCTCCTTTACGGTTGTCTCCTCTAGGGTTTTCCATCTCTCAATATTCTCACAATGATGTCTAGGGTTATGCCTGGCGCCTTCTATTTAACCTAATTGGGCTTGGATTAAGTAACATATTGCTCAAGTGCAATATTGCTTTCTTAAGCGAGTTTCACGAGAAAAAACTCAACTTTATTAGAGTGAACTCGCTTAAGCAAACCTTGTGCGAGTTCCTCTGGAGTGATCTTGTTTGAGAAAGTTTTCAATGCTCCAATTATGTATTTTCTTCTTGTCTTTAACTTGTTCATTCTCCTTTAACCATTTTATCTCCATCTTCCCATAAATGCATGAGATTAGCACAAGTTTTGGAATAAATTGTTCTTATTCATCTCATAATAAAAAAAATATGTAAAAAGGTTCAAATTCCGAAATTAAAGGTTGAATTATAAATTTATTAATGATTAAAGTCCATAAGTGTCTATATTTTTGCAAGAAATATTACTGAATTATGGTACTTATTAACCACAAACCTTATCGTATTCTTGTTTTTAAAAAATGTTGCTTTTATTTTTTCCTCTTAATCTCCTTTAAAGTTTCATTTGCAACAAGTGCACTATCCACCAATCCCCTCCCCTCTAAGAGCATTAATTGCTTATGATCTAAGACCTTATTTAAGACCTTTTTCAATCTTAGTGATAAGATCTTGGCTATTACCTTATACACACAACCTACCAGAGAAATGGGCCAAAACTCATGTAGATGTTGAGGATTAACTATTTTAGGTATTAGAGTGATAAAAGAGTCATTTAATTCAATGGGCAACATAATTGTAAAAAGTTGTGTACAACATTCACCACCCAAAAAAAATTAGAAAACCAAAATTGTACTCGTTTGATCTGAGGGTTTTACTACTTTCACAATTCCAAATGACCTCTTTAATTTCATGTTCAAATATATTCTCAATAAGCACACTACTAAAAAGTAGTTAAATAAAAACTAATTTTAGACAAAAAAAATAATTAGTTCGTAAATTGACTAAATTAGATATTATTTTATAAACTAAAAAATTATTGGTATCTAAAGTAGTTTCTATTATTAATAAAAAAAATTATAAACTAGTTTCTAAACTGGTATCCTTCTTACCCCCAGCTTGTTGCTTCCAATTTCACATTTATTTCTTGGATTACGTGACTTTGTAACAACCAAATAAGTTAGTGCTATAACAAAAAATATTTACAAAAATAACAACAAAAAATAAATCCACACTTCACTCATCGTAAAAGAAAGATTAAAGGAAAATTACTCAACCATTCCATTTATTTCAAATTGATCAAGCATTAAAATGCAGTTGCAAATAATATAACCTAAAAATACAATGGACCTAAGTGTTAGAATTGTAGGCCTTAAACAAGAGGGAGGGAGGTGAATTGGTTATTGTACAGACCCGTCCCCGGGCGTTGACCAAGGTCAAAGTCAAACATATGGTGGGACCCACCAAGGGCGCCCCAAGGAGGAAAGTCCGCATGTTGACCACTTTGGGCGTCGCCAGGCTTGGGCGTCGCCAAGTATGGGCGTCGCCAGGTGTGAGCGTCGCCAGGTTTGGGCGTCGACAGGTTGAGGCGTATCCCATCCTAGAGGCACGACCCATTATTCTAAGAGTATGTTTTGGCTCGGATGGTGACACCCTCCGATACCCACGGGTAGGGAAGACCGTGGAGGGGGCGTCCCAGCAAGAGGCCATGGTACGGACGAGGAGGCATCGGGCCCCGGTACCTCAGAACAGTAATAAGGGAAAGATAAAGGTGGCTTCAAGGCCATATCCCCAGTACCAGTAGGGAGTGACCTGACTCGTGAAGTACCTACGCCACCTCTAGAGAATCCCTGGGATAGATACGACCCGGGAGAGGGTGACGCCCAGGGGGAATCCATGTGCATGGTACGAGAGGATGGTTGATACACTCCCAGGGTGAAGTGACTAGAGGCTGAGGCGCATGAGTTGGCACCCAGGTAGTCACCCCTTGCGCCAGATGCACTTCGAGGAAGGAAGACTTTCACGCTGGAATTTCCCTAAGTTGGGTTACAGCATCGTAAGGCCTTCCACTTGGAGTTGCGATTAAGTCAGAAAAGCCATGTGGTATATAAGCTTCTCTGAAAGCTTAGTGAGGTACATTTTTGACACAGTTTACACACACTCTAATCATTTGCTCGCTTACTCACTGTACGCACGAGTGATTGGAGAGAGAGAGAAGTTAGTTACAATTCAGTTACACACCTTCAGAGCATTCAGTTACGGTGCTCCGATATGGAGGTGTTTGGTGTTTTCTGCTTGCTGACTTGATCGTCGGAGTGCAAACGGCCGCGAGGGCGCCCTTTGCTCACTCTATTTCAGGTACTCACGGCGGAGTAAAGTGAATATCTGAGTTGAAGACGAAGGAGTCCTTGTTCGCGAGTCAAAGCAATGCACGAAGATCTTTTCGGTCAACCGGCAGGAACAGTTATTAAAGATTTTTGCAAGTATAGAAGGTAAAGTGAAAGACTATGAGGAATTAATCAATTGGAAAACTATTCAGCCAAATAGAAAATTGTTTTTAGTTTGATTACAAAAAATCAACGGGTTGTTTTTGCGAAACAACCAGTTGTTTTTGCGAAACAACCAGTTGTTTATACCATCAGTTTATAAAATCAAATCTAAAGCAGTTTAAAGAGTGTGAGGAAAGAGAAATTCACACATAGAATTTATATTGGTTCACTCTTAACCAAGAGCTACATCCAGTCCACAGCTAACCACTGAGAATCCACTAAGTAATTAAACCTTGATCACAAACAACACACCAAAGTGATGATCTTGAACCCTTCAAGAACACACACCAACTTTGTCAATCAACACACAGTTTTCACGACAACCTCTGAAACTGCACAACACCAAGTCACGCAAAATTATAGTGATTAAGAAAGAAAGGAATAAAATACATCAGGTCACAATCAAAGATTAAAGTACAGAGAATACAGAGAATCCTATTCCACACTTGAGAATGATCTAAAAGCTCTTTGAAATCTTGAAAACTAATTTTGATTGATCTTTCTTAGTTAGATCATGACCAGGAGCGTAAAACAATCTTTTTATACTCCAATTAGTTTGTCAAAGCATTTAATTCAAGAACCAAAATCAGTTTGAATCATTTAAAACAGATTTCAACAGCTTAATAGAATTATGTTAAGGTTTTTAGAAAATCAATCGATTGAACTCACGAATCAATCGGTTGAATTGGTTTGACATCAAAGTCAAACAAAGTCAAACTTTTAAAATCCTTTTCAAAAACCACTAAGTGTAAAACAACCGATTGAATCGATATTTCAACAAGTTGAAATTTCACTTACTTTAGAAACATATCTTTTTCAAAACGACTAAGATTCATTTAACCTTGGATCATCACAAGGAGTGGATTAACAAATTCAACTACTTATAGACACACACACACAACCAAAAACAAGGATCTTCATGCATTCCACTTGAATTTAGAGAACTTTATGTTGCCCAAGTACTTTTACCCACTCAGTTAAAGAACAACCACTACATTCATCAACTTCTTCTGCACCAATTTGTAGGGCTTTTTTAACAATTTGCAAGTTTTTCTCTTATTCACTCACTACCCAATCACATACAATCTAAACAAACAAGTTATTTCAAATCATTATAAAATTTGTTAGCAATCGTCCAACCACACACAACCACAAAATAAGAAGGATGAAGACCTAGAGACAGTTTATGGACTTATTTGCAAATATACACTTTTGTTTATCTTTATAGGCTCAATCAAGAGGACAAATCTAGTCAACATTATTTTTGGCTCACCAGTCAACATTATTTTTGGGCCAAGCTTTAACTTAAATAATTGTACAAAGTGTTTAGGATTTCATGGGTCATGTATTAGGCTTAGTAGCATAAAATATTTGGGTCAAATGTTTAAGCCAAGTAGAAAAGGTTTTTGGGCTTGTATTTGAACCAATAGTAGAATAGGTCTAGTTAGGGTTAGAAGTGACTAGTTAGGATTAGAAGTGACTAGTTAGGGTTACAATTGAGTTTCTTTTAGCCCAATGTAACCCTAGAATGTATAGGATATAATATAGGACAAAAATTACCTTCATAAGGAGCACATGAACGTCCACATGGCAACCTAAAAGTGGAGAGGATTTAGCATGGAAGGGGTGAGCTACACATGGAAAGTATGAGTCCACGTGTCACCTTCTTAATGGAGAGATTTATTTTGAATTTTCAAATTTTGGCTCCAAATTGTTCAACTCCTTCCAGTATAAATAAGTGGGCGGATTACATGTAAAGGAATATCAATAATATTGGAGATATGATGATAAAATTCACAGACATTTCTTTGTTGGTTATATACATCAGATGCCCGTGTTAAACTGAAAAATATTAAATTATGAATTGCACCCCCCCCCCCCCAAATTTGTATAATGGAGTGCATATAAATTTTCTAACACTTTAAAAGGAAAAAAAGAAAAACTCTTAGAAGTCCTAGGAAAATAGAAAACACATAATGCAACCACTATGTACAACCTACAAAAATCATCAATATTTTTCTTCTTTCTATAATTTTTATCATCCAAAATTTTCAAAATACTGTTTATTTTTATTTTTTCTCCATTAAACAACTCATTCACCTAACCTCCCCTTTCCTCCTCCAAATTTAGCACTTCCCCTACCACTTACAACCCCAAACCAAAACATACATCCATAACAGAAAAAAGAATTAAATGTTGTCTAATCATAAAAGAATCATTATCCACATACCACCTACTAATTAGCTTTAGAAGAACATTGTTTGATATGTCCAATACATGTGCCTCAAACATCCACTTAAAAGGTGTTTATTGTATTATTTGGCATTGGAATGCAGTCAGACAATGATTGTTTTTCACAATATGCTCAGTGTAAACTTTGTGTCTCACTTTTACCTACAACATTAGAACGCAAAACAAAAATTTTTATTCAATACAATTTCTCCATTTAAAAAATAACAGAACTATTATCATACTAACATTATAAACAATCATACATTCATTTCCATTTACGATGAAATTTTTTTGAACTTGAAGAAGTCATTTTCCAAACCTTTACAAAGTGTTCAAACACACAAAAAATATTCATATGAAGTCGTGTCATGCATGTACAACTTACTCTTACTACTACAAAATCATTAAATAGAAACCACTTTTAGACACCAAAAATAATTAGTTGTTATATTGACTAAATTGATACTATTTTAGAGACTAAAAAAATTATTAGTATCTAAATTAGTTTATATTATTGATAAATAGTTTCTAAATTGGTATCTAATATTAGCTACCAAGGTTTTAGCTACAAATTATTTAGATTATAAAGTTGATAGCTAAAACCCTAGTAGCTAATTAAATATCAATTTAAAAACTATTAATCAATAATATAAACTAATTTAGATATTAATAATCTTTTTACTCTTAAATAATATATCATTTGGAGTATTGGAAACCAAGGGCGATTTTTTCCATCATCAGAGATCTTGGTGTTGAATAAAGTGTGATCGAAAGCTTTGAAGAATCCAAATCCTAGCATTTGATGGAAGGCTGAAGTTGTTGTTGTGTTTTAGAGTAGGATTTGGGTAGTTTATCTTTGTAATCCACTCTTTGTTGAATCTAAAGCTTAAGTGTTTTCAAATCTTTTAAGTTTAAAGTGTTTTTCAAACTAAGTGAAAAACAACATGTTGTTTTGTCGAAACAACCGATTGTTTTACACTTAGGTGTTTTTGAAAAGGTTGAAAACTGTTTTGGTTGGTTAACTTGCTGTCAAACCAAAACAACCGATTGATTCGCTCTTTCAATCGATTGTTTGTTTGAAAACCCTAATTGAAACTGTTTTGTTAGTTAAGTAAGCTTTAAATGATTTTATAACAGAATACGCTCCTGCTTTAAATGCTTTGACCATTATTTGAAAGCTATAAATAGTTTGGTTAAGTTTTATAACAAACAATTAAGATAGAAAAACATATTTGAGTTTTTTAGAGATTGCTTTCAAGATTTGAGTTTTCACCTTTGAGCTTTGGTTTATCAAGAGAGAGTGGAATATGATTACATCTGTATTAATTTCAGTTCATTCTGTAACAAGTGTAATTCGTTCTGAATACTTTGTACATTCTGGTGTTGTAAAGCCAAGAAGGGTTGTGTGCTCTTGAGGTTGTCAAGATCACCATTCTTGGTGTGTGTGTTGAGCATTCTTGGTGTGTGTGTTGAGCCAAAGAAAATGTGTTTCATGAGGGGATCAAGGTCACTTCTTTGGTGGTATGTGTATGTAATCTGGCTTTGATTACTTAGTGGATTCCCCAGTGGTTTCTGGAAAACTGGATGCAGCTTTTGGTTTAAGAGTGAACCAGTATAAACTGTTTGTGCATCTCTCTCTTCCTTAAACTCTTTAAATTCAGTTGTTGTTGTTTTTACTGGTATAATTAATCGATTGTTTCTTCGAAACAACTGATTGTTTTTGTGGTGCTTTGCTGTTTTGAGTTGTGTTTCTTGGCTAACTGAATTCCTAATCTGGTTTCTTGCAAAGAATTTCATAATAGCTTAAAAAGTTTGCGAAAACCTCCTTTAAACAATTCACCCCCCTCTCGTTTAAGGCCATACATTCTAACACTTGGTACTCCTTTGTCTTTGGATGAGAATACTATGATAAAGAATAGGGGTATGTTTGTTAGAGTTCTGGTGGATATTGATATGTTGTCCCCTCTTCCCGATGATATCTGGGTTGAACGTCCAGACTATACTTTTGTAGCAGGTGTGGAATATGAATGGCTCCTTCCTTTTTGCTCTCACTGTAAGATGATAGGGCATGAGCTTGCTCAGTGCCGGGTGATTCATGATCAAGGTCGTGTTCCTGGGCCTCAACATAAATCTTCTTAGAAGATAATTTTTCATGAACGAAATTAGGAGAGGATTGCAGTTCCTAAACAGCATAAAGAGTATCGGAAGAAAGATCCACAACCGAAGCTCCTAGAAGGCCCCACAAGTACATTGAACATTAATGTTCTTGGCGGGGCTAATGTAAGGTCACCCTTCTGATAAACCAGGTGGAGTGGAGGAGGATTTTGCTGACATGCCTCTTCTTGAGGATGCCTCAGAACATGAATCCTAGCAGGGCTTGTCCACTCACACTTAGGATTTCCCCGAATAGAGGATGCTAAGGAATTCACCTATTGTTATGCAAGCTAAGGGCTCAAAGTCACATGCTCCTATTAAGGATCACCCTGTGGAAGTCTCGGTCCCTGTAGGGGTACGATCTCTGTTGCCTCCCACCTCTCCTCGAAGGGCTAAATCACCTACAGACTCTACAACACCAATCAATACTCCAATTGATGGTCATCACGTAAAGGTCTCTACTATTGTGATTGTACCATCATTGTCGCCTCATACCTCCCATCGGAAGGCTAAATCTCTTAGGGATATTAAAGCACTATTGTTGGTCCTACAAAATCACTTTTCCTCTCTTGATGGTTTTGGAAACTACAGATGTGGGAGGTGATCCTTATATTGGTACGTCTACTACCATTATTGAATTTAATTTTGACCATATCACTGTTGAAAATCAGGTTGGTTCAAAATTTTGGACTGATCCTAAAGAGATGGAGGAAGATGTCAGTGATACTGGGGAGGAGATAGTTCACACTAAAAGAAAACCAAGGAAACCACCTTAGCGGACTGGTAAATCCAAAAAAATTGCTAAGGCTGTTCTCTCCGCAACGTCGCAATGAAAGTCTCTTCATTTTTCTGGAATGTTAGAGGACTAGAAAACCACAAAACTGTGGAGATGTTGATTAGTTTACTTAAACTACATAAACCCCTTCTGGTTTTTCTTGCTGGGCCTATGGTGTCGTACATTGATGCTTTTGAAATCCTTTTGAAATCTTTTAATATACATTTGGTGGCTACATCTCCTATTGTTAATAAAGTTGCTAAGCTTTGGTGTTTGTTGGTTCCTAATCTGATATGAAATTTCTTGGTAAATGAACAATTTATTTTTGTAACTTGCCATTTGCATGATAAACCTTTTAGCTTTGCAGGTGTTTATAGTGTTAAAACATACGTGGCTAGACAGTTTTTGTGGAGGGATCTTAGTTCCTTCATAAGGCCTTGGTGTATTTTTGGGAGATTTTAGTGTTGTGCTCTCGGTGGATGACTGCAAAGAGGGGGTGACTCCTAATTAGGTTTTTTGTAATGAATTCCTTGATTGGATTAATACTAATGATCTTTCTTGTATGCCTTTTACTGGATCTTCATTTACTTGGTGTAATGGAAGGAGAGGGTTGCATAGAAGACTGGATAGGGCTTTAAGTAACGGAGTGTGTTTGGATAAATGGGATTCTTGTACCTATCAGGTTCTTGTTAAAAATTGTTCTGATCATTCCCCTATTCTTGCGAGTCTTGTTAGTAATTCTTTGAGGAAGGTTAGCAATTTTCGTTTATTTTCTATGTGGGTTCAAGGCACTTCATGTATGAAGCTTATTCATGACTCTTGGGCTAATAAGGTTGTTGGTTGTCCTATGTTTATTTTGCATCATAAGTTAAAAATGTTTAAAATTGGGCTAGACTAGAATAAAAATTCTTTTGATAATGTTCATAATGTTGAACCAAGTGGTGTTCAAGCTTTGAAGAATCCAAACCCTTTGAAGGATGTTGAAGGCTTGGCTGTGTTTGCTGTTGTTGAGCTGTCTTAGTTAGGATCTGGGGTAGTTTGAGTTTTGTAATCCACTCTAGATTGAATCCAAAGCATAGGCATTCTCAATCTTTTAAAAGAAAAGTGTTTTTCAAACTAAGTGAAAAACAATCGATTGTTTTGTCGATACAACTGATTGTTTTATACTTAGGTGTTTTTAGAAAAGATTGAAAACTGTTTTTCAAATGGTTGAGCTGTTAAAACCAAAACAATCGATTGATTCGAGAAACAAACGATTGTTTGTTTTGGTACCATAACAGAAAAACTGTTTTAGCTTTGACTGAGCATTAAATGTTTTAACTGTTTACGCTCCAGTCTTTAATGCTTTGACCAATCTTTAAATGCAATGAATAAGTTTGTTAAGATTTGATAACAAACATCTTTGAATAAATTCAGAAAAACAGATCTGAAAAATAAGAATCTTTTGAGAACAACAAGTTTCTGATATTCAAAGAGTTTAGATTGCTTAGAGATTGAGATTGATCAAAGAGTGTGAGATAGGATTTCTGCTTGTATTGATTTCAGATTTTCTTCTGTAACAAGTGTAATCCATGTATTCTGTTGAACAAGTTTCTTCTGTGTGTTTGCTGAGAAGTGTTGTGTGTTCTTGAGGGGATCAAGATCAGCATTCTTAGTGTTGGTGTGTTGGCCAAGAGAAGTGTGTGTCTTGAGGGGATCAAGGTCACTTTCTTGGTTGTGTTGTAAGTGATCTAGGTTTGATTGCTTAGTGGAATTCCTCAGTGGTTTATGAGAAGACTGTATGTAGCTCTGGGTTTAGAGTGAACCAGTATAAACATCTGTGTGCAATCTTTCTATCCTTAATCTCTTTAAATTCAGTTTTGATATTTGTTTACTGGTATAAACAACCAATTGTTTTTCTGGTGCTGTTGTTTTTGCTTATTGTTTTGGCAAACTGGATTCCTTATCAATTGTTTCTTGAGATAATTTCATTCTTGACTTAAAAGTTTGCGAAAACTCTCTTTAAACAATTCACACCCCCCCCCCCCCCCCGCCCGCTAGTTTAAAGTCATACATTCTAACAATTGGCATCAAGAGCTTGGTTCTTAAAAGTTATTCAAGTTGATCCTAAAACTGTTTTTAAATGGCTGATAGACTACCTTTTGGGGAAGGTGCTTCAATCAACAGACCACCTCTATTTTGTGGTTTGAACTACCAATTTTGGAAAGTAAGAATGAAAATCTTTATGGAATCACTTGACAAAGGAATTTGGGATGCAATTGAAAATGGTCCTTTTGTCCCAGAGTTTGAAAAAGATGGATCTTTCATTGAAAAGCCTTGGTCTCAATGGACTGATTGAAAAAGCAAGAAGGCCAAATTCGATTGCATTGCCAAAAATATAATAACCTCTACTTTAAATTCTGATGAGTTTTTCAGGGTCTCTCAATGCAAATCATCAAAAGAAATGTGGGACACCTTGGAAGTAACTCATGAAGGTACAAATGAGGTAAAGAGAGCTAGGAAGCATACGCTAATCCAAGAGTATGAGATGTTCAGAATGCTCAAAGGTGAAACAATTGCTGAGGTGCAGAAAAAATTCACGCACATCATCAATCATCTCATGAGCCTTGACAAGACCTTTGAAAAGGAAGAGCTAAACATCAAGATCTTGAAATGTCTTGATAGAGCATGGCAACCCAAGGTAACTTCTATTTCCGAATCTAAAGATCTAACATCCTTGAGTATGGCTTCTTTGTATGGTAAGCTTAGGGAACATGAGTTAGAGATGAATCGACTCAATGTTCAAGAAAGTGAAGACAAGCACGTAAGGAGCATAGCCTTAAAAGCTTCCAAGCACAAAGGAAAATAAGAATCCAGTGATGATAGTGATGATGAAAACCTTAGCTTGCTGTCAAGAAAGATCATCAAATTCTTGAAGAGGAACCACAACAAGGACAACAACAAAGATAGGTATGGAAACAAGAAATCAAATGATTTTAATTCCAATAACTATACTTGTTTTGGTTGTGGTGAACAAGGTCATATAAAGGAAGATTGTCCAAACAAGAGCAAGGAGAAAAAGCCTAGCTACAAGGAAAAGAAAGGCAAGACAAAAAGAGCCTACATAGCTTGGGATGAAAATGAGGTATCATCATCAAGTTCTTCATCAAGTGAAGATGAGAAAGCAAGCATCTGCTTGATAGCTGAAGAAGATGATGAATCTTGTAGCTCAAGTGAGGTAAGTTCATGTGCTTCTTTAAATGAACAAAATTATAGTGAATTGCTTGAAGCTTTTCAAGAAACTCATGATCAAGCTAATTGATTGGTTCTTTCAAACAACCGATTGAAAGAACTTAACAGCTAGCTGGAAAAGAGAGTGAAATCACTTGAAGATATGATTGAAAAATCTAAAAATGATTTCAAAAATCTGGAAAATCATTTCAAAAATTCTTCTTGCAAGTGTGACACTCTCATTTGCGAAAATTGTGAAAATCTTGAGAAAAAGGTTCATTATCTTGTTGACACTATGGACAAGCTTTCAAAAGGGAAATCTAACTTTGAGAATGTCTTGGCATCTCAAAGCTGTGTTTTTGGAAAGGCTGGTTTAGGTTTCAATCCATAGAACGAACAAGATAAGTTTTCGAAAAAAAATTAAGAAAGACAGTAAAACAACCGATTGTTAAATCGAAACAACTGGTTGTTACATGCTTTTATTGCATGAAAAAGGGTTATTCGGTTAGATTCTGCAAAATAAGAAAGTTCTCTGTTCCTAGAGGCTACATGAAATGGATTCCTAAAGGATGTGAGGTTCCAAATGAGAAAAAGAAATCAATTGGACCCACATTTGTGAAGGGACCAAATCTTGTTGCTTGAACTCATGCTTATGCAGGAATTCTAAATAAGTGTGAAGGTATGAGTCATCTGATCAAGTCCTTGGAAGAAAAAGACCAACATTGAAGTTGAATCAATGTTCTGCATCTGTCCAAAGGCCCTCAACAGTTAAAAGAGGCTTCTTGATCATAAAGCACATGGCTCATTGAAAGAACAATATAAAGGATAAGACCTTCCTTTCTCTGTTCTTAATTTCTGTTTTAAAGTTCTTTCCCATGGTTAAATATCTTCTTTAAAATGCTTAACTTCATCTGCTTTGAACTCTTTCTGCTCATGGTTAAAATTCAAAATCAGTTTTAACTGCTGCAGAAAAACAACCGATTGTTTTGAGCCTGACAGCATTGTGAAGAAATCAATTTAATTTCTATTTTGAATTTCTATCCGTTGCAGATCAATTTAAAGAGAGAATCCTTGGTCAATGAACCTGTGTTGAAAGTTGATCACGTCCAGAGAGAAGTTACAACAGTCATAAAGGAATATATTCCAAAATCTTGGAAATTCAAGAGCCTTAATGACTAGTCAAAGATCACATGTGAATACCATGTGATTTTAAGCTTTTTTTGACGTTTTCTGTGCAGGGCAGGGTCAAGTCCTCTCTCTCTGAAAATCAGGTACCCACTCATGACATTGAATGCTTTTTAATTCTATTACTGCTATAAAACCTGTTGTAGCTGATCTCTTCCACAAGAACAACCAATTGCAACATCTCTTGCAAAATCTGTGAGTGAGCCTTTCTCTGTTTTCTTCTCTACCATCATGGACTCAACTCCTCCCACCTCAAAGAGAGTCAAAACCAGAGTTGTAAAGTTTGGAGGAAGGCTAGAAGGATGGTTTTCTGGAGACAATGATCTAATTGAGAGATATAGGTTTGAAACAAGCACGAAAGTGATAAACAACCCCAAGGTTGTGTGCTTTGATTGGCTGAAAAGCCAAAAGCTGGACAATGTAAGGAGGCTGCTCAAAGATCAATCTCTCATAAAGTTCTTGGAAATGAAGGGAAACATCTACCCAGATTTAATAAGGGTATTCTACACAAATCTCAAGTTTGAGGGAAACAACCTAGTTTCTCATGTAAAAGGTGTAGATATGGAGATAACCCATGAGGTATGGGCTACTGTTGCTGGTTTAAAGTACTCAGGCCTCAGGATTAACAAGGGAAACCTTGGACTAGTGGAGGATTTCAACAAAATCCAATACTACAAGAGTTGCTTGAAGAACCAACATGCTCAAGTTAGGACGTGTTCGGTTGGTGGCCTAAAGCTTGATGAAAGGTTGCTAGCCCTCATTGTGACTTAGATTCTAACACCAAGGGGGAGCAATCATTATGGTCTTACTGAGGAGGATCTGGTGTACATCTTCTGCATCATGAAGAAGGTCAAAATCAATTGGATCCACATCATCAAAGAGAACATGCAAAAGGCAATGAGGTTAAGTGACTATCACTATCCATATGTTCTAGAGGAAGAAACATCTGAGTTGGTCAAGTCAACTCAAGAGTTGAACAATGGATCACTCGGCAAAATGGGTTTTACCAAAATAGGTGGCAAATGGATTAGCAAAGATGGTGACTTTGGTGTCTCATCTAGTGTTGTTGCTGATCATGAACAAGATGAACCTGCTGATATGGATTTTCAACATGAAGATCTACCTGAAGCTCATCAAGATGTTGGACCTAGTGCTGGTGCTGGGAATCAAGAAGAAAGGATGCAAACCATGTCTCCTTTTGAGAGACTCATGATAAATAGGCTTGATAGCTTTGAGGAGAATCAAAGGAATCTCCATGATCTCTGTGTCAGCAATTTTCAGAGGATTGATAACAGGTTTGACAGCATGGATGCGCGCTTCATGACTCTAGATGAACAGATCGAGGTTGTACAGAATCAAATCTTTGATCTTCAATATGCTGATGATGATGAATGAAGAAAAACAACTGGTTGATGTATCGAAACAACCGGTTGATGTATCGAAACAACCGATTGTTTTCTTGGTGGATGTATTAGTTTTTTCTTTTTGCTACTTTTGCTGTTTAATTTTGATGTATTCAAAACAATTATCTTGTTTATCTCTTCTCTTTGTCTATTTGTGAAGACAAATAAGGGGAGATATATGTTGTGTTTGATTTCAGTTTGATTTCAGTTTTTATTTTCCTGCAAAACAGTTTGGATGAGTGAAACCTTATAGGTTTTTGTTCCTATGTTTGTTTGTTGTTTACTCTGATATTATGCTCTGAATTTCTGTATTTGTTTTTGTGCTAACCAAATATCAGAAGTTTTATGCTTTGCTTAAAACTGTATCTTGCAGGAACTGCTTCAGATTCAATCAGGTACAACACAAGCATCAGGGATTTGTCTTCATCAAATAGGGGGAGATTGTTGAACCAAGTGGTGTTCAAGCTTTGAAGAATCCAAACCCTTTGAAGGATGTTGAAGGCTTGGTTGTGCTTGTTGTTGTTGAGCTGTCTTAGTTAGGATCTGGGGTAGTTTGAGTTTTGTAATCCACTCTAGATTGAATCCAAAGCATAGGCATTCTCAATCTTTTAAAAGAAAAGTGTTTTTCAAACTAAGTGAAAAATAACCGATTGTTTTGTCGAAACAACCGATTGTTTTATACTTAGGTGTTTTTAGAAAAGATTGAAAGCTGTTTTTCAAATGGTTGAGCAGTTAAAACCAAAACAACCGATTGATTTGAGGAAACAACCGATTGTTTGTTTTAGTACCATAACAGAAAAACTGGTTTAGCTTTGACTGAGCATTAAATGTTTTAACTGTTTACGCTCCAATCTTTAATGCTTTGACCAATCTTTAAATGCAATGAATAAGTTTGTTAAGATTTGATAACAAACATCTTTGAATAAATTCAGAAAAACATATTTGAAAAATAACAATCTTTTGAGAACAACAAGTTTCTGATATTCAAAGAGTTTAGATTGCTTAGAGATTGATCAAAGAGTGTGAGATAGGATTTCTGCTTGTATTTATTTCAGATTTTCTTCTGTAACAAGTGTAATCCTTGTATTCTGTTGAACAAGTTTCTTCAGTGTGTTTGCTGAGAAGTGTTGTGTGTTCTTGAGGGGATCAAGATCAGCATTCTTAGTGTTGGTGTGTTGGCCAAGAGAAGTGTGTGTCTTGAGGGGATCAAGGTCACTTTCTTGGTTGTGTTGTAAGTGATCTAGGTTTGATTGCTTAGTGGAATTCCTCAGTGGTTTATGAGAAGACTGTATGTAGCTCTGGGTTTAGAGTGAACCAGTATAAACATCTGTGTGCAATCTTTCTATCCTTAATCTCTTTAAATTCAGTTTTGATATTTGTTTACTGGTATAAACAACCGATTGTTTTTCTGGTGCTGTTGTTTTTGCTTATTGTTTTGGCAAACTGAATTCCTTATCAATTGTTTCTTGAGATAATTTCATTCTTGACTTAAAAGTTTGCGAAAACTCTCTTTAAACAATTCACCCCCCCCCCCTCTAGTTTAAAGCCATACATTTTAACACATAATACAGTTCTTCTTAAACAGGGTCTCCTCCTTGGTATTCAACAAAACTTAAAGACTATTAGTATGTCTGATATTGATGGGCTTATCTGTCAAGAAAATATTGTTAAAGAGGACCTTGATCATGCTCTTCACTGTCAATATTTGTTTTTGAAAGAAAAGGGCTAATATGTTTTGGTTTAAAGATGGGGATAGAAATACTGTTTTTATCAATGCTATGGTCAAAAGGAGAAATAATTCTAGTGGGATTCATCATCTACGGATTGATAATGCGGTTATTTAGGATCCTAAACTCATTGAAGAACATATTTTAGACTTTTATAAAACTCTATGCTGAGTCTATTGTTAGGATATATGACCTTAAACAATAGGGGGTGAATTGTTTATAAGAGATTTTCGAAAACTTTTGAATGTTTAATGAAACTCAATAAAGAAATCCAGAAGAGGAACCAAGTTTGCCAAGAACACAATCTGTTTTAAAGTGAAATACAGAAAAACAATCGGTTATTTCTTCGAATCAATCAGTTGTTTATACCAGTAAAATCTTAAACAGCTTAAAAACAAATTTAAAAGAGATCAGAGAAAGAGAAATGCACACAAACAATTTATACTGGTTCACTCTTACAACAAGAGCTACATCCAGTTCCCAGAAACCACTAGGTAATCCACTAAGCAATCAAACCAGATTACAAAACACCACACACTAAAGTAGTGACCTTGAACCCCTCAAGAAACACATTACCTTTGGTAAACCACACCAAGAGTATTGATCTTGAACACCTCAAGAACACACAACAGTCCTTGGCAATACAACAACAGAAATACAGAAGATTGAGAAAAGGATTACACTTGATCAAAGTACAACTGAAAAGAATAAAATTGCAATTTTATTCCACTCTCACTTAAAAATCAAAAGCTTGATGTGAATCTTGAAAACTTAAGATCAAATATGTCAAACTGAATTTCTCAAAACTGTTTCTTACTCCATAGAAACATATAACAAACTATTTATATTTTCCAAAGATTGGTTAAAACATTTAATGAAATAGCGTATTCAGTTATAAATAATTTAAGACATATTCACCATTCAAAACTGAATTCCGTTAGGATTTTCAAAGAAACAATTGGTTGAAAACATGAAACAACCAATTGATTTGGTTTGACAGTTAAGTCAACCAAGTCAAACAACTTTCAACCTTTTTCAAAACCTCTAAGAGCAAAACAACCGGTTGATTCGACAAAACAACAGATTGTTTTTTACTTAGTTAGAAAAACATCTAATTTCAAAAAGGTTTTAATTCACATCAGTTTTAGATTCAACAAAAGAGTGGATCACATTAATCTACCCAGATCCCACCCACACATAGCAGCAACACCAGCCTTTCATCAAACACCTTGGATTTTGATTCTTCAAAGCTCTTGATCACTCTTGATCAACATCTATTTCTCATGTGCAAGATACAAGCAATATGGAAGATTTTATTGGTACTTATATTCTTGAGATGGTTTCCTCTGGGGAGAATATGATGTTGATTAAATGTCCTGATTTTTGGGAAATCAAGAATGTTGTTTTTAACCTTAATGGTATTAGTGCTTCTGGTCCTGATGGTTTTGGTGGTGTTTTCTATCACTCTTGTTGGGAAATTATTGGGATAGATGTTTGTAATGTTGTACAACAGTTTTTTAAACAAAATTGGGTTCTCCCTGAAATGAACAGTAATGTGGTATCTCTTATTCCTAAGATCCAGGATGATGAGTCCATTAAAGATTACAGCCTCATTGTTGTTGCTAATTTCAAATTTAAGATTATTTCCAAGATTTTGGCAGATCGGCTTGCTCTTGTGGCTGCTAGAATAATTTCTCCTAATCAGTATGGGTTTGTGCAGGGCAGACATAATCAGGATTGTATTGGTATTGCTTCTGAAGCTATTAACATGCTTTCTAAAAAGGTTTGAGGAGGTAATGTGGCTTACAATGTTGATATTCATAAAGCCTTTGACATTCCGAGTTGGAAGTTTTTACTATTAGTTTTGTCACGCCTTGGTTTTCACCCCTCGTTTGTTTGTTGGATTAGTATTATTCTTCATTCAACTATGCTTTCAATCAGAGTAAATGGGAATTTGATGGGATTTTTTCCTTGTAGTAGAGGTGTTAGATAAGGTGATCCTTTGTCTCCTCTACTTTTATGTTTTGCAGAGAAAGTTCTTAGTAGAGGTCTCTCTAAGCTTGTGAATGATAAGAAGATTCTACATATGACTAGCCTGTCAGGTTTTCTCACTCTCTCTCATACTCTATATGCAGATGACATTTTTGTTTTCTGTAGGGTTAATAATAAGTCTCTTAGGAATTTGAGTAGTTAAAACATATGGTGATTTTTCGGGTCAATATGTTAATAATTCTAAGAGTAGTTTTTTCACCATGGATAATTCTGCAAGATTTGTCACCAAAATGCAACGCATTCTTTTTTGTAGTCATGGTTGTTTGCCTTTCATTTATTTAGGAGTTTTGTTGGTGCTCCAAAGGGTCGGTTTCTTCAACCTTTGGTTGATAAAGTCAAACTGAAGCTAGCTTCTTGGAAAGGTAAATCTCTTAGCATGATGGGTCGGATTCAGTTGGTCTATACGGTGATTACAAGCCTTCTAGCTTATAGTTTTAATTTGTATAAATGACCTGCTTCTCTTCTTAAGCAAGTTGAGCAGTGGTGTAGAAATTTTATTTGGACTGGAGATATTCTGATAAAAGGCATAACTACTATTAATTGGACTACGCTTTATTCTCCTTTTGAGAATGGCGGTTTGAAAATTATTAACCTTCATCATGAAAATAATGCTTATCTTCTTAAGCTTGCTTGGAACTTTGCTTATAGTAATAGGCCTTGGTCTTTGCTCTTGAAAGTTAGGGTTCTTAAATCAAAATACGAGCTTCGGATGGTTTATAGATCCTCATCTGTTTGGCCTAGAATTAAGCAGTTTTATTCTACTATACTTGATTATACTTCTTAGACTGTCGGTACAGGTTCTTTTATTAATTTCTGGAATAATAAATGGTGTTATACTACTTCTTTAGCACATATTGCAGTGATATCTTATGGTTCTAGCATTTCGGATACGGTTTCTCAATTTTGGACAGGTTGTGATTGGAATATTCCATTTTCTTTACAGGAGATGCCTCATCTTTTTAGTCATATCATGGTCAGGGCGGAACATGATATTCCTAATTGGAGTAAATGAGTCTAGTCGTTTTTAAATTGGCTTGGACTTTCTTCTTGGAACCAGAAGTTCCTGGTGGTTGGGGTAAATTAATTTGGTCTTCATTTATTCCGTCTTCCAAATCTCTTTTACTTTGAAAAGTTTTTCATGGGCGACTTCCTACAACTTAGTATATTCAGAATAAAAGTTTGCATATTTGTTCTATGTGTACGCTTTGTGAAAAGCACGAGGAATCTATTCTGCATTTATTTTTTTTAATGCTCTAATGCTTTGGGTATTTGGAGTTGGGTTCTAGAGATTTTTCCTACTTCTCATTTCTCTAATAAGGATGATCTTCTTTCTTTTATTAAGAGTGATGGTAGTCCTTTGGTTATATTGATTAAGCTTGTTGTGATAACTTTTTCTATTTGGATGACATGGCGTATGAGGAATTTTGCTCGTTTTCAGGATAGGATTGAGGTTTATCGGGCTATTTCAGTTATAAAGATTTAACTTGTCTGGTGGGTAACTTGTCTAAAGCTTATATGAAAAATGATATGTTGGATTTCAACGTGATTAAGTTTTTTGGTATTAATACTTGTATTGGTAAAAATTTTCGTCCTCTTCCTGTGATATGGGAGTTTCTCTCACTAGGTTGGGTTAAAATTAACACTGATGGGACTTCTAGGGGATATTATGGTCTTGCTACTTGTGGAAGTATTTTCTGTAGGAGTACGGGAGAATTTATTGGAGCTTTCTCTGCATTCCTTGAAGTTCAGACTGCTCTGGTTGCTGAGTTTTATGGGGTTATACATGCTATGGAGGAAGCTCAAAAGATGGGGCTTACTAATGCTTGGTTGGAATATGATTCTGCTTTGGTTTGTGTTGCGTTTATTGCTAGGACAAATGTTCCTTGGATGCTTCGGAATCGATGAAATACTTGTCTTAATTACTGTGGGAAAATCAGGTTTAGGGTTACTCATATTTTTCGTGAAGGGAATGTGTGTGCTGATAAGTTGGCTAATTTATTATTTATTCATAGAGAATCATTTCATTGGTATAACAGGCTTCCATCTAGTCTATTTTTAGAATTCTTTATGAATAGGTATAGTCTACTTATGTATTATTTTTGTTAACATATAGGTTTTGCCTAAATCTCCCATACTTTTTTCATGTGATGATAGATGATTGTTGTTACTTGATGTGTCAGTCTAGCTGAGATGTCAAGTTGCATAATAATGTCTAACATGAAAACATTTTTATAAAAAATAATAATATATAATTTAGTCAATATAACAAATAATTATTTTTATCTCTAAAATTAATTTTTATTTAATAATTTTCTTGTAGTGTCTTATGCATACATTTTCTAAAACTTGTTCATTTCAATAATTTTTCTTAAAATTATATTATAATTATAAATTTGCAGCAATTTTTCTCTAAAATAAACATAATGTGTGGAAAGTTGAAAGACGAAATATCTTTTATTTTTATAAGATTACAATTTTTTTTAGTAAAAGAAAGAAAGAAATGGCAAATATAGTACTAGACTGATGTAGTTAAATAAGATTCCAATTTTAAAATTTAAATAATAAATATTTTAATAATAAAACCATTAATAAAACTAATAATTAATAAACGATGATAACAATATTTTTTTTATTTTGTATTCCCTGTTTATTTTCAATTAAACAACTAATATCATGTCATTGTACAAAACTAGAAATTTTCACTCTATGAAAACCAATGCATTGAACCAGTGGTTTAAAAGAAAAAAATATTTTAATTTTTCATATTTAATTTAAAATTTTAACATAAAGAAAAATTATATTAGTAGTATTTAAAAATTGCCATGAACTATTTTATCAATTTTTTGTAAAATATAATTTTGTCTTTTATATCATTTTTTTTATTTTCTTATAATTTGATATTATATTAATTTGTCGGTTTTTTATGCAATTTTTCTATTATTAATGGATATTACAGAAATTTATTAATTAGTATAATTATTATGATATATTTTATTTTGAATATGATAAATCAAATACAAAAATATTTTTAGTATATAAAATTATGGTATTATTTATTTAATAATATTATATTTATTAAAACAAGTTCAAATCGCAGATAAATTCTTGAATTTTTAACTACTACTTTATCCGGTTTAATAACTAATCCAATTTCAAAGTTTCAAAAACATTGTTAGTTTTACCTTATTATACCAAAGAACCACTAGTTTTCTCATATTGATGTTTTTCTGTTTTATTTTCTGGATTCATTCATATTTCAGACTTCACATGGACCTTAGTGAAAATAAAAAGAAAAATAAATGTAGGAGGAGGAGAGAAGATTCTAGAACCCCTTTTTGTATTAATAAAAATAAATATAAAATGAAAATTTAAAGAGGAACATAAACCTTTGTAAAACCCTAACAAGTGACCTCAAATTTTTCAACAGGGAGCTCTCGGTGTTCCGTTCTTTCACTCCTCTGTTGTGTCGTCTCGTGTGTTCCAAATGGCAAAGCGTTTGATTCCACTCTTCAATCGTATTTTGGTGGAGAAAATCGTGCCTCCATCAAAGACCAACGCTGGCATTTTGTTACCGGAGAAATCCTCCAAGGTTAACTCTCCCAACCCTCTTCATTCATACCCTTTTCAATTTCTTTTTTGGGTCTTCGCTTTTCATATCAAAATTTCATATTTCCTTGAGTTTTATCTATTTTACTTATTCCATTTGAACATTTTTTTATCCTTTAGGTGTATCCAAGATGTCCAATTTTCTGTATTTGATACTGTGATATGACATCGTACCCAGATGGGTACTAATTAAGCTGATGCATGCTGTACATATTTTTGGGGATTAGTCCTTGGGTTGTGTTCATGTTGTTTTGTAGATAATGCCTTAGCATCTTCCTAATAACCATTTAAATGTGAAAGATTTGGAACTTTTATTTATTTATTTCAAAGTCTTTTCCAAGTTAGTGTTTCAATTTTGTTAGAGTGATATAAGTGACGATTTATGTCTGCAAATCACCTTTTTTCTGTTACATTCTTGATCTTCCAAGTTAATGTATTTCTACATGTTTGTTTTTTAGCTGAATTCCGGAAAAGTTATTGCTGTTGGCCCTGGCATTCATAGTAAGGATGGGAAGCTAATTCCAGTTGCTGTAAATGAAGGTGACACTGTTCTTTTGCCTGAGTATGGGGGAACTGAGGTTAAGCTTGACAACAAAGAGTATGTATATGTTTTCTTATGACCTGTTTTACGCTCACGGCCCATACAATTCTTCCACTTGATCCTAATGTTTAATATGGTAGATACAAATGTTTGGGGTAGGATTATTCTTGAGGTCCTTTATTTTTGTAAAGAAGCTGCTTGTTTTGCTGGTTGCACATGAACTTTGGTAGTTTGTTATGAACATAATACCTGGAAGACTATTTTCTTGTTATAAAGATATGATACCTCCAGTTTTAAATGCTATTGGTGACTGTCTTCTTTGTGAATAATTATGAAAAGATTTGAAGAAGGAAATGTTACGCACTTATGCTTGATATATGTGTCCAATATTTAGAATTGCCTTGTTTGATGGTATACATTGTGTATTTTTTTTTTTTTGTTATACATTCTAAATTCTAATCTGATGTTTACCTAGATACAGAGCTATAGGATTGAAATTGTTATTGTAGTTTATCAATAATTTCGTAGTCTTTATGAAGTAAAACATATTAGTATTATAATTTAAGCATTTCATTCAATAAACATTGTTGCTTTTTGTGATCAGATTATAACTCACCTAATGTTGATGGTTTAAATAACTTGAAGCTCCATATGTGCTGTTAACAATGTATAATTTGAACCAGGCAGATGTTGAAAATAGAAATTTTACTCAATGTTATGATAATGGTAACATGATCTACAAATGATGTTACTATGGTTTATAAGTTATAACATAGTACCTGTTACCCTCCTCCCCCAAAATGAAAAATAAAATAATAGCAGGAAGGTTATTTTATTTGAGAGTTGGTGATTTTCTATTGGTGCATCTTGTTATTTACTTATTGACCAAAAGGCGTTGTTAGTCACAATCCAAAATTAAGTGTATGTGTCTTGATTTTTATCTATTAACTTGTCATTCTCATACTTAATAAAACTGTGGGATTTGAGTGTGACTAGGTAACAAACAAAACGTCATGATAAAGGTTTAGGGAATTTGCTAGTCCTTGGAATATTTCATTGACTTTGAACTAAAGGTTTTATCTGCACTTCTCATGGCCACCAATTAAATTCTCTTTTCTTGTCCTGCCTTTTATTTTGACAGAGTATAGTATACACACGAAGAACTTTATTGGTTGGCTATGTGAATGAATTATTTTGGATGGATTAAACTATTTTTTGTTTATACAAGTTGCAATAGCTGCTATTTCTTAACTCTTAGCTAATTAGATGCTTTTTGTGTGTAGGTATCACTTGTATAGAGACGACGATATTCTGGGGACACTGCACGATTGATGTTAAAATCATTGGCAGACGTTGCTGTAGCAATTTATATGCCTGGTGTTCTGTTACGTTTGAACTAAACAATTTCTTTGTGTTCTAATTTTATTAGAAATCTACATTTTGTTGTGGAACCAACATTTAGTTTTATTCGTCAACAACGAATCAAGAACGTTATTTTCTGCGACAACAGGGGAAAACTATTTTGTTGCCCATAAAAATTATTGCCTTACATTTTGCAGTGTTGTGTTTGTGGCTTGGGACAATTTTTTAAATCCCTTTTTGACATTTGTTTCTTAGGACGTATCATGCAAGTTCAGCACAAATCAAGAAGAAAGTAGCTACTATATTCTTTTTTGACATTGTTAAGAGTTTAAACATTCATCAAAGCATGGTATATTCAAAGTTGCTATTTCTGTGCTGGATGATGTCGAGAAATTAAAACAACATTCCTTAACTAGTTGAACGAAAACAAAATATAGAAGGAACTGAGATAGCAAATAGAAAGAGACCCATCTAAAGTACTAACCTTCCTTGAGGATTTTAGAAGGACTTATACTTTATTGTGTGGTAAAAGGAATTAGAAACATCATTGTAACTAAATCTGTTTATGGTTTATTTAACATCTGGCAGTGGCTTTCCTTCAAGAAATGCTTTAAGTAGCCCCAGTGATCTCCTTGGTTGATTAAAGGGAGCTTCATGAGATGCTCCTCTTATGGTGGCATAAGATAAAATGTCTCCGTATACTTGTGTCCATCCTCCTACCTGAAATTTACAAACCAAATCAGGGTTGAGTAAAATGGCAGTGTATTGGCTTTCAAATAATTAGTATTCAACTTTTTGATAAAAATAACACCTTTAATACTCTTTTACCATTCATTAAATCATATTATCTTTATAATCATCTATTTCAAATTTTAAATTATAGAAAAAATGGTATATATTTTATATTGCTGTCTATGTATTAACCTGTTTTCCTTCAAACCAGGCTCTATACGCCACTGTTGTATTCAGTCCAAGTTCCTTGGCCAATCCATTCACCAAAGAACGAGATCCCATTAATGGAATAACTGAATCTTGATCTCCACTGCACAGAGATTAATGATTTTAGTTGTTTAAGAAATGTTACGCCTTTCTGAATCATGGTAGGTAGGTTGGTAATGTATGGAGTTAGGTAAGTAAATGTAGACAATCCAATAAATTCGGTTACCTATATACCAGAACCCTGATTTTGGAATTAACAAGTGATCCTAAAATAGAAATTGTTGGTATCTCTAGATTTGTACGGTCATAGTGGAGAACCCTATAAGACAAGGTAGATGGTTAGTTAATAGCAGGGATAAGTCTAAAAAGGTGTCAAAGTCAAACTATGAAAACATATCTACAAGTTTAATATGTCTGCATCTTTAAGTCTAAATGGACTCATTTATGTCTCATCTTTGAAGAAATAAGTAAACGTTACCTGCTGCAAGTTAACCATTTGGATACTCCAACAAGCTTCGCATGGAGAGCTTTCTGCACATCTTTCCTGTTTAAGTAGTTGACTGCTTTATCATCCACACAAACATCTATCTTCTGTATCTTTTGCTACATCACCAAAGCATGGAAATGAAAATGAGTAGAACAACAACGGCAGGGAAAAACAACCAAAGCAGTTGCGCTGGTTATTCATGTAACAAATGAAGCTTACCATTTGATTCAGCACATAGGCCTGTTGATTTGCTGATGACAAACACACATCAAGAGTGACATCATATTGGTCTATGTAGTTGCTAAGCTCAGTAAACACCAATGTATTTATGTTATCACAAATTTCACTAAGATTCCCACTTATCATTTGTCTCCTAATAGTGGAGTAGTTGCAGACTCTGGTGAAGAGACCGTAAGTTGAATCTGAAATCAGTCCGTGGGACCAAAGGAATTCAGCTTTGGAGTTCAAATCAGTGTCAAATTCCATAAGAGGATTCCCAATCTGCAGATATTAACATATGTATCTTAACACATTATTATACTTACTAAATATACCACATTATTTGTTATGTTTTAGTTATTGTACTCACTGCTATTCCCTTGAGATTGATGTTGGTCTTGGTTTGAACAATAAGTTGCGCAAGTTGTGGAGCATAGTGTCCTGCGAAACAAGTTTGTATTACCATATTGCAGTTTCAAATGAAATACATTGTTAATTCATTTTAAGTATTTCTTTATACCGGCATAGCTCTCCCCAGTAATGAAAAAGTCGTTATTGGAGTACTCAGGGAATTCAATGAACCAGCGTTGTAGGAAAACGAGATTATCCCTTGCTGTAATTTCATCTGTTACCAGGGTATAGAAAGAAGTATTGCTAGAGTAGGAAAATCCAACACCAGCAGGTGATTCCAAGTATAGCACATTTGCCACTGAAAACAACGAAAAATCAATCAGCAATTTTGATTTTAAAGAAAAAGCAAAACATAGGATTTACAAAGTTGTTGGTTCACCTTTGTTCCAACTATAATGATTTTTCACAAGAACATTACTGTCTCTCGGTTTGAAAGGGCCATGCTCAATTAGAGCTCCAACTCCAATAGATGAACAACCAGGACCTTCATATATCAAAAGCAAGCACCTTAGTTGCTTTGATTAGTTAAATAGTTTAAGCCTGTGTCAAAGTACATAAAGAAACAAAATCATGTATGTGGCACAAAACAATATATATACATATACACCTCCATTCAACCAGAGGACTACTGGCTTGGAAGTAGGGTCTTTTTGAGCTTCAACAAAGTAATAAAACAAAGCTCTCTGATGTTGGTCATCTACTGTAATGTAACCAGAATATTGCTGAAATTTAACATGTGGCTGCCCTGGCAAACTGCTAATTTTATCAGCTTCAGGAAGTGAACTCACACTCACAAGTGTTTGTACAAGAACAATAATAATTGTTGCAATCATAGTAGATGAATGTGATAACATGATATGTTGGTTTTATTGGAGGATGAAGGTGAAATGCCGATTATGGCAAACAAGGAACAAGTCAGTGTCCTATTAATATAACGTTTGTGTTTGTAGTAAATGGTGTTGGTTACACCAATGTGGAATTAGTTGTTAACCTGCCTGCCTTCAGAATTTGGGTTATTCATTTTGTTGTTTTTTCATGTGTGGATGCACTCTATGTTTGACTTTAAAAATTAATAAAAAAGGGTTAGGAAAATTAGTGCAATTTAAATTACAAAAAAAAAATTAATTTAAGTACACCAACCAAAAGTGTAAAATAAGTGCCAACCAATCATAGTATATATGGATATATGATTGTAGTAATTACTTTAAAACTATTTAGTGTCGTTTACTTGATTAAAAAAAAAAATATTTATAATATGTGAAAACTAAGCTAAAAAATTGTAAAATTGGTTGTCAAATTGTTTACTTAAGGATAAAATGTCATTTAAGAAATCATAAAGCATTGTCACATTCATTTCTTAAATCAAAAGAATAAAAAAATCCAAGAAACTTTGCTTTTAAGTCTCATTTATATACTCTTGGATAATTTTTGGAATTAGGGTGGTGTTTTAAGGAGAAAGAAATGTCAGCCATCCTTCAAGAATTATTACTTAGATTTTTGAATTAATTTTTAATTAGGGATTGTTTGGGATGGAAATAATTTTAGGACTTAGGGAAGATAACCTTGTGCCATGACCCAAAACACAAAGAGTCGTCAATGCAGATAATAAGCTAATTAAATATTTTTTAGCCCAACAAACATAACTAACACAAACATGTTTTTGCAAAAGTCATTTTCAAAACAGATTATTAAATTTATAGAAATTTGATAGGTTCTCCTATGAAATTCAACATTTGCAAAATAACAAACACCTGCTAGCTATGAAAGTTTGTTGTACCACAAAAAATATATGGTATTTTGTATTTTTTAATTTAGGACAATATACATTTTGAATTCGTCAACAAACATTTATATAATATTCAAGGCAAGTGCAAAAATTGATGAAGTAGAATTGTAAACGCAAGTGCAAAAATTGTCAGTTATATACAATTAAGTCATTTTTTAAAAAAATTCACCCATTTTAAAAATTTATCTATTATTTTCCAAATAAAAAGATATTTTCCCAAAATGGTAACATAATTGATATCTTAAATCATTTAAAAAATAATTGTCTACAGCGTGTTTATTTATTTTAGAAAAATGATTTTTTGACATCCATTGCTCACCCTACACCCCACTAAATATTAATATTTTAATTTTTTTTTTTAATTTTGAAAATTATTTAAACATTTTGCATTTTGTCTATATTTTCATTAAGAACATTGTTTTATTTTTTAAATTTTTTATTATTATAATAAATATTAATATTTTGTTGTGAGTGTAAAGTAGAACAGAGTGTCAAAATATCATCATCCTTTATTTTATTACAAATAAAAATATCATGTCACCTAACAATCATTAAACCTTAAAAATAATATAAAATTTCAAATATATTTTTTAAAATTATATTTTTACCTAACTGTACAATACTCCTTGATTTTATTATTACCATTATATTTTTTGTAGATTAAACGGTAAAATATTGGTTAAACTTATAAATAAAACTTGTTTAACCAGTTGATTAAGATTTTTTTTGTTTAAATAAATTCAGAAGGGTCGACTCCTATCTTCTATCTAATTTTCGGTGAATTTGATTTTCATCTTTAGTTCTTGATTTCGGTTAGAGTTGAAAGTATTTGTACAAGAGATTTGGACGCATATTAAGATAGTTAATTGAAGTATTAATGGTTATTAAATACGTATTTTTGTTATGTGTATTTATAAAAATAATAAGATACATGTTCAGTATTTGACACAATTTACTGAATTAATCTTGTGATTAAGAAATTGTTTCATGTTTAATTAATTATATTAAGATAAAAAAAAATATCTTTGGATTGGATGACTGACCTGGTGTCCAAAAATTTGGTTCTATAAGTTGATGTCTCTTTAACCACGTAATTGATAATTGTGGTGGATTTCGATGATATGCGCCAATGTCTTTAACAAGATTACAGATTTTGTGAGTATCGATGAGTCCAACCTAAATACCCTCTAGTTATAACAACCCATGCTAATATTAATTCATCAATTATTACCATTTCTAGACCTTCTTTAACACTAAAAGAAAATAATTATCATCCAGCTTATAGATAAGATGATCCTACAGTTAATTATGCAACCAATATTGTTGTTGCTGTTTATATTCCTTACCTTCCTGGTAATTTATATGAATGAAAATATATTATATTTGAAGACAAAAAAACACTAAATCAAATCAGGCAGTATTTAACTTTTATTTGTTTTGAGTGACTTTTATTAAACAAAGTTGAGTCGTGAATATCTTTAATTACGCATGTAATATGAGTTTAAAGTTGAGTTCCTTACAAGAAAGCTGATGGTAAACCTTACTCATGGAAGCAGCAACATTCTTGCTGGTAATTCTTAGATCAGCGTATTACTCACACTTCTCTGAACTTTTAGTGTGTTTGAATCTTATTTAAAGTTTTTGCCAGACAATGCAATAGCAATAAAGAGATCCTCATGGAATATGGGAATCATTTATACTTATTGTGGTTAATAAGAACAGGTAGTGTTAATTAAACCTGTTCATATTTCATTTAACACTAGGCAGTTGTTTTCCGTCTAGAAATGCTTTGAGTAGCACTAGTGATCTTTGAGGTTGAGTAAAGGGAGCTTCATGAGATGCTCCTCTTATGGTGGCATATGATAACATGTCCCCATATGTTTGTGTCCATCCTGCTACCTGAAATATGATACCAAATCAAGGTTAAGTTAATGGCAATGCATAGAGGAATTCAATTTGTAAAGATCTATTGCCTTCCAAGTATTAGTATTAACCTGTTTTTCCTCAAACCAGGCTCTATAGGCCACTGTTGTCTCAAGTCCAATTTCCTTGGCTAATCCGTTCACTAGATATCTCGAACTTATTAATGGAATCACTGAGTCTTGATCACCACTGCAGAGACAAATGACTTTGATTGGTTCATAAATGCTATGTGGAGTTAGCTAAATGTCAGTGATTAAACAAATTCAATTACCTGTATACCAGGACCCTGATGCCAGACTTAACAAGTGACCCTAGGATAGGAATTGTTGGTATTTCTAGATTACTATAGTCATAATGCAGAACTCTGTGACACAACGAAGATATTATTAGCAGAATATCCAATCTCAGAAAAAAGGTGACCAATTGTGCTTGAGATTGCAGAACAAGGAAATTAGATAAAAATTGGTGGCCAAAGCACCCTAAAATAGGATGGACATGCATATTAGTTTTATATCTTTTGTTCAAATCAACCTTCTTGTGTTGTCTAATGCTCACCTAAAGTTTTACCATTATTTATGAAGATCTGAAGAATAGGAGTGTTAACTTTTTGGTCTTTCAGATATTGTCCTTGTATGATTTTGGTCTGAATTGTGTCAATTGAGTAAATGTGTAATTTTAATCTATCAAATTTTGTTTACATTAAGTCACTCAAATATCCTAATTATGTGATTTTAGTCTACATACACTCATGAATCAATGTAATGTCAATAGATTTCAACTGAGAGGGATTAAAATCTCATAATTGCACACTCAAATGACTCAATCAAAGTTTGGAAAACTAAAGTTGTACATTTTTTAAATCTAGGGAGCCTAATTAGCATGAATAAAACATGCGGGTCTAGAATCTCACAACTACAAACCTGAAAGACAAAAAATGTCATTAATTTTAGTTGTTACTAGTTCAGGTGTAAATATCATCTCACATAAGAACTACTAGTTTTCCACTTTTTTTTGAGCTTAAATATTTGCATCTCTAAAGCACTCAAGGGATGTGTCATCTCTGAATCAACAGAACTTACGAACTGCAAGTTGACCATTTGGTGACTCCTACAAGTTTAGCATGTAGAGCTTCTTGGACTTCTTTCCTGTTCAAGTATGTGATCGTTTTATCACCAACACAAACATCTATCTTTTGTGTCTCTTGCTGAACCAAAGACGAAAGCAATTAAATCAAGAGAATAACACCTCTGAGGAAAAATAAAATAAAAGAACTTATAAGATGGCCATGCAGAAAGTAGAAGAAGCTCACCAGTTGATGCAGCACATAAGCCTGTTGATTTACTGATGACAAACAAACATCGAGAGTGACATCATATTCATCTACATAGTCGCTAACCTCAGCATACAATTGCTTGCTTGCTTTTTCACAAACCCCTCCAAGATTCCCATTTTGACGTTGTCTCCTAATTGAGGAATAGTTGCAGACTCTAGTTAGGATTTCGAATGTTGAATCTGATATCAGTCCGTGAGACCAAAAATACTCAGATCTGGCGTTGAAATCAGTATTGAACTCCAGAAGAGGATTCCCTATCTGCATGTATTGACATATATATGAACCACATGTAAGTTTCAAATAAACCAAATCATTTTTTATAATAAAGTTATTCAAATGTTCCCTTCTGTACTCACTGCTATCCCCTTGAGATTGAAGTGGGTCTTGGTTTGAACAATAAGTTGTGCAAGTTGTGGAACATAGTGACCTGAAAACAAGTGTGAACTGTGAAGGGTGCATGATTTTAGTACAGTTTCAAAGCGGATATGTTCATTTATATCTGATTCTAACCTCCATAGCTCTCCCCAGTAATGAAGAAGTCGTTATTTGAGTACTCAGGAAATTTAGTGAACCAACGCTGTAGGAACACAAGATTATCCCTGGCTGCATAACAACAAGACTATTATTGTCAGCTTCCTGAGAAATGTCATGGAGACAAGAAGTGATAAAACCTAGAGCATTTACCAAACTATTATTCTTATGTTACTTGTTAAATGCCTTTGTGGACAAAATAAAGTGAAAAAGAACCTGTAATTTCATCTGTCACTAATATATAGAACGATTTATTGCTAGAGTAAGAGAATCCAACGCCAGCTGGTGACTCCAGGTATAGCACATTTGCCTCTGTGGTAAGGATGAAATAAGTAATTAATTTTGGTTTCTTCATTAAGAGCATACTGGATATTGGTTAAACGATGTTGGGTTGAAGGTTCACCTTTGTTCCAACTGTAATCATTTTTCTCAAGAACATTGTTGTCACTCGGTCTGAAAGGGCCATGCTCAGCAAAAGCTCCAACTCCAATCGATGAACAACCGGGCCCTTCAAAAATAAAAACCAAGAAAACATCTTAATTACTTTGATCAGTTTCAAAGCTTTAAGCCAGATTTTAAAGAAATAAAATAAACAAAATCATGCATGTTATGCATAACAATATGTGTACCTCCATTCAACCACAGAACTAATGGCTTGGAAGCAGGGTCTTCTTCTGCTTCAACAAAGTAGTAAAACAATGCTCTCTGGTGCTGATCATCCACAGTAATGTGGCCAGAATATTGCTGAAATTTGACCTGAGGTTGCCCCGGCAAATTGCTTATTTGATCAGATTCAGGAAGTGAACTCACTCCCACAAGTGTTTGTGCAAGAACAATAATTATTGTTGCAATCATAGTAAATGACTGAGGTAGCATGATCACACGGGTGAAAAGTCTTCTTATTTTGAGGATTGGTGTACCTGTTCATTGATTTCTGGGTTATGCTGTTTTCTTTGACTCGTTTTAAATTGTTCTGGTCCCTTCAATACGTCTTACAGTGATACATTTAGTCACCAAACTTTCAGTTAATAAATTTAATTAACATCATGTCGTGTTTCTTCTCATTTCTTTTTATGATATAACAAATATTAAAAAATGTTCTGCAGAAGAATAGTGATCTAATTGGACCACATTTCACAGTCTTCAATTGGAATATTTTAATAAAAGCAGGAGACAAATCCACCTTAGAATATTCATTTCATCTGGTCCGGTATAGAGAAAGAGGGAGAGAATCATACACAAATAATGATCTCAAATCAGTGTATAACAAATGCTTATTAAAAATATTAACTTCTTGAATAAATCTGGTAGTTACAAAAATTCGTCCATTTAAAAGAATTTTGCATTTTTTATAGTTATTTTAGTTCATAAAATAACAAAATTCCGATTTAATTCATAAAAAAGACGTCTTGCTATTAAGTTTATACTATTTTATTATTAAATTGTAGTATTTAAGAACTAATGTAACACTAAAATTACATATTTTGAGAAAGAATTTCAAAATAAAGTATACAATTTAGGATCGCTTGTGATAAGGTTCGAATCCGATTTTGTTTTGATCACAATAGTGTCTGTCACCTTCTGCTAATGGATCATAACGATATGATTCTAAGATGAAGATGATGTCAAAAAATTCCAAGAGAAAGGAAACCAAAAATTCAAAAAGGAGTTGTGTCTTACTTGACTTCATAATAACGTCACGGAGAGGTTGCATCCAAAATTAACAATTAATTCAGTTCAATATTACACAATTTTTTTAATATAATTTTTATCTCAACTAATTAAAAATTATCTAGACATAATTTTTTTAAATAGTTTGGTTTAAATAATAATTTATAATTGAATGGTGATATAAACTCAATATGTATGATTAATTAAATTTTAATAATGTATTTTGCTATAACAAAGTCGTAATTTATTATCTCACATTAGAGAAAGGGGTTTTAGTTTTACATCATTAAAATTCAAAATTTAAATCAATCTAAAAAAAGAGTAAATTTTTGAATGAGGCGTGAATGGCGTGTAACAGGAAAAGATTGGCAATCATGATTATGATTGGCATGTGGAAGAACCACTAATTATGATTATGGAAATAAAATAATAAAGGAGAGAAAAAGAATGGCACTACATCAAATGAAGCACATACAATAGAACAAGCACATCATCATACAGAGAAATTCAATGAACGAGATAAAGAACTGAGAAACAGGATGGATCATAGAAGAAATGTCATGAAAAATGGATTTTATTTATGGGAAAGAAGGAGGCTGAGGAAGAGATGATGAGAAGGAGGGGTTATCTTTTCTTAGTTCCTTGACAACAGCAGCAAGTGCTTCAGGATTGACTCCAAGATCACAAAGTGCAATCAGAACAGAAAGAGTGTGACGGTCTAGACCCGTATCAAGTATATTGGACATATGGAAAGCCAGGTCTAGAGATTCTCGTGCAGCTCGTGCAGCCTCCGGATCCATCTTTTAAGCTGATAAATGGGCAGAGAATGTTCAATTCATTAGTATCACAAAAATTAAAATTCCTGAAACAAAAAAAGGAACAAAATGGAATTAAAAATCGTAACTCCAGGATCTATATCAAAAACTGAAACAAAAGAGAGGAACAGTTCCGCGACTGAAATCAAAAAATAATTAAAACAATTAAAATAGAAAAGTGGAGCACGCGACAGCACAATCAGAAAATTGAAGATTACAGAGAGGGGAGGTGCAGAACCACGGCAGCAGAAGAATAGAGAGGGACAGCGGCGAGCACGACGGCGACTGCTTTGGCAAGCGGTGCGCGCGATCTTGAACAACGGCGCAACAGTGCCAAATGCGAGCAGGGAGAACAGAAGCGGCGCCACTGACGGCGAGGAGAACGACAGGCGCGCGCGGCGGAGACACAAACGGCGCGATTTCAGTGAATGAAGTTCGATTTGGGGCTTTTTCTTAGGGTTAAGTGAACGCGATTTCGGAGCGACGCGATTTACCCGCAGATGAAATACGTTTGGGCCTCATCCTTGGACCATCAAATAAAAGATTGGGTGTTTCTTCTTTCACCCCCCTCAAACTTCTTCATGCATCCTGTCAAATACGGAAAATGTTTAAAATATATCTTCTAATCTGCTCTTATTCCAGAAAGTTCTTTCTAAATGTTTTTTCAGAAAATTTATTGCAAAAACAGATTCCAGAAAGTACTATTCACGTTCCAAAAGAAATTTATGAATTTTTTTTTGAAAATTCCAAAAAAACGTTTTCCGGAATACAATTATAAAAATTCCGAAATAGGTGTCTGGAAGATTTCAGAAAATTAATCCAAAAGTCATTTAAAAAGGGGTAAAATCGTCTTTTAAGATATTAATGGATGCTGAGAAAATGACGGGGTGCTGGAAGAAATAACTTTATATGTTATTTTTTTAAAATTGGGCCGACTAACGGATCCGGCTACGGTCCATGCATGTGCTGTCTGAAATATGAATGAATCCCGAAAATCAACAGAAAAAATTCATATGAGAAAACTAATGGTTCTTTGGTATAATAAGGTCAAAATAACAATGTTTTTGTAACCTTTGAAATTGGATTAGTTATTAAACTGGATAAATATTAAACTGCGATTGAACTTGTTTAATAAATATATTATATTAAATAAATAATACCATAATTTTATATAGTAAAAAAAATTGTATTTGATTTATCATATTCAAAATAAAACATATCATAATAATTATACTAATTAATATATTGACATTATATCCATTAATAATAGAAAAATTGGATAATAAACCGAAAAATTAATATAATATCAAATTATAAGAAAATAAACAAATTGATTTAAAAGACAAAATTATATTTCATAAAAAAATATAAAATAGTGTTGGAGATTTCACATCGAGTAGAGATTAGGATATTGTATATAACTGGGTACAAACCTCACCCCATAAGCCAGTTTAATGAGGTTGAGTTAGGCTTAAAGCCCACATTCTTAACAATAAGATCTCCAACAAATAGTTCATAACAACTTTTAATTTGTTTATGTTACAATTTTATATCAAACATTAAAAATTAAAATATTTTTTCTTTTAGTCACTGGCTCAATCATTGGTTTTCATCTAGAGTAAAAATTTCCAGTTTTGTACAATGAGATTGGTTATTAGTTGTTTAATTGGAAATAAACAGGGAATACAAAATAAAATTTATTATTATTCTTCAATTATTATTTTTGTTAATGGTTTTTTTCTTAAAATATTATTTATTATTTATTATTTAAATTTTAAAATTGGAATCTTATCTAACTACATTAATCTAATACTATATTTGTCATTTATTTCTTTTTTTTACTATAAAAACTTGTAATTTTATAAAAATATACTCTTTGTATTTTTAGTGTTTTTAACTTTCTACGCATTAGGTTTATTTTAGAGAATAAATGTTACAAATTTATCATTATAATGTAATTTTAAGGAGTTATCCAAATAATAAAGTTTTAAAAAATTTACGTAGAAAGTAAGTTGTGTATGCATGACATGACTTTATATGAATAAGTTATACTAGCATGACACAACTTTTGCATGTGTCATTAAGTGTTCATCCTGTCCCTTCAAAGTTATTGTGTTGTTGAAAATTTTCCCATGTATAAGGAGGTCATCTATTCACTTGAGGTTATACATTTGTGCTTATTTTATTATGTACAAGGGACATAGAGGAAATGAGAACAAAAATCATAAAAATAGATTAATAATATGAAACTAAATATTATGATTGTATAAAGTTTCCATTACATTTTTAGCTAGATAAATATAAATTATATTTAGAGTGACTAGTCGGAATAAATGAGACTCATGAAACTCATACAAGATTGTTTCATCTTACCCAATTGTCATTTAAATCTCCAAGTATTACCTTCAACTGCAAATTATTTAAACTTGATAAGACCTATTACTAGTTCTCCTTTTCCTAATTTATAGTTTAAATAATTTTTTTACAGTTTTTAACTTTATGTAATAAAATTTTTCTTTAAATACTCAAGTTCAAAATATATCATAAAATAATAAAGCTCATTAATCCTTATAAAAGATGAACTAATGAAATGGTCCACATGTTTAACAAAAGTTATTCGAATTTGGGAGTTTGTGTACCTACTCATTATTAAGATACTTTGGGATCTCAATTTATCAAGTATCAACCAAAGTTTGTTGATACACTTATCTTCAATAATATATTGTAATATCTTATAAGTATCATTATATGTAATATAATGTTAAATCCAAGTTCAACAAACCCTTTGTTTGGTTTTGATTGTGTACTTGAACAAATAAGTGTAATACATAATTTTATGTATATCAGATCATGTTAGACGCAAAGTATCCATTCTAGTCCAATAAATGTAAGTTGTGTGGTTGAACAAATGAAAACAATTATTATACTATGCTTTATCGAATAAGACACAAAGTGTTTGTGCACATGACATAGTTTGATAAGCTTTTGTTTGAACATACAAATAAGTATATTTCGTTTGATAGATACAAGCCTGAAACATTTTATAGTACATGTAAAACTTTAATAAATGTTTATTTTATGCTTGTAATGATGATAAACTTCATCATTTTTCAGGAAGAACGTGTTGAAAGCTGCTTCATGCAAACAACTTTTCTGGAAAAAGGGGAATATTAGTGTTGTGGAGTCCATTTGTGTTAGGCCTTGCACTTTGCTCAAAAGATGTAGACAAACAATCTATCTTGACTTGTGAAGTTCTGTCATGCTCTAGAGGTGTTTCCAATGAAACTACACACCATTTAATGTTATCTCAAAAGCATTTAATGTGTCTCAGAGCTTTAAAGCATGTTTAGGGGCAAGAAGAAGCAATAGCAAATTAAGGCCCTCACAATGATTACAAAAGATACCTAATGACTATTTTCTCCCTATAATTTATATATAAAAAATCTTTTTGAAGAAGGAAGATTGACGAAAGTCTTGCAACAAAAACGGGCTCGAGTTTTCAAGCTATCTTTAGCCTTTCTAGTTGTAAGGGAGAACATTATTCGTGTGCAAAAGCAACCTAAAAGAGTGAACATACATACATACACACACACACACACACACACATATATATATATATTGTATTTATCATAAGATATAACCTTTCTTTTAGTGAGTAATACAATGATCTTTTATATCAACTTTTTTCGTAAACCTCAGTGAGTTAATTAGGAGTGAATGAGTTCCAAATAGTACTCAGGATTTTAGTCAAAAGTGATTGCATTCCAAGTAATACTCAATGAGTTAACTAGGAGCGGCTAAGTTTCAAATAATACTGAAAGTTTTAGCTAAGAGTGATTGTGTTATAAGCAATACTCAGTGGGTTAGACAAGAGTGATTGAATTCTAAATAATACTTTGGATTTTAGCCAATAATGACAACAATCTGAATAATACTCGAGGTTTTTAACTAAAAGTGACTATTGTCCAAATAATAATTGTGTTTTTAGTTGGAAGTGACTATTATCCAAATAGTACTTGAGTTTTTATCTAAAAGTGATTGTGTTTCATACCATACTCATTTGTATCTTTGTAAAATTAGTCTACTTAGTGAAACTCAATTAGTTGATTCAGAATTTGACGTAATTTATTATTTATAGATAAACTAATATAAAAACATGTAAAGTAAATATTATCTATCTTTATCTAACATTTATATTGCATGCTGTTTATTGTAACTAATCTTATAAAGAGATTTATAAAAACAAGTTTTGAAAAGTGTTTTTAAACAATCTGTTTGTCAAACTCAAAGTTACATTTGTTTCTCATCATACGCAATATCTTAAAAAAAAACTACTTAATAAGGTATGTGTAAAGTATATCATTCACCTCTTTACATTCATCAAACAAAAGTTAGAAAAATATTTCAAAATATCTTAAAATACAATTTGAACATTTTCTTTTTATATTTTGAGATGTTTTCACGTAGAACAATAGATCTATTGATTTTTTTTTGAATGTTTTTTATTTTTTTTATTAATTTTTACTTTATTTTTTATACTTTAAAAGAGAGTAACATTTACCCCGTAATTATACTGGTTGTGATCTTATATTATTGTATCATTTATACTTAATTTATGAGTGGAGCTTCGCACATCACCTACGAACACTCTTTTCCTATAAATCCATAGTTGAACACTCTTTATAATAACTCATTCAAAGACTATTCACATAAAAAAGAGAGTATATTTTGTATTATAAATTACTATTAATTTATATGCCCCCAACATAATAATAACTAAATGTTAAAAAACATATTATATTTAATACAAATGCGATTTTAATGATTGGCCTATTCACTTTAAATGAGGAATCCATAAAAAACAACTGTATGTTTCTCCGAAGCATAACTTTTAAGTTCACTTTTTACAAAGTTTTATTAACTGTTCAGACTTACAAATAATGAAATTCAATAATGCAATCCTGTTTTCTTTTACTTTTTTAGTTACAAAACAGTTTTTTGACGTGAAATATAATCTGACTTTCAAGAGACTTTTTTTGGAGTTAAGTTTTCTTCCCTACAAGTATGATCAATTTTATGCAAAACTAATAAGAATATATATATATATATATATTTAAATTAGACTATGTGAGTGTGATGGTAAATGTATATTTTAAAATCAGTGAGTGTTATTAAATTGATATGATGGGAGATATTTGTAATTTTCCTTTTACAAAAACACGTTTCCATTGTGTTAAGAGATGAACCCTGTTGTTTCTATAGAAGTTTGATTTATCTTTCAAGTCATAATTGTAGTATTTTTTTTATTATTAAATGTTTTTATGTTGAACATGCAAAGCAACAACAATCACATGACATTAAATAAAAAAATTTAAAAAATATAGAAAAATTAAAAAAAATCTATACATTAATAAAAACGATATATATCTTAATTGTAGTGTATTTAATTGGGTTATTTTTTTTTTTCAATAAGACGAGGATGTAATTGTTTCTCAATTTCAATATTATTTCCTGCGATATTTTGCCCAAATCATTCAGCTAAAAATAAAGTTATACATAATAAAAACACATTTTCATATAAAAATATGCTTTCATTCTATATAAAAATATGTTTTATCAATTAAAAATAATATTAAAATATAATATATAAATAAATATAAACTTTGCATTGCAAATCAATTTAATAAAAAAAATAGACTTCAAACATAACAATAGAAACACACACTTTTATTATGTAGAAAATGTTATGTGAGGATTTAGCGTAGTTCCGTAAAATTAAAGAGTGAAAAAAAGGAGGTGAGAATAACAGTTCCTTAAATCATGCATCCCAAACCCAATCTAAAATTCTAAACCAATCCATTTTGGGCTCCTCTTCCTTCAATATCACAACATCACACCAGATTCTTCCTCCATCTCTATATTCTCCTCCTGTACTCCAATACTTTCGAAAATATTAAATTTATGCTCATATTTTATTAACTTTTTTCATAATTACGTACAGATTTCTTGAATTATAGAATCTCAAAATTAATATTTGTGATTTTTTAAATTTTAGATTAATCAAGAATACAATTTTTTTTATTTTTGATTGTGAAATTCGGAATACAAATTTGTGTTTATGTAGTAATTTTCAAAGTATGTGGTGCAGGAGTAAACTGATGAGGTGCAGGAAGAATTTGCTCAACATATCTGTTGAAAAGTCCATGTCTGTTTACCATTTTCTAATCAGAGAGAACATTATCAGTAAAATAAAATAATAATGTTGAAAAAATGAAATATCTACAAGTCTAAAATATTGAACAAATATTTATATTTTTTATTGGAATTTTCATTTCAATGAAATAAATATTTGCCCCTGAATGTGGAATTAGGATTGAGAACTTTGGAATTTAATTTTTCTGTGCTTAGCAGCATCATTCCTGAATCAATAACCTTAGCAAACTCCAATCTATATCTATATATCCAACTGAGGAAGAGAGAGAAATGGGGAGGGGAAAGAGAAAAGAAAAGTTACCTTTAAAAAAAACTATTTATCCAACTTCTTCTAAAATTACTTTTACTATTTTTTTTTTTTAAATGAAGTCACTAAATCTTCTAGAGTTTGCCACAAAGTGTATTATTTAACCTAGTTTTTTTTTTCAAAGCTAATTTCCTGTCCAATTCTGATATTATTTAGCCTAAAGTTGTGTCAGTAAAATTGTCTGGTACATAAGATGTATAGGTTGAACCTAATTGATGAAAGGAAACGATGTTTAAAAATGTTAATGATGATTCAGAAAGAGAAACGAAAGGACCAAAAAGAAACCCGGAGAAAAGTGGAAGTGGAAAATCACAGACAGGTTGGCTATAATCATATTCGATTTGACCCCCTTAAACCTAACTAGTTTTCATTAATATAAGTTTTATGACGATTCTCATCGATCATAATACTATCTTCCCCTCAATCATGTTGTTCCATATGTTAGTGCTTGCTGCGTTATGCAAGAACACTAAACAGTAAAATCATTACGTGTAATCTTTTCCCATTTTCTTATCATCAAATAAAATCTCCTGTGTATATTCAATACTACAGACCTTCATAATTCGAAAATTGGATTCATCAGTGGTAAAAAGGAGGGCTGAAAAACTTCTCTGGCGTATCTGCTAATGATGCATCATCTGTCATAGACGCTGCATTAATGAGAAAACTCCAAGCTAAAACTTTACTTAAGAAAACTGAATTAGGATGATTGAAATGATGAAGCTGTGTTGGTGAATAAAAAGTGTTTAAATATGATTAATAATTAATGAAGAAAGAAGAATGTTGAGAATGTATAATTGTAGCAGTTATGTCCCAATGATGGTATGAGAGGCAAAGGGCCATGGGTTTGACTGAAGAGCAAGGTGCAACAGAGCTAAAAAGTAAAATGTAACACCAAAAAGTGGGAAATTCTAGTTGCTTGCGGAGCAAAGAATTCTTGTATCTAATCATATCGCTTGTACTCATAACGACATTCCCCATCTATGCATTTCATCTTTGCTTCTTTCAACCCAAAGCAGATGCCACTCAATAACATTTCCCAATCCCCATCTTTTAGCTCATCAAACCCCCCCTCTTAGCTAGCACCCAAAATCAACACCTCTTGGTGGGTCTCAAACCCTTAATAAAAACAAACCCAAAAAGATACCAACTCCAACCCTAAATTTTACACCACCAACACTGCATAACTATTTATCTTACATTACCCCTTTCCTTCCTTCTTTTTTGTCCATTTTCAACAACCCTTTATGTACAAACCAAATTAGTGGTCTTTCAAATATCAATGCATGTTTTGAATATTTTAGATAGCAACAATATAATGCAAATCATGTCAGGAACATAATTAACTAGCCCTTGACAAATAACAACTACCAGCATGCAACTTCCCTTTTCTTTTTTTTTCTCTTTAATATTCCATGCATTATGATTTCACTCTTCTATAGAATGTAGGGAGCATATCATGACATTTACCTTTCATTTTCACACACGAAGTTGCAAAACCGCATTCTCTATATATATATATACCTTTTTCTAGCTCCTCCTCTCCACTATTCCTACACACGAAATCACTGATATATTTTTATGTCTCTCTTTATCTGATATCTTCCACGTACACGCACACATAATTAACATCATGGACCTCACATCAGCTTCTAATAGAAGCTTATATAAGGTGATGATGAAAGGGAAGAAACAAATATGAGGTAGTTTATATATTTTTAGGGAAAAATCTACAAACTTTTTTCAATTATTAAATGCCACTGATTTTTTTTTTCAATAGAAAAGGTCGAAGTTTATCAAAATATTTTTAAATTTTGTTGAAATTCAATCGGCTTGTGTTACAATTTTTTAAATAAAAAACCAGGCCTCACTGCATAAGAAATTGAATGTTTTTATTGAAGTCAATTATAGTTCTTTATGTGTCGATTTTGTCAGAAATTTATGTTTCATACTATTCCATTATTTTACATTATCTTTCATATAATTCCTCACAGTGTTTCCAGTATGTATGATGGACCCTCTGCGCAAGAATTAAACACCTTGTGCACGGGTGAATGGTGTAACTTTTCCACCACAAAAATTATGTATTCGTTACTTTTTAGGGAAAGTATTCTTTCTTAAAATAATATTTATAAAATTATTTTAGAAAATTGTTGTAAAGTGATTATATTCTAAAAAGTAAATGACAAAAACATTTAGTTGGTTTTAGATTTTTTTATTGTATAACTTTTAAAATGTGGGCAGGTTTAAGATATTTTATTTAATTATAATTAAAAAAATAAGTTAACATTTATTCATCTATTCCATTAGTATCCTTTTTTTGGTTACATAGTAAGCCACAATCAAAATAATAGGAGTTAGTTTTGTTTTTGACAAGTACAAAAAAATATGTATCAAGAACAAAAATATTTCTTTTTGTCACACAAAAGGAAATTAGCTTATGTGTCACGTCTAATTTTCCTTATTTCTTTTATCTTCCTAATTAATATCTTATACAACATATCAAGTTCCTTCTTATCCAGTAGAATGAATCCAATTAAAATGGTAAAACCCATCAAACTCCTAATAAACAAAACACACACAACTCATGATCAAGATTTAGTGAGAAGTACGGGATACACAATGAAAGTTATATTATCCCTTTTTTCTTTATTTCTTTCTTTTTCGCTCATTTTTTCTTGAAGTTTTGGAATGAACTTAGCTGAGGGAATATTGTATGTTGAGTATGAAATGAGTGATCCTTAAAGCTATAATAATGGATTATGTTGCTAACCATTTAGTGGAGTAATTGTTTTTTCAATTTTTGCATGTCATAAATTCAAGGATCAATAGGAATTATAAAGTTTAACTATAAAAAAGAAAAAAAAAATGAAAATGAAAGAGGAAAATGGAAGGTAGAACACGAAGAATACAGTAAAAAAGGAGAAGATGAAGAAGAATCCAGGGAAAAGAAAAAAGAAAAAGAAAAAAGAAAATAAAATAATGAAGATTGAAGGCAAGAAAAACACAATGTGTGAATTTAAAAATTTAGAAAATTCTTAATATAGTCTACTGATATATAAAATAGATATACCACATCAATTTATAAAAAATGATAAAGTTTCTATATTGGTTGACAATTGATGTAAAAAGTCTTTCATATAACATTGATTTCGTAGGTCTAACACTTAATTCCGTAAAAAAAAAGTACTTCCTCTATCTGTTCCACATGTAAAAATTGATATAACATATATCTCTCACACTTACTTAAATATAACAAAAATATTAAAAAAAATGGCTAAATAAAAAATAATTTTATAAGTTAAAATAATTAGTTAGTATTTGATTAAATTAAAAATTATTTTATAAATTAAAAAATTATTAATATTTAATTTTTATTATTAATAAAAATTATAAAATTATTTATAAATTGGTATCTAATAGTTAACTAACTACTTTATTATTTTATATTCTAAATTAGTCTTTATTAATTTTTTAGAGACTAATTTAAAATTTAAAATATTACTAATTAAAACATAGGTAGCTAATTTAGATAACAATTTAAAAATTATTTTGTAAATTTTTATTAATAATAGAAATCCCTTTAGATATTAATAGTTTTTAGTCTCTAATTAGTATTTAATTTAATTAATATAATAGTTAATTATTTTTAGTTTCTAAATTTGGTTATTATTTATCAACAAAAAATAATAAATAAATATGAATCACTTAAAACCCAACCCTTATAAAAAATAAGAAAATAGGACCTTACTCCACATTCTATTCCAAACTCTCAATAAAAACTACCAACAAATCCTTACCCTAAAAAATAACCAAAGTGGTTCGCTATCGACAACAATCAGGTACATCATCCCAACAAACTCCAAAATACTATAAATACTTGATAAGTGAAATGTGCGAAGTTACACTTATCAAAGTGTAGAAAAAAAAGAAGAGTATGGTGGAGTGACGAGGGGAAACAAAAAAGAGCAATGTCGTGAAAGTGAAGAAGAGGTGAAGATGTGCACTATGTTAGTGTTCTAAATTAAAATATACAACATCAGTCATTATTAAAATCACGCACTGTGTATCATAACTATGTACTATTTATACTAATTAATTGCAAAAATGTTACCACATCTCTTTAAACTGTATTTTAGCTATAATCAATATATTATGATTTTTCTTACTTTTACATTAGTGTATATATACTCAATTTCTTATAGGAAAATAATATTTTTTTTACAGAAAAAGGATGATACACTAGCACAACAAAGACGTTTTTATGTGTATTATTTAAGATTTTTTACATCCGTTAATAGTCCGACTGGATGTGGGTGAAGTGAATTTATGTTTGACCTAATGCTCGATGTAAAACGTTGAACAATAATGTACCTGACATAAATCTCTAATAGAAAAAGAGGTAAAAAAAAGTTCCAAAATTTATGTCATACCATACATTGGCTAACAAAAAAATTGGATTTTTTTTAAAATTTGATTGGTTTTAGCTGCAAACCAAAACTTGAAATACAAAAATTTTCTAATAAGCATTACATAAAGTTCTTTACAAAATCATCTAATCTAACCTAAAAAATTTCTAAACAAGAAAATAAAATTATACTATTTTTGTCGGAGAAGGAAAGTTGTCCATTATTCTCTCAACTTTTGGATGTCATCATGGGACAACGAAGATTAATCATGGAAGACTTGAAACATTTCATGCACATGATTATTTATTGATCATAAATGTAAAATACAAATCATCCTATATTGAAATGTGTTACCTTTGTCCAAGTGTCAATGATACCGTCCCAAACAATTACATTTATTAAAATAAAAGGAACGAAAAAATAGGATAAATCCTTTGTGTCTAATGAACACATATGATTTTGTTTATACACGGAAAAATCATGCAAAAAAATATGGGTACCCATTACGTAGATAAAAATATCTAACCATATTTAGAAATATTTACCATAAATATCTAACACTCCTCATCAAGTTGGTGCATAAATCATATATACCCGGCTTGTTACAAATATAATCAATCCTAGGTCATCGTTAGGATTTAGTAAATTTATCTACTAATTGATCATTTGAATTAACAAACTTTGTATTGATATCTCCTGATATAATATTTTCTCAAATAAAATGACAATCAATCTCAATATGTTTAGTCTTTTCTATGAATCACAATATTTGAGCTCATATGAAGAGCAACCTAATTATCACATATAAGTGTCATTTGATTAACTAAATTATAATTCTTTAAGTAATTCTTTAAGCCAAATAAGCTCACAAGTAGCTGAGGCCATAACTGTATATTCTACTTCGGTGTTAGATCTCGTCATAACACTTTGTTTCTTGTTCTTTCAAGAGATTAAGGTATCACCAATGGAGACACAATATCCAAAAGTGAATCTTCTATGATATAGAGATCCTGCCCAATCAGCATCTGAATAACAAATGTGACCATATAAAAAGTATTTTTCAAGAGAGCCTTTAATGTTTTTTATTAAATAAATATTTGTGTTATTGTTAGATTAACAATTACTTAGTCGATACTAAAAGAGTATGCTTAAAGTTGAATGCTAATAAAGTTAGCAAAATCCACTCTAATACGAAACAAAATGTTATTTTAAAAAAAAACTAAAAAATATTAATTTAATTTTAATTTAATAAATAAATATTTGTGTTAATGTCATATTAGCATTCTCTTAAATAATATTGATAAAGTTTGGTTAATATTGAACACTGCACGTTTAGTCAACTCTAAAACTAAAAAGCATGAATATTAACTTGATTAATGTTAAATCACTTTAATTAAGAAATAAATTTAGAAATCAATAATAAATTACTTTCAACTTAATCGATTAAAAAGTCCACACTAATAAATTAATATTCTAAAGCTGTTAATAAACTTAAATTACTATTAACAGTTTTAGAATCACACATATGTTTCATACAGATATCATGCTATTATATGTTTCATACAGATATCATGCTATTGAGTAATTAGCGTCAATTTTTGTTTGTTAGTGTCGGATTTTAGGTGATCTTCAATATTTTTTTTAGTGTATATTTAAATTTAAATTTCATTTTAATTAGTTTTAAATTTTATGATGATTTTTCATATGTTCAACAGGTATTGTCACTGTTTATTTAATTTCAATTGCAATTATTTATTAGTTTGTTTAAATTTTGTAAACATCAAAGTATATTAAAAAAATCTCATTTCAGTATAATTAATTAATCCTTGATTTTATATATTAAATTTTTTTTAATCATAAATAAACTGTGTTTAAAAAACTGAGTACTACTACTACTATTACCAAAAAAATGGCTGAAATTTATTTTCTTCATCAGCATGTTATTCTATACTTAAGTGTAGGGATTAATTATAAAATGGTAAAGTTGAAATTTAAGTTAAATAAAAATAAAAATTCATATGGTTATTTATAAGGGAATGATCGATGGTATATCTTTCAACTAATTCTCTCAATATTTTACAAAATAAGTATTAGATAAAAAAAATACATTGAAAACATTAAAAACAAGAATTAATATTTATATATTGAGTAAGCGAAAAAAAATTATAAAAAAAATGTAACGAGATATAGAAAAAAGATTGAAAATAGGTGAAGCAGAGGGTTGAGTGTTTATGTTTTTGTTTTATATAGGTTGATATTTGCAATTTTGTTGGTGTAAATAGATGGTTTTAGGTGAGTTTGTCGGTTGAATTTTGGTTGAGTTAAGATATAAATATGATGAAAAAAAGTGTTGCATGACTTTCATGTTGTGATCTTACATCTAAAAGAAAAGTGATGGAGGAAGAACATAATGATGTTGAGTGAGAAAGTAGTCACTACATGTATTCTGAAATTCACCCCACACCTCTTTAATTCCTGTCCCCACACACAAGCTCCTCCCCTTTCTTCTTCTTCTTTTCAATTATCAGCTCAACTTATTTTTTAAATATATATTTATTCTTCTTCTTCCTCACTAGTAAAACGAATCAAATCGGAAATTGTGTAATGAATTTATAATTCAAGTGATATATCTCTATAAGAAAATGTGTGATTCATTCACGGAAATTATACGGGACGCTATTACAGTCACTCAAGTTTAGGGTGGTAAACTGACTCATATGATCCATTTACGTGTTATTTTTCCCTCGGTTATCAAAATATACGGGTTGAAAAATAGTAACTTGTTCCATTATAGTATTATAGTGTAGATTGGAGTTTGGAGTTGTTTGTGACTTTTAATTTTTTTTTTCAGATTTATTTATTTGACTATATATAGTTTTGGATAATATAAATACAACAAACAACAATAAAATAAAAGTAAATTTTAATATTATAATGAAAGAAGGTTTAATACCCAACAAATTAAAGTAAATATCAACAATACTTCAATTAATCAAATGATGTATAAAAAAATTAATGCAAATAAAATATTAAATAAAACGTTGACCATCACCAATTTTTATTATAAAAACATGAGATCACTTTTTAAAAATTTCAAAAATACAAAAATGGCAGACTGGAGCTAATATTGCCCCACCTAAATGATGATGGACCGACAGACTAGTCCCGTTTTGTCATCCCTAGTTAAGTCGATCTAAAATAGAAAGTAAATAAAATTGACACTAGAATATATTAAAAAATAAAATAAATATATTAATTACGATGAGTCTAAAATTTTCTGGATACCAATTTTGAAACGCGAATTACATAATATTTTTATTCTGTCAATTTGACCGATGTAAAGAAAAAAATTAAAAACTGTAATATAAAATAAATTAGGAAAATTTTTGTGTGGGCTTAGTTGATGCTAAGTGATCTAAGAAAATTAAAAAGACAGTAAAGTTTTCCATTTCCCCCCTTTTATTTTTGTGAGCAAGATAGGTTTCTCCCTTTTTTTTTCCTCAAAGTTGAAGCAAACCAATCACACAAAGCCTTTAGAAATAAAATATTTACTATTTTCTTTAACAAATCAAGATTATCCAGAGCATTAGCCTTGTAATCATTGTTCCCAAATCTTAAATTGTTGAAAATATTTGAAGTCTTATTTTTATATCAGATCCGAGTAGGGTTTGAAAATTGTGAAGCTCGAGGTGGCGGACGACATTGGTTGCAAAAATACCATGGTGGCTAGGGTGGAGAGACTCTTATGATTTTCGAGAAGGTTAGATTTGGTGAGCTGGCTTTGTAGTCACTTTTCTTCAACATTCTTACTTTGAAAGTTTCGTAAAAAAAAGGTTCCTGTTGTTGAACCAAGTGGTGTTCAAGCTTTGAAGAATCCAAACTCTTTGAATGATGTTGAAGCCTTGGCTATGCTTGGTGTTGCTGTGTAGGTTTAGTATAGTTCTGGGGTAGTTTGAGTGTTGTAATCCACCCTTTGATTAAATCTAAAGCATAGGCACTCTCAATCTTTGTGAAATTAAAATGTTTTCAAACTAAGTTAAAACAACCGATTGTTTTGTCGAAACAACCGATTGTTTATACTTAGGTGTTTTGAGAAAAAGATTGAAAAATGTTTTTCAAATGGTTGAACTGTTAAGAACCAAAACAACCGATTGATTCGAGGAAACAACTGATTGTTTGTTTTGGGACCATAACAGAAAAACTGTTTTATCTTTGACTGAGCTTTAAATGATTTAACTGCTTACGCTCCAGTCATTAAATGCTTTGACCAATCTTTTAATGCAATTTAAGAGTTTGTTAAGATTTGATAACAAACTACATCTTTGAATATATTCAGAATAACAGATTTGAGTAACAATCTTTGAAAAGTTTTTGCTAAGAGTTTTTGAGTTTTTCAAAGAGCTGAGATTGCTAAGAGTTTGTGATTGATCAAAGTTTGTGGAATAGGATTCTGCTTGTATTGATTTCAGATTATCTTTTGTAACAAGTGTAATCCTTGTACTCTGTGAAACAAGTTTAGTTTCTGTGTTTGCTAAGATTGGTTGTGTGTTCTTGAGGGGATCAAGATCAACAATCTTAGTGTTGGTGTGTTGGCCAAGGAGAGTGTGTGTCTTGAGGTGTTCAAGGTCATTCTCTTGGTTGTTGTGTAAGTGATCAAGTTGTGATTGCTTAGTGGATTTCCTCAGGGTTTATGAGAAGACTGGATGTAGCTCTGGGTTTGGAGTGAACCAGTATAAACATCTGTATACATTTTCTCTATCCCTAACTCTTTAAAATTCAGTTTTGTTATTTGATAACTGGTATAAACAATCGATTGTTTCGGTAAAACAACCGATTGTTTTTCCAGTATTGTGCCTTTGCTTTATGTTTTGAAAAACTGATTTCTTAATCAAGGTTTTCTTGAAGTATTTTCATTCTAGGCTTAAAATTTTACGAAAATCCCTCTTAAACAATTCACTCACCCTCTCGTTTAAGGCCATATATTCTAACACTTGTGTTTTTCAATCACAAGACTATATGTGAACTTCTTTCTGTAATATTTTTGGTTTTTTATTTGTTTAGAGTTGTGTGCACATCTCTTATCTCTGCACATACTCCTCCATCTAGTTTGTAGTTTAATTTAGGTTGTTTTCTAATGAATTGCTTATGCTTCAATTGGAAGGGATAACAAAGTCGTTATTGTGTATTATTGCAAATGCGATCAGGGGGTTCGTTGGACCAGTTATTTCGAGAATTCAACTAATTGATTTAAATGCAGAACACTGTAAAGCAACTTATATAATAGATATTAGAGTGAGAGAGTGGATAATGCACATGAGATTTATATTGGTTCACTCCTAACCAAGAGTTACATTCAGACTTCAACACATCTTTGAGAATTCACTAAAAACAATCACATAAGATTATACAAGAACAACCAAGAGTGTTGATCTTGAACCATACAAGAACACACGACACTCTTAACCACACACAAAATTCAGAAACCTTATATGAATCTATTTACAGCATAATACAGTGAAAAGAATAAAGTTCGAATACACATGAGTTTATTACAAATGAAGCACAACAAATTTGTAAACCCAGAAACCTTCTTCACATCACAACAATGATCGAAGATTAAATTTAATCTCCAAGAATGATTTAAAACTTTCAGCTTTTTTCTCTTTGAAAAGTGTTGTGTTAAATGGTCAGAAGACAACTTTATATAAGGTAAAAACGATTCTTAAAACAGTTTGATCATTTAATGAAATCAGTTGTATCAATTAAAAAACAATTTGATTAACATAATTTTGTTAAAAACATTTAATTGATTTATGAAAATAACAAACTATTTTCTTTAACAAAAGAAATCACCAGATAAAAAACCAGTTCATTTATTGAAATAACTGGTTGATTTCACTTAACTGAAAAGATAAAATAAAAAAACAAATCATTTTTAAATCCTTTAAAAACCTTAACTATTTTCAACCGGTTGGTACGATAAATCAATATGTTAAAATACCTTCTATAGTCAGCAGACTTGAATAGAAGTAACTTTAACTGATTAATATAAGAATCAACTAATTAAAATTAACACAAATTTTGGAAAACGAAACATTTCAAGGAGATTACTAATCAAGTTACTTGGATCATAATGAAATTCAAATTTACATAACAAAATTTACCTAACCAAACACACACAGTAACAGGTTTTCAAGACATATTTGGATTCATCAAAGCTTCTTGTTCAACACATTGGACACTGATCTCCACATGTTTCCTGTCTTAGGTGCTCTTTAGGTTCCCTTTTCTGTTAGCACCTAAAGTTTTATATAATCACAAAACAAAGTTCAATAATATTTGGTTGAAAACCAATAAATTAGAGATAAGCATAGCAAGAGGTGTAATGCATTGTACAATGATTTCCACATGCTTCATCCCTGAGGTGCTCTTTACGTTCCCTTTTGTGAGGACCTAAAATTTTATAACTAGACAACACATTCCAATTACAATAAATGAATTAAAAGCAATTAATGTTTTCAAACTAAGTTCAAAACCACTTTATGAATTGAAATGCATGTGCACCATTTCAATTTCAATGCTAGGAGAGCTTTGTGCCTAAGTACATAGGAACATATTACCATGTATTTAATAACCGATTAGTTGACTTAACTTCTAAGTCCAACTTATGTGTTTTTCATGCAACTTGAAAGAGCGTGTTCTAATTTTGGTTGATAATTTCATGTGGAACATGTGGAATAATGGATCAAGATTGGATATATGACATGTTTGATCCTTCAAGGGGACTCATGCAATGGTTCGTCAGTGGAGTTCATGATTTGTTTTAAAGGTAATGGAGCAAGCTTTTTATAAACAAGATGATGGGATAAGGTGTCCTTGCGTCAAATGTGATTGTGGGAAAATCCTTAAACTTTCTTATGTGAGGGCTCATTTGCTAGAATATGGTTTTAAATCCAACTACAGAATATGAGTTGAAGACAATGAAGAGTGGTCAAATGAGGATAACTTATGTGATACATCTAGCAACTATGCTAACATAAATTGTGTTTATCAGTTTAGTTCAAAACCAAATGGTGTATGATGCATACATGCAGGTAGCTAATATTTTGGAATAGACCATGTGTTATCATGCAATTTGTGTCTAATGGGAGGGTCATCATCCAAGGTTCATCATCCGACCTGTTGGTAAATGGTAAACTTAATATGTTATTCATATTTTATTTCATTGTCTACACTTGATGCTTAACAATTTGGCTTGCATGTTTTGTACACCCAACCATCATGTTATTAATGTTATTGGGCACTCAATTAGGTCTCATTTTAGGTGGTCATACCATCATTATAAACTATGACTAAGGAGGCTTAACTTAAATGGTGAACTGAATTTAAGGTATCTTTAATCATTAATTAGAATGAATTACAAATGAACTAGTTTTCAATATTATCAAAGTAACTTATCTTTTTTTCATTTTTACATACTAGAGTTACTCGAGCCCCTCAGAATGAATGAAAAATAAGAAAGGTCTATGAGTCAAAAGTAAGAAAGTAACTTTGTGACATGTTGAGTAAAGTTAGAACAAAGGGCTTCATACCTAGTTGGATAGGAGCATGAGGTGAACTTTTGAACTATTCAGACACCCAAAAGTTCAAAGAAAAATCATCCCAAAAAAATGAATTGGTCTTCAACTCAAGATGGAACATTGCACTCAGTAGACAACAAATCTCATTTGGACATTACATTAGGCCTGATATGTATTACTAATGACTATGTACAATTTGTTACATGTAATTCAACTTAGTTGTGTGAAATATATTGTGTAATTTTAAAACCTTTGTCAGGGATGTAAATATGGTTGAACCTAATTAATTATTTATGGCTACTCGCACCAAAAGAAGGGTGGTTGGGTAGATAATCATATTATATAAGTTGTTGCTTTAAACTTTCTTACTTTATTTATATTTTTAACATAATTTCACAACATTTGTAACTTCCAATAATCATCTAGGAAACCTACCATCAACGGTTAAGGGTCATACTATCAGATAGTTTAAATGATCAACTTCTGATGTTTACCAAATAAATGCAACAACAAAATGTTTGAAAGATGTTGTTGGAAGAAAAAATAGAGATGGAGTTTATGTCACTAGAGACTTGACTACTAACAACCACCATGGAGTGTCATCCCCTACTCAATCCTTCTTACTAGCTTGTACCACTTATTATAGTGACCAATTGGCTGAGAATGAACAACTTCATCAGTAAGTATAATAAGCAAATGAAAAAGTTGATACAACCAATGAAAGAGAAACTTATTCCAATGCAAGTTTCTAAGTGTTGTACAATTCACTTTTCACTCTAATCATTTTGTTAAATGAGACACTTTTTTTCTTAATTTTGTAATTGTTTTATATTTGATTTTCAAACATAATTTAGTCATACTTTGAGTTATCAAACATTCTTTATTCTTACTTTTGACTTGTTTTTCTTAAACAATTTTACTTTCTGAATTGTTCATGGTATGTGTATGGTGCATTTTACTTTACTATTGTTTGATTAACACCTCTTTAAAATATTTTCTTTAGAACTGAAATTATAAACTAAACAATTGATTATTTAGTGTTATAATTGAATTTGGAATTTCAATTCATATTGGATTTTAATATAAAATTAAAATTCAAATTAATATTGAATTTGGATTTTGAATTAGAATAGACATTGGGTTTGGAATGATATTGGATTTCAAATTATAATTGATATAGGTAGGTTTTAAATTTAAAAATGGATTGAAAATGTTTTTAAACTAAACTATTTTTTTCCCAAAAATCACCCTAGTGTCAGTTTAATTGAAGCTACTAATTTTTTTCTACAAAATACTGTCGGCCTGACCCACTATAAATTCCCTTTTTTTTGTTAGTTTTTTATGATGTCAGCTAGATCAATGCGGACGTTTTTATGATGCTAATGTTATCTTTTTAATATATATTTCGTTCATCCTAACCGACATTATCATTATATTATTAAATATTAAATTTTCAATTTGTGTTAGTTAGGTCGATATTATTAACATTCTCTTTCTCTCCATAGGTTGACACAAGATTCAATAGTGGTTAAACATAGAACGTGAACTTTTTAGCATTTTTTTGTTTTGTTTGATTTTTACTAATGTTAAAACCATCTGATGTATATTTTAATTTTCAATTTATATGAATTAACTAACATGTTGTATTTAAAATTTTCAAGTTTAAATCTTGAATATATATATATATATATATATATATATATATTATTAAATACATGAAAGACGTGAAATATATTTGTTCATATATATTAAAGAGAAGACTTAAATACAATTTTGGTTATTTTATTTTAGTCAATGGGTAATCTTAATCATATTAAAATAGATTTGATCTCCTTATTTCAAAAAAATATGTAATATTACATCAATTTTATCAATTATATATATATATATTATTTTGGTTTTATTAAACTTTAAACTTAGCATGTTTAAAGAACCATAAAAATATATAATTAGTTAAATTTTTTAAAAAATAGACAAAATTGAAAAGTGAAGCAAAATTAAGGATTTTTAAAATAAGGAGCCAAGTGTTTTTGTTTTAAAAAGGGACACCAAAATTGCGGGGTTAACAAAATAAAATAAGAAAATCGCATTTAAGAAGAAAAATTACAATTTATATTTTTTTTTATATCATAGTGTATATGATAATTAGGTTAGGGGGAACTGGATCATGTTTATACCACGTTTGTACTTAAGTAATAGACATAATTTAATTAATGCTTCCACTGTGATAATCTTAAGAGTACTGATTATGCTATTGACTAATGTATCCATTATACACTGTTTTTATTCCTCCTTTTTGACTAAATCACATATGTTTCAATGATTTTCTTTTTTTTTCTCATTTTTTATTTTTTATTTTCTTGCTTAAATAAAGGGAAGTAGCATTTCCCCTATTCCACACAATCAATTATTTGAGTTATATAAGTACACATGGTGATGTGAACTATACCAAATAATCCATCTTTGAAGGGCTAAAAATATTTTTTTTCATTTACTACTATAACATGAAATTAATTTTTGATTTTTTTTATTGTTTAAACTTTAAATTATCTAAGTATTTGTAAAAAATAATAACTAGAATTAATTTTTTTATGTAAAATTTTTAATATTATTTTTTTAAGATTGATAATTTTTTTTAAAAAAAAATTGTTTTAATTTCTATAACTATTTGCAGTGGATTATGAAATAAAATCTCAAATTGAACTAGTTCTACCCATAACTTGTTTCAATATTTTTATACTACAAACACCTAAATGATTTAAAGTTAAAAAACAACTTAGTTATAATACAATAGTGAAAAACATGTTTAACTCATGTTTAAACTTTAATCAATTCTTTGACTTAGTGGGATTGTAGCAGTAATTCCTTGATTTATCCACAGCATGAAATAAAGTTTAAATATGAATGCCGTGTTTCTACTTTCTCTCTCCCCGAGGCTATTATGGCCCCTTCACCACCTTTTCCTCCAAAAACATTCATGTTTAAGCAAAGAACTTAATAAAATTAAGAGAAAATAAACTATGTATAAAAATATAAAACATTTTTCATATAACTTAATCAAATATTATTTTATAGAATCATTTTAAATTTTTTATCAATATGATTTCTGATTGAGTCATTGTAATTTTTATATTAATAATACATTCTTATTAAATTCTAAAATCAATAAGTGAGACTGAAACACATTTGCAGAATTTGTATAAAATAAAATTCTGTGTTTAATTACTGCATGGTACATTTTTAAAAAGGGGTGTGTTGATCCTAAAATACTAATTCTTTAATTGATCAAAATTTATAAAATATGTTGAAATCTCATCGAAAAGCTAAATGTGATGATTACAACTATTAAAAATGATAATTGAACTCTTTCAGAAATTTGCATGCTAAAATAAAATTATTCAGAAACTTTAGGGAAAAAGTGATAACTCAACGATATTTACAGCAAGTGGCTTATCTTCTTCTTTTATATATTTAATCTTATTAGTAGTTTTTATAAAATGTAAATTTTAATCGTTGAAATTTGTTATATCATCTTAATGATTATGTATATGGAATTCTACATATTTTCAATTTAAAGGTGAATTTTCATTAAAAATATGTTCTAATAAAAAAAAGTAATATTTAATAAATGTTACATAATCAATAATTTTCTTTAAAAAAGAATTCAATATAACTATGAAATTATAATTTTATTCAATAATAATATATCCTTCATAATTATTTGTGTTAAATTTTATTAAAAATTAAATAATAGTAGTAAAAATAAGATTAAATAATTTATATAATCTGTGATATGAATTATCAATTTAAAGTCTAATTAAAAGGTAGTAGATGACATAACATCTATTATATAACTTATACTAGTATAGTTATCTCTTTTTAAATATTTATATTGTGCCTTGAAAACTTATAAATGAATCAGAGAGGCATACAACTTAGTCACTAAATGTATAATCATGCAAGGTGAATACAGTGCCAAGGAAGTCAAACAAATTATCTTGTTCACCATTGCTCACATACCTTTCTCTGCACAAATTTCTACTAAGATTAGATTGACATGAATATCACAACCTTTCTGTCATACATAATAAAATAATAAAAAATGTAAATCTAGCTCTATGGTACCGGTCGAAACCAGACGATAATAGAAGACGACGGTAAAAGGTTTTCGACATTTGGGTGGAACCGATTGAGACAAAAAAAAATATTATTAAGTTTGAAAAGAAAGTTAATAAAACTTAATATGTTAGTAATATACTTTTAATTATCATCTAAAATTTTAATTCGATTCAATAATAAAATGTTCATATTTTTTTTATCAGCAATAAAAAGTTAATAATAATAAAATGTTTATAATAATTATATAAATAGTTACAATTTTGAGAAAAAGATATGTCATTATCATACATTAATTATATTGAATATCAAAAATCGAAATCTCACTTGAACGTTAGAATACATTTTACATATATCATTCAAATCGAGAGTTTGCATAAATGAAGAGAAAGACAAGGAAGAGACCAAACCCAAAATAACCGATCGAGAAGGAAGATATTAATTCTCTTATTCCAATCCGTTCGAGAATGTTTTTTCAACATTTTTTTTATGCTTTTTCTATCACTAACAAACAACACCCCCAAATCGGAAAACCTCAAAAGCCAAATTAAAATCCTTCCTAAGATTGGAAGGAGACAAATTAAGAGGCTTAAATCATGCCATCGTAAGATTTACGTGTCATTCTTTAATACCACTCATAAATAACATTCATCAGAAAAGTTACTTTTGTATCATTGCAAAACACTTACTGTTTATTACTTTTTCCTTTTTCTCCTCAGAAACCTTTTGTCTTTTATTTATATTTCCTTCGAAAGTTTTAGTTTGACATTTATTATTACTTCTTCCTATCAAGAAAGAACAAGAAATATATCATATTAGAGTAATTAATAAATGAAAGAATTATGCTTAACTGAGAGAAATGTAATTTTGACTTCATCTGTAATTATCAATAAATAAAATGAAAACAGAACAAGTATATATCAATGGAAAGCTTTTGAAGATGAATAACACCTTAAGGCACATAGTAGTTAAGTTTATCCTAAATTTTTATTATGTCATTTACTATATTATCCATGCAATAAAGAGAATCAAGCTAATTAAAAATAATGCTTCAATAATTATGTATATTAATGAGATTATCTCTCATGCTATATGCTAGCTTTTTTCGGATTAGTATAAGCCCTATAGCATGTTCTAAGAAACCAAATTAAAACTTTTTCTTCACAAGTTATTCTTAAAAAAAAGTTTACGGTTTTACTAATACACAAGCACCAATGTTAATTCATAAGTTAGTCCATGATTGTAGATAATATATATATATATATATATATTAAATAGCTAGCATCTATCATTATCTAATTTTTCTTTAGAATGATTCCCTATAACAATAAAAAGTAGAAAAATGAAATAAGTTAATTTTAAAACATACTAGTTTTATGTTTTAGCGAATGTTTTGATTTGTTTCTTAGTATTTTGCTGACTAACCTCAAAGAATTGCGTTATTCAAACAGTGTCGTCTAAAAAGAATAGTGTTGGAAAAGAAAAACTAATTTGACGTACATTAACTTAGTTATAGATTTGCATCATAACAAAAAAAAAAAAAAACTAAAAATCTTCGATGATATCTATGTCGAAAGCAGGAAATATTGACTCAAATAGTCAAACAACTACAATTAATTAACACACAAAGAATATTGTATATTTCTAAGTTTAGCATCGTGCTTTAAATATATCAGTTTAATGGTGGTTATATATCAGCATGTTTTTCTATAATCATATAGCTGTATTTGAATCTGTAAGCTTTTCATCATCAGTGACAGCTATTAGATTAGTTAATGATTCATTTGGTATAAAATGTTTGAATTTGATTTACAGTTTTAAGAGAAAAGACATAATTAACATGATTATTTGAACACTTCAATTAAGTAGAGGCTTATTATTATGAGCTTCTGAAAAAACAAAAAGAGAAAATTATAACAGTGCGTGATCGAACACATCAATTTTCAATCAGGATTTCGCATGCTACTAAGACTCCTTTCTGGGTTATCTTCTTTCAGGACTGTGAATATTGATTTCAATTGAAAAAAAAAAAGTAGGGAAAATCTTAGGATTGCACTCTACTCTATAACACCCTCTTTTTCAACCTGTTGTTTAAAATTCATTAAAAAATTACAATTTTTTACAGCTCAATTTTTCTATATCTAATGGTTTTTATAAAGGCTTAATTAACTAATTTAGTAGATAAAAAAATATTTGATATTCACTCTAATAATTATTTTTAAAAATGTTTTAATATTTTTTTCATTTTAATTATATTGGCTATACATGTGAATATATATTCAGAGTAACATTTCAAAATATTCTTCATATAAAGTTAAAATTAGATTACAATGCATTTTACTTATTCTTGGTTAAATTTTAAAAAAAAAATCATGATTAAAGTTATTTTTGTAAAAAATAATTAACACAAGAGAGTATCTAATGAAAATGATAAAAAGTCAACCTTTAAATTGAGTGTTATAAATAAAATGAGTGGTATAATTTGATAATAACAGTAGAAAATGTGTTTGAAAAAAATGTGATAAAAATATATGTTTATTTTTGTTTAAAAAGTAGATTAACAAAATGATTCATGTCACATGAGTCTGAGTTTAAGAAACTCAAAATCCCATCTCTCCCCGTCTTTCTTCTCTTACTCATTCATTCCCACTTTCTCCCACTCAAACACAGCCAATTTCTCTCTCTCTCTCTCTCTCTCTCTCTCTTGCTGTTGTAGCAATTTCTCCACTGAGCTGTGTGGTATTTGTCTTTGCCTAGAGACTAGAGTTTAGTGTTTCTTTCTTTCTCAGCAAAAACAAAAACAGAAAAAACTTGGCTCTGAAATTTGTACCAAACATTTTCTATATTCTAAGAGACTGGCAGCAAGTTCTATGCATGTTGGCTCTCTCCTTGCATTGACTTTCCTACTCTTCAAACTCCTAGGCTCCTATACAAAAGATAAATCCCAACCAAAAGGCTTCTTTTCTTGATAACATAACCAAAGCCAAAAGGGTTTTTCATCTCTCAGCCACACACCACCAAGCACCAAGGAGTGTAGTGCCATATTCCCCTATGCAATGATTTGTGTGAAGAGCAAGAACCAAAAGATGAGCTTTGTTATCCTCTTTCTGCTCCTTCTTCTGCTCTTACTCTTGAGCACTACCCCATGTCACGCAGCAGCAGGGAAAGCCAGATTTGAGAGATTCAAAGGTGGTTCTTCGGCTTCTCAGTTCAAACCCTTTAACTTCCGTGGTGCTGACCTTCAAGGAAACAGTGCACACAAAGAGGGAGACCAAGTTTTTGGTGCAGACAAAAGGAAAGTGTACACAGGTCCTAATCCTCTACACAACAGATAAGTTACCCGAAGAGACATCCTCAATGTTTCGAGTCGTGAAATCCTATTTCTTAATTTTCTCTTCCTCTTTTTTCCTTCTTAATATTATTATTACATTTTCAAAGCATTTTTTGTGCTTTATAAGTGTTTTCCTTTTCCCCTCGGTAAGTTCACAGATGTATATGAAAATTCTTAGGTTTGAGATTATATTGTTGATGATGAGAGAACATATAGTTAAAACTATTTTTGAAGAGAAATGGTATATATGATGATGATGATGATGAGTTTTCAGATATATGAAAACTATTATTTTTTGTGCTTGTTGTTGGTGCGATGGAGCGAATATTGGTTAGGTAAGGTAAGGTAACGCCATGATGATGGATGTGTTTGTTTGCATGCTTCCAGGATTCTCACAGACATCATCAGGTTTTCTCTATTTAGCTAAGCTCTTGCTGGCTCACAGAAGAAAGTGTGTAAGGCTAGCCCGCATGTAAAATCACAATAATAATACATTATTCAGTAATGAATATTGTGATATAGCTTTATGTACGTACATTTATTACATTGTAATTAAAACCCTTTTTAGTTTTGGTAAAAACCATCTTTGTTTTTACAATTATTCATCAGTTTATATACGTTTATCTTGTATTTTCTATGTGAAAAATGCCACCTTGTTTTAACAATTGTTCATCAGTTCAACTATTTTACTTTGACCCTCTTTGCTCAAATGCCCATTTCCTTGGTGACAGTAAAACCTGATCCTGTTTTTCTGTCTTCACTGTGAAAAATTAATTTAATGGTTGATCCACTGCATTTATCTTAATTCTACATGACCAGAATGTGTAAACTTCTATAGCTTGTTTGGTACGTACCACACCACCATAAAGTTTACCTGCAGCTAAAAATTAAACCTTAATTTCATAAATACTCTCAGGTTTTGTGGCAATATAGATATGTATTACTGGGGCCCAAAAATTAGTCAACATATAATTTCATCGATAAAGTTAAAAAATTAAAGGTGTCCTATAAATACACAGTGATTCTTGTGAAATGAACCGTGTGATGAGATGAATTCTGAGCCATGGATCTGCATAAAAATTTTCAACCTACAATAACACTTTTAATCATGAAGCTGAGCAAGAATCAAATGTCCATAGCCGTCCAGTCATCTTAATTTCTCTTTGGTGATTATGATTCAGGCCCCACCTTAGTTTCGTTTTTTATTCTGCCTATGCCAGCCTTATATCCACTTACTGAAATAAATAAAGAATTCATGTTCATACACTTAATTGACTCATACCTATGTCAATATTTACTGCTCTGCTACTCCTTAATTTTTATTTGGTTACCTGTTCATATCATCTTCAATTCAACCAAATAAGATATTCCTAATCTAACAAATTTCCCTAATGTTTAAAACATTTTTAGAATCTAACTTAAACCAGTAGTCAAAGGAAGGTCAAGAATTAATTGCAGTTTATACCGTTTGGAAGGAAATATATGTAGTGTAATAGTGATAGGGTTTACATTTTAAGGACACCCTTCTAGCCAATATTGCCAATATTGCAGTGGATACAATAATTTTTTTGGGTACAGAGCATGCAATTATTTTGAGAGCAGATATTTTGTCCTTCATCATTCAAACTGTTTTTGTGCAGTGTGAACAATTTCTGTTTGGCTGCAATTGCATCAGAATTATGGAGAATCCACAAACAGCCAAATTTGACATTTAATGCACACTTAATTAAATCCTGGTCAATTTCCAGCACCAGTTGTTGAGACAGTAATTATTTTATTCTACTCCGTCATCACCTCACATTACTATTCCTTTCCTAATCAATCTTTCTAGTGGCTAAAGAAAAAAATAGTGAGCATTTATTCAATATTTTCAAAAGTGTAAATATATTTTATCTTCATTAATATTTATAAAATATTACAAAGTTAATATGATGATAATATCTCTAGTTAAAAGTGGTACATTAATGAACAACTGTGACATTTAAACGGAGCCTTAAAATCTAGAATTATATAAGTTACATAAGACCTGCATATGAAGATGCATGGGACAAGAGAAAGATTTGAAATGTTGAGAAAAGAAGAGAATTTGGTTAACCGTTGCTAATGAGTGGTGTGGTTGAAGAAAAAAACAGAAAAGAAAAACAAATGTGAGGAAAGCAATATCATAAGAGCAGCTCACGAGCATGTCAAGTCATTTTCCGGGCAACAGAATGTCACAGTACGCATAAATGTACACGACAAGGCTGGCATTTAAAGTAAGGTTTCACGTTAAGAGAGACTCATTTGAGTATCTTTAATGAAATGAAGCAGCAAGCATTGATGATGGTGAACAGGAAGGACAAGAGATTTTCCATTTCATTTGAATCTAGAGTTTAATTTCACTCTCATTTTTATGGCTAGTTGGGTAAAGTGGCTCATGTTTGAGGACAATTAGGACACACAAGAGCAAAGATTTTTGAATGCTTGTAGCAGTGGAACTTGGATGGGGAAATTGGACTAGCCCTTTTACCCAATACACTGCCCCAGAGGAAATGAGAGAGGGGTCCAAGTCTATATCACAAATATAGTAATGAGATCTTAAATTTCTCCTTATAGCATTTGCATGCTGGATTTCTTGCTGGGGACAAGAAAGTACTTGGACACACAATATGCAGAAGAAAGTTATTCCTCACTAGCTACATTCAACAAAATGAGGAATTAGGTGCACCTACTTAATTTCTGATATCAAGGTTTAATGAATTGGATGGTATTCATTTGATGGTGAAATTGAAGTTAACAAAAAATAAATTTCACTTCCTAAGATTGGATCCCTCAGCTCTGAGCATTTAGAAAGAAATAGTACAACAGTTTGATGCTGACATACTATTCACCATTACATATAATGTGAGTGCTGTGTATGTGAGTTTGGGATAGATTTTTCAAGAGAAAAGATTTTGTGAATTGGAATTACAGTGTATGAGTGAGTCTTTTGTGTTTTGGTAAAAAGATTAACATGTAATATTTATGATTATTTTTAAACCAAAGACTCAGAAGTATTTATACACCTGCATTCAACGTTTAGAAACTTGTTTCTAGTTTTCTCATTCTGATTAAAGCTAAATACGGTTTCGTTTAATTCAATTTAAAAATTTAAAATAAAATTTGGAAGACATGGTGTATATTATTTATTTATTATTATCATGTAATTTAAACCTTTTTTCATCAATAAACAAATTATCTGATTTTATTATTAAAAATTACCATACATGTTGGTTATTAGAAATTCAAAAGGGAACAAATTTATATTTTAGCCAAAGTTGTTATACTTTTCCATTAGTAAAGTTTTGTTTTATTAATTCTATGGAACCCTAATAAAAATTTAAGAATTTTGGTACAGATGTTGAGAAACTTTCTTTCCCTCGTTCTCTCTTCCTTTCCTTGTTCAAACTGATTCAACAATTGTACCAAAAAAGCATGTAGTACCATAGCAACTCTCTTTTTATAATTGGATTCGGTATTTACTTCACCAGATAATTTTTCACCATGTACCATGTGTTTGTGAGGGTGAGATGTAAGCAAGTCAAACATACTAAGGAGACAGAGTCCTGAGTGCATTTAAGGTGGTTTTAATGAAAGAGCATAGATTGAATTGAAGTTAATGTTAAAGTGCAATAATAACTGCCTGACTTATGCCATCAACAACTCTCAACTACTAATAATTTTCAGCTGTGACAGTACACAGATCCTTTGTTTGGGAGAAAATCAAGGAGGAAGCAGACAACACAGAACATCTCTCTTAAATGGATATTACTGTGTCAGTTGTAAAAGGATTGCTTAAAAGCAGGGTGAGGGCTAAGATTTTTTCGGACAGATATGGGATATGGGATATTCAGCTTTCTAGTTTGTTACTTACTAATTTAGTACTTTACTTGTGAGTAGTTACTCCTGTTAATGAGATTCTTTATGTGCACCAGAAGTAAGGTGTACAGATGACATCAATACATCTTTTGCAAAAACACAATATTCACAATAGTAAAAGCAGATGCACAGGAAGGAAGAAACAATTTACTGTCACAGTAACACAGGATACTGATAATTCTTTGCTTCCACATCCCATGACCAACTGCAAAAAACTAGGAACTTAAACTTATGATGTGATCTCATATTGTAAATTGGAAACATTAAGTTCACTTCCATTCATTATAACATATCAAACACCTATATTTCAATATGCTTTGCTTATCTGTATCAAATATTAAATCGATATCAATATTTTTGGATATGCACAGGAGACATATCCAGAACTACAAAAAAAATAGTGAAAAATCAATATAACGAGACATATCAACGTGTATATAGTGTAGAAGCATGGAAGCACTTTCCATTCATGCATGAACTAAAGATAATTTCAGAAGAGACATGAGATAGAAAGTGATAAAAAGTAATTTATGATGACATTTTGTTTTTGTAATGTCCAAAAAGTATATATATGTATGTATGTAATTTTTATACATTAACATGTATCTGCATGTATCATGTCCAATATACTTTGATCATAATGTAATCATATCATAGATTGCGATGAGTGCCACCTAAGCTTCATTAGAAGCTTCCAAATCAAGGACGCAACAAAATAAAATTAGGATCACAGCCCCTGGAATGTATTCCAAAAAGAATTGCAAGAAAAAATGTCTATATTGTAAAAGAAGAAGTAATGATTTCAACTACTATATTGTAAAAAATGTGTGAAAGATGACAATAGCTGAACTCGGACATTTTATTATTTGTTATGTTCAACATGTGATGTCTCTCTCAATAATCGAAGCGACTCAACGGGCTCAGAAAACAAGCAGAAGTGAACAGCATTTCATTTACATTGTGTTTGCTGGCTCTATCTTTCTATTGGCAGGGCCCACTGGACAGGAAATACCTACATAATGCGTACTCAACAGTGGACAAACAATGTACCTATCATGCAGGTGCATGACTAGCTTTAGTTACTCATAGTTTGGAGGCATGACTAGTAACTTTACTCAAAGCAGTAGCTGCTTTGGAACCAGATGCACGTCCTAAATGTCTGCAAATGAAATCCCCAGCAAGCATAAGCTTTCCAAGGTCCACGTTTGTTTTCACTCCAAGTCCATTCAGCATGTATACGACATCCTCAGTGGCTACATTCCCAGTTGCACCCTTCGCATATGGACAACCTCCAAGACCAGCAACAGATGAATCCACTGTGCTGATACCCATCTGTAAATAAATGACCAGACCAGAATTAACCAAATAGGAATTGTTTTGGAAGATACACAGAAGTTGTGAATCTTCAGTTATACTTCTTTCTACCATCCTATAATAAGATAGCTGCACATGCATCTCCATGTTTAAGCATGCAAAGTTAACTTTTAGGCTGCAAAAATAATTATTATCTTGCTTATCAGAAGAAAACGATCAGGGCTATATCATAGTTGTTAATCCAATTTATTCAACTTAATGTGAACATGACAAATTTATAGCAAGGGCCAAGAGTGCAGTCCAGGTTAACCATTTTTACAGAGGAGCTAAACAAAGATTGTCCAAGTTGTCGATTTTGCTGTGCTGATTGAGGGAGGATCAAATGTAATAACATACAAAATCCTACAGGCTGTCCCACTAACATGTCAGTATCCTAAAATGTAGCTTACCTGAAGTGAAATTAAAATATTTGAAAGTGCCTGACCATAAGTATCGTGAAAATGGACAGCAAGCATGTCAATTGGAACAACATCGACAACAGCTTCAAGCATCCGAATGACAGTACCTGTAAAGATGAGTAAGACTAAGTCAAATTCAGAAAATATGATAAACCAAAACAGTCAGGATATAGGACCATCAAAATTAAGTACAATAGATCATACCAAAGAACTAAATGAAAGCCGCTTTGGTGTGTATTGTTAAAATCTAGGAAAGAGAGAAACATTGGAGTGAAACCATGTGTTTCCGAGACAACATAGATGCTTTATTTATATTGACAAAAGGGAATCAATAAAATAGATATAAAAGATTTAATATCCTCTGATTACGATAATGATATGGAAATAAATATAAATGTTCGTAATAATCATATACAATCTATCTATTTGTGATTATATCGGATTACCTCCTTATTTCTATAACTAAAACATCTATGTTTTGACAATTAGACATTCAGTTAATCATCTTGATACTACAGCTAATAGGAAACATACTTGCACCATTAACTTTTAGAGATAATGGCTTTTCTAGAGATTTAACTAAGATAATGGCATTTCTAGAGATTTAACTAAGATAATGGCATTTCTAGAGATTTAACTAAGATAATGGCATTTCTAGAGAGAGATGTCCTTTTTCTCACATCAAAGATCCCAATCTCCTTAGATATCTTATTATATCAATTATAGAAAATACCACATTTCAATAAATTCCACCTCGAATAAGAAAAAAGGAAACTATTTCCAAAAAATATCTACAGCGACCTCATGGAACTATAGAACTCTTTAGGTATAATTACCTTTTTGATCCCTACACAGGTCAATAGTAAATTTAGTCTAGTGATTTTTAAAAAAAATAATTTCGTCCTAAGTTTTTTTTTTAAAAAGTATGCAATTTGATCCCTTCTCCAAAATTCGCATGAATGACCTTAAAGTGTGATGATGTGACAAATAGAGTGACACATTTATGAATAGGTGGATTCCATGTGTAAATCAGAGTCAAATTTGGAGTCATTTTTCTTTTCCAAAACCTTCAACCTAAAATCTTTACACGGGTGTAGAAGATCCTAAACATTCAAATTGCTTGCTGCAGGTGTGGATTTCCAAAATCAGATAACTAACCAGATAAGGATTTGTTATGCAATTGAGTTGGTGTTGATGTGTTCTTTATTTGTACCCCATTCTGATTTCAATGAGATGTAAAAAGTAAGTAGAAGAGACATGGACTTAAACTAACTCAGAAAATTAAAGTTCTTCTACAATACCCCCAAATCAATTTCTTAATGTTCTGCAATACCCCCCACTCAAAAACCCTAAAATGCTTTATAAACCCAAAAGAATGTTCCTCAATTTTCTTGTTTGCCCCACTAACAATTAAATGCTAATCCTCAATTCAAACCAGAATGGCGCAACTGGAAGGCGCAGGCGGTGCAGAGGAAGGCAAAGCCCTTCATCGTATTGAAAGAAGAGAAGGGAATTTGAGTGAGGGTGAAGATGAGGCTTGATGGGGGAGAATGGAAGGGGGGAAGAGAAGGGTGTTGCAGAACCAATTGCAGAACTCAATTGCAGAATCAATCCATGCCTGTGTAAAGATTTAGATCCAATTTGAAGGTTTTGGAAAAGAAAGATGACTCCAAATTTAACTCATATTACACGTGGAGTCCATCTATTCATAAATGTGCCACTCTATTTTGTCACATCATCACCATTTAACAACGTTCATGCAAATTTAACATAAAGGAGCAAATTGCATACTCTTTAAACAAACTTGGGACAAAATTGATTTTTTTTAAAATCACTAGACCAAATTGACTATTGGCCCTTAATGTAGGAACCAAAAAGGTAAATTATACAAACTTTTTAATAATGAGGACCATCTATGTGCAATCCATCATCTAAAGAGTTGAGACAACATTAAGAGTCAAGTCAGATAAAAAAGATTGATGGCCTTCTTTAACAAGTCAGATAGATACATCAGCGAGCACTGTAACCAAAGCTAAACTTGCTTACACAACATAAGAGACAGCAACGAAAGAAATTTACCAGGTGTGCCTACACCAATTGTATCACCCAGTGAAATCTCTGCGCAACCCATCTCATACAGTGATTTTGCCACATATGCTACTTTCTCTGGGGCAATATTTCCTTCCAGAGGACATCCCACAACACATGATATATATCTGAAATACACATTTGGTCGCATGACTGGTCATAAAATTTACTATGATGAATTTTGAATTAAACGTAAAGATTAAGATGATACTGCTTGAAGATTATGCAAATCATTTAAAGGAAAAAATAGTAGATTGTAAGGACAAGTAGGAGTCCAAGACACATTCTACTATCTGCAAAAGCATTTCTATAGAATCTAAATCATCTTTCAAGCTATGCCCTCATCCAACCAAATGTAAGTTCAATATCGAGATATTATGGGACAACAATCTAATACCAAATACTGTCATCAACAAAACAAATCAGCATCTATTTCAATTTCAAATAAAATAGATATCAAAACCTATTATTTGATCTGATGCCACTAAATCAATTAAATCCTACAGCTAAATGAATCTGTCAACATGGCAGTAGTTTTTCAGCCCAAGAATTATTTTTTTTCACTAATAGATGTAAATTACCAAGCCATTAGGGACCCCTATCAATCCAGGTCAAAGTGGAAACATTTTAGAGCCAGAAAACTCATGCTTAATGATTATTATTAAAATATTAAGTCCCTTAGCGTCTGCAAATCAGAATGTGTCCAATAAAAGAATTTGACCACATATTTCAAAGATCATTTCTGTTTAAACTATAAGAAAATGTATACACGTGAAGTCTCAGAAAATGCAAAAACTTATCTATATTTACAATAGAGATTGACAAGTATAAATTGAAAAGTATACCCACGAACTGGGATCGAGAGGCTTCCAGCAGCTGAAGCAATATCACGGCAACGAGCAAGATTTTCTTCAATGCCACAATTTAAATTTGCTTTTGAGAATGATTCAGAAGCTGCAGGAAAAACAGCCACTTCTTTAGCTCCAGCAGCAACAGCTGCCTCAAAACCCTGGATGAGAGGGGTTCAGATAACCATGTCCACCCACAAATTCAAGATTTATATTTTTACCGTTCAATATAACACTTACTTTAATGTTTGGAGTCAAGACAGGAAACCTAGCACCTTCAACATTTTGAATTGCTGCCAACACATCCTTTGCATCTGCCAACTGAATTCAGTTGAAAATATGAGAAATGAGTTGATCAGGAGATCCCATTATTCATTAAATATTTATAAAAAAGATATTTAATTGAAATGCAATTTTGAAAGCACAACAAAAATCATAACTTACACTTCAACCTTCAGCCACAGACCATGTGAAGAATTGAAATGGGGAATAGGTTATCAAAATGCAATTCAAATCATCATTTTCCGCACTAATTTTTTAATTGAAAATAATGTTTTATAGAACCAAGGCACTCAAAAACATAATGAAAAATAGCAGAAACATAATGAATTATGACACAATTTGTCTGGAAAATCTCAATTGAACCATTTATCTCAAAAAACAAATAATAAGTCTCAACTAAGTCAGAAGTTGTCTGGAAAATCTCAATTGTACCATAAATCTTTAAAAAAAAGTCACAACTAAGTCACAATTTGTCCGGAAGCTAAAAGATAAAAATACCATAACACAAATAACCAAATGAAATCATTAGTCACAATTCATTGTGTCTTCCAAGTGAGGTGCAAATAGAGTAAGTATGTGATCATGTGAAGCCTCTTTTTCAAAAAGAAAGAAAATAAAGCAATGGAACAACCAAAAAGGTTGCAGAGTCATGTGAATCCCTATTTCAGAAGAATGAAAAAACAGAGCAATGTAATGATCAAATAGGGTGGTTTAGTGCTCCTTTAGTTCCTTTCCATTTTAACCATGTAAACTTATCTAAACTTTTCAATTTCTTATCAAAATTCGTGAAGGAAAAGCAAAAAAGAAAAAGAAAAATTGCTAAATGATGCAATTCATAATGGTGATATTGAATTGCACCAACTCATACATGTAACCCACAAATCAAACATGATACTGATATGAAATGCTAGCAGTCATATTTTGTGCAAATTGAACGGTCAACTATATGAATGAAAAAAATGCTTGAAGAAAAACGTTTTTCCTTGTCATAAACTTAGTCGAGTTAATCACTATTTGAAAGAATATGTAGTTAGTAAATCTTTTTCTGACGAAAAACTGATATTGTCAAAACTGTGTTGCTTATTATGTATTCTAGAAAGCTTTTTATTTTATCCTTCCTATAATTTTATTCTTTATTACAATAGTATCATGTCATTAATACTAAGATTATGTATTTAAAATCAATCCCATAATTACTGGGATTTGTTTCCTTAGAATTAGCTCTCTACATTTCCTAAAATGACCAACAGACTCATGTATTCATAGGTCTAATTGGCCTCATTATTGTAATACAAAAGAAATATATTATTCTTTCTAAATTTGAGACCAGGGATAGGTTATGGGCCCACTAAGGTGAGTATTGCACCCACTTATATATTAAAATTTGGCCAAATTTCTAGTCGATGTGAGATCTCCAATACACTCCTTTCATGCTGAAGGAATGAACATCTCGAGAATGGATTAAATATTTATGGATGGTCTAACAAGAGGACAATAACGATGGCATAATAGCCCCAAAGAACTTGACTAGGATAGGCTCTAAAACTATCTTAGTGAATTTATGCCTAATTCAACCTCACAAAACTGGCTTGTAACGTGAGGATTGTAGCCCACTTATATATTAAAATTTGGCCTAATTCCTAGTTGACGTAAGATCTCCAAAATTTTCACCAAACTTTCCAAAAGTAATAGTACTTGCTAACCGTTCAAGCATGAGCATAAATGTTACAAACACATACATAAATATACATATATTTAGATTTATAAAATGACACCGTTAACCAATTGTTATGCAAAAGATTGAAACCAACAAACAAGGAAAGAGAAAGAAAGAAACAGAAACACACGCACACACAAACAAAGTGGAGATGGAGCAAGACTTGTATATACATGATATTTTTAATTTTGGTGATACAGCGGATACGATCATTATGTCACCCTCTACTGTATACAAGTCACCCATATATAAGTGAGACAGAATGGCATAAAGTTAGTTTAGAACTGAAAATAGAAACCTAACTAACTAAAAAATAATAATAACATATTGTTGTTGGCCACCAAACTGTCCATCCGGCTAGACGGTCTAAATCTTCAGATGGTTTAACTCATGGAGAGAGAGAGAGAGTTCAGGGTATGATCTAGCACCAATATTTTTTCTTTTAAATATGAGGCAAACAAACCATATAATCCAAATCATGTCTCTCTATCGACAAGAGTCCATTTTCCTTCCCATGAACCAGCAAATCAATAGCTCTTGTATCTAAAAGGTCATTAATACTCACATGCTTAGAGACATTGAAGAAACAGTGCTAAAAAATTAAATTTAGCAGACAGAATCTCAACTAAAAAAACACATTTTAATGGCAATATCATTCATTAACAAATATCCAGTAGTTGGACACCACTAATTGACAAAGAAGGGACACGTTTCCCCTACTTTATATTCATAAATTTATTCAGAAACATATAACGCCCTCCCTGATTTGATATAAGCTACTAACACAGGACCGTTGTGATCACCCATTTCCAACAACTTTTCAAACAAATTGTTGAATGTTTTCAGAACAATATTAAAGATGAGGTACATTAAAACAAACAATAATAAGGCACAATACGCCACACCAGGTCATATATCAAGCGAAAAGGCTGAACCATCATTCATTATACCCCAGCAAAAAAAAATACCAGAGAAATGTAGGAAGATTAATCGAGATCTCTGGATACATTAAACTGACAAATAACAGATAGTATATGTAATAAAAAAAATGTAAATATGTTCAAAAAAAGTCCCAAAAACAAAAAATTAAGATGTGTAATATTAAAGAGTAAATGACAATATTAAGGGGAATATTACAAATGATTGTTTCTATAATATACACTCACCTGGGGTACCCATTTTGGTGAGACAAAACTTGTTGCCTCAACAACAGACAACCCAGAAGAAACCAGTAGTTGTATTAACTCAACTTTTACATTAGTAGGAATAATAGCCTTCTCATTTTGCAATCCATCCCTTGCACCAACCTCCACTATCTTTACATAGTATGGAATAGTTTTAAGAAGCTGAACCATTGTAGTGTCAGTCATATACTCTCCAACAAGAAGACAATCAGAACAGAAAAAAAAGGGTTAAAGAAAAAAGGAAATGCTTAACTAGATATAACTACCAAACGATCATATTACTTATCAATGTTGAATGTATGAAATCAAAATTTCAAATAATGGATAGCATTTTTCATGAAAAAGAATATATAGGTTCAACATAACAGCTATAATTATGTATTAAGGTATGCATGTGTTATCTTCCTTGTTTAACAACATATTAAAGTTAAAATACATAACAAACAGGAAAAATAGTATACTTAAGATCAACTGCACCTTGCTTGAGAATCCCTTTGTGCATATATCATTGCGATCAGATGTAAAATGACGATTTATCACATAGCATGAATCATGACTACAGTAATTTGGCCTTGAAGTCCAGTTGAGGCATTGAGATATATGGTATTTGTCAAATTCATTCCTAACCTCTCTTGTGTTTGTGATTTCCCTAGTGTATTCAAAATTGGGAAAGTAAAGATCATCGCTAAAGTAATGACCATTATTTCCTTCAAAAGTTAACAAAATAACATGATTAAATCAGCAAGGAGTAAAACCAAACAATACATAATAATAGTATAGACTTTCTGCAGTGTATACACACATATTTTACACTTGACCCGAACATTAATAATTTATCAACAACATTAACATTTCCTTCTGCAGTATATATTTTATTAAACCTTTAACATCCTCAAACATGATTCATGTATAAAGCTACAACTTGTCATCGTCTATCCTTAATTTCTGTAACCCAGTGACCAAACACAATACATATATCAATATTCATAACACTCACAATTCACAAACATGCAGAAGAAGATGATGATCGCAATTCACATATAAAGTTCATACTCCAATCCTAGCGAGGAATCACAACACAGCAACCCTCCTAATTCTACCCAAAAAATATCTTCAAATTACAACATATGAGTTTCTATAGATTAAGATGGACTAAAATTTCGTAGTGCCTTCTTAACTTACACGCATTCACCATCCAAACAATATTCAAGTCGAGCTCAATAAGAATTATTAAACAGAAAGCAAAAATCAAACAATGGTTTCCCTTTTAACACTAACACAATAAACCCAGAAAGAGCAAACTCATTCCGATTCAAGAGGCCCGAACTCCAAGCAATTATATCAAGACCCAAAATTTGAACTTTACTGTGAGAGGATCATTCGTGAAACAATTTCCGCATAAATAGAGAATACAAGCAAATGGGTTACAGGGAATATTACCGAACGTGAAGAGATTCATCCCCACAAGTGGGAAATGTGTGAGAAGCTGAAGAAGGTGAAAAGGAAGTAGCAAGTTGCAGAGAAGGATTGAAGAATGGACGACCCCTTTGTAGAATCTTATGCAAAGCCATGGAAAAAGAAAGAGTTGCAGGAGCTTAGAGGAAGGAAGGTGGATGAATGAAGATGGTTTAGTTTGGCTATGAGAGTGTTGTTCGATTATTGAAACTAAACATTCAACAAATTAGGACTTGTATTTGGATAAGGACAAACATTATAATTATCACTTTCAAATCTTTAGTATCAGATCTACTATGAGACCGTGCATATCCACGGCCGTTTTTTTTTTTTTTGATTTGATTAGGAACATAATTTTAATTTATCATTAACATTTAATATTTAATCTTTGATACAATACATTTTTAATCATTTTAATCAAATATATACATTGTTATTTGAAAAAATACGTTATTTAATGTATATTAAATGATCACTTCAGCATTTTTAATGTAGCAAATATGAATTGAATATATTTTTAGATTTGGTATAAAAATATGTTAATAATATTAATGAATTATATATTTAATGTCAGTAATTTAAATTGATTATATAGAACTCTGTAGGTATGATACTTAAATCATGAATTTGTTAATATAAAGAAATAGTGAAATAAATGATACCATTATCCGTAACATAATTTAAGTTATGTATTTAAAATATGCAATTATGGTTAAAACTTACATAGAGTAAAATTCGTAACATAATAATAGAAACATACTTATGAATATACATAATTATATTATTTGAGTAATGAATAAAATGGATTGAAGAATAAAAATGTATATTTACTGTAGTTACACTATGTATAATCTTGAAATTTAATAGTTACTATATGGTAAATATAATCCATAGGTATGATAGTTAAATTTCACAACCCAGTATCTATAACAAACAACAAAACTTAAAGTTATGATAAAATGAAATAATTTAAGGTGTCAAATATAAAATCTGGATTTATCATTTAAACTTATTCATGTGAAACTGTTATTATAGTTTAAACTTATGATTTGCAAAATCCATTGTATAATTCTAAATCCACAACATGCTTGTACAAAATCATTCAACTTTGAACAATCGGGAGATATATATTACATTGAGCTTTGATAAATACATTCTAAATTTCATTATATAGAAATATACGAAAACATTGAAAAAAAAAATGAATTGTGTAAACATAAATACAACATAGTTGGATAAAAAACAGTGGTGTAAAAAGAAATTTGTGCGGTTCAGTTATAAAAGCCCATGATCATGTTTACAATTGATATGTGGGTATGTGTTGGGTAATAGGGTGCACATTAATGGCTGAGTTTAAATGCTTTCTAGTTACTATGTAATGTAAGTTGTGTTTGCACAACGGATAAAGTTTTTAACAGAAGATATGACGACAAACGTGTTGTCAAGGAAGGTTGATTGTTTCTTTGAGCAACTTCAAGGTTTTATTTACTTGATGTTTGTTGAAATTTTGTTTGATTTAGTTATTTATCTTCTTTTCGGCCTTCTATTGGATTCAAATTTGAATAAATTTGTTTATGGTTTCCTTCTAATGAAATTTTGTGGAAGATTGTTATAATATAATATTCAAGTTAAAGTATCCAAAGTAAATAATGGTTTTCTGATAATGGATCTGCAATACTTTGGTTGAATAATTATAATGTTATATGGGAGATTACAATAAATCTTATTAATCTCGATTTGATATGATAGCTTATAACATGCAATCATTTACATATTTGTTAGAAGTAATAATGTAGATGTTTAGAAGATGATGTTTTGTATAGTTGTTTGTTCTCAATATTTGTATTGTGTTTGTGTGTTACAAAATTTAAACTCAGAATTAATTCATTGATATTGGAAGATGTTGTTCAATTATTTTATTAGGCTTTTTTTGGCTTTAAGTAAAATGAATTATTTGTTAAGCTATCTTCCATTAGATCGAAATAAATAGATAAATAAACTATAATTAAACATATGAGTCCACTAAAGAGGTGAATATAATGAGAGAAAATAATTAAAATTAAGGAAGGAACAATTGTGTTATCACATATTACTCATAAGCAAAAATAGAATAATGATATATAAAATAAATTGTTGACCTAATAAATCCAAAAAACTGAGTATTAGGAAATAAAACATAGTTTGAAACTGGATCTAAACATAAGGATCATGTTAGTCTAGGAAACATTTTAAACACATCGTTGACTCAAGAATTAAGATAAAGAAAGCAAATATGTAAGTTAATATGGAGTGATTGATGATTGCTTACTATTATTGTGAATGATAGTATATCTTCAATAAATCTTCAAGCAAACATAGAAAAGAAACATTTTTCTAAAGTTAAATAATTTGGTAAATATAAATAATTAATTACATGTCCTTTCAGTGCTTACTTGTTATAGATTTTGGAGAATTTCTTTGAAAACTACATTAGTTATAGCATTCAAAGGCCTTTCTTTTATTATCATTATTAGTATATTCAATCCAACTTTACATTGAACTCTAGAAACTACAACACACAATTGACCATGACTAAAAACTAGTTATGGTAAGAACAATCCGGTCGAAGTTAAGCATTGGTCTTGGAATTTGTTTATTGTCATGGCAGAGGATAGGATGACTAGAAATTATCTTCTAATAAACTTGAAAGGTCACGGTGATTGCGATGGTCGCATAGACATTTGTAGTATATATACTTCATCAATATTTTTCTTTCCTATAATAATATTTTCCCAAATGACATGATTTCTCAGTCTCATAACTATTAATCTACTTACGCAAACCCTAAGCTTGATCCAAGTTCCTCAAAAGCATGATTGATGTCTCAATTTTGAGATTAATCTTATGATTTGGCAAACTAAATATATTTAAATAATTTAAAAATTGAAGAGTAATTACATCATATGTGTCAAGTGATAATGTTTCACAATTTTCAATGTTATCAAAGCTGAGATATTTTTTATTATTATCCTACACTAATTCATTCAATTTTTCATATATTATAGTAATTATATATTTATAGTAATTATTTGTAATATATTGTTAATGTCAATAGCATACCTAGAATAAAGAACAACACGTAATCATTATTCTCATCACAATATCAATTCTATTGGCTAAGATTGTTTTGAAATTCAAAAAGTTTTCATTTGAGTAGTTTTTCATTAATCTTAGATGTTCTCATGACTAAATAGCTTTAATAGGATCATTAAAGTTTGAGATAAAAAATTCTAATGGAATATGAATTTCTACTAATCCTTTATTTGGTTAAAATAATTTACCATCTCCAATTTTCACTATCCAATCATAAAACGCCTCAATTTTTGTACAGTGTTGTGTTGGACTTGAAGAGAGGAGTCAAGTGACGCATCTTAAAGACGATATAGATAATGGTTGTCATGATGATATTGATGATAAAAATGTATTGTGTGTTCAAAGCTTTCATTGCATGGGCGTGTTTGTGAGTCTTGCACATAAGGTAATCACAATATCATGGTACCTAATCAATTAAATCATAGCCTTATTAAAAATATGTTTTTGAAATGTTTTAATTTTAAATGAATGAATTGATTATGTTAAAGTAATAATCGATTATATTGATCATGTTTTATTTCCATAACAAGTAAAATCAAAATAATGGATTATCCTATCAAATAATAGATTATTCTGTCAAATAATGGACTATATGTCAAATAATGGATTATCTTTTTAGAATAACCAATTAATAATCTAAGTAATCGATTAACAATCAAAATAACCAACTATTTATTATTGATATAAGTTTTCATCAATTTAATTGATTAAATAGTAACATAATAAATTAAAACATAGTGTATTTTTTGAAACTTAATTTCTTCTAACAATAATTCATTAACAACTTAAGATAACCAATTAAATTTATCAGAATCAGTTTTTACGCCTAAACAAGAGGGGGGATGAATTGTTTTCAAAAGATTTTCGCAAAGATTGGAAGTAGAGTGAAAAGTTCTGAAAAATCAACCAATCGATTTTTTGTTCTACTTAATAAAATTTATGTTTTATAGTTCTTTATAGAAAACCAACTAGTTGTTTTCTCGAAACAACATGTTGTTTATACCAGCAAAATATAGAACAAAGTTAAAACAATGTAAAGAGAAAGGATAAAGATATTCACACAAAGAGGTTTTATACTGGTTCACTTCTAACCAAGAGCTACATCCAGTCTTCAGCTAACCACTGAGAATTCACTATGTAATCAAACCTATATTACAAAACACACGCCAAGAGTGATGATCTTGAACCCCTCAAGAACACACACCACTCTTTGGCAACACCACAATTTTCTGAAAACACTTTTTTGAAATTGCCTTACACACAAATACAAAAATACAATGTTCATAGAGAAGAGAAATAGAATACACCTTGACTTTACGAAGCTCTAGTACAAACGTATACAAACACCCAATCCTATTCCACACACAAGTGATGATCCAAAGCTCTTGATCTTTTGAAAAACGTTTTTAATAATCACTCTTTCTTAGAGTATTCGAAGGAATATCAAACAACCTTTACATAGACTCAAGCAAGTGATCAAAGTTGTTAGATTAGAAACCAAAAACAGTTGGAAGCATTTAAAATCAGTTTAAAATTCTTAACATAATTTTGTTATAAAAACAACATATTGAAATTAACTTTCTGTTAAGGTTTTCATAAAAACAACTAGTTGATTTATCGAAATAAGCGATTGTTTCATTTTGACAGCAAAGACAAAATAGAACAAAGTATTTCCAAATCATTTTGAAAATCAGTAAGTGTCAAAAAACAGGTTGTTTCGATAATTCAACGGGTTGAAAAACTTGCCTTAGCCTCAATCCCTTGAGTAACACCTTTTTCAAGAGGTTGATTTTAAAAACAACTAAATAAAAATTTCTCAGCTTTTAAGAAAACATTTCTTTCAAAAAAGATAAAAATTCAAGTGACTTTGGATCAATACAAGGAATGAATTAACAAGTTAAAATCTACTAGACAACACACACACAAAGTAGTAAAGTCTTCAAGCTTTCCACACAGATTTGGAGTCATCAAATCATTTTGTTGAGCAATCTCCGTTTATTTAATGAAGACAAATACCTAGTTTGTTTGTGTGGTAGTTTTTGAACTTGAGAGGTCCTGCAAAACAAAATTATGTACCATACAAAGAAAGTATAGCAGCAGGATAAAACACTTTTATCAAGCACACTCAAAACCAGATTAAACTAGTTTCACAACAGTAGAACCAGTGTATGTGTAATAGAAAAACTAGTGTATCAGAGTGTGATAGTGTAGCAGATTTAACCAGTTTTAGAAACACCATAGTGTAGCAAAATTAGAACCAAATGAACCAATAATTTCAACCCTTATTTGTCTTCAAAAATAGACAAAAAGAATGGATAAGCATAAAACAAAATGAAAAGAAACAAAAACAGAATGAAAAGAAACATAAATAGAATGAAAAGAAGCAAAAACATAATGAAAAGAAATAGAAACACAATGAAAAGAAACATAAACAAAATGAAAAGAAATAAAACAGAATAAAAAGAAACAGAAAGTGATACTTTAAGCTCTCAGTCATCCTTGCCATACTGGAATTCAAAGAGTTGGGTTTGCACAACTTTAATTTGCCATACTGGCAGCACATAACTCATAATGGTTCCTTTGATCATTATTCATGTTGTCATGCAGTTGATCATCAACCTTTCAAACTGTGACATAGGAATCCCACGATCAGTGGGTGGCTCATAGCCCACAAGTGCATGCATAGAATATTCATCTACATTTCTAGCACTTGGACCAACTCCATAGGTTTCATTAGCAACTTGTTCATTTGGATTCTTAGTTTCTTGATCATCTTGTTAAGGTTCAGAATGATTCCCAACAATTGGTGCAACTTGATGTTCATCATTTGTTCTAGTTTGATCGACACAAGAAGGATCCACCTGTTCTCCCTCTTTGCTAACCCATTTGTTACCAACCTAGATAAATCCCATCTTGCTAAGAGAACCGTTGTTAATTTCATGAGATGGCTTCACCACCTCAACAAATTTTTTCTCAAGGTCAACTTGAAAATATTGAAGAAATTTAGATATAAGAACAACATAAGAGAAATGATAATCTCTTAACCTCATAGACTTTTGCATAGGTTCCTTGAAGACATGGATCCAATTGACTTTGATATTCTTCATTATGAAGTAGATTAGAACAAGATCTTCTTCAGTGAGGAGAGCATGATTACACCCCCTTGGATTTAGCGTCCATGAGACAATGAAGGAAATAATCCTCTCATTCAGTTTTAAGGCACCTACAGAAAAACCCTTCACTTTCAAGTGAGGATTTTTTAGGCAGCTCACATAATATTGCACTTTATTGAAGCCCTCCACCATACCTATGTTCCCTTTTTAAGTCCCGTGATGGCAGTCCATACAACAAGAGTGATCTCCATATCTACCCCTTTGACATGTGAATACATGTTCTCACCATCAATAAGTAGATTTGTGTATAATACCTTCACAAGATTTGGATAAATGTTTTGAGACATCTCAAGAAACCTTCTTAGCTTCAGATCTTTCAAGTCTTTCCTCAAATCCTTGAGATTCTACTCCTTTAGCCAGTTGAAGGATATCAACTTTGGGTTATAGATGACTTTTCAACTTGACTCATACATAAAATTTTCAATTTTCTCATTGTCACCCGAAAACCAATTTTCAAGATGTCCAGTCCTTTTGTAGCATGTGATTTCTTTCTTTATGGTGAGGGGGATGAAGAGGTCATGATGCATAAATGAATGTGTGAAGATGGAGTGAAATAGACAGTTTTAAGTGAGGTTTTAGAAAAAAAAAATAGGTTGTTTCTATGAAATATTCAGTTGAAATCACATACATATATAAGCAGAAATCGCTGACCAAGATAAATTGGCTTTTAGTGAGTTGTTTTTCCAAAGAAAAATAATCTTTAGTAAAGGGAAACAAACAGTGTGTCAGTCCCAACAGAAAAAGTTTTGACTAATTATGCTCGACCATTCATAAGAAAACTTGAATTTCCAATAAAGTAACGTAATATATTCCTTTATGAACAAATTCTAAAGCACATTTATTGCATATTTGACCAACAATCGGTTTTGAAAAGCAGAAACAATTGTAACCATGCGTAAGCAGTCATGGCAGCTTTATTAAGAGGTGTCAGAGGCAAAACAACAAGTTGTTTCGTATATTCAACTGGTTGTTTTACTGTGACAACAAGTGAATATTTTCCAAAACAAATTATCTTCCAAAGTGATGAGGAATGCATTATGTAATTTGTTCATACCTTTGCGCAGAGATAACCTAAACATATTTAACCAAGAGAAAACATTTAGATGTTCATTTGGTAATATGACCTATACATAGGATGAGAATATACAACTTACTTTACATGGGTCATGAATCTCTTTGACTTGTAAAAAAACATATGTAAGATGCATTATTTGAAACATAAGGACAATCATTACTTTGGTTGGTTTTCCCTAGAGCACCTTTTATTTGATCTCAATGTTTCCTTAATTGCCAAGAATACCTCACAAAGAGAAAAATCAAGAGGCAAGGTTTGGTCCCCTTATGAATTTGGGTCCATAGGAATTAACTGGAACATTAGGAACCTTAGAAATCTTAGGAACTCATTTCAAAATACCATGGGAAACATAAAACCTCCTCGCTCTGCAGAATCTAAAAAGGTGACCCCTTTTCATGCAGTAAAAGCATATTTTAACCAGTTGTTTCGATAAAACAACAATTTATTTTTCAAAGAAACTTGAGAAAGGTTTTTGTTCCCCCCGGTTGACCTAAAGCGTCTTCGTACGTCTACGACAATCGCGCGTCCAAGAATCCCTCCTCCTTACGTGCCTTTCCACTAACGGAACGTGACCTTTACGAGTCATCTCTTTCCAGTGGCTCTTTGATCGTGCCACACCCCACGATGTCCACACCCCATGCATGGGCGCCTGGTGATCTAGGCCTCTCCCTTACTGATAACTGGAGTATGGCTTGGAAACCACCTTTTTCGACCCATCTTTACTGTTTCGGGGTTACCGAGGTCCGAGGCCTCCACGCCCTACACCTTGATGCCGCCCCGTCCTCGGCCACCCTTACTCGTGTGTTTCGCGGGACGCTGGCCTGTCCTCCCAGCCTCCCAGTGGACCCAACCTTCGGGGCCCCACCATAGCTACGGTCAATGCCGAGGTCTGAGGACCGTCCGACACAGTTTTGAAAACGGTTTGTTCTTGCTGTGTTGATTAAATTCCAGTCCAGCCTTGCCAAAATCACAGTTTTGAGAAGCAATAACAATTTCAAGATTGGATTGGCCTTGGGAAAACTTGTCCACGGTTTTTAAAAGATAGTGAACCTTCTTTTGAAGGGTATCATAACTTTCACAATAGCTTAAGTCCACACACTTACAAGAAATGTTTTGGTAAATCATTTCTAGGTTTTCAAAATCAAATTTTGAATTGCTTAACTCTTCTTCTAAGGTCTTGACTGTATTTTCCAACCAGATGTTTAACCTGTTAGAATGTATGGCTTTTAAACTAGAGGGGGGGGGGGTGAATGGTTTAAAGGGGGTTTTCACAAACTTTTTAAGATAGAATGAAATTCTTTGCGAGAAACTAGATTTAGGAATTCAGTTTGCCAAGAACAAAGCTCAAAACAGAAAAGCAACAAAAAAACAAACGGTTGTTTCGCAGAAACAATCGATTGTTTATGCCAGTAAAAATAACAACAACTGAAATTAAAGAGATTAAGGAAGAGAGAAATGCACAAACAGTTTATACTGGTTCACTCTTAACCTAAGAGCTACATCCAGTTTCCCAGAAACCACTGGGGAATCCACTAGGTAATCAAATCCAGATTACATACACACACCACCAAAGAAGTGACCTTGATCCCCTCAAGACACACAATTCCTTTGGCTCAGCACACACTTACCAAGAATGTTGATCTTGACAATCTCAAGAGCACACAACCCTTCTTGGCTTTACAACACCAGAATGTACACAAATCTTTAGAACGAATTACACTGTTACAAAATCAACTGAAATCAATACAGAGTAATCCTATTCCACTTCTCTCTTGAATAACCAAAGCTCAAAGTTAAAACTCAAATGCTTGAAAATTCTTTGAAAAACTCAAATCTGTTTTTCTTTCTTGTTATTTGTTATAAAACATTAACAAACTATTTATAGTATTCAAATCTTAGTCAAAGCATTTAAAGCAGGAGCGTATTCAGTTATGAAATCAATTAAAGTTCATTTAACTAACAAAACTGTTTATGTTAGGATTTCAAACAAACATTCGGTTGAAATAGCGAATCAATTGGTTGTTTTGGTTTGACAACAAGTCAACCATCCAAAACAGTTTTCAAAAACACCTAAGTATAAAACAATCGGTTGCTTCGACAAAACAACAAGTTGTTTTTCACTTAGTTTGAAAAACACTTTAAACTTAAAAGATTTGAAAACACTTAAGCTTTAGATTCAACAAAGAGTGGATTACAAATATAATCTACCCCAGATCCTATTCTAAAGCGCCTCAACAACATCAAGCACCTCCAGCCTTCCATCAAACGCTTAAGATTTGGATTCTTCAAAGCTTGAACACACTTGATTCAACAATCTCCCCCTATTTATGAAGACAAATACCTGGTTGCTTGTGTTGGACTTGATTGAATCTGAAGCAGTTCCTGCAAAACAAAGTTTAAGCTGTACAATATCTATGACAACAGGTTAGAGCAATAAAACAAAACTCATGTTTTGTTTTAACCAAAATAATAGCCCAAACTTAGCATAAATAACAGCAAATCAGCATAACAGTAATTACTTAAACTAAAAGAGAGTTTGCAGAAATAAAAACAACACAACATAAAAATCTCCCCCTATTTGTCTTCACAAATAGACTATAAGAAGAGATAAACCATAAATTGTTCCAATTAAAACATAATTTAAAAGCAAAGACATTTAAACTGATACAAAGCAAAAACAATTGATTGTTTCGAGCATTCAACCGGTTGTTTTTCTTCAATCATCCTTGCCATACTGAAGTTCAAAGATCTGGTTCTGAACAACTTCAATCTGTTCATCCAAGGTCATAAAGCGAGTATCCATGCTCTGGAATCTGTTGTCAATGCTCTGGAAATTGGTCACACAAAGATCATGGATATTTCTTTGATTTTCAACAAAGCCATCAAGCCTATTCACCATGTATCTTTCAAAATAAGACATAGAAGGAATCTCATCTCCTTGATGTCCTGCACTGGTTCCAGTTTCAAGGTTAGTTGCAGGATGCTCTTCATTGTGGATATCCATGTCAGCAGCTTGATCTTCTTCATCAAAGTCAGCAGCTGTAGCACTTGATGAACCACCATGATCACCATCTTTGCTCACCCATCTTCCACTTATTTTGGTGCATCCCATCTTGCTTAGAGAACCATTATTCATTTCTTGTGTTGATTTAACCAACTCAGAGGTCTCATCTTCAAGATTCACTTCAAAATAGAGCAAGAATTTAAAGATTAAAACAACATAGGGATAGTGGTAGTCACTTAACCTCATGGATTTTTGCATATGTTCTTTGATGATATGAATCCAGTTGATCTTGATCTTCTTCATGATGCAGTAGATGTATACAAGATCTTCTTCTGTTAAAACAGAATGGTTGCTCCCCCTTGGAGTTAGAATACAAGTAACAATAAGAGCAAACACCCTTTCATCTAGCTTCAAGCCTCCAACAAAACAAGTTTTCACTTGGGCTTGTTGATTCTTCAAGCAACTCTTGTAGTATTGGACTTTGTTGAAATCTTCCACTACTCCAAAATTTCCTTTGTTAATCCTTAGACCAGCATACTTTAAACCCGTTATTGCAGCCCACACATCATGGGTAATCTCCATGTCTACACCTTTCACATGAGAAATAAGGTTGTTTCCTTCAAACTTAAGGTTGGTGTAGAATACCCGAATTATATCAGGGTATATGTTTCCCTTCATCTCCAAGAATCTTCTTAGCAAATGATCTTTTAGAAACTTTCTCACATTGTCAAGCTTTTGACTTTTCAGCCAATCAAAGGAGACAACTTTCGGGTTGTTGGTCACCTTTGTGCTTGTTTCAAAATGATATCTCTCAATGAGCTCATTATCCCCTGAGAACCAGCCCTCAAGTCTCCCTCCAGACCTCACAGCTCTTGTTTTGATCCTCTTTGATGCAGGAGGAGTTGACTCCATGATAGCAGAAAAAGAGGCAAAGGGTCTCACACAAAGAGAGCAAGAGATGGCTCAATTGATTGTTTTTGTGAGAGAGAACAACAACGCCAGAATTTATAGAACTGTTGAACCTTACTGTAATGAATTGATGTGAGTGGGTTTCAGTCTTCAAAGAGAAAAGACTTGACCAAGACCTGCACAGAAAACGTCAAAAAAAGCAGAAAACCACGTGGTCATCACATGTGATCTTTGACTAGTCATAAAGGCTCTTGAATTTTCAAGATTATGGAATATATTCCTTTATGACATGTTGTAACTTCCTCCAGAACATAATCAGCCTTTCAATACAGCTTTATTGACTCAGGATCTTCTCATAATTGAGATATGCAACAGACAGAATGCAAAAAGAAATTAAATCAATTCTTTCACAATGCTGTCAAAGAGGAAACAATCGGTTGTTTCAAGGAAACAATCGGTTGTTTTTCTGCAGCAAGTAGACAGATTGAGATTTTTCAAATATTGACTGAGAGGAATTCAAAAACGGATGTAAATACTCAAGAAAAAAAGAATTTAAACATGAAATGGTAATTAACAAATCAAAGGCAGAGTTAAGGAAGGTCTTATCCTTTTAAGAAGTCCCTTCAATGGGTCATTTGTTTGTGATCAAGAAGGTTCTTTTGACTTTTGAAAAGACTTGGACTGGTTCATAACATTGATTCAGTTCCAGTTTTAATCTTTTCCTTCCAAGAGCCTGATCAGATGACTCAGAGCCTCATGTTCTTCTAGATTCCCTGCATAAAAATGAATTCAAGCAACAAGGTTTGGTCCCCTTACAAATGTGGGTCCATTTGATTTATTTTTATCATTTGAAGCCTCACAACCTTTGGGAATCCATTTCATAAAGCCTCTGGGAATTGAATATTTTCTTATTTTGCAGCATCTGACAGAATGACCTCTCTTCATGCAATAAAAGCATGTAAAACCGGTTGTTTCGACTTAACAATCGGTTGTTTTAGTGACAGTTTTAAAATTTTCTTTGACAAATTATCTTGCTTGTTTTGTGGATTAAAACCTAATCCAGCTCTTCCAAAAACACAATTTTGAGATGCCAAGATATTCTCAAAGTTGGATTTTCCTTTTGAAAGCTTATCCACAATACTAACAAGATAGTGTACTTTCTTTTCAAGATTTTCACAATTCTCACAAACAAGAGAGTCACACATATGGGAAGAGTTCTTGCAATGATTTTCCAGATTTTCAAAATCAATTTTTGATTTTTCCAGCTCTTCTACAAGTGTCTGAACCCTCTTTTCAAGCCAGTTGTTAAGCCCTTTCAAACGATTGTTTGAGAAAACCAATCGCTTAGCTTCTTCATGAGTTTCTTGAAAAGCTTCAAGCAATTTACTATATTTTTCAGCACTTAGGGAAGCACATGAGCTTACATTGCTTGAGCTACATGACTCATCATCTTCTTCTGCAATCAAGCATATGTTTGCTTTTTCTTCTTCACTTGATGATGAGCTTGATGAGGAGACTTCATTCTCATCCCAAGCTATGTGTGCTCTTCTTGACTTTTCCTTTTTTTCCTTGTGGCTTGATTTCTTTTCATTGCTTTCTTTGTTTGGGCAATCTGCTTTAATGTGCCCTTGTTCACCACAACCAAAGCAAGTATAGTTGTTAGAATTGAAATCACTAGTTTTCTTGTTGCCATACCTTTCTTTGTTGCGATTTCTCTTAAAAAATCTACTAAACTTCTTGGACAGCAAACTAAGGTTTTCTTCTTCATTTTCATCACTTGATTCTTGCTTGCTTTTGTGCTTGGCAGCTTTCAAGGCAATGCTTTTCACATGCTTGTTTTCACTCTCTTGAACATTGAGTCTATTCATTTCTAACTCATGTTCTCTAAGCTTACCAAATAAAGAAGTCGTTGTCAAGGATGTCAAATCTTTTGACTCAAAAATTGCTCTCACCTTTGGTTCTTTAGAGTTCTTTAGAACGAATTACTAACTTTGAGTTCTTTAGAACGAATTACACTATTACAGAATCAACTGAAATCAATACAGAGTAATCCTATTCCACTTCTCTCTTGAATAACCAAATCTCAAAGTTAAAACTCAAATGCTTGAAAACTCTTTGAAAAACTCAAATATATTTTTATTTCTTGTTATTTGTTATAAAACATTAACAAACTATTTATAGTATTCAAATCTTGGTCAAAATATTTAAAGCAGGAGCGTATTCAGTTATGAAATCAATTAAAGCTCATTTAACTAACAAAACTGTTTCTGTTAAGATTTCAAACAAACAATCGGTTGAAATAGCGAATCAATCGGTTGTTTTGGTTTGACGGCAAGTCAACCATCCAAAACAGTTTTCAAACTTTTTCAAAAACACCTAAGTATAAAACAATCGATTGTTTCGACAAAACAACATGTTGTTTTTCACTTAGTTTGAAAAACACTTTAAACTTAAAAGATATGAAAACACTTAAGCTTTAGATTCAACAAAGAGTGGATTACAAATATAATCTACCCCAGATCCTATTCTAAAGCACCTCAGCAACATTAAGAACCTCTAGCCTTCCATCAAACGCTTAGGATTTGGATTCTTCAGAGCTTGAACACACTTGATTCAACATAACCTTTTCAATCGTCTATTCAATAGGGCCAACCTGTTAGGTTCCTTATGAGTTTCTTTGAATGCATCAAGAAGTTAGCTATAATTTTCAAAATTTATAGAAGTGTTAGAACTTACACTGCTGGTTTCCGAATCTTCTTTTGCCATCAAACACAAATCGGCTTCTTCATCTTTCTTTGATGATGAACTTTTGCCAAGCTATGTAGGCTCTTCTTGCTTTGCCTCTCTTTTAAAACTTTTTGTTTGCCCCTTTCTCTTTGCTCTCATTGTTTGGACAAACAGTCTTGATGTGAGCCTGTTTACCACATTCAAACACAAGTATAGTTTGTAGAATTAAATTCATTTTCTTTCTTACTATTGTACTTGTTTGATGGTTGGTTTTTGTCCTTGTTGTTCTTCTTCAACAACTTGCCAAATTTACTTGTGAGCAAGCTAAAAGTCTCACTATCAGTGCATTCACTTGAGTCTTGATCACCCTTATGACGATTAGCTTTTAAGGAAATGTTTTTCACATGCTTTTCTTCATTTTCTTGGTCATTAAGCCGGTTCATCTCAAATTCATGCTCTCTAAGCTTTCCAAAAAAGGAGGCAGTGGTCAATGTAGTCATATCCTTGGATTTTGAAATAGTTGTGACCTTTAGTTGCCAAGATCTATCCAAGCATTTGAGGATTTTGATGTTCAACTCCTCCCTTTCAAAATTTTGCCAAGGCTAATGACGTGATTTACTATGTGAGTAAATCTCTTCTGCACATCTGACATGGTTTCTCCTTTAAGCATCCAAAACATTTCATATTCTTGAATCAGGGCATGTAGTTCCTTGCCATCTTCACATCAGTTGTGCCTTCATGGATACCAAGGATGTCCCACATCTCCTTTACAGATCCACATTGAGAGACCCTGAAAAATTCATATGAATTCAAGGCAGAAGTTGTTGAACAAGGTTCTTTGATGTCTCCAAATCCAAGAGGAATGCTTGAAGACCTTGCTGCTAGTTGTGTGTGTGTCTAGAAGTATTTGAATTTGTTAATCCACTCTTTATGATGATCCAAGGTTAATTGGATCTTAATCCTTTTGAAAAAAGATATGTTTTCTAAAGAGTGTGAAAATTCAACTTGTTGAAATGTTGATTCTGTTGAACCAAGTGGTGTTCAATGTTTTGAAGAATCTAAATCCTTTGAAGGATGATGAATCCTCTGCTTTGCTTGATGCTGCTGTGCTGGTTTAAGCTTTGTTCTGGGTAGTTCAATGTTGTAATCAACCCTTAGATTAAATCTCAAAGCAATTAGCATCTCAATTTTATCAAAGCAAAATGTCTTTCAAACTAAGTTGAAACAACCGATTGTTTTGTCGAAACAACCGATTGTTTACACTTAGGTGTTTTGAGAAAGTTTGAAAACTGTTTTTGAATGGTAATTTTGTTAAGTAACAAAACAACCGATTGATTCGAGGAAACAATCGATTGTTTGTTTTGAAACCATAACAGAAAAACTGTTTTCTTTGACTGAGCTTTAAATGCTTTAAATGAATACGCTCCAGTCATTAAATGCTTTGACCAATCTGTTTTAAATGCAATTAAGAGTTTGTTAAGATTTGATAACAAACTATATTCTTAGATATATTATGAAAAACTGTTTTTATGTTTTAAGAATCTTGAAACAAAGTTTTCATCTAAGAGTTTTTCAAAGAGTTCTGAGATTGCTTAAGAGTTGAGAGATTGATCAAGGTGCTGAATAGGATTTTACTTGTATTGATTTCACATATTCATCTGTAACAAGTGTAATCTTTGTACCCTGCTGAACAATTCGTGTGTGTGTTTTGCTAAGATTGGTTGTGTGTTCTTGAGGTGTTCAAGATCAGCAATCTTAGTGTTGGCCAAGGAGAGTGTGTTTCTTGAGGTGTTCAAGGTCATTCTCTTGGTTGTGGTGTAAGTGATCAAGTGGTGATTGCTTAGTGGATATCCTCAGGGTTTCTGAGAAGACTGGATGTAGCTCTTGTTTGGAGTGAACCAGTATAAACAACTGTGTACAATTTCTCTGTCCCTATCTCTTTAATTCAGTTTTGTTATTTTGGAACTGGTATAAACAACCGATTGTTTCGCTAAAACAACCGATTGTTTTTCCAGCTTTGTGCTTTTGCTGTTTGTTTTGGAAAAACTGAATCCTTAATTAAGGTTCTTTCAAAGTATTTTCATTCTAAGGTTAAAAGTTTGCGAAAATCTTTCTTAAACAATTCACCCCCTCTCTCGTTTAAGGCCAAATATTCTAACAGATTCAACTGGTTGTTTTACACTTAGTGGTTTTTGAAAAGGATTTGAAAATATCAACTTTGTTTGACTTTGCTGTCAAACCAATTCAATCGGTTGTTTCGAGAATTCAATTGGTTATTTTTCTGAAAATCTTAACAGAATTCTGTTAAGCTGTACCAATCTATTTTAAATGATTCAAACTGCTTTTGGTTCTTGAATTAAATGCTTTGACCATCTCATTGGAGTATAAAAATGTTATTTTATGCTCTTGGTCATTAACTAAGGAAGAGATATCAATCAAAATTAGTTTTCAAGATTTCAAAGAGCTTTTGGATCATCTAAAAGTGTGGAATAGGATTGTCTTGTAATTCTGGATTGTAATCTTTGATTTTACCCAGGTGTATTCTATTTCCTTCTTCCTTAATCATTGTATTTTTGCGTGACTTGGTTATGTGCAGTTTCAGAGGGTTGTTATGGAAACTGTGTATTTTTGCCAAAGAGTGGTGTGTGTTCTTGAGGGGTTCAAGATCGTCACTCTTGGTGTGTGTTTTGTAATCTAGGTTTGATTACGTAGTGAATTCTCAGTGGTTAGCTGAGGTCTGGATGTAGCTCTTGGTTAAGAGTGAACCAACATAAACATCTCGTGTAAATCTCTCTAAATAAGGTTGTTTCGACAATTCAACAGGTTGAAAAAGTTGCCTTAGCCTCAATCCCTTGAGTAACAACTTTTTCAACTGGTTGATTTGAAAAACAACTAAATAAAATTTGTCAGCTTTTAAGAAAACATTTTTTTTAAAAGAGCTAAAGATTCAAGTGAGCTTGGATCATTACAAGGAGTGAATTGACAAGTTTACACTACTAGATAACACACACAAAGCAACAAAGTCTTCAAGCTTTCCATACAGATTTGGAGGCATCAAAGCACTTTTATCCAACCCGATAAGAGGACTTTGAGAATATGAATTTGATTTACATTTTCAAAGAATTTCAGATATATTTTTGTACTAAATCAAGCTTCAAGAGGTATTTGAGAAAAGGTTTCAACAAAGTTTCAAATCAATCTTGTTTTCCAAATATATTCAAATAAGCTAAGGCTATGATTGTATGATAAAGTTCCAAATTTGTGCTTTGCTTTATCTACAATCACGTAAGGTGATATCTTTATATTTTTACATTTGTTTGTATTCTAAGTTTATGAGGTGTACCGAGTTGTTGTCCTCTTGAAGAGTATTTCAAGAGTTGGATTATTGTTCTTTGTTAATGTGTTCTAGTGTTTTTTGTTTCCAATTATTAATAGTTTATAAGTTATATATCATCTTAGGTTGTAAAAGTTAATGAGGGCTAATATCCTCTTTTGGGTTGTAAAAGTTGATGAGGGCTAATATCCTCTTGATATGTAGGTGTTTATTGATAAAATGGAAGGATTAAGATGATTCTTCTTCTATATCCTTTATTAATTCGTTTGATCCAACCTCAAGAAAATTTTGTCACTCTCTCATCCTTTTAAACTCTAAAAAAATTGTCTCTCTCCCTTTTCCTTTCTTTCCCCCTCTCTTTATAATGTTCCCTCTCACAAGTAATCCCCATTCCTACTTTAGTGGGGTAGTTGTAGATTCGTCGCCACAAGTTCTCCAACGTTGTTTACCCCATCTTCTTTCACTCCACATTGACAATATTTATCCCTTACGGAAACCTCCCTATTATTAAGGCTTTTGTGGAATCAGTTATCTCAATATCTTTTTCCCCTACTCCTTGCGATAAGACATTAATAAAAACGTGTCGACTTAATTGGACACCTTAGCATAGCATATTCGACATTTAATATGAGTTAAATAATCAATTTTATTTGACAATGAGTCAGTCATTTATCCGACCTGACCAAGTAGTACATAGCCCCCAGCCTCTAGCCGAGCTGAGATAGGCAAAGAGGTTTATGTGCACTGACATAAGAGAGACTTATATGTGTATATGCAATTTACACATGTCCCTTCCACTTTTTGTTCTGACAAAGCTCGGTTTCCCAGGCTATCACATATAAATGACCTGTCACACGTGTCTCATGATCCTTGGCTCATTTGAGCGGCCGTTTTCGCTTCCTCAAGGAGAGAGAAATTCCCTTAACGAGACGCTCGTCCAATCAGGAGCATTGGTTATGATCATTGCTTTGCACGTGTTGGACATCTGAAGAATTTTAGGTTTTTAGCTTCGACTAACATTTCAAATCACCTTTTACCTTCTCGCTTCCCTTTTCACACTTCTTCTTCTTCTATAAGTTTCTAGCTGCCATCTTATTTCCTTCCATGCCGTGAATTCCCTTCTATCCACCGTATTCTAGGTACGTTTCCACCATTTTTTTCCCTTTATGCACTCTATTCAACGGTTATTTACTATTCCGTTGAGGTATATGTGCTTTCTTTCATTCTGTTGCATCTAATTAATTTTGTAGGCTTCCCTTCGTAGCTTTCATTCATCTTACCTTGTTTGTGTTATCTGTTAGTGTGTTTTTTTTGTTTAAATCATGGATTACTCCTCTACTTACCCTTGGGCAAAGAAGGATTTGGTCATGGAAACCTTTGTATATACTTTTCGTGAGAAAAATAGAAATCTTCGTGTGTTGTGTAATTTAAGTAAAACCGATGAAATCCTGGTCAGGGTAGTCCACTGTGAACTCGATGAACTGGTTTCTAAAGATGAGTCTTGTGACTCTTCCTCGGTATATTCTGCTTTTTTTACGACACAAAGTTTACAAAATGGCCTCTTTGGCTCCCTTTAACCATGTTTGAAATGAAAATTTTAACCGAGTTAAATTTTTCTCCGACCAAACTGTATGCTCTTAGTTCGGAATATCTCCGACTTTGAACATTTTCTTTTATTTCTTTGAGTTCAGGAAATTCAACAACTAGTTGTGGTCTTGCCTCAATAGCTGCGGGGGGAGAAGTTTGTTCTCGCTCTTCCAATCTTCATACAAAAATTCAAAGGCTATTTTTTTTTTGAAAATTCGACCTTCTCCCAAACATTCAACCCTTATGACGAGTTCCCTTTTTATTGGTGTCACAAACCCCGTTTCCAAAGCACCTGCCAACTTCCCAACCTTGATCTGATGGAGCGAGGATTTTGTGAGTTCTTTTAGAGTCTTCCAAGCCATTTTCGATACCCCTACTATTCTGAAGCGCGAATACCGATTGGAAATGCTAACAACTTACATCGGTATAACATCTCCTTCGATCTTTTGTCATGTTTTTGCTTTAATTTGTTTGAGTGTGTTCTAACCAATTTTTTTTTATGTTTTTTGTAAAAAAAATGTTTTCCTCTTTGAGCAAGGCTGTGTTGGCGGATCGAGTACAAATAGTGCATGCTGCGAAGACCACTTTGGTGGCCAACTCGATCGCTCCCGGTGGAATTCACGTCTAGTCTGATCAAGGCGGATGTACCATATCGGGAGTGGGACTTAAGAGGAAAAGATCGAAAGCCCCAATCCCCTCTCAACACTCATGCTTGGATGTCCAGGGACCAAATGTGGAAGTCTTGGAGGTTGGCCCATAAAGTGCGGTGATTGCTCTAAAGGGAAAACAAGTTTTTGGGAGGCCACTTTCGACATCTCGAATGATAACAAGACACAATACTTGCTTGAAGAGGACGTAATTTGATTCAAGGATTCAAAGGTTGGCCTTTTCTGCATAAATGTTGAGAGCTTGCTTAGCCAAGCCACTCCTTTTATATTCATGGCGAATGTCAAAGCAAACAAAGATGCTCTTGGGAGGAGAGAAGGAACCAATAGTTAGTTGATCTTCAAAAATAGGTTGATTGACTTCAAGCAGAGGCTTTAGAAGTGGATCGCCTTCATGCCAATGTGCCAACCGTTTTATTCACCAACAAAACAGAAAAGTTCCAAATAACCAATGAAAATACGCAACAAGAAATTTCAACTAAAAAAAAATTTAAGGCTTGTCGCATTCCAAGTTCGCAAAATTTCACCACCATCTAAGGTCTCTAATCAATGCGCTCTGTTGCCAAGTGCTTTCGTAACTCGGTATGGTTCTGTCCATTTCGGCGATAACTTGTTCTCCATCTAACAAGGGTGAGCCTTTCGTAGTACTAGATCGGCCACCTTGAACTGCAAGGATGGATCTTTATTTTGTACCTTCTTTCAACTCTCCGTTTCAGCGCCTCAAAATTTATTTGAACACCTCAAAATTCACATCTAATAAATCCAAGTTCACTTGTCGCCTTTCATCTGATCCATTGGTGACAAAGTTCAACAATCTGTGTGATTTCTCCAATGCTTCTACTGAGATCATGGCATCGGTCCTAAAAACTAGGCTAAAAGGAGTTTTCGGTGTTGTGGATTGAGGGTTGGTGTGATGGGACCACAAAAATCCTCAAGATCTCATCGGGCCATCCTCCTTTTGCTTACTCAAGCCTTTTTATAATCCTCGCAGTAACACTCTAATGGCTGACTCGGTCTGATCGTTAGTTTTGGGGTGCTCGAAAGATGTGAAGACCTGTTTGATTCCTAATTCAACATAATCCCATCTATCATTGTGTATTTGCTTGCATTTTTTTATGAGCTTGTCTTCTTCCCGATCTGGTGGGATAAGTGTGTCTGCCAGATATCAGATGTAGGGGGTGTTGATCAAGAGTGATCATGTGCTTTGAAGAATCCAAATCCAAGGTGTTTGATGAAAGGTTGGTGTCGCTGCTGTGTTTGGGTGGGATCTGGGTATAATAACATGTGATCCACTCCTTTGTTGAATCTAAAACTCATGTGATTTAAAACCTTTTTTAAATCAAGTGTTTTTCCAACTAAGTGAAAAACAACCTATTGTTTTGTCGAATCAACCGGTTGTTTTGCTCTTAGGAGTTTTGAAAAAGGTTGAAAACTGTTTTGGTTTGGTTGAAATAACTGTCAAGCCAAAACAATCGGTTGTTACGTGGTTTCAACCGATTGTTTCTTTGAAAATCCTAACAGAATTCAGTTTTGAATGGTGAATCTATTTTAAATATTTTCTAACTAAATACACTCCTTCATTAATTGCTTTGATAAATCTTTGGAAAATATAATTTGTTTATGTTTTCAAACATGTAAGAAACAGTTTTGAAATTCAATTTTGACATATTTGATTCTAAGATTTCAAGATTCACATCAAGCTTTGGATTTCAAGTGAGAGTGGAATAGGATTGCAATTGTATTCAATTCAGATTGTACTGTGATCAGGTGTAATCCTTTCTAAAACTACTGTATTTTCGGTGTTTTGTTGCCAAGGAGTATTGTGTGTTCTTGAGGTGTTCAAGATCAAAACTCTTGGTGTGGTTTTGCCAAAGGTAGTGTGTTTCTTGAAGGGTTCAAGGTCACTACTTTGGTGGTTTGTATTTTGTAATCCGGTTTGATTGCTTAGTGGATTACCAGTGGTTTTCTGGGCATTGAATGTTGTTAGAATATATGGCCTTAAACAAGAGGGGGTGAATTGTTTAAAGGGGGTTTTCGAAAACTTCTTAAGCTAGAACAAAATCCTTTGTATGAAACTCAATCAGAAATTCAGTTAGCCAAGATATAAAGCACAAAACAGTAAAGCACCAGAAAAACAATCGGTTGTTTCTTCGAAACAATCGATTGTTTATACCAGCAAATCAATACAACTGAATTTAAATGAGTTTAAGGGAAAAAGAGAAACACAAACAATTTATATTGGTTCACTCTTAAACCAAGAGCTACATCCAGTCCCCAGAATTCACTGGGCAATCCACTAAGCAATCAAATACAGATTACACACAAAACCACCAAAGAAGTGACCTTGAACCCTTCAAGAAACACACTTCCTTTGGCATAACACACACCAAGAATGTTGATCTTGACAACCTCAAGAACACACAACACTCCTTGGCTTACAACACCAGAAAATACAAAGTATTCAGAATGAATTACACTTGTTTACAAAATAAACTGAAATCAATACAAATGTAATCCTATTTGACTCTCTCGTGAGAAAACCAAAGCTAAAAAGTGAATGTCCAAAACTTGAAAGCAATCTCTCACAACTGAAAAACTCAAATCTGTTTTTCTTGTTTGTTATAAAACATAAACAACTTTTTTATAGCTTTCAAAGATTGGTCAAAGCATTTAATACATGAGCGTATTCAGTTGAAAATCATTTAAAGCACACTCAACTAAAAAAACAGAATTTATGTTAGGATTTTCAAACAAACAATCGATTGAAAGCAAGAAACAATCGATTTTTTTGGTTTGACAACAAGTCAACCAACCAAAACAGTTTTCAACCTTTTCAAAAATACCTAAGAGTAAAACAATCGGTTGTTTCGACAAAACAACAGGTTGTTTTTCACTTAGTTTGAAAAACACTTTAATCTTAAAACATTTAAAAACACTTTATCTTTAGATTAAACAAAGAGTGAATTACACATATAAACTACCCAGATCCTATCCTAAACACAGCAGCAACTTCAGCTTTGCATCAAACACTTGGATTTGGATTCTTCAAAGCCTTTCATCACTCTTGATTCAGCAGGTGTAGCTCTTGGCTAAACAGTGAACCAGTATAAACTATTTGTGTGTTTCTCTCTTACCCTGAACTCATTTAAATTCTATTTTAAGCTTAACTGATATAAATAACCAATTGTTTCGAAGAAACAACCGATTTTTTTTTTCTGTGTATTGATGTTTAACTGCTTGAGTTCTTGGCTAACTTGATTCCTGTTATGGATTTATACAAAGAATTTCATTCAACCTGAAAAAGTTTTCAAAAACCCCTTTTAAACAATTCACCCCCTCTTGTTTAAGGCCATATATTCTAACACGTGGTCATCCAGGTGTCCGTGTTTCATATTTGCAAGATTTCTACGTTTTCTACCGACGAATCGAAATGTGTTGCCATTCTTTGCAGTTTCAAGGTTTCCTGTACGTTTATCTGTCTGGTTATAAGCAGTGATCTCTCTTCGCCAACAACTTATGTGCATCTAGTTCCTTGGTTAGCAGCACACTGACGATGACTGTTTCATACTTCGCTTGGTTATTGCTTACTTTAAAAGAAAATTTCAAAGATTCTTCAACTAGAACACCATTGGGTCCTATGAGTCTTTAGGGTAGGCGTTGTTAAGGTTTGAAATCTACACACATTCTTCATTTTCCGCTTTACTTTTTCACCATTACTACGTTCGCCAACCATTCGGGCTATTGGATTTCCCTTATATGGTCGGCCTTTAGGAGCTTGTGGGTCTCTTCTCTCACTGTTTGTTGCTCTTCCTCATTGATTTTATGTATCCTTTGCGCTACTGGTTTTGCGCTACTTGCGGCTGGTTGCTTAATGTTTTGGACACTCAATACTTGGGGTTTATTCACATCAAGGAAATTTACAAAGATGACCTTGATTTTTCTCTCATCTTTCAAGAGTGCTCAAAAGGTGGCCACAAAAACTTTTTCATACATGATGGTTTTCTCTTTGATAAAATCTCTTGTTAGGGAGGCACATGAGGGTGGGTTAATGGGACACTTTGGGTAGCAAAAGCCTTAGATACCTTGCATGAACATTTCTTTTGGCCCCATATGCGAATATTCGTACATAACTTATGTGATAAGTGCATAGCATGTAGGAAGGCTAAGTCTAAGGTGCAACCCCATGGTTTATATACCCCTCTCCCCATCCCTGACATGCATTAAGTAGCCATCTTTATGGATTTCATTTTAGGTCTTCCCAAGAAATCTAAGGGTATGGATTCTATCTTTGTGGTAGTGGATCCTTTTTCCAAAATGACCCATTTTATTCCATGCCACAAAGTAGATGATGCTTGTTATATTGCAAATCTCTTCCTTAAGGAAGTTGTTAGATTGCATGAGATTCTTAGCAGTATAGTATCTATTAGAGACTCTAAGTTCTTAAGTCACTTCTAGAAGACATTATGGGGGGCACTTGGCATCAAACTCTTGTTTTCTACTACTTTTCATCCCCAAACTAATGATCAGACAGAAGTGGTCAATAGAACTTTGGCCCAAATGTTGAGATGTCTTATTTCTGGGAACCCAAGGGTGTGGGAAAATGTACTTCCTCATATTGAAATTGTTTATAATCGAGTAGTTAACTCTACTACTTCTCACACCCCTTTTGAGATTGTGAATGGGTTCAATCCCCTCACATCCCTTGACCTACTTCCTATTCTAGTACCTGATGAGGTGTTGTGCAATGATGGTTTTGAAAAAACATATTTTATTAAAAACTTGCACCACCACATCAAGCGCCAAATTGAAAGGAAGGTAGGCAAGTATGCACAATTTTCCAATAAGGGGTGCAAGGCATTGATCTTTGAACACCAAGGACTGGGTTTAGCTTCACTTGAGGAAGGATCATTTTCCTACTGAGAGGAAATCCAAACTCCTACCACGTGGTGATGGTCCCTTCCAAGTCATCAATAGGATCAATGATAATTCTTATGAGTTAGATTTACTTGAAACGTATTTATGGAGTCATTATTTTAATGTTAGTGATTTAACTCCTTTCTCTGCAGGTGTTGCAAATTCGTGGACAAATTCTCTCCTACCCGGATAGCATGTTGAAGACTTGAGAGATAGAGCATTCACAGACAAAGCCTAACCCTCCAGAAGGATGATCAGGAGCATGACATAGGATTCAGGGCTAGGTCAGGACCCACCACTAGCAAGTGCTTCATGGCCCATCATTCCTTAAAGGATCACCAGAAGTAGACCCCAAGCCATAGGAGTTGAGCATCAGCTAGTCTCTTTGTTTTTAATTTCAGTAGAGTGTGGTTTTTTTAGCATAATAGGGGGTATTTATCATTTCAGCTTATGCTTAGGCCATTAGGATTATAATGTTGCCCTAGCTTGTAGAATCTAAACTAAGGGGCGATATTAACCTTGGTCAAACCCCTAGGTTGCCCCTCTCATATGCCTTTTATGCCCCTTCCCCATCTTGCCCACCAAGGCACCCATTCTTATAAAAAGGGTGCCTTGCATCATGTATTTTCACATATATTTTGAAAAGTAAAGAAACTTTGCATGAGTGATTAGTGAGCTTGTCTCATAAATTATTTTGAGTCTTATCTTGAGTGTGTGAGCATTTCAAGTGGCGACTCTTCCTCACTTATCTTGGAGTTCCCACCCTAGGTAGGATGGGAAAAGGGGAAAAAGGGGCAGCCTTAGGGTTTGACTAAGTCAAATTCGCACCCTAGGCTCATCCTTCTAGAAACTAGGTCAAAACTCCTTCCTAAAGGGCTAGGAACAAGCTAAAATGATACCTACACCCCCTATTATGCTAAAGCCACCTTATTCTAGCCTATCTTTGCTATTTGGACCCCTAAATTGAGAGCAAATTATTTACAACAAATTTTATTCTTTAAGAAGACCAGCAGGAAGAATATTTGGTGCTCTACTTTATGCCCATTTCCTCTGGTCAGGGCCATGAGCTCCTTGGTGGGGTCTTGAATTGTTTGCTGAGATGACTACTCATCATGTGTTTTGTCTTTTACTTCTTTGGTCATCTTCATAGCTACTTGGTTTGTATCACCATATATTGTGTTTTTCCTTTTGTCCTCTAGAAGTGAACCTTCACACTTAGTCAACCACTTGGTTAAGTTTGTGTCAAGTGGGGATCTTCTTTGGATCTCACACCATAATTGCCAAAATCCAAAAAATCATAAACAAATGTCACCATAAAATGTGCAATTCTAAAATCAACTCACATCATGTGGTATTCAGAGCATGGTTATTTTGTGCTTATTTTCTTTGAGTTGATTTCGACAATTTATTTTCTAACACATTTAAATTCTTGCTTTACCTTCAAGTAATTTAAATTTCGTCTTTACATTCTTGTCCTCTACAATTTCACAATTTTTATTCTTTAAGCACTTTAAATTCCGATTTTTAATTTTATTTTGTGTTAAATTTTTTTTCCTTACATCTTTTGCTTTAGTCCTTTGTTCTTAATCTTCTATGATTTTGTATACCTATGTTGATTTTAATTGTGAACAGTTAAAAACAAATTGGAAGTTGTGTGAGTAGTGGTTGATTTAATTCCACATAGAGTGTAAATGTTCATATGACTTGATCCAAACCTAACATCTTTTTGAAAAGTGAAAAGTGGAATGACAACAAAAAAATATGCATACAAAAAGGATATGGAACTTTTGAATCTATAAAGAAAAACAAAGATAAAAGAGTTTGAGAAGCATTCACATTTCAACTTTCACTTTGCAAATTTCTAAAGATGATCTAAGTGTATGACAAATTTTGTTCATAATTGTGGAGTTTAATCTCTCTTACTTTCTCAATTTTTAAGAAATTCCATATATTCATAATTAAAGTTTAAGTGAGTTTTCTTTGAGTCTTTTTCGTGCTTTTCTTTCTTGTCTTGTTAAAGTTTTGTCTTCATCTTATTTTCGTTTTTTTTAGCTTTCTTGTTTTTAAGCGTTTCTTGCTTGTCCTTAAAACTTTCTTAAGTTTTGTTGTGGCAATTTGGTGAGCATGTGTTGTTGAACCAAGTGTGTTCAAGCTTTCAAGAATCCAAACCCTTTTAAGGTTGATGAAAGACTGGTATGTGCTTGTTGTTGTTGAGCTGTCTTTAGATAGGACCTGGGGTAGATAAATTGTATATATCCACTCTTGATTGAATCCAAAGCATAAGCATTCTCAAACCTTTTTATTGAAAAGTGTTTTTCAAACTAAGTGAAAAACAACCTGTTGTTTTGTCGAAACAATCGATTGTTTAATAACTTAGATGTTTTCAGAAAGGTTGAAAATTGTTTTTGATGGTTGACTTGCTGTCAAACCAAAACAATCGATTGATTCGTGGAAACAACCGATTGATTCGTGGAAACAACCGATTGTTTGTTTTGGGACCATAACATAAAACTGTTTTGTGCTTTGACTGAGCATTGAATGATTTTCTAACTTTTTACGCTCCAGTTTTTAATGCTTTGACCAATCTTTAAATGCAATTAATAGTTTGTTAAGATTATGCAACAAACAACTTTGATTATATACAGAAAAACAAAATTTGAGTTTTTCACTGAATGAGATTTTCAAAAAGTTTAGAATTGCTTAGAGATTGCACTGATCAAAGAGTGTGAGATAGGATTTTCATCTTGTATTGATTTCAGATTTGTTTTGTAACAAGTGTAATCCTTTGTACTTTTGAAAGAAACTCTGTGTATGGCTGAGAAGTGTTGTGTGTTCTTGAGGGGATCAATATCAGCATTCTTAGTGGTGTTGTGCTGAACCAAAGGAAGTGTGTGTCTTGAGGGGATCAATGTCACTTCTTTGGTTGTGTTGTAAGTGATCTAGGGTTGATTGCTTAGTGGATTCCCAAGTGGTTTATGGGAAGACTGGATGTAGCTGTTGGTTAAGAGTGAACCAGTATAAACCTCTGTGTGCATTCTCTCTATCCTTTAACTCTTTAATTTCAGTTTTATATTTGTAAACTGGTATAACCAACCAATTGTTTCTGCGAAACAACCGATTGTTTTTCTGGTGTTGTGCTTTTTGCTTTGTGTTTTGGCAAACTGATTTCTTAATCAAGTGATTCTCGAAGTAAATTCATTCTTGGCTTAAAAGTTTGTGAAAACCCTCTTTAAATCATTCACCATCCCTCTAGTTTAAAGCCATACATTCTAACAATTGGCATCAAGAGCTTGGTTCTTGAAAGTTATCCAAGTTTGATCCGAATTTCTTTTTCTATGGCTGCAAAACTATCTTTTGAGGAAGGTGCTTCTATCTACAAACCACCTTTATTTTGTGGATTGAATTACAAGTATTGGGAGGCAAGAATGAAAATCTTTGTGGAATCTATTGATCAAGGAATTTGGGATTCAATCAAGAATGGTCCTTTCATTCCAAAGTTTAAAAAGAATGGTTCTTTAATTGCAAAACCTTGGTCCCAATGGACCAATGAAGAATGTAAAATGGGCAAGCTTGATTGTATTGCCCAAAACATAATAGCTTCTGCACTAGATACTAATGAGTTTTTCAGGATATCAAAATGCAAAACTGCTAAATAGATGTGGGACACACTCAAGGCTACTCATGGAAACATCAATGAATCAAAGGAAGCAAGGTCAAAAAGTCAAGCAAGAAGGAAAAGAAGGCAAAACAAGAAAAGCCTCAACCTCTGCTTCATGGCTAGAAAGGAAGATGACTCAAGTAGTGTAACTTCATCTAACTCCTCAAACTCGAAAATTATAGTCAATTGTTTCAAGCCTTTCAAGAAACACATGAAGAAGCCAACCGATTGGCCCTCTTGAACAATCGGTTAAAAAGAATGAATAGTTGTCTTGAAAACAGAGTCAAAACACTGGAAGAGGAATTGGAAAATTCAAAAACAGATTTTGAAAACCTTGAAATAGTTTACAAAAACTCCTCTTGTAAGTGTGATACTCTTGTTTGTGAAAATTGCGAAAATCTTGAAAAGAAGGTCCACTATCATGTTAAAACTGTGGATAAGCTTTCTAACGGTCAATCCAACTTTGAGAATGTCTTGGCATCTCAAAACTGTGTTTTTGGAAAAGCTGGATTGGGTTTAAACCCACAAAACAAGCAAGATAGATTTTCAAAGTCATTTTCGAAAATGCCAGAAAAACAACCGATTGGACCATCGAAACAACCGATTATTACATGCTTCTACTGCATGAAAAGAGGTCATTCTGTGAGGTTCTATAAAATCAGAAAATATGTTGTTCCTAGGGGCTTTACGAAGTGGATTCCTAAGTGCATTAAAGGTTCAATTGATGAATGTAAACCAAATGGACCCACATTCATAAGGGGACCAAATCTTTGTACTTGAAAATCTTCTTTGTAGGAAAACTTGGAGGAGAGCATGCAACAATGGTACTTGGACAATGGATGCTCCAAGCACATGACTGGGGACAAATCAAAGTTCCTGAGCATCTCCTTTAAGCAAGAAAGGCACGTTACCTATGGGGACAACAACAAGGGGAGGATTCTTGGGAGAGGATCCATAGGAGACAAAGATATCTTGGTCATCCATGATGTGCTCTATATAGAAGGTTTAAAACACAATCTGCTGAGCATAAGTCAACTGTGTGACAAAGGATATCAAGTTATGTTCAAAACAAACACATTAGAAATCTGTCTCCCCAACACCAAAGAGGTAATGTTGCTAGGTAAGAGAATCAATAATGTTTATCTTTTAGATATCTCTTCACCATGTTCAATTAGTTATCTTCTATCCAAGCCAGATGAGTCTTGGCTTTGGCATAAAAGAATTGCTCATATTCACATTAATCACTTTAACAAGTTAATTTCAAAGGATCTTGTGATAGGTCTACCAAAGCTCAAGTTTGAGAAGGATCATATATGTGAAGCTTGCCAAAAGGGAAAACAAGTGAAAAATTCTTTTAAAATAAAAAATGTTGTTTCTTCTTTAAAACCTCTTGAGCTACTTCACATGGATCTTTTTGGACCTTCAAGAACCTAGAGCCTTGATGGAAATTACTATGCTCTTGTTATTGTGGATGATTTTTCTAGGTTCACTTGGACTCTCTTCTTGGAATAGAAAAGTGATGCCTTTTCTGCATTCAAGAAGCTTGCAAGAAGGTTGCAAAAGAACAACAACATAGGCTCTATAAGAAGTGATCATGAAGGAGAATTTCAAAATGAAAAGTTCAGCAAGTTCTGTGAAAAGATGGGGATTCTGCATAATTTCTCTGCTCCAAGAACTCCACAACAGAATGGTGTGGTAGAAAGGAAGAACAGGTCCTTTGAAGAGCTAGCAAGAACAATGCTTAGTGAATCTTCTCTTCCTAAGTATTTTTGGGCTGATGCAGTTAGCACTTCTTGTTATGTGATGAATAGAGTGTTAATTAGGCCAATTCTGAAGAAGACTCCTTATGAACTCTTCAATGGAAGGAAGCCTAACATCAATCATCTCAGAGTTTTCGGTTGCAACTGTTTTGTTCTCAACAATGGAAAGGAAAGCTTAGGGAAGTTTGATGAAAAAGCTGATCTTGGCATCTTCATAGGCTATTCTCTCACAAGTCATGCATACAGAATCTACAACAAGAGGCTAATGACTGTAGAAGAGTTTGTTCATGTTGTCTTTGATGAGGTAGATCGCAAAAGCATCCAAATCCCGAAGATCAGTGCTGAAGAGGATGAGCAGAACATCAGTTTGGAAAAGCTGGGCATCAGTGCAGAAAAACAACCGGTTGATTCGCAGAAACAACCGATTGAAATTTTGCAACAGAGTGAGTTGCCCAAAGAATGGAGGATTCCTAGAGATCTGTGAGTGGAAAACATCATAGGGCAAATAAAGGAAGGTGTCTCAACACGTAGCTTCATCTCAAACTTCTGCAGGCACACTGCTTTTGTCTCTCAAATTGAACCAAAGTCAATTGATGAAGCACTCAAAGATGAAAAGTGGGTTGAAGCTATGCATGAAGAGTTGAATCAATTTGCAAGGAATGAGGTATGGTTTCTTGTCCCTAAAACAGCTGAGATAAACATCATAGGTTCAAAGTGGGTATTCAGAAACAAGTTGGATGAAGATGGTGTGATAACAATGAACAAAGCAAGACTAGTTGCCAAAGGCTACAATCAAGAGGAGGGCATTGATTATGGTGAAACATTTGCTCCTGTTGCTAGATTGGAGGTTGTGAGATTGTTGTTGGCCTTTGCATGTATGAGTGGTTTTAAACTCTTCCAAATGGATGTCAAGAGTGCTTTCTTGAATGGCTACATCAATGAGGAAGTGCATGTGGATCAACCACCGGGCTTTGAAGATCATCAACATCCCAATCATCTCTTCAAGTCGAAAAAGGCATTGTATGGGCTGAAGCAAGCTCCAAGGCAGTGGTATGAGAGACTTAGCAACTTTCTGCTTTCACATGGCTATGAAAGGGGAATGATAGACAAGACTCACTTCATCAAAAAGTCAAATTCTGAAATTATCCTTGTGCAAATCTATGTTGATGACATCATCTTCGGTGCAACACAAGATAGTTTGTGTGAAGAATTTGTGGCTGCTATGAAAGGTGAGTTTGAAATGTCTATGATGGGAAAATTGTCTTTCTTTATTGGATTGCAGGTTAAGCAAACAAAGGATGGGATCTTTCTATGCCAATCAAAGTATTGCAAAGAATTTCTCAAGAAATTTGAAATGGAGAGTTGCAAAGAAGCAAGCACTCCTATGCCATCAAGTTGCTACATGGATGATGATGCGGATGGAAAAGGAGTGGATCAAACCAAATACAGAGGGTTGATTGGCTCTTTGCTTTATCTAACAGCAAATAGACCGGACATTATGTTTGCGGTGTGTCTTTGTGCAAGATATCAAGCAAATCCTAAGGAGTGACACTTCAAAACTACAAAAAGAATTTTGAAATATCTCAAAGGAACATCAACTGTTGGGTTATGGTATCCATCTCACTCTCCCATTCATTTAATTGGTTTTTCAGATTTTGACTTTGCAGGATGCAAGCTAGATAGAAAGAGCACAAGTGGCACTTGCCACCTTCTTGGCTCAAGCCTTATCTCATGGCATAGCAAGAAGCAAGCATGTGTAGTTCTCTCTACTGGTGAGGCTGAGTACATAGCTGCTGGAAGTTGTTGTGCACAGATTTTATGGCTCAAACAACAACTTGCAGACTTTGGATTGCAAATCAGCAAAGTTCCTTTAATGTGTGACAACACAAGTGCCATCAATCTTACCAAAAATCAGATTCAACACTCAAGGACCAAGAATATTGAGATACGTCATCATTTCATTAGGGATCATGTAAGCAATGGGGACTGTGAAGTGATGTTTGTAGAGACAAAACTGCAGTTAGCTGATATCTTCACTAAACCATTAACAAAAGAGAGGTTCTTCTTTCTAAGAAATGAGTTAGGTATCCTTGATCTCAATAATCTCTCCTAAATTTGTTTTAATACATGTTAGAGGCTATTTGTGAAGACAATAGGGGGAGAATTGATTGGTTCTTATGTATCTTTCTCTGAAACTGTTTAAATCTGCTGAAATCTCTGATAATTAAAACTTTTTCTGCTTTTGCTAATAGAAACAACCAATTGTTTCGTGTAAACAACTAATTGTTTATCTGAAAATATGCTTTCAATGTGTTAAAATCTAACATGCTGTTGTAAGAAGCATTGGATTATATGCTATTTTAGCAAGTACTGCTTCAGATTCAATCAGATCTAACACAAGCACCAGGGATTTGTCTACATCAAATAGGGGGAGATTGTTGAACCAAGTGTGTTCAAACTTTGAAGAATCCAAACCCTTTGAAGGTTGATGAAAGGCTGGATGTGCTTGTTGTTGATGAGCTGTCTTTAGATAGGATCTGGGTAGATAAATTGTATATATCCACTCTTGATTGAATCCAAAGCATAAGCATTCTCAAACCTTTTTATTGAAAAGTGTTTTTCAAACTAAGTGAAAAACAACCTGTTGTTTTGTCGAAACAATCGATTGTTTTATAACTTAGATGTTTTTAGAAAGGTTGAAAACTATTTTTGATGGTTGACTTGTTGTTAAACCAAAACAACTGATTGATTCGTGGAAACAACCGATTGTTTGTTTTGGGACCATAACATAAAATTGTTTTGTGCTTTGACTAAGCATTGAATGATTTTCTAACTGTTTACGCTCCAGTTTTAAATGCTTTGACCAATCTTTAAATGCAATTAATACTTTGTTAAGATTATGCAACAAACAACTTTGATTATATACAAAAAAACATATTTGAGTTTTTCACTGAATGAGATTTTGAAAAAGTTGAGAATTGCTTAGAGATTGCATTGATTAAAGAGTGTGAGACAGGATTTTCATCTTGTATTGATTTCAGATTTGTTTTGTAACAAGTGTAATCCTTTGTACTTTTGAAAGAAACTCTGTGTGTTTGTTGAAGTGTTGTGTGTTCTTAAGGGGATCAAGATCAGCATTCTTAGTGGTGTTGTGCTGAACCAAAGAAAGTGTGTGTCTTGAGGGGATCAAGGTCACTTCTTTGGTTGTGTTGTAAGTGATCTAGGGTTGATTACTTAGTGGATTCCCAAGTGGTTTATGGGAAGACTGGATGTAGCTCTTGGTTAAGAGTGAACCAGTATAAACCTCTGTATGCATTCTCTCTATCCTTTAACTCTTTAATTTCAATTTTATATTTGTGAACTAGTATAAACAATCGATTGTTTCTGCGAAACAACCGATTGTTTTTCTGGTGCTGTGCTTTTTGCTTTGTGTTTTGGCAAACTGATTTCTTAATCAAGTGATTCTTATTGTAGATAGGGGTAGTTGCACCAATTTGGCAAGTACAATAGTGGTGGACAAGCTTGGATTACCCACCATCTCTCATGCAAAGCCCTACAACCTCCAATGGCTTAGTGAAGAGGGAGAAATAGTTGTTAATAAACAAGTCCTTTTATCCTTTTCAATTGGAAAATATAAAGATGAGGTCTTGTGTGATGTTGTGCCAACGGAAGCCACCCACATTCTATTAGCAAGGCCATGGCAATTTCATAGAAAAATGTTATGTGATGGCCTTACTAATAAAATCTCTTTTACCTTCCAATGGCAAGATCACATTGAAATCTCTCTCTCCAAAAGAGGTAAATGAAGACCAAATTAAAATGAAAGAGAAGAGAGAAAATGAAAAGAATGAAAAAAAAAGTGTTAAGAAAAGCCTTTTCATCTCCTCCAAAGAGGTCAAAAAGGTAATGCTAGCTCACAAGGCTATCTTTATAGCCTATCTTAAGAAAAACCTTAAGAATGAGTCAATGGTAGATAGTTCTACATGTTTGGATCATTTGGTAAAGGAGTATCAAGATGTGTTCCAAGAGCCTCCCAAAGGATTACCTCCTCTAAGGGGCATTGAACATCAAATTGATTTCATACTCGGGGCTTCTTTACCAAATAGACTCGTATATAGAACCAATCCAATCAACCCTCTACACTCATCTTGCAGGAAACCATACTCTAAGTGGCGTGTCCCTTTTCAATTCACACCATAAGTTTTCTTCTTCCATCCTTTTCCTTCATTTCCATTATGCCACTTTATTCTTGTGTTCTATATTTGTTATAATTCGGTTTTCCATTGTGTTCTTCTATTGTTCTTTCATTTAGCATTCGGCCTTGGCCATCTTAATTGTTTACTTTCATGTTCTTCTAATCTTAATTGTTTACTTTCATGTTCTTCTATTGTTCTTTCATTATGCCATCTAAATTGGCCTACACCCACCAATATTAGTAAGGTACGAAGCTTTTATGGATTAGCTAGTTTCTATAGAATATTTGTGAAAAACTTTAGTACTATTGTTGCACCTCTCCATGAGATAGTAAAGAAGGATGTAGTGTTCAAATGGGACCAAGAACAAGAAAATGCTTTTGAGACTTTGAAAAACAAATTAACCAATGCACCCATTTTAACACTTCCCAACTTTGCTAAGACATTTGAGATTGAGTGTGATGCCTCTAACATAGGCATTGGGGTTGTCCTCCTTTAAGAGGGTCACCCCATATCTTATTTTAGTGAGAAACTCAAGGGGAATAATCTCAATTACTCCACCTATGACAAAGAGCTTTATGCTCTTGTTAGGGCCTTGCAAAATTGGCAACACTATCCTTTTCCAAAAGAGTTTGTGATACATAGTGATCATGAATCTCTTAAATATTTGAAAGGCCAAAGCAAGCTTAACAATAGACATGCCAAATCAATAGAGTTTATTGAGCAATTTCCTTATGTGATCAAACATAAGCAAGGCAAGTCTAATGTGGTGGCAGATGCTCTTTCTAGAAGACACACCTTGCTTAATGTTTTGGACTTTGGGTTTGATCACATCAAGAAAATTTACAAAGATGACCTTGATTTTTCTCTGATCTTTCAAGAGTGCTCAAAGGGTGGCCACAAAGACTTTTTCATACATGATGGTTTTCTCTTTAAAGGGAAAACACTTTGTGTGCCCCAAGGGTCTTTGAGACAATCTCTTGTTACGGAGGCACATGAGGGTGGGTTAATAGGACACTTTGGGTAGCAAAAACCTTAGATACCTTGCATGAGCATTTCTTTTGGCCCCATATGCGTAAATCCGTACATAGCTTTTGTGATAAGTGCATAGCATGTAGGAAGGCTAACTCTAAGGTGCAACCTCATGGTTTATATACCCCTCTCCCCATCCCGGACATATCGTGGGTAGACATCTCTATGGATTTCATTTTAAGTCTTCCCAAGATATCTAAGGGTATAGTTTCTATCTTTGTGGTAGTGGATCGTTTTTCCAAAATGGCCCATTTTATTCCATGCCACAAAGTAGATGATGCTTGTTATATTGCAAATTTCTTCTTTAAGGAAGTTGTTAGATTGAATGGGATTCCTAAAAGTATAATATCTGACAGAGACTCTAAGTTCTTGAGTCACTTCTAGAAGACATTATGGGGGAAACTTGGCACTAAACTCATTTTTTCTACTACTTGTCATTCCCAAACTGATCGTTAGAAAGAAGTGGTCAATAGAACTTTGGCCCAAATGTTGAGATGCCTTATTTCCGGGAACCCAAGGGTGTGTGAAAATTTAGTTCCTCATATCGAGTTTTCTTATAATCAAGTAGTTTACTCTACTATTTCTCACATCCCTTTTGAGGTTGTGTATGGGTTCAATCCCCTCACACCCCTTAACCTACTTCCTATTCTTGTACTTGATGAGGTGTTGTGCAAGGATGGTTTTGAAACAACATATTTTATTAAAAACTTGCACCACCACATCAAGCGCCAAATTGAAAGGATGGTAGGCAAGTATACACAATTTGCCAATAAGAGGCGCAAGACATTGAACTTTGAACCCAGGCACTGGGTTTGGCTTCACTTAAGGAAGGATCACTTTCCTACTCAAAGGAAATCCAAACTTATACCACGTGGTGATGGTCCCTTCCAGGTCATCTAAAGGATCAATGATAATGCTTATGAGTTAGATTTACCTGATATGTATTTAGGGAGTCATTCTTTTAATGTTAGTGATTTAAATCCTTTCTCTACAGGTGTTGCAAATTCGTGGACGAATTCTCTCCCACCCGGAGAGCATGATGAAGACTTGAGAGATAGAGCATTCACAAACAAAGCCTAACCCTCCAGAAGGATGACCAAGAGCATGACACAAGATTTAGGGCTAGGGCAAGACTCACCACTAGCAAGTGCTTCGGTGCCATCATTCCTCAGAGGATCACCAAGAGTAGAGCCTAAGCCATGGGAGTTGAGCACCAGCTAGTCTCTTTGTTTTTAATTTCAGTAGAGTAGGGTCCATTTAGCATAATAAGGGGTGTATTTATCATTTTCGCGTGTGCCTAGGCCATTAGGGTTAGAATGTAGCCCTAGCTTCTAGAATCTAAATTAAGGGGCAACATTGACTTAGTTCAAACCCATAGGTCGCCCCTCTCATATGCCTTTTATGCCCATCCCCCATCTTGCCCACCAAGGCACCCATTCCTATAAATAGGGTGCCTTGCGTCATGTATTTTCACATAGATTTTGAATAGCAAAGAAACTCTGCTTGAGTGATTAGTGAGCTTGCCTCCTAAATGAATTTGAGTTTTATCTTAAGTGTGGGAGCATTTCAAGTGGCGACTCTTCCTCACTTATCTTGGAGTTCCCACCCTCTAAGTTGTATGTTCATTATTTCCATTCTCCAAAAGCTTCCTTCTTTCCATCTTTTCCATTCCTTTCCTTTTCCACATTTATTTCCTTCATTATATTCTTGTTTACGTCTTTTTCCATTTGGTTATCTTCTTCATTCTTTGCTTCATTTAATGCTCTTTCATTTCCGCAATCATCATCATAATCACCATATATTGTGTTTTTCCTTTTTCCCCCTAGAAGTGAACCTTCACACTTACTTAACCACTTGGTTAAGTTCGTGTCCAGTGGGGATCTTCTTTGGGTCTCACATCATAATTGCTAAAATCCAAAAAATCATAAACAAGTGTCACCATAAAATGTGCAATTCTAAAATCAACTCACATCTATTCGACATCTCAGCATAGCATATTTGACATTTAAACTGAGTTAAATAATCAATTTTATTCGACATTGAGTCGGTCAGTTATCCAATCTGACCGGACGGTATAATATCTTTTTGAAATAGTTTAGGAATTGATTCTTTGTATAACTTTTTGAAAGTTAGTGGAACCAACAATTCTAAGGTTCAATTGTTGAGACTGAATGTAGGATCTTGAGGATTTGAAGCAATATAAAAACTCTTTCTCATATTTTTTTGCTTTTCTCTTTATATTTTTGCTACAACCAATTATTGTATCAATCTTAATTCTTCTTATAATTGCATTCAATTTTTATATCTTAAATAACTTTTGAAAGAATTCCAGGAAAGTAAGATTTTCAAAAAAAAATTGAAAACCAATTTCTCCTCCAACCCTCTTGGTTTAATAAAGTCATTCTATTTTCCTAACACGTTTCTAGTGTGTAATCCCTCTTTAATAAGCACATGTCAAAGTTAATATCCGACAATGATCCTAAAGATAGGAAGCATTGTTTGTTGCATGAACAATATATGATTTGGTTTCTCCTGGAATAATTAGGGTGATCTACCTAAAATCACCTCCATACATTATTACTTTCTAACCAAAAATTGACTTAGATTTATTTTATTTTCTCATTATATCATTCAATGTTTTATCTAATGTTTCAAAACAAAGAGGTGCTTTGTCCCAAATAATACTAAGCTTATTTTAATAACTTTAATATCTCACTTCCTTGTAAAATGTAACAAACTAAGTTATCAAATGTGGGGATGAGAATTTAAAATTTTGAATGTGTTCTTTTTCCTTCTGGAAGCAAAATAGATGAAATTCCATTTGATGTAATAATCAATACAATTTTATGTTATGATTGTAAAGCGGATGATAATGTCTTCCACATGAATTCTTTTCCAATTCCTTCATATCCATATAAAAAGAACATCACTCATTCCTTCTTGTTAAAAACCTCCATTATTCTTTAAAAAAATGCTCTTTGTTCATATGTAAAATTATAAATGGAAAATTATTTTAGTTAAGATTATTTTAACACTATTTCTTTTAGGAGAATATTCAAAAAAATGTTGATAGATTAAAAGAGAAATTACTTATTAATGAATTTAAGTTTGATTGAAATTCATATTGTTGTTCACCTATGTTATAATTTAGTTATGCATACATGTTTCATGAACGAGTTGCAACAAAATCATTGGGTTAAAACATAAATAGGTAGTTTTTTAAGCTCTTTCTATTTATCTACAACAATTTTTTTTTACCTCCATCAGAGTTAAATTTTGTAACTAGTAAAGATTTAGATGAAGTCCTGAAAAAGGAAAATATATTTCATTAATTTTAGAAAGTGTGAAACTTGGAAATATAAATATGAATGTATTGTAGCTAGCATCATGGATATTTTTTGTTCGTTATACAAAATACCATCATCAGAAAGTAATTTCCATGTCTTAATCTTCTGGTTTGTTGACATTGATAGAGAAAAGCATTGTTACAAACAATTTTCTTAAATAGTGTCTAGAACCTCAATCATTGGCTTCCTTAATAACTTTAATGTATTTTGAGTCATTTGCTGAAAACCTTGGTGCAAAGTAAGCTTCTCTTAATGTGTGATACAATATGTTGTCAACAGTTCTAATCTCTACGTAGGATAAAGACCATTTTACAACTCTTCGCATTCTTCTTAGGTAGAAAAGTTCTTCAGTTCTTGGTGATACCCATCGAATTCTTCCAATTATGTTTTCTTTTTGTCTTGGTTTCCAACAACTATCTTTTTATAAACAAACTGTGAAATAAATTGTCCATATGTTAATTTCCTAGCCTCTTGGAATCTCTTGTCACATTCCTAGATTTCTACCATGAATAGGAAATGCAACAATTCTCCAACATGTTTCGCATGAAGAGATATGTCTATAATTCACATATTCTGTTATTCCGTCATATCCCTTGTTAATGTATTTAAGTAAGTACTTTTGTTACACCATTCAACATTCATATGTGCTTGATACTTCAGTAATAACATGGGATTGACATAAGTTTACGTGAAAACTAAATGAAAACAAAATAAATAAGTAAAATAATTAAATTGAGAAAATTGGATTTGGGGTTAATATGTCTCACTCATTTGTATTTTGGATGAATATTGTAATATAATTGATATTGATGCACATATAAAATTCATTCATATTGATTCTTCACATATGAAATTATTAAGATTATCTCCTAAACATCGATATCTCACATCTATAGAAAACATTCTTATCATTAAGAAGAAATATTATATAGCAGTTGATACATTCTAATCTATGTTTAGCATCAGCACATGTCAAGTATTCTCATTTAGGTCAAATTCTTAGAAGTACTTTCCAATCAAATCCAAGAATCAAGTTCATGAATAAAAATTCAAGCTTTAAGCACAAAATACAATATTGAATAATGAAGTTCGTGAATTAAAAATTCAAGCTTTAAGTATAAAATGACAATACCAATATTAAAGAGGAACAAAATTTCATATATACCACCAAAATACATTAAAATTTGAACAAATTACTCTCAATCCCAAAGGAAAGAATTAACTAATCATGGTGACCATTACATGCACCAAAGCCAAAGAAAAAAATTTGGAATGTTTCTCCTTCTGTCTTTTAGGGTTTCCTTCCTTTGATTCCCATTCTAGATCACACTTTTCTCTCTGTCTTACGCCCTTATTAACCTAATTGGGTTTGGGCTAAGTGACATCTCTATTCATAATATATCCATTTGCTTAATCTCTCTTTAAATTCCTAAAAATAACACAAAATTGGGAATAAATAGTTATATTAATCTCATAACACCAAAATATATTATTAAATTCTAATTTTTTGAATTAAGGTTGAGTCATGGCTTAATCAACAATTAAAATCAATAAATGTCTAACTTTTTGCATAAAAATTTACTAAATAATGACACTTATCACTATTCCACATGGTCCATGAGTCATGTGATCCTTGACATTGTTATACTAGAATTGGTGTGGTCTCGAAAATGGATGGTATCTCAATCGAGATTACTTTGTCTTTATAATCCATGTTTGGATATTTAATAGATGGATGCAAGAAGATTAACAAATGTGCATGGAGTAATCCACACTTTTGGAACCTAATAATAGTGTGCATGTCTGCAGAGAAAGAATGTTCAATATCATTATAAAGAATTATCAATTCTAATATTAATTTGCATTAACCTATAACACTCATACATTTTAGTCAAATCTTTCTATAGTTGTTAGAATTTAAGTTTGAAGAATCTAGAAACTATATTTGGTCGATCTAATGTTGTTAGATTTAAATCACTCGATAATCTTCTAATTTATGGCCATTTAGAGTTACAATTCCAACATGGCTTAAAATGCCATTCCATCAAAGTATATCTACTCTATGAATCTTCAACCACTAACAAAAGTTGATGGCAACACAATTTTCTTTTCTTTACTTGCCTCTCCCTTTTGTGAATCGGTACTTGGTTGAGAAAGTTTCTTGTATTTATAAATTCCCATATTTGATTGATTCTTCCTGATAAAAGATAGTCTTTCAAACTCTACCATTGTATATTCATCCACAATAATTTGCTGAAACAACATTCTAGATGTCAGTAGAGTACTTGCTTATGCTTTTCTTATATGAACACCAAAACAAATACATTCCCTTATTCTGAGACAATTTCCTTTTCTGCTTGTTGATGATAATGTATAACGGTGATCCACATCTTCCTTATACCCATCTCCACCATAAGAAAATAATAATGAGTACTAAAATCCTAAGTAGCTTATGTGCAACTCATTTATTCTTTCAAGTTTTCCACTTCTATTTCCATTATTATATCTCTAGAAGAAGAAATGTAAACATCACCTACAATTAGGGTTGCTAACTCTGAAATTGTAGGGACAATATAATTTGTCCATCTTTAGTCTTATCTGTTATTAATCTTAGATTGAGATCGAAAAAATGTTGGTCTTTATATCTATTTCTTGTTATTCTAAAGGATTTGGGATGGACTTTATGCATATCCAACATGTATGTTAGTTTCTTCACAATTTAAACATGTATATGGTTTTGGTTCCCCCATTGTTAAAAGAATATAATTGTATTTTGATATGGTGCAATTATTGGAATGTAAGAAAATTAATAATTAATTATATGTTCTTCTAACTTTTTTAGCTAAGTGAAAGTGTCACTTTTCAGTAATATAACATAATAAAATACATGCAGTTATGAGTATTTATTGATAAAATAATTATAATTTAACTCTTGATTTATGAATTTAAGTCTTTTTATATATTTTGTGATTATAATATGTATAGAAATTATTTATTCTCAAATTGATGTTAATTTCAAGATTCTAGGGGAAAATGGAGATGAAAGACTAAAGGAGAATAAACAAGATGAAAAGGGAAGGTTGGAACGCTCAAAACTCGCCTAAGCCAGAAGCACTCTAGTGGAACTCGCCCAAGCGAGTCCAATCTCGCCCAAGCGAGATCAGTCCAGAGAAGTTGAGCTTTTTCTCTTCCAAGCAAGCCTAATCACGCCTAGGCGAGAAGTAACTTAGCTTAAGCCCAACTAGGTTAAATATGAGACGTAAGGCACAACCCTATACATTATTGGGAGAATTGAAGGTGATAGAAAACCCTAGAGGAGGCAGCCATCAAGGAGAAACATCCTGGATCTTTTCTTGCTTTTCAAGCAATCTTATAAGGGCTTCAAAGAGAAGTTCTTTAAGGTGTGCTGCAGCGCCCATGACCCCACCCTGCTAGATGGGTTCCCACTTTACTGGATGGAAAAGCTGAAGTTCAAGAAACCCAGGGGTCTTGAGGAGCTGACTCCCGATGATCGCGAAATATGTCAGCTTCTCTCAAGCTTAGGAGCGGTGTTTAACACCGCTCAACTGATCAAGCATGAATACAGCGCCTCAACCCTCAAGGGCTACATTGGTATTGATCCCTACCCCTTGCCTGACTTTACTTATGCTCCTTGTTGTTGGCTGTATATTGTGATTATCTCCTCATGTTTCCTTGTCTTGGTGCAGGTATGGTGCTTATAAAAGAGAAGAGAAACAGACTGGTTGAGTTGATTGCTCGCCGTCAAGCGACACTTACTGGTGTAGGTGGCTCAGCCTCCGCTGGTCCTCTAACTGTTGTTGTCTCTGTCCAGGATTCGCCCAGTCCAGCCCCCGGTGACAAGAATAAAGGGGTGGTGGCGATTGACTCTGAGGATGACGACACCGACGAGGTCCTTCTCTTCCAGAGGCCAAGGGTGGGCGTCGCGACGACCTCACTCTCTGCTACTGATGGCCACCCCCTTTCATTAAGGGACAATCCCCCCAGCGCTTCCTCTCCTCGCGCTTGAAGGAGGTGGGGAAAGCACTCCTGGGGTGACCAAGTGCCTCCTGCCCCTGAGCTCCCCGCCATACTCCAGCAAGTCCTCAAATGCTTCCAAGAGAAGGAGGTCGCGGAGGCTTTAGGCGGAGACCTGTTGAGGGATCGCATGGGCCAGAGCCTTGGGGAGTTCCTCGTCACTCCCTCACCTTCATGAGCCAAGCGAAGGCAAGGATGAAGGGGGAACTTGCTCTCCAAGCCTATATCTTCGCCAACCATGAAACGGTCATGAACCAAGAGCTGAGCAGGCTCTGCCAATCGGAGAAAGAGACCAAGAAGCTGCTCTTTGACAAGGGTCAAAAGGCCCTTCAGTTGGAGGCGCAGATCCTGCCTCTGCGCAATGTGATCGACCTGGAGGAGCAGGCAGAGGGGGCAAAGGCCAAGATGGCCAAACTATAGGAGATGGCCACCCAACAAGAGGCCCATCTTGGTCGTGTGGAGGGTGAGCTTGCCCAAAAGATTGAGCTCTTCAACAAGACTGAGGCGGAGTTCATCGAGGACATCGCTGGCACGTATGGAGTAGGGTTTGAGGATGCCCTTGCTCAACTTGCCTACGTGCACCTTGAGATGGACATCTCCCCCTTTGCAGCGTCAAAGTGGGTTGTTGATGGGCAGCTCGCTCCCAGAATCTAGCTCGCTTAATTTGTAGTAACTTGGCCTTTTGATGAACAATTTGTAATCTGTATATATACTTTGTTCTTGTTTATGAATTTGTCTGTCTTAAGCCGCTTTCTTTGTCTTGGTTGTTAACCGTCATGTCTCGCACTAACATTGCTAACAACACATTTGACGCACATTCATACTCTAGGTAGCGCGCTTGTCTACCACCTGTTCAACCTTGCCTTCCTCGATTCTTTAGTGGCTTAAGGTAATGGTGATGTGCGCGCAAACCCTTAACTGGCCTTACCTTGGGTACGTAGGGAATTCTTTGTTGCTGCTCTTCAACCCTTCCTTACAAGACAAGAGAAATAGGTCCGCTAACTGACTTCGTTCTCACTTTACTAAGTAAAGGAGATGTCTTCCTGATGGTGTTGGTGATCCATGTTGTCTTCACCTTGGCGTTCTTACTCGAGAGAGAGGCGTTCTCTGCGAATCATCCTATCCCAACTTTGAGGCTTCAATCCCAAGGAGAAGTTCGTAACTGACCTCGATCTAACCACACAGGGACTGAGGAGGGTTTAACCGTTGGACAATACTGTCTCCACCTCGGTGCTCTCACTCAAGAGGGAGGCGTTCTCTGCGAACCATCCTACCCAGTCTCAAGACTTCTAGCCCAAGGAGAAACTCGTAACTGACCCCGCACTTACCCCATAAGAGCGGACGAGGATTTTAACTAGCAAACCATATTGTTCAACCCTGGTGTTCTCACTCAAGAGGGAGGCGTTCTCTGCGAACTGTCCTACCCACTCTTAAGACTTCTAACCCATGGGAAAGGTTTGAAACTGATCTCGTCCTTGCTGTATGAACTCAAGGGAGGATTTTACTGGTGGGCCCTATTATTAATTAAGGAAGAGGACATTCGTCTTCACATTTGAAGTTCTTCCTTCTAGTCTTCTCAAAATTAAAAGAAGACATAAAATAAAGATGAGGCCCAAGCCCAAAGCCCAAAAAGCCCAAGTCCATCCCATGAGGGGCAAGGCCAAGAATTAAATAAAAGAGCATCATTTGAAATACTCTTGTATAGTTGTAGGAGGTGTGGATATTAAATAAAGAAGTGTGAAAATGTAAAATAAAGTCACATTGTCCATGTGACTTAGGAGAGTAGGTATAGGTGTAATTTCTAGGAGGTGTCATAGTAGAAAAAGGTCACACCTCCCATGTGACTTGTTTTTTGTGGGAATTTCAAATGAGTTTTATTTGAATATTCCCACCTATTTTCCAGCATCCTCACACTATAAATAGAGGTGTGGGCTCTTGTAAAATTCAGAATTAAAATTGGTAATAGAGAAACTCTACTCAATTTGAGAGAGAATTGTGAGAACTTGTCTTCTCCTTCACCTTGTCTTATCTTGAGTGCATTTGGTTCTCTCAAGTGGCGACACTAGCTCACTTATCTTGGAGCCTTCACCATCCAAGTGGCGTGATCATCAAACCAAGTCCTTCATCTCCATAAGTTCTTCTTTCTTTCATCTCCTAGCTCATTTGAATCTAAAACATGTCTTAGTTTACTTTTCTAGCATTTTCATTCGGTAATATAGTTTGTTTTCTGAATTTGCTTCGGTTCATCTGCTCCTTATCTGTTTCCATTTGTTTCTTCTTCATTTCTTGCATTTTGTTCGGTTCAATTTCAGTATTGTAGCTTTCTATTCGGTCCTTTTGCTTTTATACACAATTTAATCGGTTCAATTGACAATAGATGGATCTTCCATATGAGTTTGGTGTTTGGTGCAAGTTTTGGTGAGTTCTTGAAACATAGAACATTGATCCAATTCTATTAAAAGTGCCTAAGTTATCTCCAACTCAAGTTGATTCCATAGAATGTCAAAGAATCATCTCTAATTGGCTAGTGGAATCATATCATGAAGGGTGTTTCCCTGGTGGTGGACTGGGGAATGGTGTGGTAAGCCCACCCAATTCTACGGACTTCTTCTGCCCAGGTGCCTTTGGCCTTCTCCAACCTTCTCTTCAGACTCTTCAGCAGAACTCAATTGGCAGACTCAACTTGCCCATTCGTCTGGGGGTGCTCAAATGATGGGGACACCTGCTTTGTCCCAATTTTTGTACACAACTTTCCCAGCTGTTGGCTTGCGAACTGGGTGCCATTATCATACACCAACCGTTTCGGTACTCCAAAGCGGCATACTATGTTCTTCCACATGAAGTGTTGAATCTTGTGGGTCGTAATCTGTGCCACTGGTTCGGCCTCTATCCACTTCGTGAAATACTCTATAGCGACCACAAGGTACTTCATTTATCGTATCGCCAAAGGGAAATGTCCCAGTATATCGATTCCCCAAGTATGGAACGGCCAAGGGCTGTAAATCGATCTGAGCTCTTCTGGTGGCGCCTTGTGCCAGTCAGCGTGTTGCTGACATTGCTTGCACTGTTGTGCGTATCTCGTGCAGTCTTCCCTTATGGTTGGCCAATAGTATCCCGCGCGAATGGCCTTTGACTATAGTGATCGACCACCGATATGACTCCCGCATATGCCTTCATGGAGTTCTCCCATTATTCGCGCGCACTACTCGCCACTTACACATACTAAAATAGGATGGGTGAACCCATGTCTGAACAATTCTCCGTCAATGAGGGTGTATTTGGCCGAGTTCTTCTTTATTTTTCTGGCCTCTATGGGTTCCAGCGAGAGTGTCCCATCAGCTAGGTAACGCTTGTAGGGCGTCATCCAGGTTTCTCCTTTTTCAATCAGGCAGACCTGCAATGACTCTTCCCCAAGAACTGGTATGTGCTTATCCTGATCATTTTCAATGTCTCATGGGTCAACGACCGATGACTCCTTTTCCTCCCTTCCGACGTGCTAACTTGATGCACCCCTACCAGATTATCCGCAGTGAAGAATCGAGGTTTCTTCAGGGTTTCCTGGATGACTGTCCTCCATTTGCCCCCTTGCCTGAACTGGCGAGCCTTTCTAGTAAGTCAGCTCAGGCATTTTACTCTCTAGGGACGTGTACCAACTCGAACACTGCAAACTACTTCAAAACTTCGCCATACTCTAGATAGGCGGCCATCTGGGGTCTTTGGCCTAGTATTCTCCTGTTACTTGGCCTGTAACTAGTAGGGAGTCACTCTTCCCCATCAAACTCTGCGCACCCATCTCCTTTTCTAACAGTATTCCAGTGATCAGAGCTCATACTCTGCCTGGTTGTTGTTGGCCTTGAAAGCGAACTGTAGGGTCTGCTCGATCAATAGCCCATTCAACCCTTCCAGGATGACGCCAGCTCTACTGCCTTGTTGGTTAGAGGAACCATCTACAGAGAGCACCCATCGAAAGTCAGATTCTTCATGATGCGCGTCTGCCGAGGAGAGCTCTACCACGAAGTCAGCATAAACATGGCCTTTGATAGGGCCTCTGGGCTTGTACTGTACGTCGAATTCGGATAGCTCTACTGCCCAACGTACCATTCTTCCCGCAACGTCCGGCTTCTGTAAGACCTTGCGAATGGGGAGGTCTGTCATCACCACCACAGTAAAGCTCTGGAAGTAGTGGCGGAGTCTCCTCGCTGAGAACACCACTATCAGGGCTGCCTTCTCTAGGGCCTGGTACCTCACCTCAGGCCCCTACAATACTTTTCTCACAAAGTATATTGGCTTCTGTACTTGGTCATGTTCCTGCACAAGGAGCAAACTGATCGCCCAATCAGTGACTGCAAAGTATAGGCGAAGCGGCGTGCCCAGCTGCGGTTTGCATAAAACTGTAGGACTGGCCAGGTACTCCTTCAGGTTGAGGAACGCCTCTTCACACTCTCTGGTCCATATGAACCTATTGTTCCTCCTCAGGCACTGGAAATAGGAATGACCTTTATCCCCTCCAACTCATACGAATCTAGACAGAGCGGCCATCCGCCCTGTCAACTGCTGCACCTCCTTGACTGAGATCGGGCTCCTCATTGCGAGGATTGCGGCGCACTTCTCAAGGTTCGCCTCTATCCCACGCTCGATGAGTAGGAAGCCTAAGAATTTGTTCGCTTCCAACCCGAACACACACTTCTCAAGGTTAAGCTTCAGTCTATATTTAGCTATCGTCGTGAATAACACTTCTAGATCAACGACGTGCTGATCTTTTACCTGCGAGGTCACCACCATATCATCTATATATGCTTGCACATTTTGCCCTATCATGGGCACGAGTACCCTGTCCATTAGCCTCTGGTAGGTGGCACTTGCGTTTTTCAGCCCATAGGGCATCACTATGTAACAGTAGCAAGACAACTCTGTCATGAACACCGTCTTGCACTCATCCATGGGAAGCATCTTCATCTGGTTGTACCCAGAAAAGGCATCCAAGAAGTTGATGATATGATTCCAATAACATGATAGAGATATTTCAAGGACATGTTATGGATTCAACTTGAGTTGGAATATGATTAGGCACTTTTCTAGAATTGAATCAATGTTCTTTCATTCAAGAACTCACCAAATCATAAGCAACCAAGCCAAAACTCATATGGAAACCCATTTTATGTCAAATGAACCGATTAAAATGAACAAGAAAGCAAATGAACCGATTATAACTACCTAGAAATCAAATGAACTGAACAAAAACATGATAGGAAGCTAATGAACCGATTGAAACAATCTAGAAATCAAATGAACCGAACAAAAGTAAGAAAGGATGCAAATGAACCGATTACAATGACTAGAAAAGCCTAAGACATGTTTTAGAGTTTATTTGGGAATGGAAATGGATGAATAAGATGGAAAGGAGAAGAGAACTTATGTGGTTGGAGTCCTTGGAGAGGAACACGCCACTTGAAGGATGCAAAGCTTCAAGATGAGTGTAGATGCCGCCACTTGAGGTTCCAAGAGTGCTCTCAAGATAAGACTAGAATAAGAGAAGACACAAGTCTCTCAATCACGCACCAATTTGGGAGAATTTTTGTACTCAAAATATCAAATCTGTATTAGAAAGACTCAAGCCCTCCTTTTATAGGAGAAGGACCGGTCATGAGTGTACAAGAAGCTTACAAAGGAAGCTATCCAAGGTTACCTTGCAACTCTTCCACTTCTAGCGCCTAAAGTGGAGAATATAAGGGATACCTTCTAGATTTTTCTAAAGCTAATATCTAAAGATGCTTTACACAAGATTTATCTTTAGGTTTCCCTCTTAGCACCTACCTAAACATTATTCTATATTATTTACAAATTTATACAAAAGAAACTATAAAGAGAGATATTAATTGAAGTCCATTCTTGAAAGCTTATACTCTTCTTTTGGCTTTCGGCTTGGTCCTCTCTTTATTTTAATTCTTCTTTAATTTTTTAGAAGACTAGAAGGAAGAACTTCAAATGTTTGGGTGAATGACCTCTTCCTCCATTAGTAAAATCCTCTCTTATTTGATCTCTATCAGCTGAGCAACCTCCAACCCGAGGCGTTGTCTACCAAAGCATCAATGCTTGGCACGGGGTAGGAGTCCTTTGAGCAGGCCTTGTTGAGGTCGGTGAAGTCTACGCACATCCTCCACTTCCCATTAGCCTTCTTCACCAGCACCACGTTTGCCATCCATTATGGGTACTGAATCTCCCTGATGTGGTCAACGCACAGCAACTTCCGTGTTTCTTCTTTGATGACTTGTCGCCTTTCCTCGTTAAACTTTCTGCTCCTTTGGTGAACAGGTCGAACCTGGGGGTCCAATGTAAGACGATAGCATAGGAAGTGGGGGTCTATGCCAGGCATGTCCGAGAGACGGACCACGCGAAGGCATCCAGGTGTTGTGTTATGACTTCGGCAATCTGGTATTACGTCCCTTGCCCTAGAGACTTGCCAAGCTTAAACATTTTGCCATCGATCTCCCTCTCTAGGACGTCTTCAACTGGTTCAAGTCGCCTCTCCCGGGCAACCTCTGTGCGGGCGACCCCTTTTTCACTTGGGGGTCGGGTGGTGACAGTATACACTCCTCTCTTTGTTTTGAGGATATTCTCATAGCACCTCTTAGCCTCCTTCTGGTCTGATCTGATGTTGATCATTGTTCCTCCCAAGGAAGGTAGTTTCAACTTCATATGCCTTGTTGACGCTACAACTCTCAGTTCGTTCATGGCAGGTCTGCCCAACAGTATGTTGTAAGCCGAGGGAGCGTTTACAACAATGTACCTGATGTTCTCTGTGCGGGAAGCTATACCATTTGTGAAGGTGGTCCTCAGCTCTATGTGTCCCCGCACTTCTACTTGGTCTCCAACAAATCCATACAAGCAACCTGTGTAAGGCATCAACTGGTCGGGAGACAACTGCATTTTGTTGAAGGTCGACCAGAACATCACATTTGTCGAACTTCCCTAGTCCACCAGGATACGGTGCACCTTCCTTTCTGTTGTTACTACCGAGATTACCACTGGGTCATTGTCGTGGGGGACTACATCTCGGAGGTTGACCTTGGTGAAGACGAGGTCGATGTCAAGAGCCTGGAATGCCTCTTGCACCTATATTGTCATCACCGCTCGTGCGTATTTCTATCGCTGAGAGGCGGTGCATCATCCTCCCGAGAAGCCTCCTAAAATGGTGTGAATTTCACCATGAACGGGCATCTCGTGCCCTTGATCACCCCCTGGCACTGCCAACGTCTGAACCCCTTGCGACTCCTGCAAGTAATCCTTCAAGAAACCATTCTTCACCAGTTCGTCCAACTTGTGTCCGAGTTATAAGCAGTTACGTATGGGGTGACTATATGCTTGGTGGAACTCCACAAAGCGTTCTTGTTAGGCCCCAATCTTTTGTCTATTTTCGGGGGGATCTTCAGCCTCTCCGCTATGTTGGGAATAGCGATCAGCTCCTCCAATTCTACCAGGAAGCTGTGCCGGGGGGGGGCATCCTACCTCGCACACGCCCTAGTTTAGAGCTTCCTGGGCTCGTAGCGTTGTTGCTTCCCAGGAGCCTTCTTCTCTATCGTTGCCTCATGTACTCTCATGGGCTGAGGTCGACTTGGCCCTCGCGGGCGAATGGTGGCAACGCTTCTGTGCTTCTCGGTGACTTCCCCTTCCGCGACGATATAGGCTACCGCTCGACGCCTGATCTCGCAAAAGGTTTTGGGGCGACTCCTGATGAGTGACTCACTGAAGGGTCCCGGCACGATTCCTTTCCTGAAAGCATGCACCATCATATGCTCATCCTTGGTGTGTAGCCTCACCACTTGTGCCCCAAATCGGTAGAGGAAGTCCTCAAGGATTCTCTCTAGTATTGTTTTACGTCAAAAAGATCGTAAGAGACTGGCGGGGGAGCCTGATTGACGATGTATTGCTCCCCGAACAGCGTGGAAAACTACCCAAATAACGTTACATGTCCATCGGGGAGGCTGACAAACCAGTATAGCGTTGTGTCTGTCACCGTGCTCATGAACAGCTTGCAATGCACTGCATCAGAGCCCCCAGACAACATCATCTAAGTGGGGAAGGTCGTGAGATGAGCCTTCGAGTCCTCTACACCCGTAAAGGTGGCTTTAGGACCTACAAAAGTGGCTGGTTTCACGACGTCCATGATCGCCTGCGAGAATGGCATTGAGAAAAAGCCCTGGGTGGCGTAGGCGGGGCTCGCTCGTCCGCCACACGTTCCCCTGCCTGCTGCAAATTCCTGCGCAGTTCCTTGTTGGTCCTGCGCAGCTCTTCGTTCCTTGATTGCGACGCAGCCATATCAACTTGGATGCGTTTCTGATCCATTCTAGACGCCGCCACCGTCTCTTGAAGGGCGCGCATCGTCTCCATGATCTGATGAATGGTGATGTTTTCCCCTCCGTTTGGTGCGACGGATCCTTGGCTCGAGGTCGTTTGCACTCCGACGCTTAAGTCAATACTCAGGCTAAGAAACAATATGTGTGTGTGTGTAATAGTTCTAATCTCAAAAATTGTGTACCTTGTGGGTTTTTTTTACTACCCTTTATATAGCCTAGGGTTTCTTCTGTTTCAATTACTAGCATTTAGGGTTTCTAGAGGAATGCCCTTGCGCCGCTATTACCCAATCTTAGTGTAATCTAGCGCGTAAGGCTCCCCTTGTTGGAGTGCAACCTCCCACAGAATGGCCACCTGGGTACCAACTTGTGCACCAAATCTTTGGGGTCATCCGTTCTGGGGGTGCCCTAACTATCACGTGCCATGCATGCAGTTTCCCTTGGAAACCCTAACCCTAACAGGCATTCGTGGCTTCCCAGACTCTTTTACTCGTGTCGCGCCCAGTTGCGTTATCCACACCACACGCATGGGCACCCTGTGACTTAGGCTTCCCCCTACCTCTGGGCGTTTTACTAATAACTAGTGTGTTTTCTGGGACCCACCTTTCGTGGTCCAATTCAGCTGTTTGAATCACCGATGTCCGATGTCACAACGGCCTTACTCTATTGCCGAGGACACGTCAGTACATCCTGGTGATCGACATCTGACCATTACAAGCAGTCAACAATGTCCGAGGACTGGTACAGTTATGCTTTATGGTTTAGTGTTTACATTCATTTTATTCATAATATTTACTTACATCAAAACACCTATAAAATATTTTATTTCATTCTCTTTATATTGATATTTCTTCATAAATTTTTATATTTTTAATTTTCAAATTTTCTTCTATTTCAATTTTATAAATATTTAAATTCACTACAATTTTATAAATATTTAAAAGTGAAAATAGTGTTATCTGAGGAAATAAAAACAAAAGGGTGTTAGATAGGGAAATAAAAACAAAAGAGTACTAGATGGGGAAATAAAAATGGAAACAGTGCTATTTGAGAAAAAAAATATTAATTCATCTTTAAAAAAACAAAAACAAAAAACAGTTTATGTATCATCCTATTTTTACCCATATTTGCTAATATATTATGCATGCAATATCGAATTAACATATAAACATATACTATTTCTCATATTTGTATCTCAAAAAGATATCTCTCTTCATAGGAATTTAATATATACATCCAAAGTTTTAACAAACAAAAACAAAACATTCAAATTAAATCTATCCAATCCTCCAGTTGCTCACTAAGGAGCTCTATTACCTGCAATCTCATATGCTCCCGTGTAAAACACGATCATCACAGATAAAGAAACAAACACAAACAAATAACAGGGTAAGCTAGCTATAAAAAAAATTCTATATAATTTCAATTTCAAAATAATCAACATCATTCATCAAGTCTCATAAAAGTTCTCAAACCATCAAGTGTCTATTAAAAAAATTCATAATTCACCTTTCACATGTTAGACTTATACTGACTCACAACACATACACACTTGACTCAACTTTCGGAAGACTCATGCCTTGACTTAGACTCCGAGATTTGCACCAGTCATACCGTATCACTGTGAAATCCACACAGCTATGCGCATAAAATAATCTCAATATCATCTCTCCTAGTATGACAAAGTTAATTCATATAACAGGTCAAGTTAGTTATCTTTCAAACAACTTACCTATTCATATGAACCTCCTTCTACTCTAACCACCTGAATAACTCCATCTATATGACTCTGTTATCTTAGGAGAGTCAGGATATCTCCTTCTAGAAAAATCCCTAATCAATGCACATTCTAAAAAATCTTAACACGGTATTTTCTTTCTTGAAAATACTATGTCTTAACAAAAAATCATATTCTGAACCTCAAAATATCAACATCAAACAAATAAATCATATCAAATTTTAGAATTTTCAAAACACACAACAATTCATTTACTAATCATATAAATTTCTAATTAAAGAAATTTTCAATTAAATATACACGAAATAAAAGTTTACATAATTTCTAAGTAAAGCTATACATAATTTAATAAACCAACCTTTTAAAAGAAAGAGAAAAAAAAATTATTATTATTATTATTATTATTTAGATTCTAGGTTGAGCGAGAATTTCTCGCTTGAGCGATAATGGGTCTCGCTCAAGCAAAAATTCTCTCGCTTGAGCGAAAATCAAGCCGAAAGCACCCAAATTTTCATCTCAGGTCTCGCTTGAGCGAGAATCAAGCCGAGAGCACCTAGATTTTCATCCCAGATCTCGCTTGAGCGAGATCTGCAGAAAAATTCTGCATAAACCTGTTATGCATATTAAATTCTAAATCAACATTCCATTCAATTGATAAATTTATAAATCCACAATTTACATTAACAGTTCCTGCTCAGAATTATACAAGCACTCTCATTAAGTCATTGAACTAGTATATCAATCTACACACACACACACACACACATATATATATATATATATGATTTCTAAATCAAAATCACTTACAATCAAACAACCAATTCTCATCAAACATTTCATTAACTCATATACATTCTACAACATCTACTATATCTACCATTTCACACTTCAATTTCACTCAATTTCCAATCGATTCAAAACAAGAAATCCTGCAAACCAAAAATTTGGAATTGGTGACCACGTCACCCCACATACAGATCTTATAGCCTAGGGTTCTATTGAAAAATTAAATTAACTTCCCTTACCTTTACTTGAGCAGATGCTCACTAAGAACCCCAAGCCTACCAAAAGCTTCAAAAGTAGCTTAACCTACACCACAGAGTCCTGATTAAAATCTAACTATATTGCTAGCACTCTGAGCTAACAAAGATTAATCCTAAAGCAAAAAGGGTCACATGTGTAAACTTAGATCGATACAAATCTACAAGTTCAAAATTTAACTCAAAGAGAAGAGTAAAAATTGAACTTACTCTAACATAGATTCTGATCGAGCAATCTTGTAGTCCTCGCTGTCAGAAGTCTAATGGTAGACTCTGATTGTCAAACTGATCAGTGAGGAGGTTAGAATCTTAGAGAGAAGGGAGAGGAAAGAAAAAGGAAACTTCTAGAGAGATGGTAGTTCTTTTGAAATGAAACCTGAATAACTGAATTTTCTATTTATATGTCCTTTTCATTTTAATAATAAACTATTCAGGAGTTATTTAAAATATACCACTTCTACTCTAAAGTAATTTTCTAGATCCTTACAGTTTATATTTCCATTCTATACAAAATATTAATTTTAAATAAAATAAATATTTTTTTATAAACAATTAAATGTAATAAAAATTACTTATGTAAACAAAATATTCTAAAAAATAAAAGAATAATCTAAAAACAAAAGTTAAACAGAAAATAAAATTCAATGTGTTATTACTAATATTAAAATAAATTTTTACTAATTGTTCTTGTCGGTTGACTGCACTGCCAGTTGACTTAGGATGAACACACCTTTTTCAACGTCTCTCTTAGTTGCTTCTAGTATGGCTCCGTTGAGATAGAGGGGGCGCTCTACCTGTTGATGACACTTCGACGATCAAGTCAGTTAGAGTTCACCGAAAAGTAATAGTTTAGTAAGATGTGCGAAAAATAGCGTACCTTTTCCTGGAGACCTACTCTATCTTTAATCACTGCTCATGCAATCATGCAACCACTCTCCCTGGAGCTCAGCGAATCTTAACTAAAAATAATTACATTAAACTTTTATTGGTAACAGAAAACCACCTGCGACGAGCACCAATGATCTTCAGGTGCTATCCGCAGGCCCACTTTTTGTTACACAAGCGTCTCCCTATATTACTAGGGTTAATAGCAACTAGCCACGTGTAACAAATATGCAACAGAAACATGCAACAAATATGTAACAGAGAAAATATTGCCACACATTAACAATAATAACAAAATTATATCTACCACCCAAATATATCTTTTAAGGGGTGCATCAATGAAATTATTTTGTGTACTCATCATGCGATCTAGGCCCAATCTGACCAAGGTCGTTGGCCCAGGTTTGCTTAGGCTCAAGCACCGAGCAGGTCCCTTGCGGCGCAAAGGAACCAAGCACGCCTCTTGTGGTGTAAAAGAACCAAGCATACGAAAATACTACTGAGAACTAGGCACTGGTCAATACACTAATCAATAAAAAACAATAATTACATTAATTTTATTGTATATTTAAAATGGATTTTAATTAACACTTTCAAAATTTATTCAAGCAGATTCTCAATAATAAATATATTGAATTTATGAATTCAATTATCAATAATATAACATAAATTTTATTACTATATTAATATTTTTAATTTTAAATAATGTGTTAAATTAATTTTGATAAATAAGAAAAAATTAATTTATATTAATAATAATATTTTAAAAATACATATTCTGATCTGTAATTTAAATTAATGTTAAAGAAAATAAAAACTTATATTTGATCATTTTTTTTCTTCATAAATACCATAATAAATTAAATAAAAAACTTAATAGAACATGGAATAATTAATTTACTAATATAATTATTGAATTTAAAAGAAAATATTCACATCTAAAATTGAAATACATGTGAATTAATAATTTCTTAAACATGTCAATTAAAAACACATTTAACTTGAGCTACAAATATATTCAAGTCAATTGCAAACTTAATCAAATAAATAACTTCTGTAAAATAAATTAAACAAATTAAATTTATAATAAAAACATCCAAACAAAATATAATTTAAACAACAAATTTAAAACAAAAATAAAATATACATTAAAAAGAAACTACATACCTGAACAAGAGCAAAACAAGAACACAACTGGGATGAGGAAGAAGTTGTGCCTGAAAACAATACATATTTTATTAAAAAAAAACAAAAATCACGCAAAACACAAATTGAAAAAATCTGGAAAAGAGTATGAACATAATTGATTACCTTATGCCTTAAAAACACAACTTAATCGATTATCCAAAGGCTTCAGAAGCATAATCGATTATGTCTTCAGTTACAAAACAAACATAATTGATCATGCTATAACATAGTCAATTATACTCATATTTACAGACATCAGATAATCGATTATGCTAAAAAAAACACATAATCGATTATATATTCAACATAATTGATTATCAACTATTTTCAATAACATAATTGATTAAGTGATGTGTTCTTTTTCAGTAGTAATCAATTAGGCATGCTACAAAAATCACACAATGGCTAACCTGAGATCAAAGATGCAATAACAAACTCACTCTCGTAGCACTCTAGTAACTCACGAAGTTCTCCAAGCCTACTCAAGCAATGCAGAAGTCTGTTTGAATGAAGAGTTTGTTTCAATGCAATGTGTGTTTCCCAGAACCATGCTTTTATATAGCTCGTGTATGAACAACATTATTTATGACCTATCTACTCTCAGGCACTACATTCATTGCATTCATCACGTTCATGGTGGACAAAGAGATTCATGTGCCAAAGTCAAGAATCTCTGAAATGGAATAATGTGTTGTCGTGCATGGCAGTGGATGGAATTGGTGTAGTGTAACATAAATTCACTTTCAAAAAAGTGAACAAAAGCAAGGGCAGCATGATATTTATTCCTTTGTGACCTGACTTTCTCCTCATAAATCTCTTTTCTCTTCAAGTTTCAAAGGACCAAGGAGCCACTCAACTTTCTCTCTCCCGGCTCCCTCACCCTCAACCCTGCCTTGAACCAAACGGGATGACACCCTCTCATCCACCTTCAACTAGAGTGTCACCTCCAAATCCAAACACGGTGTAAAAGATTTGTTGAGAATTTGTGTATTGAACAATATGGATAGTTGGAATGAAATGTTATCTTTGATGGATTTCCTTTTAAATTTTTTTATATTTTGTGTGATGATGTAAATATTTAGAAAATCTTATATAAAGAAATATGATTTTATGATATAATAATTTACTTATGAAAACTTTATTTATATATTAAAACATGATGATAAAAATATGATAAGGTAAATGGATGTAGGAACTAATGGAAGGAAATAACGGAAGACAAAAGGTTGTAGAAACTGATTGAACGTAATTGCACGAGATTGCAAAACTGTTGAACTGATTCATTCATTTTTTATTTACTCAATAATATATATAATAAAATTATAATTACTGGAAGCTACAAAATAGGAATACTAACAGCCCTGTAAACTGACCATTAATGCAATAATAACGGTAAAATAGTTTAAGGGTAATAAAATCAGTATTAATAACCAACATCCTCCCTTAATTTTGATTTGGAATAACCTTCATGCCCAACAGATCTCTTAACTTGATGAAAGCATCGATCTTCAATGGCTTAGTGAAAATATCTGCAATTTGATCTTCTGATCTACAGTATTCCAATTTGATCATGTTCTTCCCAACTTGGTCTCACAAGAAGTGATATCGAATATCAATGTGTTTACTTCTTTGATGAAAAAACAGATTCTTTGCAAGATTAATTGCAGAGACATTGTCAACATAAATCTTGATTGGAACATCTAGATTAAAACCAATTTGAGTCATGATATTGCTGAGCCAAACTGATTGGCAAGCATTTGTTGTTGTTATTACATATTCAGCTTCACAAGTAGATAATGCAACAATTGACTGTTTCTTTTATGACCATAAGAAAACAGTCTTTCCAATCATAAAACAATTACCACTAGTGCTCTTCCTCTCGTCTGAATCTCCACCCCAATCACTATCTAAGTATCTGACGATCTCAATCTTCTTAGATGAAGAGTAAAATAGACCAAAAGTTGTAGTACCTTTGATGTAGCGCATAATTCTCTTTATAGCTTGTAAATGAACTTGTCGAGGTGACTCCAAGTATCGACTGACCAAACCCATAGCATAACATATGTCGGATCTAGTACACGTGAGATATCTAAGGCTACCAACAATCTGCTTAAAGTATGTTGCATCTACAGTTCGCCCATCACCTTCCTTCGTCAGCTTAATTCTAGTTTCAATTGGAGTCTTAATTGGGTTTGAATCCTCCATCTTAAACTTCTTTAAAAACTCAATATCAAATTTCCTCTGATGAATGAAGATTCCATCTTCTCATTGGATGAGTTCAATGCCCAAAAAGTAGGACATAAGACCGAGATCAGTCATCTCAAATTCCTTCATCATGATATGCTTGAAGTCACCAATCATTTTCATATTACTTCCTGTAAAAATCACATCATCAACATAAAGACATAAAATTAGCAAATCTCCATAATCATTAGTCTTTACATGAAGACCATGATCTAATGCACATTTTCTGAATTCAGTGGCATGAAAAAATGAATCAATCCTTTTGTTCCAAGCTCTTGGTTCCTGTTTGAGACCATATAAAGCCTTAGTAAGTCTGTACACCTCTTCCTCTTTGCCAGATTGTATGAAATCCAGCGGCTGCTTTACATAAACTTCTTCATCAGGTGGGTCATTTAGAAACGCAAACTTGACGTCCATTTGGTGAATTTTCCATTGCCTTTGTGCAGCTAAAGCAATGATTAATCTCATTGTTTCCATTCAAGCTACAGGAGAAAATATTTCATCATAATCATAGCCTTCTCTTTGCTCGAATCCCTTTGCCACCAACCTTGCCTTGTATCTATCGATCCCACCATTTTCTTTCACTTTAATCTTGTACACCTATTTCACATCAATTGCTTTGTGTCCTTTTGGAAGATCAATGAGCTGTCATGTATTGTTATTCTCAATCGCCATCAGTTCTTCTTTCATAGCCTCTTGTCATTTGGGGTGTTGAATGGAATCTGCAAGTCTCACGGATTCTGAATCTGCAAGAAAACCAAAGTGAACCAAATCTCCATTGTCATCAACTTCATCATCAAGATTTACTTCGCAATCTTGAAGGTGTACAGGTTGTCGTTTCTGCCTTCTTGGTCGTTCGTTCATGTTGAATTAAAACTTCAGGTTGAACTTCAGGTGTTTCAAGAGTGACTCCATCTTCCATATCATCGTTCAAAACGTAAATATATCATTTTTTCGAATCCATTTCAGTTGTTGCATTCCATTGTCATTTCATTGCCATTCCTCATCTTTGGCAAATGTAACATCACGACTAATAATCACCTTCTTTGTCATTGGATTGTACAATTTGTATCCTCCATGCTTATATCCAATGAAAATGGTATTTACTGCCTTATCATCTAACTTCGATCTTGCTGCCTTTGGGACATGAGCATAAGTAATTGACCTAAATGTTAAACCAAGTGGTGTTCAAGTTTTGAAGAATCCAAAACCCTTTGAAAGATGTTGAAGGCTATGTTGTGCTTGTTGTTGTTAAGCTGTCTTAGATAGGATTTGCGGTAGATTGAGTTTTGTAATTCACCCTTGATTGAATCCAAAGCATAGGCATTCTCAATCTTTTCAAAAGAAAAGTGTTTTTCAAACTAAGTGAAAAACAACCGATTGTTTTGTCGAAACAACCGATTGTTTTATACTTAGGTGTTTTTAGAAAATGTTGAAAACTGTTTTTCAAATGGTTGAGTTGTTAAAACCAAAACAATCGATTGATTTGTGGAAACAACCCATTGTTTGTTTTGGTACCATAACAGAAAAACTATTTTTGTTTTGACTGAGCTTTAAATGATTTTAACTCATTACGCTCTAGTCTTTAATGCTTTGACCAATCTTTAAATGCAATGAATAGTTTGTTAAGATTTGGAAAACAAACATCATCTTTCAATATCTTCAGAAAAACATATTTGAGTAACAACAATTAACACAAGTTTTAGAGTTTTTCAAAGAATTGAGATTGCTTAGAGATTGAGATTGATCAAAGTGTGTGAGATAGGATTTCTGTTTGTACTGATTTCATATTTGCTTCTGTAACAAGTGTAATCCTTGTATCTGTTGAACAAGAATCTTTGTGTGTTTACTGAGAAGTGTTGTGTGTTCTTGAGGGGATCAAGATCAGCATTCTTAGTGTTGGTGTATTGGCCAAGAGAAGTGTGTGTCTTGAGGGGACCAAGGTCACTTTCTTGGTTGTGTTGTAAGTGATCTAGGTTTGATTGCTTAGTGGTGTTCCTCGGTGGTTTCTGAGAAGACTGGATGTAGCTCTGGGTTTAGAGTGAACCAGTATAAATCTCTGTGTGCATTTTCTCTATCCCTTAACTCTTTAAATTCATTTTTTATATTTGTAAACCAGTATAAATAACCGATTGTGTCTGTGAAACAACCGATTGTTTTGTTGGTGTTGTGCTTTTAGCAAAACTGATTTCTTAATCAAGATATTCTCAAAGTAATTTCATTCAAGGCTTAAAATTTTTCGAAATCCCTCTTTAAACCATTCACCCCCCCCACCCCACCCCCCCCCCCCCCCCCCCCCCTCTAGTTTAAAGACATATATTCTAACAATTGGCATCAAGAGCTTGGTTCTTGAAAGTTATTCAAGTTGATCCAAAAAAAAAATAAAATCTATGGCTGGAAAACAATCTTTTAAGGAAGGTGCTTCAATCTACAAACCACCTTTATTCTGTGGATTGAATTACAAGTATTGGGAAGCCAGAATGAAAATCTTTGTGGAATCTATTGATCAAGGAATTTGGGATTCAATTGAGAATGGTCCTTACATTCCAAAGTTTAAAAAGAATGGTTCTTTTATTGCAAAACCTTTGTCTCAATGGACCAATGATGAATGTAAAATGGCCAAGCTTGATTGTACTGCTCAAAACATAATAGCTTATGCACTAGATATTAATGAGTTTTCCAGGATATCAAAATGCAAAACTGCTAAAGAGATGTGGGACACACTCAAGGCTGCTCATGGAAACAATGAACCAAAGGAGGGAAGGTCAAAGAGTCAAGCAAGAAGGAAAAGAAGGAAAAACAAGAAAAGCCTCAACCTCTGCTTCATGGCCAGAAAGAAGGATGATTCAAGTAGTGTAAGTTCATCTAACTCCCCAAACTCTGAAAATTATAGTCAATTACTTCAAGCTGTGAGGTTCTGTAAAATCAGAAAATCTGTTGTTCCTAGAGGCTTTATGAAGTGGATTCCTAAGTGCAATAAAGATTCAATTGATGAATATAAACAAAATGGACCCACATTCATAAGGGGACCAAATCTTTGTACTTGAAAAACTTTTTTGTAGGAAATCTTGGAGGAAAGCAAGCAACAATGGTACTTGGACAGTGGATGCTCCAAGCACATGACTGGGGACAAATCAAAGTTCTTGAGCATCTCCTTTAAGCAAGAAGGGCATGTCACCTATGGGGACAACAATAAAGGAAGGATTCTTCGGAGAGGATCCATAGGAGACAAAGACATCTTGGTCATCCATGATGTGCTCTATGTAGAAGGTCTAAAGCACAATCTGCTGAGCATTAGCCAACTATGTGACAAGGGATATCAAGTGATGTTCAAGTCAAACACATATGAAATTTGTCTACCCAACACAAAAGAGGTAATGTTGGTAGGTAAGAGAGTAAATAATGTGTATCTTCTAGATATCTCTTCACCATGTTCAATTGGATGTCTTCTATCCAAGCAAGATGAATCTTGGCTTTGGCATAGAAGAATTGCTCATATTCACATGAATCACTTAAACAAGCTAATTTCAAGGGATCTTGTGATTGGGCTACCAAAGCTCAAGTTTGAGAGGGATCACATTTGTGAAGCGTGCCAAAAAGGGAAACAAGTGAAAAGTTCTTTTAAAATCAAAAATGTTATTTCTTCTTTAAAACCCCTTAAACTTCTTCACATGGATCTCTTTAGACCCTCAAGAAGTATGAGTCTTGGTGGAAATTATTATCCTCTTGTTATTGTTGATGACTTTTCTAGGTTCACTTGGACTTTTTTCTTGGAAACAAAGAGTGATGCCTTTTCTGCATTCAAGAAGCTAGCAAGAAGGTTACAAAATACAAAGAACTGCAACATAGGCTCTATTAGAAGTGATCATGGAGGAGAATTCCAAAATCATAAGTTCAGCAAGTTCTGTGAGAAGATGGGGATTCTGCACAACTTCTCTGCTCCAAGAACTTCACAGAAAAATGGTGTGGTAGAAAGGAAGAACAGGTCTCTTGAAGAGCTAGCAAGGACAATGCTTAGTGAATCATCTCTTCCTAAGTACTTTTGGGCAGATGCAGTGAGCACGTCTTGTTATGTGATGAATAGAGTGCTTATTAGGCCCATTTTCAAGAAGACTCCATATGAACTATTCAATGGGAGGAAGCCTAACATCAATCATCTTAGAGTTTTTGGCTACAGTTGTTTCGTTCTCAACAATGGAAAGGAAAACTTGGGGAAGTTTGATGAGAAAGCGGATCTTGGCATCTTCATAGGGTATTCTCTCACAAGTCATGCATATAGAATCTACAATAAGAGGTTGATGACTGTAGAATAATCAGTTCACGTTGTCTTTGATGAGGTAGATCACAGAAACATCCAAATCCCGAAGACCAGAGCTAAAGAGGATGAACAAAGCATCAGTTTGGAGAAGCTGGAAATCTGTGCAGAAAAACAAACGGTTGATTCGCAGAAACAACCAATTGAAATTCTGCAACAGAGTGAGTTGCCCAAAGAGTGGAGGATTCCTAGAGATCTGTCAGTGGAAAACATCATAGGGCAGATAAAGGAAGGTGTCTCCACATGTAGCTCCATCTCAAACTTCTGCAGGCACACAGCTTTCGTCTCACAAGTTGAACCAAAGTCAATTGATGAAGCTCTCAAGGATGAGAAGTGGGTTGAAGTTATGCATGAAGAATTGAATCAGTTTGCAAGGAATGAGGTATGGTTTCTTGTCCCTAGAACAGATGAGATGAACATTATAGGTTCGAAGTGGGTATTCAGAAACAAGTTGGATGAAGATGGTGTGATCACAAGAAACAAAGCAAGGCTAGTTGCCAAAGGCTACAATCAAGAAGAGGGCATAGATTATGGTGAAACCTTTGCCCCTGTTGCAAGGTTGGAGGCTGTGAGGCTGTTGCTGGCCTTTGCTTGTATGAGTGGTTTCAAACTCTTCCAAATGGATGTCAAGAGTGCCTTCTTGAATGGCTACATCAATGAGGAAGTGTATGTGGATCAACCGTCGGGTTTTGAAGATCATAAGCATCCCAACCATGTCTTCAAGTTGGAGAAAGCTTTGTATGGACTGAAGCAAGCTCCAAGGCAGTGGTATGAGAGGCCTAGCAACTTTCTGCTATCACATGGTTATGAAAGGGGAATGGTAGACAAGACTCTCTTCATCAAAAACTCAAATTCAGAAATAATTCTCGTACAAATCTATGTTGATGACATCATCTTCGGTGCTACACAAGATAGGTTGTGTGAAGAATTTGTGGCTGCAATGAAAGGTGAGTTTGAAATGTCTATGATGGGAGAATTGTCTTTCTTTCTTGGATTGCAAGTTAAGCAAACAAAGGATGGGATCTTTCTATGTCAATCAAAGTATTGCAAGGAGATTCTCAAGAAATTTGAAATGGAGAGTTGCAAAGAAGCAAGCACTCCAATGCCATCAAGCTGCTATATGGATGTTGATTCTGCTGGAAAGAGTGTAGATCAAACCAAATACAGAGGATTGATTGGCTCTTTGCTATATCTAACAGCTAGTAAGCCGGACATCATGTTTGTCATGTGCCTTTGTGCTAGATATCAAGCAAATCTTAAAGAGTCACACTTCAAAGCTGCAAAAGGAATTCTAAAATATCTAAAAGGAACATCAACTGTTGGGTTATGGTATCCTTCTCACTCTCCAATTCACTTAATTGGTTATTCAGATTCTGACTTTGCAAGTTGCAAGCTAGATAGGAAGAGCACAAGTGGCACTTGCCACCTTCTTGGCTCAAGCCTAAACTCATGGCATAGCAAAAAGCAAGCATGTGTTGCTCTCTCTACTGCTGAGGCTGAGTATATAGCTGCTGGTAGCTGTTGTGCACAGATTCTATGGCTCAAACAACAACTTGCAGACTTTGGATTAAAGATCAGCAAAGTCCCTTTGATGTGTGATAACACAAGTGCCATCAATCTTACCAAAAATCAGATTCAGCACTCAAGGACCAAACATATTGAGATAAGACATCATGTCATCAGGGATCATGTAAACAATGGGAACTGTGAAGTGAAGTTTGTGGAGACCAAACTGCAACTAGCTGACATCTTCATGAAACCACTACCAAAAGAGAGGTTTTTCTTCCTAAGAAATGAATTAGGTATCCTTGATCTTAATAATCTCTCCTAAATCTGTGTTGTTACTGTTAAAGTCTATTTGTGAAGACAAATAGGGGGAGAATTAATTGGTCTTTTGTATCCTTATCTGAAACTGTTTAATTCTGTTAAAATCTCTGATATAAAACTGTTTTCTGCTGCTGCTGATAAAAACAACCGATTGTTTCGAGTAAACAACCGATTGTTTATCAGGTTTTATGTTTTAAATGTGTGAAAAACTAACTTGTTGTTGTAAGAAGCATTGGATGGTAGATATGATATTTTTGTAGGTACTGCTTCAGATTCAATCAAGTCAAACACAAGCACCAGGGATTTGTCTTCATCAAATAGGGGGAGATTGTTGAACCAAGTGGTGTTCAAGCTTTGAACAATCCAAAACCCTTTGAAGGATGTTGAAGGCTAGGCTATGCTTGTTGTTGTTGAGTTGTCTTAGATAGGATCTGCGGTAGATTGAGTTTTGTAATTCACCCTTGATTGAATCCAAATCATAGGCATTCTCAATCTTTTTAAAAGAAAAGTGTTTTTCAAACTAAGTGAAAAACAACCGATTGTTTTGTCTAAACAACCGATTGTTTTATACTTAGGTGTTTTTAGAAAATGTTGAAAACTGTTTTTCAAATGGTTGAGCTGTTAAAACCAAAACAACCGATTGATTCGTGGAAACAACCGATTGTTTGTTTTGGTACCATAACAGAAAAATTGTTTTTGTTTTGACTGAGCTTTAAATGATTTTAACTGATTACGCTCCAGCCTTTAATGCTTTGACCAATCTTTAAATGCAATGAATAGTTTGTTAAGATTTGGAAAACAAACATCATCTTTCAATATCTTCAGAAAAACAGATTTGAGTAACAACAATTAACACAAGTTTTAGAGTTTTTCAAAGAATTGAGATTGCTTAGAGATTGAGATTGATCAAAGTGTGTGAGATAGGATTTCTGTTTGTACTGATTTCAGATTTGCTTCTGTAACAAGTGTAATCCTTGTATCTGTTGAACAAGAATCTTTGTGTGTTTACTGAGAAGTGTTGTGTGTTCTTGAAGGGATCAAGATCAGCATTCTTAGTGTTGGTGTATTGGTCAAGGTAAGTGTGTGTCTTGAGGGGATCAAGGTCACTTTCTTGGTTGTGTTGTAAGTGATCTAGGTTTGATTGCTTAGTGGTGTTCCTCAGTGGTTTCTGAGAAGACTGGATGTAGCTCTGGGTTTAGAGTGAACCAGTATAAATCTATGTGTGCATTTTCTCTATCCCTTAACTCTTTAAATTCAGTTTTGATATTTGTAAACTGGTATAAACAACTGATTGTTTCTGCGAAACAACCGATTGTTTTGCTGGTGTTGTGCTTTTAGCTTTGTGTTTTGAAAAACTGATTTCTTAATCAAGATATTCTCGAAGTAATTTCATTCAAGGCTTAAAAGTTTTCGAAATCCCTCTTTAAACCATTCACTCGCCCTCTAGTTTAAAGCCATATATTCTAACACCAAATACTTTCAAGTGCTGCACATTGGGTTTGAATCCGCTTCATGCCTCAATCAGAGTTGTGTTAGGAACACTCTGAGTGGGTGATCTGTTTATCAATATACCGCACATGTTACGGCCCCAGCCCAAAAAAATTTGGCAGACCTTTCACTTTAAGCATGCTCCTCGCCATGTCCATGATTGTTCTATTCTTTCTCTCGGCAACTCCATTGCGTTGAGGTGTGTAGGGACAGGTTATCTTATGCTGCAACCCAAGTTCTTCATAGTGCCTCTTGAACTTATTAGACTTGTACTCACCCCCTCCATCACTACGCACCATCTTAATTAGTTTGTCACTCTCTCTTTCAACAAATGCTTTAAATATTTTAAAGGAGTGGAATACCTCATCCTTGCTTTTCAATAGATAAATCCAGGTTTTCCTTGAAAAATCGTCAATAAAGGTTAAAAAATACTTATTACATCCAACTGATGATATATTCATCGGACCACAAACATCTATATGAACAAGCTCCAAAGGAAATTTTGCACGCCAAGGATCCTTAACAAATGGTATCTCGTGATTCTTTCCAAAAATGCAAGCTTCACACAATTGATTAGGGTCATTCACTAAATTTCGTTTGGAGAGATTTTCCAAACTCTGAAAATTTAAGTGCACAAAGCGTAAATGTCATAACCACGATTCCTTATTCACTATGCATTCAAACACTTGAAATCAATCATATGAATATCTACTGGAAACATGCGATTTTTTGATAAAAATGTTTTAAGAATCAAATTACCTTTTTATCAAAAATTGAGAATTTATTTTCAACTATGTGCATCACATAACCCTTTTCGGCCAAGTGTAACATATTCAACAGATTACTTTTCATATCAGGTACATAGAAAACATCATAAATGTACTTGTGATCACCATTCTTTAATGTGATAAGAATTCGCCCTTTTCCAGTTACCGGAACGAAGTGGACTTTAAGCCTAACTCAACCCCATAAAACCAGCTCATGAGGTGAGGTTTGCACCCACTTATATATAATGAAATATCTTAATCTCTAGTCGATGTGGGATCTCCAACACACACCCCTCACGCCAAGAGTCACAGCTCGTGCGTGGGACATCATATTATGGGAGGTCCGATAGCGGGTGGCACGATATGCCCAACAAACACTCGCTAGGATATACTTTAAATGGCTCTGATACCAGTTGTAGGAACTAATTGAAGGAAATAAGGAAAGATAAAAGGTTGTAGAAACTGATTGAACGTAATTGTACTTGCAAAACTGTTGAACTGATTCATTCATTTTGATTTACTCAATAATATATATAATAAAATTACAATTATTGGAAGTTATAAAATAGAAATACTAACAACCCTGTAAACTGACCATTAATGCAATAATAATGATAAAATAGTTTAAAAATAATAAAATCAAAATTAATAACCAACAATTGAGTATATATATATATATGAATAAAAATCTAAATAATAACTTTAGCACTTATCAAAGTTAAAGAAATACAAAGAGTGTTATAATTTTTTTTTTCTAAATTTGATTGAAATAAAGATACGAAGATATAGTAGACGTTAATTAATAAACCATATACTGATCTATTAATTATAACCTAAATAAATAATTTATATAGAAAATTTAGAACATTACATTATTAACTCCGCATTAGAAATGGCTTTATTAAATGCTTGTGTTTTTATTTTAAATTGTGTAAAATATAAATATATAATCTACATCTAAGAAAAACATTTGTTGTGATAAGTAGAGTTATAGCATCTTAGTGAAAATAGTTATGACATGTTAAAAAGTGGGGTGGAGAAAGACCCAACAACACCAAAAAGCAACACCCTGTGGCTTCGTTCGTTCATACGCACATTGCTTTCACATTCCGCAATGTACCAACGTTTCAGACAAAATCTCAGAATGCCTTAAATTTCGGCTTTAATCGAAAATATACAAATCTATTCCATTATCTATTACTTTACTGCTATCAATCAATGCTTCATTGCTTCTACCCATAACCCTAATACGTCATACTCATGCATCCATTAATAATTATTATTTTCACTTTTTCTCCTTCAACAAACTCTTTATCAATCAAAAAACGTTATTGGAATAATACTATCCACTAAAAACAATTAATTAGATTTTTTCAAAAAAAAACGAAATTAATAACTATATGATTTCATTGACAACAAAAATGAAAACAGAAATATAAATTACTTTAAATATTTAATAAAGCAATATTTAATTAAAAAATGTTATTAACTAATGATAATTTTGAAACAAAAGACAATTAAAAGAAAAGGTAGAAATATCTTGTGAAATTCACATTTATTCGATTTCATTTTAGAGCAACCAATGATTTTGATATACTTTTTGTTGAATATATTATTATGAGAAGGTGGTGATAAAAAAATTGGATTTGGGTGGTGAATGTTTGAATCCACAGTGATTTAAAAGTTTTGGAGGATGCTCTTTGAAATATTTGGCAGTGGAATTTATATTTTTGGTTGTTGTTGTTTAAAAAAGAAAAGGCAAAAGAGTGTAGCATGTCTGGGGCATGGGAGACAATGAAAAGGACATGGCTGCGAGTTAAGTGTGTTTTGCGTGTGCGCTGAAACCAAAACGAGACACCAACGCAGTCGTTTTGGACCCTCCAAAAACATGCAGAGTAATGCACACACGACAAATGGCGCCGCCTGTCGTTAATCATTATACTTTCTTTCTATTATCTTAATATCTTTTTTTTCTTCTCCTAATATATTTTCACCATTATCCGAGATATCTTTATTTTCTTATAAGCTATTAAGAAAAACTTTAATTACATAATTTTTTTTAATATAATAGTCCCAACTTCGATGGAAAAATTCAACCGTTTGAATTTGCCAATTAAAAGGTAGTGAATAATAAATCATAGGAATAAATACAATAACGTGTTTCAATCATTCTTAATTATTGAATAAATCAATTTGTTTTTTTTTTTCGAAACTCTCTATGCTGTGAGTGCAGTGTGGGAGTGGTCCAACATTCCTTAAATGAATGAAGTGGTGCATTTATATATAATGGGCATGACAGAAAACCTAATTTCATTAATTTGCATTAAAAGGATATGCTCTGTTCTGTATGCAAGGATGGCTTCATGTGATTAGATCGATAATGATTCAAATCGATTATGCTTTTGTTGTAACGTGCAAAAAATAGATAGTTTATGATCTATTGCAACAAAACCTAATCGATTGATTATGATTAAAATTTAATCGATCATTATTCTTTCAGTGCTAAACTCATCCATTGACATGTCAAGAAAATTTATCATTGCAAATCCAACAAATTATTAGTAATAAGTTGTGTTTATAACGTGAATTATCTTTATTTACATAATAGCATGATTTGATGGATAAAGGTTAGAATTCGACACTTTTTTCTATTAAAAAACATTTTATTCTTACTGATTAAGAGAGGTCAGAATTTATTTCCTAAAAAACCGATTTTTAGCTTTTGCATAGTGATATATGTTATTCTTATAATATAAAAAAATGTGTTTTGCAAAAAAAAAATATGTGCTGGTTGGGGAAAAAATAGTCGTCGGTGGCTCTCAAAATTATGGGACAATAAATAAAAACTAATTCATTCAGTACATGTTGTCATACCCTGTAACCAAAATCACGTGGTATTAGCAAAATAAATAAAATTAATTATTATGTTATATAGATAAGGTTATCTTTGTTTTACTGTATATAAACACTTGTATCATCCTTAAACAATTTTAAGAGAATAATATACAACATTTTAATCTTTTGATGTCGATATAGTATCAGTGTAAACCTTGTCTTATTTTTTTCTGCTTCTTGCTTTCATCCATTACTGAAGATTCCATAACCTCACACACCAATAATTTTTTCATGTCATCAGTTCACATGAGAAGTCAAATAGTCCTCCTTGTTTTTAATTTGGTAAAAAATCAGGAGTTGTTTCCATCTTTAATGGAGACAATTACTACAGCCATAAAACATGCTCTCTTCCAAGGATAAAATCAAGTTTACTAATGGAACATCATTCAAACGGTTTAAAACAATTTTTATATGATTCTTGGGAACAATGTAATAAAATTAATTATATTATGTTGTGTATGTTTTTTATATTATAATAATTATATGTACTTTATAATTCATTGTGTTACATACATGATAAATTTAATATAGATGAGTAATTCAGAAAGACATATTTATTTGACTCCATAAATTGATGGCTTAATTTTCTAACTTGCATTTCTTTAAATTATGGTAATTGTGACTAATTTGTTTATTATTCATTGTAGGTCTTATTGACAATTAATTATAATTATACTTATGAATTATAATGTATCAATGTGATTTTGTTCGCTTAAAAAAAACTTAATGATGGAGTTCCTTCTTCATGAACCGAAAACTAGCATCAATGAAGTGTAGATGGAGGCGAAAACAATGAAGAATTGAAGTCAAGGAAAAACTCAGAATTCTCATGGAGCCTTGAGTGTCATGAGGTATTTTGTAGAGTGATAGGTGAGGCTTAATCACACGTACAGGGAGAGGAGATCGACAAAGGTGTCTAACCTAAAGAGAGGCAAGACAGAGAGAGCTTTTACTACTAATGTGGGCAGCATAACTCTAATATTATTGATCTTCATTTACATGTAATCTGCCCACTTATTTATAGTAGAATGGGCTGAACATTTTGGAGTCAAAATTTTAAAATTCAAAATAAAACTCTCCAATGAGAAGGTGTCATGTGAATTCATGTTTTCCATGTGTAGCTTACACCTTTCATGCGAAATCTTCTACACTCCTAGGCTACCATGTGGATGTCCATGTGTTCATTGGTCTTCTTGGATATGTTTTATACATTCTTTCATCCTAAAATTGTCCTCTTGATTGGGTTTACAAAGATAAACAAATACCCAATTAGACCCATATTTGGAAGTAAGTCCATAAAACAAAATATAGGTCTTCATCATCCTTATTATGTGGTTGTGTGGTTGGACTACTCCCAACATCCCTCTTGAGAGGATCTTTTCTTAGATCTAAAAGCTTGATCTCGAACAACAACATTATTCCTACTTTGAAAACTATGTTCATCCTCCAAGATTTCTATTTTATTGGTTGACAATTCCTCTTAATTTTCTATTATTTCTAACAATTTTATCACAAAATTTATAGTCTTAACTATACCCATCCTACATACCTATTTGGTATTACATTACGTTAAATGTACTAGATCCAAATTCACAATAAAGTATTTTTTTTTTACATTTAAAACGTGAATAATGACCAAGTATAAAATCAAATTTTTTTTATTAATTTAGTGAAATTTTACCTCTTAATTATCAAAATAGATAATTTTTTTTAAAATTATCGAAATTGATAAATCGTGTCAAAATAATACAGTTTTATTGTGAATAATTCATACCAAAATAACACGAATTTAATATATTGGATTGAAATTAGACAACTTCAATATTATTAAATTTTAACTAAAATCATATCAAATTTAAACTACTTGTCCATTTTTATATTTTTTAAAAATTTACTCATTTTAATGATTAAAAAATAAAATTACACCAAATCATTAAAGTTCTCCATAAAATTATCATTCATATTTTAGAAAAGTTGGCTTGCACATGCCCCCATATATGTACCAATGCCGATGCATACACTCTTATCATATCCATTCAACTTAGATATTGATGACAAATGACAAACGAGAAGAGAAGGAGTGACTGAGATTTTTGGGATGCAGCATGCATTTCATAATTCATTCCTCAATTTGAGGGCTTCGTGCTACCTGCCATAAATGCATTATTTAAACTTAATTAGTGATTTTGAGTTTGAATATGAGATATATTTGGAGGAAAAAAGATTATTATGTCTAATGATTTATGAGAAACTGTTGGTATTGTTGTTACATGGCATTATGTTATTTTGTTTGGAAGGTGATTTGTGGTTTTCAATGGTCCTTCCCTCCTCTTACTGTGAACCTATCTAGGTAGCACAGATACACATAGAATTGTCTTTATAATTGGATTCTTCCCACTCACTTTCCATTGTCTTATGCTACTAATATTCTTCTTCTTTGTTTCTTTCTATAACCCTCTACTCATCTTCCCATAACACATTTTAATATTGCTTTATTATTTTCATGCAATTGTCTCCATATGTTACCAACCTCAATCTTCCCATAATCTCTATACTTTCTACACTGCATCATTATGGATGCATGACGCAACAAAAACATTCATATAATCCACAACTTCACCTTCTTTTTTTTCTAATAATAATCTAAACATTGGATCTTACTAAAGGGATTTTACTTCCTCACCCAGAGACTGCTGCTTTTCTATCACTTCATACCCCCACATTTTCTCTTGCTTCAGATACCTTCTCACATGCGTGTCTTCTTCTACTTTTCATTTCCCCTTTCTCACCTTTCTATCACGTTTCTACTTTTATAAACTTCTCCTAACATTATAACATCAGCATTCTTTTTACTAGATTTTCCAAGTTATTCATATAAGTATTCTTTTACCATCTTCTTTAAGTTTTAAAACATGAGCACTCTTTCACAAGTTTTTCTAAACTTTATAATATGAGAATTCTTTTTAATAGTTTTTCTAAGCTTGTATTCTTTGACACAAAGTTACTATTGACATTACATATGTATCAAAGATGTTTAAAAGTACAAAAGTTATTTCAAATATTTATGCTAAAATTTAATGTCTCCAAAATATAGAGATTTTCTCTCACTAAGACTAAATGATTGCAAAAAAATACAAATTAATGGAAAGTTATTCATAAAAAATTAAAAAATATGAGTTTTTTTTAATAAAAAAAAGTAAGTTTAAGATTGTCTTGTTAAGAGAACAATTCTAACTTATTTCTTTATTCTCTTTTATACACAATGATATTAAAAAAAAATAGTAATTGTCTCATAAACTTTAATTTTTGAAAAACAGTTATGGTTGTTCTCATTCCCCTCCTCGTCATTCTTCTTTTAGCTTGCTTCCTTGAGTTGAATGTTGGAAAACTTGATAAACTTAAATAATTTATTTATGATTGATGATAAACATTAAAAGGTTTTCACCTAGTCTTTTCTTTTTTCTGATAGATTTGCAGTTAGGTACATACATGACAACATTTGCTATTTACACGATCATCTAATTTAATGCCACTTTTTTTTTAATATGATTAGTCTTTGATAAGATTGGTGCACACACATATAAGCTTTTTTTTTTTATGTAGGAGTCCTGATTTGTTACAAGTCTTTTGGTGTAGAACACCACAATCTATGTGCTAGATGACTTGTAATTCATCTTTGAGTTTTTTTATAAATGAGTTGGAACATCCTTTAAATATTTCAATTAATTCATGTAAAGTACTTGTTAACAATCCTTTGATTTTATGAAAACATTTAATACAAGAATAAATATTAATAAATAGATTAAAGAGATTTATGTGTTTTAAATAAAAGTTTGCAGTAACTTTAATAAATCAAAGTTATTTGTTAAACAATTAGATAGATAATATATGATAAAGATAAGCCATATTTATAAAAGCTATTTGTTAAACAATGATAGATAATATGTAATAAAGATAAACAATAAAAAACTCATGTTCATCTATACGAGAGCTTAAAAGTCCGACTTTAAAAGTAATGATCCATTCTATTCTAACATACAATCTACTGAATTGTTTTACATTATTCAAAATTATACTTCAAACTAATTACTTACTTTTGATTGATTTATATATTATTTTTTAAAACAACAACTTTTCTTCATTTTCATATTATCTTCTCTTCAAATAAAAGTATGCGTTTTACCTGAATACATTTTTCACTTAATTTCATCTATCTTTCTTTTTTCACCGTTGCTTTCATTTTTACTTAATGTTCTTCTATTCTATAATAATTTCTGACTCATGATTTTTTATACAGATAGAACAACTAATAATAACTGAATAAAAAACTAATTTTATTATCGTTAAATTATTTAGTTTTAGTTTGCGCTGTGTATCATTACTGTTATTATGATATATAAAAAACAATTAATTTTATTAAAAAAACTGAAATAATATTTATTTAGAGGTTTTTTCGGACACTAATTATTCTGAGAAAAGAAAGTATTTGTTTGATCCTATTAGAAATGTAAAATCGTTGTGCTGTAGCATGTTAAAGTTATGCCTTTTATTTTTTTGCTTTGATTGGTTGGTGCACACGAGTTTAAGTCTAAAAGCACCACCTAATTTTGACTACCATGCAAAAAGTGATAAATGCGAATTTCCCTCTTAAAAATTATAGGTGGAAATCAAAAGGGCTTGTTATGAATGCAAAAGATAAATTTAATTAAAGTCAATGGTCCTCTAAAATGAAGACAAATAAATTTTAACCCTTCATTAATGGGTGAGTGGATTTAAGTTTAAAATTAAGAAAAGTTATTATTGATAAATGATGTTTAGAAAAGTAAAAAATTATGTATATTTAATTAGAATAACGATATGCGATTAGATTGTTGATTAGTATTTTTTATTTTTTGAAACGATAGAGAGATAATTTGTAGATGAAAGTTTGAGGTTGGGCCTAAGATGATAAAAGTAAGAGATGGAATGTGAAGTATTTAAAATAAAAAAAAGAAAATAAAAAATATTTAAGGTGAAAAGGGTGGAAAGTGGAATGGCAGCGAAGCTTTTAAGTTTGGGGTTCCCGACAGAAAAAAGGGAAATGAATCGATGAAAGGACAGAAGAATTTTCTTTTTTTCTAGCCCTGGCTGGTTGGTTTTGCAAATTTGCATCTCATGTGCCATAAGAAGACAGCATATAAACTGCAAAAAGCTAAGAGAATCTTTACAAGTCACTCTCTCTGCCTCTTCCCTTTTTCCTCCTTTTTCTGCGATGCCCTCTTCCTCCTTTCCCTCTCATTCAAACCCTTTTTCATCCCCCAACTTCTCCAAACCCCCAAATTCAAACACACACTCCATTTTTTTACTTTCCTCATTAATATAATAAAGGTCATTTTGAGAGATTTTTTGAGTTTATTAACAACCTGCACTCATAATTAACTAAAATCTAAGGGAGCAAATAAAAATAGAAAGTTGCAGCAGTAAGTAGTAGTAAAAGCAGGAGGAGGTTTTTTGTGTCTTTGCAGCAGCTGAAAAGACTTATAAAAGCTTCACAAAAGCCCCCAGCTTTTACTCCTTTGTCTCCCATCATAATGCCATAAACTAAACCCACTCTCTCTCTCTCTCTCTCTCTCTTCTCACTTCTAAATTCTAACTCCTAACATCTCCAACCTTCTCAAAACCACTCACTCAAACCTTATTATTTCCAAACAAACACCACAATGATAACCTTGCTGGACCTGTACCATGTTCTCACCGCGGTGGTGCCGCTCTACGTCGCCATGATCCTCGCCTACGGTTCCGTCAAGTGGTGGAAGATCTTCACCCCGGACCAATGCTCCGGCATCAACCGCTTCGTCGCGCTCTTTGCGGTGCCCCTACTCTCCTTCCACTTCATCTCCACCAACAATCCCTACGCCATGAACTACAAGTTCATAGCTGCGGATTCGCTTCAGAAAACCATAGTCCTTGCCGTGCTCTTCGTCTGGTCCAGAACCAGCTCACGGGGCTCTCTGGAATGGTCCATCACGCTCTTCTCCCTCTCCACGCTCCCCAACACGCTCGTCATGGGGATCCCATTACTTAAGGGCATGTACGGGGACGCATCGGGGACCCTCATGGTGCAGATAGTGGTGCTTCAGTGCATCATCTGGTACACTCTGATGCTGTTTTTGTTTGAGTATAGGGGTGCCAAGCTTCTCATCGTGGAGCAGTTTCCCGACACTGCAGGGTCCATTATCTCGTTCAAGGTTGACTCTGATATCTTATCTTTGGATGGGAAGGAACCGCTTCAGACTGAAGCTGAGGTTGGTGACGATGGCAAGCTTCATGTTACTGTCAGAAAGTCCACCAGTTCGCGCTCTGAGATCTTCTCGCGGCGCTCGCATGGTCCCAACTCGGTTTCGTTGACTCCGAGGCCTTCCAATTTAACCAATGCAGAGATTTACTCGCTGCAGTCTTCCAGGAATCCAACGCCGAGAGGGTCCAGTTTCAACCATACGGACTTCTACTCGATGGTGAATAATGGGAGGAACGTGAGTCCGAGGCAGAGTAGTTTTGGGGGCGTGGCATTTGATGAGGAGAGTGGTGTGAGGGTTAATGGGGGTGCAGGAGGGTACCCTGCACCTCACAATGCGGGGATTTTTTCTCCGGTGGGGAAGAAGAAAGGTGGTGGTGGTGGTGAAGGGGGAGGGAAGGATCTTCACATGTTTGTCTGGAGTTCTAGTGCTTCTCCGGTGTCGGAAGGCGGGATTCATGTGTTCAGAGGTGGGGATTATGGAAATGACCAACTTCCTGTTGGTGGGGTGGCTCACCCGAAAGGTTTGCTTTTTTCTATCCCCTTTTGACTTTTGTTTTCAAAACTTGTTTTGTTTCTATGCTTAGTGCTTGTTCAAATTGTGTGGACTTGTTTAATGTCGTTTGTCAGTTATGTATCTTGCTCGAGTTGGTAGGACCATTATGTGATGTATTTGGTTGAAAGGACGGAAAATGGGAAGAAAAGGAAAAGTAAGAAAAATTAATTTCTTCAATTAAAAAGACTATATAACTTCCTTTATTTTTTCCAAAACTTTGGAAATTTATGGAAAAAATAAGGAAATCTGGCTTGAAATATGAAAGCTTCTGTCTTTTAAAAATTAGCCTTTGTAAACGGAAAAGGCACGTGGAATCAAACGAGCAATTTGTTTTCTTTTGACCGTAGCAAACAGGCCTGTAATCTTGTTCAAATGTGACTTTCATAGTTTTGTTGCAAGTGTGCATCTGTTTTTTTGTCTCTTTTGGTTTGGTGTTAAAGTTAGAGTGGGTTTGTTGGACTGACTTGGACTTTTCTTGTGTTGTCTTTTGGTTTTGGTCTGTTAATCCTTGTGTGTATCTGCTATTTGGTCTTTTCTGGATCCAATAATATTTTGTTTGGGGCTTGTCATTTTCCCATGTTTTGATTGGGTGTGTTTTCTTTTCCACGTTGGTGGTCAGACTATGATGATTTTGGTCACGACGAGTTTAGCTTCGGGAACGGAACCGTCCCTAATGGAGTGGAGAAGGAAGGGCCAGTACTTTCGAAGCTTGGCTCAAGTTCGACGGCTGAGCTTCACCCAAAAGCACAAGTTGAATCCAAAGCCACGTCCATGCCACCCACAAGTGTTATGACAAGACTCATTCTGATTATGGTTTGGAGAAAGCTGATTAGGAACCCCAACACATATTCCAGCCTCTTTGGTCTCACTTGGTCTTTGATCTCATTCAAGTAATGCTATCTACAATATTTCCGTGTTTATATATAATATAGTTCCAGTGATTTTAGGTATACAAGGTGCTAATGTTGTGTTGTGTGGCAGGTGGAATGTTGTTATGCCTGCTATTGTTGCTCGATCGATATCAATTTTATCTGATGCTGGCCTTGGGATGGCAATGTTTAGCCTAGGTATGTATTCTAAGAAATATTAATCTGGCATTGTATTCGAGTTTGGTTATGGACTTGAGATTTGAATTCCTTGGTGGGTTTTGTAGGGTTATTCATGGCTTTGCAACCAAAGATTATTGCATGTGGAAACTCGGTTGCTTCCTTTGCTATGGCAGTTCGTTTCCTCACTGGACCCGCTGTCATGGCTGTCGCTTCAATAGTTGTAGGGCTCAGGGGAGTTCTGTTGCACATTGCTATTGTACAGGTAAAAGGCTGTCTTCAACATTATTTTCTTTAGGGTAATTTCTGGTCTTTATTTTGTGGTTTGTTCAATGTATTTATTTATTTATTATTGTATTGCATGTATTTTTAGGCTGCTCTGCCCCAAGGGATTGTCCCTTTTGTGTTTGCCAAGGAATACAACGTTCATCCAGACATCCTTAGCACAGGGTTCGTATTCCTCAACTGTTGATTTGATTTTCCTATTTTATAACATGTTCCCACTAACGTTATTGTTTAATATTTTGCAGGGTTATATTTGGGATGTTAATTGCTCTTCCTATCACGCTAGTTTACTACATTTTGCTTGGGCTTTGAAGCATGTTGAGGAGGTGGAAAAGGAGGGAAAGACTAATTGCAGTGGATTACAGTACTAGGCTTTTGTTGTTATATTTATAGGTTAATTTTTTTGGCATCCTCTAACAATGTAGAATTTGGGAAGTTAGTGAGAGGAGAGGAGAGGGGGTGAGTGAGGATGTAAGAATGGTGGTGGTGGTGGTGTGATGAGAGTTGGAAGAGAAGGTGATATTATATTTTAGGGCTATAGATAGAGGTAGGTAGCCAGTAGGAACTTTTGTTTTGGCGGTTTAAGCCTTTTTACTGTGAACCCCACTCTCTTATATTTTGCTTGGTTTAATGAAAAAGAGAAAGTGAAACTTGTTGGTAGTTGTGGACACCTTTCTCTTTCTTTTCACAAGTACTTCTACTTTTCTAGGCCAAAAGGAGCATGAGTCCGATCGGGAATCTCAATCTCTATCCTATGCTTGCAAGTATATAACTTAAGAATATAAGATATGAAGCAACACAAGTGGTTTTTCTAGGGCAAAAAAAGTGGCAAACCAAACAGGAACTTTTGCTGGCTTGTCTCTTTTGTGCTGTTTTTTTAGCATTTACATCCTTTTTGAATGGCACAGCACAAGTTGTCATCCACACACTTGAATTTAATTTAATTGTGTATTGTTGGAAATTGAAGCTAGTGCAGGGCTATGGCTAAGGTTGCTATTATTGTCCCTGCTCTTGGCAACTACTACTACTACTACAACATAGCCTAGCCGCTAATCACAGATTGCTATAAAGATTGGTTTGCATAGCATGTCACATGCTGCTGCACCCTTTCATTGGCTCTTCTTTACTTGGAAAAATCCATGCCTTCATCAACTTCTCTTTCCATTCAGTTTTTTGGGGTGGAGCACTTATTGCACTGGGGTTCACTCATCCTTCACAAATACATTTCAAATTTATCTCTTCCCACACTCTACTCATCAAATTAACTAACTTCACATATTCTCTCAATCCATTTTTCAACTCAAACAATCTTTTCAATTTAGACTCTCATTTACATTAGTTCATTGGAATTCAATATTTCAATTTTAAAATCTATTTTATATATATATATATATATATATATATATATGATTCAAGGGAATATGTGAAAAGTGGTCAATATTTGTAAAATCTTGCAAAAGCACTTCAGTTGAGGATCATAAGATTTTAGAAAGCATGGTTGATTTTACCTTTTTGAGAGGGTGTGAAATTATTTCCAAAAGGGTCCAGGGCTGTGTCCAATGATTAATGTGATATAGCCACTTCCACTTGTTACAGATTTTACCATTTTAGGTGCCTTTTTTAAATTTCCTTATTACATAAGGATAAACCAATATATGATTATTTATTATGCTACACTGAATTACACACTATTTGCTACGCTAGATTTAAAGCTTATTAACTAAAGTCCCTTCATTTCTAAATTATTTTATTTTGGATGATCAATTTTCTTCATAACTTCTGTGAAATACAACAACTTGTGCTCGTAACAAAATAATAAATAATTTGTTTGAAAAAATGGTTTTTTAATTTATTATATGTAATTTAACTGTTTCGTCTTCTTTCCCCATCATTATTTTCAAAAAATAAATTTTATAATCTGAAAAAAAACTAAACACCTAAATAAAAACTCAAAATGATATAAAAGTTTACTGAATAACTAAACTAGCCACCAAATTCTAAACTGTGTGAAAGTTTTAATCAAATTAATGAAAAGGTGTCCCGATAGTTTAAAGTGATATAATTTTTTTTCAAGAGGATTCAATTAAAAATAATTCAAGGTTCAGGGAGGTAATTACAATTTTTAAAATTTGGATGACCTTCCATTACAGTCTGGCGGCGGGAATTACAATTCTAATTCAAAATACTATAGTTTTTTTTCACAAGTATATTTTTATCACATTTCCTATATATATTATAATTATCAACAAAATATATTTTCTAAAAAAGTATTTCTTAATATAATAAACAAACATTCTCGATTAAATTATCATAAGTGGACATTTGGTTGCGACTTAAGTTATGCTTCTAACTAAATTGTCATTAAAAAAACCATTAAATAAAAATAAAAACTAATTATGAGACTACAAATAATTAATTACTATATTAATTAAACTAAATATTATTTTAGAAATTAAAAAATATTATTTTTAAAATAATTTTTATTATTTATAAATATTTTTAAATTAATATTTAATTAACTAAATTTTAGCTGTCTATTTTATAATTATTTTAAATTAAAAAATTTATAAATTTTATTAATAATAGAAAATATTATATATATTAATTTTTTTTTTAATTTATAAAATAATATATAATTTAATTAATATAATAAATAACTAAATTTGGTTTTAAAATTGATTTTTATTTAGTGATATTTGTAGTGTGCGAAACTTAAACTACTTGATAGGCAACAAATTTCTACAATTTTTTATAGATATATTAATTATTATCATTACAAGAAAATCATGAAATAGAAATCATTGGTAGAAATCAAAATAATTAGTTGCAATAGTAACTAGATTAGAGACTATTTTAAAAACTAAAAAAAAATTGTTTTTAAAATAATTTGTAGTTAAAACCTTAGATACCAATTTAGAAACTATTTAACAATAATAAAAAATAATAGAAACTAATTTAGAAACCAATTATTTTTTAGTTTCTAAAATGATCTCTATTTTAGTTTCTATTGTAACTAATTATTTTGGTCTCTAAAAATTATTTTCTATTTCATGATTTTCTTGTAATGTATATATTATTAATCTGAGTTATCATAAAGTATTTTTAATGGTTAATGTCTTTTTTTTGGTAAAATTACATGACTTTTCTTGAACATTTAATATAATTCCCTAATTTTAGCGTAATTTAACATTCTAATTTTAAATCTCAGACACTTTTTTAATAAAAAGATAAATGTCCTAAGCCATCACAATACTAACTGAATCGCAATACACTGTATCAAATTGAACATTTTTTTTTGAATAAATTAAGTTTGAATATTAATTTAATCTTAGTCAATCTCATCTTGAAATTATTTTTAAAACTTGATCTATCTCTTAACCATAAATATAATATGACTTGATTCAGATATTAACTTCTATAGTTTTTTCATTCTGTTTAAAAGTCCTAATTTATTATCTAATCAAATCCATGTTATGCCATATTAAAAAGTATAGAGGCTATGGGCATATGAACGAAGAGTTGTTAGTGTTGTTAATAGTGGGAGTGTCACTTACATAATAAACTTTATTGCTTAAGTCAATAAAGATTTAGGTAAGGATGATGGAATAATTCAAGTGTTACTTAAAAAAAATCCTCATCTATGATTATTGATATTACTTATTTGAAGTTAATAATTTTTATTTATCGTCAAAGATAAGTAGTTAGAGATCTTATATTAATTAAAAATAAAAATATTTAATAGTATTAAAGTTTGATTAAATTTAAAGTTTATATCATAATATAATGTTAAAGTTATTTAAAATTTATTTTAACGAAAGTTTATTAGTCTTTTAGATTATTACAAAAGTCTAATGATAATATGAATAGAAATTATATCACTTTGGATTCCTCTATGACTTATAACAAGAAATACCACAACATAATTTCATGGTGGAATTAACATAGGATGGGAAGGAGGGACACTTAAGAAGTTAGACCATGTTTTCTAATGACTTTTGTGTGTTTTTGTTGAGTTAAAGATTGATGCTCTTAACACTTTTTCTTTATTTTGATGTTAACATTACTTTTGGAAGTTAGTGACATTTAAGGGATTGGTTAATGGGCCGTTGGTGGTCCATCATGGACCACTTACTATATTATACACATTTCTATCTCAAATAAAGTTAAGCTTAATTTTCATATGTAGAATTCACATACTATAAATATGGGAAGAAAACTACAAAGTCTTTGTAAAAAAAATTTCTAATTTTTTTTTATAACTTGTAGATAAATTAACTTTAGATTAATGAAAAACTCATTTTGTTTTATTTTAAAAAAATTTACGGAAAAGTTTGTTTACTTTTATGTTTTGATGAAGATTGGACTTGGGTTTCAAATTCTTATTTCACTTTCTCTCTATTATATCCACACAACCACTCTTTTAAGATCAATATGGCTTGCATATATTTATTATTCTATAATGTTGCTTTCTATATTCATTCATTAAACAAACCTCATGAAAGTGATGAGGCACAATATTAATTAATACCATGGTTTTAGAAAATGGTTCGCAGTTTCCCATAATGTGAAAAGATTACAATAAAATTGCAATCACAATTTAAAGCCATCATTGATGCTTACAATAGTGTTAGAAAAAGTAAGATTAAAAGAAACAAAAATAAATAGTCATGCATGATGTTCAAACCTGAGTTATATTGAATTATTTAAGAGACATAAAGTTTTGGTTTGACTCATCCCATTCAAACTTCAGTTGTTAAGAACCGTATAGTTTTCTTATGTTCAGTTTAGTGTCACCCGAGTTAAGCTAACTAGTTAAAATTGAACTGTAAAGTGAATTGTGATTGTTCTTATAAACAAAAATTCAGTAATAACTCAAATGTTTAGCTTGATCACAAATTGTTCAATACAATTGATACACACACAAACTCTAAAAATTTCCTGATAACCAGTTGTTTCTGCCAGAAGACATAACAAATAGAAAGGAAAACATTTAACGTAGAACATGATCACCTAAAACACCCAAAATGAACAAAAATTGAACTGTGAATCGTTTATATTTTACATTTTAACAGCAGCACATAATTGAACCATGGTTTGAATATGTTAGCATTCAACATCTTATCCGTTTGAAACCCCATTTTGTTTTTGAAAAAGGTGCTAAAAAGTCTTTGAATTTGTGATAAACTTTTTCTGTACAATACAAGTGCTGTTTAATATTAATTTCATGAACCTACCTCCTAACTTTGTTTATGGTTTTCTGCTACTGCCTCACCTTTGTTCTTGAGTAATAATAATACCTACATCTCACTAAAGCCACTTTCATGATGTTGAATGATTTCAGCCACTCTGAAAGGCCGCATTTTCTGTTAAAGCAAAGCTGATAGTTCATGACAGAAGAAGGATCATAACACACAAATGTGAATGAGAAGAGCAGTATTGAATAGTGTGATTCCTCTCCACGCCCGCAAATTTAGTCAATGATAGCTGAAAGTGATGAACTAAAAAGTGCTTTTATGTGTGTATGACACCAATCTCAATCATAGCAGGTATTGTCTGTCGTGCAGGTATATAAAAGGGCCACAAACTTTTTTGCCCTCTCTTTTGATTTGCTCAAGTCAGAAAAGCTCAATAAACTATTGTAAGCTTGTGAATATAATGATGAAACCAGTTTCATTCCCCTCATATTTTAGTCATGTTTCAAAGAATGTGCAGCACATGCGTGTGCCACTTAAATCAGTACTTACTCAGGCCTATGCACTGCTACTTTCCCTTTTTTTTTTCTCTCCTGTTCATCATGTTTTGTTTGTAATGAAGTTACTTTGTTGAATAATAGGTGGAACTTATTGATTGGCAAGCTGGATGAAGCACAACCACCCAATGAATGCCCTTCTACTCACTAGAAAATGCTTAGATGGAGCTGTAAAGTCAAAGGGGAAACCATTGTATATTGTGTAGACCATGAAGAAACAGATAAGAAAAAGGGTGCCAAACAAATTTTATGAATCATAGAAGCAATTTTTTCCATCAATCAATCAACTTACTTCATATATCCCCTTCTCTTCTCATTAGCATCATTCATTAATGTTTTAAAATGTTGTTTTAGACTATCAAAGATAATATAACTTTTCTACAAAATAACAAACTATACATCATTACATTACATTACATGCATACATACCAGTGGAAAGAAGGTGCATGCTTGGGCATTAAAATAATCAAGAATGAAAGTAAACGATAATGAGGCAAGCACTAATGTAAATGTTGTCATCAAAGTGTAAATAATTGGCTTAGAGCTTAAGTGGAGTAGATATTCACAAAAGAGAGATGGGTTACGATTTGTGAACAATAATAATGAAATGCATTGATATTGATTGGTCAGAACGGAAAAATTTTAGGTTCTTGTAACTTTAATTAGATGATACCAAGAGTTTATAAAGGAAGAAAATTTGGTTTTTGTGTCAAATTATTTGTCTGCAACAAGTGGAAAAAGCTAAAGAAACACAGAGGCACCGTCGAATCTTGTGGATTTGACCGACCAATGTACCTAAGTCTATCACCACAAGATTCTATGTGGCACCAAATTCATTAGACCTGCACCACCATGCCACATTTTGAATTAACTCAACTTCCACCAAAATAACAATCTAATCTTTTTAAATTAACAATTATATTGTAAAAAAATTCATTTGAATTATTGCACTTGTATTAATATAACTTTATTTCAAATTCTATTGTGTCATTGTATTATGACTAGTTTAATGTAAATATGCTATTTATTCAATTTTATAAAAATGTTTTTTTAGTTTGTTGGATCCCCTATCACATGTGAACACAAAGCTTTTGACGTTTTAAGGCCTCTTTTTCTTTTCCAACTTTTGTGCAGGGCTATGGAAATTTTGGGATGGCAAATTTGAACAATTGCTCTTTGTTTGTTAGTCTCTTCTTTGCCTACCAAAAATAATGTTCAAAGTTCATCTTTCTTTGAAACAAGAGTTTCAAAATCTATTTTTGTTAACTCATTGTTTAACTTTGTTCCACTTATGGTTAAACAAATTTTAGTAAAAAAAGTTGCACTTTACTTAGTGGGACATAAGTGTTTCATTTTAATTTTGTAATATGGTATATAGATTATCCAAATTAAAAATCTTAAACCACTCCTCAGCTCCTTCCCACCTCTCATAATCCAAGTTACGAAAATGATGTGATTTTTTGGATTAATATAACTATTACTCAATAGTTAAAGAAATATGACCCAGCAAATCGAATTATAGGTTCAAATTGTACTTACTTTTGGTATGGAAATAAAATAATATAATAGGAAGATATATGGAACGAGTTTGAAAGGTAAACCATTTGACTTAATTTCATCCACTTAACTAATTCCTGAACAGTAAAAGAATCTCTTTAAAAGAAACAATGAAAGTGACATAAGAATTTTTTTATCATACAGTAACAAAAAGGTGAGAGCTGAAAAATTTTAATCCATTGTAAAATAATATATTAAAAATAAGTTTTATAAGTTGATAGTACTAAATTAAAGTTTATGATGTTAAATTAGACAAAATTCACTTTAAATATGGTGATATTTTATGTTTATAACTCTGCCCTAATACCTCTAAATAAATTGGTGACTTTAACTATGTAGTTGTCCTGTGAGGTAGAGTGAGAATGTAGTGTATTAGAGAAGGTGTTTGGCATATAGGTGTTTCCCAAATACGAGGCACTAGGACAGAGTCTTGAATGGATTAGAAGCCCACTAGCCAAGTGGGAAGATGGACCTAATAAAACCCTCAAACGCCATTACAATCATCCATTCTCAGTGGAGCCTCTCTTTCTACCAAAAATATAAAAGCTGGATGGACTCTCCAAAATTATCTTCATTTATACTACCATTTTTGCTTTTAATACTTTCTACATGCAATTCAAAACACACACAACAAAAGCTAGCCCTAATTATCACAAAAAATACATCTTTTTAGGGTTTTTTTTCCCCTTCTTTCAACATCTAATATACTTCCTTATATACATAAACTAATTCAAACAGATCAATCATGAAACCACTATTATTTGGTTTGAATTTTATGTTTTTTAAGGTATTGTACCTTTTCTGCCTTTCTCTCCTCAACATAGTCGATATAGTGACATATCATGGCTCATGAGTGGATTCAAGCTAATTGATAACGATTAGCTTGAGAAAACAAAATCATAGGCTCTCAAAATAACCTATAATGATGAGAAGATGTAGCATTTTTAATTCAATGTAAAAAGTTCATTTTGGGTAGAAATATTTAATTTCTATGTAGTAAAAAAATAATTAAAAAATGTCTACTTGCTGTTAATTTTAAGTGATTGAGCTTTTAAAAAAAATGATTTAATTAGATATAATTTTTTTTATCAGCAATAAGGATTGAATAACAGGAACTGTGCTTCAACCCTTATACATACCTATATAATATGAATCAATTTCCCAGATCTCTCAAACCAAGATATAGTTATTTTTTATTTATTTTAAAAAGGTTTAATCTATGGTAAAATATATAAGGTTTCTTTAATTTTGGATAAGAAAAAGGAACCAAATGCCATGTCATAATTTTCATAATTCAAACAAATTCCCAAATATGTAATTCCTAAGTTAAATCATTACTAAATATTAACTCTACATAAAATATCCCATTCAACACAGAATTTTAAAATTGAATACCACCGTAGTTTACAAAATATGAATGAATCGTACTATTTTTCTTAAACCAAATCAATATATTAATAATTAATATAAAAATATAGCAAAAGGTGTGCCAACATTTAGAAACAAGAAGTTAAAGAGACAAGAAAATAAAGATATTAGATAATCCTAAAAATAACGAACATGTACGATTTTACTCTTTAAATATACTTAAGAGTTTTAATTTAACTCAGATATTTATGCATAAAAAAAATCTGTTTAGAGAGATAATTAGTTAAATGAACATATGTACCTTGAAGATTAGTTTTTTTAAAACAAGCTTAAATGTAAGCACTTGTAAGAGAGAGAAAAAACAAAATAAAATAAGTTTGATATGAATTGAAATTAGTTTTGTTGGAAACGTATTCATTTAAAGATAGGATGGTACAGAAGTTACGTAACCGACCAACTAACCAAATGACACTTTGAACCAGATGTACTGTATAATGCTCGAAAATATCTATACTAGTAATATAAATATATATTTTGTATATTATTTTGAATATATATAAGAGTAAAATAAACTAAAAATTATTATAATCTCTTAGCCTTGTTTATGATTTCTTTTAGTACTTCTAACATAATTTATTTTTATATTAAATAAATTATAATATTAACATATATAATACAAAAATAAATTAATTTTTCAAAGCATCATAGCTCTATGTATGTAATCGCATACATATTATATCATCACATATTTTCTATAAGAAAATAATTATATTCTCATTGTATTATACATAAAAAAAAATAATAATAAGTGTTTAATTGAAGTAACTTTCCATAAGATTCATATTAAGTATATCTCACCTAACACACTATAAACATGATATCTATCTTAATTCCTTTAAGGTGGTTCACATTCACCTACTTTTACATTATAAACAATTTTGAGATCTATCTTAATTCTTTTAAGGTGGTTCACATTTACCTACTTTAGAAAATCTGGTACATGAATATTCTTTAACTTCGCATCACTTGATATCTAAATCTATGTTAATTAGATACCAATTTAAAATTGCTGATAAAAAAAAAATACCAATTTAGAAACCATTTAACAATAATAGAAACTAATTTAAAAACCAAATTTCTTTTAGTCTCTAAAATGGTTTTTAATTTAGTTACTATAACAACTAATTATTTTTTGTCTCTAAAATTAGTTTCTATTTCATGATTTTCTTGTAGTGATATCTTTTCATATATTCAAACAAAACATACACAACATGTATATGCATTTATCATATAACATCTCATTATATATATAAATACATCACCAACATATCATTCTATATCATATATGTATGTTGTTTGACTTGTCTTTCTCTAAATAGATAAAAGTTCCTACTTGAGTGATATTAACTCCAAAGAAGACAATGTTTATTCAACATCTTTCTCGTTTAAGTATCCTTTGTTGCCTAATTGAACAATTTTAGAAGAGGAAAAATCAATAATGACTATTTCTCACTCAAGCGTGACTTCATATCGATTGATTTGGTGCACATTCTATAAAATTCTAGAAAACTAACCAAAACTCTGTCACATCATCACTTTTCATCGCTGAGAGTGATAACTTAATGTTGAAGAAAATAAAAAATAATAATATTGTATGACAAATTCCCTGATCACTCTAACCAATTATAACCTTCCTCACATGTTCAACATCCAAACAAATCATAAATACATTCAAACACATCTAATTCAATACATAAATAAATAGATAATTTATTAGCATTTCCTCTTCATCATATCATTGTTATAAATCAATAATACATTGTACTCTTCCCTTCTAGTAGATTAAGACTACTAGGGTAAATAATCAAACCATAAGAAAAAAAAAGGATTTATTGTAGGAAAAATACCACTTACTCAAAACATGACTTTCAGTATATTATCTTGATTTATCCACTTTTATATATTTGTTTGCAAATCAAATAACTTGTTAGTTTAGAATCTTAGAAATAATTTAAAAAATTATATTTCTATAGAGATAATTTTAAATTGAAATGAAGAATAAATTAGCTATAATAGACCTTTCAAAAAAATTACTTTTTATTTACTTCAAATCATACCTCTTAATATAAATTAACCATGTTTTACATAATGAAAGAGGAAATAGCCCTTTTGAATGTAATATTGTTTTGAAAAATCAGAACCCAGACTTTGACAGAGTGAAAAACGATATTGCTATTATCATCTCACTCTGATATACATCCATTTGTTTGTTTCATGCGATGGCATGATGCATAATAATATTTAAATATAATAGTCAATGAAGAAGAATGGTCCTTGAAAACAAACTTCTGATTTCGGCCACTGTAAGCATGATTTTAATAAAACCACTTTAAATAAAGTGGATGAAATAGCAAATGAAATCTATTTTAAAATTAATTTTCAAATATAACCACTTTATTTTTTCTATAGTAATTTGATTTTAATGCACGAAATCAATTCCAAACTATTGCTAACATGATTTTGTTTTTCATACAATTAACATAATTTTATATTCACTATTCAAACTTACCACATATATTACACTGAAATAATCATTCTATTCACATGTTTGATAGTTTGAAAAATTTAAGAAAGTTCAATTTTAAGATCAATTCTGAAGTTGTTAACAATCAATTTTAAATAATTGAAACCAGTTTTAAAATTAGTTTTTAACCAAACTGATTTTAAACTAGTCTGTATTCAAAGCCTCCATAATTTGTTTGTTTGTTTTAAGGAACACCAAGGTTAAGTTATTTTGCGGCATGCAATGGTAATGGAAAGTTGGAAAGAAGTGAATATGTGTCATATTTCATGATATTGAGAAATCTTTGACAGTGTGGGGTAACTATAATTATAGAGTTTTCATTCTTTAAATTATATTATAAATTAAGGGTCACTTAGGCAACTGCCATAGGATTACATCCGTATGTAATTTTTGGCGTTATGGAGTGAAAATCAAAATCCGTATGTAAACTGTTTATATACGGATTTTTTCCGTATGTAAATATTAACACCATAAAATAAAATTAGCAGTGAATGGGATTCGAAGCCAGGTTCCTTCAGCAATCTTTCAGCAACCAAGTAAAATTTAACCACTACACTAAGCAAATTATCTAATTTTATTATGATTTTTATTATACTTATTATTATTAATAATACTAACAATATTAATAATATTAATAATATTAATAATATTAATAATACTAATAATACTAATAATACTAATAATACTAATAATACTAATAATACTAATAATACTAATAATACTAATAATACTAATAATACTAATAATACTAATAATACTAATAATACTAATAATACTAATAATACTAACAATACTAACAATACTAACAATACTAACAATACTAACAATACTAACAATACTAACAATACTAATAATACTAATAATACTAACAATATTAATAATACTAACAATATTAACAATATTAATAATACTAACAATATTAATAATATTAATAATACTAACAATATTAATAATACTAATAATACTAACAATATTAATAATACTAATAATACTAACAATACTAATAATATTAATAATACTAACAATACTAATAATATTAATAATACTAACAATATTAATAATATTAATAATACTAACAATATTAATAATACTAACAATACTAACAATATTAATAATACTAACAATATTAATAATACTAAAAATATTAATAATACTAATAATAATAATAATATTAACAATATTAATGATACTAACAATATTAACATATGAATGACATTTAATTTATCTATAATCTACTTGAATCTAAACATAATTTATTATATTATCTATTAGTATGAATCAAATTTAATATATGTCATACTCATAGTCATCATATTACCTATTACATTAAAATCAACTATCATATTAATTATTATTTTACGATCATATTGACTTAATTAAGTTCATTATAGGTAGTTGGTTTTACTTGTGTGTTATATATAGTAAAGAATATTGTCAACAAACAATATTATCTTTTAACATAAAATGATGACTTTTACATTAACTATTAATTAAATCTCTAATACAGATTACTAGTTAGCATATCATTATAGTTTAAACTATATTAATTATTCCATAAATCTATGTAAAAAGTTGTTACTAAATAACCCTTTCTACTAATATATAAATCATAATGACAAAGTGATTAAATAATTTATAATTTAAAATATTTTAAAAATTATACATTATATCAATTTTAATCTATGTAAGTAAATATTTGAAAATAAGATTTTTTTTATCGACAAAGAATAAAAAAAATTAAACAAAACATTTTAAGGATATTTCAATCCTTATACAAGAATCTCAAATAAGAAAAAGAAGTGTAAGATACAAGCACCTATATAGCCATCTAACAAAAACTTCACAACTACCTATAATAACCTATATTTGAAAATAAGATATCAAATAATTTTATATTAATATATATATATATATAATATGAAAGTAAATTTAAATTTAACCATGAGTTTTAAAAAATTAATGATTAAATAAAGAAATATATTAATCAATATATATATGTATTTATAGTATTAAAGTTATATTAATATTATATAATTTCTTCCTTTTTCTCTCTATCTATCTATATCCGGATAAAAGTAATATTACTCAAGTCAAATAAAACTACTATACACACACAATAAATATCTAAATGTACATTTATATCAAAATTAATATTAATAATATGAATATAATATTGATAATATGAATATAATATTAATAATATGAATATTAATACTAATAATAATAATATTAATAATAATATTAATAAATATTAATAATAATATGAATATTAATACTAATAATAATAAATATTAATAATAATATGAATATTAATACTAATAATAATAATATTAATAATATTAATATTAATAATAATGTTAATAATAATATGAATATAATGTTAATAAATAAAACCCCAAATAATGTTACAAGCAAACTGCACTATCTAAATAAAAATGTAAGAAAATGATTAATAGCATTTTTGAATGTTTATTCTCTTGTGTAGGAAGGAAAAACATGGATGATTTGTGTTGATAAAGTGAAAAAGAGATTTGAGGTAGAAAAGAAATAATATTAAAAAAGAGATATTATAAATTTGGAAAGTATAGTTTGGTTAGAAAGAAAGAAAAAATGGGCACCGAAAGGCAAATGGGAAGGCGAAGGGTATTTGATTGTTTGAATTTGGTGAGTGAGGGACACATTAGAATGGTTTTGGGTCAGTCAAAAAGTGCAATCATAAGCATCACTTCATCTTCACATTCACCTTCACCTTCACCTTCACCTTCACCTTCACCACCACAAAAACTCAAAACTCTTTTCTTCCCTTCTTATTCCATTCCCCCTTCCCTCTCACACCTACCCTATCTTCATGCACCACTTTGCCATGGACAACTCTCACCTTCTTCAATTCCTTCCCAACACCACGGCCACCAACACCACCAACCCCTTCTTCCACACTGCACCACACACCACCAACATCATGCACCAACACCACACCCTCTCTAATAACTCCTCCTCCAATAACTTCTACCCCTTTCATGTCTCCCAAATTACCCCAACACCCTCCCACCAAGATAGAGCCCTTGCTGCCATGAAAAACCACAAGGAAGCTGAGAAGAGGAGGAGGGAACGAATCAACTCCCACCTCGATGAGCTTCGCACTCTTCTTCCTTGCAATTCCAAGGTATACAGAACGCACACTCACACACTCCTTATACATAATTTTCTCCCTTAAACCTAATTATAACACTTTCAAACTTCAATTCCTAAGAACACCCATATGTACCTTATATAGTTACACACTTAAACATATGTATTTGTTCAACATTTATCCCATTATTAAATTGATACTGTGCTTATTTTTGAGCAATTTGCAACCTTTTCGCATTGACTACACACCTTGTTTTATTCTCAAAGGTTGCATACTTTTTGACCAACAAAGCTAAATGTGCGTGTTTTACTTGACTACACTTTAATTGCCATGAAATATGTATCTATGGATATGTACTTCACATATACATAGAGCAGAAGGAGATTAAGTTATTGGAAAGAAACTCATAAAATCCAAAGTGTTACCTACATTGGATTCTTATTATTCATGTCATGTTTCAAAGAAACCCCATTGAGTTTGGGAAAGTGAGTTTGCTTGTACCAACATGCAATATAATGGTTATTTATAATTTTTGGTTCTTCAGACAGACAAGGCTTCGCTTCTGGCGAAGGTTGTGCAGCGAGTGAAGGAGTTGAAGCAGCAGACGTCGGAGATAACGGAGCTGGAGACGGTTCCGTCGGAAACTGACGAGATCACGGTGCTCTCCACCGGCGGGGACTACGGCGGCGATGGGAGACTGGTATTCAAGGCCTCGCTGTGCTGCGAGGACCGCTCCGACCTCATCCCAGACCTCATAGAAATCCTGAATTCGCTTCACCTGAAAACCCTCAAAGCAGAAATGGCCACGCTCGGAGGAAGAACGCGCAACGTTCTCGTGGTGGCTGCAGACAAAGAACACAGCATCGAATCCATCAATTTCCTTCAGAACTCGCTCAAGTCCTTGCTAGACAGGTCCAATTCCAGCGACAGATCAAAACGACGCCGTGGCCTAGACCGAAGGCTAATGTCTTAAGCGTATACACACACAAATCTTCTATTTCCTTAACTACACGTGCAAATGCATGCTTGCAAGCATCGCTCTAAATGTGTTTGGTTATGTAAAGGAAGTTGAACTAAGATGGATTACATTATATGATATTATTATAATTGTTTAGGTTGTTATTACGGTAGTTAGGTAGGTAGCTAGGGTTTGTGTGATGTTTGTTTGGAATCCTTGCATGTGAACTTAGTGTTGCATGTAAGTAGGAGAAACAGATGGTGAGAATCTGAGAGGAGAAAGAAATGGAGTATTGTTTAATTACGTGCTGTGCAAGTTGTGGCTTGTGACAGCGAGGGAAAGGAGCCTGTCTGTTCTGTAAAAGCAATGCTTCTGTGAGTTTCCAAGCTGTAGAAAATGGCATATTCGTTTCTCTTTCATGCACTTTCTTTCTCACATATCTATCTGCTTTGTCACTGTATGTCGTTGTTTTTCCTTTTGCTCAGCTTACACTGATTCTAAAGAAGCAACTGGGTGGGGAAACATGGAATGCTTGTGTGTTGGGAACTGGGTTTTGGGTTGGATTCTAGCTCAGGTTTGTTGCTGTAATGGATGCTGAGGTTTTAATCACAATATTAGTTTTTCTGATTAACTGTGTCAATAATTAAAGACTAATTTGTTAAAATCTATTTAAGGGTTTCTTTAGAAGCTAAATTTTTAGAACTTGTGATGAAATACGTGAAGAATAAAGTTATCTGTGAGTATTATTACAGCAGTGTTTTTGCGTGTGAGACAGTGAAATGACAAGGGGCTGCCAATGGACAGGGGTTTTGGTCCATGGAAGTGGAAGAATGTGTTGTGTTTCCAAATCTTGCTTTTGGGGGAGAAAAAGGAGAAAAGGTGTTGTGAGTGGTCGGAGAAAGAGAGCAAGCTCATTGCAAGAATCAGAGGTAGTTCTGCTTCTGCATATGATGTTAAAAGGCTTTTTAGTTAATCCGAGTATAATTGATGGAATATATTTATGTGAACTAAAAGAAACATAAAAACTGGTCAGGAATTGTAGTCTTGCCTGGGGCTTCAGCTGTCACTGCAGAGAATGTACTGTGTTTTTCTTGTCTATTTGTTTATTAACATATACAAATGTCTCTATATATGTGCAGATAAACATCTGATTAGCATTTTAACTTTGTTGTCAATTTGCGTACTAACATAATACAAGTGATTAATATATATGTTGAGGGCTTACAACTAGTTTTTAACTGAACTATCTGATGCATCTAGATGGTTTAGTTTGGTTCAAGATTTGAGTAGTTGAGAATCTAAAAAAAACAAAAAGGTTTGAGTTGTGAGTACTATACTAATCTACTATATTGCCTGAGGTTAAACCATATATATATATATATATATATAATATACACACACACACTTTAATCCATTGCCAAGATCTTACACATGATTGGAAAATTTCATCCATTTTTTTAATGTGAAAGTTTTTTCTTCCATTCGAGATTCTCGCTATCTGAAATTTCAAACTTATCTAAATCTATTTGGATGGGTCCATTTAAAAAGGGCAAAGCTCTTTCGGCTAAAAACCTTATTTAAAAACAATTTACTTGACCACTTATGGGGTTAATTAAAGTAGTATTTAGACGTACATGTTATCACATCTTTTTCTAATAATTTTTTTTATCATGGTTTTAAATTTAATAAAATGCTATAAAATATTTTGCAAGTATCATTCCATATATAAAATATTTTTTTATTTTTTTATAAAAAAAATGAATAAAATAATTGAAACAGTTAAAGGATGTCTTAACTAGAAAAAGAATCTCAATTAACAAAAGTTAGCTCCAACTAACATGTTTTTCCAATAACAATTAACAAAAAATTGTGACACTTGCATATGATGAAAACAAAAATCTGCTGCCACTATTAAAGTGCATTCATTCCTATAGGGATAGCAGAACCTACACTGTTAATACTTCTCCATAACATAGCACAACCTTCAGAGCACTCATTTTACATTGTTGCAGCAGACTCAAGATAGAATAACCAAAGAAATAAAGCACTTGATTGTAGATTCACTGTACATACTTTTTGGTATTGCAGATTTACTATATCTATTCTATGTAATCCTGCTAAGTTTTTTCAATTCTCCTGATAATGACAGTCACTTAGAGAGACTAAATTCCCCTTCTCTCAAGCTATATATGGTTGCCAACTTGTGTTCGTCTTCTTCTTGTCAGGTTAAATCTTCTCCTAGGTGATCCACCATAACAAAATGTTTTAGATGACTTTCGTAGATATGGCGCTCACAGCTGAGATGCCTGCATATTCAACAAATCCTTGCTAAGTTTCACTAAAGAAAATCATAAAATAAAAATCAATTTTTTAAAACAAAAAATAATTAGTTGCTATAGTGATTAAACTATAGACACTTTAGAGACTAAACAAATTTTGATTTCTAAATTAGTTTTTATTATTGTTAAGTAATTTTTAAATTGGTCTATAATAACAACCAAAGTTTTTGCTACTAATTATTTAGATTTTAAATTTGGTAGCAAAAACATTGGTTGTTAATTAGATACCAATTTAAAAAACCATTTCACAATAGAAACTAATTTAGAAACCAAAATTTCTTTAATATCTAAAATGATATCTAATTTAATCACAATAACAACTATTTATTTTTTTATCTAAAAATTGGTTTCTATTTCATAATTTTCTTGTAGTGTTATTTCCAGCATTATAAAGACGATATAAAAAAAATATAAAAACTTATACAATATCAGTCAAAACAAGAAAATTCCCTAAGAATAAGTACCCCTCAACTTAGCACCAAATAAATCAAAATATTAAGGCCCTTTTCCAAATCAGTAAACAGAGTATAATTGGAGCATTCGAAAAGAAAACAAAACCTTCTTCCTTAATTAACCTGTTAAATTTTAATATTTTTCAGATATTTAAAGAAATCAATACACCAACAAGATAACGGAAAATTAACTGATTTTATCCATGACCATGTTTTTAGTTGAACAAGAAAAAATATCTCATCAAGATCTACTATATTTTTTTTCTCCAAATCTCTCCACACAATCAAAATTCACATAAATCCCAAGTTGTATTCCTAGATGTAGATAACCTGACTAAATTAAACAGCTGAAAATGCAGTTTTAGGCAACCTTGCTTTATAAACTTATAGTTTAAATAAATATATCTTCTTTGTAATGTTGTATTAAATAAATTTTAGTCAACAAGAGATTGTGTTAAAATAAAGAATACCCGATAAAAGGTATTATAACACACAATTAAAAATGTCACAGTTTAAATTTTTAGAAGTTAAGAGATTTTACAATTCCATATCTCACTTTTTTATATTTTTAAAACAAAAAGTAAAAGTACATGTATACAAAAAAAATTTGTGATGATTTATTTTATAATAAATAGAAAAAGAAAAGAAAAGGAAAAAGATAAAGGTGAAATGCAATGTGAAGAAATAAATTATTAATTATAAAATGGTGTTGGGTCATTTCTAAAATAAATGGTGTTATGCATGCATGATTAAGTGACAAAAGAAAATGCAATTTTTCATATGATGTTTTAAAAACAAGTAAAATTGTAGAAGTATAAAAATTGATTAATTCA